>NC_071392.1:122503317-123753317 GCF_022682495.2 Desmodus rotundus | reverse complement strand
ATTGTGTATTATTGCATATACACATGTCGTATGCATGTATAAGTATTCGTGTATGTATATATACATATGAGCATATTCATGTATGTGAATACATGTGCATGTGCATAACACACATCAAACAGGAGGAAATACATAACAGGTGTTTCATATGTGTTTGTTCTGCCTTGCAAGTAGATTTTATGCTTATTAAGGTCTGAAGCTGTGACTCATATTTCTTTTGGAATTTATACATAGTGAGTTCTCAACAATACTTACAGAATTTCATTTGGCACCACTACCCCTCAATTTCTATGGACCGGCAAGAATTCACAGATCAAATTTCAGGGATGTTTTTTGCTCAGTACAAGACAGTCTGTAGTCAGAATAAAAGGTAGAAAATAAAACCCTAGAGATGAGTTTATTTTGAAAGTATGCAAATATAGACATAATTACTCCATTTTCTGTAACCCATAGCAAATATCAGGTATTAAGAACCTGTAATTTCCTGTATATATTTCACAGTTTCTCAAAAATCACTGAAATTAGTTAAGGAAAGATAAAGAAGATGCTATGCTGTAGATGACCCAATTTTACTAGCCTGAAGAACAGAAGAGAATCCACTAGGCAGACTTTGCCTCCACTCTGGGCCAGGGAGTAACTCAGTCATTTAGGTGAAGGTGGCATCAATAAGCCAGTGAAGGTGGGGGGATCCCCTTCATGGATCTTTAATAGCAGGAGAGGGAGACAGTGGTGGCAGTGATGGATGAGGCTTTCTGGTCCTGTGTGGGAAAGCTGTAAACTCATAGGTTCAGCCCCCAAAATAGGAGGGCAGAGTCCACAGAGGAGCGTCATAGCCCAGGCCTGAGCAGACAAGCTTAGCAATGGATCCCACTGACAAGGAGACACTCACAGCTTTTGTTCTACAGGAGAGGCATCCAGAAGTAAGAGAAACCATTTACTCACAAAAGGAGTGGTTAGTTTTATATTTTCTTTTCCTCTGGATGTTGAGTCAGGCAAGGATAGGAACACCCTATGGTCAGATCTAAGTTGAAGAGGTGAGAACTGCATTTGGGTTTATTTCAACAGGCTGCAAGACATGCGTAGCCCAGATGGGCAATTAACCAGGAGATTCACAGCAGCAAAAGGAATGCCTTACTCCCAAACTTCACTCAGAGCCCAAGAAAAGTCTCTTGCATTTCAGTTAAGACTCCCCACCCAGAAAACCAAGCTGTGTTCTTTCTGGGTGGCTAGCTTAAAGAATTGTACATTACAGTGGAAACTCCCACTTACTTCATTTACTGCCATTTATAATATTTTCCACTACTTGGAGATAATGAATTCATCCTTTTCTTTTCCTTTTTTTTTTTTTTTGCCAGACATTATGCAGGCCAGTACAAGAGCCAAATGTTCCAGAATCCTTCTCAAATATGTTACCCTTTATTTTCTGTGATAGCCTTCATAATTTCTTTGGAAAGGCCCCAATATCAACCAAATTAACAATGCTGAGAATAAACTCAACTGTCACCTTCATTCCCTTTGAAGAGCTGGGGAAAAATGCCACCTTCCAAAACTTTTCCAGTGTGCAGGCTTAAAGAAGACAGATTAATTAGTCACTCTCAAAAAAAATAACCACCCACCACAGAGAGTTTCTCCCCAGTCCAGTCAAACTCTGTATCATAGTGGAAGACAATCTCCAGTTTATCTGAAATTCATTTCACATGCAAGACTGAAACCATGAATTTTGTCAATCAAATTACATCCACGCAATTGCCCATCTAAGGGGCTTTCGGGAGGGATGTTAAGCAGGAGTCATAAAAGGAGGTCAGAGGGAGAGAGGGAATATTCCAAGCTTCCTTTTTTTTCATGAAGGCCTGGCAGTTGTCTAAACTCAGGAAAAGCCAAGCACACATTGCATATGTGCTGCATGTGTAGAAAAGAACTCACTACTCATAAAAGTCTAGATTTTACCATAACAGCCTCACAGCAAAGCATGACAAACAAAGCCACAATGGCATCTCTTTCATTTTTACACCCTTCAGTCCACCAGCAAAATTTGAGCAATAAATATGCTAACAGTTCATTTCTCTTTCTTATATTGTCATTATTTGCTTTGGCAACAGCCACTGTCATGGGGCCAGCAGGAAAAGAGGATATACTGAATTGGGGGAAAAGATGGCAGCCAGCTAACTTTATATCGCCAACCCCCAACTGGTGAATGAAATTGGCACCCAACTCATGTGATTGTTACTGCTCAAAGCCCAGACGGTGGGTAAAACTAAAGAGCCATCCTGGTGGAGGTGGCACAAAAACACTATTCCACACCACTAAACATGGCTACTTATTGGCAATTCTCTACAAAGTAGGAAGAGAAGGACAGTATTTTATTATTTGCTAAACTTGCCAAATCTCTAGGGAAATGGTTTCAGCATACATCAGCACCAGCAGTCCCTTGCTTCAGGGAGTCATTTCTTTTCATGTTTCCTCCTTCTCTGTTAAGACTTTGGACATCTATATAATACTCTATTCTTCCTGCTTCAGGCAAAACAGACATCCCCATTTATGTGGTCAGTCCCTTCCAGGATATGTATTTTCTCACCCTGTTACTTTAGCCTCTTTGTGTCTTTATATAGAAAATGTATCCTTTGTAAATAAAATGTAGGTGGACTTTATATTTTCACTTAGTCCATTAATCTCTGCCTATTAATTTGAGTGTTTAGTCCATTAACATTTAATGTAATTATTAATATGACTGGGTTTGAAATACTACTCTCTTTCTATTTGTTTGCTGTTTGTTCCACTTTTCTTTGTTCCTTTGTTTCTGCTTCGCCTGTCTTCATTTAGCTCAATCAAGTATCTTTTAGTATTTTTTTATCTATACCTCTTTACCCCTTTTTTTTAACTATACCTTTTTCATTATTTTTATTGTAGTCATTCTAAGGATTACAATACACATTCTTAACATCATAATCTACCATGGATTAATATTAGATAATATCACATCTAATGTATGAATCCTCCTTTTACTTCTCTTTCATCTTTATGTGATTGTTATCATATATGTTATAAACCCCAGAATACATTACTTATTTTTTGAAATAGTTAATGATATTTCTAGAAAAATTGGAAAAAAATTTTAAATTGTATATTTACGCATATACTAATTGCTTCTGGATCTCTTCATTTCTTCCCATAGAACATTTCTTCCATTTGATCTGATTGAACTTTCCTTCCTTGAAAACAAGCCAAAGACTGGGCATGATATAAACCTAATATAAACTGATGCCTGGTGAAGAGCTATCTCCAGCAATGACCAGTAGAGATGTCCTGCAGACTTCTAGTGATCATGAATACATGCACTGCACAACTGATTTGCAGCAAGGACTTTAGGACCTATTTATTATGGAGGAGAGAAAATTGAGAGGGGATAGAGTAAGGCTCAAAGTCTGTCAAGATAGATGTAACCTTTCCTGAAAGTTAAAACCAGGATCAAAGGGTTTAAAAAACTTAAAAGCTTATTTACACTCAAGATAAAGAACTGAGATTATTCAACATGAAACAAAATGTGTTGAAAAACATTGACTCTTCATGACAGTGCTACTGAAGCTGGGGAGGCAGTATGTCACAGAGGTTAAAAGTGTCTACTCCAGGGTCTGGCCTCTGGGTTTGACTCCTGCCTTACTACTTACTAGCAATGTAACCTTAGGCAAGTTAATTAATTTTTTATTAATTAAATAAAAGGTTGTTTTCTTATCTGTAAAATGGGCACGATGATAATGAGACCAACCTCAGAAGATTATTGTGGAGGGAGCATCTACAAAGCACTTAGAACACTACCTGGGACATCCCCAATATTCAATAAACATTAGTTATTACTATTATTATTACTGGCTAGCCCTTCATGTTGTTTCTAACTCTTAAGATTCTGTTTTACTGTTTTCTGTCTTTCATTATGTTTGAGGTTCAAAGCAAAAATAAGACATTTGTTTTCATGTTGTATTTTTTTCTTTCACCCTACCCCAGTACACAATTATGAAATATTCTGTGATTTTTGCTTAAATCCTGATTTGCAACACTGCAAGAAACTATATCTTTTATTGAAATAACCTACTGAGAAAGGAACTATGGCACAAATATATTGTGTTACATTCCCATCAATGAAAACACAGACACAATCCGTTTTTACTATTCTTAGGAAATATCATTTCCCATCAATACAAAACCAAATACACAGATAAAAACAAACTGACTTCTTAATTGCATGTTCTTGAAAAGTGGTCAGCCATGAAAGAGATAGGCCTTGATCTATAAGTAATCAGACCATGAGAAATACAAGGACCAATTTATGCAGATGATCTATACTATCCACTAAAATCCCACAGGAAATGTAAAGTTCTAAACTATCTTTATTGTGGGATCCACTATTCTCATTTTTCAGATGTCATAATTGAAGTTGGGAAAGTTTAAATCACTTACACAACTTTTTACCTATGTGGCTCCCCCAGCCATGATCTTTTCAACTACAGCAAATGCTATATCACGTTCATGGGCAGCAAAGAGCAGGAACATTTAGAATATGTCAGGAACTAGAGAACTAGATATAAGTTTGACTAGACTCAATTAATGAAGAATAGAACAGGCAACCAAAAAGGGAGCTGAGGAGAGAAATCAGAAACAGGTCTGGCTCGGTGTGGGTTCCCCAAAGGAGACACACAGCCAAGAACTGATTTTAAGTAGTTGATCTTGGAAGCAAAGGGACCAGCAAGAGAGCAGAGAAATCAAACACGGAAGAGAAGGCAGCCAATAAAGTTTGCGTTATCAAACAAGTTACCACTGTCGGGAACTGGAGCTTAAACCCACTGGGCAACTCTGGGAGCCAGTGTAGAGCCACGAACCTCAGAGTTATCCCACCCAGAGGGTGCAGAAGATGAAGTGTTTATACACTAATTCAATCTATTTTTTCTGTCAGTCAGTGACTGAAGGCTGCTCCTGGTGGTGTTAACTCCATGGGAGTCCAACCTGCCATACACATGAACAGAGTGGCCTTTGATAACAGAAATATGCTCTCAAACAAAAAGAGGCAGATGGCTGGAGGTTGAGAGCTGTGCCAGCATACATTGAAATGGTAAAGGCCAAAGTCAGGAATTTGTATGGAAAAGTATCAGAAATGATGATAGGTTGATGGCCCAAATTTCTGTAAGTAGCTAAGGGCTAAGAAACCATAAATTATTAATTCAGCTTTTTAGAAACTATATACATTACCCAGAACAACACCTTTATTTTTGTATTGAAGTAACAAGGATCAAGAAGGAAAATGCCCTTGGATGCTTAGTGTAATAACAGCAATTAATATTTCAATTCTATGCACTCAAACTCCAACATTCTCATCTACTGTACCATGCAGAGAACTGTGATACAATTATTCAAAAAACAGATCTGATCCAGGCAACAGCCTTTTTTAAACGACAAGGGAAGGCAAAAAGAAAATCAAAATGGCACCTGAGACTGCAAATTCATATAAAAAAGTAAGTGGCAAAATGGAAAATAGAGAAATTAAAAGGCACAATAGGAACTTTTATACACTATAGGTAGGAATGCAAAATGGTGCATCCACTTTGGAAAACAATTTGGCTGTTTCTTAAAGGGTTGGTTTGGGTTCCAATATTCTATTAGGGAATTGGAATATTAAAACATACATTTGTCATACAATCCAGCCATTCCACAGTAAGCATTTTTCCAAGAAAAATGAAAACTTACATTCACACAGAAACCTATATGCCAATATTTATAGTAGCTTTTTCATAACTGTCAAAACTATCAAATATCTCTCAACCACAGAAAGGACAAATGAAGTTTTGTATGTTTATACAATGGAATACTACTCAGAAACAAAAAGGAACAAGCTATTGATACACCCAAGAGCAGGGTCCATCTCAAATGCATCATACTAACTAAAAGAAGCCAGACTCAAAAGGCTAACTTGTATAATTCTAGAAAAATCTGGACATACAGGGAAGGATTGACTACCAAGGAGCAGCACAAGGGAATTTTGCAGGTGATGGATATATCTTGATAGTGTTAGTGGATACATCAATCAAAATTATAGAATTATACACAAAAACAGAATTTTGCTGTATGTATTTTTAAGTGAACAATTTTTTAAGTAGGCAATGGTGGGTTCTGAGAGCAGCAAGGAACCTTAGTCAAAGTTGGAAAACCAAGCCCAGGGCACTGAGACTGGAAGTTCCTTTCTCTTGTACTTCAGCCATTGGCAGCAGCATCCCAGACCCTTAGTAACTGAAATGGGCCTCGATCAAAGCAAAAACATTTGCAGACTAACAGATTCTTTGAACCTCCATGAGACTGTACCTCCAACTCTATGACAGAGCCAAATCATGTGGATTGAATTCAGTTCAGTACCACAAAAATGACAATCATTCAATGAGATAAATAACAAAAATTTTAAAAGCAGAATATCAGATTTTTTGAAGGATGGAAATATAACATCTGCCCTGGATACTAGGAGTCACATGGATGGTAAAATTGCCTTTGATTGTACTTGAAGAATTTAGAGTAGAGGAAAAAGCATAGACTATGGAACTGGAAAAAGTTAGAATGAACTCCAGATCTGACCCTGGATTGCCACATGACTATGGAAATCAAATTTTGGGCCTCAATTCCTTACCTCTCTTTGAACTACATTTTTTGCAAGGTAACTTCATAGTTCTCCCTCTCATGCTACAAGCATAGGGTACTTCAAAACTTGACTTTGGGATTAGTGAGGAGATATGTATTGGCCAATGGAATGTGGGTGGAAGTGACATTGTGACAGTTCTGAGGACTCACCTTAAAAACTTAGAAGCTTCTGCTTTTCCTCTTGGGTTTTTGCCACCTCCATGAAAAGAGCTTCTCTTGTGTAAATGAATTCACATGATGCAGGCCATCACAGCTAATCTCCTGGTCTATGTGCAAGAATAAATGAATCTTATTTTAATTCACTGAGTTTTGGGCAGTTTGTTATGCAGCATTATTATGGCAACACCTAACTGATACAATGCTTTCAGGGGAGTACCTTTATATCCCATTTAGCCATTCACTCATCCAATACAAATATTTAATAAACACACACAGCGTGGTAAGGATGAGAGCTGGTGTTGAGCACTCTGCAGAGCAATGAGCCTAATTGTTCCTTTTAATAACCCAGAGCTCACTACCATGCGGGTCCAAATGAGGTCATTAATACACATATTGTGCCAGCTCTAAACCTCTCCCTGCTTACACAATAAGTCCAGTACATAAGCTGATCCCTATCAGACTATGAATTGGTTTGGGCTATATCACTCTGACATCTCTCACTCCACACTCTGCACTTTGCCTGTAATAACTTCCACATCTGAAACTTGGCTTTATTGTGCTATGCTTAATAGTGGGGAATCCCACAGCACTGTAGATACTGAAGCATTTAACTGTGGTATACTCTTGACACATGTGGCCACTTAATTAAAATCCATTTCGTCAGCCATGTTAGCCTCAATTCAAGTGCTCAGAAGCCCCATGTGGCCAGCACATATATAGAACATTTTCATCACCCCAGAAAATCTTACTGGACAGCATCAACTAGAGTTCTCATATGAAAAATTGTCCTTTTGTGCCAATGGTTCATATATGTTGTGAGAGTGTCATGTGCCAGTTTCAGGGCTAACCCAGGACCAACATCAATGCAATCCGTATTGCAGAAGCTGCCTCATCATGCTGCTCCCTTCTATTGCAACGGATACTGATTGGGGTCTCCAGAGTGCCTCCCTGAAGTTTGTCTTCTGTTGTGACCTCCTGCCAAGTTCATTCCAATTCAAGTTATTTTCCCTCTGCAGGAAAATTTTGGAATCAGTCTACACATAAGGTAACCTAGAGGAAGAGATGTCACCCAACTTTTCCTGCCTGATGTTTCCACACCTCAGATCCCAGGAATGAACTCACATGGAAATTATAATGCTCAGGTGTTGACACAAAGAATAAATACAATACTATGTATAACATGTCCATTTAAAACCAGGAGCATAACAGTTATCAAGAAATAATGCTTTTCCTCTAATCATCTCAATTGTTATTAGCATTGGGCATAATTTCCTGATGCTTGAAACTGGCTTATCCCATTACACTTTCCAATTAATGCCCACTCAGACAATTTCACAGGTGACTGGAAATGACAGAAGTATCAAAACTCTCAACTAGGATCCATCATTATCTTCCTTTGACTGCACCAAGATCTTATCCTTTGGCCACTAGAAGAGCAGAAGGAAAAGAGGTTTCTGATGGGAGGATCCCAACTCCCACTGGATGGCCACTAAGTGATTTCAAATGGCTCTGAAGAAATCCCAGTATTTCCCCTGACTCCTGGTAGTTACTTCAGAAACATAACAACATAGCTATGAAAACTAATCTCAACACTGATGCTCCTCCTATAACCTTTAGGGTACTTAAAATATAAAAATAGAAGGAAGCTTAATTGGGAAGAATAAAGTTGGCCTTGAAGGAAGAATAATGAACTAAACAAAGCTACAAGAGAGCTTCTGTTGTATTTTCATCTAAGCTCTTTGGAATTTTTGGTCTTGGACAAACAAATCAGCACAGCACATCGCTCCCAAGTTTCCAACCCCAAAATACTTTTCTTAATTTTAAATCTTTGAAGGAGAAATGCTACATTTGCTTCATAATTTTTTACTATTGAATATGATGGAAAGAGAATGCTGGCTCCTGCCTCCTGTCCCCAAAAAGAAGTTGGGGTAATGGAAGAAGCTGAGACTTTGCTATTTTTTCTATCCACCTATTGAGATTTTCAAAGTATACCACTCAGAAAATATCCCTATTTAAAAAGTATTTTATCCTTGGTATTTATGCCTTTGATGACTAGATTTGGAAAAATAAATTAATTAATTAAAAACACACACTTCTAATTCTTAAGTAAACTCTCAGTCCTTCCAAGATTCCAGAACCTAAATACCCCTAGATGCTTCCTCTTGGAGGAACTGGAAGAATAAATTTGCATTTACCATTCTCTGAAAATGCTGATCACTAGACCAAACTCCTTTGTTCAAGCCTTTCAAACTCCAAAGCATCTCATATTGTACATAAAATTTTCCAGCCCATACAAGTAAACTTTTATTTATTCTTATTTACTTCATTCTCTTCTAATTTTACATTGTTTCCATTTTATTTTGTACATTGTAGCACATTCCTTTTCTTTCATTTTACTCCCTACATCTTTTTCTTCATTAGCTTCCTTCTTTCTGTGATACACAAGATCCCTGCCTCTTTCTTGGCCTTTCCTACCTCAGTAAAGAGCTTAACCATTTGCCAAGAGGCATGAAGGGCTCATCATTGCTTTCTCCTTTTTTCTCATGACCAACATCCAATCAGTCAACATGGCCTACCAAATTTGCCTCTAAAACATTTCCCGAATCCATTTACATCTATTTTCTTTGTTCTAATACCTTGCTCAAAGACATTATCTTGCTTCTACTTTTGTTCTATAATCCATTCTTCACAAAGTACTTGGAATTATCATATATATATATATGGAGTTTATAAACCCCTGTGTAAACTTACCAATGGCTTCTTTTGAGACTTATGATAAAATCAAAATTTCTTAGAACACCTTACTGTGGCTCTGAAAGATCTAGCCTTTTTCTACCTTCCAACCTTATCTTCTGGGCTCATTTCTGATCACCATTCTCTTCTTGTTCTCCATACTCCAGCATACTGGCCTTTCTTTAGCACCTTGAATTGCAAACTTTCTTATTGACTTAGAACATTTGCATTAGTTGATCTCATTGCCTGAAACAGTCTTCTCCCATTATTCTGAATGGCCAGCTCATTCTTTACCTTCAAGTCAATGGTATTTTAGAGAGAACTTTATTCACTACTCAATTTATTGTAGCTCTCCTGTCCATTTTGGATTCTATCCCCCAACATATATTATCATAGCTAATGTTTGCTAGTTTCTCTGTTTGCTATCGTCTGTTCCTCTACAGTAGAATGTTAGTCCCATTAGAGCACAGATCCTGTCTGTTCACTTACAACTGTAAGTTAGAACTGTAACTAGCACACAGTAGGTGCTAAATAAATATTTTTTAAGGAAAAGTAAATAACCCTCCCCAAATATTTTCTTCTAATCTGAAGGTTGTGGGCAGGGAATAAGCTGATTCCTTTGAGAAAATATTCTTCACTTCAAACAAAAGATAAGAAGGAAGGGATACATAGTTAACAATGATTTAGTCTGTGCCTGGCACTGTGTTTAAGCTTCTGAATGCATCATATCATTCAATCCTTATAATACCAGCTTTGAGCGGGCACCAGCACTACATTTTATATACAAAACAAGCTGAGAGTGACTATAGTAGGAGCTGTACTGATCTACCTAAATTTTGTTGAGACCACAACCACTGTGAATAATGACAGTTAATGCTCAAAGCTGCCCCTGTCTCCTGAGAATTGCTCTCTTATGACAGAAACATATCACAGGGAGATCGTATCCCTCCATGGCCACCCCTAGACAAAAACTGACTAACAGAATGGTCCAAAAACTGATCCCCCCATAGGACAAACTCCCTGGTACAATTCACACTCCAACGCTCCCTGTGGGATCAGCTAGATTCCAGTTGGGCTGGATTCTACAATCTTGCTCAGCATTTTCCCCTTCCCTTTCCTGCTTCCCTCTTTCTGTTTCAGATTTCTACTGAGAGCACTCCCTTAATAAAACATTTGCCCAAAACCCCCCATCTCAGGCTCTAACTTTAAGGAATTTGACCTAAGACACTGAGAATTAATCATATACTCAAGGTCAGAGAGTTAATGAGTTGTAGAGCCAGAATTCAACCACAGGTCTGTGAGACCCACATGTTCTCACCACTGCAATGCACTAACTTTTTTGGAAGTTCATCTTCATGCCTCCAGGGAAGCCTGCCATGTATTGTGCCATTCTAGTTTAAGCATTTCTGAAATATGCCTAGATATTTTAAAAAAAAAAGCCTGCAAGGAGTATCAGTGGCCCTTCTATTCTTGTATCAGTAACAGGCCCAAGGCATAAAGAAAAAATGCATAAAGTAAAGAAGACATGTTAGTTAAGGGACTGGCTCTGTGTCTTCTTACACCCAACAAGCTAACCATCTATGCTGTGACCTTGAACATATTACTTGAGCTCTTCATCTCAGTGTCTTCATCTGTAAGATGGAAGTAATACCTACAGTGAAAAGTCATGTTGCAGTGTGTGGAAGGTAGTAGGTGCTCAATAAATGAAGCTAATATTCTCAAAACCACAAGTGTTGTTACCCAATTTCAAAGCTTTCCTGAGATTCAAGTCCTAGGTCTCCAAACATGTTTACCTCATCTCCCACTCCTCATCACCTTGTTTTCATGAAGGCTGTTTTTGTTACATGTCTAATAATTTCTAATAATTTGGTTCAATCAGTTAAGCAAAGACTGGCAGCTGCCAAGGTGTTGGGCACTGGAGGGTAAATCACCTCTTTGACCTTACTTAGTCTGAGGCATCTTGTCCTACATAAGCTCATCGTTAAGAAACAGTGCTGGTAGTCACCTCTTCCAAATGAGGCAGTGAAAATTGAGATAATTACACATGTCCAATATAAAGAAAGCCATGGATATTTCTCTTGGTATATGCCCATTTTTCATAAAAAAAGGAACTGAGTATATCTCAACTCATTTAATGTCTCTTCAATGCCTAATTGAGCCATGGAAAATATCTCTATTATCATAGTTAATATCTCCTGTACCTAGTACATTATAATCATTATTCTGTACGAGTCTAAGGATAGCCTGTATTTTTTAATCCTTCTGACCATTTTCAGAAACAGCAAAGGCTTAGATCAGTGGTTCTCAAATTCTAGCATGTACCAGGATCACCTGGCGGGCTTTATAAAATCTAGAGTGCTGGGTTCCGTCCTGAGAGTTTCTAATTCAGTAGGTTTGAGGTGGAACCACACAATTTGCATGGACCACACTTTGAAAACCACTGACTTAGAAGAATTCCATAACATTTCTAAGACTCCAGGCCTTCAAAGAGACATTTACACTCTAAAGCCTTAACTGCTCTACTATGAAAGAGGAATTCTTGCCTAGTCATAACCAGTGATGTCCTGGACCTCGTTCCTACTGGGTCACAAGAGCCAACTGCTATCATCTCTTCCCAGCTTCACATTCAGTGATGCCACATTGGTAGTCTGAGATCAGTTATGGTAGCAGTATTTACACCATGGAAATTGGCAAACACTACAAATCAGTGTTTGCTTGTTTCCAAGAAGCCAATGATTAAACTTTTACCAGTACACTACTGGTCAAGATCAAGCCTAGAGATTCCTCTGCTCGTTCTCCATGCTCTCAAAAGGAATTTATCAGTGACCAATGACCACTGACTATGACTGTAATTAGGTTCTTTCAAAATAGTTATAACAGATTTTAACAGCACATTCTCAAGTAAGTCATTTCTTCAACTTTTCTTTAAGAAGGAAAGTGATCAATTTCAATGTAAAATTACTCTCTTGGAAATCACAGTGGGTACAAGCCAGCCCCAATGTGGAGTCTTGGGAGCTGCAAGCTTCTGTGTAAAGTCATCATATGCCTTTTAAGCCTTTATTTACATTTCCAACAAGAATTTTTGAGCCCCTACTCTGCCAGGCAATAGGTTAGGCAAAGGGGAGAAGACAGTGATAGGCTCTGGCTTTGTGAAGCAAAGTCTCTCGTGTGGGTTTGAAGAAGAATAATTCCAAGTTTCCAGATGGAAGAAAATCTAAATGAAACTTTTATCTGAGAATTCTCATTAGGGCTCCTATTTTTTATGACTAATACAGTCATATACATGGTACAAAATTCCAAAAATACAAAAAGGTACACAATAAAACATGTCTCCCTCACACTTCTGACTCCCAACCTTTTCTGGAAGAAAATCATATTTTCATTTTTGTGTGTATCAAAGACATTTTATGCACATGTAAACAAATACATTTTTTTCTTTTTTACATTGATGATAGCTCACAACAGAAATTATTATGCACCTGCATTTTTCCATAATAATATATCTTGGACATTATTCCATAGTAGTATATAATGACCTGCCTTATTTTTTTTAACCACTGCATAATATGGTATGCTGCAGCATAATATGTTTATTCAATACTCTGTTGACAGACATTTGGAATTATCTCCAACCTTTTGTACTTACAAATAGTGCCACAATAAATAACTTTGTATGTTCATTATCTCACTTCTATGTAGGTATTTCTGTAGGATAAATTCCTAGAAGGAGAATTCTAGGTCAAGGACACTTGCCATTTTTGTAGCTCCATATTGTTTGTACCAATTTACATAGCCACTAATAATGTATGAGAATTCCAGTGTCTTTACATCTCTTCAACCAAGCATATTATTAAACACTTAGGTATCTGCTAGTCTGGGAAGTGAACAGTACCTTATAGTTTTTATATATATGTTTATTATTATTGATGATATTGAATGGTTTTTTAAATATATATTAGTCTCATTAATTTGCTTTTTCGTGAACTACATAATCAACTTTTGTCAATTTTTCTATTGGGTTTTTGGTCTATTCTTACTGATATATATTAGGTACTCTATATATTACATAAATGTCACCTTTATTTGATATAAATTGTACTTTTTTCTGTATGGTTATTAGAAACTGAGGAGAAAACATTTAACCACAGGAACTTTCTCCTTTAGCCCTATACTTAAATACATTTGAAATGAGTAAGGAGGTCCAGAAGCCATAGATAATATTAAAAGTATATATCTCCATTCAGACTATATTTCTCTAAAATTGTGGTAAAATGTGAAAACTCTGACCAGAGCACTTGACAGTAACCTCAGTTCTGAACTAACAAGGAAAAGAATCTCAGAGTGATAGACCAGAGAAGTGATAGAGAGGGAACCGCTTTGGTCCATCATCCCAGCAAGTGTCAGGGTACATTACTAGGATGGACTTGGGAAACTTTCTCACTTGTTTATTTTCAAATGCCTTTGAGAGCCCATGAGAGAAGCCCAGATAAGAGAAGACAGGGTTAGAGATGATGATTCCACTAGCTATGGGGGCTCTTGTGAGTCTTCAAAAGGACACCCTGCCCCCACTTCTCAACACTGTCATCCCAAAGACATTTGCAGACTGGAAAAAGGAACAGCACAAATTATCTCTACGTATGTCCCTGGATGTCTGGTCTTGGCTTTGGTAGAATATTTCTTTTATGATGCAACAAATATACTTCTCACAAATAAGCAATTTTCTGCTTCAGCACAGGTTTTCCAGATCTTAGCTAATGCCAGAGTTCTCTGGGTGGACCCTCACTCCAAACTAAAATTTTCCTAAGAAGGTGGGGGTTTCTTTTTTTTTATTTCTGATAAGCAAGTTTTACAAAGACTTCTGGCTAAGAAAATACCATATAAGCTTCTAGATCCCAAGGGAGCCCAGTAAAAACCTCAAGGAGAGAAGATAAAGCTCTCAACAGATGCCAACATCCTGGGGCTCTGATCTTTGACTCAGCATGAAATCCATACTCCAAGGGGCTGAGAAATGGAACTCCCCAGTCTCTGAAAAATGGTCAGTAGACAACCTCTTCTGGAAAATTTGACAACCAAACCCCTTGCTGCTATGGAGAACATCTAAAAGTACTCTCATTGATCTACAACTTCATGACTCCCCTCTATAGCCTCCCAAAAAGCAACATCCTCAACAATGCAGATGGAAAGAAATGATAGATTGCACTTATGCTGTGCAAAAGCCAAGATGTAACTTGAAAGGAGTTTGACACCCCTAAGGCAAGAATAACTCTCAATTCATGAAGACAAGGTAATGTTTCCTGCTTTTTTTTTCCTTTTCCCATGGGTTCTCCCATAGGGTTTAGCACACAGTAGGGGTTCAGTGGTCAGGAATAACCAAGCAGGCCCTCTTACAAAATGTCCAAAAAGGTTGCAGGAACTTATTCCTCTCTCATGTGCTCCTAGCCATGTCCCACCCAATTTTTTGTCCCATCAAAATTAGCTTATCTTCCAAGGTTGTTTATTTCAGTCCTTATGGATCTCTCTTCATGTTATTCCTACTCCTTGCACCAGGGTCTGAACAAATTCAGCAGTTAATATAGTTGACTTTATATAATAACAGACTTTTTTATTTGTGTGTGACTCTTGACATTATAGCTACATAAGAAGTTCCTTGGGCAAAAGAATGTTTATATTTGTGTCCCTGACAGCATGTAGAAAAAACAAACTTTGTTCTCCCCAGGTTTCTGATGTTGTTCCTCCTGCCTGAAACATCTCCTTCCTTTATCTTCATCTTTCATGTCTCAGCTTAACAATGTCTTCCATTAGGAAAGCTCCTCTGAGGCTCTGTATTTATCTCCACAACAATATGGTAATTGCTGCCACATTAATTGAACTATCTCTGTATCAGTGAGTGATGGCTGCACACAAATATCCCCCAAAACTCAGTGGCTTCAAACACAAGTCCATGGGCTGTGCCTAGCTGTGTTCACTCATGCATCTGTGGTCATCTCTGTGGATACTAGCTAGTCTAGGATCATCTTAACTGGACTGATTTGGATCTGGTCCATGTGCACATGATCTCTATCCTCCACCAGGCTAGCTTGAGATTGTTCACAAAGCAGCTGATCCAGGTTCTGAGAGAGGGAGAGGAAGAGAGATGGAGAAAGGGAGAAATGGAGCAGGGGAGGGTCTTGCACAAGGCCTTTTGAGGTCTAGGCTGAGAACATGCACAAGGTAACCTTTACCACATTCTATTGGGCAAATCAAGTCACACAGCTAGCCCACATTTAAAAGTGAGGAAATGGACTCCTCTTGGTAAGAGCTGCTACAAAGTCACATGACAAAGTGTATGATACAGAGTGGGGTGAAGAAGTGGGGCCATATTTATATTCAATCTTCAGTAGTCTCTCTCACCTGATTATAAGCCCCTTGAGAACAAGTACAATTATTCTTTTTACTGTTACATTTCCAGTCACTGCATCCAAGAAATCAAGGGATGGCTGAGACTCAGAAGGGCAGAAATGGAAGAATTAGGATAGATCACCAAGAGCAAAAATATGTCACTAGAGACCAAGGCTAAGATCACCTACACCTTTGTATTCCCAATTACTATATATGGATGTGGAAGTTAGACAGTGAAGAAGGCTCATAGGAAAGAAAATTGATGAATTTGAAATGTGATATTAGAGAAGCGCTCAACAAATATCCTGGACCATCAAAAAGACTAGCAAGTGGGTCCTAGAGCAAATTATGCCTGAAACATTACCACAGGCAAAAATTACAAAATTGAAGATGTCCTATTTGGGGCACATCATGAAAAGGCCGGGTTCTTTGGAAACAACAATGTTGCTGGAAAAAATAAAAAGCAGCAGGAAAAGAAAAAGACCAAATATGAGACACATTGACCCCATAAAAGAAGCCATAGGCATGGGTCTATAAAAGCTGAGCAGGACAATTAAGGACAAGACATTGTGAACATTACTCAGGTATTTGTAGGGTTACCAGGAGTCAAAGCTGACTCAGTTGGAGCTAACAACAACAGGACAAGACTGGCACAGAACAGTCTTATTTGTTCAGTGAATCTATGAATTAATTAACTACTAGTGCAGAAAGAAAGGGAAAGGAAAGAAATGGACACAGGAAAACTCTTATGACTGAGCACCTCTACATAATTGAATGTTTTATTTAATCCTCTTAATTTATTTCAATAGTTTCCAGAGTGGAGCCTCAGGAATTCTATGTCATTGGTACTGTCAACTTTTAAATCTGGTTTTCTATATGTCTGGCACTATTCTAAGTGTTTTCTTTGAATTAGTCAATAAATTGTTACACAAATACTATAAGGGAGGTATTCTTATTGGTTTCTCTCCTAATATACAAACGGGGAAGTTAAGTAACCACCACAACTTCACAGCTCTGTAAAGCAGAGGTGAGACTTGAACCCATCCAGTCTGGCTCAAGTCAACTCTCTCAATCACTGCATTATATTGTACCTCAAGATGTGTGGTTCATGCCATCTTTCTCTATTCTGGCTACTAGAGAATTTCCTCACTTTACTAAATTTGTTCTGTATAGTGGCTGCTAGCTACATGAAGCTTTTTAGAGTATAATTAAAATTTAATAGAATTAAAGATTTAACCCCTCAATCACACTAGCCACATCTCAAGTGCTCAGTATTCCCATGTGGCTAATGTCTACTGAACAGGTTAGTGCAGAAAACATCTTCATCACAGAATATTCTATTGAATAGCACTACTCCAGAGAATTCTACTGGGATCTCAAGGAGAAGTAACACAATGAGAATGCAATTAAGATCAAAATAGGATGTGCTGCCATATAGCCATTTATCAGCAAAGTGGGATATTGGTAACTTGAGTCCTGGGGGCCTTGAAAATAAATATGAGCATGTGGGGGCCACTGAAACATCACAAGTTGTTTCTCTAATGAATATCCCTTGTGTTTGCTATTTTGTTGAAATGCAGGAGTCATACAAGCACCAAGAAACTCCAGTTTTTCTAAATCCATGCAATTTGATTTCTTAAGAGCTCTATTCCCTGGCCCCCCATTCTCTTTTTCTCAATTGTAAAGCCCTATACACCCAAAGTAGGGAAGTACATATTTTCTGAATAGGGGATATCTCCACACAATTTTATAAAAAGGCAAAACGTAAAGAAGAACCATGAGAAACCTTCTCTAGGTGAACAGTGGGAGGATCAATGGGGACTTTCAGAACACCTGACTTACAGAACTACAGAGCCGGTCAAGCATTCTAGTTTCTTTGAATTTTACTTTGAATTTAATGTTTAAATAATTCCAAACAGCTAAGGAAATTTCAGCGATGCTATCTAAATATGGCTGGTTGTTATTCACTCGTCTACTTTGTACTTCTTTATTTAAATCTAATGGTCCGCTCTGTAAATTTGATTAGATTAAGGTTCTCCTGAAAGCCTGCATGGTATTGAAAGTTTATAACAGCAGCTGGTACTCAGAAGGCTGCCTTTCTTTGCACTTCCATTTGCAACTTCCTATCAGCATTCTGAGAGCAAGTGCCACCTAGACAATAAGTGACCCCTGCTTCTGTATCTGGGCATTTCCAAGATTCTTCAACTACCAAAGAATTACAGTGAAAGCCCTTGAAGTCACCCTTGAATAGAATCCTTTCAGTGTCTCAAAAATCAATCCTTCATGTTTTGGGAAATAAAGAAAATCAGTACAAAGGGCTTCAATGTCACCATCTTTTATTGTAAATTCTGTTAAAAAGTGCCCTATGTTTTATGGTTTGCAAAACATACTGAGCTTCCAAAACCTCAATCTCAACCTACTAATGGTGGATAGTTTAATAATCTGATATATTTCTTTAGTGCAATTCAGCCCCTTGCCTTTTCTCTTCCTCTTAGGAGAATATACTTAGGCCTGAATTCAGATAGCAAGAATGTGAAATAAAGAATGGAATCTGTGGATGAAATGTACTATTAATTTTAGAGCACTGATCAAATGCACTTGAACAGGTTTACATAGTCTTTGTGGTTAGATTTCCCTACCTTTCCCTTCAGGATGGCCATTTAATGCCTGTCTATTTTCACCTAATACTATAAGCCCCATACACCCAGATGCATCTACAATCTCAGCTTTATCAGAAAAGCTTGAGAGGAATATGATCAGTGGCAAAGATTAAGGGAGATTTGCAAAAAAAGGAAGGCATGTTCCATGTTAATTGCTAATCTGTTTCAGCCAATATGGTACCACAACAAGGCAGAAGGCCTTATCTAACAAGAAAGGGATAGCCATGCTTTTCTTGAGTACAATATGTCTAAACAGAAGAATCACCCAACAACCCAGGTGACTAATTTCTCTATAAATATATTATTGACATAATAGAGGCCTTTTAAATGGGATTATAACTACCCAGACAGCTGCTCTGCTAGTAGAGAACATGGTTGACAAAAAGATTTAAAGGAAAGAATAGGGGAAAATAGCAAACCTCCAGCCAGGCACACTTAAATGAGCTCATTGCTTCAAAATAATAGGATCACATTCCAGATATGAAAAGAAAAGCCAATACGCTTAAAGCAATCACTTTCTGCATGCTTTTCAACCATTTCTCTCCTACTGCTCAACTGAGAGGCCCCACTTCCCTTGTGCCAGAAGTAGGCCTTCCAAAGCAAAGGCCACATTGTCTGTTACAGTGTTCTTTAAAGGAATTATGTTTAGATTTAAAAGGTCTCTAAAGTAGATTTGTTCTTTGCTTCTAAAGGCAGGATAACCTTTATAATTTATATAAAACATTCCAAGTTTTACTCAAAAAAAGCAATTCTCTCAGATGTCCACTCTTTAGAAAAAAATAACATAAAAAAACTGATCAAGGAAAAAAATAGTCACTTTATTTTTGTCCATTAAAATAAATCAATGAAAATAAAGACATGACATTTTTGACATCCTTTTAAGTTTGTAAAAAAATATCTTTAGATAAGATTAGAAAAAACAGAGTCAAATCTATGACTTATATTTTCTTATATTTATCCAAAGTGTCTAGTGACTGACACTTATAAGGCAGTTAAACATTCATTGGATGACTGGAGATTCAGTGGAGAATTAAAGTACGTCTCTGCCCTTAGGAGCTGACATTATATTGGGGGAATGCCTTAGATTGGGATCGAATGGAGCAGAGCAAGAGGTGAGGATTCTTGAGCATGTGATTTATAAGGGAGGGCTCCCAGGTGAAACCTGTAAGACAGCGAGGGACACAGTACAGGGCAGGGGAAGGAGCTAAGGAAGGTGATCGTTTTAGCTGATCCCACAGAGAACTCTGGATGTGAAAGGCATCACCCCACCAAACCACCAGTCCTCTTTCTATTCCTCCAAAGTTAGTAAAGTAATAATCCAAGCCAAATTTTTAAAGATTTTATTTATTTATTTTTAGAGAGGGGAAGGGAGGGAGAAAAAGAGGGAGAGAAGCTCATGTGTGACAGATAGTTCAATCTGTTGCCTCTCATGCACTCTCAGCTGGGAACCTAGCCTGCAATCCAGGCATGTGCCCTGACCAGGAGTCTAACCAGTGACCCTTTAGTGCCACTTGCTCAGTGACCTAGCCTGGTTCACAGGCCAGATGAAGTTCAATCCACTGAGCCACACCAGCCAAGGTCAATTTTTAAAATCTCAAACACTTGACAAAATAACAGAGTTTGGATTTGTTTTCTGGGATTTTTGGTTGTTTGTTTGTTTGTTTGTTTTCTTGCTCATATAATTTTTCAATACAGGTGTTCTTAATTAGGTATCTTTTCTTCAAGCCCATATCCAGAAAACCAGACTCTTTCTATCTTGTTGCCTCACTGTCCTCAAATACACAGCTTCCATGGTGGAAAGAATAGGCAGGAAAACCTGATAGAGGATGCCCCTGGGAGTTTTTGAGAGCCTGAAAGGAGCACATCCACTTTCTATTGGCCAGGATTCTATCCATAGCCAAACAATTGCAATGAAAGCTGGGAAATGTAGTTCAGTTATGTTCCAGGAAGAAGTGAAAAGGCATTTGAAGAATATCTAGGCTGGCTCTACCACTTCTCTCTGACTCTGCTCAAAGAAGACTACAAGAACAGATGTACAAGTACCAAAAGAATAGAGAAGACTTTGTCTGGGTTTTCATGACTGCTCAGTTGTACCTGTGAAAAGGAATCTATTCCTCATAGTCATTTCCACTGGCCTAGAAGTGAACGAGAAGGCAGAAAAATGGGAGGAGGGAGGAAGAAAGATCTGCTGTATCTACACAGAGCTGTCCTCTAATTCTCATTTCTCTCAGCTGAAACAACATACCTCCCAACCCTTTGGATAATTTGCCAGTGTAGAGAAGTACGTACATATACCTATGCTGGGCTAAGAGCCTAAGTGATGGGATCCTGACTTTGATGAATCCAAACTTTTGCATATGCCTTGATGACTCACTTTTCCACTCATTGCTTCAGTTTGCACATCTGCTAAGAGGGGCAAAGACCCAGTGTTATCTACTCTACACATTACACTAGAATTCTATCCAAAGAGCAAGTAATGAAACAAAGTCTCAGAAAATTTAAGAGCTATGGCCAAAGTCACAATAACTAATTAGTCATGTAAGTAAAACCCCAACTCAAATCTTTCAAGTCCTAATGTGGGACCCTTTGCTGTATTGCAATATTTCTCATCTCAAATGTGAAAGCTTATGGAAGAGTATAAAACACTACCTGAGTGTAAGGTAGGATTGTTCTTGTTGCACACCCATTGAGACAACAAACATCTCTTCCTAAAGGAATGTTTGCAGGCTACAGCAATCAAATAAGTAGGGTCATAATAACAGTGGAATTATATAGAAATCTTGCATAGAAGCCCTGTGATAGATTGGCCCAGTGGTTCTCATCCTAGCTTCACAGTAGCATCACATGGGAAATGTTTTAAAAATGCTGATGCCTGAGCCCCACTCCAGATGAGGTAACTCAGAATCTTTGGAGCAGGGCCCAGGCATCAGTATTTTTTAAGTGATTCTGCCACACAGCCAAATTTGAGAATCAGTTTGGGTCTTCACTACAACTTGTTGGAGAGTGAGAGTCCCCTGAAAGGAGATGGGGCCTTATGCAGGCAAATAAGAGGTTTCGAGAGGAGAAGAATGGCTGGGTGGTGATGGGAACACACACACATGAAACCCCCACTAAGAAGGAGGACAGTCTATGCCTCCATGTGCTTCCTCCTGTCATGTCCCACCTGCTAGATTCATTCCTAAAACCATCCAGGCCCTAATCCTCCTTGGGAGTGTCATATAAACTGTTTCTAAGTTGCCATCATCAGCCTGATTGAGGTTCTACTGGACAGGAAGTTGGTGCTCAAGAATAATGTTAAATGCAGTGAATGGGAGATAAGTTCACAAAGTCAGATAAGAATCTCCCCCCATTAATCAAATTCATCTCTCAAGCTTGGGTTAAAGGGCTTCACATGCATTACCTCATTTAGCCCCATGACAACTACATACCAGAAGAGGTAGATATTGTGACACCATTTCACAGAAAGGAAAACTGAGGCTAAAAATAATTAGATAACCTGCCTCAAGCCATCTAACTGATAAGTAATAGAGCCTGGTTGCACATTGAGAGTACCCACTTTCAAAGTCCCTGTAGTTAACCAGAAATGGTAGCTAGATGTAGGGACAAACTCAGTGTTTTCATCCCAATCACCCTTCCCAGATGGAATTCTGTAAAAGACAGAGAGCAAAATATCTTTTAGATTTGTTCTAAATAAAACTTCCAGGGATTAGAAAGACCAAATACTGCAAGAATCCATAATACCAGAAAAACTAAAAGTAAAATTGTAATAGAGTCTTTAAAAAGCCAATTGGAATAATTCTACTGGTTCAATTACACCCAAAGCAATCAGGCTTCTTAAATATCTACATAAAATATGGAAGGAGGACACATTATAGTGCCCTAGGAGTTTTGTTGGGGTTTTTTTCTTTCAAGAAGACAGTGGAAACCATAGGCCCAGAGCTGACCTTGGCGGAAAAAAAAGCATACATAGTTTCCAGCTTAGGAAATTTAAGCTCCACAAAGGAAGGCAGGACATTTTAAGTCCAAGAGGCATTTTTCTTCTTTGTAAAAAAAAAAAAAAAAAAGACTCAAAATATTGGGTTCTTTCTATGGAGAAAAGGGAAAAATCTCATGTTTGGAAGAAAGCTGACTTGACTAAGACTCAATGTGAAGAGCTTTATTATTCAGGGATCTCATAAACTCTATGGTCTATACTCCAACAAACCAAACCAATTGTATGTATATTTATTTTAATTAACCATTGAATATATGTATACACCCACACACACACACACACACCAAGGTTGGTAGACAGGTTGTAAAAGTAGCCTCAATTCTTCCCCTTTCCCTCGATCTTTGCCCTTGGCTATATAATAGTGCAATTCCTGCTTCTTGTCTATGGGTTCAACCATATAATTTGTTTTGGTCAATTAAATACCAGAAGACGTGATATGAGCAGACACCTGCATGTTTCCACTTAGTGTCTTGCTCTTCTGTCTGACATGTGAGCATGCTTTTGACTAGATCACTCAAAGGACAGACATGTGGGGCAGACCCCACTTTTCCCAGTTAAGATCTCAAATATGTAAGGGAGTCCAGCCAAGATCAGCAAAACTATGCGAATGAATCAAAACTGGTAACAGGTACAGAAGTAAGCCTTACTGAGCCCAGCTTAGATAAGTAGAATCACCTAGCCAAACCAGAGACACTAGAACAAAAAATGTTTATTGCCATATGTATCACAGACTCTGTGGTTACTTATCATGTTGCATTATTGTGTCAATAGATAACTAATTCATCAAATAATAAAAATTATATGTGGTAACCATTATTAGATATTCTATAAATACTACCATCATAATAAATTGTCAATAAAAGGTATCATTCCAATGCATACAATTTCCCTTAGGCCTAATTCTCTCCCACCTCTTAGATTATTATAAGAATAAAAAGAAAGTTGCTCTATGAGTTCTAGCAATTCAGCTGCCACTCATAACCATATCTACCTAAAGATAGAATGTTCTGTATTCCAGGGAACAGAGGGCTTGAGCCTTAATATAAATCTCTTTCTTCTCCACACAACTGGAAGCTGAACTTTTTCACGGTGCAAACCACAGGGTGGGCACTCAATAAATATTACTGGAATAAATAAATAATAAAAGAATGAAGTTAAAAAGTAAGATTGGCCTTAAATGGGGTTAAATTCAAAGATCTACTGTTCTTTTGGGGTTGTAAATGATATAAAGCCTTGGGCCGACACCTGAGATATAGAAGGCATCATTTACATCACAGCTGGGGAACATATCTGTCTTCCTGGAGGGCAGAGATAACGTCATCTTGTGACACCAACACTGACCTTGCAGAATGCCCAGAGTTGCCACGAAATAAGTGGAAATGGTATCTATATTCACATTGCCTAACTCACAAAGCAAACTAAAACACTACTCTTTCAAAAATTACAGAAAATATAAACAATCAAATATTAAGGTGGATTTCAAGTACATCTATAACACATATAACATATAACACAGATCAATATTTATTAGAGCACAAAGATAGATCCAAGATGCAGTGGAGTAAGTGGATGTTAAATTCACCTCTTCCCAGGACCAAACTGGAATTACAACTAAAATATAGAGCAAGCAACCTAAATAACCAACTGATAATTAGTTGAAGAGAAGTCTTAAAATCAAGGATTTACAGAAGAAGCCACACTGAGACTGGTAGGAAGGGCAGAGATGTAAAAAGGGCTGGCCCTGCACCCATAAGCAACTGTTGAGATACTGGAGGGATATCTCAACTGCAGGAAGTTCCCACTGAGAAGTGTGGGGTCTCAACCTCAAGTTTAGATACCCAGCCCAGAGCACCAGAGTCAAAAAAAGATGCCCACATAACACCTGGCTATGAAAATCAGTGGAAATTCTATGCACCAGAGAGAGACAAAAGTCTGCTACAGATGAAAGTCCGCTAGAGACATGAGTCTACTAGAGACACAGGCACTCTCTTAAAGATCAAATATGCAATATCTCATTTGCAGCCACTCACTCTGGTCTCCAGCAGAGGGAAAGCAGAGTAGACTAGAGTCACATGAGGGTTTGTGGCTCTGGAGAGAGAAATGAGAGAACAGCCACTGGGATCCTTGTGCTGAAGTAACTCTCCCACAATGCAGACACCATCTTTCTTGGGTGGAGCACTCCACTCCATATAGTATCAACCTGGGAAAAAGCAATAGCTGCACACTCTGGACTCCCTCTTGCCCCATCCTGTAGAACTTGCGCCCTGCTGAGAAGCCAGTTGCCTAGGACATGGTGTAGAGGTCTGGACAGACTCAGGAGGTATCAGTTACTGAGTTGTGTGGCTTTGGAGCAGGGACCATTATGACCACTTTCTCATGAATCTTACTGGCACCTACTCTCATGGGAGATCCACTGACCCCACTATCTGGGCTCCTGGTGGTCCCACCCTCCCGATTCCTGCTAGCTCTGCCCTGCTGAGTTCTGGGTAGAATCTGGGACACATTGAGTTATGTGGTTCTGAGGCAAAAGCAACTCCCAGCTCATTCTCCCAAGCCTGACTGGTGCCTACCCCTCATAACTGATCCACCAGCCCCATCCTCCTGACTCCCAGTGGCCCTGCCCTGCTGAGCTTCAGCTCCTCCAGTAGAATCTGGTATAGACTAATCTGGCTCCTGGACAGGGGGCATTTTTTCCTTGCTTGCTCGACCAGTACAGAGCCCTCCCTTCCCACCACCAAACCTTGGTCTGTTTGGGCCTGATAAATGATGCTGGCCTCACCCTGACAAATCCTGGAGACCCTGCTCTACCACAAAGGTGTGCAAGCACCCTGCAGGTGACAGCTAGACTTGGTATACCCTGGAACACTTGCTGAGTAGCCTCAGATCCACACTGGCACTGAGTTTGTACCTGTGTCGGTCAGGTGAACTCTACTCACTCATACCTGGTGACTCACTGAGAACCTACCTCATGCAACTTGAGTACCACCAGAAGCTCTATTAGTGACTGTGCCTAACAGTCAGCTTGCAGGCAGAGGTAGATATCAGGGTGATTTGGGACTTTGCTGACCTGTCCCTGGACCCAGTGTTGTTAAAAGCCAGCATTGATGCACCACTTGGTCCTTCCCATGTACCCCCAAACTTAGCAGAGGTGGCCACAAACTCTAGATTTATCATTTTGAAGCTCCAAACAGGTTGCCCAGAGGCAGTCATAGGCAGCTTCTGACATTGGTCTGCACCTGAGTCCCTCTAAGAGGCCCCAGAATCAATTTGCCAAGTGGACAGATTCAGGCAATATCAGAGCAGGATCCAATAAGTTTACAGTAGCATATCCAAAAGGAGATATCAGCAAGCAACCGACACTGCTGAGGCAAGTTCCACTTCACATGGTCAGCACCTGTACAGCAGCTTATACAACATGGTCAGGGTCGATCCTAACAGTCAGCAAGCCTGACACTTGAGCCCATGCACAAATGGGCCAATAATAATCCAGACTTAAATACAACACAATGGTACATATAACTCACACAAGCAACATTCCCAGAGCACCCAGCTCAGATAATCAAGGAGACTGAGCCACTGGATCCCAAAGGATACCTACTATATAACCCAGCCTATCAAGACTGGGAGTCATAGTATACTACCTAATACATAAAACAAACACAAAGAGGCAGCCAAAATGAGGGTATAAACAAACATGCCCCAAATGAAATCTCCAGAAAAAGAGATAAATTAAATGGAGGCAAGCATTTATCAGATATAAAGTTGAAAAAGAAAATGGCTATGAGAGTGGTCAAGGAACTTAGTGAGAACTACAACAAAATGAAAAAGGACATGGAAACCATAAAAAGGAACCAGTCAGAAATAAATACAGTATCTGAAATGAAGAATATACTAGAAGAAATAAACAATAGGTTGGATGAAGCAGAGGGTTGAATCAGTGACTTGGAAGACAAGACCTGATCAGAGAAGCAGAAAAAAAAAAAGATTTTTGAAAAATGAGGGTACTTTAAGGGCCTTTTGGGAAAACATGAAGTATAACAACATCCACATCATGAAGGTACCAGAAGAAGAGAGAGAGAGAACAAGGGATCAAGAACCTCCCTGAAGAAATAATGACTGAAAACTTTCCAAAATGGGTGAAGAAGAAAGACACACCAGTCCAGAAAGCACAAAAAAGTCCCAAACGAGTTGAACCCAAAGAGGTCTACAACAATACACACAATAATTAAAGTGGCAAAGATTAAAGACAAAGAGAGAATCTTAAAAGAAGCAAGAGAAAGACAGTTACTTACAAGAGAATTCCCATAAGGCTGACAGCTGATTTCTCAACAGAAACATTTCAGGCCAGGAGAGATTGACATGTAATATTCAAAGTGATGAAAAGCAAGGACTTACAACCGAGTCTATTTTACTCAGCAAAGCTATGATTTAAAATTGAAGGAGAAATAAAGAGCTTTCCAGGCAAGAAAAAGCTAAAGGAGTTAGTTACAACCAAACCAGTATAGCAAGAAGTGTTAATGTGTCAAGAAGAAGGAAGAGGAGGAAGAGGAGAAGAAACGAAGCAAAAGAATACAACAGCAACAAATACATACTTATGAATAATCATTTTAAATGTAAGTGGCTTAAATGCTCCAATCAAAAGACATAGGGTAGCTGAATGTAGGAAGAAAAACAAAGATCCACATATATGCTGTCCACAAGAAACCCACCTCAGAACAAAAGATACACACAGACTAAAAGTAAAGGAATGGGGAAAGACACTTCATGCAAATGGAAATTTTAAAAAGCTAGGGGAGCAATATTTATATCTGACAAATTACACTTTAAAACAAAGGTTATACTAAGAGACAAAGAAGAATACTACATAATGATAAAAGGAGAAATCCAACAAGAGGATATTACTCTGGTTAACATTTATGCTCCCAACACAGAAGCACCTAAACATATAAAGCCAATGTTGATAGACATAAAAGGAGAAATTGACAGTAACACAGTCATAGGAGGGGATTTTAACACCCCATTTACATCAATGGATGGATCTTCCAGACAGAAAATCAATAAGAAAACGGTGGCCTTAAATGACTCACTAGGCCAGCCCTGGCTCGGTGACTCAGTTGGCTGGAACATTGTCTTATACACCAAAAGGTGGACGTTTTGATTCCCAGATCCTCAGTCGGCAAGCCTACTGAGCCTAACAGTCATCTGGTGTGCACAGGGGGGAACTTATCAATGTTTCTCTCTCTCTTTCTCTCCATTTCCCTTCCTCTCTGTATAAAATCAATAGTTAAAAAATATCTTAAGATGAGAATTTAAAAATAAAATAAAATAAAATAAATTAAATATAAAATAAAATAAAATAAAATGACACACTACATCTGATGGATTTAATTGGTATCTTCAAGAGTATTTCCTTCCAAAGCAGGAGTATAGACATTCTTTCAAGGGCACATGGAACAGTTTCTAGGATAGACCACATGTTATGACACAAAACAAGTCTAATTAAATTTTAAAAGACTGAAATAATATAAGCATCTTTTCTAACCATAATAGTATGAAAATAGAAATTAATCACAAATAAAAATGAAAAACACACAAACACATGGAGTCTAAATAATGAATGGGTTAATGATTTCAAGGAAGAAATCAAAAGATAACTCGAAACAAATGAGAATGAGAACACAACAACCAAAAAACCTATACGACACAGCAAACGCAGTGCTAAGAGGGAAATTCATAGCATTATGAATCTCCTAAGTCAAGAAACAAACAAAAAATCTCAAATAACAACTTAACTTTGCAGAAAACTAATGAAACCAAGAGCTGGTTCTTTGAAAATATAAACAAGTGTGACACACCTTTATGCTGAATCACCAAGAAAAAGAGTGACCCAAATAAATAAAATCAAAAATGAAATAGGAGAAGTAACAACTGACTCCATAGAAATGAAAAGGATTGTGAGGACTTCCAGTCAAGATGGCGGCAAGGGTAAACATGGCTCACCTCCCAGCACAAACACATCAAAATTACAACTAAACTAAAACAATCATCATTCAGAACCATCAGAAACAGAGCTGAATGGAAATTCTAAACCACAGAATTAAAGAAGAAACCATTTGAGAGTGGTAGGAGGGATGGAGATGCAGAATTAGCTGGTCCCACATCCATGTGTGGTAGATAAAAATTGGAAAGGATATCTCAGGAGCCTGTGGTACCATCCCCACACCAGGCCACCCAGCTCAGGTTTCCAGTGCCAGGAAGATAAGTCTCCATAAATTCTGGCTGTAAAAACCAATGGAGATCAAGGCTGTGGTTGATAGAAACTTCTGGAACTCAGGCAGTTCCTCTAAAAAGGCCCATGCACAAATTTATTCAGACTCACTCCCTCTGAGCTCCAGCATGGGGGTAGTAGATTGAAAGGCATCAGAGATATATGGGGAGGATCGAATTGTCTGGCATCAGGGTAAGAGCTGGGGGAAGCTTTCTCCCAAACAGAAGTGCTGGCAGAGGCCATTGTTCCTCTAGTCCTAGAAGCACAGAGAGCTCCAAACAAGATGGACCCAGAGAGGCCCACTCCAAGACACATCATAGTTAAAATGCCAACGGTTAAATACAAAGAGAAAATCTTAAAAGCAACAAGAGAAAAGCAGTTAGTTATATACAGGAGAGTTTCTATAAGACTGACAGCTGATTTCTCAAAAGAAACTTTGCAGACTATAAGGGATTGGCAAGAAATATCCAAAGTTATGAAAAGCAAGGACCTACACCCAAGATTACTTTGCCCAGCAAACCTATCATTTAGAATCAAAGGAGCTTCCCAGACAAAAGAAAAAACTAAAAGAGTTCACTATCACCAAACCAGTACTATATGAAATATTAAAGGGTCTTCTTTAACAAGAAGAAGATCAAAAATATGAACAATAAAATGGGAATAAATACATATCTACCAACAATTGAATCTATTAAAAACAAAACAAACAAACAAGCAGAACATAAACAGAATCATAGATACAGAGAATGTTTTTATGGTTGCCTTATAGGAGAGGTGTCAGAAGGGTGGGTGGAAAAGGTGAAGGGGTTAGGAAGTACAAATTGATAGTTACAGAATAGTCATGGGGATGTAAAGTACAGCATAGAGAACAGAATAGCCAAAGAACATATATGTAGGCCATGGACATGGACAATGGTGTGGGGATTGCCTAAGGGAGTAGAGGGGCTGGGTACAAGGAGACAAAGGGTGGAAATTAGGGGCAACCATTACAGCAAAAAAATTTTAAATAAAATAAAATAAGTAGTAAAGTAAAATATTGTAAGAAAATATTATAAGCAACTGTATGCCAAAAATTTGGCAACCTAGAAGAAATGGATAAATTTCTAGAAACATACAATCTTGTAAAACTTAATCAGGAAGAATCAAAAATCTGAATAGACAGATTACAGCTAATGAAACTGAAGCAGTAATCAAGAAATTCCAACAAACAATAGCCCAAAGAATGGACCCGATAACTTCACAGATAATTTTTACCAAACTTTCAAAGAAGAACACCTATTGTTCTTAAACTGTTACAAAAAATTCAAAAGCAAGAAAGATTCCCAAGCTCATTTTATGAGGCCTGCATTATCCTAATTTCAAAACCAGATAAAGGTGGCAGTTCCTTGCCAGGTGGTTTATTTCTTCCAGTCAACATGCAGACTTTAGAAGCTCCAGAAGGGAGGCTAAGAAAATTTAAATACCAAAGTAAAGATGCATCTATGCAGCGACAGCAGTGGATAGCAATGAGCCTGCAGCTCCGGAAGGCCAAAAAAGATGAGCAGGCCTTCAAGAGAAGAAACATCACCAGTCTCTCCACTGACCCAACTTCTGAAGAAGGGACCAAGTGGGTCAGCCTCACCCTGCAAGAAATAATCAATGGTGTGAATGCCTCCTATCCAGAACTATGTTTCTAGGCTACCCAGGCTGCCAGGAGAATACTGTCCGAGGAAAGGAACCCTCCTCTGAAGCTGATGGTCGACGCGGGGCTCATTCCCAGGCTGGTGGAGTTCCTGAGGTCCTCACATCACCCCTGCTTGCAGTTTGAGGCAGCCTTGGCTCTGACCAATATCACTTCAGGGCCTTCATAGCTGATTGGAACTGTTGTGGAAGGGAGCACCGTCCAACCCTTGGTTGAGCTCCTGTCTTCCCCCCATGTGACTGTGTGAACAGGCAGTGTGGTCCCTTGGTAATATAGCAGGTGATGGCCCAGAATTCAGAGACTTTGTTATCTCGAGCAATGCTATCCCACATTTTCTGTCCCTGATCTCATCAACTATACCAATGAATGTGTCTACCACATTTCTGTGGAACATCACATGGACCCTGTCCAACCTGTGCCGAAGCAAGAATCCGTACCCCTGAAAAAAGGCAGTGAAGCAAATGTTGTCCATCTTCTCCCACCTCCTACAGCACCAAGACAGAGGGATTCTCTCTGACACCGGCTGGGCCTTGTCCTACCTCACTGAGGGCTGCAACAAGCACATTGACCAAGTGGTTGACATGCTGGTGCTGCCCATGTTAGCTGAGCTCATGACCAGCTGAAAACTCAAGATCTTGACCCCCTCTCTCCACACTATGGGCAACATTGTCACAGGAACAGATCGCCAGACCCAGGTGGCCATTGACATGGGCAACCTTGGCATGCTGCCCCAGCTCCTGCTGCACCCCAAGTCCTCCATCCAGAAGGTGGCAGCCTGGGCCCTGAGCAATGTGGCCACCCAGTCCCCCCAGCACCACCAGCCCCTTATTGCTTGCAACATCCTACCTCCCCTGGTGGCTCTGCTGAAAAAAGGGGCTGACCAGACAGTGGCTAACTTTGACACTGGGGGCACAATGGACCAATTGATCCAGCTTATCCACTCTGGAGTCTTGGAGCCACTGATGAACCTGCTCACCATCCCAGACACCAAGTTTGTCATCATCATCCTTGACATCATCTTTTTACTCTTCCAGGCAACAGAGAAGCTCTCCAAGAAGGAATCCTTGTGTCATCTGATTGAAGTATGTGGCAGGCTTGATAGAATCAGGGCTATGCAATTTCACAAGAACCATCAGGTTCCTCTGGCTGCTCAGAGGATAATCAAGAACCACATTTCTGAGGAAGAACAAAATGGCACAATATCACCATCCCTGGACCAAGATCATGAATTCTTAAAGCACTTCACATAAAAATACCAGAGCTCCACGACTTCTAAACCAAGGACCAAACCCTCAAGGGTGATTCATTAGAAGCAGCACTCCTATATCCTAGTGTACCCCGGGTATAAAGCTTTTAACACTGAATGTTAATTAAATTTTTGACACTTTCTCTTCTAAAATTAAAAAAAAATAAATTTAAAAATCCAGATAAAGACACTACAAAGAAAAAAAATAGGCCAATATCGCTGGTAAACATAATGCTAAAATCCTCAACAAAATATTAGCAGATGGGTCCATCAGTACATTAAAATCATCATACACCATGATCAATGGGGATTTATTCTAGAGATGCAAGGTAGGTACAATATCCACAAGTCAATAACGTGATATACTACACAAACAAATGAAGGATAAAAACCACATGATCATATGAATAGATGCAGGAAAAGCATATGATAAAATCAAGCACCCACTTATGATAAAAGCTATCAGCAAACTGGAAATAGAGAGAACACACCTTAAAGCAATAAAGGCCATACATGACAAACCCACAGCCAACATCGTATTTAATGGGCAAAAACTGTTAGTGTTTTCCTTAAGATTGGCAATAAGACATGCATGTTCGCATTCACCACTCTTAATCAACATAGCACTGGAAGTCCTAGCCATAGCAATCAGACAAAAATTGGAAAGAGAGAAGTAAAACTGCCATTATTTGCATATGATGTTATACTGTATATACCCTAAAGATTCCACCAAAAGCTATTAGAACTCAGTGAAGTAGCAGGATGCAAAATAAATATCCAGGAATCAGTTGTGCGGGTTTTTTTAAATATGTTTATCACCTTTAGAGAAAGGAAGGGAGAGGGAAAGACAAACACTGATGTAAGAGAGAAACACTGATCAGTTTCCTCCCATATGTGCCTCAACAGAGGATCAAACCTGTAAACTAGGTGTGTGCCCTAACCAAGAATTAAACCCCCAATGTTTCAGTGTATGGGATGATGCTCCCACCAACTGAGCCACACTGGCCAGGGCAATGAGTTGCATTTTATATGCCAATAATGAATTGACAGAATGGGAAACTAAGAAAACAATCTCATTTACAATTTCTTCAAAAAATAAAATGCCAAAGGATAAGTTTAACCAAGGACATAAATGACCCATACTCAAAAAATTATAAGAAACTAAAAAAAGAAGCTGAAGAAGATACACGTAAGTGGAAGGATATACCGTGTTCATGGATAGGAAGAATTAACATCATTAAAATGTCCATACTACCTGAAGCAATCTAGGATTCAGCACAATTCCTCCCAAGATATCAATGGTGTAGTTCACAGAACTAGAACGAATATTCCATAATTTACATGGAACCACAAAAGACCCTGATAGCCACAGCAATCTTTAAAAAAAACAAATGTGAAGGAATCATGGTACCCGATATCAAACTATACTACAAGGCCATAGTAATCAAAACAGCATGGTACTGGCATAAAAATAGACATATAGAGCAATGGAACAGAATAGAGAGTACAGAAATAAATCCATGCCTTTATGGTCAATTAATATTTGACAAGAGATGCAAGAATGTACAATGAAATAAAGACAGTCTGTTCAATAAATGGTGTTGAGAAATTTGAACAGATGCATTCAGAAAACTGAAATTAGTTCACCTTCTTACATCATACACAAGAATAAATTCAAAATGAATTAAAGACTTAAACATAAGACTCGAAAACTATAAATATCCTAGAAGAAAACATAGGAAGTAAAATCTCTAACATTTCTTGCAACAATATTTTTTCTGATATATAGCCTCTGGCAATAGAAACAATAGAAAAATTAACAGATGGGACTACATCAAACTAAAAAAAAAAGTTTTGGCACAGCAAAGGAAATCACCAAAAAAATGAGAAGACAACACACTGGCCCTGACTGGTGGGGCTCAGTTGGTTGGGTATCATTCCACAAAGTGAAAGATTGCCAGTTCGATTCCTGGTCAGGGTACATGCCTGGGTTGTGGGTTCGGTCCCTGGTCTGGGCATGTATAGGAGGCAACCAATAGATGTTTTCTCTCACATCTATGTTTCTCTCCGTCTCTTTCTCCCTCCCTTCCCCTGTCTCTAAAAATAAATAAATACATAAATAAATCTTTAAAAAGATAAATGACAACCCACTGAATGGAAAAATATATTTATCAGTGATACCTCTTCAAAAGGGTTAATATCCAAAATTTATAAAATCTTATACAACTCAACACCAAAAAAACAAATAATCCAAATTAAAACATGGTCAAAGGACCTGAATGTCAGACACTTCTCCAAAGAGGATATACTGATGGCCAATAGACATGAAAAGATGCTCAACATCATTATTCATCAGAGAGATGCAAATTAAAACCACAATGAGATATCACCTCACAGCTGTCAGAATGGCTATCCTCAGTAAATCAACAAAAAACAAGTATCAGCAAGGATGTGGAGAAAAGGGAACCCTTGGGCACTTTTGGTGGGGATGCAGATTGGTGCAGCCCCTGGGAAAACAGTATTGAATTACCTAAAAAAAATTAAAAATGGCACTAACTTATGACACAGTAATGCCACTTCTGGGAATTTATCCAAAGAAACTTGAACAATAATTTGAAAGAATATATGCACCTCTATGTTCTTTGCAGCATTATTTAGAATAGCAAAGATTTGGAGGCAGCCCAGTACCCATCAGTAGATGAGTGGATAAAAACGTGATGGTACATTTACATACTGGAATACTGTTACAGAGCATGCACAGGGGTGGTTCACAATAAATTATTACAGAAAGGATTCCGCCCTTTCTGTCTCTGGAAGTTTCCCCACACACACACACCTGCTAGGTTCGAAATGCCTGCCACCAGAGGAAAGATGTCTCTCAATGCCAGAGACTGGTGAAAAGGAAAGGAATTATTTATTTAAAAGTTACACAGACTTAGAGTAATGGCTTAATGTCTTCAGTAAGATACTAAAGTCCTTTAGAATACCCACAGATGCACAGTCCTTCCCTCTCCCTGTGCCCAGTCCAGGATACCGTATCTCAGGAAAAGAAGTAGAAGTCCGTGGCTGCTGCAATCTCCAGTTAATCCAAAGCCATGTGGCACCTTCTCACAGCCCACCAGCAAGAGTCCTTTCTCCCCTTTCCTTCCCGGCAAAGTCTCTCCTGCTCCCCAAGCCACGTGGCAAAAAGAAGCACTCCAAATCCACATGGTCCTCTTCCTTTCCCCTCAGAACCGCATGGTCCTCCTTATTCACTCCAGAACCGCATGGCCCCCTATTTACTTCAGAACCTTGTGGTCCTCTCTCTCTATGGCTGCCATACCTAGGTTTAAATCCCAGTGCCCATCTTCCTTTGCAGCCCCATTTCTGACTCCTCCTACAGTCAGTTACACCTGCCAGCATCCTTGTATTCTTCCAGCTTTACTGGGCTGCCATAGTAAGTCTGGGCAGGTGTGGCCCCATGGCATGGAGCCAATCATCTCCAAGCTCTCCCACAGGCCCTATAACCAGGGGGAGTTGCTTCCCAGTCCCATCTTCGGTGGAATTTGGTCCCATCCCCCTGGCTCAAAGCATGGCCACAGCTACTTAACACATCCATGAAACCAGTTAAAGGTTATAGATATGTTAAATGACTGTGCCAGGGGTTAGCTGCAAAGCTGTTGCTACCCAAAACAGCTCTGAATGGCGCTGTTCCATGTGTCCCATCCCCCCTGGCTCAGGCTTGTCGGGGTGAGGACATCCTATATATATTTTTCTAATATTTCCTGAACACCTTGAGTTCTGGAACCCATTACAAATCCCTTCTTGGGGCCCTCCTCTTGGCTGCACCCTGCTTCAATACTACTCAGCCATAAAAAAAAAAATAAGGAACTCTTACCTTTTGATACAACATGGATGGTCCTGGAAAGCATTATGCTAAATGAAACAAGCCAGTCAGAAAAAGACAAGTACCATATATTTTCACTCGTATGTGGAATCTAATGAACAAAATTAAGTGACAAACAAAATGGAAACAGGCTCATAGACACAGAGAACAGACTGACAGCTCTCAGATGGGAGGGGAATTAGGGGCCTGGGTGAAAAAGATGAAAGGATTAAGCAAAAAAAATGCTCATAGACACAAAAAACAGTATGGTGAATATCAGCAGGAAAGACACAAAGGGGCAGGTAGAAGACAGTAAAGGCGAGGAATAAATGGTGATGGAAGAAGACTTGACTTGGGTGATGAGCACACAATAAAATATATAGATGATGTATTATAGAAATATACACCTGAATCCTATATAATTTTATTAACCAATATCACCCCAATAAATTCAATACAAATTAAAAAAATAAAAATAAGAGAACCAAGATGGCGGCGTAGGTAGACACACTGCGCCTCCTCGCACAACCAGAACTGACAGAGAATCGAACGGCAAGGGGGACCAACACCAAGGAAACAGAAAATAATCATTCATCCAGACTGGTAGGAGGGGCGGAGACGGCACTGGGGTTGAGAGGACTCGCGTGGCTGTGGCGGGACTGAGACTGGCGGAGTGTGGGACAAATGGCGCAGGCAGTCCGAGCACTAGCAGAACCTGCAGTCCCACATTTGCACAGATAAACCCAGAGGGCCGGACTCAGAGTGGCGGAGAGTGGGGCAGGCAGAGTGGCAGGTAGCACCTTGCGGCACCACATTCGCCCACAGATAAACCGGACGAACGGCGGGCAGAGAAGCAGACCACTGCGCAACCAAGGGCTCCAGCTCAGGGAAATAAAGCCTCAAACCTCTGATTGAAAGCGCCCCTGGGGGTTGGGGCGGCAGGAGAGACTCCCAGCCTCACAGGAGAGGTTGTTGGAGAGACCCACAGGGGCCTAGAGTGTGCACAGGCCCACTTACTCGGGAACCAGCACCAGAGGGGCCCAGTTTGATTGTGGGTATAGGAGTGAAAGACTGAAATCCGGAGGAGAGTGAAGCGGGCGCCATTGCTCCCTCTCGGCCCCGCCCCCACGTACAGCGTCACAGCGCTGTGACCAGCATTACCCCACCCCAGTGAACACCTAAGGCTCCGCCCCTTAAAGTAACAGAGGCGCCAAGACAAACAAACAAAAAAAAAAAATGGCCCAAATGACAGAACCCTTCAAAGCTCCAGAAAAAATACAACTAAGCGACGAAGAGATAGCCAACCTATCGGATGCACAGTTCAAAGCACTGGTTATCAATATGCTCACAGACTTGGTTGAATCTATTCGAAAAACAGATGAAAAAATGAAGCCTATGCTAAGAGAAACAAAGGAAAATGTACAGGGAACCAATAGTGATGAGAAGGAAACTGGGACTCAAATCAATGGTATGGACCAGAAGGAAGAAACAAACATCCAACCAGAAAAGAATGAAGAAACAAGAACTTGGAAAAATGAGGAGAGGCTTAGGAACCTCCAGGACACCTTGAAACGTTCCAACATCCGAATTACAGGGGTGCCAGAAGGAGAAGAGGAAGAACAAAAAATTGAAAACTTATTTGAACAAATAATGGAGAACTTCCCCGATCTGGCAAAGGAAATAGACTTCCGGGAAGTCCAGGAAGCTCAGAGAGTCCCAAAGAAGCTGGACCCAAGGAGGAACACAACAAGGCACACCATAATTACATTACCCAAGATTAAACGCAAGGACCTACATCCAAGATTACTGTATCCAGCAAAGCTATCATTTAGAATGGAAGGGAGGATAAAGTGCTTCTCAGATACGGTCAAGTTGAAGAGGCTCATCATCACCAAGCCCTTATTATATGAAATGTTAAAGGGAGTTACCTAAGAAAAAGAAGATCAAAAATAGGAACAGTAAAAATGACAGCAAACTCACAGTTATTAACGACCACACATAAAACAAAAACGAGAGCAAACTAGGCAAACAACTAGAACATGAGGGTTGTCAATAAGGGAGTGGGAGGGGGAGAGGGGGGTAAAGGTACAGAGAATAAGTAGCATAGATGATAGGTGGAAAATAGACAGGGGGAGGGTAAAAATAGTGTAGGAAATGTAGAAGCCAAAGAACTTATAAGTATGACCCATGGACATGAACTATGGGGGGGGAACGTGGGAGGGAGGGGGGTGGGCAGGATGGAGTGGAGTGGGGGGGAATGGGACAACTGTAATAGCATAATCAATAAATATATTAAAAAAAATAATAAAATAAAATAAAAATAAAGCACTGAGATTCCAAAATTAAATGAGCAAAGGATGAGAACATATAATTCACTTGTACGGGGGATAGAGTTAGACAATCTTGTTAGTCAAAAATATACCAATTAAACAAATGCTATTTCCCTACCAAAGTAATCAAAATCAAGAGTAGTAGCCCTGTAAGACTATAAATTAATACAATACTTTGAAAAGCTGTTTGGTATTTTCAAGAGCCTTAAATTCTTTCATTTCCTTTAATAATACAATTTTATCTTCAGAAATCTCTAGTAAGGCAGTTATGCTGGACACAGGAAAAAAACTGAATTTACAATTAACATGCCCATTGGCAGCAATATAATAGCAAGAAATAGGGAATATTATCTTCTGACAAGAGAATGTTAAAGAAAATTATAACTTGTTAGTGAACTATATAATGTAACCATTTAAATATTTATCAAAAGTTTACAGTAATTAGATGCTTAAATCATATGAAACAAAGAAGCAGAAAGCAAAATTATATATACAATTTGATCAAATTATGTAGGAAGAAAAGAAATGCAGGTATAAACTTTGAAGAAATAAAACTAAAATGTTAACAGGCATTGCCTTGGAGCAATGATACAGTATTTTTCTGTATCTTTTCAATGTTCTACAATAAGTAGATGACTAATGGGAAATTTTTATTTTTATTATTTACTTTTTAAAAACAGATTATTAGTTTAAAATTGCATCTATATGAAGACTAAAGCCATATAAAAATATATCTCCATTCAGATCTGCAGGCTAGAGTGATTTTTATTTCTGTCATGATTCTCAAAACACTGTTTTGTGACCCCTCCCCTCCACACACACACATAAAGAGATAATGTTGGGGTTGATGTGGAGATGTCTGCCTGTTCCCTCTGCTCTGCACAAATGGGTCCTAAGGCAAAGACCAAGTCATGACCCTGAAAATCATGAACAGTAAACGGTCAGGAATGTAAAATCAAGCAGGTCTTCCCCCAAGTCTGAAAAGGTTGGTCCAGGCAATTGGGAACTTCATTCTAATCACTCTCCAAAAATTTTAAAGCATCAACTTTTTACTCTCAGAACCTATTACTACACTGACAGGACCCTCAACAAGCCAAACCAAATGAGAAAATTCCCAACACACATAAACACATTCCTGTGCATAAATACGTGTTCTCAGATAATAGTGTCAAATGGGTCTGGCGGCAGCAAGGAAATGACCATCTTAGAAAGTGCTGGCTTTCTACTTTTGGACCTGGCTGAACAGTAGTAGCTACTTTCAATTTCTGCATAATGAAGGGACCAAAGTTTTGCCAACCTAAAACTGACTTTGATTTTTAGCTGGTTATTAAGAAGCAAAAGATTCAGAAAGAACATTTGACTCTTTCTCCTTTCCTGCTTAAGAGATTCAGATGGGGGTGGGGAGGGGGGTGGGGATGGGGGGAAGGCCTGCCTCAAGAAGGGAACCTTAACATAATCACCTTAGCATTAGACAGGAAGCTCCAAGCAAGCAGAAGCATGTTTACTAGATTCCCACTGTGTCTCATTGTTCCTGAGTCACCCAGCAAGAATTTGCCTGCCCTGAGTTCTGCTCTTCCTCAACTACCTGCAAATTGCCTATTCCCACTTATGAAATGTAGGACCCCATCCCCCTCACTTTTTCTCCTTTGTCCAAATGTCATATATACCTAGTGTTGCCTCGCTGTCTTTAAAATTTTCATGTGTATGTCAATTCCCCATGCACATATATTAAAATTTTGATTTTCTCCTGTTTATCTGCCTCTGTTAATTTGGTTATTAGCTCAGTTAGAAGAAATTAAAAGGTAGGACAGAAAGTATTATATTTTTTAAACCCCACAATAACAGACACAGTTCAAGCACTAACTCCAAAGTGAAGGGCTTAGGGGAAAGAAGGAGCTTGGGTTAAGCCAAACTGCTGTTCAATTTACTGAAAGCTTCAAAATATTACCAACTCTCTGTTTGAAATGCGTCAGCAACGGTTCATTTTTTTCCTTTTTATCAAAACACATTTAGACTGTGGTGAATGACAGCATAAATCTTAAATAGAAAAGATACAGGGGGAAAAAAAGACCACCCGGGTAGAACATAACTGTAAATGTGTCCATATATTTGAATTCTGATCTTATACACAGAAATGCATTTAACCTTCCCAGCAAGACGCTTTCACCAACTTCCAAAGAAAGTGTTACCAATTAAGCTAAAGAAACTTTAAGAGTCAATTTTAATTACACCAAGAGATGCTCCAATCACTTCCCAGCTCCAGTTAAAGTTTTTACTAGAGATGGCTGGAACCAATTTACATGCTTTTATGTTGCGTCTAGACTTTAATAAGCGGTTTAAGCATGAAGCAAGCCAATGCCAGCATCCAGCAGGCTGCAGAGTACCCTGCATGGAGAAATACAATAGCCCTCAGGTTCCCTCCCAGGCCCTTCTTGTTGCTATCAGAGAATCTTTCTCTGTTACGAGTTTTCAATAGCAACAGGATCCAGTCTTCATGATAAGATTCTAGGCCCTTTAACCTACTTTATGTTTTCCTCTGCCTCCTCAATACCAAACGCCTCAAAAGATCTTTCACTCTAGCCTTCCTCTTATTCTTAAGTAGAAATGAGGAGAGTGAAGCTAAAAGATTTGGAGGCAGGTGCACCTCCCAGGACAGGACAACTGGAGGCAGGTGTCAGGTGCTGTAATTTACTAGCTGAGTGAACTTTGAGAAGTCAGGTGGCCCTCCTGAGCCTCCATTCCCACATCTGTAAAATGGGATTCCTACCTCAAAGGTTTTGTATGGATGAAAGACAATACCTTCCTAAGTGGGTCAGGTTCTGTGAGGACATGTGAGGTGAGGATTCATGCACCAGTGATCTATTCAAGGGAGTGCTTTCAGGAGAAACCAGGTTGCTGTGCAGGAAAGGGGACGAAGCTGAGCAAGAGTTGAAATTTCCTGTAAATAGCCAGCCTGTATGTGACCCCATGGGGAGCTCCAGAGCAAAAATTATACCTCAGGAGACTGGCCTGAAATGAGCAAAGATGTATGACTTTCATGGTCCCACCCCTGTCTGTCCTTGGCTACGGAAGTCAGGCTGGGGCTGTCTGGGAATGCCAACTCTGAGCCCCTCATGGGTCTCCATGTGGATGAGGCAGCTCCAAATGCCCAGAGGCACCTTCTGAAGATCACACAATAAGCTGTTGGCAGAAGCTGGTGTAGGTACACTTGGAAAGTAAAAAGGATCTGGGCAGGGTACCATATGCACCCCACTTTGTAAACTGTGTGGGGTAAACTATCATACCAATAACAACTGCGGTAGGTGCTCGATTCATTTCATTTTATTCAATGTCCTTTCATTATAAAAACATTGTTTCACTTAAAAGTTGGAGAACCTATCAGTGATATTATCTAAGGACTGACTGTACTACTAAAATTTCTTGGTATTAGATATGTCGCACAAAGCACTTAACATGCATTAGCTAACAACTTATGGGGTATACACGTAAACAGTTGTTCTAACCACTGTACAATTGGTAAAACTGAGGCTAAGCCAGACAAAGTAAATTGCTTTTATATAACCCTAGACCACAGGTGGCAAACGCAAGGCCCACACGCTGAATCTGGCCCTCCACCTTTTTTTATCTGGCCTGGCACCTTGTTTCTACCCGGTGGCAGCACCAAGCTCTTGCTTAATTGTTAAGGAGTAACTACTCCTTAATATAGTCCTAAAATTACATTCGGCCCTTTGAAGGCAACCTCGAGGCTGATGTGGCCCCTGGTGAAAATGAGTTTACACCCCTGCAGAGGAACAAAGCTGGATTGAGAACCTTGTTCCTGTTAACTCCAGAGGCCAGAGCCCAAGTTACTAACTACTATATTATTGCTATCTCTCAAATCCTTACATTTAGAGTCAAACGGCAACCATCTTCACAAGGTCTGGGCACATCATGGGAATGCACACAGCTGACAGGTTTTAGACAACTGGGTGAAATCAAACTCCAAACAAAACCCTTGACAAGGCTTATGTAGCCCACAGACAGAGAGTTTGAGACTTGAATCTTCCTCATATCTGTCTTATTTTTCTCATTAACATCAGAGGCTCCATAGAGAATCTGGCCAACATCAATTTAAGTTAACTGTTTAAGTGTGTAGGGCCTGTAGTTCCAGTATTTGCTGTACAGGATAGCAACTTATAGGAGGAAGAAGATGATCTCCTTGTTCCATGACCATCACACACATTAACTGAAATGTGAAAAGTGCCCCCTGGAGTTCCAGGGCATCTGCTCTGCATGGGTCTGGCCACCTTTGCACAGAATAAGCTAACTGCTAAGCTTGGTGGGGTTGCCCTCCCTTGATGCAGTACTGACCTAATGAGGACAGATATCTTTGGTCACTACTGTATGGCACATAGCTGCTCTCAGATGAACACAATCTTGATAACTACCAAAATTACCACTTGTGGACTTAGATTTTCAGGGATTTCTCTAAAAGACTGCAAAGGTGTAAGTGATACATTTTTGATTGTACTATATGAAATTGCCACTTTTGATAGTTTAAAAACAGTTGAATATCAACGAGTTTACATGGCTCAACCTCATAGATCACTGAGAGGAAAAGAAATTTGAAAAACACCTCTTTAGTTTTACTTGTAAATCTTCATGATTTTGTTTTTAAATGGTTGAAGGATGTGCAATATGAGTAAAGGGGCACAGTTGTTTGTTTGTTAAAACCAATGCTGTCTTTCACCAGGGTGGCAGATAAATAACAATGAATAAAACTAGAAGCAAATAGTCTAGAAACGTCAGGCCACCCAAATGTTTTGGCTAAAAAAGGAAAAGAAAAGGAGCTTGATTTGGGTTTTCTCTAATTGGCCTTATGTAGGTGGTCTTAATTGGTGGTAAATAGACCAAAGGGAGGTGTCAAAAGAAGAAAAAGAAAGAACTCATAAGCCTGGGTAACTTTCAGACGAGGTGACAAATGCTGAATGTTCTCTTAGGTATCCAACTCCCTTTCCTCTCATGTGTGCTATTGCAGCTTAAGATGAATTACATGTGTCATTAGAAAACTATATTTCAGCTAATCTGTGTAATTATGAAACTTGAAAACTCAGGATTTCAGAGACAAAATCCCAACCATTGTGCTCTGTCACTAACAAGAGTTACAATCACTAATCCTTAAGGCTGAGAGTGACAGGCTGCTTCTCTTCCAGGGAATGGCAAGTGGATTCCAAGGTGGTACCTGCCTAAGCACTGAGTGGAGTACTCTGAGGTCTTGTTTCACCTGCGTGGGAACACTGCCATGACCAACTGTTTACTACGTCTACTGAGGACATTTGTTGCTCATATGACCTAGGCATTGAGCCTTCTAGGCCTCAGTGCACTTATCTGTAAAAGAAGACACGTGAAATATGCTACATCTGAGAAGTTCTCCACGTCTAACATTTTGGATTTTTTTTTTCAAATTAGCTATAAATGTGATCTCTTTCTTGTTCTCTGTCACAAACTCTTGGTTACCCCAGACTTTTTATTGCAAGGGGAAAGAGGCAGCAATCCAATAATAGCCTCCCTATTTCTTATTTATTTCTTCACAATTTTAGTTACCACTCCTGCTCTCCTCATACCTCAGCTCAGACCAAATTTATGTTGCTTTAATAATGTAATAGCAACAGGTGCCCATATCATCCCTTCTGTAATATCCCACAAACACTCGTCACATTCCCATCTCTCTGAATTTGCTACGGAAAATTCAACATTGTGCCTGCCACCGGTGTCTGTTATCACCATTCTTGTTATCTGGGAAGTGACCACTTTTAGGTTATTGAAGAAACTAGATGGGACATATGAGGAGACTTCATGTCTCCTACACACACAATATTGATTAGCTTCTTCACCACAAACAGGACAAAAGTAATAATAGAAGTCTCCAATTATTGAGTCTCATGAGGCACTAGGCCCTTAGGAGCATAAATAATTCTTACAACTATCCCTGAATTCAAGTCTTTGTCCTGGACAGCACGTTGCTATATTTACCTACCGTAACTATAATCCCTATATCAATCAAGGTTCCAACAAGTAAGACCTGGCCCACTCAAAGTGTTCATTGGTGCAAGTTGAATTAAGGGACTATTTATAAAACTGTAGTCAGCATTCAGGGAAACAATTAGGAATGGTGAAGCCCCCAGGATCCAGAAAAAGTGCTATAACCCTGCAGGCTGAAGAAGAATACTGTTATAAAAATGCTAGAGAGTTGTGTCTATGTTAGAGTGGCTGATGGACAGAGGCTAAGCTGAGCACTGTCTAAACCATAACCAGGCCCCCAGCTGGTCTGGCTCAGTTGGCTGGGCATCATCCCACAAACCAAAAGGTTGCCAGTTCAATTCCCGGTCAGGGCACATGCCTGGACTGCAGGTTCACTCTCCATTTGGGATACATACAGAAGGCAACCAATCCATGTTTCTCTCTCATACTGATGTTTGTCACCCTGTCTTACTCTGTCCCTTCCCCTCTCTCTAAAAAAATAAAAAATAAAAATAAATTTTATAAAAACAAAAACCAGGTAGGGGAGAGACGAAGAATAAATATCCTGACTTCTCTCTCCTCTATCATCTGATCTCCTTCTGATGCTTACTATTAGCTAAACCAAATAGGAACTAAGACAGCAATGGAACACAAGCAATATAATTTATAGAAGTCGGCCCCCAAGACACATATCAGAGCAGAGAAGAATGGAGAATGGGTCTGGAGGGGCAAATGGAGATTATCAAGCACAGTCCCTTATTGAACAAAGTAACCATATTTGATGTCATGTGACCCTGAGGGCCTGACTATTGAAGATGGTTCCAGGGATTGGTTTCTGGATGGGAACCAGCTTCAAGGAAGAATGGCATGGGAACTCTGACCAGTAGAGGACTTCCTGTTGGGTGGTGACCTCGAGATTCAGTGGTGAATTTGGAATGCAAGACAAGGACAGGGAGAGAGAGAAAAAAAACTAGAAGAGAAGAAAAAGCCATGAAGGCAGAGTAGAGACAGGCAGACAGAGCAAGGAGGAGACAAAAAGAAACTGTGCCACTAACATAGCAGGGCGTCTTATGACAGGGCTGCTGTGTTCTGCATGGTGACCATTGGCCACATTTCCTTAAGTGCCTTTGTCCCTTTTACTAATCCCTGATCGCCATTGTAACCTGAGCTTGCCTTTGATCCTTTCAATCTGAATAGCTCCAACCAGCAAAATGCAATTACCTTGATTTTAGAGTTGAGCTAATTGAGCAAGAAGAATTAAGAATATACCTGAAGTGACACAGAAAATAAGTACCTGCAAAGGAATGTGAATCTGGTTCCATCCGTCACAACCCCATGGGTTTTCTAAGGAGCCACATTGCCACTTGAACCCCAAGACAGAACTGTCCCAATAATAAAATTGAAGGACACTTTTCCAGTTTTCCCAAGAAAACTCCCAAATAATTGTAGATTTTCTGCCACTTCCAGTTGATAAATGGCCAGGATTTCTTTGTTGTGGAGATCACAGCCTTTTAAGAGCCATTCATAATGGTCTCCATAACTCAAGGACATTAAGGGCCCCATCTCAGGGTCTTTGGTAGATGTTCCTGGCTAAAAAGCCTTTCTGAAATATAAGAGAAAGATATTTCACACCAGTTTCCATTTTTTTCCCAGGTCCCTTAAGACCTGAATGTGACCAACACACAGGACAGCGTGCAACACTTCTTTCAAAACAAACAACACTTGAACTTAGGGAGGACAGAAACTATTTCCATTACAAGCATGATTTTTTTAAAAAGTGCATCTTTCATTGCTTCGGCTGCTGGAAGTAATGGATCCATACTAAACAATCAGAACACTGGTGGGCTACTGAGAAGTGAGAAATGTGTGGAGAAGATGTCAAGTACTGAAAGTTTTGTAAACCCTCCTGCCTCATGGAGACTTATGTTCTAAGACAGTGTAAGCATGTGTTCCATAATCCCCAAATGGTCCCTTTATGGTCTTGTCATTAATTTGAAGGGAAAGTTCATTTCCACAGGTCAAGCTTCTCAATGAATGTTGAGAACACAGTTTAGCAGTGGAAAAAGCTCTAGAATGTTTTTCCACATTCAAACCAGAGGCTTCCTTATCAGATTCATCAAAGCACTTTTTTAAAAAATATAAATGTCTTACCAATTTGCCCAGGAAGAATAAATCTTCACAGCCACCTCAAAGGCTTGACAACTTTATTTCCATTGTGTGGAGCTGGGTGGGTCCCCCTGAACTGGGCTTCCGAAAGAGACCCAGCCCTTCTCCGAACAGTCTCCAGGCCTGCCACTCCAGTGAGTGTGATCAAAGAGGGAATAAAGCTAAAATAACAGATTTGTTTCTTGGCTTCTCTCTTAAATGCGTTCTGCGTGTTTAAAGCCCTGTAAAGGAAACGCTCTGGGGCCCTGGATGTGAGAGAAGCACATCTAAACCCTTTCCCAAGAGGAAATCTCTCACCTCAGTGGGGTAAATTAGCTCATTAAGAGCAGCCAGAAGCAGGCAGGAAACCTGGGAAGTAGGAGCTTTAATTCAAAGCACAGAAAATTATAGATTTCTTTGCACATTAAAAAAGCATTTATCTTGGCCAAAAATGAAACAACTTTTCAATGATCAACACATGGTTTAAATCTGTTTGGCTAATTTATATCTATCCACCAGTCTGTCTAGTTGCTCAGCTACCAGAAAATTCAATTATATTTAATAAATCTTTGTTGAAAACCTACTATGTGCCTGTGACACATTTGTGAATTGCATAAACACAACAAGAATAAAAGGCAGGTATCTCCCTTCTTTTTAGGACCTTTACACTTCACTTCTCAACAAACACAGAGTATTCTTGATATGCCAGGCACTGAGCTCAAATAGGAATAATGCAAAATGAAATGTTAAAAAGTGATGTATTCAGTGGAATCAAGTGCTAAGATGTACAGAGGGAGCAATGGGTTAAGGGGAGGCAGGGGACTGAACAAAAGAGGATAAGGTTTCTCTGGAAGGTTTCCTAAAACTAATCTTGAAGGAGGTCAATATGGAATAGAACAAGAGCAGCCTATAAAAGATCTGTTTTCAGTCTCTGCTCTATTGCTGGGACCTCAGACTATTCCAGTTTTCTGGGCCTTACTTTCCCCCTTTACAATATATACATTGGACTTGAATTATTCATTTTTCACTCATTCATTCATTATTTATTCAGAACCAACTATGAATACCAGACAGTGTTGACTTTTTAGGATGATGCCTATGGGTTTGCTTTGACCAAGGTATGAAAGAAGCCTCTGCTCTCCAGAAAATATTCAGATATTCATGATACCATGACAACCCCTGTTGTTATCTCCTTTTCACTTCTCAAGCTGTTAAGTTTGGCCTGGGGAAACAGAACACAGGATTGGGTAAACCTTACTGGGAGAAGGGGCAAGACAAGTGTACAATATGGCAATCGCTTGGCATTTATTGGGTTTATGTGTGGTGACAGGATGAGGTAGGGGTGGAAATAAACCTAAATTGTTGGTGACAAGACTCAAAGGCAGTGGAGAGGCTCAGAGGAGAGCTGTAATTTGCAAAAAAAGTTTTGACTGTTCACTTGAGTCTGGCATGGTGCCCTGAACACTGCAGCCAATTGACAAAAGGCCAGGAAAAGGAATCGGGAGGCTTAGGACTTCATTGCAGGCTCTGTTCTGGGTGACTTTATCTACATTGCTTAAGTCTGTTGAACTTCAGGTTCTACATTAGCAAAATAGAGTTTATCAAATGTATGTACATCTTTCCCCTTTACATCTCAAAAAGAATTTGGAGAAATGAATATAATAATAATAATATCTAGAATACTCAATATGCTAATTTCCTATCAGTTGTCATTTATTAGCTGTGGCCAGAGTCTGTGTGGCTAACTTCATTTCCACATATTACCAGCCTGCTTCTTTAAAAATGGTACCATGTGCAATTAGTTTGAAATTACTTTGTTTTAGGAAATTTAAGGAAATGTCTCTATTTGAGAAATTTCACAGCAGCCATTGGGTGTAGTAAGACCCATACATCTGATGCTACTTATAAAAACACAATAGAATGAGCACATTTGAATAAAATATGCTTTGCTGGAATGATTTAAACCATAATTAAACCTCTCACATTGTCTGCCATGGTTTAGATTAAACAGAATAAGGAGTGTGAACATCTGATGAGTTTAAGGCACTTGCCCCTCCTGCTTGACACTTCTATCCAGTCTGTTGACACAATTTCTGGATATAAAAGAAATTCTAATCAAATACATGCCCATTCCAATTTGAGACAAAAATCATGGCGGTTTATAGAAAACTTCCTTTCTGCGCTGACCCACAACCTAAACAAAAGGTCAAAATCATTTAAATTGCTTCAAAAGGGACCGTTGTGATACAAGCCAGCAATGCGGTATGGATGGAAGCCCATGCAATTCCTTTATAAGTTGCAGAGCTAAGTAAACACTATGAAAGCCTGCTATTGTTTACTCTGATATCATAGTCAACACTTTGGAATCATTAGCTTTGGGCCCTTGGGTAAAGCTGTTTTTTAAACTCTCTATTTCACAGTCAAGGTCGACTTCTTCTATAGCCAGCAGATCCATAGCCTCCCCTCAGATACACATGTTCAGCTCTCACAGGCATCAACAGGAGGGTCTCCTGAGGCCTGAGGCAGGATGAGGGTTACTTCCCTTTCTCCCCTTTTACCTGAAGAGTAAATGCTAAGGAGTCAGAGTTTCGGTTTATCAAATACAGAAAGCCAAAAGCCAGAAATAATAAGTTCAAACTGAACACAGATGATTTCCAATTTCTTGACTGCAGAAATTTTATTAATGTCAAACAAAATAACTAATTGTTATTATACAGTTATATACTATATATACATATATATCATTGTTATGATATATTAAGTCAGCTTCTCTCTGAGTCACCCAACTGAGATACAAAATCTTCTGCTTCAAACATTATCCATTTCTGAAGAACGTAGTGGCTACTTATTATCAATGGAACTTAACAAACCAATTACTGTAGTACACAGCTCTCCTGGCTTTCATATTTGCATGAATATTATATAGATGATAATATTGTATATATACACATATATGTGATAATGAGGTAACTTTCACGCATCAGTGAAACTCTGACATATTTCTTTTATTAAAAAGTAACCCCAAAAAGGACTCAATACTCTAAAATTCTATGATGTCTAAAAACCTAATGAGACAGTCCAACTGCACAAGTCAATGAGCATTGCTAGAAGAAAGTATAAACTTAAAGTAAAATAAAATCTCTGGGGCAGAATGACTATCTTCCATTTTGAAGGACAGGACATTAATCATTAACAGTGCACCACTGGCAAAGAGAGATAAATTAAATAAGTACTAAGGTGACTTTCTGGCCTGTGCCTAAGGTACAGCCCTAAGCAGCTAGACTGGTACAACACCCACCCTTATAAATTAACTGAATGTGTGACCAAGGCCAGCCAAACCTAAACTGCCTGGGATTAGGGAAGGGAGAGAGAACATAGACACAGCATGTGTAGAAAATTCTCCACAGCCAGGACCTGCACCCCAGGCACTGTGATAAGACAACAAATATCACAGTCAAGGCATCTCTTCATTTTCAACAGACTGGGTTCATTTGCAAGTCATTTAGGTGGTATATTCTGCATGAAGGATTAATGTCTGGCCCACAGAAGCCTCCTCACCAAAGAACAGCCCCCACCAGAGTACAGTAGTTGTAGAATTGTTTCAATGAGCTTACAGGCTGTATGTAAAAATACTTCCAATGAAAAGTACCTTTCAAGTACTAGAAAGAAAACAATGCACCCTACCACCCCACCCCACCCTACTCTGCACACACACAGTAGGTAGGCAGTTTCTTTTATTCTCAAGAACTTGTTCAAAATGGGTGCTAATTGTTTAGCTATCCTGGGTATCCCAGATGGACCCTGTGACAATGACCTTTTCCATGAGAGTAAAAATTCTGTGGATTGGTCAAGGTCATCTGCCCACACATGTCAATTATCAATCAATGGATCAATTTCAAAAAAAAAAATTATGAGAAGTAAAGAAAGTCTGACACAAAAGAATATGTGCTGCATGATTCCAACTCTATGAAGTTTTATAACAGGCAAGTGAATATCCAGTGATAGAAATGAAAGTAGTTGGTTTTGGCAAGAGGAAAAGGACTGTCTGATAAGGAGCCCAAAGGAACTTTTTGGAGTAATGGAAATGTTCTGTGGGTTCCATATGTGCATGAACTTGTCAAAAATGATTAAACTCACAATAAAGATCCGTGCATATCACTGTAAGTAATTTATACATCAATTGAAATATAAGAAAAAAATGAATAGATGAGCCTGGGAAAAGAGATGATGACATAAAGGTGAAAATGACAGTGCTCCAATCCTCAAGGACTTTCCAGTGATGAGGGAGACACTATGTTCCTGTGAAGGTCAAAGAGCATGGGGAAGAAAGGACAAGTTGCTAAACACATTTTATAGTATATATGTGGTCTCCTTTTTTCAATCTCTGGTGAATAAAAAGTAGATTTTCCTAAAAATCAGTTGGATGGGTAATCCTCAGTCTAAATTTACCGTTGGGATGTCCATCAAACAATGAATATCAAGATTACAAATCTCATCATCACTATTTTGGTGTAGACCACTGTATAGTGTCACAAGGGCTTCAAGTTATGAAGCCCCATTAATTGTTTCTGTAAGGCACAATCTGAATGGGGCCTGAGGACCATGAAAACATCTCCCCCACTCCCCTAGTCCTATACCCCAAATGCCCACATCACAAATTTCTTTTGTGTTAAAACAGAGATGGAACTAAAGAACCCAATGCCCCACATATTACACACAACCCATCTCTAACCCACGACATTTGAAAGTTTCGTCCTCCCTTTGCAAAGATTCTCTCTCAAGAAGCGCTCTTCCTATCATCCCATGAGCTTTCCAGCTTTATTCCCTACATCCTTAAAAATACACCTAAGCTGATAAATTCATCCTTCTCCCCAGAGACTGAATCTGGACTATGAGATGGCCCAAAGTCCTGGAGCCTAAGAAGGAAGGGAGACCAGAGAACTCTCACACCTGGACATCACACAGCAGAAATGAAAAGGCTAACCAGAGGCCTAAAGCACTCCAATTCCTAAACTTTTAGCTTAGGCCATTGTCTGTTGACCATAAAAACAGCATGGCAGTGCCCTGTTTGCACTGTTCAGAGTCACTGAACGCCCAGTCAAACCACCCTCCTCATTACCCCGCAGGTCACCCTGTCTCGATGCATACATAGCAACAAACCAGCCTGACCCATACAAACAAACACACTACAGCCCAACAGATCTTAAATATTTTCAAAAATAAGAAATCACAAGCACTGAGAGACAGAGTAGTGTATTTACCCTTTTCATGAAAAAAAAAGAAAAAGAAAAAAATCAAACCTGAGAATAAATCCACCTGTGAGTTCCTATCTCTACTGAGGTCACCAAAAATCCCTCCTCTTTATTTGCAAACAGTTCAGAAGCTACTGAAGGAAGTCGGCCAATAAACATTTTTCAAACCAAGATTAATGGCTGATTTGTCATCTGGGAAGGGAAAGGTGAGCCTGCAGCCTCCCAGAGGAAGCAAACCGGAGGAGTGGGGGCAGCTGATTTATGGGGTTGTGAGGAGGCTAATTAGAGCTCATGGAGGGAGATAAGAGGGACCAAAGGCATTTGGCAACAGCAAAGTGAAAGGTGAGGGCACAGCAGAGGACGGAGTGCAAACAATGAGATGGAGAGGGGAGGGGCTGCAGAAATACACTCCAGAAGCCAAGCACAGAGATTGTAGGCAGTGAAGGGACCCAAATTCTGCCACCCTGAAGCTGCTTTGGGGGATATAGTTTTTAAGCTCTTTAGAAAGAAATAAGACTCAGAAAGAACCTTTGACCCTCCCCCATTTCCTGCCCAAGAGATTCAGAGAGAAAACTGCTTCAGGAAGCTGATCTTAAATGCTGCCTTAGCCTAATTTGAATTAAATATGGTAAACTAGAGGGTTTCAGCAAGAATTTTCCTACCCTGTGTGTTCTTCAGCTACCTATACATTGTCCATTCTTACTTCTGAAATCTAATTCCCCATTCCCTCTTTTCTCTTTTGTTCAAAATGTCTTATGCAACCAATGTGGCCTCACTGTCTTTGGAATTGTCATGGATTTGCCATGTCTATGTGAATTTCCCTGTGTGCATGTATTAAACTTTGATTTTTCTCATATTAATCGGTCTCTGTTAATTTGGTCAGCCAGAAGAACTTAAAAGGTGGGAGGAAAAGTATTAATATTTTTTTTTATCTCCACAGTGGGTTTTAAGAAAATTGCATGTCTAGAAAGTTCCTAGAAGCCATGAAGAAGAGGCCCATGTTTCTGAACCTCAGCCAAGGTCTAAAAACAAAGTCCTTGTGGCTTAATTTTGAACAGCTCACCAGCCCCTAGGATTGCCTACAAGTAGCCTGAATGCCCAGGGTTGTTCAGCATGCTCTCCAGTTCCTTCCTATCTCAATGACCCCATGAAACAGCTGGCTCAGTGGTCCAATAGGTTAGTTTGTGGTCACCCAAAATGTATCATCATCACTTGGGAGGTCTGCCCTCCCACCAGCCATGTTTGTGTCAAAGACACAATGGGGCCGAATCTAGGTCTGCGAAGAACCACAACAAGGAGGAAAGACCCTCCAGGCAGCATGCTCCAGAAAGAAGCCCAGGCCAGAGAGTGCTGGGTGGCCCCTACAGAAGACAGGCACCGCGTCAGGGTAGGTTCTCAGAAGGTCAGGACCTTGAAGTGTGTCTGGGGAGGAGGAGTGGTGATGAGGAGAGGGCAAGCAACAACCTGCCTAACTTTCCCCAGTAGAGTTTCCTCTTTTCAGCACAGCGGAACACCGTTTGCTGTGTGTATATGTACTTGCATGTCTGCACACAAGTGTTCGATCTCTTTTCATAGCCTTCAAACCTTTGGACCCAGCTACCTCTATTGCTATGCTGCATTTAGGTATAGAAAGGTGTGTGCCTAAAACACAGCAGTCTTTTTCCCCTCTTTCATTTTAAAAATGAGAACAAAGAGAAGGCAAAGAAAGAGAGAGGGAAAGAGGCAAGGAGGGAGGAGAGAGGGGGAGGGAGGAAGAAATAAAGAAGAGAAAGAGAGGAAGCAGAGACAGAGGCAGAGGGATAGACGGAGAATGAAAGAAAGCGAGCGGGCAGCTGGTGCAAGAAATAAGTAAGGGTCTTTTCTCCCGTTTTCCTGCCTTTTAATAAATCATTGTAGTGGCCTGTGACAGCTCTCTGTTATGCCTAAATGCTCAAGCAAACAGCTTTCCTTTGAGACTATTCAATTGGCTGCCAGGGAGGCTGGAGCTGGGCAAGCCATGCAGGCCTCAGACTGCCCCTGTGACTCAGTTAGAAAAGCAAGCATGAAGTCAATATTCATTGCGCAGGATAAGAATTACCACAGCACAATGAAATGGTAATGAGCCGGCTCACAAAGGAGACAAGCCGGATAATCAGTTTTTAAGGAGGTGCTGGGCACACAAGACTGCCAAGGCCTGAGTGGGCGGCCCAGGCATATGGGCCCCCACCTGAGGGGCCTGCCCTCAGCCCCCACCATCTGGGGGCATTGGCAAGAGGCCGGCTAGGAACCAAGGGAATCTCGCCAGGCTCTCTTTCTCCACCTATCCCTCTCCATTTTGCCATTTTGGGGCTCAAAGCACCTAAAATGCGATGAGGACAAAAAGCCATTTCATAGCCACAGCCCCCATGCCTGCTTCCAGATACTGAGGACCAAGGCCGGCAAATGGGAAAACTGAAAATGCTGCAGCTGTCTCTGGCTTACGTGCTCAATGCACTCAGGGGTCATTACCCAATGGGATCAGGACACCTGAGCAGGAAGCCACCACAATAAAAACTGAGGGGTAGAACTAGACACTGGGTACTTATGTATGTCAGTAGCTTCAAATATACAAAGAAATTTATTTGTTCTAGAAAATTTCATTTAATACATCTTTCTTAGCAGTCTGACTTTTTAATCTCTTCAATAAAGCTAGAATTTAAGAAGAGTCCAGTAAGATGAAGCCACCAGATGAATGACCACAAGTGAGCTGCATTTAGATGCCCATGACTATGGAATTGTTCTAAGTGATTGGCGTCCCTGGATTTGAAGTCAGTTTTTTTTTCAAGGCTTCGCATTTGATTTCATCCTGTTTTCTACCAATGTCTCTTTTGAGATTGGCTCATACTTTGGCAGCTGTAATTATCGACTGTTCTGATTTTTCTAAAGAAAATCTGTTGTCATGATCAAAATTATCATTATCATTTATATTTATACCTCTAGTGATTGCAAAAATTATTTTAGGTGGCCTACAAAAATGCATAGCCAAAATGGAAGTGATGTACAATTTAAAATAATAGGTGAAGGGAAAATAACGGTAAAAGACAAAATAAAGCCCAAGGTCCCATTTCCTTGCAGAGCTGAGCTAGGACCTGGTTCTTAGCCTTTTAGTAACTAAATCAAAGAGAGAATCATGATATTTTCAATCAGTGAATCCCAACCCAACCCCAAACATTCTGATGAATGTGGCCTGGGGGTAGGGAGCTCTGACAGCTATATGTTTAAAGTTCCCTTATGAAACAAAAGCAGAGCAGTTGCTCAGGACATAGTCATTCACGATGCCCATAGGAAGTACATTGTGTTATATTGGGGGGGAAACCCTCTCAGCAACCCCTTCCAAGTAAAAACAGTAAGAAAGCTCTACAAAGACATGAACAAAGCCCATGGAACACACAGGAGATTGAGGAGGAAGGAAGGGTACTCCAGGGGAGAAACACAGCCTGAGGAAAGAAAAAGAAACACACAGCAAGTCATGAAATGTTTACAAGTTGGCAAGAATATAGATACATGTGGAGGGAATTCAGCATGTAGATAAAAGGGGGGTTGCAAAGAATCCAGAAAGCCCTGCTCAGAGCGTGAGGTTAAGACTACAAGGGGTCCAGCTGCCTGGGTTTGAATCCCATCTTCCCTATTTAAAAGCTTGTGAAAACTTAGGTATGTTGCTTACCCTCTTTGGGCCTCAGTTTTCCCACCTGTAAAGTGGGAGCAAGAAGAGTATCTACCTTGTAGAAATAAATGAGACATTCTATGTAAGTTGTTGAACATAGCATCTGATATATTAGCTACTATCATTATCATTACTATTGCTGGTACTACTTTCTACATAATGAGAACAAAGGAATAAAATTTTCAAGAAATACCTTCTAGATGTATTGGTCTTTTCATATATTATCTTTTTTATTTAAGTATAGTTGGTATATAATCTTATATTGGTTATATTAGTTTCATGTGTACAGTATAGTGATTCAACATTTTTATAGCTTACAGTGTGATCACCCCGCTAATTCTAGTAATCATGTCATGATGTAAATAATTTATTGGCTACATTCCCTTTCCCCTTTTCACCCTTCCCCCCAAACCCTCCCCTCTGGTAACCATCCTTTTGGTCTCTGTTTCTATGCATCTGTTTTTCTTTAGTTGGTTGGTTGGTTTCGTTTTCAGAGTCTACATATAAGTAAAACCGTATAGCATTTGTCTTTCTCTGCCTGACTTATTTCATTCAGCATAATATCCTCTGGATCCATCTACATTGTAGAAAATGGCAAGATTTCATTCTTTTTATTGTTGCATAATATTCCATTGTGTGGAATGTATATAACTTCTTTACATTGATAGATATCAATGGACACATTTAATTTTGTAACAAATGAGTTGAATAGACATTATTATTTTTATCTTCAATAAACCAATTGACTCTCAGCATAACTCAGTACCATGTTCATACAACAAGAATGTAACCAAACCTTGTAACTGTAAAAGATTCTAATAATAGACTGAGGCCAATTTACAGTAAAGGGAATAAAGTTTAAATTTCAGAGACACCCTCCCTCACTTACCCAGGCCCCTCCAAAGCTCTGAACCTAACTTTGCATTTACACTTTTATATTCTTTTTTTCTTAAAGAGAGCTCCTAAATTAGTGCAAGTTTAGTATTTACCTCAGTGATAATATATGAACAGCACGGTATGATCAGAGCTGTATTCTAAAAAACTAACAAGGTGAACAAGGATAAAGTAACACCAGGAAGGCCAGGAGAAAAAGTGTTTTGTGGGTAAAGATAAAGAATTAAATATTAACCACATCGATTTGAGGGAACCACAGACCAGCCAGGTCTGTGTAGATATTTATAAATATGGGTCAGGAGAGCAGCCAGGGCAAAATACAGACCAGGAGCAATGGGGTAGACAGTGACTGACACTAAGGGAGAAATTCTTATCCAGAAAGACTGTTCTAGATGTATGCTGTCCATCCTATAGGGCAGCTACCAGCCACATGTGGCTAATGAAATTTAAGTAAGTGTAAAATCCAGTTCCTGCAGCAAGTGTGTATTGCATTGGGTAGCGTGGACATAGAATATTTGCACCACTGCAGAAAGTTCTATGGGACAGTGCTGGTCCAGGAACTCAGGAGATGGTGAAGGACAGACTCACAGGATAATATCTAAGGGACAAATGGAGGAAGAAGACAATGAGTAAGACTGGGAAAAGTGGCCTGCAGAACCAGGAGGACCAGGAGACAGAGATCCCAGAAAAGAGAATTTCAAAGGAAGAGTTTATTCACCAGCTCAGCAGTTAGCAAAAGAAACAACAAACTCCCAGCACAGAACTAACACAAGTCTAAACCAGCTGCCTCCAAACCCTCTGTTTTGGTCTGTTCAGGCTGCTGTCAGAAAATACCACAGACTGGATGGCATATGAACAACATAAATTTATTGCTCACAGTTCTGGAGGCTGAAAGTCTGCGATCAGGTGCCAGCATGATCAAGTGAGGCCCTTGTATGGGTCACATGCCTCTCCTTGTGTCCCCACAATGGTGGGAGGGGCTAGAGAGCTCTCTGGGGCCTCTTTTATAAGAACAGTAATCCCATTTGTGGGGGCTTCACCTTCATGACCTAAGTACCTCCCAAAGGGCCCACCTTCTGACACCATCACATTGGGCATTAGGATCCCAACATGTAGATTTCAGGAGCACAAACTTTCAGACCACAGCACCCTGCATCAGTGCTCCCATGAAGACCTTGAAAAGGCATTTTCTTACAGCCACACATAACACACTCTGAGTTGGCCTTGCCCAGAAAGTAAACCTTGAGAAGGACAAACGAAAGTTGTAGTTAGAGAAGCAGATGCCCAGAGGCCTGCTTTCTTCCCCTCCCTGCCCTCAGCAGAAGCCTTTAAAATTATACTCAAAGGGACAAGGCACACGCCAGCCCATGCCAACACACACCTCTCCAACAGGTGGCTGCCTGCACACCTACGCAACTTCCTGTTTGCTTGTGCAATTACCTACAGTTCACATAAGAATGCATGTTCTGAGCACAGCTTTTTCTGGCCCACACATGTATGTGCATATTTTGAAGGTGCAAATGAGACACCAAGCATAGTTTTTTAATGTAGCCCTAAGGGGTACATTATTCTGATCAGCACTAACATAGGCCTCCTACATTAACGCACAACATTAGGTTCCACTAGAGGCAACAATGTTAAACAAGCAAACAAATCCATTTTCCCCTGCGGGCCAAAGCTTTCCCTTTGCCCTTCACCCCTCTCTCCTCCTATTAAAGTTCCACTGCCTACAAAGTGCCCGCCTCATCCAAAAACCTCTCCAAACCTTCCCCAGACTCCAGCTTGGTATCCCAGGTATCTGGGTCTGTCTCTCCTTTCTGACTATGACCTTGTCTTTCAAAACTTTGTCTTCCCCACAGTGTCATGCAACATTTTTTAATGTTTAGTGATCTCTGAACTTTTTATTAGCCACCTGACGTCCAACGGGTGCCCTGCTTCTGCTGCTTTAACACCTCAGAACTTTGGGGTTGTTGACCTCAGACACCATTTTGATGGCTACAGTCCTGCAAGTGGCGGTCTTTTGGAAGGATTGCATGGAATGGCTCTCGTCCAGGATGTCACCAAGATCAAAGGCCTCCCCTTCTTCCAGCAGGTGGTGGTAGGTGGTGATCTCAGCTTCCAGCTTGACCTTGATGTTCACCAGGGCCTCATACTACTGGGCTTAATGCAGCCCCTCTGCCCTGATCTGGCCATCTGACTCCCCATGCAGCCGGATCCTGTTGAGCTGCTCTACCTGCATGGCATAGTACACCTCCACTTCCCTCAGGCTGTTCTCAAAACTTCCCTTCAGATTTCTCACCAAGTTCAGGTCCATCTTTAAGGCCCGCACAGTACATCTCAGCTCTGTGAGTGTCATCTCAGCTACTCCTATCTCAGCAGTCTGTGAGGTGACCACTGTGGTGCTCTCCCCAATCTACTGCAGCCAGTACTTGTCCAGATCCTCTTGGGTTTTCCCAGCCAGCTCATCATACTGGACCAGATGTGGGCCATGACCTTGCTGAGCTCCTGAGATTTGGGGGCATCCAACTCCACAGTCAACCCAGAGTTGGCAATCTGGTTTGTAGATCATTTACTTCCTCCTCTTGGTTATTCTTCATCAAGAGCAGCTCCTCCTTGAGAGCCTTGATCTGTGTCTCCAGTTGCAGCCGAGTGGTATTGGTGTCATCAGTGAATTTCAGAGCCCATTGGTGTCACTCTGCACAGACTGGCTCACGGCCATCTCTCTCTAATACTTGACTCTGAAGCCATCAGCAGCAAGACAGGCATTATCAGTCTGAAAAATGATGCAGACATTGTACGCAGAACTTGCAAATATATGAGCCTTCAGGTCCTCAATGGTTTTGAAATAAGTCTTAACTTGGGGTCCCTTCTTCTCCAGGCTCCCCTGGATTTTGTTGTCTAATCTCTGATTATCAGACTTCAGGCTTCCCACCTTCCTCAGTTAGGATGCCAGGTGGTCATTCAAGCCTTGTGTAGTCTTCTTCTGGTTTTAGATACCCTCAGTGCCCTCCAGACCCCTGGCCATCCCCACGGCCAAGCCCCCAGACACCCAGCTGTCTGGCATGCTGACAGAGTGGAACACAGAAAGCCAAGAGACCAAGCCACTGGCACCTGCACAGACACTGGCCACACTGCTGGCTGGGTGACTGAATGGAGACCAGGGTCTGGTAATTTGTGGAGAACCAGAAGTGGGTGCTGAAGCTCATGTTGTTTAGGAAGGAAGGTGAGAGGCTAAGACTCAGGTTCCAGTCTCAGTCATTAACATTTTGAAGTGCATCAGATGCACCTTCACCTGGAAAAAGTCACAGCCTGTACCTGTAGCAGAGTCCAGCTAGCTGTTCAACAAACCATTTTCCCTTGTCTTCCTAACACAGCTAGACAACATTTCCCAACTTCCCTTATCATTTGATTGGGTCATGTCACCAGGTTCTTGCCATCAGAAAAGAGGAAGAGCAATAAGTATGACACCTGCAGGTAGGGATGATTAGGAGCAGATGATCCTGCTACATAGTTGCTCTCTTTCCTCATCTACTGGCTGGAAACAGAGGACACAGTAGAAGACTCCATGGCCTTGAATCGCACAGCAACTAGATAGAAGGAACTTAGGTTCCTGAATGACTGGATGGAGAAGAACCCCTCCACCACCCCGCCCCCCGCCACACTCCCACCACAACTATTGGACTGCAATAAAGTGAAGAAATAAAACTTTGGCAGTTCTGGCAAAGATGGAGGTGTAGACAGAAATATTTTGCTTCCTTGCACAACAAAAGAAGGATAGCAACCAATTTAAAAACAAAGAACAACCAAAACTGACAGAAAATCATTTGCATGGACGTCGAACAACCAAGGAGTTAAAGAAAGGTTCATCCATACTGGTAGGAGGGGCGGAGAGGACCCACGGCAAGGGAAGGCGACAGAACACACAGTTGATCCCACATTCCTGTGCACATAAGCCAGGAGGAACAAAGTGGGAGCAAGACAGACCTCAAAACTCAGGATTTCAGCATAGGAAACTAAAGACTCAAAACCCCTGATGGTAAAAATCTGTGGGAGTTGTGGCTGTGGGAGAAACTCCCAGTTTCACATGAGAGTCTGTTGGAGAGGCCCACAGGGTCCTAAAACATACACAAGGCCACCCACCTGCAAATCAGCAGCTGAAAGGGCATGTTCCACTTGTGGGAAGAGAGGGAAGTGACGGAAAGTGGGACAAAAGCCCAATAAGTGACACTGTTCCCTCTCTAATCCCTCCCCCCACAGACAGCGCCACAACGCAGCAAAGAGGCTTAGGGCAACCTGGCAATAACATAAGGCTCCACTCCTTCCCATGTAACAGGTGCTCCAGCCAAAAAAAAAAAAAAAAAAAAAAAACCATGGCCCAAATTAAAGAACAGATCAATACTCCAGAAAAAGAACTAAGTGACAAGGAGATAGACAATCTATCTGATGCAGAGTTCAAAACACTGGTAATCATGTTGCTCACAGAATTGACTGAGCTAGGTAGCAAAATGAAGGAAGAAATGAAAGCTACACAAAGTGAAATAAAGCAAAATAGACAAGGAACCAATAGTGAAGAATGATTTGGAACAAAAGGAAGAAAAGAACATCCAACTGGAATAGAAACAAGAATTCAAAATAATGAACAGAGGCTTAGGAACCTGTGGGACAACTTCAAACACTACAACATCTGAATCATAGGGGTGCCAGAAGAAGAGGATGAGCAAGGAATTGAAAACTTATTTGAAAAAATAATGAAGGAGAACTTCCCCAAGCTGGCAAAGGAAATAGACTTCAAGGAAGTCCAGGAAGCCCAGAGAACCCCAAAAAAGTTGGACCCAAGGAGGAACACACCAAGGCACATCACCATTAAGTTACCCATGATTAAATATAAAGAGAAAATCCTAAAAGAAGCAACTGGAAAGGAGAGAGTTACATACAAAGGAGTACCCATAAGGCTATCAGCTGCTGATTTCTCAGAAGAAGCCTTACAGACAAGAAGGGGCTGGAAAGAAGTATTTGAAGTCATGAAAGGCAAGGACCTACATCCAAGATTATTTTATCCAGCAAAGCTATCATTTAAAATGGAAGGGCAGATAAAGTGCTTCCCAGATAAAGTAAAGTTAAAGGAGTTCATCTTCACCAAGCCCTTATTATATGAAATGATACAGGGATTTATTTAAGAAAAAGAAGATCAAAAATATGAATAATAAAATGACAACAAACTCACAACTATCAACAACTGAACCTAAAAACAAAAACTAAGCAAACAACTAGAACCAGAACAGAATCACAGAAATGGAGATTACATAGAGGGTTGTCAGTGGGAAGAGGGAAGGGTAGAATAGGGTGGAAAGGCATAGGGAACAAGAAGCATAATAGGTGGGCACAAAATAGACAGGGAGAGGTTAAGAATAGTATAAGAAATGTAGAAGCCAAAGAACTTATATATACAACCCATGGACATGAACTAGAGGGGGGATGCTGGAGGGTGCATGGGGGGTTCAGGGATGAGGAGGATAAAGAGGAGGGGAAAATTGGGACAACTGTAATAGCATAATCAGTGAAAATACTTACAAAACTTAAAAGAAAAGAAAAAAGAAATAAAACTTTATTGTGTTAAAATCCTGAGACTTATGGTTCATTTTACTATAGCAATCAGACTATTCTGCTGTGATAAAGGGATTACAAAATTTCTCCCAATTATTTCCTTTCCATGCAATGTGATTTAGTAACTAACTTTTCCCTTCAAGTGTTGGGAGTCTATTTTCTATCTCTTGAATCCAGGATTGGCCATGTGACTTGCTTTGGCAAGTGACACATAGGAGAAATGACAATGTGCCATTTCCAAGCTTAGCCCTCAAGAAGCATTGCATGCATTGTATGGATATTAAGAAATGGTTTGTAATTATTCTGTTAAACCCTGCCAGTGAAAAGATGTTTCTCAAATCTTTAGTTCTCTTTAAAAATTTAAACACTTCTCCCAACAAAATGTACTTCGTCAAGATTTGTTTTGTAAATGATTCTTTCGATAGTCTTTGAAACAGAAAAAGCCAACCTTAACCCCTATACCTTACAACATCTAATAGTTCCTTTGAATAAGTGCTGATGATGTTTTAGAACCAAGATTGAGAATTATCTCTGTGCATTCAAAGACAAGGAGGGAATTTTATGGTTTTGATACCTTCTATTTCATGAACAGTCTGAAGACACTGACTGGAAATCACAAAGGCCTTGAACAGTGTCTGGTGTTTTTCTCTGCAATAATAACTGTTATGCCTAATAGCAACATATTTTTATTCTTTGTGGAATTAACTAAGGTGTAACTATAAATAACATCTTCCCATATGTTCACACCTGAATAAAACTGAAGCAGGTTTTTCTTAGAAGTTACATGTTTGGTTTAACATTTTTTCAATATTAGCTCACAACAACACTAAGCATGACATCATTGTATTAATTATTTGAATTACATTCAGTTTTTCCACTTGTTTGCAAGATGTCCTTGAGAAGTCTATTTTTGGGTGAGAGTTTTTTTCAGTGATTCCACTCAAGGAAGTACCCACTTGTTTTAAGTAGCACTTCTTGTCAACAGTGCTTCTTAAACTTTAACATGCATACATATTCCCAGGAGATCTTGTTAAAATGCAGATTCCAGTGCAGTCAGTCTGGGGTCAGGACTGATATTTTGCATTTCTAACAAGCTCCCAAGTGATGCTGATGATGCTGGTCCACAGACCACACAATAGTCTATGGTGGACATGTACTATGCAGGATTTCCCAATGCTTAAAATTTTACTCAGATGGAACACAATACAGCACATGAAGATCATGCCAGATAATAGATGGTTGTTTGTATAATACCTACAATTCACCCTGTTAATAACCTGCCTAAACTCATCACCTAGCTGGTCATTTGCTGAATGAAATCAAGACACCAATTTGACACAGCAAGTTGATACAGGAAGCAGCAGTTCTGGGACATCTCCACATTCTAAATTACTTTCACATTCTAAAGAGGCTGGAATCCCCCAGTTCTTTCTGCAGTTCTGTTTCCTTTTTTGGCCTATCCTTATCACCAACCTACCATCTTTTTTTTTAAGATTTGATTTACTTATTTTTAGAAAGAGGGTATGGGAGGGAGAGAGGGAGAGAAACATCAATGTGTGGTTGCCTCTCACACACCCCCTACTGGGGACCTGGCCTGCAACCCAGGCACGTGCCCTCACCAGGAATCGAACTGGCCACCCTTGGTTTAGTAGCCTGCACTCAACCCACTGAGCTACACCAGCCAGGGCACCAACCTACCATCTTGAATCTATTCCAACCAAGGCTAAACAACACAGGTGATATCTACTGACCCAAGTACTCATGGTAAGATATATATAAGTTGGATATTTTTTTGTTCAGTTGTTCGGTCTACCTTTTCCACTTGATAGCAATTCCTATATAGTGGATTGGGAATTCGATTAGGCAATACACCAAACCAATACAGCGGGAGAGTATTTTTAAGAAACTGTAGCCTCTGAGATTTGGTTTAAGCCCTTAAATGTGAATTTCTTAAGATCATGATCACTTTGGATCAAGTGGGTCCTTCAGCCATTAGTCTACCATCTCAAAAGCCTTATTTCTTATAGCTTATCACAAAAAGTGTGATTCATATATTAATAGAAAGATCCATCAATTGGACAATAGAAAACTAGGCCTGGCTCTAATTCTGCCCAATAATTAGGTAAGTGAGCTGGCACAAGACATGTTGCTTCCCTAACCTCATTGCTTTTAGTTATAAAAATAAGTTTTTAGCTCTAACTTCTTTCAGCTCAGACATCCCTTGACCTGAAATGCCTCTGGACCAGAGGCTACTCACAGCAAGTGACCCACACAGCACAAATAGTGGTGCCACCACACCCACTTCAGCATAAGGACCCTTGGCACCACATTTCAGGCAGGAAGGCCCCCAGAGTATCTTATGCCAGCTCCTTCATTTAGCTCTAGGAAATCAAGGTCCTGGGAGGCAAGATAACTCCTCCAAGGTCACATGGCTAGTTAAGGACAGAGCCAAAACTAGAACACAAGTCTCCTAACTCTCGGTCCCATGGTCTGCATGACAGCCTGTGAACTCAGGAAGCCAGGCTTTGAGAAGTCACATTAGGATTAAAAGTCATCCCTCCATGCTGGCTACCATGGAGCATTTACAGGAGAGAAACATCCACACACCAGCAGTCTACCAAAAGCAATACAAACTCAATCTTTTCCACATTTTTCTATAGTACTGGAACATAGGAAGGGGTTCCTAAACATTTATTGAATGAGAGAACAAGTGACTCCTTTGCATTTTTCCCTCTTGCAGAGATAGATCTGTAGGTTTTTAGAATCTCAGCATGTATAGCAGCGGCTTTTTTGATGCCCTTCCCAAATTTCTCAGCATTTATCTCTGTCCTCAAAAGCTGCTCACTGCAAACTGAGCTTCTTTTTTAGCCACAAAGTCATGATCAGCCTGAGTGCAATCAGCCCAGAGGTGCTGGGAAGTATCCCTACAGTACCCCCCAATCTCTTGAAGATTGAGAGTTGGTAGATCAACACTCAGGTTTCCTCACTCCTTGGGCAGGACAACCCCCAGGCATGTTCTACAGTGTTCCAGATGCCTCCTCAAGATTGGGCTCAAGCTGCCCACAGTAGTAACTGCCTTGATAATACCCCCTTTATTTCTTCGAGCCCATCCCTCCCTTCCCTCCCTACTCCCCTAATAGCATTTTCTGGAATTATTTCCCAAATAAACAATTTGCAGTGAAATCCTTGTGTGAAGAATTGCTTCTGGGGAATTCAAACCAAGGCACAGGGGTGCCAACTTATAAAAAATAGAGCTTTTAAAAGGTCATTTAAATTCTTTTTGACATGACAACTGAATTTTTATCTGACTCTGTTGTTAGTCTGGGTTTCCCCCAAAGCAGGTCCTGAGAAAAGGATTTGAGTGCAAGTCATTTATTTGAGAAAAGTCCCGGGAAGTAAAAGGGAGAGAATGGAGCAGGGAGACAAGGAAAGGAAAGAAAATCAATATAAAGTGCATCCATGAGTCAGTTGCGGCAGGAGACTGTGGGCACAGTCCCACTGAGAGCCCCCTGAAAGGCTCTATGAAACACACCTCAGAATTGTGCACAGTGAAGCAAGCAGTGGGGTGTTGATTCACTAACACCCCTCCTGGAGCAGTAGCTCCTGAGTTTCTCAGCATGCCTTCCAAACAGGCCAACACAACTGGGAGGCATGGAATACCCTCAGTCAGAGACACCAGAAGCTCTTAGTGTTTAGTGAAACTGCCTGCAAGGGACCTCCAGGGAACCAACAGTGTCTGCAGGACATCAAAATGCTGCTCTGCTCAACAGATGATCACCCTGCTGTCCTCAGAGACTACTTTACCTCTAAGCTGGCCTTGTTTTGGCTTCCTTGAAAGGCACCCCTGAACTCCATCAGTGCCCAATGCAAAGCTTCTAGATAAACTGAAATGCGTGTGGGATGAGAAATAGAACCAGAAGGGAAAAAAAACAAGCCAGAAATCTGCTTCCCCCAGCCATGCCACAAGCTGAACTAAAAGTGCTGTGTCCACGTCAGTTCCATGCCTGCCCTGTCTTCAACACCCTCTCCTGGAGGCCGGGCGGCTGTCAGGCTCGCAGGACCGCACAGGCCTTTTCTTTGATGCCTCGCTGTTCAGTGTCACCCAGACAGCCTGATCAGGGGGCCTGAGGTCAAGGCACTATCACAAGTAAGGTTTCTTAAGTGCCATGTGTGAGACACCATCTGACACTGTTTATAGATCGATTTAGCCCCTTATTGACCACGGGACAGAAGTTAAAAGCATTGCTTTGGGAACGCAAATGTGTTAACTTCTGAAGTGATGTTTGAATTAGGGTTAAGAAGGGCCCAAAGTTTTGATCTGCTGATTGGAGAAGGGAAAAAAAAGAAAGGAAATAGACCAAAAAAAGGATTTTTTTTTTTCAGAGAAGAAATTAGATTATTTTAACTAAAATAAAAGCAAGCTTATCATGAATCTATCAACTCTGGGGTTGACTTAAGATGGCTACAGAAGTGTCTGAACTCTGCAGCTGCCAAATGCAGATGATCTATTTATATGCAACTACTGGTTCTTAAAGTTGTTCACAGAATAAAGAGCGAGGCCAGAAAAGGGAGCATCCATTGGATTAAGACCCAAAGCAATCACATAAAAGTCAAGTAAAGAAACATCCCATGCTTAAAAGTTGCCCATTAGTGATGGAATAATTGCACAATAAAAAGACACAGACACTCCACAACTTACATTGTCAGAATTCAGCACTCGTTTCCCAAAATCTCTTTGGATTCATAACACAAAAGATCTAGCAAATAAATTTCCCATATTTTAGTAAGCCACATGATGAAATGCCTGCATTGCATAGTGAGGTTGACAATTTTTAGCTGATGTGTTTCTTATCTACTTATGTGGCATAATAGGAAGCAGTGGCAATTAAGATAATTAGATATGAATAGGAAACAGCTTTTCTGATTAGAACCAAAGACTGGGCATGCTGGATATTCAACACAAGGAAATCGATGTGTGTGGCTTGTTATAAGCTGGCACAGCCACACTTCTGCAACACAGCAATTATTATTACACTAATGATGACCACGAGGCATGACAAAGTACTGGAGTCCCCTTTGTACTATTCAGAAAAGAGCAGATAATGTCCAATAGGGCTTGAAGTGTTTAATAAACTTATCTTGTTCTAATTCTTTTAAAATTAACAAAGTGAATTAAACATGGATTTACTCTCTATTAAGCTATATATTTAATGAACCAAAGGCTTACCAGAGAAGAGTTCACTGTGGATATTGTCAGCCCAGTAATAAGAAGACCAGAATCCTAAGAAAATTATTGAAATATCTGTAAGTGAAAAATCCAGAAGGAAATAGTACTGTGTTGATATGAACTAGAAAGTCTTTATAGGCAACTCAAAGGACATTTCAAAACCATTTTGGACTCCATTCAGAATATTAAGAAGCAGTAAAGATCTAAGTCTTTTAATAGCCTCTAAGTTAAGTGTAATGTGGGCACAGATATTTCACAGGATCAAGATGTTTGCTAAAGATGGCTTTGTACAGTCTGTGTGCCTCTTGTAAATCATGTCACATAAAACTTTTAGTTCCTATTGAGCTCTTGAAATAAAAATTAAAACTTTCATCATTTATGTAATTGTTGGATTAACATCTGTTGGACATCAACACCAGTGTCCTACCGAGAAACCTATCTGGAGAAGTCCAAATAGCTCTACCTTACCCAGAAGGCAAGGACACTATCCAAATGATAAGGTAAGGAGCATGCCTATATGGTCTAAGCATGATTAAGTGTGACTGCACACGTGTACGTGGAGGGTGAGAGATGAGGTAGCATGTATACATATCATGATAGAAGGGGCTAGAACTGATCATCTTTCAGGCCCTAGAACAATACTTGTGGTTCAGTAAGATGAAAATTTACAATGTTAACTTTGATTATTATCAGGTCTATATTCCCTGACAGCCATTAAAAAACCATTCATTCTTTACCTGTTTAGTCAAGAATTATTTAATGAGCATTTATTAACTGCCAGGAACTATTTTAAATCCTAGGACTGCATTAGGGAACAAAGACAAAGTTCCTGCTACTTGGTGTTACAGTTAAAATCAATGTAAGTATAAAAAAAAATTAGAAACAAGTAGATGTCTGATCCATAATTTTCCATTGTAACTTTATGACACAAAAGACTTGTTATTGAATAAAATGCTTATGTGGCAATCCTATTTTAACTAGGCTGAATTCCATTCCTGGGAAAACAGAAGGAAGTGAATTGTGACACATGTAGTGAGAAAAATTGTTCATATAAGTAAAGCTATGGTTACTCTTCTCCAGTGCCATGTGGCACATTTACACAATGGAATACTGTGCAGCTATAAAAAAAGGAAATCTTACCTTTTGTGACAGCATAATTGGACCTGGAGATTTTTATGCAAAGTGAAATAAGCCAGTTAGAGAAAGACAAATACCATATGATCTCACTTATATGTGGAATCTAATAAAATAAACTGGTGCACAAAATAGGACGGAGGCATGGACACATGGAACAGACTGACAGATCTCAGAGGGGAGGGGGTTGGGGAGGACTAGAAGAGATTAGCCAAAAAACATATATGCATAGCCCATGGACACAGACAACAATGTAGTAAAGGATGAGGGAAGAGGGCTGGGTGGAAGGGGGCAAATGGGAGGAATGGGAGATATCAACAATAAAAAAGAGAGAAAGAGAGACTGAATTAAAATAAAGTAGCTGAAACCAGCATGGAGAGAAGAAAAACTGGTTTGGACTGAGCTCCCACCAATAAATTGCCATGATTCCAAAGGCTGCATAACTAGTTCTTCTGTTTTAGGTGCGCGTAGGAAACCTGGTGGATATCGGCAATGACACCCCAACCTAGGTGACAATGGCATCTATAGCTAGATGTTATTAATAGAAAAAGCCAACAGCTCGAGCTCCTCCGCTGACTCAAGCTTTTTACTCTGGTCACCTAGCTCTCCCCACTGTGGGGTGTTATTAAGAGCTGCAAAGAGAGGCAGTCTGAACATAGTCCATTTCGTTGTCCCTCAACATTTAGTTCCTATGTCTGTAATCAAGCTAAAGTGCCAAATCCTGTGTAAAAATATATATTCAGGGGTCATCAAAAGTAGGTTTATGGTTGTGAGTACACAAGTTTGTTCTTTTATTATTATTTATTAATTATTATATTTTCCATACAAACAACTGTAAACAACTTTTGCACACCCCGTTTGTATTTTATGCCAAATTGCCTCTATGGAAGCCACAACTGACTTAGACTCACACAAGAAAGCTGGCATTTGCCAAATGAAAAAATGTCAGGAAAAATCCTGAATTACCAGTTTGCTGGCATCAAACGATGCAAATATAGAATTTTTCTATATGACCTGCTTTGATCTTGGCTACTAATGATATTAATTCACTTTTTATTTGCTTAACTAGTCGCTTCCAAGGCAGCTGTTAGTAATCCTGAAGGCCTACCTTCCCCAGAAGAGATCCAAAGAATGTGGCCAGAACTAGCATAAATTTGTAAACATGCAATTATGGTAAAGAGCGAAGAAGGAGAATGGAGAAATACTGTACCATACTTACAATATTTTACTCTTTAAGGAAGAATAAGGAATGTCCATAGAGTAATTGGCTATCTGCCCATGAGTGTGGCATCAGTGTGATGGCGGAAAGTTGTTAAGGAAGGAAGATATTCAAAATATGCATTCACACAGTGTAACTTGTTATAAACAAAAAGCTACAAGCCCTTTAACTTGACAAGAAAAAAATAGAGGCCCCCAGACTCCAGTTCTCTCAGTCACACGTCACTCTCCCCATCTGTCTACAAATATCAATGCAAACAGCTTCACAGGAAGGAAAGTGAGGCTTCCTGATTCATTGCTCACGCATGCTACCATACACCTGTCATTATTCAACTCTCAGTTTATGAATAAGACACAGAACCTTTTACAAGCACAGGGCAAGACACTTTATTGATGGGAATGTTGAATTACTTTCCCTTGTTTACTTCCAGCCATAGGGTGGCTCCATAAACAAGACTGGCTTGGCACACGTGCATATTTCCAATCAACACCTGTCTTTGAACATTCACAGGGTCTCTTGTCAACAGCCCAACTTGCAGAGTATCAGGTTGCCACTCACCTTTTTTATCATCTAATAATTAACCAGAAAGACAATCCATCAGGACTCTTACCACTGTGTAGTAAAGGAAGCACCAAGTGCAGGTAGCTCTTTAACCTTGCTCTTAAAGGCCATTAGGAATACTCCTGTTACACCCTCTGAAACATCTCTGGGCTGATGATGGTTCTACGGCAAAACAAAAAACATTTGTCTTTCCTCATTCTGCTTCTGAACTATAATAGAAGATAGGTTTTCCTGGTGTCATGACTATTGCCAAAGAATAATGATGATCCTTATGTAATGTAATAACACCTTGTGTTATATAACATCTCTGCCTTCCAAAAGCTCAAAGCACTTTCATAAAGCACTAACTCTATCACTTTCACCCTCACTGAGGTAGATGGAGGCATATGTACAATCCTCATGTAAAGGCCAGGAAAACCTCTGAGGTTGCACAATCTGGTTAATGATGAGGCTGGAACTCTCCGCATTCATTTGCTGAGCTGCGTTCTCTTCTCCTAAGATTCCAAAACACATAAATAATCTGACAGTTCTCTCAAATGAAGAATGATAATGGTTACTCAAGGCAGAAAAAATATTTTACCCTCTTACCATCTCATAACCAGGTATACTGTTTAAAGGCCTTAAAATTTTGTCCAGATGCCTTATCTTTAGATCAGCAACAATTATGACTAGGAGGCTGACCATCAGTAGATATGTAGAACAGAAAAGAGGTGGAGATATTAGTTTCACTAATAGGACACTAACGTATCTAATACCAATTAGAATTCAGGTACCACATCAGACACTGTATATATGATTTCTCATTTAATCCTACATCAACCTGTAAGGGAGGTGGTAGCATCCCCACTTTACATAGGAGGTAAGACTTGGGAGGTTAAGTTACTTTTACAAGAGCTCTAGCCAGTAAGTGGCAAAGTGGCAAACCCTAGGTGGTCTCACAAAGGAGATGATCTGCTGTTCCTAGAAGTCCTTAAAAATAACCTGCCTTCAATTGTGAGTAAGGCAGAACAATGGGTCCCAGATAAATGACCTTGAGTGCCATATGTTGAAGCATCAAGCAGTTGCTGATACTCAATTGCTTTCCACCTACAAAAATGGATATTTCATATGTTCAACCTATTACTGGGGGTAGTGGCTGAGATTTACTTTGGGGAAAAAATCTCAAAGGTATTAATACTGAGGTTAAACAAAGTCAGATGATGTCTTTGAAAGCACAACCCAGGGCTTTAGATGAAAGGAGCTGGCTGGATGGAGAATTGTGATTCGAAAAATGCACTAGTTCATAATAAGCTTAGCGAGAAGGGTATGTTCCTGCCACTGGAGCAGAAATTTCCTTTCCCAAGCCCTTCTAGGATTTTGCCCTTCCCATTCATCCTTTCTGATCAAATTGATCCTTTAGGTAAACACAGAGGGATTAGAGACCTTTAATTGGCTTTGAGGAAGAAATGGTAATCTGAGATGCCCTAGGCAGGAACTCCCCTGCCTCGTGTGGGAGAGAAGCAGGGAGAGAGAGGAAAGGAAATATCTGCAGCTTGACAAGCTGTTCCCAGCCAAAGAGGAGAATGTTCAACAGGCAAGGCTGTTAAACCATTCACCCAAATTAGGCCATAAGCTATGAGCATGACATCTTAGATTTTTTTTTTCATTTCAGCTCTTCCTGTGTGAAGCAGGGAAGTTCAATGGCATCTCAGAGTCTAGATCAGTGTTTTTCACACTTTAGCATGCATCAGTAGCACCTGGAGCCTTGAGGCATTGTGGCAGGAGGGGCCGCAACCCAGGAATTTTAATTGATTAGATCTGCAGAGAATCCTAATAAGTTGGTGATAGTTCAAGGAGCACACTTTAAAAACCACTAGCCTAATTCCAGTTATGTACGATTGCACTGCATCTGCCTTCCATGCAGTGCTATTACCTGAGCCTTTTCTGCACATATGGAAGCCACATATGATCCAAGGAGGATAAACCAAAGAGATGATGCTCCCCAAGGGATTGTTACAGTAAGGGATCAGCTTTGGTGCAAACCAGCTTGCAACACAGCTGGCTCTGTAAGACTCATATTAATAATAATAGCTAACAGTTATCGACTACCTTCTTATGTGCCGTGCAATATATTGTCTCTACCCATATTATCTTTGAGATAAGTGTACTGTTATCACCCCTGTTTTATAAATACAGACTCTGAGCTTCATTGGGCTAAGTCCATGTTCATTCAGATAATGAAGGAACTAGATGTAGAATCCATGACTCTCTGACTTAACTGCTGTACATTATACTTCCTGAACTCTAGAAACGTAAGATCAGGAAACTAGAGGTCTACCTTCAGTGTTCTTTAATAAAGGAATAAATATAGGTGAATGGGAGGCCATAGCTCTTTCTTAATTCTTCTTTCTTATTTCCACTCTGGATAATGCAAACATACTTCTCCAGCTTCATTTTCTCCTCAACCTTTACCATGCTAACACATGGGAAAATGTTTTGTGTGTCAAAGTACAGGAGATTGGAAAAGGGGTGCCCAGCTACCAAAGGTGATATCTTAGATTTATGTATCTTCCCTGTTGAAACAAATACCTGGCTCCTTATGGGAACATTACCTGGTGTTTGGGGACTCTGGCCCAGAAATATTATGATTTGAAGGTGCCCAAGGAAATTGATTGCAAGGGGTGAGACATATTAAACAGAAAAGCTTCTTAATTTTATAACACTAAGTTCTTGCATTGCCCATCCCATCTCTTTGATGTCGTGGGGCAGGAGGTAGGAGAATGGAGCTGCAAAGATACCAGGCTCTTATTTGATGGAAAATTGTTTTCATTGTTATTGCTTGGCTTTGATTTGCTACTTAACTAGTCTCATTGCTTGCTTTTTCACCAGGAAGCTCCTACTTTATAGCTTAATCCCAGACTTGGTTTCCAGAGGCCACTTGCCTCGGACTATAGGCTTCTGGGGTGAGAGCTGATGAAGCCTCCGCTCTTGATGAGACATGCTGAGCTTTTCCCAGGATCTGGGTATCTGGCATACAAAGTTCAGATGAAACCTCTGGACCGCATCAGTGACTAGGGACAGATCTTCAGGGATACTTACCACAGAATGACCAATCACCTTAGAGTCACTAGCTCCAGAACAGAGATGTTGTATTGTACTTCTGTTCTAATTCACCCCTTTGCTTTACTAAACTAAAATACACAGATGTATGGCCACATCTCTGCTTTTAGTGAAATACATCCCACTTTCCCTAGCGTTGCATTTGGCCAAAATGATTGCCCTTCTTACTGACTGTTTTCAAGCCTATTCAAATATTTCCACATTAAAACTGCATATACCCTTTGACTTTGCAATAACATTCCTAGATAGTTATTCTACAGTATATTTGCACATGTGCAGAATGAGGTATAACAGAATTGACCATAATAGTAAAATATTGGAAACTACCTAATCCATCTATCCATTAGTAAGAAACCAGCTAAGTAAATTACATGTAATCCATACAATGAAATAATATGTAATCATTAAGAAGAATTAGGTGACACATACCAGGACCAAGGTGGCCACGGATGCCCCCATGGGTGATCAGCAGCTAAACTGTGCCTTGGACTTAATGAGGTACCTGCCTCCACAGCAAATTGAGAAAACCCTCAGTGACCTGATCAACTTGGTCCCCAGTCTATGTGAAGCTCTCCAGTCTTCTGTTGACTAGTCACTGAAAATTGCCAGAGAGAAAATAGTGAGAAAGGATCAACTTTTGTTTGACTACAACAGAGACAGGGACTCCTATAGGTCACCATGAAATAACAAGTATGACCCTCCTTTGGAGGATGGGGCCATACCTTCTGCTTGACTGAGAAAGCTGGAGGTGGAAGCCAATAGTACCTTGACTGGGATCAAGGCCTGCATTTTGAAGGTGGCATCTCATCTATCTACCTCTGGGATCTAGATTATGGCTTTGCTGGAGGGATCCTTGTGAAGAAGGCTGGAGAGGGATCAGAGAAAATCAAAGGCTGCTGGGATTCGTCCACGTGGTGGAAGTGCAGGAGAAATCCAGTGGCCATATCACTCATTACAAGCTGACCTCCACCGTGGAGGCAGCCTTACCAGACAGATGGAGAAAGATGAAACTATAAACCATGGCTCCCAGCATATAGCCAATATCCAGCACCCTGCAGAGGACATGGGAAACAAAATCAGAAGTACGCTGAATGAGACCTACTTTGGAAAACCAAAGGACATAATCGATGAGCTAAGTTCTGTGCAGACTTTTGCAGACAAATCAAAATAAGAAACTCTTAAGAATGACCTGGTGGAGGCTTTGAAAAGAAAGTAACAATGTTAAACCTCTGCTTCAGGATAACAAGACATGCCATGCGCTCTTTAGATTACTGTCTGAGAAAACTTGGTTTTTGCTGCATTCTCTTGTCCCTTCTCTCCCTAGTAGGTCATGCAATTTTCATCACTGACCTGAACAGCACTATCTCTCTCTGAGAATAAAGCCGCTACACACCCTTCTTCACACCTTTCTTCATCTCTCCAAGGTCTGCTTCCCACCACTTTTTGCTGAAACATCAAAACTCAATGTTTCCATACAGACTGTGTGTTTTCCTTGCCCCAGTCCCCTGTCCCCCCAACACCCATTTACAGGAATAAAATACACTCTGCCTCTCCTTCCCTTCCACTTTTTTGTTACATTGGCATAAAAATGTAAAATTAAAAGCATGAAATAACTGTGGTGTGTGAAAGATACAAGAAAAACTGGAAATTGTGCATTTTATCAATCACCGAGTCTTACTACCTCCATCCCTAAAACATCTATACCATTTTCTTCATTCCCAGGGCCATTATCTTAGTTTAGGTCATTACTACTGCTCAATATTCTATTATAGGAGTGCCCTTGCTGCTGTGCCTGCCTCCAATCTTTGTCCCTTCCAACACCTGCTTTTTGTTGAAATCCCTTTTTTGTTGAAATCTCTTTGATGACTCTGAAAAACTTGAGATGACATTCCAAGCTTCTTATGTGATCTATAAGGTACTCCATGAGCTTCTCTTTCCTACTTTTAGAGGTTTATCTTCTGCTTCTTTCCCACCTTGACTTATGTTGAATAGCTTACAGCCTCCCGAAGTCCCAGACAGAAGCTTATCCTCATGGGCAAAATATGTTATTCCTTGTGCCTGTAATGCCCTCCTCTGCCTCATCCACCTACCTGATTTCTCTCTGTTCTTTGAACTCAGCTCAATTATAACTTCTTCCAGGAGCTCTTTCATTGTTGTTGTTTGTTCGTTTGTCTTTTAAAGGATTTTATTTATTTGTTTTTAGAGACAGAGAAAGGGAGGGAGAAAGAGAAGGAAAGAAACATTATTTTTCAATCCAGAATTGTTTATTGTAGGTGTAATTCAGAATGCTTGTGCCTTTCTTTCCTCACTACAAAATGAGAGTGTTAGAGATCATCTCTAAAGTCTCTTGTGGGACCAATATTTTTTAAAATATATTTTATTGATTATGCTATTACAGTTGTCCCATTTTCACCCCTTTGTTCCAGTCTGCCCTGCACACCATCTCTGACCCACATTCTTTAGTTCATGTCCATGTGTCATACATATAAGTTCTTTGGCTTCTACATTTCCTATACTATTCTTAACCTCCCCCTGTCTATTTTGTACCTACCATTTACGCTACTTATTCTCTGTACCTTTTCCCCCTCTCTCCTCCTCCCACTCCCCCACTGATAACCCTACATGTGATCTCCATTTCTGTGGTTCTGTTCCTGTTCTAGTTGTTTGCTTAGTTTGCTTTTGTTTTTGTTTTAGGTGTGGTTGTTGATAACTGTAAGTTTGCTGTCATTTTACTGTTCATATTTTTTATCTTCTTTTTCTTAGATAAGTCCCTTTAACATTTCATATAATAGGGGCTTGGTGATGATGAACTCCTTTAACTTGACCTTATCTGGGAAGCACTTTATCTGCCCTTCCATTCTAAATGATAGCTTTGCTGGGTAGAGTAATCTTGGATGGAGGTCCTTGCCTTGTGTGACTTCGAATACTTCTTTCCAGCCCCTTCTTGCCTGCAAGGTTTCTTTTGAGAAATCAGCTGATAGTCTAATGGGAACTCCTTTGTAGGTAACTGTCTCCTTTTCTCTTGCTGCTTTTAAGATTCCCTATCTTTAATCTTAGGTAATGTAATTATGATGTGCCTTGGTGTGTTCCTCCTTGGGTCCAACTTCTTTGGGACTCTCTGAGCTTCCTGGACTTCCTGAAAATCTATTTCCTTTGCCAGATTGGGGAAGTTCTCCCTCTTTATTTGTTTAAGTAAGTTTTCAATTTCTTGCTGTTCCTCTTCTCCTTCTGGCACCCCTATGATTCAGATGTTGGAATGCTTAAAGATGTCTCAGAGGTTCCTAAGCCTCTCCTCGCTTTTTTGAATCCTTATTTCTTCTTCCTGTTCTGGTTGAATGTTTCTTTCTTCCTTCTGCTCCAAACTGTTGATTTGAGTCCCGGTTTCCTTCCCATCACTGTTGGTTTCCTGTACATTTTCCTTTATTTCATTTTTCATAGCCTTTATTTTTTCCTCTCGTTTGTGACCATACTCAACCATTCCTATGAGCATCCTGATTACCTGTGTTTTGAACTGTGCATCTGACAGGTTGGCTATCTCTTCATGGCTTAGTTGTATTTTTTCTGGAGCTTTGATCTGTTTTTTCATTTGGGCCATTTTTTTTTTTTTTGTCTTGGCTCACCTGTTATGTAAAGGGGCAGAGCCTTAGGTGTTCACCAGGGTAAGGCAACACTCGTTGCTGCACTATGACACTGTATGTGGGAGAGGGGTCCAATAGGGAGCAACGGTGCTTGCTCCACTCTCTGCTGGTTTTCAGTCACTCCCTCCACTACCCACAATCAAATTGGGCCCTTCTGGTGCTGCTTCCCCAGTGGGTGGGTTTGTGTACATTCTAGGCCCCTGTGGGTCTCTCCAAGGAACTCTCCTGTGAGGCTGGGAATTTCTCCTGCTGCCACCTCAACCCCCACAGGTGTTTTCAATCAGTGGTTTGAGGCTTTATTTCCCCACTCTGGAACTCTGGGTTGTGTGGTCTGTCACCCAGTCCACCAGCTGCTGCCTCACCGGCCAGCTGCAGTTTTGCCCTCCCCACTCCACAATCTGCCACCTCGCTGGGTCCACCAGCCACTGCCTTGCCGCAAGTCCTCTCCATCCAGCTGCCCATCTCTGCCCCTCCTACCAGTCTGGATGAATGTTTCTTCTTTATCTCCTTGGTTTTCGGACTTCCGTACAGTTCGATTTTCTGGCAGTTCTGGTTTTTTGTTTTTAAATTGTTGTTGTCCTTCTTTTGGTTGTGCGAGGAGGCACAGTGTGTCTACCTGTGCCTCCATCTTGGCTGGAAGTCCAGGAAAGAAACGTTGATATGAGACAGAAACATCGATTGATCTGTTGCCTCTTGTATACACCCCAATCACAGACCAGCATGTGCCCTGATGTGAATCAAACCAGTGACTTTCACTCTATAGGAGAACACTCAACCAACTGAGCCACACTGGTCAGGTCTGCGAGCTCTGTCTGTAGTCTTTCTCATATCAATTCCAGCTAAGTTAGCTGCCTCTAGGATCTGACTCTATGATCCTCTGTGCTTCCTTCAAATTTTAATGCTTCGTGTTACACTTAAAAGGAGATCTTGCCATTTTTTAAATTTATCTTTTCTTCTCTTACAGTTGTACTCTTGGGGCATAAATAGTATGTTTTACCTCACTTTCTAACCCTAGGGGCTACGAAGTATCTATCACACAGTTCACGGTCAGTGTCTGATAAGTGGTTAAATTAGGATGCCATTCTTCTGGCTTCTTATATAACAGTGTTCTTTATACTACACCTGAAATGATAATTGACTGATTGATTAAAAGAGATTATATCAATAATGAACAGTGACCTGTAAAACAGGAGATTGTTCTGTACACTATATAGAAACATAATTGTACACATTTCCCATGATTCCAAAGACCTGATAACTGGAACTGTGTTCTAAGAACTGATTTAATTTATATTCAATTATGCCCTAAGAATTAAGTTATTCATTCAAGTATTTATATATTTTGGCTTCTTATTACTGGTTAAAGCTGGAGTTGCCCCTTCGCCCCTTCTGCCTAGATGAACTTGCTGAGGTTCACTTCCAAGATGACATCTTTAACAGTTCTCAGATTCTGCTGCAAGATTCCATGCTTCTCATCCAGAGAATTCCTCAGCTGACTGGCAGGTTTGTCCAGAAACTCCTACCCCCTGGCAGCACTCTCAGTTGGCTGTCAAGACACAGACAAAACACTTTGAGTAGCTCTCTCATTTCACACCATCCTGCTTTCTCCCACCCTCCTTCGTTTATCAATGAGCCTGATAAATCATGGTTAGATACATTGGAAATCTGCAACGTTTTTATTTCCAGGTTTCATGCCATAGGGACAACTTAGAAAGAAAACTATTTTCGAGTAAAGAATATTTGGGGGCCTAAATAATGAAACACGTCCAAGTAGAGACCAAGATGGACTCATATTATAATGCTTAATTATGAAACAAATAGAAACCACCAGCAGCCCACTAAGCTCCAGAAATTAATTTGTACATAGAACTGTTTAGAAATCAAAGTTTATTTTCTCAAAGAAGCTAAGTTATACATCATGAATCTCTTCTCCAATCTTCTTTTAATGGGTATTTAATGCTCCTTTCATTTAACTCCGATAGACTCAAAGAATCCTTTTGTCACATCCAACAGTATGTGGACAAAAAATAAGTCCAACTTCCAACAAGCAAATTATCTGATTTTCCCACAACCCTTGCAGAGATAGAAACTATGTTTGAGGAGGATTGGGAGGAAACCCCCAAGACAGGGCAAAGGGGAGTTTGCATGAGCTCTAGACTGCTTGCCTGGAGAAGCTGTTTCCTGCAGCCAGTCACAGCCCAGCTGGGCATTTGTACTTTAGGAGGCAGCACATAAAGCTAAAAGGAAATTCCACAGCATCAGACAGACACAAATTGAGGGACATTCCACAAGAAAACTGGCCTGTATTCATCAAAAATATCATGAAAGACAAAGAAAGACTGAGAAACTCTTCCACATTAAAAAATAAAAGACATGTTAATTGAATGCAATATGGGATCCAGGATTTTCTTTTGCTATAAAAAGATTATTAGGACAATTGAGGAAGGGAATGGGGTTTATAAACTAGATAATAGTACTATGTCAATGTTAATTCTTGATTTTTGATAACAGTGCTATGAGTATATAAGGGCTTGTCATTGTTTTTAGAAAATTCACACTGAAATATTTAAGGGTAAAGAGGCATCATGTTTGCAACTAATTCTCAAACAGTTCTGGGGAAATGTATACATATATGAAGAAAGGAAGAAGAAACGAAAGAGATGGAGGGAGGAAAGGAAAGAGAGGATTGGTAACACACTGAATGTGAAGGGTATACAGCAGTTCTTTCTACAATTTTGCAACTTTTTGTTAAGTTTGAAATAATGTTAAAACAAAATTTTTTTTTGAGATTCCACCATGTCATTATAATTCTGTCCTGTGATATAATTCTGTCATGTGGACTTGGAAGCCTAACATGATCTTTAAAGTTTTTTACTTGACCAACAATAGAGAGATACTACAAACAAGTCCTACAAGGTGTGAGTCCACCCCTTTTTAAGTGTCTGCCTCTGGTTCTTCTATGCTGAGCTGGCTCCTAGTGGGGGGTACTGCCAGCCTATCAGCCTGTAGCTGCCTCCAAAGGACCTACTGTTTTGAGTGTTCTGGACAGAGCTTCCCATTCCAAGGCATGAGCAAAGTTTAGAGATTTTACTCCAAACTTTGGTTGAGCCTATTTGATTTGGCTTTCCGTAGTTTTACTGTGCTATGCTTGGACAACTGTGCAGATCTATTTACAGCTTTCCCTATTGTCTGAGAATGTGGCTTTGAGATGGTGTCACAAGCCACTTTCAATATGGACACTAATGATTTTTTTTTATGATACCTAGATGAACTCCTGGGCCTTCACACCATCCCCTTTTCTTCAGTGTCATCTGTGCCATGGAACTTGGGCTGGTCCTCTTCATTCCAAGCAGCTCACCCAGACTGCCTCCCTTGGCCTTTTTTTCCAGCAGCTATCATGGTGAAATGTTTGACATGGCCCTTCTCAGGCTTGTCCATGTGCCAAAATCAACATATAATACGTACTTCTCGGTTTTTTAGAGCTGACCCCAAAAGATCTATTTACCCAGACATTGACATTCTCATGAGTAATGGGCAAAACTCTGAGGACACACTGTTGGTGGCAAAGTAGAAGTCAGAATCCCACCCAGAATTTCAGATTTGGACAGGGACGTAGAGATTGTCAATTCCAACCTTCTTATTTTAGGACAAGGAAAAGGGGGGGGCAAGCACTGGATAACTTGCCTTAAAAAAAAAACAGCATTAGAACCCAGGTACTCTGTCCACTGGATCAGTTCCTTTTGACTCTACCCAAGGAATGAATGCACTTGGGTGAAACAACCCCAGGAGCCTGAATTATTAGGTGGGTAATGGCAAAGGCAGTCTCCCAAATACATACTTTGGGATTAGAAACAACATTTCCAAATCCTTTTTCAGAGTCTTACATGAAGAAACCTCAAACCCAGGATTCCAGCCAAAAACAATGATTCTCAAGTCCCTCTGAAATCCTGGATGGATGTTTAACTGGGCAACGTACTAGCTGCCTCCCATGGCAGATGCGGGCCTCAGCAGAGCTCCAGCACTGACACTTCAAAGGGAGTGGATGTGTGTGTGCATCTGAACCACACACAGCAGGCCATTTGCTCTTATCAACAGAAGTAAGTGCAAGAGAACATGAGAGGAACTTCTGAAAAGTAATGCAGAATGATATGCCCCCTCTCAACTTGATTCACACATTTCTCACAGAATACAGAAAAGCTTACTAAGAAACTTTGTAGGGAAACTTCCAATATATACTGGAAAAGAGATAGCTTACTCTCTCTCAGGTCCTAGTACTAAACAGGACAAATACTACTTCTTCATTCATTCACTCATTCATTTATTCATTCACATGACAAATAATTAATGATTCCCACTTCACAATTGATGTCCTAACGGATTCCAGTGAGGTATCTATACACCCATTTTTGAAAGTCATTGGTGAGTGATGCTTCCAGGGGCCATTAACTCCCTGGTACTTCAAGTCTTCTCCAAGCCTGAGCAGAGTAAGCTCTGGTGCTCATAGAGGCTTTTGGGCAAAGTATGTCAGGTTCTGGCATTTGGAATTTGGGCCAGCATGTCTAAAATTATTAAATGCCAAGGGAATGTACAAAGGGCACAAAGATAATGGCTTTGAGTGTATTCTTCCAGAACTTATAGGGAGCTCAGAACAGATGGTGTTGGAAGAGGTGGAAGAAGAGACCTCTAACATCAGGGTAAGGATGGAGAATCAGGTCAGTGAAATGATCATTTCCACCACACTAAGAATTTCTTGACCATGGGAAGCTACCAGGGTGTGTAAGTGTCAGCATGATAACATCAGATTCATAGAAATTCTTTTTAGATCAGTGGGTCTTATTGTGGAGGTCTGGTTGCATTCAAAACAATTATGTATAAAGACCCACTGTTGTGTGTGTATTTCACAAGTAACACACATCCTTTCAACAAATATTGAGCTCCCACTATGAATATGCATTGGGCTCCAGGAATATGCTTTTAATACTTTTTTAAACGCAGAGTTTGCAAGTGATTTTTTAAATGAAATACAGATAATGCCATCACCGTCATGTAATATCAGTTCTATATGCAGTCCCATGTGTGCTCTTGAGCGGAGCACCTGGGAAAGGAGACACAGCCACTGGGTATTACGGTAGCCCTGGGCAACTACCCCACCCCCAGGATGTATCTTGTACCTGAGCATCTGTCAACATTAAAATTGTATAACAGTGTTGGTTTGTAAAAATAAAGTGACATTATAACCTGGAAACAGGACAACTGGGAAGATTTTTTTCCAGCCATCCAGAAATGAGGTAATGGTCTTAAAGTGAGGCTCAATTTTCAAATATAAAATAGAGAAGATGAATGTGGGCTGGTTTTTCTCCACTTGCTGCTTATCCCACCAGGTCCCTTTTGCTCCTATGGCTGCCCTTTCTGTGCCCAGGAGCCTGACCCCAATGGCCTACAGCCCTAAACTCAGCCATCTCCTGTTGTTTTGTTGGTCTTTGCCGATAGCACTGGTGGAAGATCAGAGGATGGGAGGAGAGATAGAAGTGAGGGCAGTTATTTCCCCTGCTCTGTTCCTGCCTCAACACAGTTCTGACAGTCCTGCATTGCAGTTTTGGCTATCATTTGAGTTCCCAGCTCACATATGAGGTACTTTGGGGAACTCCACGGCTACACTTTCCCATATTTTTTTGAATGTTAACAGCATCCCACAGTTGTCCCTGGGTCTTTCATTATTTTTACTTACATTCTTCATCCCTACTCTGTAAGTAGACTCTTCATTCAAGTTTCTGCTATTCAGCCCTTTGAATGTTTCCTGCAGGAAAGATAACTTATGTAGAGAATAAAGATTACTTGCAAGGTTACTTGGTTAGATTTTGTAATCAATTTGGTGTGTGCATAGGATGTTGGGGAGAAATAAAAAATGAAGATTACCCAGGCTTTGACTGGAGGAGTGAGGCCAGGCCAATAGTCAGTGGTGTCAGGGATAAGCCAAAGAATCTAATAGGAAGGAGCAGGTTGAAATGTAGCAGAAGGAAGGAATGTGCAGAGTCACTCACAGGTGTGTTAGCACTGTGGATATGTTGACTTAAGTCTCCAGGTAGAGGTGCTGCCATTGGAATAGACATGAGCAATGGAATTAAGGTTGGAGATAAATTTGGAATAATGGAAAGCCATGAAGAAAACCTCAGGCAAAATTTTCCACTTACACATCCATCCTTTTTCTTCTGTTTTTCCCTCAGGCCGCCGTACTTCTCCCACTTCAACCTCAACTCCCCACATCTCACCTGAGGTTACTCTCCCAGGATAATATCATATATTCTCAAGCCTCTCTTTGTCCATCACTAAAGATTTCCAATTCCTAATCCCTCAGTGACCTGAGTATTGTTCTCCAAAGTGACAATGAACTCCTCTCACAAATTACCCCCTCCTAATATGCAAATGAACTCACATGCCACTGTTCCAAGGGAGGATTTGCACACTTCAAAGGACAATGGCTGGATCACCACTTGGACAAGGACTGAAGTCCTAGTTCTCAAAGTAGGATCCTCCTCCTCCTGCAGAAAAAGACAAAATCTGGGGGAGTGCTTGGGGTCGTGGGAAAAATATGGTGCATCATCCCTGAACATCAGTTTTATTCAAAGATTTGGAGATGGGTGACATTTTTAAATTAAATAAAACATGAACGTATTATTGAAAGGATGTGAGGTTTCCAGCAATTTTTAAGATAAAATACAAGCCTCCAAAACATTCCCTGCCAAAAGGCTCACACTGAATTTGACCTGCTCATGGGGTTACTTAGCAGGAAAGTTAAGCTAAGTCAGTGCTTCTCTGAGGACTGTGCCAAAGATGGGAATTTCTGGACATTGTAGGGCAAATATTTGAGAGCCAGCAAAACGTATGATACCTTTATAAATCATGCATCTTTAGCCCACTCAGACACATATACCACAAGCCTGGGCCTTAAGTGAAAGCTCCTTGTTTAGCTGACTTCCCTAGCTTTGGAACTTGGTGCATAAAATACCTTTCAGATGATGTAAATTCATCCACTACAAGCCTTCTTTAGGTTTTTCTGTCATACACTGTTTTGAGTGTAACACATTTGCTTTCTTCCTGAAGAGAACATATCCTGATTCCAGAAAAATCTTCCAGGAGACAGGAAAAAAAATGCATACACCGACTTCTTGAAACATTTGGCACCTGCCACAATCACCAATAAATCTAAACTGGACAGCTTGACATTTCCTCAAACAAGACCCCACCTCTCCAAGAACATTTGTCCTAACATGAAAAACAATAAAAGCCCAGCTGATAGAATGCAAAACATTTTCCCTTGTCTAGCTGGAGAAGCAAAAACAAAATAATTGCTTGCTTAGGCAGCAATTTGAACTGTTTCACAGCCCATGATCCTGTTCAAATGCTATCAGCAATAACCTTCAAGAATCTTCAAACTGGTAGAATTTGTAGGCTGTCCCCACACTCAATTTTTTGAAATCTACCTGTCCAAAGAAAACTTCGCTCTGATCTACTTAAGCATTGTATATGCTTGAATGAAGGCTGTGGAACTCATTGCATCCTTTTTTACTTTGTAAAAACACAGTTGTCAGTTCCGGCCTTAGAAACAATTCAATTTATAAACAATTTAGTGGAGGTTTCCTGTCTCCTCCTTTCCCCTTTAACATGGAGCCTTCCTCCGTTTTTTCCAAAGGGGACCTTAGCTTCCCCACTAAACCCCCACTCCCACAGGCCCTCCTCCCTCTCACCACTCTAGAGCTGCCAAGTTCTCCCAAAAGGAGGAGAAAAGGATATGGCAGAGCCTCTACCAGTTTCCCAATCCATCGAGCTGTCTCGCGAAGGATTGAAAGTTTGGGCCTCTGCAGCCTCCGAGCACTTTCATTCCAACTTATCCACTTGGGGAATCCAACAGGCTTTTATGATGGCTTGGGAAGATAACCATCCCTTGGAACATTGTTCTGTAAGAAAAATGCATCCAAAGTTCCAAGGAACTTTTGGAGCAAAACATTTTCACATGATAGGACTTCTGTGATCTATATAACGTTAGAAAACTTACACATGGTTTCCACGGACCTACAAGATTTCATGGGAGTTCCCTAGCAATGTCACCAAAAATTAATCTAGAGGCTTTTGGGAAGGGCTGGGAAAATCATCCGCTTGCTTAAAGCACTCACCAAGCAGGAGCAAAAAGTTCAGTCTTTGAATTTGACTTTTGTTATTTTGTAAAGTATCAAAAATAGTCATAGTGAGGGAAATTAGAACTCTTTTGGACTTCCTTCAATTATTTCATAGCTTAATGAAATAGCTTAAGTTTGATAGCTTAATTTTGAATTCTATATGGGAAAAGCAAGTTTACAGCCTTTTGACAATCTTAAACAGGCCCTTGACACTAAATAGAAGAAAAAATTAATATTTGTACAAATACCAGCCTTGGCTTCAGCACTAAGTGGCTAACATCTGGGTGTCTATTTTCTCATGAGTGGAGTTTGCCTAAGGATTCCTTCCAGTTTAACATTTCATGGTATCAATCACTCTCTCCTATCTTCATGTGTGGATCTCCAATGGGACCTTCCTACCCTGGATGAATCAGTGGCCAGATTCCTCCTGCCTTAGCTATAAACACAGCTGTGCTCCCTGGATCCATGAGTTGTATCCCTAGAACTTAATGAAGCAGCAGATAACATGCAGGATATCAGCATATACTATCTAGAAACCTTAGTAGATAACATCTTCAAATCACCCTGTGAATACTCCTGACCCAATGTCAATATTCACAATATTCCAAGTTAGACAGCCATTGAACTGCATCTACCAGAAGCCAAACAGCTGGCAAATTCTCTGTATGTACCACAGTACAATAACCTCCAATGTTGACATTGCTTTAATTTCCTTTCATTTTAGAAAATAAGTAGCAAGACATCATAGGTTTTGATAATGAAAAGGTTAATATCTGTCAGTTGGTATAAGAGAAAACTGAGTTAATGTTTTTTTGTTGTCCATCCATTGTGCCTACTCTCCCTTCCCCCAATCTCTCTCTCTCTTTCTCTCTCATTCTCTCTCTCTCTTTCTCCCATCCCCTCTTTCTCTCTCACACACACACTCACCATCCCTCCACTGTGTGCCAAAGGTTTCAACAGTCAAAACATGTTGAGAATAAAACCAAGTCTCGCTTGGCAAGGAGGTTTTGATTCCACAGAACTTTAGATAAAATAACCCGCTAAGTCAAAATGGCTTGTCTGAGCTCTGGAATCAGATAAAACAGGGGTCAGTTAACTGTGGCCTATGGGCCAAATCTGGCTCATCACCTGTTTGTGTACACCTACAACCTAAAATTGATCTTTACCTTTCTAAATAGTTGAACATTTTTCAAAAAAATAAAATAGTCTGAGACATATGAAAATTTTATAAAATTCAGATTTTGATGTCCCTCAGTAAAGTTGTATTGGAATACACCTACTACTTGCTTGCATATTGTCTATGACTGCTTCCCACTACAACAGAAGAGTGGGGCAGTTGCAACAAAGACTCTAGGGCCCACAAAGCAAAATATTTACTAGCTGGTGCTTTACAGAAAAAGTTTGCCAATCCGTGAGATAGACCTACACTTTGATTCTGCCACTTAATATCTCTGTGGCATTACACAAGTTTCTTGACCTCTGTGATCTCAAGTTTCTCTTTCTAAATTGAGAGTAATAATATCTAGCTTGCAGGTGTCTAGGATGATGCTTAGAACAACATAGATTGGGTTTTTTGCCACATCTCTTTCCCACGCCTTTCTCTGCATAGCTGTTGGAGGCATCAGGCCAACAGATGTTGGCAAAGTTTTAATTTACAAAGAAGGCAGACCACATCATATCTCAGTTGCAAGAATCAGAGCTGGGCTTCTGGGTCGATTTTAGTAAAAGTTATTTTTGGCCTGTACCTGGACTTTTTATTATTTTTCTTTCAGCAGAGGTGAAAGTGGATATTAACAAATTTGCATCTACCACTTTTTCTATTATACTCCTAGGGAACTCTTGACTAAGAGGAAAGTGTGTTTTAGTTGTTAAATTGATAAACCATATAAAATAAGTCAATAAGTATTAAAAGTTGCAGGCTCCAGACAGCCCACTCCATGGAAATTGGAATTATTTATTCAATATGCAATTACTGCAAAGCATAACAACTCCCACAGTGAGAGACCAAATCACACGGTCCTTTGAGACTTCCCTGCTGTTCTCTGGATCCCTCTGCCTACTTCATTCAAAAATTATTTTACCACTAAGTCAACTCAACAAGAATGGAACTCTAAAATCAGCTGAGCAGATGATTCCTACCTCAGAAGGAAACTGTGATGTTTAGAGAAATTAAACTGCATTTTGGGTAGTTTTCTACCTGATTGGAAGGCAGTATGCTCTAGTGGAATGAACTTTGGAAGTAAGCAGGCCTGGGTTCAAATGTCAGTCTGTCTCCTGCTATTCTGTGACATTGCCTACTGGTTCTCTGAGCCTCAGTCATCTTACCTGGACAATGGGAGAAATCATTTTTGCCCCCTGAGTTGGTATGGGATTAAATAAAATGACTTATGGGGCAGTTTATGAATTTATGGGCAATGCCTGGCACATAGCAGTTAATCAGCAATTGTTTGTGCTTCCCTCACTCTGGATTCCAAATTGAATCAGGGGTGCAGGATAGCAGCATTCTGTGTGCCTGCCAGAGTCAGGAACTGTGGCTATATGCAAGCTCTCCATTACTATTTGCAATACCCTATGTGAGTGACATTTCTAGCTTCAGATTTTAGATGAAGATATTGACTGTACCATCTTGAAATAGTGATATAAAGTGCTCTATTCTGTCCAAAAAGTATAAATTTAAGGACTAGGGGGATGGTCTGTAGCTGGCTGGCTCAGCTGGCCAGCTTTGTTACATAAAGATTACTAATGGTGTCTAGGATTATGAAGGTGGTAGAAAGAATAAACTTAACCTTAACAACCTTTAACAACTTTTTACTGAAATATACTGAAAATGCACTTGCACATACAGTTCAATGAATTTTCACAAACTAAAGTCATCCCTGTAATCAGCACCCAGACTCAGAAACAGAACAGGACCTGCATGCAAGAATCCCCAGGCCATGCTTTTTTCTGATCACTAATCTTCCAAAGGTAACTACTCTCATCACTTCTAACAGCAAAGATTAGTGGTGCCTGTTTTTATATTTTATTTAACTAAAATCATACACTGTTTTCTTTTGTGTCTGGCTTTTTCACTCAACATTTATGTTTATAACCTATACTGATGGATGTAATTAAGATTAGATCATTCACTCTCAATACTATAGAGCACCCCATTCTGTGAACTTTCCATAATTTATTTATTCATTCTATGGCTGATGGGCATTTAGCTAATTCTAGTTTGAGGGTATTTGAGCATTCTACTACATGCCTTTTGGTGACTATTTTATGGACTTTTGTTGAGTACATACCTAACAACAGACTTGCTGAGCTCTGGGCTAGTTTATGCTCAGCTTTAGTAGGTATGACCTAGCCATTTCTCAAGAGGTTGTAATAATTGATAGTCCTATCAGCAGTGTCCCACCCCCTGCCAAAAGTCAGACTCTTCCATATTTTACATTTTCACCGTTCTAGTGACTCCTCCTCACAGTTTTAGTTCTTTCCCACATACAAAAATTATTCAACTACAAGAGTAAAAGACAAGAAGTGAAATAAGGACAGCGAATTGAAGGAGCATCACAAAGACACTATGAGAAACATGAAGGCCACGGACAGACATGTCATTATGGACATGTAATTAGCATCATTATTATTGAATATACATGGAACTCACTTTTTAGCGCTCAATGACAGCCCCCTCCTCCATCGTGCATTTAAATTAAATTTCTGTAATAGGATTCTGTTTTTCCATCATCCCACATTTTTATTTCATAATTGTATTTTCTTCCCACCACTGGTTGGGTTTCCCAGGATAGCCTTAATGAAATTTGGGCTATTGGCAAAGAAAAGTAGGAGAAAAAGGAGAAAACTGGGCTCCAGATCCAGCAGTAAGTAAGCATAAATATGTGCTTCAAAATAGGAAGAAGTGGGGTGGAGGACCCTGGGTTGTTCCCAGTACATCCCAGCTAAAAGGACCACTTAACCATTTGATACATGGTAATAGAAATACCTTGCATTGGTACAGCTGTTTTCAATTTATAAAATATCCTGGGAATCTATGGAGCACCTGGAAAGAAACAAGTCCTGTGAAAACAACAAGCTGAAGGGGGTTGCTGCTTAGCTGGCTTCACACCAGAACCTTTCTACAGTAGTCAAGTAGGGGCTGCACTAATTAAATGTGAGTTTGTGACAATAATAGGAGTTGTCACATGCACTCTCTCTCCTAGTCCCTGTATTCTGTGTCATGCCATCTGTCCTTGGGGACAAGCTGAAGATGGACTTCCCTCTCTGCCTCACCATGACATTTCCCGTGCAACTTACCTCCCCACCCCCCACAGCAGCCCAAGGCAGTTGCAGTTTTACCACTGTACGTCTTTTAACACATGGCCTATAGTCCAAAGTTCACAAGTAATCACCAATCCTTACTGAGTGCCCATTACCTGCCAAACACATTACATGCATTATTTGTTTTGATTTGACTTAATCCCCACAAAGCTCAGAGTCACACAGTGCATAATTCAAAAGGTCTAGCATGAATCTTGACCTGCTTCCTCTCACATCCAGTGCTCCTTCCATTTGGGCCAGGTGAACTGAAGGACACCTTTCTTCTCCCCTCTCTGTAACACACCATGCCTCCTAAAGCTTAAGATTCCACAATTCTATGTCATAAAGGGTGTTTATGTTTGTTTCATGCATTAATGAGCACATTATCAAACATTTAGCCCTTAAGGAAACGTGTTGAGAAGGACAATGACCCTATAGCCTGGAGGCTTTGATAATGAGCTTCTCAGAAGTCAAGAAACATGAATTGCTGAATGATTTTCCCTGCCTGTTCATATGTCTAAACTCACAGATATGTTTGTAGATTTCCTTTGAGATAACTGTCTTAGGCACTGAGACAAACATCAGCTCAAGAAGGTAAGCATAATAAGGTAAACACCAATTTATTCCCTTAGTCCCAACAAAACAGAATAAATTAGCCCCCTTTAATTCTTTACTTGAAGTTGAGTTTAATTTTAACCCTGAAGTGGGTACAATTTGAAGAAACAAAGTGGACATTTGTAAAGGTCTTAATAATTCATGGTTGATTGAGTCATAATGGATCCCTTTGGCCCATGTGGATACACGCTGAGCAAGGTAGGAAGTACACTTTCATCTCTTCCTATTGGGGTAAGATCCCAAACTCCTAACATACCAGCAATCACCTGAGGAGTCTGGCTTCTGCCTACTTCCTGTGACTCATCTCTTACCAGTCTACGGAGTAGTCATAGCAATACTCTTAGTCAAATACCTGAGTGTTAACTCATATCCAGGCCTTCACCTTTGTTGCCTCTCTGCCTGGAAAGCACTTTCCTGCCCCTTTTTACCTGATGAACTTTCTCTCATTCTCTAGGCCTTAGTTCAAGAAACATTTATCAAGCCCCCACGTGTGGCTAAGAACCCCCTCCTCTTAAGGACCTCTCTTGCATTAACCCCATGTCCATTTTTCATGCTGATCATAACTGCCTATTCTTGTGTCTATAACTTTGAATATCTTCTTCACCAGGTACCCACGCCCTAGCATGAGGCCTGGCCCTCAGTTACCACTAAAATATCTTTTTATTTTGAATTCACTGAAAATTTGCATATTAAACTAAGACCATTTGTTCTAATCAAACAACAGTAGATCCCTAAGTTGCCTTCAACCATCTAAGAAAAGCTTGCCATTCTTTTGGGGAAGGAGGGAGAAAAGAAACTTAATGGGGAGAAGAAAGCCTAGACTCTGTAAGACCAACTAAATTAATTCTACTTAGCCAACAAGTAAGCACAGGAATAGGAGTCAAAAGGCTACCCAAAAAAATCCCCTTTCTTGGCATGTGCAGAATGCAGGACCGGCTCTGAAATGTCTTCTATTTTTCCAGACAGGTTTTGTTGCTTAATTGTTGAGCAAAAAAAGAAGGAAATTCGGGCACTCCCAAGTCTCCCTCCCACAGAAACCTGTTTTACTAGCTACATTTCATATGGCTGCAGAAGGAACTTATGGAAGAGAGAATGGACTGACAACATGCATCTTTACAGTTCCAGAATGAATGTTCAGGGCTCATAAGAGACTCCACTTTCTGTGTTTTCCTCATGTTCCTCTTAGAATTGCTGTGTCATTAATTGAACTTGTATTTTGGTACTTGTGTAAAACAGTCCCTTTGTGGTTCACTCCCAGTCTTAAACCTGGCATGTGACCACATGTAAATGTGTGTTTTTATGGTCCTATAATCTCAGGACTTTTAAATCTCCATTGCTTAAAGACATACAGGGAGCTCAAGTGGAAAACTCGGGAGGTTTCTGACCATTTAGAAATAGTTTGTGTACTGGTTCCAAGTGCCTTCACAGCTTTAGTCCTTGCAGGGACTGGAGCATGGCAAAGGTAAGGCCCTGGCACTAATTAACTCTTCAAGGTCTTCAAAACAAATAGAAAATATGCAACCTCTTCCTATTTGATCATCTCATTCACAGATGCCTGTTAGTTCTTACTCACTGCAAGGCTTCCTTCTCAAGAGTTACTCTTCTATTGTCTATTGCATTGTCAGTCCCTCTTCAGAACTCATATTCTTTCCAAGCTTGCATCAGTCTCTTTGGATGGTCTTAATTAAAGGAGAGAATTGGCCTCAGGATCCAGGAAATGGTTTCTCTTTTTGTTCTGCAGAAAGCCTTCCTAATATTCTCTCAAGTCATCTTTCTTTTATCCAAATCTTGTTCTTCATTTTTATAGTTTGTGGATCTGGGACAAGAGCCAAAAGGTAAGCAAAATGCAAAAGGAAACCTAAAAGAACCCACAAATCTATTTCTTATTAAGATTCTGTTCCCCCTCCCCAAGGTACACATTGTTTGGCAATGACTACAGGGGGTTGCAAATCAAAAGAATATTTGCGAGTGTTAATTTGGTGAAAAATATTGCACCTACCTCTGTATTTTAAAGTCACTCAATTAAATTTCCTACACCCAAGACCATTGAGATGTCTTTCCATAATTCAAATGTAATTTCCATACACATAAACTATTAGCTCTTTAAGCCAAATTAGTCAGTTACTTCTTTTCCCTCTCTTTCTCTTTTATCTACTTGTTTGTTGTCATCATTTTATTTTTGAACTCCATTTGTTTCTGAAAGATTGTAATAAGAAAAAAATGGCAACAGGTTTTGAAACTTAGTATAAAGTTATACTTAATATAAAGCCACACACCTCCACTGACCAGGAAACACCTGCACAGTGGGTTTGTTCAAGAATTCAGAAGATAATCTCCTCACCAGACCACTACCTATGGGGCCCAAGGCCCCCCAACATTTTGGTCAAGGTCTTCACTCCAGACCACTAGATTCTGCATTCAAGGACTGGACAAGGAATGATTGGAAAAGTTAGGTGTCTAGTCACGCCACATTTCTAGCATGGGTTTGTTTGTAGTAAAAACTCTTAACCAAGGTTTGGTTTGGTGTGATTTTTTTTTGGCCATTTCCTTCCTCTTTGATCAAACTATGCTGGCAGATCATTTCTGATCCAAGTGAACAATCTTACTTGTTAATTCCAAATTTGGAATTAAACTTGTTAATTCTTAAATTTGGCCCAAACTTGGTTGTCACGACCTTTGGGATTTTAAGTGAACCTTAAAGTCAGCTTAAGTCTATTATCTAGAAATTGGAGCTTCAGCCAAGATGGAGGAGTAGGTAGACACCTTTGCTTCCTTGCACAACCAAAAGGAGGATAACAACCAATCTAAAATCAATAAATAACCAGAAGTGCCAGAAATCAAACTGCAGGGAACTCCAACAACTGAAGAATTAAAGAAACAGTCAACCAGACCAACCAGACCAGTAAGGCGGCAGGTGGAGAGAACCCCAGGTGGCAGCAGACCACATGGACGGGGCTGACTGAATGGGAAACTGAGACTCTGAGCTGACTGTGGACTACTGTGATTGCCACGGTGGGAGGAAACTCCCAGTCTCATACAAGAGAGTGTTTGTTGGAAAGTGGGGCTAGAGACAAGAAGGTGAGCTGCATTTTTCCCTCTCTGGTCCCTCCCCAACAGGCAGTGCTGCAGCGCAGCAAGGAGGGCTGCCCTACCCTGGTGAATACCTAAGACCCCGCCCCCTTACAACTTAAACAGGTGCCTGGAGACAAAGAAATAGGGCCCAAATGAAAGAACGGAGCAAAACTTCAGAAACAGAGCTAAGCAATGAGGAGATAGCCAACCTATCTGATGGAGAATTTAAAGCCCTGGTAATCAAAATGCTCACAGAACTGACTGAGCTTGCTCGAAAAATGAAAGAATAAATGAAAGATACCCAAAATGAAATAAAGCAAAATATGCAGGGAACCAACAGTGACAGGAAGGAAACCAGGACTCAAATCAACAATAAAAAAATGAAGAGAGACTTAGGAACCTCTGGGACAACTTGAAACATTCCAATATCCGAAGTATAGGAGTGCCATAAGGATAAGAACAAGAGCAAGAAATTGAACACTTATTTGAACAAATAGTGAAGGAAAACTTCCCCAATCTGGCAAAGGAAATAGACTTCCAGGAAGTTCAGGAAGCCCAGAGAGTCCCAAAGAATTTGGATCCAAAGAGGAACACACCAAGGCATACCACCATTAAGTTACCCTAGATTAAGGATAAAGAGAAAATCGTAAAAGCAACAAAAGGAAAGGAGAGAATTACCTGCAAAGGAGTGCCCATAAGGCTATCAGCTGATTTCTCAAAAGAAATCTTGCAGGCAAGAAGTGGCTGGAAAGAAGTATTCAAAGTCATGAAAAGCAAGGACCTACATCCAAGATTTCTCTATCCAGCAAAGCTATCATTTAGAATGGAAGTGCAGATAAGGTGCTTCCCAGATAAGGTCAAGTTAAAGGAGTTCATCATCACCCAGCCCTTATTATATAACATGTTAAAGGGATTTATCTAAGAAAAAGAAGATCAAAAATATGATTAGTAAAAATGACAACAAACTCACAACTACCAACAAATGAACTTAAAAAAAAAAAAAGAAAGACAATGAAAACAAAAACTAAGCAAACAACTAGAACAGGAACAGAATCAGAGAAATGGACATCAAATGGAGAGATTTCATTGGGAAGGGGGAAGGGAGGAATAGGGAGGAAAAGGTACAGGGAAGAAGAAGCATAATTGGTAGGCATAAAATAGATGGGGAGAGGTCAAAAATGGTATAGGGAACAGAGAATTCAAAGAACTTATATGTACAACCCATGGACATGAAAGGGGGGGAATGCTGGAGGGTTGAGGGATGCAGGGTGGAAGGGGGATAAAGGGGGGAAATTGGGACAACTGTAATAGCATAATCAATAAAATGTATTTAAGAAAAGAAATTGTGTTCTCTGTGGCATTGTTTCCATAACACACTTTATAAACATATTTTCCAATCTTCATCCAAAACTCTGTTGGTAAAGGCAGTTTTATGAAAAAGCTTTGGTGCTCACTACTTAGGTCTGGATTTTAAAAGACTGGGGTTTTATTAATGTAGGTCCTCAGATAAGCATCAGGAAGAAATTTTGACCATAAAAACTGGTGACAGATGATGGTGTTAGATTTCCATCACTTGAACTTTCTTAGAATGAGAAGTCTTACAAACCTGGATGGTTTCTGGTGAAGAGAAGGTGAAACTAAATAACCTCTTTAGGTCTTCACTGGGTTTGTGAAATAGTTTGGTTTTGGGAAAAAGAAAATTGTCCCTCCTATACCAACATTTCTATTTCATATATCCATATTTTTAAAAAGAGTCAGCCCTTGAAAAAAACCTTCTTGTGGGAAGCTGATTGTCATTCACATTTTCTGGGATTGCCCTGTAGTGGAGTCTTTTCACCATCTGGCTCCAAGCATCCCAAGAACAAGTAGGCAAGACCATTCTCTATTTGGTGGAAGCCCACATATATCTCAGTCTTTTATAGCTGATTCCAAAGTAGTGAGAAATTCTGAGGCAGTTTTCTTTATTCGCTTACTTGTATACACCTACACTTGCACTACAAAAATAATTGAAGTGGATGGCCAAAAGTTAATGCAAGAAATTCCCGACACGACCTTCCCTCTCTCTCCTTGAGGCTCCAGCTCACTTTGTGACATATCAGAGTGCAGGATGTACCTTATGTTATTGACACTTGTATAACAGGTTTCTTTCAATATTGTGTGTACTTATTTGGTGTCTGTGGCTTTGAGGCGTAAATGAATGCTCTGATCTACTCGTGGGATGTGAGCAAATCACCTTCCCATGCACAAAAAAAACCCATATTGCAAATTTTTATGTGATTTTAAATATTTGAAATCCAGTAAGAACCTTCAGGAATTACCACACCTGTCTCTCAAGTATGTTTACTTGTGTGCACATTTGTAACTGTCACATTCTCATGCTATTTAAAACTTCAGGTAAATAGTGAGAGAAAGAAATTTAATGAGGCAATAAATGAGTAATTATGAAAAACAACTTAAATCTCAAGAAGAGAAAATTTTGGACTTCATGTTAAATATTGAAATGTCTCTAGAATTAACTTGCTTCTTTCTTATACTGACCTAATCATTGTTTCAGGCAAGGATCATCAATTAAAATTAGCATGTGAAAGTTTGATGAGAAACAGGACTTTCACACAGTCTCAAAGTATTTCCCCACAGAACACTTATTACAATAAAAAATTGTAACTTTAGAGTGAAGAAACCTAGCAGACACCACATTAAGTGACCAAAGTTAACACCAGTAACGATATCAATATCATGTTCCTCTTGACACAGTATCATTTCTGTAGTATTCCTACTGAAAGTGTATAACCTGAAAAGAACCATGAGCAAACATCAGACAAACTCAAACTGAGAAACCCTTTGCAAAATAACTGCCCCAAACTCTTTAAGGTTCATGGTCACAAAAAACAAAGAAAGTCTGGGAAAATGTTTCATATTAGAGGAGAATAAGTGAAGATGAAAACTAAATGCAGCCCTGGCTGGTGTAGCTCAGGGGATTGAGCATGGGTTGTGAACCAAGGGTCGCCAGTTTGATTCCCAGTTAGGGCACCTGCCTGGGTTGCGGGCCAGGTCCCGGGTAGGGGCCAACCACACATTGATGTTTCTCTCCCTCTCTTTCTCCTTCCCTTCCTCTCTCTCTAAAAATAAATAAACAAAATATTTTTAAAAAAGAAAACTAAAAGCAACATGTAATCCTAGACTGGATTCTAGATCATAAAAAGGACATAAATGGGATAATTGGTAAAATTTAAATGAGGTCTATAGCTTAGACAGCGGAGAGTGTCAATATTAATTTACTGATTTTGATTGATCATTGTACTGTGGTTATAAGAAATGTTAATATTTAGGGAGTCTGATGAGGGCATGCTGAAATTATTTATATTATATTTGTAACTTTTTATAAGTCAGACATTATTTCAAAATGAAAAGTTAAAACATAAAGAATTAAAGTAAAAAAGATGAATGAATATATTCACCTGTATATCTGATGACTTGCTAAAGAAAAAAAAAGATAATAGTAGAAAAATCTAAAATTTTGAAAACTACTGAATTAGATGATATATAAGCTCTCTTTCTACGCTAAGGTTTTATTATTCCATGAATCCTGAAACTTAGCAAACCAGAATGCATCAGGATATATTTCGTTTAAAAATAATTTTTTAAAGTCTGTCTCCAATTGAGCCATGAGAGAGAGGGTGAGAATTTATTTGAATTTCCTACATCTTTCTGTTTACACCAGGGCTGTAGGATCAGCTAATTCTTCCACGAGAGACAGTGGTTGTTTGATATGAATGTGCTCTTGTTTTTTCCACTGGTACATACATGTATGTATCATTAATGTATCTCATTCTAGATAATATATGAAGTTGATAATACAAATTATCCATACTTATTTCAATTACATTGTCTCGATACTCAGCTTCTTGTTTCTCACAGTTGGAATGTTCAGAGATAAAAATTTTATTTCAGTTCCCCTCAAATTCTCAGAAGATAACTTTGCCTGTTGTGGTACAGAAAATAACATATAATCTATTCTCTAGGACCATTTAAACATAGAATGCATCATTGTGCCTCCATGTTAATTTTTTTAAATAATAACCTATACTTAACTTGGCAATATCTATACTCTAACATGAAGGTAGAAAAGTATGTTTGAAATTGAAAACAAATTTCCTGGTTAAGATTAGCCCCAGGAATTATTTATCATCCCTGATTCCTATGTTGTGTTAAGGAATTATTCCATGGTGTGTGTGTGTGTGTGTGTTTGTCTGTGTGTTTGTTTGTTTGTTTACCAAGGGCACTTATTTGCTCCTCTTACAGACTCCTGGAATGGCAAGATGAGACTAGGGACAGCACCGTGGGCTTTTGGATTTTTCTTTATCACTCATCAAATTGCCTCAATTCCTTCAGTCTCCCCAGAGGAGACTGGGCAAGGAAGTGCTTTTAAAAATTGTATTATGGACCTCTTCAGTGGTCTGATGAGGCCTACGACCTCTTCTCAGAATCTTTTTAATGGATTTTTAAAAATATACTTATATTACAAAAAAATTACATAAAATACATTGCTCAAATTAATTTTAAATGTGTGATATAGAATATATGTACTTTCTTTAGTAACACATTAAATAATAGTACCTAGCAGTAGATCTAATAGCTACCATAATTTCAAAGAAATTATGGACATAAATATGTTGAGACAATCTAAAACACTATGTGACATGAAGACATTTTTTATTTCTACTATGTAAAAAATCACAGGTACATGTGATGATGTCCTTGTGGTTTGTTGCCCACATTTGAAATGGAGAGAAATAGTAAATTTCTTTTTTTAAGTATATTTTATTGATTATGCTATTACAGTTGTCCCACTTTTCCCCCTTTGCCCTTTCTTCCTGATACCCCCATACCCTCCAGCAATCGCCCCCTTAGTTCATGTCCGTGGGTCATGTGTGCAAGTTCTTTGGCTTTTCCATTTCCTATGCTATTCTTAACTTCCCCTTGTCTATTTTGTTCCTACCCATTATGCTTCTTTTTTTAAACATTTATTTTATTTATTTTTAAAGAGGAGAAGAGAGGGAGAAAGAGGGAAAGAAACATCAATATGTGGTTGCCTCTTGAGTGCCCCCTAATGGGAACCTGGCCCACAACCCAGGCATGTTTCCTGACTAGGAATTGAACTGGCAACCCTTTGGTTCACAGTCTGGTGCTCAATCCCCTAAGCCACACCAGCCAGGGCCCAATTATGCTTCTTAATCCCTGCACCATTTTCCCCATTCACCCCTTGCCCCTCCCAGCAGATAACCCTCCAGATGATCTCCATACCTTTGATTCTGTTCCTGTTCTAGGTGTTTGCTTAGTTTGTTTTTGTTTTTGTTTTTTAGATTCAGTTGTTAATAGTTGTGAATTTGTTGCCCTTTTAATGTTCATGGTTTTGGTCTCCTTTTTCTTAAATAAGTCCCTTTAACATTTCATGTAATAATGGCTTAGTGATGATGAACTGCTTTAACTTTACCTTGTCTGGAAAGCACTTTATGTGCCCTCCCATTCTAAATGATAGCTTTGCTGGATAGAGTAATCTAGGTTGTAGGTCCTTGCTTTTCATTACTTTGATACATTTCTTTTGAAAAATCAGCTTATAGTTTTATGGGAACTCCATTGTAGGTAACTATCTGCTTTTCTCTTGCTGCTTTTAAGATTTTCTCTTTATCTTTAACCTATGGCATTTTAATTATGATATGTCTTGGTGTGGTCCTTTTTGGGTTCAATTTGCTCGGGACTCTCTGTGCTTCCTAGATTTGTATGTCTATTTCCTTTCACAAATTAGGGTTGTTTTCTTTCATTATTTTTTCAAGTAAGTTTTCAATTTCTTGCTCTTCCTCTTCTCCTTCTGGCATCCCTATGATTTGGGTATTGGCACATTTGGAATTATCCCAAAGGTTTCTAATCTTGTCTCCTCCCCCCCCCTCCTCCTCCTTCTTCTTTTTATTTTTATTTTGAATTCTTGTTTCTTCTTTCTGTTCTGATTGAATATTTATTTCTTCTTTATGTTCCAAAATTTTTATTTGAATCCTGTCTTCCTTCCCTTCACTGTTGGTTTCCTGTGGATTTTTCTTTATTTCACTTAATGTAACTTTCACTTCTTCCTTTATGTTTTTGCCATATTCAATGAGTTCTCTGAGCATCCTGATGACCAGTGTTTTGAACTCTGCATCTGATAGGTTGGCTATTTCCATTTCTTTTCATTCTTTTTCTGGGGTTTTGTTCTGGTCTTTGATTTGAGCCATATTTCTTTGTGTCCTCAGTTTGGCAGTCTCCCTGTGTTTGTTTCTATGTATTACGTAGAGCTGCTTTGACTCCCTGTCTTAGTAGCATGACCTATATAGCAAAGACACCTGTAAATAGTATAGGGCAGAGCCTTAGGTAATTGCCGAGGTGGGGCAACCTGCTTCACTGCTTTGTGTCTCTGTGTGGTGGGGAAGAGAACTCAGAGAAGGGACAGAGCTGCTTCCTGGCTTCGGGAGGTTTGCCTGGCCCCCTTTCCAGTCACTTCATCCACTTCCTATATGCAACTGGCACCCTTCCAGCCACTGCCTTGGTGATAAAACCCAAAGTGGGTAGGTTTGCATATGTTCTAAGTCCGTGCAGGCCCTTTAAGTGGCAAAAATTTGGGAGTTTCTTCTGTCACCCCAATGCCCACTGGGTTTTCCAGCCAGAGATAACAGGGATCTATCTTCCCAGTGCTGGAACCCTGGGCTGTGCGGTCTAGCCTGGGGCTGGGATCTCTCGCTCCCAAAGTATCCCTCCTGATTTTTACCCACCACATATGAATGTGGGACCATCTGTCCCACCACCACCACTGCCACCTCTCCATGACACACCTCCTCTCTTCCCATCTCCACATCTCTGCCCCTCCTACCTGTCTGAATGAATGTGGCTTCTTTAAATCCTTGGTTGTCAGACTTCCATACAGCTTGATTGTCTGATGGTTCCAGGTGTTATTAATTTTGAAATATGGTTGTAATTCTTTCTATGGCTGTTCAAGGAGGTGAAGTGTGTCTACCTATGCCTCCATATTAACTGGAAGTCCAGCAATAGTAAATTTCAATTACAAGTTAATGAAAGCAAAAATGTAATTATTTTTCCACCCACATTCACTGATTCCCCTGTATTCTCTCCAAGGGTTCCTCGGTTTCGAACTTCTAGATTAGATGACCTCCAGGTCCTCTTGTAGCCCTGTGAGTGTGTCATTTCTGTGTCTTCTCCAGCCAGGCACCTTGAGGGGGTCCCTGATCAGCCATGTGTATGTGTACATGCTTCTCTCTGGGGACTCAAGTTTAACAAGATATCAAAATATTTCATTTGCAAATCTTGGCTGCTGTACAGCACTTAGCAAAGCAGAGCCAGTTTTCCTAGTTGAGATTGGTCAACATCAGGTTCATTTGTCTAGCATTTCACAAAATATTTTCCCACATTTGTCCAACTGCAGTTTGAAGGCTGTAACTGACAATATAAATGTGCCCTAAGGTGGAAAGTCCAACCCCATTTCCCTGAGTGATTTCCAGGGTTGGCCATTTCTATGCAGATGCCCAGAGTCAAGGGATCTCCATGGATCTGCTAATTATTCCCCAGACTTTTCCACCAGCAATAAAAATCCCATTTGTTGCAGCTTGTAAGCACAAAAGTCCCTATTTCCACAGTGGTGGCATTAATTAGCAAAAACTTGTGAAAATGACCAAAGTTTATAGGTTTTAAGGGGAGAGAATGAAAGAACCCTGAGCCACTTCTTAATATTCTTATAAATTCCCCAATAGCAAACAGAGGCTAAAAGCCCACTTGTCTTAGATGCTGTGATTTTTTTTTTCTATTTGTGGTCCTAAGTGGCAATTAATCAAGGCCTCAGGTTCCCATTAGAGTAGTGACTCTGGTGGATCCTAAATGTAGAAAGATGTGAATTTCTCAGATAATCAATCACCATTTCCTGGGGGCCTAGTGATACCGCACACTGGGGCTGGAAAACCCTGGATGCTCCGTTCTTGAAGGGAAGACCCTTGCCCAGTGGGGTGCTCTGGAAACAAGTCATCTTTCCTGGGTTCCAGGAGATATTCCAGGTGATGGTACTGGGGTTTGAGGACTGGAGAGTGATAAGACATGTCCCTGCCCTCCGACCTGGAAAGATACGCAGTCTTAGCCACAGAGATATGTGATACACTCATGCAGGCTGATGGAGGAAGAACAACAAAGCTGGAAACCCTTTCATCAGTGATTTTATCAAGTCTTTATTTTGAAGCAGTTTGAGGTTTTTTGTTTTTGTTTTTAAATTAAGTAACCCTATTTTCTATTTAACAACTTACCCACCAAGAGAAAATGATCTGTCCTACTCTTAAAACTTGGGACGTAATCACTTTCTAAGCAAGTGTGACTCTAGTTTCACTTCTGAAGGGTTAAACAAATGGATAAAGGGTAATAAATCTTCTCTCTTCACTTTCAATGAGTTTCAGAATGTTTTGCTCCCTAATTCCTACCCTGAGCCAACAATCACTGCTGACTTTAGCTAAGAATTTTCTTTTTTAATTTTTTATAGCTGCAATGTGAGTTTCCCATGCAGTTTTTATTAACTCTGTTTCATTGCAAGACCTTGCAAGCAAAAATGGCCCTTATTTTTATTTAGAGAAATCTATTTTAGTGACAATCTAGCCTCAGGGCAGCTATATGTCAATCTCTTTGCTTTTTTTTCTCCTGTTGAAACAAGCATGGGAAAGTTGCAAGACAAATGCCACACAGGGCAGGGCTGAAAGAAGCAGCATACCAACCCTCATCTTTAGGCAGCTCAAGACCAGAGAGTGCAAGTGATTGAAAGGAGGGTCCCACAGTAGAAGGTGGAAGAAAACTCCTGTATGTCTATCAGCGTTTATTCCTAACAGATGGAAAGCCTTAAGTTCTCACCATGCATCAACTTTCCCAGAGCTGACATTATTTGGGATTACGCTGGGAGGGTAGAGTATAATATTTACAATAAGAAACATATCTTCTTAAAAAGGCAATGGGAGTTAAGCACCTGATGTTTCTGGGTTGCTCCACCAGGGTTTCCTGAACTTTCTTTGCTGTAACCCCTGAAATGAAGCCAAGTCCTTCCGAGATAGGCACCTGGAGGTCGTGGGTAGGGATTATTGGAGAGAAAACTTCAGCAGCTTACACTGTAAAATGGCAGCATAGCAGCTGGGTCCGTCTGCAGATGTACACATCCTGAGACCAGGTTTCCCCAGACACACACAAGCTTGTCATCTGAAGTCTCACTGCTTAAATGAAAGCAGCATTTGAAACTCCAACCCCTAAAGCTAAACTCTGAAAAAAATGGGAAAATATTGAAATGGGAATGGCAGATGGGGGATATTAATGCCTTTGAATGAACCTGGCATTGTCCTAGTTCTCCACATTTTTACATCATTCCTCTGAATCTCATTAACATTACCTTGCAAGCTGTATTTTCATCATTTTATAAATGAAGATGGGGTTGGCAAGACAATTAGCAGCCAAACAAACAGTAATCAAATTTATATGCTCTCTTTACCTGGCATAATTAGAAAAAAAGAACACTTTATCTTTTACCAAGAGAATATTGGAAGGAACTCTAGAGAGCATGTGGTCTTATTTCTCACTTTTCAGTTGATGGTAATGGAAGATGAACAAATCTGGCTATTTATTTCTGTATATTTACTTTGAATCCTGCTTGTATACTGAATTTATTTATCAGTTCTAGTAGTTTTTTTTAGCACAATCTTCTGAGTTCTCTGTATACAGTATCATGTCATCTGCAAATAATGACAGCTTTACTTCTTCCTTTCTAATTTGAAAACATTTTAATTTTTCTTCTTGTTTGATTGCTATGGCTAGGACTTCCAGTACTATGTTGAATAAGAGTTGTCAAAGAGGACATCCCTGTGTTCTTCATGATCTTAAGGGAAACACTTTTAGTTTTTGCCCATTGAGTATGATGTTGGCTGTGCATTTGTCATATATGCTTTTATTATATTGAGTTATGTTCCCTCTATTCCCACATTCCTGACAGTTTTTATCATACATGGATGCTGGATTTGTCAAATGCTTTTTATGTATCTATTAATATGATCATGTAATTTTTTTCCTTCATTTTGTTTATGTAGGGTGTCATATTTATTGATTTTCAGATATTGTACCAACCTTGCACCCCTAGAATAAATGCCACTTGGTCAATAGTGCATGATCTTTTCAATATATTGCTGGATCCGGTTTGCTAATATTTTGTGGAGGAGTTTAGCATCCATATTCATCAGAGATATTGGCCTATGGTTTTGTTTCTCTGTAGTGTCTGTACCTGGTTTTAGAATTAGGTAATGCTGGGTTTGTAAAATGAGCTTAGGGGTCTTTCCTCTTCTTGAATTTTTGGGAATAGTTTGAGAAGGATGGATATTAGTTCTTCTCTGATTGTTTGGTAAAATTCACCTGTGAAGCCATCCAGTCCAGGACTTTTGTTTGCTGGGAGTTTTAATTTACTGCTGCAGTTTCTCTAGTGGTAATCCGTCTGTCCAGATTCTTCAGTTCTTCCTAAATCAGCTTTGGAAGCTTATATCCATTTCATCCAGATTGTCCAATTTGTTGGTATATAGTGTTCATAATATTTTCTTACAATTCTTTGTAATTTTTCTGGTGTCAGTTGTTACTTCTCCTCTTTCATTTCTGATTTTATTTGAGTCCTTTCTTTTTTTTTCTTTGTGAGTCTGGTTAAAGGTGTGTCGATCTTTTTTAAAAATTGTTTTAAGTTTGTTGGTTTGAGAGAGCAAGAGGAAGGGGGAGAATCAGGGGGAGAGAAACATTGATTTGTTTTTCTTCTTATTGATGCATTTATTGGTTGCTTCTTGTATATGCCTTGACTGGGGATTGAACCTATGACCTAGGCATATCAGCACAATGCTCTAACCAACTGAGCTACCTGGCCAGGGCTAACGATTATCTATCTTGTTTATCTTTTTAAATAACCAGCTCTTGGTTTCATTGATCTTTTGTATTATTTATTTTTAGACTCTTTTTAAAATTTCTGATCTGATCTTTATTATTTCCTTTCTCCTACTGATTTTGGGCTTTGTTTAATGTTTTTTTCTTGTTCCTTTTCATGTAAAATTAGATTGTTGAGATTTTTCTTGTTTCTTGAGGTAGGACTGTGTTGCTATGAATTTTCCTCATAGGACTGCTTTCTCTGTGTCTCACCAAAATTATATTTTGAGTTTTTTTATTTTTTTAATTTGGACCACATTTGTTCTTTAAGTCACTTATTGTAAGGAAATGTGCCTGGAAGGAATCATTCTATTTGATTGTAACCATCTTAGTTATCAGTGAATACTTTAGCACAGAATAGGAATAAATGTTGTGTGTATAGGTGTGTATAATATACAAGTTAGTGGATTATTGGTAAAATGGAAGTTAAGGGTAGGAAAAAAGTTTCTAGGCTCTAGTGCTTCTTGATTTTTAAGGTACACATGAATCTCCTAGGAATCTTGTTAAAATAAAGATTCTGATCCAGTAGGTCTGAGGCAAGGCCTGAGGCTCTGCATTTCTAGCAAATGACTATGTGATGTTAATGCTACTGGTTCAGGGAACCCTTCGAGTAGCAAAGTCTAGAACATTTTCTTTAATAGAACTTTCTGCAATGATGAAAATTACCTGTAACTACAGTGTCCATTACTCTAGATACATAAAATGCAGCTAGTGTAGCTAAGGAAATAAATTTTCAATTCTATTTAATTTTAATGAATTAAACCTAGTTAGTGACAGACATTTTGGGCACTGCAGGTCTAAAGAACAAGATCATGTCTTATTTAGCTGTACATTCCCAGGATATAGCCCAGGACATGATGGTTCTCAGTACTTGTTCCTTGTCATGTGCAATGAGCATGTTGGTGAGTCAGGGGGCTGGGGTAGCATGGAAGACATAGTTCAAGTCTGTTCTACTTTACTTTTCTTAATAATTGTATTTTGGTAGTATAGCATAGTGGATAAGACCACAGAGTGTAGAGCTCACCTGCCTGAATTTAAATATGGGTTTTACCATATATTAACCTTGACATCTTGATTCCCTGTGACTCAGTTTTCTGATCTGTAAAATTGGAATAAAATAGTGTGTCTTGTATAGCATTGTGTGTGTGCATGGAACGATTTAATATCTGTAAAGTTCTTAGAATTGCTCCTGGAACATACCAAGTTCTCTCATGTACACCTGGTCTTACTAAGATGAAACCCCACCTGGTTAAGCCTTTATGTATCTTTACATTCTTTCCACCTCTCAGAAAAGCTGAGTAACTACTTGAGCTCCAAGTTCTGGGGCAGAAGGGTTTCTTTCATGTTTGATGCTACTTGGGACTATTTGACATTGTGTTGTTAATTCAGAAACATTTACCCCAAACCCCCATCCCTAAATGGAGCCAATTCACCAAAGTGTGTGGCATGAGGGGCAGAAGTGAACTGCTAAAACAATGAGGTCAACTTTCTGAACTAAACTGGGTAATGATAGCTGGCCCCACAGAAGATAGGACTGCTAGGAAATTCTGCACCCATGTTTATACAAAAACAGGAGGAAATGTTTGCCAATGGAATAAATAAAGGAGCCTTCTGGTTACATAATGTTTCGTTGTGCCCCAGTTTGAGGCTGTTTTGGAATTGTTGCTTGGTCTAGGTTTGAATTTTGCAGCTCAGGCTGCTATATCCTCTTTTGTTTGCTTGCTCTTGATACTTGAAGTGTCATTCTTTTTCAGTTCCCTAAGGCCTGAATTAAAGCTGGACCAGAATGTGACTTCATCATTTTGGCTTAAGACAGCTCTCGTGATCTACTTTGCTTCTGAACCTCTGACCTGGGGATAGATTTGGATTGGGGCAGGGGCCAATAGGCTGGTGTTGGTGGGGCTCAGGGCCAATTGTTCCTTGTGCCTGGAGAAAGAGGAAGCTCTATTGTTACTAAGAACACATCTGTTTATTGAGACCCTACTATGTGCCAAGCATTACATAAAACATAGTCTCAGGCTCTCACAATAACCTTGTAATGCATGTGATTATGATCCACAGATACGAAGTAGTTTTAAGTAACATGCTCTAGCTCAGAAGCTAGGGTGAGTTAGTCCCTGAGTCTGTGATTTTTTTTTCCCCTCCTGTTACACTGCCTTTCCTGGACTAGAATTTAAAGCAGACCTTGTAATTCAGTTGCTTAAGTTCCCCTTTGTAGCCCAGGAAGACAACACATTCTCACCTGGAAAAAAAAAATCAAAGAAAACCTTTTCAATGCTTACAATTCAACAATTTTAATTTGTACAGATGAGCAAATTTATTACAGCACATTTTGAACTTGTCATTACCCTGAAAAGGAACCACCTTCTCCCCACCCAATACACACTTCATAAAAGCATTTATTGAGCACCTGGTGGGCTCAATGGCTACCTGTAAGTCCTAGGGGGCAGGGGCAGCAAGTACAAACTCATAACACGGTTTTGACAGATCAGGAAGCTTAGTGAAACCCATTTTACTGTCTTGGGCATCGATTTACTTAATTATTAAATGTTGGTGTTCAAGAGCCCTCTGAAATTCTAGGGTATAATAAACCTGGGTGAGGATTTAGACCCTAACTGCGAAAAACTCAACTCTCTGGTTTCTTATCTCTTGGGAGGCTCCTATGGTTCATGCAGAAATTTTACAAAAGAAGAGAAAACATATCCATGACCTTCACCAAGAGCCCCTCAAGATCCAGTGGGATTGAGAGAGAACTAGAAGGAAAGGTAGAAATGGAAGTTGTAGTGGTATTTGACATTCCCTGGGCATTTGTTACTTCTCCAGCACTGCTGTATGTGTGTTACTTGGATTATTTACTCATTTAGTCAATTAGTCCAGTGATTGACAGCAGTGCATGGGACACTTCAGTGAATCCAGGAACTTGAAAAGATGAGCAAGTGTGTGCAAATGGATGGGGAAAGGTGCCTTAAGTTCGGGTGGCTGGCTGCCTAAGTGATTTGAAGTTCACACTGAGGGCCCCCTGAGTTTCTGATTGGGAGGGCCAGGGACCCGCAATTTAGTTGGAAAGGATATATGGAACAGATCTTGAAGCTTCATTTGTTTGGGACACACATCATTTTTGCTTTGTTTGTATATTTATTAGTTGGGGGGATGTCTGTTGGTAGAGATTGTAAGGCTCCACTCCAACTTACAAAGCCGTTCCGTGGTGCTGTCACTTGGTCTCCAGCAGATCTTTGCACCAGCAGTCCAAGTATCTGAAATTGCATCGTTGACGCATCTATTCCTGCTCTGCTTTTTCCTTGCAGGCTTGCTTTTCCTAAATTTATTTTCTTCTTGAGGATTAATTAACATTCACTGAAGTGCACAGATCCTAAGTACACAATTTGTTTCGACAAGTATATTTTCCCATAGATCCACCTCTGCTATCAAGATTTATGACATTTTCATCTCCCCATAAAGTCCCTTTATAGCCCTTTCCAATCAATCCATGCCCTTTGCAAATTCCACATAACAACTATACTGATTTTTATCAGTATAGATTAGTTTGATCTGTTCTGTAACTTCACATACATGGAAACAAAAAGTATGTACTCTTGAGTGTGGCTTCTTTCACTTGGTGTAATGGTCTTGAGATTTTTCCATATCGCTATATGTATCAGTGTTTCATTCCTTTTAATGCTGAGTAGTATTCCATTGTACAAATATACCATGACTTTTAAAATCCATTCTTACAGATGGATATTTAGGTTGTAATTTTTTTGCACTATAAATAAAGCTGGTATAAAAAGTTTATGTACAAGACTTTTGTTGGAACACACACTTATTTTGTGTAGATACACAGAAGAGATTGGCTGGGTCAGAGGGCAAGTATATGTTTAACTTCACATGAAACTACCAGAAAAAAAGAAGTTTTCCCAAGCCATTGTGCTGTTTTTCACTTTCACTCAAGATTTTCTCTTAATAGATCAGCAATGATGGAAAGGGGATCTTTCTACCACTCTCTCTGACTCCCCATCTCTCTCTTTCCCTATTAAACTGGCCAAGTAAGTCAATTTGAACATAAGGCAAGACTCAATTAGTAAACATCCCATCTCTGATTATTTGGGATTTTTATTCATTAATTCAGTCAGTTAAAAAGTAATAATTCTGTCAAAAGGTACAAAGAAATAAAAAGGCAAAGGACTTAAAAATTCAAGGAGAAAGCAACAGCATACATCATGGTGACTGGTGATTGCTTTCCCCTTAAGATCATGAAAAAGATAAGGATATCCACTCTTGCCACTTCCATTCACGGTAGGGCACACCAGTGTGATAAGATGAGAAAAAGAAAATCAGGCATAAAGAAGAAAAGAGAGAGTATAAGTTTTTATTCACAGATTGCATTTTTATCTATGGAGACAAACTGAAGGGATCTACAGAAAAGCTTTTAGAACTAATATGTAAGTCTGGCAAAGTTTCAGTATTCAGGGTTCAAAAATCAATTATATTTGTATATCCAACAGCAAACAACTGAAAAATAAAATAAAAATAACATTTAGAATAACAAAAAATCATAACATGCTTACATTTATTTCTGACAAAAATGCACAAGACTTACACACTAGAAAATACAAAACATTGCAGGGACAGAAGATCCAAATAAATGGAGAAATGTATTCATGTATTAGAAAACTCAGTATTATTAACATGTCAATTCTTCTCCACTTGATGTATAGTAAGTGGTGGCAAATACTTTCTGTAAAGGGCCAGATAGTACATACTTTCGGTTTTATAGGCCATATGATCTTAATTGCAGCTACTCAACTATGTCTTTGTAATATAAAAGTACACAATATGTAAATGAACATTTGTGGCCATATTTCAATAAAACTTTATTTACAAAAACATACTGTGAGCCAGATTTGTTGCATTTTTATACACCAATAATGAACTATCAGAAAGGGAAACTAAGAAAACAATCCCATTTACAATTACATTAAAAGAATTAAAATACCTAAGAATAAATTTAAACAGTGATGTAAAAGACCTCGACTGGGAAAATTATAAGACAGTGGAGAAAGAAATAAAAAACACAAATAAGTGGAAGCATATACCAAGTTTGCGGATAGGAAGAATTAACATCATTAAAATGTTGATACTATCCAAAGAAATCTATAGATTCAAATCAATTCCTTTCAAAATACTAATGGCACATTTCGATGAACTAGAACAAGGCTTTCAACAATTTATATGGAACCACAAAAGACCCTGAATATCCAAAGCAATCTTGAGAAAGAAGAACAAAGTTGGAGGAATCATGCTACCTGATATCAAACTACACTATAAGGCCATAGTAATCAAAACAGCATGTTACCAGCATAAAAACAGACATATAGATCAATGTAACACAATAGGGAGCTCAGAAATAAACCAACACCTTTATAGTCCATTAATACTTGACAAAGGAGGCAAAAACTCACAATGGAGTAAAGATAGCCTATTCAATAATTGGTATTGGAAAAATTGGACAGATATGTGCAAAGAAATTAAACTAGACCACCTTCTTGCACCATACACCAGTGATACAGGCAATAAGGCGTTAATATCAAAAATTTATAAAGAACTTAAAAAACTCAACACCAAAAAAACAAACAATCCAATTTTAAAAAATGGGCAATAGAATTGAATAGACATTTCTCCACAAAGGACAGATAGCCAATAGACATATCAGAAGATGTTCAATGTCACTAATCATCAGAGCAATGCAAATAAAAACCAAAATGAGATATCACCTCACAACTATTAGAATGGCTATCATCAATAAATCAACAAACAACAAGTGTTGGCAAGGATGTGGAGAAAAGGGAACTCTTGTGTACTGTTGGTGGGAATGAAGATTGGTGCAGCCACTGTGGAAAACAATAACAGAGTTTTCTAAAAAAATTAAAAATAGAACCACCATATGACCCAGCAATCCCACTTCTTGGAATATATCCAAAAAACCCCCAAAATTAATTCCAAACAATATATGTACCCCTATGTTCACTTCAGCATTATTTACAATAGCCAAGATTTGGAAGCAGCCCAAGTGCCCATCAGTAGATGAGTGGATCAAAAAACTTGGTCATTTACACAATGGAATACTATGCAGCAGAAAGAAAGAAGGAACTCCTACCCTTCACAACAGCATAGATGAAACTGGAGAGCATTATGCTAAGTGAAATAAGCCAGGTGGTGAAAGACAAATACCACATGATTTCACATAAGTGGAATCTAATCAACCAAACAAACAAACAAGCAAGAAAAATAGAACAAGAGACATGGAAATAAAGAACAAACTGACAGTGACCAGAGGGGAGGGGAGAGGGAGATAACAGGGGAAAGAAGGGGAATGATTGTCAAAGAACATGTATAAGGGACCCATGGACAAAGACAACAGTTGTGGGGGAGGATTAAATGTAGATGGTGGGGGTGGGTAGGGCAGGGGAGAGTAATAGGGGAAAAATGGGACAACTGTAAATTAACAACAATACAAATAAGAAGAAAATAAAAATAAATAAAAGCAGTGGAACATTTACACAGTGGAATACTACTCGGCCATAAAAAGAAGGAACTCTTACCTTTTGCGACAAAAAGAATTTACCTGAAGAATATTATGCTAAGTGAAATAAGCCAATCAGAGGAAGAAAAGTATCATATGATTTCACTTGTATGTTCCCAGAAGTGAGAACAAAATAAACTAAGAAACAAAATAGAAACAGACTAACAGGTACAGAGAATAGACTGACAACTGTCAAAGTGGAGAGATGTAGTGAGGCTGTATGAAAAAGGTGAAAGGATTAAGCAAAACACACACACACACATGCACACAGACCTCATAGTAATGAATACCAGAGTAATGAATACCATAGTAGAGAATACCAAAGGGAAAAGGGGCTGGGAGAGGTAGACAAGGGTAGACAAATGGTGGCAGAAGAAAACGACTTCAGGTGGTGAACACACAATACAATATACAGATGGTATATAATAGAATTGTACATCTGAAACCTATATAATTTTATTAACTCATGTCACCCTTATAAATTCAATAAAAATTATTTTTAAATAAATAAAATAAAAGATAATGTTGGAGTAGCAGGCAGTGGGGGTCTGATACTTCCTCAAACTCCTAAGTATAAGGAAAGCTTGGACAGAAAACTTAGGATTTAACAGCGGAGAGGAGAACCTGAGCCTGATGATCAGAACCATGTGCCAGTCTTGGATGTTTCCTAAGTAACTGGAAACCTTAGGCAAATTTTGAACCCCTATGGACTCTAAGTTCCTATAAAGTTGAGATCGTGATGGCTCTTTCCAGATATAAAACTGTGTTCCTATAGAGGGAAAAGGAAGCAAAAGGAGGAAGAACTAATCCTTTGGTGTAGGATATTAGCCTTGGATAATGATGAGGAAAGGATTATTTCACTCATATATAAGGGAATCTCACTATAAAGATTCTTCCTTCATAAGCAGAATTCAGCATGGAATAAATTCATCATGGACTCTGTATGCAATGGAGTCAATGAGGCTTATTACAAAGTGTCTCACATTGCTAGAGTGATTTCGTTAATGACCTCCATCCCTTTCTATATTTATATTTATTATCATGTGATTTTGGAACTCCTCCCATCAGGAGATGTGACCCTGCCCCTCATCCCCATTTAGTTTTGCCATGTAATTTTGTAGTGCCTTTCTCCTCTGACTCTGGGAATGATTACATGACTTGTTTCAGCCAATGGAAAGAAGTGAAATGATGGTGTACCAATTCCAAGCCTAGATTTTAAGATGCTTTGAGTGTCCATAGTTGCTCTCTTAAGCTTCTATCATCACCATGACAGTAAGCCCGTGCTAGCCTGCTGGAGGATGAGAGGCATGTGGAGCAGAGCTGAATATTTACAGTTGATCTAGCAAAGTTCATGCTTGGTTAACCAACAGACAACTGACATTCAGGCATGTGAGTGAATCCAGCCAAGATTAGCGGAGATGGCTGGCTTAGCAACAAGTGATCCTCAGTGCAGGAGCTGTACATGATTTTGTGTACCACTGAAAATACAGCCCACAAACCATGGAAGTCTCCACTAAATATTTTCAAACACAGGCCACTACATCAGTGATTTCAAGTTGTTGTCACACTGCATTGTTATGGTAATAGATAACAGACACATTCCCCTAGCGTGTCTTCCTAAATAAACAATACAAAGGTGTGAATGAAATCATCATCATAGCAGTAAAGCTCTCTTTATTCATTTCTAATTAATGCTCACAACTACCCTATAAAGTGACCTTTTAAAAATAAGGAAACTGAGATTCGTAGAGGTTGAGTCACTTGCCTTAATCAATCACATGGCTTGTAAGTGTTTGAGACAGGATTATGAACCAGGTTGTCCAACTCCAACCCCAACCCAAATTTTTAAACTTTGATGCTGTCTAAACATTGTATGATGGCACGGAAAACCACTGGCCTGAGAGTCTGGCTTTTACCCCAGTTCTTGCCAGTAAAGAGTCGTATGACTTTGAGTAAATCATGGTTCTCTTTGCCTTACTTTCCTCCACTAAACAAGAGGAAGATGGGCCTATTAATTTGTGTTTTTCTTCTTTTCCATTGTCTAGAATCCTTCTAGGAATGCCATGATAACATTCTTAATAGACTTTGCACATAGATCCAATTTTAATGGATATTGGGGTTCTGCTAAAATCTTCTCCGTACCCTGCTTGAAATTAGGTATGCTGATTTAGAAACTCGGGAGTGAACACCGGAACCAGACTGTCCTCAAAGTCTCAAAGTCAAAGGAACCGAATGGGTCTTACTACCATCCTGACCCTCAGAATAGCTCTCTTAGAGCTTATGCCAAGCCTAGGGGTAGTCCATTTGGAGGTGGAAGAGTGGCCAAAAGAGAGCTGAGATAGCAAAACTGTGCATAAATATAAGCAACAATAATAGCCAGCAATAATAATAATGATCAACATTTATTAAGTGTGTACAATGAGCTAGGTTCTTGTGGTTGACATGGAGATGCACCGCACAGATCCCTCTTCATTTAGGGCTTGCTGTCCGGCTACAGGGTTTGCATTCCGCACACAGCCTCCAGCTACCAGCTCCTTCAGGTCTGCCTCAGCCACAGAACCCCCAAGCCCATGACACACCATTTCTAGGGGTAGCCCACATTAAATGACTAATCTAGGCAGAAATTTAAAGAATTGATCATCTTCACCTAACTCAGAAGAGCTCTGGAAAGCTGTTCTAGCTCCAGAGGTCATGCCTGGTTGGTTGAGTCTTCATGAGAACTATACTGATGCTACACAAGCTGAGTTCTTTTTCTCAATCTTTAATAAACATCTTATATCCCAAACTGTTTTAGCTTAGCCTCCAAGACCCCAAGACAAATTCAATATAAGAGTCAAAGGTTAGAGTAAGTACTGAGATGAAGTCCATTCACCTGATAAAGTCCCATTTTATTTTTAAAAAGAAGAAATGAAAGAAAATATAGGAAACAGAAAGAAGAGAGGGAGAAAGGAAAGGGAAGAAGGAAGGAAGAAAGAGAAAGGCAGTGAGGGGAGTGGGGATTAACAGAAGTTATGCATGTCCCAAGATTCACAACTCATTGCTATAGACCCCAAGAAAATGGAATTTGAAACACTTTTGGACCATTACAGAAGTAGAAGTCAAGGGTCAACTGAGCACCAGCCTGGGTGAGGAAGACAGAAATAGAAATTTCTCCCCTCAGTTCCCACATTGCTGGTAGCCTTTCAGATTCTACCACAAGAGTGGAAGAAGTAGAGCAATAAAGGGGAAACTCAGGGCTAGTTGGAATATGAATCTCAGTAAGGTCTGAGTTCCCAGAAGTTCCTTTGTTTTTGCTCTCTTCAATTTATTGCACCATTTGTATAAGAAATAAAAATGAGTGCATGTTGATCTTTTACTATGTGACAGGCAAGTGTACTAAGAGTATATATGTATTATATCAATTATCACTCACAACAAACCTAAAATAGTGAGGTAGATATTATGTTTAGCAACTAGTTACTCTGCCTTCCTCTTTCCGTGGGAAAAGTATAGTTATTCATCCCCCACCCCCCATGTTGAACTTGAGTATATGACTTGTTTATCCAGTGAAATATGAATGTATACAAGCAGAGGCTCTGACTGGGAATGATAAAATGCTTGGTTCATTCTCTTGTGTTCCAGACATTCCCTTCAGAGGACCACTTCTCTTTCAGCCTGGTACCTGGATAGTAGATCTAACCCAATGTTCAGCCTTGAACAGAGCTGCCACAGTTGACCTACAGACCCTTAAGAAAGAAAAAATATTTATGGTTATAAGCCACTGAGATATGGGGGGAGCTGCTTGTTTCCTGAGGAGAAACCGAAAAAAATGGAATTTATTCATTAAAGAATTGTGTATTTATTCTTACATGTTTAAACTTCAGTTACCTTCAAAGTACTCTCCATTTGATGCAATACACCTATCGAGATGTCTTTTGCACTGCTCAAAATAGTTTTTGAACTCATCGATTTTGATGCCTTTTAGTGTTTGTGCTGTTTTTTGTTTCGCCTCTTCCACATCAGCAAAATTTTTCCTTTGAAGACTTTTTTCATCTGCAGAAAAAAAAGAAAAGTTACTTGGGGTGAGGTCAGATGAATAGGGATGGTGGGGCATGGGGGTCATGCTGTTTTTGGTCAAAAACTGCTGAACATTCAGAGCGGTGTGGGCAGGTATGCTTGTAAATCGCCCATCATGAAATGGGCAAACTTGTTGAAAGAGTCTTCAAAAAAAATTTCACTGAAGCTGAATGCAGCCTTTCACAACTACACCAGCTGGTACACTGATACAGATGGGTTCCTAGAAGACTCACCTAGAGGGAGAAGCCTGTACTACAAGGGGCCAGCTGTCCAGAAAGTAATTCCAGTTTTGGGGGGGTTCCCCCTCATATAGCATTATTGCAATAAAAGCTGACTAAGACAGACATGTTCTGTAATTATTACCATTTTTAGATTAGGAATTCAGGTACAGGTAAGTTGACTAACTTGACCAAGTTCACACAGTTAAATTAGTGGAGAACCTGAAATTTAAATCAAGCAATAAAACTCTTAAACAGTGTCCTCAAACCCTGCTTTATATTGCATATTCAACATTTAAGGTAAGCATTGTGATTCCATTCTATGTGAAATATTAAGATATCTTGGAATTCTACCTCAAACCTAGATCAATTATTTTATATCCTAGGTCTTCTTAAGCATTCTTTGATAGTAATATCTATGAATAGGTTAACATTTCAATATATGATTATTGTGAATATTGTAGCTAAAGAAATGACACTATAATATCTATTTACTCATGCAGAAAATATGCACATTGCTTTTACTTTCATAAAATAGTGAGTTATTATTGAAAAATACCTGATTTTCTTATCAACGAGAAATTCCAGGCAACTCTAACTGCAAGAAAAATGAAGAACAGGTTAGAACAAGCATGTCTCTAAGTGTGTGCTTTAAGAGATTTCAGCCTTCCAAAGAAAGGTATATAAATGAGAAACTGTAGCTTGTATTTAATTAAACTTCCAAATTAAGTAATTATTTGCTTTCTTTTTAATTTTCCAAAGTTATGATTACAAAAATCTTGCCCCTTGTTATTTCCACATTTATAATCAAGCTTTTTCTGTATTACATTAAAATGTATATGGTTATGTCAAATGATTTATGTGACACATCCTCCCCCCTTTTTTTCTCTTTTTTTACTGACTAGACCACAAGAAATTCTTCAAACTTCCTGGGGAATTTCAAGACTCCAACAGAACTTCCATGCACACCCTTCCTCAGGACGACTCCATCCATCAGCCCCTGCTGCTGTGGCTGCTTTCACAGCCCTTAGAGAAGATAAACTTGCGACCCAAGCTGGAGAGTTGGGACTGACTCACGCTGAGAGGCTGAGCAGTATAAAGGGCATCTGGGACCTTAATTTATTCCCTCAGACTCCCCACTGCCCTTACCAGAAGCTTATTGCCACAGTCCTCCGGGCTCTTTCAATTCAAACCATTTATACACCTTGCTAGAGATATATAACTATAAAAGTTCCAAACCATTAGTTTAGATTCTTTCCAGACTCCGTCAGAAGGTCTGTCCTAAAGACAGCGACATGCAGTAAATGTCCTCAAAGGGAACATGCTGCAGAACATTTGGGGATAGATAACCTAGGATGGAAGTGCCATAGCAAAGAAAGTCATGTTAACACTCTGCCTGTAATTGCCTGAAATGCATGTTACCACTGTTAGCTTGTGAACACCATGAGCAAAATGGTGATGCTGATATTGTTCCTCTCAACGCCACAGTGAATGAACAAATTGTTCTTTCACAGCTCTTCAGAGGATCTCCCATCAGTGGCTTCCAAAGGACAGCTGAAAATGTGAGAATACATGTTACAGCTACAAAGTAAAATGAAATGTCTGCCAGTTTTATATACTCAATATAAAGGTCTGCTATAAGCCTGGCCCTGCCTGATGCATCATGGGAAATTCACAATAATGATGAAGTCTTTATTCCCTTCCTTCAAGAGGCCCACAAAGTCAGTATTCATTCAACAAGTAAATGTGAGCAACAAGCTCAAGGTGTGCCCCATTCCCTGAGAATACAAGAGCAAATCAATCAATTATCCTAATTGCAAGGACTTTACAAAGGGAGAGAAACTGACATTAAATAGTTCTAATACAAAACCTTTCTGTTACATGCCTATAAGAGACCTAACTAATGGACAATGAGGGAATACGGATAAAGAAAATTACTTAGCAATAATGGAGAATGAAACAAGGAGGGAACTCTCCACTGAGGAAGCTTTCAAGGTAGGCCTCAAAAGACAGGACGTGTGTGCATGCAGACAAAGGGAGGGCATTCCGAACAGAAGAGAATACTGTTCGAATGAACAAAGAACACAAAGTGGGGAAGCTGAGTGAATGTATGAAAATAACAGTTCCCTTGATTCAAATGTAGGGGACATTATGGACACTAATGGGAAATAAGATAGAAAAAGCAAATTGGGAGAAAATTTCAGACCCAGAAGTTGGCATGTATTCAAAATCTCTTCTGCTGAGTTCTGGGTGTTGTGAAGAAGATGGGCAATGATCCAGAATACTTTCCTGGTGTGACCAGAACAGCCTGCTTTTATCTAGTTGACATACTGGAGTTTCTGGACAAGATTTCATTCAGGGGACCATGTATGAAATCACTGCTGTCAGCAAATTGAAAAAGTGCAAGGTTTTTAAAAGGGTCGGGTGAGTCAGAAGATCAGATACTAAAAGATGAAACTGGTAATAGCAGCGTGTATGATGGATTAGAGGGGCGAGAGTGAAACTTGAGAGGATGAATTGCGACATTTCCAGGTAGAGGTGCTGGGGCCCAGAACTGAAGCAGAGGGGTGTGGGTGATGAGGCACTTACCAGTAGTACAAAAGATCAACCTTCTGGGCCTTGGAAGCTAGTGGAATACATAGGGGAGTCAAGGGTTTTGAGCCTAAAGTGTGGGATACTGTCACTAGAAATAGATGACACAGAACACGAGATACATTTGGAAGTTGAGAAGCCAAGTTCAGTTTGGGAAATATTAAGTTTGTGTTCTGGCAAGATTTCCAGAGTACAAATAGCTTGGTGGGAATATCTTGTAAGTAATTGGGGGGAAATCTCACTGGGTAGACACACACATAACAGATGAACATGTTAAACAGTTAATCATACACAAGGGAATTTTTTTTAATAAAGTGCAAAAGCTCATTACATGTCAGATCTCATTTAACTCTCAGCTTCCTTGGTTTATCTTCCTGACCCTCAAACATGTCAGGCACACAAGACTGGGTCATTCTTGCTCCTTATTCTTCTACTCAGAGACCTTATTTACTACTAGCTTTAAAAACCTACATTTCATATCTTTATCTCCAGCCCCATAATTGTAACTAGCTGCTCGAGATGGCCACCTGACTTGAGCATTCCAGCCCAGTCAAGACAGAGGTGAACTCATCTTCTCCTTTCTTCTTTAACTGGTGCTTCCTCTAAATATCCCTATTTCTTTGAACTGGGATGTCAACCTGTGATGCCAGGGCCTTCTCCTCACTCATGAGATAGTTATCCTAGAATAGCACTTTCCAGCATGTTGTTCTCCTGCTAAGAAGCCTCTGGAGCTCCTCAGTGTGCACAAAATAAAAGTCAAAGTTCTCAGCCAAGGATTCAAGGCCATGCATGGGTCCACCATGAATTACCTTCCCAATCACAGTTCCCACTGCCTCTCTGTGCAAGCCTGCTCTGAGAATACCATCCTATACCTGATCCTCAAGTATGCCCACCTTGATTTCTTCCCATCCTTTCAAGGATCTAGGCATTCCTTTTTTCTGCCAGAGATCATGTATCCCCAGCCCTTTCTTCCTCTGCTCCATGCCTCGGCAAAAGTCCCATCTCATCCTGAATGCCTTCCTTGTCCATTCTCAGGTGGTGCTTACTCGACACTCACTATAACAACCCGGAGGGTGTTTGGTCTTTGTAAACCTATTTCCTCATGTGAAATATGGGGCCATAACATACCTACAGCACAGGATTCTTTTGAAAATCAAATGTGTTCAGTAAGCATTATTATCAGTGTTATTATGTTAGACATTGCGCTAGGCATATAAGAATATAAGTAGGAATAAGATACAATCTCTGACCTCAAGGTGCTCAAATTCCAATAGGGAGAAAATGGGTTGGGGAGGGGAGATGCAAATACCAGGATGATTTTTACTATCTTATCTAATTACCTTTTCTAGGATGCAAGGTGTGACTGTTGGACAAAGTTAAGTTTAATATTTGCTTGAATAAACCTTTGGAAAGCTTATATTTTCTCTTTTTTGTGCTTTTTACTTTTCCTAGGAGACTGTGTACTAAATAACTATATTTTCACAGAATAAATATTTCAATTCCAACAGTCAGAGATTTTTACTCATCTGACTACACTTCAAAATAATGGTATTATTATTAATAGCCCAATATTTAACATCTTCTACTGATAGATCCTCATCCTTACATACCTGGAAATCTCCCCTCCACCCTTTCTCTCCTCCTCCCTCTCTCTCTTACCCCTTCCTCTCTCTCTCTCCCTCTCCCTCCCTCTCATCTCTAACCATCCAATGCCTGTGTACTCAGAGACTTGAAAAAAGCACTGAATCTAGAGCCAAAGGGGAAAAAACAGAAAAGAAAAAGAAATTCTAGCCTCAGCTCACCTCTGGAATGGAAATAACTACATTAATTCTCCTTGCCAAGCCTCAGTCTACTCACCTACACAACATGGACACTGGATTGTGGCTCCCAGTGCTGGTTGATCATAAGACTCCCATCTAGAGAGATATGTTACAATTCATATTCCTGGATTCCAATCTGCACCTCTGAATCCAGAACTTCCATAGGAGGAGCCTGGAAATCCATACGGTTAAAAAAGCACTCCAGGGGATTATCATAATCAGTCAAGTTTGGGACTCCCTTCTCCAATTCCGATTCTCCTCACATTAGACATACTCCCCTCCAAGGAGACTCTGATGGCCTGGGGTCTGGGATCTGAGGCAGAAAGAGCATTACACTTCTAAAAGAGAAGCTGTGATAATGGACAAAATATCCTCCCTCCCTTCTTTATGCTCAGAAACACCCTTTCTTTTCACTTCCCAAGTGTGGTTTCTGATCAACATAAACGGTTCAGCCATTTGTAATTCTTTCACAAGACAGCTAAGAGCAATGACAACACTTTGATTATTTTGATACCTCTTAAGGACTTAAAGCCAGCTTTGAACATGTGACACAAAATCTCCCTCATCAGATAATATTGTTGCTGTTGCTGAATTCTATTTGAATCAGATGAATATCTTCAATTGTTTCACTTAACTGTGTTATTTTAAAACCTTATTGAGTCCTCCCTGTTTACATAAAGATACATTTAAGGAATTATCTTCAGCTTTACTGGCTTTGATCAACGTCTTCTCTAAAATGCCACTTTCCCAGTGCTTTCACTCAATCAGCTTAAGAAGAAATTTCTTCCCATTCTCCTGGGGTAGCTCCAGGGCCATGCTTTGCAAAATCTACAGTAGTATTTTTTTTCCAGAGGAGCAAAATCACAGCTTCAGGCAGAAAACTTTCCAAACTCTGAGCTAATTCCCAGGAAATGTGTTTATGAGCCATGTGCTCCCCCATATCACATAACTGGGTACCTATACACAAACAAACAGAATAACCCAAATTCTCAAGGAAACTACCTTTGAAGAAAGAGAGATGTTGTGCTTTTTTCTCCCAGGTTGGAGCACTAGAAACCTGATCTCAAGGGGCCCCATATTCTGGTTAAGGGCTCTCAACCTGTGGAATCTGACTGCCTGGCTTCATCTCATGCTAGCTACATGAATTTAGGCAAGGTATTCACACTTTCTGTGCCTGTTTCCCTGTCTAAAAAATAATAATGATAGTGCCTGCCCTAGAGGGTTCCATGAAGTTTAAATTACATAGTATATAAAAGCCTGAAAAGAAATCCTGGTACATGGTAAATACCTCATGAGTAGTAGCCCTTATTTCTTCTTGTAGGGCCTTAGCATTTGAGGTAAAATAAGTAAAAAGAATCCCTGTTCCTCATCTGTCCTGCCATCTCAGCAGTGCCCAGCTATCTTCCTAAATGGTCTGGTTTTGTCTATACTGAGAAGCCTGTTCAACCAGGTGCACATCTGCCCTCATCAGTAGATGCTTCCAATTTCTTCCTTGGAGAAAGACTTGAAAGACGTCCCCATTCCTGGATGCCTGTTATTCTTAATTAAAGGTCACAGTTTTCTTTGCTCTCTTTTCTATAGCTTAAGGGATACCACTAGCCAGGTCCCAAGTGCTCCAATGCAATTTACTAGTATGAAGTCATCACTAATAACTTTTGTGCACCAATTTAGTCAGAATACCTTTGCTTCAGCTTATCCTTACTGCTGCCATTCTGGAGGTGAAAGGTGCAAAATTTAGCCTCAGTTGACCTCAGTGGCTGGCATCCAGTAGACACCCAACAATTAAACTCTGACCTCTGCACCCAAATGTTCATAGCAGCACAATTTACGATAGCCACATACTGGAAGCAACCTAGGTGCCCATCAGCAAATGGCTGGATCAAAAAACTATGGTAAATTTACAGAATGGAATATTATGCAGCAGAAAGAAAGAAGGAGCTCCTACCCTTCACAACAGCATGGATGGAACTGGAGAGCATTATGCTAAGTAGAGTAAACCAGGCAGTGAAAGAGAAATACCATATGATCTCACCTATAAGTAGAACCAAATCAACAAAACAAACAAGCAAGCAAAATAGAACCAGAGACTTCAAAATAAAGAACAAACTGACAGTAACCACAGGGGAGGGGGGGCAGAGATAACAAGGGAAAGAAGGGAAAGGGTCCTCAAGAAACATGTATAAAGGACCCACGGACAAAGCCAAAGGGGGTAGGATTGAAGGTGGGAGGTGGGGTGGGTGGGGTGGGAGAAAGTGGTGGTGGGAAAATGGAGACAACTGTATTTGAACAACAATAAAAAAAGAAAAAAGAATTATAATTAATTTTTTTAATCTACTCTTCCAACGCTCCCGACTGAGACACTCAGACTGTGTGGCATGGCACTCTGCAAAATTATTAACCTATCTAAGATTATCCTTTAAAAGGGCAAAGAAAGTGAAAAGGAAGGAAGAGAAGGTTTTGTCATGAAAAATTGGGTATTGTTACATCTGTTGGAAGAGAGGAAAAGAGTAGGAAGTGGTAGGGGTGTAAGTAGAATTCATCTGTTCTATGCACAGAATCAAGCATTTGTTTGAGGTAGATGAGAAAGCACAGAACCTTATGCCATTTCCAAGAAAATGACAGACTCTAGATGAGTTACTTGACAAGTCAAATGGTCAGGTACATTTAAACATTCAAGGGGTTCTCTGCACCAGAAAGGCTTGACCATCAGCATCTTGCTGTAACTGTTGCCTGCTCATTTCCCACGGAGTAAGATGGCCCTGCATTCAACAAGGGTGAAGGAAAAACAAATCGTATAGAAAGTCAGTTTACTGGTGAAGCATCCAGAAAGGAAGAAACTTGTCACTAAAGTGACAAAACCTAAAATTTCATTGATTTAAAATCTGGGTTGTTGAGGAGGATTTTTACTAAAACATGATTTGGGGAGGGGCTAGGGGGTTGGGCAGAAAAGGGAAAGGGAATTAAGTACACACACCCAGTTATCAACTAAGTCACAGGGACGTAAGGTACAGCATAGAGTATGTCAATAATATAATAACTGTACGGTGCCAGATGGTTACCAGACTTATTGTGGTGATCATTTGGTAAGGCATATAAATGTTGAATCACTGTGATGTTCCTGACACTAATAGAGTGTTGTACATCAACTATAATTAAAAATAAATATAAAACATGATTTGGATGGACAATCTTGATTTACTTTAGAGACTTGCATAATTAAGCTAAAATTATGAAGTTACTTTCCTTCAAGCATTGAAAAATAGAAAATCACTAGTGAAACATAATGTTTGAAGTTCATGGTGAAGAGTTGGCTGTTTATGGAGTTTTTATTATATCCTATTCACTGGGACACTAAAATATCAGCCTGTTCCCAAACTTAATATCATGGTCAGAATTCTGATATTCAGAAGTATAATGAACCTTCAATATTTACTTCATATTTGAGGAAGGAAGGAAATAAATGGTTCTATACATGAAAAATATGAATTATTCAGAAAAAATTCTCTATAATAGTTTAATCTTCTCTGTTTCCACACATTTGTAACTGACACAGCTTTAGGAAGTAAAGAAGTTACACCCATCCTACTTTTAAGTGAAAAGGCCCATGGCATTCTGGGAATAGTCTCTTATCGGTGTTACTTTGGGAAATACAATAGCTTCTGGGTAATACCAGTCTTCCAAAGTGCTAATTCTCTTCCCCAGGAGAGTGGTTTAATTCATGTAAAAATCTCCAATATAACTCATTCCATTATCCTAAGGACATTAAAAAAAGGATGTCTTTTTAAATTTCAAAATATCCCCATAAGGTTTTAAAATTATTATTAATAAAGGTGGTACTGGCAGCAAAGAAAATATCATATGAATGAAATTTTATTCATGCAGAGTTTATTGAATATATACTTACTTTTTATCATAATCAATATTCTAAACAGAAATACAGTTTAATATGCAAGATACCTTTTTTATTCTCTTTGTGTTTTTTGCAGCCATCTCTGCCACCAGGGCTGTGCCACCACAGGAAATCACATCTGTTCTTGGCCTGGCTAAATGAGGCACAATTGGCACGTGGATCAAGAAGTTAATGGAGCCCTGGCCAGCGTGGCTCACTTGGTTGGAGCACCATCCCATAAACTGAAAGGTTGCGGGTTCAATTCCCTGTCAGGGCACATGCCTGAGTTGCAGGTTCAGTCCAGGTTGGGGCGCATACAAGAGGAACCTGATCAATGTGTTTCTCCTCTTTTCTCCCTCTCTCCCTTCCCTTCTTTCTAAAATCAATACGCATGTCCTCGGGTGAGAGTAAAAAAGGAAAAAAAGGAAGTTAACAGAAACATGAGCAGAAGCAGTGTACAGTTTTGCATGAAGAAAAATGAGTCACAGATATCTAAAGAATATATTAAACTGATCACAGATTTGGAAAAGAGCAGGGGAGAGAAATGGTTAAAGTAACAGCGACTGGTCCCTCAGGGTGGTTGAGTAATATATGGAGTGTTATTAGATCAAAGTTCTCTATCTCCAAGGAGAAAACAACCCAAAATTGGCTTTAAGTCAGTCCAGAAAGATGTCAGCTTAGCTTTTAGGATAAATTCTTGGTGTATAAATTGATACATATCACATCAGGTTACAAAGAGAAGTCTTGCAACCTCCCTCCCAGGAGATACACAAGACAGGAAAAGCCCAGTGCACGTGTGCATGACTACTTTGCACGGACGATTCACCCACAGCCAGAAGAATAAACTAGATGATTTCCTGGGGTATTTACAGGTTCAAGACTTCCTAATAATTCAACAAACACGAGGCTGTTGAAGTGACTTCTCTGTCCTGTGTTCAGCCATTGTGGCAAATTCCAAATACTTTTCCTTGATACAAATGAGGTTAACAGCAAGAACAGATTTTACAAGGACATTTTACAACCAATCAGCACCTCACAGATGGGGTAAATACCTGCTTTTTTCTTAACATGGGAAATGACTGGATGCAGTTTAAAGTAGATCCAGAGCTCCTAGCAATTAAAAGAATTGGTGAAAAAAAACACCACTTGCAGGGCAACCATGTAGATAGCATTTCAGGAAGAGAGTTAGCAGACCTAGTGTTCACAAAGGAGTTTCACTGGATTCAAAAAGTCAATCTGCTACATTGAGGAAATGTGAGGTCAGCCTTAATGCTTTTGGTCCCAAGGGAAAGCTGCCAGAACATAAAGGGGAAAGAGGAGAAAAAAAAATTTCCTTTTCTGTCACGACTATGAACAATGAAAAAATGGACTCTCTGCTAAGGCCTGCAGAGCAAGCCTCTGCTCTCTTCTCCCTCTCTTAGTGGAGCCTTGTTCCTGCCACGTTACACAGGCATGGCTAGAACTGCAGGCTCTTTATTTATTTATTTTTATTTAAACATTTTGAAATAATTTCTTTTATTCCCCTACCCACACCCTTTCCCCTCTGGCAACCATCAGCTTGTTCTCTCTATCTATGGCTCTCTTTCTGTTTTGTTTCATTTTTATTCATTTATTTTGTTTTTTTAGATTCCACATGTAAGTGAGATCATACAGTATTTGTCTTTCACTGTCTGATTTATTTCACTTAGCAGAATACCCTCTAGGTCAATTCATGTTATCACAAATAGCAAGATTTAATTCTTTTTTTATAGCTGAGATTAGAATATATATATATTTTATATATATCACTATATATATATATCTCACATCTTTTTTATCCATTCACCTGTGGGTGAACATCTTGGCTATTACTAGTAATGCTGCAATGAACACAGGGGTACAAATACCCAAAGTGGAATTGCTCCATTATATGGCAGCTCCATTTTAAATTTTTTGCGGAATCTCCATACTGCTTTTCCACAGTGGCTGCACTAATTTACAATCCCACCTACAGTACACAAGGGTTCTCTTTTCTCCACATCCTCAACAGCACTTGGTATTTGTTGATTTATTGATGACAGACATTATGACAACTGTGGGGTGATATCTCCTTGTGGTTTCAGTCTGCATTTCTCTGATGATTAGTGATGCTGAGCATCTTTTCATATGCGTTTTGGTCATCTGTATGTTCTCCTCGGAGAAGTGTCTATTCGGGTCTTCTGCTCATTTTTTAATTGGATTGTTTGGCATTTTTGGTGTTAAATTATATGAGTTCTTTATTTATTTGGATATTAACCCCCTATCAGATATATCATTGACAAATATATTCTCCCATTTACTAAGTGGTCTTTTTGTTTTGTTGATGGCTTCCTTCACTATGCAAAAACCATAGACTATTAAAAATGAAAGAAATTTAGAAATTGTCTAATTAAAAATATATATACACACTCACACACACATAGCTACATACACACACCCAACCAGCTAGGAAGGCCAATAGACCAAGAAATCTTTTTTCCTTCTCTCACAAGAAAGTCACAATCCAGGCAAGAAACTCAAAACTCAGCCCCATGTCAAAACACAAGATAGTTGCCCCAGTTTACCCTGCACTGAAGTGAAACCTCCTGCTTCCTCTCCAGTTGGCCATTTCCCAAAGAGACACCAGCATCTCCCTGTTTGGAGAGAGATCTCAGTAATCCGCCTTAATTGCTGGGTTTTCAGACAGCTTTTGACTCCAGCACAATTATGCCTTAAAAAATCCCACACCCAGTTTGTGTTCTATGCCATGGAATTTTTTAAGACAGTTAAATCAGAAAACTTGGGTCCACATTACTCTACCAAATAAATCATGTACATGGACAATTAACTCCCTGCTAGAAAGCCCCAAGCTGTGCCTGGGTGTGTCACTTAGTCTATTCTCTGTTTTTTTTTTAAAAAAAAAAATCTTTTCTTCTACTTTTTACTTCTTTTCTTGGTACCAAATGAAAAAGTAGAGAGTTTTGTAATCACCAATTTACCAATTTGAATGGAGAACCCCTGTAAAACAATTCATACCATGTTTAAAAAATAGCCACAATGCTATCCATTGGAATAAAAGTGGAAACTTTTTAAACTGTTGCTAAGCAAAGACAACAAAGGTGTCCCCTTTCAGAGTTGATAAGAGATCATGAGGTTGAAATTCTGCACAGCGCTTTGAAAACTAGAAGCCTTCCTCTTAGGACCTCATTCTTCTTTTAAGGCAAATAGCTTTGAAAGCTTGCTGGATAGAAAACTGGCTCCATCCTTTGTGATGTTTTTGATCTATGACACTCTAAACACAGCTACTGTTCTAATCAAATACATGTTGATTATTTACACCTTTCTATAAATAATTGACACTTAAAATAATTCTTGGCACATATCAATATTAGGAGGAAAAAATGGCCTTGAAAATGAACCAATCCTGAACAAAAGTCATGCTTTAAAAAAAAAACATAAAAAGAGGGAACATATATTTTTGTTTGAAAGCTCACAAAAGTGGAAACAAGGCAGGTCAATAAAATTTTTTCCAAACCACCTTTCCCTACCCCTGGAAAGCATTTTATGAGATAATGAAAACCTCTAGCATTGAGTGATGTGATTAAGTAATAAAAGGCTGAATTTTCCTTTCAATGCAACTCCACAGGGTGCTTCCTAGAGCACCGCAAAGGTCTGCATAAGGAGTTAACTAAGGGTTGGTGTAACACCAGATTACATGTAGTTGTTAAAGGAGATCCCACTGAGCTTTTTCTCTAGGCTGGTGAAACAACAGCTTCATTCTCACTCTGTCTAACGGGCTGGTTTGTAAGCCCTGTGCTTCCTAGAAGGCCCTGTGCACAGCCTGCATGGGTGCATTGCCTCAACCTTGAGTCTACAAGAAAAGCAAGCTTGCGCACTTGAAATCTCATGCGCCACCGATGACTACTATCTGGGTGAGAGAGCTTGCATGAAGAACGAACTTTCTCTCCACGTGTTTCACAAGAGACTGTGGGGTCAGCCACTGCAGATATGCCAGTCCACTAAGGGAAACTGTGTGGTCAACACCAGACCCCAGGAAGGCAAAACTTTATCGACAGCCAGTGTGACCCTTCCCTCTGGAGGGATGGTACTACAGGCAACACAGGCTTGACCCAGACTGCTGCTCTGCAAATTCCCGGTAGCAAGCAGGTTAAGCCAGCCAATAAATCAACTCTCAAAGCGGGGCTTCATCACCCTACACCCTGGACTCTCAGAGCTTCACAGCCACCTGAAATTTCTTTAGTGGGATTACCCTGATGGACAGAGAATTCCTGGAATCTGTCATTGTGAAAGGCAGCTTCCAACAGTATCTATGAGAAGATGGCTCACATTCACATTTTTCTCTTAATATTCAAACTGATCGTATTCTAAATTTTTCTGCCAGGAAGTCGTTCCACCAATAGATACATGTCTATGCATGTATGGTGGGGATGTTGACTTCACTTTTGCAAGATTTTTATTTTGAAATAATTTCAAATTTAGAGAAAAACTGCAAATCTTAAATTCACTTTACAGTAATTCAAAAAATTTAATATTTCTCCCCATTCGTCTAGTACCCTCCCTCTGTGTGTACATGTATCCACACATATGCACAAATACCGATATAATTATTTCTGAACCACGTCACAGTAGGCTGTGTGTTTGATGCCTTACTCTGCAATACCTCAGTGTTTTTCCCAAGAATAATCTCTTACATAATCATAGTACAGCATTCAAATGTAAAAAAATTAATATTAATGTATTTTTGAACTAATCTATAGTCCATATTCAGATTTCATCATGTGCCCCCAATGATGACCTTTATAAGAATTATTTTCTAATTAAAGGACCCTACGATCCTAAGGTTGCCTTTTGAGGTAATTGATTTTAAACTGGTTGTTGGAAAACAGGGCACTCATACGGGGCTTTTGGCCCTTCCCCCTTTCCTGTCTAAGAGATTCCAATGAGGGGCCTGCTTCAGGAAAGGGATCTTGGGGTGCTCCCTTAGCCGAATTTGAATTAAATATGGTAGACAGGAAGCAGAGGGATCTAGTAGCTAGATCACCCACTGCGTCCCACTGAAGCAAGAATTTACCTGCCATGCCTCTTTCACTCTTCCTTAATTGCCTGCAAATTGCTACTTACTTTGCAGTCCCATCACTGCCCCCACCCTACTTTCCTTTTGTCCAAAATAACACACATACACAATTTTGCCTCACTGTCTTTGGAATTTTCATGTTTATATAAATTCCCTGCGCACATGTATTAAAAAATTGATTTTCTCCTGTTAATCTGTCTCTGTTAATTTGACTATATAATTGGTAGGTACAAAATAAACAGGGAGATGTTGAGAATAGAATTGGAAATGGAGAAGCCAAAGAACTTATATGCATGACCCATGGACATGAACTAAGGGGGTGGGGAATTGCTTAAGGGAAAGGGTTACCAGATAGAAGGGGGCAAAGGAGGAAAAATTGGGACAGCTGTTAATAACATAATCATAAAATATACTTAAAAATAGTCCAGCTAGAAGGATTTAGAAGGTGGGAGGGAAAGTATTTTTTTAGCCCCCATAATAGAATATCCCTCAGTTTGGGTTCCTGTGATATATCCTTCTGACTAAGTTCATGGGTTGCATTTGGTGCTGGAATAATAATGATGTGTTCTTCCCAAAATATCCCATCACAGGATATCCATTGCCCCTTTGTTAATTTCTATCACTTGGTTAAGATGCTGTTCCATGTCTTCGCTACCTAGTTAACTATTTTTCCTTCTGTACTTTTAGATAATTTAAGATTATGTAAATACTCTGTTCCTCGTTGAACCTCCCTCTGAATGTGGTGTCCATTTATGATTCCTGAGTGAATCCATTTTAATTCTAATTGTTGTGTTTCCTTTTTTATTTAAGAAAAGTTGCAGAAAGTTAATTCACTGAACATCACCACAGCTTACAAAAAAACCCTAGAGAGCATTAGCACACAGCTCACCAGGCTTCTTCATTCACAGGATAAAAAAAAAAAGAGGAGGAAAGGGAGAAATACACACAGTGTAAATGGGCCAAGTTTGCCACAGCATGGTTTCCTTTTATCCCAGTTTTTCCAAAAGAGTTCCATCCCCAGAGGTGAGAGTCCAAGTCTGAAATCACCACATCATCTTCCACTCTTTTAATTCAATATCAGGCATTTTTCATGATGATTACATGCAGTCACTAGTCCAGGGCATTTCCTCCCTTTTGTTTAAATTGCTTCTAGAATAAACATCTCAAAACTTAGGATGGCGGCCAACGAAAGATAATCTCTCTGGGGAAAACATTGGAATCCTCACAACTTCCAACAGTGAGAAGCAGAGGAAAATGACAAATTGCCATTTATTTCCAAAGAAATTACACTCCGCAGTGTAGCTTCTCACCTTTAACTCTGTGGGGGTCAGGAGCTGGTCCCTGAATGTGCCACCCTGGCAAGCAGATTGTTTCTAGCTGAAAATAATGAAAGCGGAGGAGTTTCCACCTCTCCCTTACCTACTTAAAGACATTCGGATAGAAAAACCTGCTTCAGAAAGGGAACCTTAGTATATTGACCTTAGCTATTCGCTTCACAACATATAAATTAAAATGGCAAACAAAGATCCAAGGAAAAATCTGTTCCACTACATTTTCCTTTGTTCCATTGTTTCTAGGTGGCCCTGCAAGAATTTGCTTACCAAATGTTTGCTCTTTCTCCTCTGCCTGGGAATTGCCTACCTCCCCTCCTTAGTACAAAATGACTCATATGTCATTTTACCTCATTGTCTTTATAATTTTCATGCTTATGTGAACTACCCATGTGCACTATTAAAATTTGATTTTCTCCCATTAATCTGCTCTATGTCAGATTATTCCACCAGCCAGAAGAACTATAAAGGTAAGGGGAAAGTTCCCCATCTCCAACGACTCCATGGAATAAAAGTCTTTCAAAATGTGAAATTTTATGTATGGAAAATAAATTATATTGTAACATTTCCCTATGGAAACAGAAACAGTTATACATATATAATATATAAAATGTATACCTGTCTACATTTTTCCTTGTAAGAGATGACCTAGGGATCTCAGAAACCTACTATGTTAATTATCAAGAGAAGACTATACTATTTCACATGAAATGAAAGAAGGTGGAACCTACTGGTTAGGGGAATCTATTACTTATCCCCTCTAGGATTTATCTTGTTCACTAAAAATAAACATATCTCCTTGAGAACAGATGGAAAATGTGAAGTGACAATTCATTCCTCAAGGAAGCGAGTTACTGCCCAAGAGGCAAGTTCTCACATCAAGGTGTCAACAATCCATATGCATAAAAAAAAAAACCCTCTCCACTCTGTAGGCAAGAAAGCCTACTAAAGTGAGGAGTATTCTAATAAAACCAGAATTTGACTGAAAATAAAAAATAACAAAGACGAAGTGTCCAGGTCCAACATACAGGTGCTGATACAGTCAGTTCTGCTTCCCTCATTACTAATCAGAATCCGACAATATGAGCTACATCTTGTCATCTAATGAAGATTTGCTTGTCCTTCTTGCACTGGTATGTGCAGTTAACCCCTGAACCATAAGTTTGAACTGTGTGGGTCCACTTATATGTGGATTTCTTCAATAAATATACACAGTAATGTATGTGTATTTTCTCTTTCCTAAGATTTTTTAATAGCATTTTCTTTTCTCTAGATTACTTTATTGTAAGAATGCAGTATATAATACATATAACATACAAAACATGTTAATCATCTGGATATATTATCATTAAGGCTTCTGGTCAACAATAGATAATTAGTAGTTAAATTTGGGTGAGTTAAAAGATATATGCAAACTTTTGACTACTTTGGAGTCAGCACCTCTAACCCCATGTTGTTCAAGGGTCAACTGTATTGTGAAAGATTCTCCAGCCCTGGCCGGTTGCTCAGTTGGTTGGAGCATTGTCTGGTATACCAAAGTTGGCTGCCTGATTCCCAGTCAGGGCACATACCTAGGTTCAATCCCCCGTTGGGGAACCTATGGGAGGCTACCAATCACTGTTTCTCTCTCACATGGATGTCTCTCTCTCTCTCTCTGTCTCTTTCTCTTCCTTTCTCTCTAAAATCAATAAACAGATTTTTTATTTTTTTTAAAGATTCAATATCAAAATCCCAGCATATCAGCCAAATAAAATAGACTACATATGTATATAAAGAGTGAAAGCATGTTGCACCATATTGTATGATACTCTATCATATCAGGTGTTAATGTATTTTAAAGCTGGAAACAACTTAGAGATCATTTTATGGCTCCCTCATTTTATAGGCAACACAACAAGGACACTGTTTGAATACATGTTCATTTAATAAATATTTAAACTTACTTAAATACTTATTTGATTAAAGAATCTGTGTCAAGCCCCTACATTGTGCCAGGGAAAAGGCCAGGCCCTGGATATACGATGGGGAACACAATAGATATAATTGCTACCCTCACAAATGTTGCAACCTACTTGTTCAGTATTTATTGCTGATAAAAAACATCATAGTATATTAACAACTTTTATATAGATCAGCAGTGACCAATAGAAATAGAATTTGAATAAAGTACCTAGGAATAAACTTAACCAAGGAGGTGAAAGACCTGTACTCAGAAAACTAGACAACACTGAAGAAAGAAATTAAGGAAGACACAAACAAATGGAAGCCTGTACCATGCTCACGGATTGGAAGAATTAACATCATCTAAATAGCCATACTACCCAAAGCGATTTATAGATTCAATGCAATCCCTATTAAAGTACCCGTGACATATTTCACAGATATAGAAAAAACATTTCAGAAATTCATATGGAACCATAAATGACCCCGAATAGCTGCAGCAGTTTTGAGAAAGAAGACCAAAGTAGGAGGGATCATGATACCTGATATCAAACTGTATTACAAGGCCACCGTAATCAAAACAGCCTGGTACTGGCATAAAAACAGGCACATAGACCAATGGAACAAAACAGACAGCCCAGAAATAAACTCAAGTCTATACGGTCAATTGATATTTGACAAAGGAGGCAGGAGCATAAAATGGAGCAAAAACAGCCTCTTCAACAGATGGTGTTGGGAGATCTGGACAGCTACGTGCAAAAAAATGAAACTCGATCACCAACTTACGCCATACACGAAAATAAACTCAAGGTGGATAAAAGAGTTAAATATAAATCGTAACACCATAAAAGTCCTAGAAGAAAATATTGGCAGGAAAATCTCAGACATTCCATGCAGCAACATCCTTACAGACACGTCCCCTAAAGCAAGGGACATAAAGGAAAGAATAAACAAGTGGGACCTCATCAAAATAAAAAGCTTCTGCATGGCTAAAGAATACAGCATTGAAATACAAAGAGAACCAACCGTATGGGAAAACATATTTGCCAATGATACCTCAGACAAGGGCCTGATCTCCAAAATATATAAAGAACTCACAAGACTCCATTCCAGAAAGACAAACAACCCAATTAAAAAATGGGCAAAGGACTTGAACAGATACTTCTCCAAGGAAGTCATACAGAGGGCCCAGAGACATATGGAAAGATGCTCAGCATCTCTAGCCAGCAGAGAGATGCAAATGAAAACCACAATGAGGTACCATCTCACACCAGTTAGTTGGCCAACATAAACAAATCAACAAACAAATGTTGGAGAGGATGCGGAGAAAAGGGAACCCTAGTACACTGTTGGTGGGAATGAAGGCTGGTGAGGCCACTGTGGAAAACAGTATGAAAATTCCTCAGAAAACTAAAAATGGGACTGCCCTTTGACCCAGCAATTCCACTGCTGGGATTATACCCTAAAAACCCTGATACACCAATCCAAAAGAATCTATGCACCCCAATGTTCATAGCAGGATGATTTACAATAGCCAAGTGCTGGAAGCAACCTAAGTGCCCATCAGCAAATGAGTGGATCAAAACACTATGGTATGTTTACACAATGGAGTTCTATGCAGCAGAGAGAAAGAAGGAACTTATACCCTTTGCAATGGCATGGATGGAACTGGAGAGCATTAAGCTAAGTGAAATAAGCCAGACGATGAGGGACAAATACCATATGATCTCACCTTTAACTGGAACATAATCAACAGAAGAAAAAAGCAAACAAAATATAACCAGAGACATTGAGGTAGGAACAATCAAGCAATAGCCAGGGGGGAGTGGGGAGGGGACAGTGAGGAGAGGGGATTACAGGAACTACTATAAAGGACACAAGGACAAAATCAAGGGGGAGAGTGGAGGTGGGGGAGGGAGGTGGGTTCAGCTAGGGTGGAGTGGAGGGATGGGGAGAAAAGGCATACAAAATAACAATAAAAATTAAAGAAAAAAATATATAATTTGAGCCCCATATGTGATTTTAAAACATCTAGTATCCACATTTTTCTAAAGTGTGAAGAGAAATAAGTGAAATTAATTTAATAATATACTTAATTTAACCCAATATACCTAAAATATTATCATTTGACATGTACTCAACTTATTAGTGAGATATTTTACATTCTGTTTTCATACTAAGTCTTCAAAAACAAAGCTTGTACGTCACATTTACAGATATCTTAATTCCAATGCTAACTTTTCATCAGAAATATTTGATATGCATTTAGTTTTTATGGAAGTTTATAGCTAAAAAATGCAGAGTGACAAATTCAAGGCATCCAATTATTCTTAAAATTTTTCTAAGAACTATATCAAGCAGGTTTTAAGTTTAAATTAATTAAAATTAAATAGAACTCAAAGACCAGTTCCTCTGTCACACTAGCCCATGCTCAGTAAGCCCATGTGGCCAGTGTTGCCCCATTGGTGGTACAACTTGAATTATACCACTTTATTTTCCTAGGAAATAAATAAGTCAGGCAGGGCAGGCATTCGTACCCACACTGTCATTTGAAAAACAAACACAGCTTAGAGACAATAAAATGATGCATCTGAGGCTGCAGAGTCACCACAGTGAGTAGCGGAATCAGAATTTAATCCCAAGACTTCAAAAGCCTAATGATGTTTCCCATATATCTTGCTGCACTGAAAAGGAGTATGGGGATTCTCAACTCTGGTAACAGCATTATGTTCGGCCATAGAGAATCCTAAATGCCATATTAATAAGTTTGAACTTGAGCCAGCCCAGCAGTGCCACACAGGTGATCTGAGGCCTAAATTAAGCCACCAATGTGTTCTGATAGCCATGTCCAATTTTTCTTTTAAAAACCTGAATTTGAGTATTTCCCAATGAGATATGCATTTTTAGTTTACCACAGACCTACCGCCCCCCATTTCTCATAGCTATACAGTTCCACTCATAACGCATTTCCGTTTCCCAAACCAGGAAGGCTATTGGTGTCATCATTGGCTTCAAGCAAGGGAGGGGAGTAATCCAACACTGCTGTCAGAAGGTCATCCTGGTCCTCTGTGCAGGCTAACCTGGTGCATCAAGGAAACAAATTTAACTTTAGTACTAGACTTTTTTAAAGCTCTTTTTTGCTTCTTTCAGGGTCATTTCCTTCTAGTTCTTATTGCAATATCTTTTTGACTCAAAAAGAATCTTCCAGAATATCTTAAATGTTCAGTCAATGACTCAAAAGCAGCATCTGGTGAAATGAGAGAACTACTCTTACATATACCCACACACACACACCCGTCTCAATCTGAGGGTCTGGAGGGCACATGGGTAACTCCGACTGAAGGCTTCTGAGTTGAAGATAAAGATAATGGATTTTTGAAATGTAATGAGAACGTCTATCTTTATTTCCTTGTCTACTTGCTTGCTAGGAGGCAGTGAAAAAAGCCGTTAACTTCTGTATGTGTTCTTTTCTTGTCAAGTAAAAATGTATAAAGTTTTCATCTTTGCTAATACCACAGGCTTCTGGAGGGGATGATATAATGGTAGGTTTCTCATTCCTTCTATGAAAGAAACCATAGGAATATCAACGTGGACAGTATTGGTGAGGAAAAGAAAATGCCCCAGTTTTGAAATGCATCAATTTTTAAGGACCTCTTCCATATACAAAATCAAAAGAAGAAAAACATTTAAACTGATTCTATCAGTTATGCATTTATTGATTAATTTAATGTAGCCATACACATTGTCTTTATCATAACTTTGGGTCTGTTTAAAGCAATTGAATGGAAAAGTCTGACTATGTTTTTTTGTAATTCACGTCCCAGTCAGTTTTCCATATCTGAAAAAAATATTCTCTTATTTGAATGAATATGTTTCAATAATTGTATTGAGTAGGAAAATGCAAAAACTCTCAAATCCTATTGTAAGAGTTGGAGGTGGGGATTGATTAACATGCAAATTTCTGTGACTCAGTCCCAGATATGCTAATTTATTAGATTTAGAGCACTTCAAGTCCCGCGATAAATCTGTTACAGAGAGGTACCTGCAGGCTGTACTTTGAGAACTATGGCTCTAGCAATTGGCCACAGGTCATGGACCTATCATCTAGGGCAGAGACCACTTGCCTTATTGACAACTACTTCCTAATTAAGATAGAGTAGACTGAGTGCACAGACAGCTCCAAATAATAGCCTTCTTGTATCTGCACTCTGTACAATGTGACTTCATAGCTTTTCCCATCCAGAAGAGTCTATTTCCCTATCTTTTGAGTATGGCCTGGCCTTGTGGCTTGCTTGTAAGCTTGCAGAGGAAAGGTCAGCGTGCCAGCTCCAAGTCTGGGCCTCAAGAAGCCTTACATGCTTCTCTCTCTCAGATTCTTGTCACCACCATGTGAACAATCCCAGATGAGCCAGCTGGAGAATGAGAGACTTCATGGACAAGATCCCAACTGTCCCATTTAAGGTGACCTTGGACCCACAGCTGGCTAGAAATGCATAATGAGCCTGGCCAAGAGGAGGATGATCCGACTGACCCAAGAGCAATGAATCTTACTCTTTTAAGCCACAGAGTTTGGAGAAACTTGTTACGCAACTATATCAAAATGGTTCGTAAAGCAAAGTTCTTATCATTTGTCCTCTATTCAGGAGAATCTGAATGAGACAATAATTCCTGCATAGGAAAAAACCATCTGTTACTGAAGGATTTTGGCAGATAAATGCATGGCCAAACTTTTATCATTTGGTTTCACTGAATTTTATCATCCCCCCATAACTCTCCCAACACTGTTAGTCCAAGGTGATGGCCAAGGAGATAGCATAAGACAAGAAGTGACACCCAGGCCCTAAACGTTGTAATAGTTAACAATAAAAATATAAAGTGATATAATGTAAAAGCATTGTAAGAGTAAAGACTCAAGCCATAAAATTTCTTTTTCAGTTCCATCAGGGTCTTGCTATTCATTCACCGTAAAGAAAGAAAAAAACCCCAAGAGGTATAGAATTTGTTCTTTTGAATGAGAAAGGAGACATATAGAATCTGTTATTTTTTATATTTTTTGTAAAATGTATCTAGTTTATGTGAATTTCTCAAAAGTATTCAAAACCAGATCTTTCTAAGCTCCCCAAATGCAAAACCAAAATTAAGACTTCCTTAATAATTCAAGTATAGCTTTGCTGAATCTCACTGCTGCTGAATTATTACAAGCTGTCTCACATATCTAGAATCAGAATGTCTGAAAGACTGGGTCTCATAAGAGAAATAGATCTTTGGGCTCTTAGGACATTGATTGTTTTGGCACCGGTTGCATTACTCTCTGCTCATACAGCAATGTCCGTAGTGTAGGAAAGTCTCCAGATCAGTGCAGTGCAGAACAGCACACCATATGCTCAGCAGTTCATGAGCACGATGGCCTGAAGTCAAGTGTGACACTTTGGCTAAGAATTTCTTCGCAAACTGGACTTTACAAGAATGTAATGGGTACATTACATTCAAAGGCCAAATTAGCTACTTTTTTTTGCTTCACAGATAATCATTTCACAAATCATTATATAATGTGTTCATATAGAGGAATGAGCCCTGGCTGGTGTGGCTCAGTGGACTTAACACTGGCCTGTGAACCAAAGGGTCACCAGTTCAATTCCCAGTCAGGGCACATGCCTGGGTTACAGGCCGAGTCCCCATTTGGGGGTGTAGGAGAGGCAACCACACATTGATGTTTCTCTCTCTCTTTCTCCCTCCCTTCCTCTCTCTCTAAAAATAAATAAATAAAATATCTTTTTAAAAAAGAAGAAGAATGAAGAAAGCCTGTCAAAATAGTAGTGTTTCTGCATTACTGATCATCTATAAACACACTAAAATAGAGACAAGGCTAAAAGAAGTTTATTTGCCCATTAGAGCAAATATTAGTACCATTGGCCTTAGAGAGTTCCCATAACTTTCTTAAAGATTGGCTCCTTATATAATAAAATGGCCAAAAAATCATCAAGACAGCCATATGCTGAGAAACCACATTCACATATTATTTTATAAAATTATATATACCAGGAGTGAAAACAGAAAAAGAAAGCTATAACACAGATTCCAAAACAATTTTTCCCACATCTTCCCACAAATTTCCCACCAAATGTAAGTCCCAGGCTTTTATGATAATCCAAAAAGCAAGGAAAATCCTATGATTCCCTAACACTCATACAAGGAAGCAAAAGTCTACAAGTCAAAATATTCCTAGATATATATGAAGAGAAGGTTTTTCTCACCATTTTAGGTTACAACTACAGTGGACCAGACTTGCTGATTGTACAGATCCTGACACTTGGCTGTGTTACTGGAAGCTGAGTGGTTTCCAGTTCAAGTTTGCCAGCACTCTAGGAGTGCCCTCTTAGTGCGAGCAGTCAGAGATGATTAACTGAAAAATATTTCCAAGTTAAACATTGATTTGCCTCTGCCTCCATTTCTTCCTATCTTGGGCGACATTTCCAACTCTTTTTTTTTTTTTTAACAAAAGAAAGCAGGCACCAGTGGCTTTGTGTTTCTCAGTAAAAAGCAAAAGCAAAAGTCTGCATTTGTTAGTTCTTGTGGTTTTATCTTATAAGGAAATGATCAGTGCATTGGGGCAATCCAAGAAAGACTATTTGCTTTTCTTTGTACACACAGCCAGGCAGACAGACACATAGACGTACACACACACCCCCCACACCATACCATACTCATGAATTGAATCAGATCCTTTCTGTTTTGTTTCATTTTAGTTACTATTTTACTTCAATATTGAGTCAACGCAGATTCAGAAGGTATTAAACTAGCTTAGTTTATGGGCTAACTTGAAACTTCTCTTCATTTTCTTCCTACCTTTTAGGAAAAGGTCAACACATAATTAAGACATCCATCTCCAGATCTCAATATGCAATTTCAGTCCATCACCAAATCCTGCTGCATCTTCCTTTGAAGTGTCTTGTATCAGATTTATACACACACACACACACAGACACACACACTCCCCCTTAGCCCACTCCCCACCACTGCCCTGCACGTAAGCCTTAATTTTCTGGAATAACAGCCTCCTATCAAGTCTGTCTTCCGCACCCTACTTGCAAGATTAAGATTACTATTACTAAAACACAGCTGTAATAATGCATTTCCCTGCTCAAAGACCTACAATGATTTCCTACTCCCAAATATCAAGGTTAAACTCTTCTTCCTAAGTCAAAAACCTTACCATAACCTTATCCCATTTTATCTACTTGATCTAATTCCTTGTCATTCTTTGCTGTATAACATTTATCCAATTAGGCTGCTTTTTCTCAGACTACAGCCCTCTCTGAGGAACATCACAACTGTTTACTAATATGTGCTAAACCTCTCCCTCTGGGCCAGGGGTGATCAACCCGTGACCTGTGGAGCCACATGCGGCCCAGGATAGCAATGAATGTGGTCCAACACAAAATCGTAAATTTACTTAAAATGTTATGAGATTTTTGGTTTTCATTAGTGTTTGTGTATTTAATGTGTGGCCCAATACAACTATTCTTCTTCCAGTATGGTCCAGAGACTCCAAAAGGTTGGACACCCCTGCTAGGCATTCACAAAGAGAGGTCTGGTCATGTGACCTCCTCTAGCCAATGAATTCTAAGCAGACAGAAGTGACATATACCACCTCTGGGTAGAAGCATTTAAGAGCTAATGTCTCAGTCTTGTCTCCTCCCCACCCCTTGGTACAAAAACCTGGTAGCGACTCTATTGCGTTGGATACCTAAGTGAAGATGAGTTGCAATAGAGGCCTTCTATTGATATTTGGCAAACATTAGCACAAACAGAACAAATACCCCATTGCCTTATGTCACTGAGATTTGGGGGATGCTTGTCACTGCAGCATAACTAGGCAGTCCTAACTAACACACCTGAGATGCCAGCTCCTGCCTCCAGCATTTTTATTATATATATGACCTCTCTCTATTTCTCCCACACAAATTAATATATCCTTATTCAAATGTGTAATATCCTTATAAAATCTGGAAAAATATTATAGAGCAGGAGGTGACCATCAACATTCTAGGAAAAAGACAAATATAAAATTATCTAAAATGTGCCATAGCTATTTAAGATATGGCATTCCAAAAATACATCCAAAAAATAGGCCAAATATTTTCACATCTTTTGCTCATAAGAAATTTAATTAGGTGAATATTTGTAGATGTTAAGTAATTATTGGTAATATTTTTAAGGTATTATAATGCTGTTATAGTTTATGCTGTTCAAAAGGTCTTATTTTTTAGAGTGTAGTGGCAACAGATGACATTGTGTAAAGTCAGAGATTTGTCCAGAGTGGTTAGAGGATACAGCTGAAAGATTAGCTATGATTAGTTGTTGAAGCTGAGCAATGGGTACTTTTGTGTTTGAAATAATGAGAAATTTGTATGAAATAAAAAGGTTTTTCTATTTATTTAAACAAATAAGTTACTCATCAGTCTAATACAAATCAGTCTAATATGAGTAACTTTCCTTCCTTTAAAATAAAACCTCTTTGCATCTGATATCTCACAAACGTTCCCAGAACAATAGAAACAACATGCAGAGTCTGAATATTGTTTTTTTTCAACATGAAAACCAGTTACCAAAACAAAAGACAAAACAAAAAACCCAGTTACCATCTTTTCTAGATAGTCATAGAGTTTCCCAAGCTATTTCTCTGACTTAATTCCTACTCTCATTTTAAATTTCAGGTTTCAACCTCTACACATTAACCACTGCTATCTTACTCCACCCTTGCTATCTTTTCCTAGTAATCTGTCCATTCACCCTTGTCTGAGCCACACTCACAGTATGTCTTTCCGGGTAGCAGAATATAGAGCAAGACTTGTGTTGATTTTGTGCAGCCCACATTCCTGGAATGTTAGTGCTAAGCACAGAATTTGACCTGTAACACAGTGAAGAAAGAGTTCAAATGCAAACTTCAAAGATATCCATCCCACAGAATAAATGCCAATAAGCAATTTCCTTTTCCCAGCCTACCAGAGATTTTCATCAGATAGCCCATAACAGACAGAACCCGTGCCAATATTTTATAACCCATAAAATTTCTTCAAGCAATTGTACAGATTTCCAGCCATCCTTTGATCAGTCTTTGTAACAGTGACTCCAGGCCTTGGCCTAAAAATGATTCCTAGATCTCGATATATATACAATGGAAAAGATCTGGCCTTCAGAAAGCCTCTCATTAAAGCACTAATCTGTTCCACCACATTCTTCTGAGACACAGCGATCAACATTCTAGCCAGCCTCAATGGACAGCTCTAATAAGACTGGTGGAAACAGCTTAAGTAATTGGATTGCTATATGGGATTGAATGTCTGACAACAAAAGATAATCATCTCTGTTCGACCACCATATCTTTGCTGCAGCAATGATTTCATTTAGCAATGCACTTAGAGGCTCTGGGGCCCAAGGAGAAATGACAGACTAGGGACACAAAAGCTGGGCCAGCTGATGAGCCCAGAGACAGAGGCTGCGCAATTCCAAAAAGTTAATTACGGTGACACGGGCAGCAGACAATGACTTGTTGATTCATTACCATAATCACATTACTGCGTGGGTCTCCTGTGCTCCGCCAAGGGTAGGAGGGCTCCTTCTCATTCGGCCCATGTACTTTATACTTGTTTACCACCTGCAGTCTACTGTACCTGACTTCTTGGCCAACACACTCGTAACTAGTGCAGCTTGTTTACGTGTCCCAGATATTTTTCACTCTAATATTATTTCTATCAAAAGAGACTGGTAGTATAAAAGTGTTCAAGGAGTTGATATAAAAGAGCTTGAGACTAAAATTATCTCATATTTGTCTAAAATTTGTGACTTGGGCAGAGTACTATCTTCCATTAAAATATAATTGCCATGTCAAAATCATATATTTATGTATAAATTTAGGTAGGTCTAAACATAATGAAATATAAATCAAAATATTAATTTATGACCTCAGGTAGGTGTAAAGATGGTTAATATAAGTTGGACTATTGATGTCTAAGGCCCATCCTAGAGTAAAAAGAAGCCAGAAGTGTCCACACTCAGAGAGTCTGAAGTATATTCCCTGTTAATATTTTCCTAGAAGCTTTGATATATTTATTTCTTGGCCACTGGGTGCTTTGTTTCCTCAGCAGTGTGACATAAATTATTTTTCTTTTAACTTCTCTGGGACAGTTTCAGTTTGTCTGGAAAGAATACCAGGCAGTGAGTAAGAATGGCATCTCACTTGACAACAAACAGAGACATTGGTACAATAACCATGGCCAAAAACCTAATAACCCAGCAGCAATAATTATAGCAGAAATAATATTATTAAACAATAATTATGTTAGCTGTGCCAACTTAGAAAGAGGATTCTAAATATTTCTAAATGAAGCTCTGATTTAGTTGTACAACATTCTGTAACAGGACTCAGGGATCACTCATTATACATTAAAATGGAAAGAAATAGCAAAGCCAGGATGCCTTTGCCTTTTCAAACAGTGGCACCAAAGAAACTCAAATACAAATGTCTTGACATCTAGTCCAATACTCCAGATCTCTAGAGAGCATCTTTAAGCCAAGATTCCTTGACCAACTTGGCAAAGAAATAGAACCAGCTTCACAGTCCAAATTGTGACTATGGATCAGAACTGAAAATATACAACCATATGTTGCTCAAAGTTTGCATGTTTTTCCTTTGTCAACTTATCATACTGCCAACATAGGCTCAAGTACTTGAAACCATAAGTATGACAAAGATTGAAACATTTCTAATTGTGGGTAAGGAACCTATTTTTTTACTTGAACATAAATCATGAGCAGAACCATAATGTTTACTCAAATCCTTTAAGAAGAGGCTTCTGGGGGCTTTGCTGATTATTTGGAGGAGCATTTTTCATTGGAAAGACATTACTAAGTCTAATCCAGGGGGTGATTCTTTTGGTGGGGGGCAATTGTTCCCTCAACAACACAGCCTACAGACCACAATACAACTGTGACCATCACATCTTGCAAAACTGAAATTACTGCAATAAAATAGGCCTCAAATTCAACAAAACACCCCGAAACCTGCTTAAATACCTTCATTTTCCTTTATTTTCTAAAAGGGACTGAAGTTGCAATCAATAGGAATATAAGACAATCAAAAGCAATAATACTTATCATATTTTAAGCACAATTGCTGTGTAGGACAGGAAGTGGGTCTCACACCCTACAGGAAGCTAGCTCCTCTATACCACACCAGTCTATTGGGCCCCTCCACTACCCTCCCATCCATGCCTTAGGCCCCTTCCATTTCCACCATTCATTTTTCACTTACCATGCCCTGTCTGTACTGGATAATGTTTTGCCTTTCGGGAATATGTATTTCCTTCCTCCTTTCTTAGATTATTAATCCTCAAGGATAAGAAGGAGTAGTGTACCCCTTCCTCACCATGCCTAGTACAGATTGACATTCCATAAGTATGTCCCTGACTGAACAGGTTGGAGGTTCAAATACTAGGCAGACAGAAGGTGTTGTACTTATGTACAAGGTAAATATACATCCATGGTTTACCTTTGAGGTCAACATCAATTTACTGGGAAAATAAGAAAACAATAGGCTTTCAGTTCCAGTGTTTGCAGTCTTTCTAAATCACCTAAGGCATGACTGGAACACAGCCACAGCTTTGTACAAACCCCAAACCTAACAGCCACTTGCAGTGTTACAGGAAATGTGTGTCTACACAGACAAGGCCTCTGTCTTGGAGCAGTAAATACCCACTGCATCTGTGACTAATGGTGAAATCACTTCTGTTCTGAGACCACGCTCTGGCTCCTCTCCAGTTGCTCCAGGGTGACATAGGTTGAAGACAGGTAGATGTGTGTCCTCTGACCCACAATCATTTCACGTTTTCCGCCTTCCTTACCCATCATTCTCAGCCTTGCCAACTGCCCCTGTGTGGCAATGGAAGCTATTTCTTCTTTGAAAAGGTTCTGAAAATCTCTGATCAAAGGATCTTCCCCAAACTTCTTGTGGCTTCTCCTTGACCCTGGGATGAAGCCCTAACAGAAGCCCAGAGTGATTTCTACCTTTTGCTCTTATGCTTAGAGCACTTCCAGGCCTGGAGGGCATCTGTAGATTATCAGCTGCATAAGCTCTTATCTGAGTTTCTAGGCCTTTCCCACTTAGCACAACATATGAATCAGCAGCCTAAAATATGCAAACAAATTGGGCTGCAAATGAATTTTATTTATGCTCTATAGTTTTGTTCTTTCTTGAAATAAATTTATCACCAACATTTTGAAACCAAGAGATTTTATATATCATTTAAAATGTCTAACTGCTCTGTATAAATTGGAAGGTTTAGCCACCCCTGGTCTGCATTCCTACCTTGCACCATTAGCTGAAGCTGAGTAATGGCTGCGCTTTTAGAGATGGAAGCAACACTCACCTTCGCCATTGTCCCCGTAACTCCCAGTGTTGTACACCAGACATTTATACTCAGCTATGTACCTGCCATGGTAGAAACTGGATACCAGTTCACAAAACAAGATTCCCCTTCTTCCTGAACACACAAGACACTCTCTGCCATCTTCCACTGCAGTTTAGTGTGGTCATGTGTCTGTTCTAGCCAACAGAATGCTAGTGGTCACCCTATGGTGAGTGCCATAAAATCTCTCACATGTGACCAACCATCCGTGTTCTTTTCTCTTCCACTTGATGCAATCAAGCCACATGTTGAAAACAGCAGAGCCGCTAGATTGAGGGATCTTAGATTTGTAGGAGATTGCGAGGTCCACCTGCAAAAAAATGAAACTATGTCTATCATATTTGAGTCATTATGCAGTTTTAATTTTTAGTTTTTTATGCTCACCTAAGGACATTTTTTCATTGCTTTTAGAGAGAGAGGAAGGAAGAAAGGAGGGGAGTGAGAGAAACATTGATGTGAGAGAGAACATCAATTAGATGCCTCCAGTATGCACCTGGACCAGGGATTAAACCTGCAACCCCGGGCATATGCCCTGATTGGGAATCGAACCCACAACCCTTTGGTTATGGGACAATGCTCCAACCAATTGAGCCACAACAGCCAGGGCCATTATGTATTTTGAGGTTTGTTTTTGTTTTTTTTACAAAGTTACTATGACCTGAACACACCTGCCTTTGAACTTCACAGGAATTCTGACTTGATTTAATGCCTGTTTTCCCAAAATTCTCCTTACATTGATCCAACTATGACTAATCCCTCTGAAAGGCAACATGTCTTATAGAAACCATGAACTTCAAAAAATGTGCTTTCTTCCTGGGTCACTCTAGTGATTAGTTTTGTCTAACAGCATTAATTTATGCAGCTATGATTGTGTCTGAATTTTCCTGGTTTTCAACCTAAATGCTCACTTTATACCCTAAAAAGTTCTGACTCTCGTCTCCATGAACTTCTCCTTAGAAAAGTAATTGGCATTTATAAACAACAGAATTGAAATAAATACAATGACATTTCTTGAGAGTTGAAGAAATCATTGAGGTAGTAGTCTGGTTAGTATGGAACTCTCCTTTTTTACTTCCAAATGCAGTGTGCTTTACATTGCCCCTTCACCTCTTACTGCAATCCTCAGTGCTATTTACCTTTCTCCATCCCATACACATCTCTAGCAATTTATGGAACATTTATTATGTGCCAAGTACTATGCTGAAGCTTTTACGTGATTTTTTAAGCTTTTATTTCAGAATAAAAATATGAGATTATTATTTATCTCCATTTTTAAGATATGAAAAGCAACACACAAAATGGTTAATGTAAGTTTTCGAGATCATGCATCTAGAAAATGGAAGGTAGGGTCTAACTCAAAAAACCACGTTCCTTCCCTGGCCAGGTGGCTCAGTTGCTTGGAGCATCCTCTCATAAACTGAAAGGTTGGGGGATTGATCACTGGTCAGAGCACATACCTAGGCTGCAGGTTCAATCTCCGGTCAGGGCACATACAGGAGGCAACTGATAGATGTTTCTCTGTCACATCAATGTTTCTCTGTCTCTCTCTTCCTCTCTCTTTAAATCAATAAATATATCCTCAGGAGAGAATTAAAAATAATTCTTAAATGTTCCTAAAAACCATGTTTTATTTTATATTGCCTGTTACAATGTTATCTTCTTTCCTAGAGGTAAACATTTTTGTAACAGTTAGCTTTTCCTGGGAAACAACCCACCTTAAAATATGACAGCTTAAAGCAACAACCACCTTCTTAGCCCATAAAACTGTGTGAGGGGTGGGGAGCTAGGGGAGGCAATTTGAGCTGGGCTCAGCAGGGCAGTTTTTCTGCTAGTCTTGCCTGGGCTCACTAATGTGTGAGAGGTCAGCTGGCCAGTTAGTTGGTGGCTAGATGAGCTAAAGGACTCACTCTCATATCTAGGACCTTACCTAGGAGAGCCAGGATAACCGACATGGTGGGGCTTCTCTCCACATGATCTCGCATCCTCTAGCAGGCTGGTCAAGGCTTATTCCCATGGCCATGGTGCAGAGCTCCAAAGAGCCCAAGAACATCGAGTATCAAAAAGCACAAGTACTTTTCAGTTCTCTGCTCATGTCATAATTGATGCTACTTCACTAGCCAGAGCACACCACATGGCTAACCCCAGTCGCAAAAATGGGAAAATAGATTACTTATTGATGGGCAGAACTTCAAAATTATATTGCAAGGGGAATGCAGAATGGAATGGGAAGAATTTGTGGACATTTTTAATATTTCAAGTAACTTAATGTTTTCTTTTAGTATTTTCTTCCATATTTCTAAATAACATGTCTATACAGCTACCTCTTAAGTAATCAGTTTTAAATATTATCTCCTGGTTTATCATCACAACAATGAAGAATTTAACTTTTTTTAACCATTTTCTTTCTACAAAAAATTTATATATCTTTTACTCAAATTACCTAAATGTTAACATTTAACATAACCGCTTTATATATAAGTATATATTTTCTCCAAATCATTTGATAATAAATTACAGACAAGGGGTAAAGATTGTCTTTCCCCTAAATATTTCCATGTATATTCCAAAAATCAAGACCATAGCCATCATACAATTATTAAAAATCAGGAAATTTAACTTTACATACTATTATCTTATCTATCTTATACTGTATATTAAACACGGTGGTCACTAAACACATGGGACTAGATAGATCAGACAGATATAGATAATAGATATACTTAAATTCAAACTAAGTAAGATTAAGCATTCCGTCGCTTGGGCACTCTAGCCATATAGACTATTATATTGGGTAGTACAGAGAACATTTTCGTCATTGTGGAAAGTCCCATTAGACAGTGCTGCTGTGTATCTTTCAAGGGCTGTTAGGATATAGTTACAGATTTGTAGAGACAAAACCTCTGTGTGTTACAAGATTATAGTCTCAAGATAGTAACTATTACCTCCATTTTTTTAGACTGGGAGACAAAATTGGAAAAGTGAACTGGCCCATGGCTATATAATATAAATCAATCATACAAGCAGGGATTTGAATCCAAGGTCAATCATTTGAAAGACTTTTTTCTTACCGTGACATCATATTCCATTCCCAAGACACATTAGTCCATGTCCTGCCTAGGATGGGTTCTCCAGAAACAAAGTCTGGGACAAGGGCTCATGTGCACAAATTTATTAAGCTCTTCCTTTATTCAAAAAGAACTCTCAGGAGAAATAGTAAAGGAAAGGAGGAAACAAGATAGGGGAGAAGGAGCCACAGGAGGTGGTGACTTTAGGCAAAGTCCCAAAGTCAGCCTGATGCTCTAAGTCACATAAATTGAACCATAGAACCTGTCCTACCTGGATGCAAGGGAGCTAGGTCTTCATACACCCACACCCATCAGTCATTGGCTACAGGCTGCACCAGGGGACACACACTCCCAGGTACTGCTGGATCTCTGCTTGTTGTGTTGGCAGAGCAGGGCCAAGGGTCATTCCCTGAAGAAGGCCGGGAGCTTGCCACTGTTGGAATCAAAGCACACAGAAGCTGAGGCATGAGCACTCTGACCCAGTGAAAGGGGTCTGAGAACATTGGGAGCAGCTGAAACAGAAACCATGACAGGGTATTCTCACTATACTTTGTAAAATGTGTTCATTAAACATCTCCCCACATGGCCTTTTGAATAAATAAAACTAGAAAATCATCCGGTTCAGAATAAATGTTCACTTACTTATCCTAGCCTATTTCCATGAGATATTTGCTAAAATAGCAATCCAGGACTCATGGGTGAAGTGAGTGGGGCCGCCCTTGAAAAGGGACATTAGAGTAAAAAGGCAGGAACCATAGAAAAGAGACCCAGGGACATCCTAGTGCAAACCAGCCTGCTTGGCATGGAAGAATCCCTCTGCTGGAGAACTGTCTTCCCTGCCCTACAATATACCCGACAACAGAAATTCACACAAACTAGCTAAAGTAAGGGGGTATATTTTTATGATATAAAAGTGTCTTATATAACTCAAGATTGCAAACTTTGGAGGGGCATCATGAGGAAGCTGGAAAATCATCAGAAACAAACTCAGTCTCCTCTTTCCATTTTTCTTCCTTTCTTTTTCTACATACTTAGATCTTGGCTTGTCTTTGCACAAGACCACAAGCACCTGCCCCAGCACCCAAGTCCGTGAACTGTGCTGGCTCCAGAAATAGATAAGAATAATGGACATCTCATTCTCCAGGTTATTTAAAATGTTGGTCAGGACTTTGCAGGTGTGGCTCAGTTGATTGGAGCATTGTCCTGTAGGCAAAAGTTTGCAGGTTTGATTCCTTCTCGGGGCACATGCCTAGGTTGCAGGTTCATTCTCCAGTCCAGGCAATCACAGGAAGTAACCGATGATGCTTCTCCCTTGCAGTGGTATTTCTGTCTCTCCCTCTCTCTCTAAAAGCAATAAAAAAAATATTGGAATTATTAAAACTAAGATCCTGGTCCTGCAGAATTGAGAAGGGGCCACTGGGAGGGATCCATGGTGCAGCCATGGTGCAGCTGGTGCTGTTCCCAGGACTCAGTCTCTCCAGTGGATTAGATCCAATCTTCTGAGGAAGGGACCCTGGCGGTCAGGAGTAGGATGCATCTGGTTCTGTGAGTGATGAATACACTGCAAACAGTGAAACAGGAAGCCCCTGCTCCTTCCTCCAGCCTCAGAGTCTCAGTCTAGCACCCACTATTGGCAGCAGTTAGCAAAGCTGAATGGGGATTCACTGGCTCTGAGCCCCAGTATCACAGAGCAGGGAGGGTTTAGAGTTCAGAGACAGCAGCTTAGTAACTGGCAAGGTTATTTGAAGCTATTATTTCCAACAAGTCTTATGTGGTCTCAGAACAAATATCTCTTTGGGGGCAGGCTGCCCTTTGCCTATAATTCTGACACTGACGGTACATTGAGTGGTTTACAGTGGCTCACTTACACGTGTGGAGGTTGGGGGACCTTCAGACATCAGGATGCACTTTTCTTGGACTCTTCTCCTGGTGAAATGGCCAGAGATTCTTGTACCCACTGCAGAGAATAAAAGAATGAAAGAGGACAGCTGAATGAGTGGGATTCTGGGTGACGAGAAGGAACTGAAAGCATCAGGGGCCTCAGGTCCTTTTCTAGAATGAAATATGCAGCAGAGTCATCTGCTCCTATTTTCCTGGGACATCAACATTCCCAAGAAGTGACAACTCCTTGGATTTCCACGGAGTTGGAATAGGTCTGGCAAGCATGTTCCATGGCTATTTCACAGAACTGTCTCCTAGGCTTTAAAAGGAGAAAAGCAGTCCCTGATGAGTGTGGCTCAGTTAGATGGAGCATTATCCCATAACCATATCCCAAGGTTTGTGTGTTCAATTCCCAGTCAGGACACACACCTAGGTTGTGGGTTGATCCCCTGGTTGGGGCACCAGCATGTACAACCCGGCCTGGATGCATACAATCCCTGGTATGCAAGCCACTCCCCTATCTGAGCACCAGGTAGGGGCAGCTGATTGTTGCTTTTCTCTCCCATCGACGTTTCTCTCTCACATCGTTTCTCTCTCTCCCTTCTTTCTAAAATCAATAAACATATACTTGGGTGAGGATTTAAAAAGAGAGAGAAAGGAAGGCATATATACTTGAAGCCTCCTCTGACAGTTGGCAGCAACACCTCCAGTTCATGTTGTTCATCTATGCTTCAGGCCTCATCAACCCTTCCCACACACAACCCCACCAAATCCCATCACCTTCAAGGTGGTACAGTGGAGACTAATACATGTCTCTCTTTCTACCACACTCTGGCTCTTTCAGGAAACATGACACTAGAGAAATGAACATGCATAACTTCCAATGAAATTAAAAATAAATTTTGAGGGGAAGAAAATCAATTGCTTCTCAGGAAGTGGAGAATAATGAAGACTTTTTCATATCCATCTGAGGGTCCTGGATACTCAGAGATACCTTCATGCCTCTCAGTCTCCTCGAGCCAATATCTCTTGCATGTCTCCAAGAAGAATGCATTGGAAAATTCTGATAATAAAACACTTTCTTTTTTTAAAATATATTTTATTGATTATGCTATTACAGTTGTCCCATTTCTCCCCCTTTATTCCCCTCCTCCCTGCACACCCCCTCCTACCTGCATTCCCCACTTTAGTTCATGTCCATGGGTCATATATATAAGTTCTTTGGCTTCTACATTTCCTATACTATTCTTAACCTCCCCCTGTCTATCTTCTACCTATGATTTATGCTACTTATTCTCTGTCCCTTCTCCCCCTCTCTCCCCACCCATTCCCCCACTGATAACCCTCCATGTGATCTCCATTTCTGTGATTCTGTTCCTGTTCTAGTTGTTTGCTTAGTTTGTTTTTGTTTTGGGTATTTTTTTTTAAGTTTGGTTGTTAATAGCTGTGAGTTTGTTGTCATTTTACTGTTCATATTTTTTATCTTCTTTTTCTTAGATAAGTCCCTTTAACATTTCATATAATAGGGGCTTGGTGATGAACTCCTTTAACTTGACCTTATCTGGGAAGCACTTTATCTGCCCTTCCATTTTAAATGATAGCTTTGCTGGATAGAGCAATCTTGGATGTAGGTCCTTGCCTTTCATGACTTGGAATACTTCTTTCCAGCCCCTTCTTTCCAGTAAGGTTTCTTTTGAGAAATCAGCTGATAGTCTTAGGGGCACTCCTTTGTAGGCAACTGTCTCCTTTTCTCTTGCTGCTTTTAAGATTTTCTCCTTATCTTTAATCTTGGGTAATGTAATTATGATGTGCCTTGGTGTGTTCCTCCTTGGGTCCAACTTCTTTGGGACTCTCTGAGCTTCCTGGACTTCCTGAAAGTCTATTTCCTTTGCCAGATTAGGGAAGTTTTCCTTCATTATTTGTTCAAGTAAGTTTTCAATTTCTTGCTCTTCCTCTTCTCCCTATAATTCAGATGTTGGAACATTTCAAGATGTCCCGGAGGTTCCTAAGCCTCTCCTCTTATTTTTGAATTCTTATTTCTTCATTCAGTTCTGGTTGAATGTTTCTTTCTTCCTTCTGGTCCACACCATTGATTTGAGTCCCAGTTTTCTTTCCGTCACTGTTGGTTCCCTGTGCATTTTCCTTTATTTCACTTAGAATAGCCTTCATTTTTTCATCTAATTTGCAACTATATTCAACCAATTCTGTGAGCATCCTGATTACCAGTGTTTTGAACTGTGCATCTGATAGGCTGGCTATCTCTTCATCGCTTAGTTGTATTTTTTCTGGAGCTTTGATCTGTTCTTTCATTTGGGCCTTTTTTTTTTTTTTTGTCTTGGTGTGCCTGTTATGTAATAAGAGGCAGAGTCTTAGGTGTTCACCAGGGCAGGGCAACCCACATCGCTGCCTTGTGATGCTGTATGTTGGGGAGGGGTTCAAGAAGGAACAATGCCACTTGCTCTGCTCTCTGCTGGTTTTCAGTCACTTCTCCCTCTACCCACAATCAAATCAGGCCCTTTTGGTGCTGATTCCTGGGTGGGTGTGTTTGTGTATGTTCTAGAACCCTGTGGGTCTCTTCAATGAACTCTCCTGTGAAACTGAGAGTTTCTCCCACTGCCGCCTCAACCCCCACAGGTGTTTTCAGTCGGAGGTTTTGAGGCTTTATTTCCCCGCGCTGGAACCCTGGTTTTCGAGGTCTGTCTTGCTCCCCAGTTGTTCCTCCTGGTTTATCTGCAGGCAAGTGTGAGAGCACTCAGTGTGAAATCTGCTGCCTAAGCAGGTCTGCCATCCGCTGCCACCTTGCCCGACAGCCACAGCCTTGCCCACCCCAGTCCTCCAGCCACTGCCTTGCTGTGACTTCTCTCTGCCCGGCTGCCTGTCTCCACTCTTCCTACCAGTCTGGATGAATGTTTCTTCTTTAACTCCTTGGTTGTCAGACTTCTATACAGTTCAATTTTCTGTCAGTCTGGTTGTTTTTTGTTTTTAAATTTGTTGTTGTCTTTCTTTTGGTTGCGTGAGGAGGCACAGTGTGTCTACCTATGACTACATCTTGGCCAGAAGTGATAAAACACTTTCTATGTAAAGAAAATAAAGGTCAAAAGAAGGGACATTGTGTGCTGGACCTTAGATCCCCCTTCCTTGGTAGTTCTTCGAACTGAGTTTTTCCCAGGGTTTGAGACTGATGCCAGCACTAAACTTATCTTTAATGCATTTTGCTTTCATGCAGAATGATTGCTTTTTCTGAGTTCACACCCAGCTCTGAATCAAAATGAACTTAAAAGATTACTCAAAGCTAAGCCTGCTTCTCCCGTTCAACTTGACTCTTTGTAGAAAGGGAATAGTTAGACTAGTTCAACATACCATCCAACTTTGGAAGGTTCCCTGTGGAGTACAAGATAAACTCTAAATTCTTTATCCTGTCAATAGTCAAGGTCATAAAGAGTCTGGCTACAGTCTTCTTTCTTATATTTTTTAAAGATTTCATTTAGTTATTTTTAGAGAGAGGGGAAGAGAGACAAAGAAGCAGAGAAACATCGATGTGTGGTTGCCTCTCACCTGCCCCCTACTGGGGACCTGGCCTACAACCCAGGCATGTACTCTGACTGGGAATCTAACTGGTGACCCTTTGGTTTACAGGCCAGCACTCAATCCACTGAGCCACATCAGCCAGGGCGAATCTTCTTTCTTATTACCTCCAATCCTCTGACACTTAAACATGTGCAAGTTCATGTTCGCAAACTTTCTTCCAACTTACATATTTTATCTTTTATCAAAATGCTACCCAGCCTTTCAATCCCACCTCTTTTATGAGTCCTTCTTCAACTAAACCAGTTCACCTATGGCCTCTTTCCTCTTCTGTGCTACTTAATATCACCCAACTCTGATGATGATTGGCACTTCATCATGTCTTTGCTCCTCAGTGAGAATGTGAGATACAAAGATAAGAACTATGCCTTATACATCCCCTGAGCTCCAAATATATCTTAAACTTGGAGCATAAATATAAATGTGTGTTGTCAGTGTTCTTGGCTGCAAACAATGGAAACTGACAGCAACAAAAAATATAAGGTACCTGAGAATTGAACCAAAAAAATGCAAATTCTTTACTTGAAGGGCATTTAAAAAATAACTTTAATGCCCTGGCTGGTGTTGCTCAGTGGATTGAGTGCTAGCCTGCAAACCAAAGGGTTGCCAGTTCCATTCCCAGTCAGGGCACATGCCTGGGTTGCAGGCCAGGTCCCCAGTGGGGAGCGCATGAGAGGCAAACACACATTGATGTTTCTCTCCCTCTTTCTCTCTCTTCCCCTCTCTAAAAATAAAATAAATATAATCTTTTAAAAAATGTGTAATAAACAAAGCAATGCACAATGTTCATGGGTAGGAAAACAAAGTGTAAAAGATGTGGTTATGCAAATCAAAATACAATGTTAATGTAATTCCAGTTTTTCATGGACCTTAATAATCAGACTATAAAATCTATATGAAAGAGCAAAGGCTCAAGAATAGCTGAGTCAATTTTGAAAAACAAGAATGAGGATAAATGAAAGAACACATTTACCAAATGTCTATTATTTTTGTGTCTGGTGATGGTGATGAGTGCAGTCTGGTATTGGCACAAGGATAAACAAAGGCAACAGAACATAATAGAGATCCTTGAAACAGTTCCATTCATACCTGAAAATGTGACATGTAACACAAGAAGCACTGCGGACTATTGAGAAAACAATGGACTATGTATTAATGGTTCTAATGGGACAGCTCATTACATATGAAATTTAATTCCTGTTCTACACTAAACACACAAAAAAATTATTCAGGGTGGTCTAACGGCGTAGAAGTGACAATATAGGAGAATCTGCTCATGATTTCAAGGTAATGAAGGTTTTCACTAACACACAAATCACAAAAACAGATTAGTAAATTCAACTACATTAAAAGTTAACACTTCTTTATATCAAAAGACATCATTAAAAAATATAAAGTCAAGCCACAAACTGAGGATATTTTTTAATAGTTGTAATGACAAAGAATTACTATCCAGAATATATAACATAACTCACTCCTTTGAATCTGCAGAAAAAAGACAAAAAACTCATAAGAAAAGAGAAAATGGGCAAAAGATGTGATTCACTGAAAAGGAAATCGAAACACCCAATAATCATCTATAAAGGTAATTTCATAATTAATCAGGGAAGTGCAAATCAAAACAAAATACCATTTCCTATCCATAAAAAATTGGCTTAAAAATGTTAAGTATGATAATAGGATTTAGAGTATAAACAATAGAACACAGAATTATTAACACAGTGGTAGGAATGCAAATTGATGCAACCACTGGGGAGAGCAATTTGGCAGCAGTCTGTATATTTAAAAATAAATATATGCAGTGACCCAAAGTTTCACACTGGGGAATATACCCCAGGTAATGCACCTAGGGGATGCTTTGAAGGTCAAGTTACTAAAAATTACCTAAAAGTGACAGTCAACTTCCCTTTCCAAACAGAGGTAACATATGAGCTAGAAGCTCAACCAAATGTGCCCTTCACACCTCGGGGTCTTTAAAGAGGACTCTAACACCACCAAATATTCATTCCAATGGTTCTCAAAAAGTATAGGACACTTAGCACTTACAGTAATCTTGATTTTTAAATGGTGAGTAATAGCATTCAATAGTATTCCCTGTCTTTAGTGGCCACTTAGCACCTCCCTATCAGAACACAGATATGACTTAAATGAGCTTAATTCCCAAGGATAAAATGTCCTAAGACCTTAACCCAAATAAACTTTAACATCAGGGGCAAGGACAGCCCCTGAATGAAAATGTCATCATGTCCACAATTTTAATCTGTATCACACCTGAGAACCCATTTAAATAGAACCAGGTTTGCAAGAGTAAAAGAGGCTCAGCTATTGACATGGAATGCTTGGAGACTACAGTCATTCAGCTTCCCCCTTTACAGCCAGAAAGGATTAATTATTCTGTCCACTTTATACCAAGAAAGAGAGAGGCAAAGGCAGCCGCAAAAGGTAAACGAGGCAAGATTTCCAACAACGAGCCTATCTTTTGTCCATTGCTTTTAGTGGCTTCCAATTTGACCTATTAAAGGTATACCCTCAGCCCCAAAAAGGGGAAAGAAACTATAGCTTTGTATTCCCAACGCATGTATCTTTGCTTGCAATCTTGCATTCAATTTCAGTGTAATGTGAAGAGGCCTATTCTTTTACAAAAAGTTCCCTCTTCCCACCAGGCTTGTTTGTTATTTTATGTATTTCTGCATCATTTGTAGTCTCCGCTTTGATCTGCATTCCTTCTGGATGTGGGGTTTCCTTTTCAGCTACCAAAAGGAAAGCTGGTTTGTTTGAAAATCTGTTTATTTGGATTTTTTTGCTAGCCTCAAGTCCCTGTCTTTATCAGAATGCACAGAGCTCCGTGTCTGCCAGTCTCAGACATCACGTTTCCCTAAGGAAAAGGCAACTTGGAAATAATACATGACCATTTGTATTTGGAATATTCTGGAAAAGGGGCTAAGAGGTTTCAGTTTAAAGCTTAAGATAAGTGATTTTTTATCAGATATATTTACTCAGCAATGGATCCCTCATGGTCAGACTGAAAAAAAAGTTTCCTCTCTCATTATTTCTCAATTAGACATTTTCTCAGCAAGCAGGAGCTTACTCATGTACATAACGAACTGCATCCACATTTACTGGTGTGAACGTGCACTCAGCACAGAGCAAGGAAATCTAGGGCAGTGTGGCGTCGCTTGTCCTATCTAAGCCAGCAAGTTCATGTCGACCTATGCAAAGAGAAAGTCAAAAATAATATGAAGATGACAATATCACTATGTCACTGTTTGCAGAATATTTTCCTCTTAAAAGTCAATGCTTGACTCTGGGATGGCTATTAGATTGCAACTAGCATCCCAGCTCTAATTAATGAGCAGAGGCTGCATGAAGAACTTGGGAAAAGGAAGCCACAATCCCGTGATTAGGGATGCCATCCATGGCATGGAAGGATGTGACACAGACAGGGCATCATCAGCTGAACAGTGTGAGACACAGTGTGTGTCAGGCAATTGTCCTTGATGTGTATGTCTGGTGGTGGGGGCGGGTTTACATGTTGGGGCAGGGTTGAAGGTTCCTTAAACCAATCCCATAGCTTGCTACTTATTACCTATAAGTGATAATTGGCTCTTGACCAATATTTCTTCTTGGGAACAGTTTTTAGGAAGACTGAAGCAGCCTATAGACAAAACACAGGGAGGAAATAAAGGCTCTCTGAATGGAGAAGACAGCAGACATTCTCCCACATCCTCCTAATGCCTCTGTGATGAAGAAACAGGATGTGTTCCCCAAAGAGCTTATGAGACAGCCACCTCATGGGATGGCAGTGGCCAGGACCCTCTCTTTTGAGGGTTAGCCAGCAGGATTCTATCTGGGAATCCAAACAAACTTAGGAAAACAATAGGCAGGACCAGGAAGGAATGGGAATTATTTGTCTGTTTTTAATAGAATCCTGCCTTCAAATTACAGCTTTACTCTAGAAAAAAAAATCAGTTTTTTTTAAAGTTACACATGAGCAGTTTCTGGCTTCAAAACATAGAAATCAAAATAAACTCCAGTTGTTGCCTAAGAACCATCTCTTTTTGCAGGAACACGGGGACAGTGGGCCTCACTCAACTTAGGCTACCTTAGGACAGGTGGCAAGTCTACAAAATAAGACTGGTTGGGTAAAATGACTCCACACTGAGATTTCTAAGCTATTCAAGCAGTTACAAACCCAAAATAGCAATTGAGATGGATTTGTTTACACCAAACTGTGCTGTTCTGATCTCTCAACTTGGCTGTCCATAGGAAGACCTTTGATTTTCCCAGAACCAGCAGAATTGTATACCCCCATTGGTAACCAAACCTCGGAAGTCCACATGTTTGAAGAAAGCAGGACTATTGGTTAAAACAGAGGACTTTGTTTTGGCAGAACATTTAGATCAGACTTGGCTCCTAAAAAAGACATCTCTTCAAGTTATAAATGCTATTTATGAGGTCCAGAAAGAGTAAGGTGGGGTCCAACTGAATTGAGGATTTCATCCTGGCAGATAAAGGAGAAACAAAAGGATCCTTTGTGGAAAGTTTTGGGTTTAAGGCTCAAACTGTAAAGAAAGCTGAGCAGAGTGGACAAGATTGTTAAAAAGACCATTAAGAGGAGGATGAGGTCTTCCTTCTCAACACTCATCCAGGCACAAATATATATATATATATTTACATATATGGGGGTCATTGGCATACAGACTCTAAATCTATAAAATTTAACAATACGTCTCACCCTCATCTTACACCTTGATATCTCTTGTGCTTAGGTGGGACACAGAGAGAAAGGGTAACTTTCCTTGAGAGAGCATTGACATCTCACACTCTAGCTTCCACAAAATCTCCTCCAAAAGGACCAACATTTGAGTCTTATTAATTACTAACTTCCACTAAGAAGCCCTACTTGAGAGGATCTAGGGAGGACTACTCAAAGTGTGGACCTTGGACCAGCAGGGGCCTCTGGAAGCTGCTGAAAGCATCTGAAAGCAAATTCTCACCCCACTCCAATCCAAGACTTGCTGAATCAGAATGATAGTGCGAGTAGGGGAGTGAACCTGCTTATTAATTGTTCAAAGCAATTCTTATGTATACTCAATTGTGACAAGCACTAGGCTGACAAGATTTTAGGGAATTGTCTAGCAGCTTTCTGAGAGGATAGCCCCTGAAGGACTTAATGAATTCAAGAAGGACAATGCAAGAGGGCAGGTAGAAGAGAGTGGGTGTCCAGGACTCCAGAGTGAAAAGAGAGTTGGGTAATTGTTACCCATCTCTCTCTTTGTCTGAGCCCATAAAACCAAGAGAGATACATTAACTTTGACCTTTGGTGAAACACTGGGCCCTTCCTGCCATCCTTCTCATCTTTCCTGTGGCGATGCTTCCATTTGGGCCCCCCTTGACTTCATTTCTCCAGCTGCCCATTCAATTCTATTGTTGTGACCTCCCAACAAATTCTCAGTCACAGACACTGGTATCCGTTTTCTTAGTCATCTGACTCCTCTTTCCCTGGTCCATCCACTGAAGCCCAGGACTCACCCTCTGCCACTGATCATGGCCTGGCACCCATCCTCTCTGTAGTTCTCTCACATAGAATCAACTGCCTCCCAAAAGTTGGTGTTGCTGCTATCCTAGGTGCTTCAGTTTCAACTCAAATCAACCCAACAAGTTCTCAGTTGAGCAATTATATAAGCTACTGCCTCACTCCCTGGTTACAGTCAACCCCTTTTCCTTTGAAAGTGCCATATAAACACAGACTTCTTCAAACATAAGAAGCTTCTCAGAATTCAAATATACCAATCATGGTGTCTTTTTAAAAAATAAATTTAAAAAAAAGCTCCTTTAGCTTTGGTTGGTGTGGCTCAGTCGATTGAATGCCAGCCTGTGAACCAAAAGGTTGCCGGTTCAATTCCCGGTCAGGGCACATGCCTGAGTTGCTGGTCAGTTCCACTGCTGGAGGCATGTGAGGGGCAACCAGTTGATGTATCTCTTCAACATCGATATTTCTCTCCTTCTCTTTCTCCCTCTCTTCCCCTCTCTCTAAAAATAAATAAATAAAAAGCTCATTTAGCCTTAGTTTCTGGGATTTTTAAACATGTTTTGCTTCTACTCTGTTCCTTCAGGGGGAAAAAAAAAAAAAAAACTGCACTCATTCATTCTTCATTCCCCTCTATTTCTTGATTGAGGATGACCTTAGATCTCCACCCTATCCCCCATGCAATGATAATGATAATGGCAATTGCAGGTAAAACATGTTCTAGGTATGGAGCTAAGCATTTTACACCCACCCTTTAATTTTCCCAACCACCCTGTGAAAAAGGTACTATTATTTCTAGTCTACAGATGAGAAAACAGGTTTAGAAGGTTAAGTAACTTGCCCAAGATTACAGAGCTAATCAATAGCTGTACTGGGATTCTAATCCAATTCTATCTATCTTTTATTCTTTATGTTTTATTGCCTCTACAGTCATAAGAGAAAATACATGTAAAAGTAATTTTAACATGGGAAACACCATCCACAAGAAACTCAGTCTTCTAAGGACTCTCCCCACATTCTGATTTCTCCATTATTCAGTCCCAGTCCCCACTTGACAACGGTCAACGTGGCATTTTCTGTTTCTCCTTCACCACAACTGCAGATCCCAGTCTTCTTACGTGTCCTAGAGCTTCCTCTCACTTAATTTCCCCAGCCCATCGCACCACGAGACACACATATGATGGGCCCTCTGTGGAAGAGAAGGCTCTGGTAATATCATTAGCTCATTCACCTACTTAGTACATGGGTGTCCAGAGCCAAATTTCAACCTTGGCTACATGTTGGAAGATTTAAACAGTTTTGATGCCTGGGCTCCAACCTAGACCTATTAAACTGGGGTCTCTGGGGGTGGGGCCCAGTCATCAATACTTTTTAAAGCTCCTCAGGTGATTCCAATGTGCAGCAAAATTGTGAACACTGACTATAGGTTTAATCTCCCTGCTACTGTTCTCATACTGTTTTATGTTTCTTAAGATTACAAAAAACCTCCAGAATTGCCCTTATATCTGTGTTTCTCCAGTATGCTTCCTGGACCATCCAGCCTTCGGAAGCTCATTAAATGTTGCCAGGCAGAAGATTGAGATTTCATGGGGGTCTTATAATAATTTTCCTCACAGGGAAGTCACCCTAAATTAGCCCCCTGGGATAATTTATTCTCCAAATCTTGCTTGGATCCCAAAACAAGCCAGAAGGAATTTATCCTTTGACACATGAATTAAATTTCCTAGGTTCTTTTGCTTTCTCTGTAACTGCATGAACTATGGAACTCTTATGAAGAGTCTCTTCCCAGCCTGGAAAGACCTGAAAAGGTCTGGGAGCATGAGCTCTGGAATAAAAAGAGTAGGTTTGATGCTTATTTTGGATATATCAGTATCTTATGACCAAATTTCTTAAAATTAAAGAAGTTGGCTATAAGATCACACTTCTTGGTGGCAGGGGAGAGATCCAAGATATGTGGCCGTGATTGGCAATGGGGTAAAATGTTCGCAGAGTTTTCTTTCACCATGTCTAAGATAAAGTGTAAAAAATTTGGTAGGCCCTTAAACTGAATGACCCCTAGGTGAAAGGTTACTTCAGCACCCTGGAACCATTTCTGCTTCACCTCTGCAATTTTACTATCTTTTCTGAAGTGAAAGCGCAGTAAAAGAAAATCCACATGTTACTTTTCATTGAAGACCTTATTTTAAACACTCTCAAACAGGGTTACAAATCGAAGCTTCTAGATTAGAGGAGGGTCGGCTTCCAGGATAGGATATCAAATCATGTGACCACCTTTCATCTCCTTTCCAACATATGAATTAAGCCCAGGTTTACCTCCCCAACCGCACCTCAGTGAAAGAGAGCGAAGAGGATTTTCAACAGGATTAAATGATATGAATAGCTTTCAGGTTTCCACTGGGGGCAGAGTTGGGGGCGGGGGTGCTGCAGCAGCTGCTCTGAGGAGAGAATAAAGGATTTGCTGGAGCTTTGTGACTGGGTGTATCTGCTGAGGATTGATCTGAGAGCCTTTCTTAGCCTCCTTTTCGGGGGAGGAGAAGGGCTTCTTTTCAAAGTCACATTATCTGGCAACAAAGCCTGACCCAGGAGGGTGGTGTTTGGGGGATTGCCGGCTTGCTGGGGAGAGAGGTGGGCTCAAAGCCCCCCTCATGAAGAAGACACACAGGCCTCAACAAATGGGTCTAGAAGCTGGGAGGGGCTGGAGGAGGGAAGCCCAGCCTTCCTGACTTTCCCAAAACCTCTAACCTCAGCCTTTCCCAGGTGGCTCATGCTCCTGGTAGCTACCTCTCTGAGCTCCTGAAGTGAAGGCTGTACCCTGTGCCTGGGAGCTGGGGCAACGTGTAGCATGAAGTTCAGAAAGATCACCCAGCAATTGCAGGGGACAGTGAAAAATGGGGCAGTTGCTCCTCAAAGCAGTTTGGCAGTTTCTTAATAAAGATACATTTACCATATGACCCAGAAATCCCACTCCTAGGTAATTACCTAAAAAAATGAAAACTATGTTCACAAGAAAACTTGTACACAAACTATTTACAAGAGCTACTTACAGAAGCTCTATTTACAAGCACCAAGAACTGAAACAACCAGAAACCTCTCGGCTGGCGAGGGATAAACACACTGTGGTACACCCCTACCACAGAGTCACTCTGCAATAAAAAAGAATCAAACTGGTGATACACTGAACCACATGGTGAATCCCCAATGCATTATGTTAAGTGAAAGAAGCCAGACTCAAAAGGCTACATACTGTGCTCTGTCTATAGAACATTCCAAAAGGCAAAGCTGTAGCAGGGGTGTCCAACCCGTGGACCTTGGGCCACGGACCTCGGGATGGCTGTGAATGTGGCCCAACACAAAATAGTAAATTTACTTAAAACAGTATGAGATTTACTTGTGATTACGTGTCTCAATGTATTTAATGTGCGGCCCAAGACAATTCATTTTCTTCCAATGTGGCCCAGAGATGCCAAAAGTTTGGACACCCTTGCTAGGGCACAGAGAGAGGAATTGACTACAAAGGGGTACCATGAAGGGATGGGGGGAGGTAATGGAATATTTGTATTGCCATTACGGTGGTGACTACACGACTGGATCATTTGCCAAAACTCATAGAACTGTGCAGTAAAAGGAGTAAATTTTACTCCATGTAAATAAAGAAAATAAGTCAGTAACAGTTATGTCATGAAAGGTGTGAAGAGAGGTTTTAAAACTGCCAGCCCTTGTAGTGGCTTTCAGTATACCTCTACACTCCGTTTTCCTGTTGGTGCTAACCAGGAAAACAGAGTTGGTCGTTCAGATTCCCATCACATTATCTTGCAGCTGGTACACAGGTGATAGTATCTCCTGATTGCTTCCCAGAGGAGATTGTGGGAGGGCACAAGCAGTGGGTGTTCTGACTCTGACAGTCCCAGTTCCTTGCCTCAGTTCTTCCTCCTTTCTCTCAAGAAGAATGTATGGCCTTGGCATTCCTTTTGGGATGCCTTCTTTTAACACAAATTCTCCTTTCGTTCCCTCTTCAAATTATTCATTGGCAAATTGAAAGGCAAATTGTTTTGTGTGTATGACATGATCAAAGGACCATTCAGAACCTCCACTTTCTGCCATGGGACATCCCAGGTTGTGCCTCAATGCCAGTGGGACTGAGAACCTTGCTTCTCCGAGTGTGTTCCAGGACCAGCAATATCAGCATTACCTGGGAGCTCATGGGAAATGCAGACCCTCAGGCCTGCCCTAGACCTATAGAATAAGTATATACCTTTTAACAAGATGCCCAGGGACTCACAGGCACATTAAAGCCCTATGTCAGATACAAGTGTCCATCTTAATGACACTTGGATCCCCACTAGCTGTTGTGGGAAAAAGAGGCCCTTGGGTCTCAGCCAATCCTGACTCTTCACTGCACTGCTTACTAGCTGTATGGGGGTGATGAAAGTATATAAGCTTCTGAACCTCAGTTTTCTCATCTGTAAAATGGAGATATTAATGTCATTTTCATAGGATTGCTGTGGGTGTTAAACTATGTAGTATAGGAAGGCAATGCTACTGTGCCTGGCCCAGAGCATAGGTTTATATACCTCAGTTGCCCCACCCAACTCTTCAGCCTACTCAACCAATTTGATATTTGTTGCCTTAACACTGAAGTCAAATCCCAAATCAGATGAAACATTTGAAGGAGTTAAATGGGCTATGCATAGGTGGGCAGGGGAAGAGACAGATGACTTTGGTAATTGCCTATTTTCAGGGTATGCTAGATCAGTGGTTATCAAAGTTTGGTCCCTGGAATAGCGCTACCTGGGAACTTGTCAGAAACACAACTTCTAGGGGCTTACCCAGACTTACTAAACGGAAACTCTGTGTTGGGCTCTAGCCAACTGTGATTTAATGAGTCCTCCAGGTGATTTTGATACACACTAGTGACACCAAAAGCCTACAATTTTGGTCTTTGTTGAAGATCTGTATAAAGAAGAGCTATTTAAAGAGGTTTGCTGGAAAGCCAAGCTATTCCTTCGGCTTAGAGATTCCTGGTTTTCAAACTCAGTACTAAAACACATTGATGTGTGAAGACATGTCTGGCTCTGTTGTGACATATATTGCCAACAATTTGCAACTGATTTGTTCAACAAATTCAGTCAGCAACTACTTATAGTGCTCCTGTTACATGTCAGACACTGTTCCAGGCTCCACCAGTAGAATGAAACCTTAAGCAATGCAAGTACAACTGGCATGCACAGGTTTTGGAATCCATTCAAACATTTCACTCTACTTGGTAAGAGAAGTTAGTCTATTAGCTACAAGAGTGGGTAACAGTCAGTATTTATTAAAGAAGGGGCAGGGAACCTAGGTCAATGATTAGATGAAGGAAAAAGGGTTACAAGAGTCTCTATCACGATTGTTTTAGGGAATCCTGCAAATAACATTTTTAAGATTATTTGAGCAGACTCCAGGTTATTCCTATAATTATGCCTCCTTAACTCACACTTCAGCTTGCTTGCTTAAGTGGACGCTGTTAAGGATGGTCAACCCCAGGCTATGTTTAGTTCATAGAAGTTTACTAATGGTGATCATTACTCACTGCATGCTTGCAAGCAATTTTTGTGGTTCCGTTTTCCTTAAAATTTCACCCATAGAGGCTGTATTAGCTATCTATTGCCACAATAGTGTGCATAACAAAGGAGATCCAAACTTACTGACTTAAAAAAAATAGCTGTTATTTCTCACAAGTCTCTGAGTTGGCTGGGCCAATTAGGCTGATCTCAGTTGGGCTTCTGGTGTGTCTGCAGTCAACTGGTGAGTCAGATGGAGACTGACTGATTAAGAAAGATCTCAGCTGTGACCACTCAGTTCTCCACATAATTCCTTATGCTTCAGCAGGTTGCCCAACTTGTCCATGGCAATGGCAGAGTCTTGAGGCAGGAGGGAGAATAAAAGTACACAAGAGGCGTAGGCTTAGAGTTAGCACCATCACTTCTGCTTCATTCTGTTGGCCAAAGCAAGTCATAAGGCCTGCCAGACTCAAGGGGTGGGGAAATGGGCTGCACCCTTGGTGGGAGAACCAAAGAGGTGTGGTATGGGCCACACCTATATCCACACCTATATCCACTCCTATATCCACAGGAGTAAAGTGTTGGGGTGATTTTTGCAATTAATCAATCATAAATGCATTTGTAATTATGACAGCAGGAAAGGATAGGTGAAGAATGCTTTAGAAGTAAATTTAAGTTCTCTGAATCTAAGTTTGTAACCTTATTACTATTATCTGTGGAGTGGAGGTCTGAAAGAAATCAAGACATTTCAAAAAAAAACCTGAAGTCTAGTATCACCTGATATCAGATAGCCATATCATTTCTGCTTGTAAAATTCACATTTTTGAGAAAGCCAAATGGTTTATTTCACTACTTATATGCTTACAAAAGGCTTTTTTATAAGTACCCTACCTCAGAAAAAGAAGGGACTTATATCTCATTAGTTTTACTTCTCAGAAAAAGTTTACAGAATTTCATCAACATCTACACATTTACATGAGAGATCTCAATTGAAAAAGAAAGACAAAGAGAAAGGGAAGAAGAGAAGGAGGGAGAAATAGGGGTGGGGGCAGGGAAGGAGGAAGGAAGGAAGGAAGGAATCCACTGTGTCACTGACCTGGGAAATCACAACCATGTAAACTAGAAGATTAGAGAACTCAGGAAAACTGGGCCGATCTTTGGACAGGGTGATTTGTGAATGTCTTTTGAACAAGAACAATTAAATTGTTAGGAATTTAATCTATAATCATTTCCTACACTTGATAATTTATTCAGTGATTCAATAAATAGTTGCTGAACAACTATTCAAAAACAAAAAAGCAACTGCACTAGATATTTAGGGATCATCTTTGGATTAAGCAAAACTATCATCAGAAAAATATATACTTGGGTCAATTTTATCTTTCCTTCCTTACTTCTGTCACCACCCTTGACCCCACTCCCACTCAGCTTTCTTTGAGCAGTTCTTCAGTGTCCTGCCCTTGATTTTAAGTATGCGTCATTCTAAGAAACAATTGCATTTCTCAGAATTCCATAATGTGAGACCTATACCGCCCCAATGTTAATAATTATATACCCACACATACGTGAATGTCTTTCATTACGAAATGCCAGGAAAAGCCTTGCTTCATCTGAGAGACTAGCTTTTTGTCTCTGCTTGGGTTAAGTTAATCTTGAGGCTAACTGTGTTTTCTTGGTCACTCTGGTTGTCTGTGAGCTTAGCATCCAATTTTCAATTCACCTATTTATGCTTGATCTGCCTGTTTCCATGTATTATTGTTCCTTCCTAATCTTGGTTTTCTTTAACTCTATTTTCATGGTCCTGATATTTATTTACTTCCATATTTCACCAGAAGTTGCCTGTTTTTGTTTTGTTTTTTAAATATACTGGTCTATAAATATATGGTTGGGTAAATAACTGTGAGAATTCCAGTTATAACACTGAACTCGTGATGGGATGACCCAAATGTAGATTTGACTAATACTTAATGATACAGCATGGCACCATTCAGTGGAAGCACATTTAATAACATCTGCCTAACTGTAAACTTTCTGTATTCAGTGTGGGTTAGACCTTAACGTGCATACAAATCACTTGGGTATCTTGTGAAATTGCAGTCTCTGATTTAAAAGGTGTAAGGGGGGATTTGAGAGTTTGAATTTCTATTGAGCTTCCAGTGATGCCAATGCTGCTGGTCTTCACATTGCATTCAAAATAGCTGGAGATAGAGTTTATACAACAAGCCACGCTATGATGACCAGCACGCAGCATTTAGAGTTGACTTATTTGCTACAACCATTTGGTAAATATGCGAGTGATTGGTCCTTGAAAAATCAGTTTGGAAAGCAGATGGGTCCATGCCTTCTCACCCCTGCATGCCAGGCTCTGCTAATCCTGTCAGCAGCATCAACATCATCTTTGCCTAAAATTGAGGGAGGGGAGGAACAGGGAGTGGTTTAATGGCTACAGAGTCTCAGTTTAGAAAGATAAAAAAAGTTCTGGAGATTGGTTTCACAACAAAATGAATGTACTTAACGCTATTGAATTGTACACTTAAAAAATGGTTGATGGCTGGGTCAAGACTGAGGCATAAGTAAACATGGCTCACCTACTCACCTACTCACACAACTACAGCAAAAATTACAACTAAACTATAAAATAACTATCACCCAGAATTGTCAGAAAATTGAGCTGTACAGAAGTCCAACAATCAAGGAATTGAAGAAGTCACATTCATTCAGATCTTAGTAGGGGCAAAGATGAAGAATGGACCACTTCCATGCCCATGTGTGGTGGATAGAACTCAGGAGAGACATCCCGGGAGCAAGGGATCCCAGTGCCACACCAGACTGCCCAGTTCAGGGTTCCAGTGCTAGAAAGATAAGTCCCTATAACTTCTGGCTGTAAAAAGCAGGGCAGTTGGGACAGTGGAAGAAACTGAGGGGTTGTTAGGCATCTCATCTTAAAGGGCCCATACTGGATTTAGGACTTACGCAGACTCACTCCCTCTGGGCTCTAACACCAGGGCAGCAGCTTAAAGGGCACCAGAAACATATAGAGAGAAACTGAAGTGTCTGGCATCAGGTCAAGGGCTGGGAGAGAGCTTCCTAGCAAACAAAACTCCAGAGGCCAGGTAGTGGCCATTAGCCCTTCCCCACAGGAGCCACAGAGCAGCTGCACCATCTCTGAGATTCCACCAACCTAGTTCAAGGGGTTGCCCCACCCTGGCAATTACCTAAGGCTCCACTCCATACAACTTCATGGATGCACTTTTCTACATTAGGCCCTGCTACTAAGACAGGGAGTCAAAGCAGCTCTACCTAATGCATAGAAACAAACACAGGGAGGCTGCCAAAATGAGGACACAAAGAAATATGGCCCAAATTAAAGAGCAGAACAAAACTGCAGAAAAAGAACTAAACCGAGTGAAGATAAGCAATCCAGCAGATGCAAAGTTCAAAACACTGATTATTAGGATGCTCAAGGAACTCATTAAGTACTTCAACAGCATAAAAAAAGACCCAGGAAGAAATGAAAGTTACACTAAATGAAATAAAGAAAAAATTACAGGGAACTAACAGTGAGTGGATAAAGCCAAGAATCAAGTCAATGATTTGGAACATAAGGAAGAAAAAAATGCAATCAGAACAGCAATAAGAAAAAAAGAATCACCAAAGACAATGGTAGGGTAAGGAACCTCTGGGACAACTTGAAACATAACAACATTGTAATCATAGGGAAGTCAGAAGGAGAAGAGGAAGGGTAAGAAATTGAAAACTTATTTGAAAGAAATGATGAAAGAAAACTTCACTGATTTGGTGAAGGAAATAGACGTACGTATAAGTCCAGAAGCACAGAGATTCCCAAATAAGATGGAAGTAAAGAGGACCACACAAAGACACATCATAATTAAAATGCCAAAGGTTCAAGATAAAGAGAGAATGTTAAAAGCAGCAAGAGAAAAGCAGGTGGTTACCTACAACGGAATTCCTGTAAGACTGTCAGATGATTTCTCAAAACAAACTTTGCAGGCTAGAAGGGACTGGTAAGAACTACTCAAAATGATGAAAAGCAAGGACCTACAACCTAAATTACTCTATCCAGCAAAGCTAACATTTAGAATGGAAGGGCAGATTAAATGCTTCCCATACAACGTAAAGCTAAAGGAATTCATCATCACCAAGCCATTATTACATGAAATGTTAAAGGGACTTATTTAAGAAAAAGAAGATCAAAACTATGAACATTAAAATGGCAACAAATTCACAACTATCAACAATTGAATCTATAAAACAAACTAAGCAAACAAGCAAAACAGAAACAGAATCACATATATCGAGATTATTTGTATGGTTACCAGGTGGGAAGGGGATGGGGGAGAATGGTGGAAAAGGTGCAGGGATTAGGAAGTACAAATTGGTAGGTACAGAATAGGCAGGGGGATGTTAAGAACAGTACAGGAAATGGAGTAGCCAAAGAACTTATATGCATGACACATGGACATGAACTAAGTGGGGGGATTTTTGGCGGGAATGGGAGGTACTGGGTGGATTGGGACAAAGAGTGAAAAATTGGGACAACTGTAATAGCATAGTCAATAAAATATATTTAAATCATGGTTTATGGCAAATTTTGTGTTATATTTTACCACAATCTTAAAAAAAATCATTTTCAGAGGTAGTCAAATTTCTCAGCTATGTGAAGGCTACTGCAGAATATGCTGGGGCTGTATTTTTCCTTAATTGTTAACCCCTTAGATTTCTAGTAATGTAGCCTCAGACTGTGTCCCGAGAGTGTTAGACGGTGACACTGTTACAGAGCAGGGCAGGGGGTGGTTCACAATAAATTATTACAGAAAGGATTCCCCCTTTCTGTCTCTGGAGGTTCCTTCCCCCACGCCCACCTGCCAGGTTCGAAATGCCCGCCGCCAGAGGAAAGACATCTCTCAATGCCAGAGACTGGTGAAAAGGAAAGGATTTGTTTATTTAAAAGTTACACAGACTTAGAGTAATGGCTTAATGTCTTCAGTAAGATACTAAAGTCCTTTAGAATGCCCACAGATGCACAGTCCTTCCCTCTCCCTGTGCCCAGTCCGGGGTACCGTGTCTCAAGAAAAGAAGTAGAAGTCCGTGGTTCAGGCTCCCGGCACCATCAGCTGTGTGGCTGCTGCAATTTCCAGTTAATCCAAAGCCATGCGGCACCTTCTCATAGCTCACCAGCAAGAGTCCTTCCTCCCCTTTCTTCCTGGCAAAGTCTCTCCTGCTGCCTAAGCCGTGTGGCAAAAAGAAGCACTCCAAAACCTCGTGGTCCTCTATACTCTCCTTCAGAACTGTGTGGTCCTTTTCCCCATTTCAGAACCGCGTGGCCCTCTCCCTTTCTCCTCAGAACCTTGTGGTTCCCTCCTCTTATGGCTTCCGCGCCTTGGTTTAAATCCCAGCGCCCATCTTCCTTTGCAGTCCTATTTCTGACTCCTCCTACAGTCAGTTACACCTGCCAGCATCCCTGTATTCTTCCAGCTTTACTGGGCTGCCATAGTAAGTCTGGGCAGGTGTAGCCCCATGGCATGGAGCCAATCATCTCCAAGCTCTCCCACAGGCCCTGTAACCAGGGGGAGTTGCTTCCCAGTCCCATCTTCGGTGGAATTTGGTCCCATCCCCCTGGCTCAAAGCATGGCCACAGCTACTTAACACATCCATGAAACCAGTTAAAGGTTATAGATATGTTAAATGACTGTGCCAGGGGTTAGCTGCAAAGCTGTTGCTACCCAAAACAGCTCTGAATGGCGCTGTTCCATGTGTCCCATCCCCCCTGGCTCAGGCTTGTCAGGGTGAGGACATCCTACATACATTTTTCTAATATTTCCTGGACACCCCGAGTCCCGGACCCCATTACAAATCCCTTCTTGGGGCCCTCCTCTTGGCTGCACCCTGCTTCAACACTACTGTTCTTCATAGTTACGTTGCACTGTTAAGGCATATTACACATATGATCTATTAGGCATCCCACCTCCTCGTCACATGAATTACTGCCAAACTATCCTAAAATAATGTAATTGACTTTTCTAGTTTTTACCTGTCTTTGAAAAAAATATCACTTCCATGGATACGATAACCAGCTTTTAGAAATTAAACTTTCTCTTTAACAGTCTTTCTAAGTTTTGCATGCCTTAGTTTTATTTCCAAAAGAAAACTTTGGGAATCATTTCTGAATAATGCTTATGGAAATCGGTGATCAGTAAACCTATGTTATGACTATGTTATGTAATATCTAAGGATCTAGAAATTTACAGATAGCACTTGTGCCAATAGCTCTGTGCTGAAGTTAATGTTTCTTTAGCCATCCTTGAGCTAAAAACAATAGTAAAAACTTGGCATAAAAACAGTAATAAAAAACAACTATTTACCTTCCAAATGCAAAATTGAGCATTGCAATCATCCACTTTTTATGTTTTAAGTAACTTCAAATTTTGAGAAAGCCATCAGTGAAGAAATTATTGGCTTGAGAACAGAAGTGTCAAACACAGACACAGGCTTGTAATTTATTGAGAACCATTAACCCAAACACAAAATCCTGGGATGTAAAGCCCTGTAGCTTTCATGCCATTGGCAGGTGTAATCACCTTTCTTTGACTCTCACACTTATGTATGTTTTGAAATTTTCTCAGATAACTGAATATATTTAGCTCTCCTTTTCACAAGTTCCAACAACTACTTTGATTTTTTTTTTTTAAGATCTGGAGGCAGATTTCGGTTGGCACAAGTTTAGAAAGCCAAGTACAAATGAGAAGAAAAGGTGCTCGTAGAGTAAATCATATTGTGACAATTTCTTTGGGGGCCTAAAAATAATAATCCTTCTCCTCCCACCTTCTAAGTTCTTCTGGCTTGGCTAACCAAATTAACAGCAAGAGATGAACAGGAGAAAATAAAAATTTTAATACGTGTGTATGGGGAATTCACACAGCACGAAAATTCCATAGACAATGAGGCAACACTGGGTATATATGACACTTGGGACAAAGAGAAAAAATTGGTATAGGGGGACGGGGCTTAGATTTCAGAAGTCAGGATAAGCAATTTACAGGTGGTTGAGGAAGAGCAGAAAGCACACGGCAGGTACATTTTTGCTAGGCAACCCAGAAACAAAGGGACACGGGGCAGGGGGTGAGCTAGTAAACACGCTTGGAGTCATCCTAATTCTAGGGTGAAAATGCTTAAAGTAATTATGCCAAGGTTCCCTTCCTGAAACAGGTTTTTAAAACTCGGAATCTCTTTAAGAAAAGGGGCAAGTAAAAAACCACATCACCACAACACAACAAAACAAACAAACAAAAAACCCACAAAAAACCAAAATAATGCTTCCTGAGTTTGTTCAGCTTTAATTGATTTCAGTTTGAAATAATCTGCATGTCAGGGTAGCACATTCCAGAGACACAGGCCCCCAATGCTCCCTGCCTCTGGATGGGTAATTTCCAGAGCTTCTTAGGGGACAGAAATGTTTGTGAGAGTTTAGTCATACTTTACAATTATAGAAAATTGTTAGTTGCATTGAGATCAGTCAACTATACAAATGGACCAATTTGGTTTTAAAAATGCTATTCTGGAATATCTGTGAGTCAAATCATTTAGGTGTCATTCACAGAACAGGCAACCCTCTACATTATCACCAAGAGGAAAGTGAGCGAATCATTTACAGTTGTGTTGAGAATGGCAATTTAATAGCAATTTACAGCCAGGATTCTTAATTTCAAAGAAGACACTCACCTGTAAGAACAGAATACATTTTGTAAGTGGCTGGAACTTTTTCTGCCCAGCCCCAATACAACTATAAAAGTTCATAAAGAATCTTAGGGTTTAATTCAAGGAGTGAAATGAGGAAATTAATCCCAAGGTTCCTGAATTTTGCATCTTGGGTTTTATGTGACTTTCTCTGATTGGCTTGTTAAAGGTGATGTGAACACATTACTCTATTTGTCTTGCTAGGTTTCCATGTAATCATTGTGAGACAGGATTGAGGCAGGACAGGCAAAATTATAAATGTCTGAGCTCAAAGCAAAACCAAAACAATATTTAAAATAAAGCTCATAGAAAATTTACTGTTGATAACACAAGAAATTCATAGTCTGGTTTCCAAAGAAAGTTAATTCGAATCTCTTGTGTATGTAAAATGAAGTTTTGAAAAAAAAAAAAAAAAAGGTTGGATCTACTCAATTTATGTTTGAATGTATAAACTTGTGGCCTGGTTACGGTTGCTGTGGGAACTATAACTTAATCCTGCTTTTTTTCATGTCTAATTTTGTCTAATTTGTTGCCCATAGGTTGTTTTTTTTTTTGTCTCCTTTTTCTTGATAACTTCTTGTGATGAAGTAGAATAATCCACAGAGGTGGGTGTGCTTCCTTGGGGAGCTGGCTGGGCAGAGTTATCAGGGCTGGCATTTTCTGCCATGATAATGTGGTGAACCAAGAGAGGAGCTTGTAGGACACATAAGTATCCTTTGGTTCTGCTGGAAAAGAACAGAAAGATATTGCATCTGCCTTTCTGTAGAATAGGGCTCATGAACTTGCCCTAACTTTTCTGCAATATTCAAACAAAGAAAAAGGAAGATATTAAAGGACATTTTACATGTCCCTTAATATTTGGACTGTCCTCTCTTATTTACTGGAAAGAAGGAACGAAGAAGAAAGGAATGAGGAAAAGGAACCTTGTTTTCATTACTACAGTCTGCACTGTCATTGTTCTGGACAAGCAAGCCCTTCAGTCTGTAGTGCTAAAGTCCCAACTTTTGTGTTGTCCACCATACTCTTTGCATCCTACACAATACCTGGTACATCAATACTATTTTTCTTAGCACTTTACAGTGGAAAATTTCAAACATTGAGAAAATTGATAGAATTTTATGTGAATACCAGCATGCCTACCACCTGGATCTAATCTTTAGCATTTGTTTTGCTTCAGCATCTATCTATCCACCCAGACATCCTCTATCCGTCCGTTAATCCCTCTAATTACGTATTTCCAAGTTGCAAGTATTTTTTCACTTCCCTCTAAGTTCTTCAGCACTTCCCCCAGCCGGTGTGGCTCAGTTTGTTGGATGTTGTCTTGCAAACTGAAAAGTTGCCAGTTCAATTACTGGTCAAGGTACATACATATGGAAGGCTGACATTTCTCTCTCACATTGATGTTTCTTGCCCTCTCTCTTCCCCTCCCTTCCTCTCTTTCTAAAATCAGAAATAAAATATTAAAAAATAAATACTTCAGCACTCATATAATTAACTCAAGTTGAATATTACATTTTTCTCCTTTGAACATATAACAAAATACAACGTAAGTGTACCATTTAATAAATTTTGACAAGTGCATGCACATACTTGTGTAACCCAAAGCCTTATCAAGATACAGAACATTACCCCTCCCCCAGAAGAGGCCCAAAGCCCATTCCCAGCTGTCTCCACTCTCCTATCTCCCCAAGCAATCAGTTTTAATTTTTATTTACTGTAAATTAGTTTTGCCTGTTCTGGAACTCCAAATAAATGGATTTTTACAGTATGTAGTCATTGTGTTTAGCTTGTCACTCAGTATACTTTTTGAGATCATCCATATTGCTTAATGTAACATAGTCCTCAATAAATAGTGATTTGCTGATTTTTATCAGTGTTGATTAACCAGCGCTTTAAGTTGACTAAATGTATTTAAATACAATTATAAGAGTTTGAATGTCTCTTAAGCCTTTGGAGGCGTTCAGCACTGCTGTTTGTTAATCATTCAGTAAAAGAAAGGCAAGATTTGTGGGAAAAGAAAAATAAGGCATCATCTTTTTAAAGTTAAAGAGGATACCCAAGGATGATTATGGTTTGAGCACGAGACAGGCCAGAAGTGACTATATCGTCTAGTCACAGGTATGGTGTGATGGTACAATGTGGCAGTTTTCACAGGAACGGTTTTGGAATATTCACTTGCTCCAGGCTATACCCAAAGGCAGGATGTGACCTGGCCAAATCTGCGTGAGTTCTTTCCACACTAGTTCCCCATTCTCTAGGGAGGGAGGCTGAAACCTGGCTGTGGGGAAGTGGAGCTTCCACTTGATGTCTGGTGTGGTAAATGTGACTGGCTTTTTGGGGGAGTACCAATTAGTTGGAAGAGTCCCAACTGAAAATTTTCAAAAGAATCCCTTCAAGCCCGTAAGTGTCTTCTCTAAAAGTGGGTTCCCAAGCTCAGGGAAAATGAAGGACACTGTGCTTTTTGACATGAGAATTTTATTAGGGATTTGATATTTTTGTTAGGGTTAATCAGGTAGTATTAATCCCTGGGAAATCTATGTTCCCTTTCTTATTAGCCAAGGGGGCTAAACTCACCTGTAGCTTGGAGCTGAACCTCCTCCCCCCACCCCCATCCCACCAGTTTACATACAGCCCAAATTACTACGGGGAGGCACCTGCGTCTCAAGTAGCCCTCTCCGGTTAAGCCAGGTGGCTGGATGTAAACTCTTCAATGAAAGGCCTGGCTCCACAGCCTCCTTCCTGAGGGGTATGAAGGGGTCTGGGTGGGGGGGAGATGGGGAGACAGACCATGGGGGTACAGAATTAGAACAGGTTCAGGCAATGGGAACTCCAAAGTTCGCATTTTAAGACGTCACCAGCCTTCATAAATTGTGCTTTTTCCAGAAGGCGCATTTTGTTTCTAAGCCATCACTCAACAGCCCCATTGGGAAATTTAGGGGTAGAGGTGAGAAGGGGCAGAGAGGAGATGGGGGAGATTAGTTTATGAAAACTAGTAAGAAAAGCCTGTATAGGAGGAATACAGTTGATAACTGGATGCCTTTTAGGATAACTGGGGGAAGCAAGGACTGGAGCACATTAAGACATAATGTCCAGGTTGCTACTACCTATGCCAGCCGCAAACCTGTTCTGCTCTTAGATATGGCCCTTTGAAAATGTGAATTAATTCTCTCACCAATGAGCACTAGATGGGACACATTACCATTAAGGTGCCTTTCTTAGGTGCACTTCTTGGGTTGATGAAATGCCAAGATTCCTAAATCAGACTTGGTGGCTTTGAACAAATGTAGAGGTTAGCTGCCTTATTCCCCTGCATGAAACGTAGCACTGAATATACTGTCTATATTCAGCCACGCATTAAGTGTAGCCTGTAAATGACCACAAATTATCCATCCTTTTATGCTCTCATCTCAGAATGTTGGAAACTATTTTCCCTTGACCCACTGCAGCCCATCAGGTCCCAGAGCTCGAGCCAGGATTCGGTCCCTAAACAGTCACGCTTTTCTGCAGCACATACCCAATACAAGGGCCAAAACTTTGTCCATCCTTCAGCGTAAATCATTCTTTTCCTTAAAAAGTTTCCCTCAAACGCAGCAGTAGGTTCTCTGGAAGAGGGGTTGAGAGGCTTCGGCCGGCCCGCAGGTTTCCTTTGACCTTGTTTATGACCGTAAGCTCGCCTTTAAGTGGAAAAAAAGAATTCGTTTCCACTACCACCCCAGAGAAGCCAAGTTCGGCTGCAGGGCGATGGCGATGAGATGGTCCCTTCCAGATTCATCTATTGCCACCCAGAAAGCTGCTCGGAGGCCGCCTACAGGTGCAATCCCCGCACTGCGGCCAGGACAGAGGGGCTGGACAGAGTGTGAGTCCAAGCCCACCAGCATCTTTGCCTGCCCTTTCCAAAGCCCGAGCAAGGACCCAGCGTGCCCGCCGCCCTCTACCCCGGTTTCCCCTCGCCTCTGCCCTGGTGCGGTCTGGGAAGGAAGTTATGAGCCCTCCCAGGCTACGCAGACTTGGATTTGGGAGGAGGTGGGGCGCGGCCGAAGCTTCCCCTCGAATCTGCGGCAAGCCTGGCTCCGGGAAAGTTTTTCAGAGTTCCCAGCAGCGCCAGCCCAGGTCGCCTCCGCCGGTCGAGCAGACGGCGGCGAGTGCGCCAGCCTCGCCGCCGCCTCTGCCGCTACTGCCGCCAGCAGCGCGCTTTGGGCGGCTCGCTCGCGGGAAGCGGGCCGGGCTCCCCGCGGGCAGGCCCTCCTCCTGGGGTGAAAGCCGCAGCTGACGCAGGCGGCTCGGAAGGCGGAAGCTGCCCCTCTCCGACCGCTCAGGCAGCGCTGTGGCGCCTATACCTGGGACCCCCGACGAGCAGGCGGAGGCGTCCGGCCCGAGGCACTGGAGAGGGGCGGTCTGTGCACAGGGCCCCCGGGCGTCCCTTTACAAAGGACAGTCCTAAGTTGCTCCTCACGCCCTCCCCCATTTCTGCCTAACCCAAAGCTCCCGAGGGCAGGAATTTGCGACGGGCCCCCGAACGTCAACGCCGTCCTACGTGTCCCGAACCCCCCAGCCCCTTCCAAGTTCCTCCCAGTACTCCCCCTACCCATCAATCCAGAGGGGAAGGGGCGTGCCTCGGGTGGGCACGCCCCTCATGAATATTAATAGGTGCGCATGCGCTTGCCGGGCGCGCTGGGTAAAGGTGGCCAGCCGGGGCCGCGGCTCCCAGACGGGCTCTCCGAGTCCCTCTCTGAGAGCCGGGTGGGCACGCGTCATTGTGTTACCTGCGGCCGGCCCGCGAGCTGGGCTTGGGTTGTTTTTTTTTTTTCCCTCCCCTTTCTCCCTTTTTTCTGTGCAGCTGATCTGAAAGGGAATAAAAGGCCGCGCATAATCATAATAATAAAAGAAGGGGAGCGCGAGAGAAGGAAAGAAAGCCGGGAGGTGGAAAAGGAGGGGGAGTGCCTCAAAGAAGCGATCAGAATAATAAAAGGAGGCCGGGCTCTTTGCCTTCTGGAACCGGCCGCTCTTGAAAGGGCTTTTGAAAAGTGGTGTTGTTTTCCAGTCGTGCATGCTCCAATCCGCGGAGTATATTAGAGCCGGGACGCGGCGGCTGCAAGGGCAGCGGCGACGGCAGCACCGGCGGCAGCACCCGCAGAAACACCAGCGCGAACAGCGGCGGCGGCGTCCCGAGTGCCCGCGGCGCGCGGCGCAGCGATGCGGTCCCTACGGACGTACGGCCGGCCCGGGCGCCCCCTGAGTCTCCTGCTTGCCCTGCTCTGCGCCCTACGAGCCAAGGTAGGAGCCCGCCGGGCCTCACTCTTACGGCCCGCCCTCTCCTTTCCCCCGCGACGCCCAGGATGCCTGCGGTTGAGCGCCGCGAGCGGGGTCCTCGATCGCCCAGCTCCCGGCCGGGGCCCCTGTGCTGGGGCTGCACCTGGGCTGGGGGAGCCCCCGTCTTCTTAAATGTACCCTCCAGGCTGGGCAAGGGGCGCGTTCGCTCCTCTCTTGCAACTCCCGGGCAGTCGTCGGATTTCTCCCGCACTCGTGTGTTTTTTTGGGGTTTTTTTTGCCCGGGAATCACGTTGAGTCTTTGAGCTCAGTTTTGTAAAATTATTTTCACTTGGCACCGAGGGCTCGTCGGGGGGGGAGGGAGGGAGTCGCCACTTCCACCCTCGAAGAAAACAACTTTTCCCTGTGCTGACCTCCCTTCCTCGCCGGCAGGTGTGCGGAGCCTCCGGCCAGTTCGAGTTGGAGATTCTGTCCATGCAGAACGTGAACGGGGAGCTGCAGAACGGGAATTGCTGTGGCGGCGCCCGGAACCCGGGGGACCGCAAGTGTACCCGTGACGAGTGTGACACCTATTTCAAAGTGTGCCTCAAGGAGTACCAGTCCCGCGTCACGGCCGGGGGGCCCTGCAGCTTCGGCTCGGGGTCCACTCCTGTCATCGGTGGCAACACCTTCAACCTCAAGACCAGCCGCGGCAATGAACGCAACCGTATCGTTCTGCCTTTCAGTTTCGCCTGGCCGGTGAGTGACGGACGCAGGCAGGGAGGCCGCGCCGAGATTCGCACCCGTGCCTACCCTACCGAGTCATTTCTCTTGAGAGAGGGTTATAAGGGCCTTGGCTTAACGCGGCGCTGAGGACTTTTTAGGGTGGGGGATTAGGGAGCAATATTCGGCAGGCCCCATCCCCGCTGCTTTTTGCCCAGAGCACAAAAACGGGGGCACCAGAGATTTGGGGGAAAAGCTCCCAGGAAAGCGGGTTTAACTTGCAAATTGAAGGTCCCGGAGTAAACCTCCCTCCCCCCGGAGGTCATTGTAGATGATCTTTGCTTAACCAATTAAACGCTGTGGAAGGCGACTCGGCTCAATTTTGGTCTTCTAACGCTGTCCAAATTGGCATCCCTCCCCTTTCCCGTGAACGGCAGGGAGGGCGGGTGTGTCCTTCCTGGAGGGTGTGGAGGGAACCCGTTTCCCGCTGCTCCCCAGGAGATTTTGGTGTGTGCGGAGGCGCGCTCTGGGCTGAGAGAAAGGGACTGGCGGTGGGGGCAGCCACTGGAGGTAGGGTGGCTGGGGGCGGTGGTCTTCGGGCCTTTGCCCGAGCTGCCTCCGCCCCCTGCCGGCTCCTTCCTGCTCTCGCCCCCGCTCGATGTAACCTGTGGCCTAACTTCCAGTGTTTCCCGGGCTCGAACAGCTGTGTTTGCAAACTTCCCCGGGAAGGGCGGGGGTTTGCCCTTGTCCGGCGGGCGCATGGTACCCGTAAGCCTTCAGGGGTGTGCCAGGGCCTGGAAGGGGCGGCCCGCTAGAAGCAGTGTTGGTGGGTGCAAATACATGGACCCCAGTTTGAGAGCCGCCCGAGGCCTAGGCCCCCACTGGCAGACCCCACATGGAGGCCCTTGCAACATCCCGAAATGGGTGGAAGGAAGATGAGTGAGATTGCAGAAGGGGAGGAAAGGGGAAAAAGTTGGTGCCCTCTGTCCCGTTCATCCTGTCGGGGAGGCGTGACTCATTGCCAGGACCTCAGTTTGGCCCAGCCAGTGCCCGGAGGGTGGGTGGAGAGAGGGGGAGCTCTGTGCGTGGGGAATACTCTCCACCACGTGCTCTGATGGGGTGCACTCTGCTGCCTCCTATCCGCGGGCGGGTGCTGTGATTCCCAGCGCTTGGGAGAAGAGGGTAGAATGTCTGCCATGGTGTGTGTGAAGCTGGGGGTGGCTCTCACGTTTACAGGAGCTGGCTTAAGAAAGTGCCCTCTGCCGTGGAGAAGATAAGACAGTTATCAGAAACATGCCCTTAAAAGGGGTTTACAAAAACCTGTGATAGTGGAGTTCTCTGAGAATGAAGGGCTGTTTCTGTTGCGGGATTTCATTTTTATAAAGCAAGTTTATCTTGTTTGTTAATCCCTTATTAGGGAGAACTTTAAATTAAAGAGGTTAGGCACATTTTTAATCTGGCTGGGTCCAAGTTTACTGTGAATACTGACTGCCCTTGAACATGTGTTTGGAGTTTCAGGAAGGGGCCTGCAGGTGGTTCCACCCTCCAAGAATCAGTCCCCAGCCCCTCGCTTTTCACAAGACCATAAAAGGAATCTTATTAGTGATGTGGAAAAGCTGCAGGCCTGGCTGAGGTTCATTTTAGAAAGTAGGGTCAGAGGATGGATGGAAACAGGGAGCCTCGCTCCCCAGGCTGGCTGGGGAAAATGACCTAGAAGGTGTGTCTGTCTCCTTTTGACACCTGGCAGAGAGTCCTGGATGGGGAAGGAGCAGAAGTAGCATGTGAAGGCAGAGAGATGATTGATTTGCTGGTGCTCTTCTGTGGTTTCAGGCCCACGGGTCACCAACCATGAAATAGACTTTCTAGAATGAAGGGCGGGGCGGGGGGGTTGCTGCTGGGGCTACACCGCGAGTGTGGTTCTTTTGAAGTTAGGCCAAATGTATGCATCACTCATAAACAAGTCTCCACCCTGCTGCCCCAAAAAAACCTGCTGTGAAATATAAGCTTTACTTCCAAAGAGAAATCGGAGTTCAGGTGTACTGTTTTAGTTTATTTTTCTGAGTGCGGTTGGAGAAACAACCACAGTCTGTAACTTTCAGGAATGATTCTAGGGTGAATGTTAACTGGAGTGAAAGCACTCAGGTAGCCAAATGAGCATGGAAGTAAATAAACCCAGCTTCATTCAGTTTGGTGATTAAATGTTAATAAGCATGTCTAACTGACTTCCTTGAATAGCTGAGGACTGAACTTAGCACAGAATTCAAGGATGTAAAGGATATATGACTTAAAAACAAATCGAACCTTGAACTTCCAGCCCTCTGACTTCCCAACTCCCTGTTATCATGGGTGTTCCCAAATTTGCTGACAGGGGAAGAGCTACGGTTTGGGGGCATGGTCAGAGGTCATTTTAGAAGGTCGTGTAATTCATGTCTTTTGTTTGGGATGGTGACCCCAATTAAACAACTGCTCGTGTCTGGAGAGGAAGAGGAGGAAGCGTTTAGGTCAGATATGAAATATAATCCACATCCCAGTGTCTGTGTGGGAAGCACTGTAGAGGTGGGACTGCTCTCCAGATACTATCAGATTATGTCCCACTCAGTGTCCACTGCCCCAGCCCCCAGTCTTTTGGTAGTTTTTATTGGTGGCTTGTAATCCTCATACCAATGCTGCCTCAAGGGGCTTGACTCAAGCAACTAGCCTGATTTATAATCCTCCAATCGGGGATCTGGTGATAACATACATGGTGAGAGATAATTGGGCTTTAAAATGAGAAATAATTTGGGAATAACCATTTATAAATGACTGAAATGGGTGAGTTGCCCCTCCCAAACTTAGTTCTAAATCTCAGTAGTACCCGCTTATTAAAAATACATTACTAGTGTAATTAGTACTACCCAGCCCCAAAAGCTTTGTAGGAACGCAAAAGCTCCGTTTGTGGTAGTGATGCACTGCTGGCTCTTGGGTGAAATACATCTAGAGCTACTTTGGGGGAGGCAATCGAGGTATCTGGTCTCTCAGCTTACATTTAAGTGCCACTGACATTGAGGAAAGGCTTGCCGAGATCAACTTAATTTTTAAGGAAAATCTAGTGAAGTGTGATTCTTATATATTAAAGAGGTGCCAGCTTAAGGCTTGAATGAGCAACTGCCAAGGATTTGGGTAAATTGAATGCCACAGGTTAATCAGAATATAATTGACAGTCCTTGCCTTTATGCCTTCTGTGTTTCTAGTTCCTAAGCCTTCACAGATGTGGTGTGGACACGCAGAGGGCAGAGGGAAGGGGTCCCATTTGAGCCGGCTGATTTCTGCAGCCAGTACATGCAGTCCATGTAGTTAGCATGCGCACAAACAGTGCACACGTGTGCGTGTGTTCAGAGTAGGGGACATTCTGCGTTTGGAGAAAATACCCTTTGCCGTAAGACACCCACCTCAGGAAAGCGATGAAATGACGTGTCTGCTTTGCAAAACTGGGCATAGGAACACAGAGCTGTGTCCACTTTGCACTGAGTGTCCGCAGCATGGCTGCTCCCCAAATGGAATCCTTATTCTATTCAAGGTACTTGGCTTCTAATAGCTTTTCTCTTCCAGGTGTAACCTTCTGTTTTCTTCCTCCTTGTTGTCTTGTTTCTTAGCAACTTAATCAAGTCAAACCTCCAGTACTTAGGAGTTTGCAACCCACTAACTCTCCACCCATAATCCTACAGGGACTTCAGACATTTTTAGAGAACTGTGAAGCTTTTGGCAAAAGGACTGTTGGGGGGGGGAGGGTAGTTAGATGGGTAAGGAGGAGACGCAGCAACCACACAGGTGTGTAGCCTCCTAGAAAACCGGCTACCAGAATACTGCCTAAAATTAATTACAACGTGAGAACACGTAATCTTTGGATGTGTATGCAATTAGCATGGTCATCCATAAAGGCAAATATTTCTGAGACTTCCCTCTTTTGGTGAACTTCAGAAGCATGTTCCCGTCCCTTCCCTACCCCCCCCCCCCCCCCCCCCCCCCCCCCCGCAGCAACCCTGAGGTTAGGTTCTGAGAAACGAAGAAAAGTGACCTTTGGCTCTAGCTTTTCTATACATTTAAAAAATTAGAAAAATAACTTAAACTGTTTTTCAACTTTAGGAGGGTGTATTAGGATGCATGAAAAGTGATGATTCTTAAGCTTTCTAGAATGCTAGCAGAGCTGAGGTAGGGTTCTGGGTTCAGAAATCTGCCACCTTTATCTTGGCTCTGTCACAACAGAGTGGCCCTGTTGTGACTTCTTGCTAGTTCCTGATCACTCGTGGACTGCCCTGTGGCCCTTGTTTTCATGTGTCAGTGACATTTGTCACTGGTGCAGTCAGTGTATGTGCAGGGAAGAAATTCCACAACATGGCTCCCAGGGGCTAAAAATGATATGTAAATAGTCAAACATTCAGAGCCTTCTACCAGATCAGCCCAGTTTTTATGCACTTTTGGTAAATAAGTAGAAAGGCTTCTTGTTCAGGCTTGCTCGGTGTGAACCAGTGGTTGTGCTTGGCCGGCTTCTCGGTATTCTATCTATTAACCTCGCCACCCTTTTGTAACTGGTGCATTTAATTATCAGTGGGATGGTTTTCAAACAGGTAAGGGTAATGGTGGGAAAGGGGTGGGGGCGTCTCATTGAGTCTCAAATGTGGATATGAGTTCAGGGGCCTGCTTGGTGGGTCTTTGAGGTGGACTTTTCATGAGAGAATCACCCTTTGTAACCAGATCAGACTCTTTTGAAATGCCAAGCCCTTGCAGGCTAAATGGCTTTTTGTGACTAAACTCTTCTTAGATTGGATGCTGTGGGGTAGTCATCCTTTCTCCTTACCTCCTCACCTGGCCAGAATCCTAGGGTACGTGAATTGTTTGTGTGAGTGTGTGTGTGCCCGCACATGGGAATCTCTGATGCCTTTATTTAGTGTTTGTGACCGAATATTTTATACTCTGGCCACCCAGACACAGACAGGACAATAGTGTGGCCAAACTGACTGAAATGAGGATTATGGAGAATAATGTGGCCTCTCTAAAAATAATGCTCATACAGGGCCAGCAACAGGAAGTGACAGTTGAGTCAGCAGAGTACATGGCCCCAGACAAACCCGGGGCGGGTGCCTCTGTACAATGGCCCCGTGGGCACATGGGGCATTCCCAGGGTGTGAGTTCCTCGGGCCTGCCTGTCGCAGTGGCCTGGGGTTTTGGACGCTGCACGCGTGCAGTTTGGATGGCGGTTTGTTTGTGTCCGTCAGCTTGGCAGGAGAGGAGGCAGCCGCTTCTTAGGGCTTGGTTTGGCTGCCACTGTTGCCAGGAAAAAAGGAAGCTCCCAGCTGCCAACACAATTACCTTTGTTTCTTACATCCCCCTTCTTAATGTGGCAATTAAGTGCTTACCACTCTGCCCAGTGCCAAGGTAACCACTGTGGAGTGGGATGGGCACAGCACACAGCCCTCCCGCAGCCTCAGTGCTGAGGGCAGGAAGGAGGTGCTTGGAGGGGACCTGGTGGCCCTGGGATGCCTTTGGGCTTGGATGCCAGGAACCTCTGAGGTAAAATTCCACGGAAGTGCTCCCCAGAGGTCATTGTGAAAGCTGACCATTCCTCCTTCCTGCTGCATGGGAATGAGAACCTGAGAACCTACCGCTATGTTGCCAGATTTCTTTGGGCCTGGAGCTGGGAAGGGATAGAAATGATTCACTCTGCAAACCCAGACTGAAGGTCCGTTAGCAACCCATTCCTCCTGAAGCTTTGCCCCCAGACCATTTTCCTGGGCAAATTTAAGGGGGGAAAAAGATAAAAGTCAAGTGACTCTTCATAAGAGTCTTAGATTTATAGTATGAAACCAAGAAAAATCCAGGTATTTTCTTTCTTTTTTTTTTTTTTTGGTGTGCACTCATAAAGTATGAACACTCACTGGTCTTCTTGGCTGGGGCTCCTTTCCAAGCCCTAGGGAGAGCTTGGTGCCTCTGCTTGGGGTCAGACTTGCAGTGGCTAATTGGGTGCGATGTGATCCTAGCAGATTGTCGATTTCGGCCTGGTGCCCTGCTTTGATGACACAAGGTGTGTGGGGTCAGGGTCTCAGAGTCAATGTATGTTCTGGGATGTACAGAGGTCAGGCGTGGGCCTGGGAAAAATTAAAGCTCCCTAGCAACTAATAATCATTGTCAAATTATCTTGATTGTTGATCTATAGTGTGGGGATGGAGTGGGTGGTAAGAGTGCCTCATAATAGGGGCCTTGCAGGGAATCCTTTTCTCTGATGGCTGGCAGGAGGGATCTTCCTTAGTCAAAGGAGGTGAATCCTACAACCATAGTCCACCTCAAAGACCCACCAAGCAGGCCCCTGAACTCATATCCATGTCTGAGACTCAATAGTCCCTTCCCTGAAACAAGGGAAAAGAAGAAGGTCCAGGGCGCTAGTTTGTTTTTTGGCAAGGCTTTGTTTGCCAACGCTGCAGTCCCCAGCCTTCACCTCACATCCACCTCGGAGAAGGCAGTTTATGGAAAATCGTGCGTGCAGCATCAGAGCTCTGCAACTCTTCCCTCCCAGTGGGACAGTGTTGGTTAGCAGCTTCTGAAGTCTTTCCAGTTCTGGCAGGGATGAGCCTGGTAGACAGCTTGGTCTTCCAAGTTCTTGTGCAAGACTGAAGGATGCCTTCTCCCTTGAGCACGAAGCAGAGTTAACACAGTCGCACCAGCTCCCAGTCCCAGGATGCCTTCCCTTTCCATGGAGTTTGTGGGTATTATGTGTTTAGCGCTGTGCGAGTCTGTCATACTCTGGGTATCAGTGCATCTAATCAGGGGATTAATTACAACAATATGTGGAAGTGAAGAACGTGGGTCTCAACGTGACCAGCAAATGAAGAGCTTAATTATACAGAATCAGCCCCACATCTGGCCTCATTTTGACTTGGCTCGGTAGAGAAATATAATGTCTTGCTATGCTCAGGGAAGAGTCCTTTAATTTGTAGGAAGTCCTAGGAAACCGAGAGGCTGTAGGTAAGGTGTAACTTTCACTTATAAAATATTAACGACGACAACAATGAGTCTGGACCTATGGCCACTAACAGGAGAGGGCTGGGCATGTGCCCTGGCTTGCCCAGTTCTGCTTGCTTTTCTGAGTATTTTCCCACAGTTATCAGTGAACGAAATGGAATCCTGCTCTGCTTTGAGTATGAAACATATTTCGGCTGAATTCCAAGGCAGAGTCTATCACAAGATATTTTTATATTTGGAGACAGCCTGCTGTGAACAGTAAGCTAGCTTGCTTTGAGTTATGAATGAAGCTGCTTTTTGCCCCCTCCGTTTTCCCCTTTACCTTGTAGGTGCCTTTTCTTGGTGAGTTGTGTTTCTGGTGACACGGCATTATTTGATCAATACACATCCCTGTTTCTGATGCATTGGCACCTGCCAGCGAGTGACAGTGCAGGGGCACATAAAGGGACACATGTGCCTTTTCTCCCCACCCCCTGCGGATATATTTCTCCAGTGCCAAGACAGCAGAGAGAAAGTTTATTTAAACCCTGGTGTTTTGTGAGACTGACCTCATCCTAAATTACAAACGAAGATTTGAGTAAAAGCGGGGGAATTTGCTAATGGCTTGGATTTTGGGGGGAGGAGGGATTCTGAGATAAGCCTGGAAGATAAAAGGTGCCTTCAGTATAATAGCTGGCACCTTGCCAATGTCCAGGGACCTTGTTTAGTTAGTGAACTCTGATTAGTCCTGAAATGTTAGACCGCATTGACAGATAAGTTCATCAATAAATATACCCTTAGATGTGTGGTTATTTCTCCCTTTCTTCCCCAGGGCCTGCCGCCCCAGGCACCCCAAGTTAGGTTGCTGGCTTTGTCTTGGGAGCCTCTGTACCTACCCCCTCTTGCTTCCTAGAGTCACCTGATACTTGTGGGAGCCGAGATGGTCTCACACAGACAGGGCTTTCAAAGGGGTTCTGAAAAGGAAAAGGGGGCCTCCCTGGGGACCGCCCCACCAGGGCCCAAAGTGTAACCTTAGCAATACCTAGCCCTCCTGGATGGGCCCCCCTCCCCCGGTACGAAGACCTGGTTTGGTTAGCTTAGAATAAATTCTTTGTGTGTTTTTCTCATGTACCAGAATAAGGGTCTGGAAAGTTTTGGAAAACTGTATGCTAAGTGCTCACCTATAGGAAGGTGGTATTTTCAATGAGGAGCTACCTGCATGATGACCACTGTGGGCACCCCGCCAGCTGAGAGGAACCAGCCTGGGTTGGGTGCTGCGGTGGGGAGGAGTTGGGTAACCTCAGTTCACTAGCAGACAGTCTTCATTTGGCTCTTATGGTTTTGTTTGGTGGGGTGTGTGGGGAGGCCAAGAAAGTAGGGCATTGAGAGCTGACCCCTATTTCTGATGATGTATCATTTATCTATTTGCAGAGGTCCTACACTTTGCTTGTGGAGGCGTGGGATTCCAGTAACGACACTGTCCGTAAGTATCACAGCAAAGGACTCCTCTCCAAGTGCATGTTTCTGGAAGCACAGTACTTGGCATACATACCTGTCAGAGCTGGACCTGTCTTCTGGGTGCCTCGGGGACCTTTTACCACCCCCAGTATTTGCCGCTGCCTCCCCAACCCCCCCGCTCTCCGGGGCAAACCTCTCAGTGGAGTCTTTTCCATAACTTCTCCTAGACTTGCTTAGAATATTAAGTGGCCAGGACAGATTCCCAGTTAACTCAGTCCCTGAATATGGGACATAGATTATCTTTGGAGTAAAGATCTTAATGGTTTTACAACTTTAAAACCTTGTAGACTGCTAAAGGATCAAAGTAGTGACTTTTTAGAAGTCCATTTAAACTTTAAGTGAGCGTTTAATCTCTCATCTGAAAGATAAAGCTGGCAAAGGTGGCGCTGGGCTCTAAAGACCGACCTTGAATTTCACTCGGTGGGCAGGTGAGCTTCCAGCCGGTCAGGGTTTCCCACACTGCACAGACCTTTCATTGAAGCGGAATTCCAGAGCCTCCCAGCCATTACGCCTGCCTTGTCCCTTTCTGAAAGATGACTCTGTTTTTAGTGCAGGTTGCTTTACAAAGTAGCTGAGGTTGGGTTTTGGTGGGGAAGCTGTGGAGATTGTCTGTGGAAATGGCAGTAGTCTGGTTTATACGGTAATCTTTGCTCTTTATGGTAACTAACTTTAAAAAGTCTGTTCCTCCTCACTCGCCTAAACTGTGAGTTCCCTTTTTGTCAGCAGGAGCTGGGTGGTTGTCATTGGAAAACTTGATTCACGCTGAAATCTGAGTCTGCTCAGGAGGAAGGGTTGGTCCAACTTTTTGTCTTTGCCCTCCATTCTCTGACTGTCTCATCCCTTTTGTTTCTCTGCCTCCCTGACCTTTTCTTTGTGGTATTACTGCTAATGACATTTCCCCCTTTGCTCACCTTCCCTTTTTTCTTTGTTTTTGTTTTGTTTTTTATTGGCCCAGTACGGGCTTGGTATATGCCAGGTGGGCTGCTTCTGGGCTGTCTGAGGGGCACCCCTGTCCCACTGCGGTGTGGCAGAAAGGAGGGGTGTGGGACCAGCCTTGGTTGTGGCTGATGCCAGTCAGGGTCATGGACATGTGTTTGCTCCCTCCCTGCCTCGTTACAGACGTTGGGATTGTGTGAGTGTTATGTCACTGTGACCTGCTAACAATGGTAACTGAGCATTGAGGTGATGTCGGGGGGAGAGAAATAGGTTCTTCAGAAGCTCTGGAGAACTCCATTTTAGATGTCGGAACAATCCGGTGGAGGGAACATCCTTGATGTGGATCCCAGCGAATTGTAAGGACTGGATCAGGACAACTGTTAGGGCCTGCAGGGGACTCCTGGATCTCCCGTTGCCCCGCAGGTCCGGCAGCCGTTTCCTGGGCAGCTGGAGCGTGTGTAAAACTGCTGTTGTATGCATTTTGGGGTAGCCCCATTTTGGAGCTCTGGGGAATAGCTCATCTGTTGCTGGGGGTAGAACCAGCTCTCTGGAAGGGCACAAGGAGGACTTGGGGTTGGGGGTAGGGCTTTGTGACCTCTACTCTTGAAGAGAGGGGGGGTACCACACAGTTATAGAAGGTCTGCAGGTCATTGAAGTTCACTTGTGAACCCCAACGAGGAAGGTGAGGGTTTGCTGGGAGTGCCTTATCTACTTGTTTATTCAGCCTCCTTTGGCATTTCCAAGTTATTGAATTCACATTCAAAACCAAATTTGACATCTTCTCTCTCCAAAAGCAGGTCCTGCCTAGGACCCTTTATGGATGACTGGTATCAGCATTTGAACACGAGCACTGAAAGACACAAATCTGGAGGGCATCCTATGTACCTCTCTCTCTCCCTCAACATCCTTATTTCATCCATCTCCAAGTTCTGGAAACCTCCTCTCCAAGGCGGCACTAGAATCCTGCTGCCTTTCACCATCCCCTGCACTGGTCCAAGTCGCCCTCTGCTCACACCTGAACTCTCACAGTAGTGGCTGAATTAGTCCAAATCTACGCTGGTCTGCCTCCAGTGCCTTCTCCATTCTCCTGCCGTCCTGGTCTTTGTGGAGCATGGTGTTTTATTACCTTTACTAAGAGCTGCAGAGCCCAGCCTTGTCTCCCTGCCAGCTCCATCTTTACATACCATGTTGTCATCCATTGTATTTATATTCTAGTCACACCCCACCAGTCACTTTTCTGTCCTCATTCTCATGCCTGCTGTCTCTGCACATGCCCTTTGCTCTGCCCGGAATGTTTTACTCTTCGTTCTTTCCACCCTCTGTTCCTCCCAAGGGACTGTCCTCCACGAAGGCAGACACTGAGGGATTTATAGCAACCTAAACAGAGCTGGCAGCTCTTCTGGGCCCAAACAAGTTGCAGGCATCCTAGCTTCAGACCAGAGGGAGAATGCTGAGTTTTGGAACAGAGGATCCCTTCTCACAGCAGCTCTGCAGTGAACCCTCAAGAGTAGGGCCTGGCCCATACGAAACCCAAGTGCTGTTCATGTGTTGGAAAGTATTGCTGGCCTCCAGACATCAGCCCTCCGAAGTCATTTCTATTACATTTTAGGACTGCAGTGTAGAAGGGCACAAATTTATCTTTCTGCCCAGGAGCAAAAGGCTCCAGTTTCTTGTCCTGTTCCATAGGTAGGTAAATGAGAACAGGCGTTCTCAAGACCAGGTTTTCCTGCCCTGTCTAGGTCTGTGGGTTGGCGAGGTCCTGGGGCTATGCTCAGACTCGCCTCTTCTTACCTCCTCCTTGGCTTGTTGTGGGTGCTTCATGCTCCACCTTCATGCAGTTGAAGATGGCAGGAAGCCTTGGTTAATAACCCTGTTTCAGTCATGAAGTTTGACTATCAAGTGAACTACCCCAGATACATTTATAGTGCCCGGAGCTGATAGGAAGTGTGATTCGGGCGGTTTAGAAGAAGCAGACAGCAATCTTGCTTTCTGTAAACCAGAAGCCAGAAAGCATGTCACGTACACTGTGCCTCTCAGCTGCTAGGAAACATGTGTCACACAGGTGTGAAGTGAGTTATACAGATCTCCTAGACCCATCGAGGAGTCTGAAATAATTGCTTCACAGCATTTCTTCCTGGAAATTAGTGGAAAGCATACTAACCCATTGAAAATGACTAAGCTGTTGAAAATGGCATGTCAGCCTGTGCCTGTCTGAATTGGTTATTGTTAATACCTGCCTGAGAGAAGCTGGAGCCTTTGAGCCATGGTGAGTGTGTTTAAGTAATTCATTTATTAGTAGCTCATAATCACATGGTAATAGCTCACTACACTTTTTAATTGAACCAGCAGAGCAAACACACAGTTAGTGGAGGGACATTTTTGTCATTCTTTGGCCGGTGTTTATTTGTAAAACTTAAGTTGGTAAAGTGTTTTCAGCAAGTGGTGTTCTGCGTGCTGGGGTGTAAGTCTGCCGGTATGCGGGCTTGTTCAAGGCTTGTCTTGCCCACACGACAGTTAAAGAAACCCAGAGGGTGAACACTGGGGCGATGTTGGAAGTGGAGTGTGGATGGAGCCACTCAGGCATTCCTCCTCCTCTGGTCATCTGTAGGGTTTGCATAGGCTTGTAAGTGAGCACAGGCCCTGGGCCTGGAAAAACAGGGGTGTGGGTGGGTAAGAATCACAAAGACATTGCAAGTAGGCCCTAACACAGTCTCTCCAAGGTGGCCTTGAATTTGACAAGGCGGTGAAGGGTTGGGGCTGGCAGGTTTAAGAAAACAAACAAGACCAGGCTGGGGTGCTGACTTAGTGCCTTGTTGCCTTTTCACATCCCTCCCCTGGACTCCTGGCACCTGGTGTTTGGAGCTGCTTTAGTACCTGTCTGATTCTAGATTATAAGTGGCCTCAGGGCAGGGAACCACTTCCATTCCTCCAGAGAGCTGCTTGGGCTTTGGGATGTTTTTCCTCACTAGGCACTGTTTAAGGATTGTGACTTTTCTCAAACTGCACCCCCCCAATCTATCTAAAAACTGGGGTGAGTTCCTTTTTTTAATCTGTTCTCTGGGCAAAAGGTAAAAGGTGAAGTACATCAAGTTTTTAGTCCTGCTATTTAAATGTCAGCTTAAGGTGGTAAAGTCCTGGCTGGTGTGGCTCAGTGGATTGAGCGCCAATCTGCAAACCAAAAGATCGCTGGTTCGATTCCCAGTCAGGGCACATACCTGGGTTGCAGGCCAGGTCCCCAGTTGGGAGCATGCCAGAGGCAACCAATTGGTGTTTTTCCTTCTTCCTCTCTCTGAAAATAAAATCTTAATAAAATAATGTAAAAATCAGCGATATTTTAAAACAGGTGTTAAAGTTTATAATTTTTAGAAAACATAACTTTACTTCTTGACTCCAGTGAAGAGTTGGGAAGTAGATTGTTTCTAAAGCAAGGCACAAAACTCTTAAAACCAGAGGAGAGATTGCTAACCTTGACCTGGAATAATGGAATTTCTATAGGAACAGCATTCCATGATGGGCTACTGCCTATGATGTATAAAGAGCCTTTGCAAATCACTGTGCCCAACAGTGCCGCAGAAAACTTGATAAAGAAGAGAAACAGGTGACAGTTAACAGGAATAGATAAATAGCTTTGTAAGCACGTGGAAGGGTGTTCACTGTCACTTAGATGCTAATTACAAGAGAGAGAGTTCTTCACCTAAGAGGCAAAGATCAGAAAGTGTGATAACACCAGGTTGGGAAACAGTTTCCTGTGCTGGTGGGCGGTCGAATTGACAGGATTCATTCTTGGTAATTCGGGGTTGTCTGGGGTTGTGCGTGACTTCTGAGTCAAGCACTTTCATTTCTCGGATATTTCTTACTGATCGAACCACACAGACGGGCATATATTCAAGAATGTTCGTGTGGCTTTGCTTAATAGCTAAAGGCCAAAACAACCTCATTGCCTGTATGTCAGGACTGGGTATATTATTTCATTGTCTTTCCAGACAGTGAAATACTATACACCCATTAAGAGGGTACATGGTAATGGTGGGGATCAGGATTTTCATTTTCTGCCCTTTTTGTACTGTCTGGATTTTGTACCCTGTGCATCTATTATAAAAAGTAGCCAAAAATGGTCAGGGAAGAAGCCTCTGATGTGAATGTTAATTTAATTGATCTTGTTCTTTGTCTCTAGAACCTGACAGCATTATTGAAAAAGCTTCTCACTCGGGTATGATAAACCCCAGCCGGCAGTGGCAGACCCTAAAGCAGAACACAGGGGTTGCCCACTTTGAGTACCAGATCCGTGTGACCTGTGATGACTATTACTATGGCTTCGGCTGCAATAAGTTCTGCCGACCCAGAGATGACTTCTTTGGACATTATGCCTGTGACCAGAATGGCAACAAAACTTGCATGGAAGGCTGGATGGGCCCCGAGTGTAACAAAGGTGTGTGGGTGTATGCCGGATGGGTTAACTAGCTCTGATGGTTGAGTTTGGTGTCCAGTTCTCACCTGCCCCACCCCCCTTGCCTTCAGGTGGCTATCTTAGGTGGGGTGAGATTGTGGCTTTTTTCTGTGCCCTAGCCTCCAGCTGCTCTTAGGGTTGGCTGCTAACAGCTCACAGCTGCTCCTTTTCTAGAGCATTATTGGCCAAACAGGAGCTACTCCATGCCCTGTCCCTCCAGCTCGGTCTGAATCACTGCCGTGGGGGTGCAAAGGCCAGGCCCCTTTGCTTTAAATCTGTTACAGTTCTTGCTCTAGAGCTTTCCCTGGGATCAGGCGGAAGCCAGACTCCAGCTGAGGCCATGCCCTTGCTCAGCTCCTACCACCACCATCCCATCTGCTGCCCTCTCCCTCTTCCTCCTGTACTGAGTCCCCTTCTCAAGCTCTGCTTCTAAGGACTGACCTGAACAGACACCAGGTGAACAGATGACCCTGTAGGAAATGACAGCCCTGGGGCTTGGGGTGGCCTTAAGGCAGACTTTCACTGGGCAGTCTGTGGGGCTGTGGCATTGAGGGGGCGGGGGTGGTGGTGGGCTGCAGCCTTTGTGCTTGTGTAGAGTTGAACCCTTCCTTGGCAATATTGGGGTTTGGTTCCAGACCACCACAATACATCGAGTATTGCAATAATTCCAGTCTTAATCTTTTTGCTGATGAAGGATCTTGCCATCAATTTGTGGAAAAAAAAAAAAAAGTAAAAACACCCACACTTGTGAAGCACAATAAAGAGAAGTGCATGAAACGAGGTATGCCAGTATAAGCTTTTGGGTGTGCTGCCTACTGCCAGCCCCTTCTCTCCTAGAATTCAGTGAACTATCACATTCGCAGATATCCACAATTATCTGTGGTCTTTATACCTTTACAAAATTTCAAGGCATAGCAAATTGATGGGTAATTCTAGTTAACGATAATAGGCCCTCATGGATATTAATGTACTCTGCTTGTTTCACATAATTTGATAAATTCTTTTAAGAAACTCACATTAAAAATGAACATCAGAACTGTGGTGGGGGGCAGTCAGAGTAATTTGCAGGTGTCCTAGGCTAGTACTGTTTTCTTAAATAATGAGATAAGAGTTTTAAAAGGATGGCATTTCTGGGATCCAAATGAAAGACGGAATTGATTAAATATATTTTAAGTAGTTGGCATTTTAAAAACTCTTTAACAGTTTTAGCTGGTATTTTTTATGTGTGTTCAAATTATTTTTTAAAATAAAGGAGGCAGGATTGCTTTGTGAGAATACTTTGGGGTAGCTGCTGAATTAGCCTAATGAAGGCAGCCTGGTCCTCTTTGTTAGTCCCAGGGGATTTTTGAGACACCAGGCATTTGGGGGAGCATCAAGGAGGCTGGGGCTCATCTGAACTCTGCCCTGATGGGACAGAGTGGGTGAGATAAAGAAGGATTACGCCTCCTTTTTTCCTTTGGTCGAGGGTGGGAATTAACGAGGAAGCAGGGTAGCTATTGTGTAGAGAGACTGGATGAAGATCCCCTTCCCCCATCAACTTCCCTGCATTTTTGTCCCCAAACAGTATCATGTTTTGAGGATCTTCTAGCGTGGCCTTGAAGTTTAAAGCTGGGTTTGTTATTTGGGCACCTCCCATCTTCCTCGCCTTACAATGGACTTGATATGAGATCTCTTAAAATCGTGGATTTTGTGGGCTTAATGTAGTAGGCCGTTCTCACGTGGGGGCCGGCCAGAACGGGCAGTGTACTGATGTACTCCTTCTGTGTTTTTTACAGCTATTTGCCGACAGGGCTGTAGTCCCAAGCATGGGTCTTGCAAATTCCCAGGTGACTGCAGGTAAATGACTAAACTGGTTTTTTGTTGTTATTTTAAATAATAATATATATATATTTTTTAATGTAAGAAAGGGGACTGACTTTATTGTTGTGAATACGTTTCTTTGGAGGACAAGAAAGCTTAAAATTCAATTAGGCACATCTGAAGCTTATTAAATTATACCAGCTGTCCAGTGGAATGCGCACACTTCTCTCATAGAAAAAAAGGAAGCTCTTGTGGGCACAGTCAGTGACTTCATATACTAACTCTTCTGTAAATTGATAACACGTTTTTTTGTAATCTTCCCCTTAATGTGCTAATGGACTGGATGGAGGGATGTGGGTATGTTTCTTTGCGTCTGTGTCCGCCCCCGCCCGGGTTTTCTGTCTCCCAACCCTCCCCCACTTTTCCCATCAATGGGGGAACGCGGAGCATTCTTCAGAATGGGATTAGTACAATCTCCTGGCCCCTTTGCAGGCGGGAGACAGGCCGGTGCTGAGAGGTTAATGGCTGCACTGGAATCTTGTCAGTTGAGCCTGATGAATGTAGACTTTGCTGCTGGCCTTTGAAGTCTGTTCTTTTATGGTCCCAGACAATGCAGAAGCCAAACTGAGACCTACCCGACTGCTTCATGATTACAGTTTTGGGAACTTTTTGAAATGTACATTATACTGATTTGGGAAAGACTTGCTTTAGCAAATATTGTTGCTGTTGTGGCATTTTGACACAATCTCACAATTTGCCTTCTTCCGTATTTTAAGGATTAGCAGATTTAAAGTGACATTAACTGGGTCCTTTGGGCCTGTTACTTTGCCCTCAGAGCTACCCTGGTTTGAGCCAAGGAAAGCTTACAACACATATAATAACCAGTGTATCTCAAACCGGTGTTACTTGTGGCTCTTGTCACAGTGCAGATCCTGAGTCCATAGGTCTGGGGTGGGCCCAAGTCACTGAATTTCCAACAAGCTCCTTGAGCGATGCTACTGTTGCTGGTGAGACCATACCTTGGGCATCACTGTTCCCCAAACTGCAGTAGTCCTGAATGTAATTCCCCAGATTAACCAGGAAACTGTCAAGACACAGATTCTTGGGCACCACCCCCACAAAGCCATGAATCTCAGACTCTGGGTTTGGCCCAGGAATCTGCATCTTGAGGAGCCAGCCACATGATGTGACTGCTCAGTAGATTTTGAGGACTGCTGCTTGCTTGACAGTTATCTGTGGCCTTTGCGACCCCACCGCTGCATCTGTTCCCTGTTCACGCAGCAGGGAGCACCGGGCTTAGAGCCTGGAAGCTGAAGTGGGAACAAAGGCAGCTGGAAGTAAAAGAAAAACAGGCTGACCTGAAAACTGTCTCTTCCTACAGTTCAGAAAGATAAGGTTATCTTCTGGAAGGCGGAGGGGGTTTGCATACTAACCCCAGTGGTGACGGCTGACTGCAGCACTTAACAGCATTGCTGTCGAATGTGGAGCTGGCGTGTCCACCTCCTTTAACCCTTCGTAATTAGGGGTGTGTGTTTTGGAGAAAGTCAGATCAGCCACGCTGTTAGCGATTCTGGTCCTGCTCTGCGCTCAGATGGGCATCTGGGAGGCCAGCCGCGATTTCTGCTACCGTCATCAGAATAAACACTGCTGCTCAGGGGAGGGCCCTCCCAGCCAGAACAACAGGCTTTGTTTCCAGAATTTAGCCTTTTCTCTTTCGAAGTCTCACCTCCCACTCCCTGCCCAGACACGCACCAGTGCCCTTATTTACTTAAGGTGCAACTTTCCCACACGTAATTTGCATAGTCTCGCAACCCATCTAGCTGCCTTGAAAGAAAATCAAAACAGAACCTTCTAGCTGAGGAAGTTCAGGTTGTGTCCTGCACCAGAAATAGTTGAATGGCAAGTTACCTGTAAGTTGTCTTCTGGATTATGTATTAGAGAGGTGGTTTTTTTTTCCTTCCACGTGAGAAAACTGGACTGGTTTTGTGGTTCCCAAGTAGACTTAAGAGTCCTTCTCCGGGGCCCACAGGCTTGCTTCATTGCAAGCCTGCCAATAATATCAAACTTAATTACGAATCATCATATGCGGAAAGTCACTTCAATTTCTCACGAGAACCTTAATCATATAGTATTAAACTGGATGACTTTCTGATGCCGCTTTTAGGGTCAGTATTTTTATTTGTTTTCTTTTGAAGTCATCCGTGGACTCTTGTGGTTCCTTTTTTATGCTTTGGGGATCCAGCTCTCATTAATTAGGAGCTAAGGTTGGGTCCTCAGCTGCCTCCTCTTGCTTTTATTAGACAAATGGAAGAGGTGTAGCAATGCTTAATTTGGAAGGGAATAAAAGAAGATGATAAGAATATTGCTATTTCCAAATCAGTTCCCTCTTAGTGTCTTTCAGGTAAAAATACCAATTTTTAATAGAGCGGGTCCTCCCACCTCCCACTGACTTGAGTATTCAGTCTTTAAAAATTTCTACCAGATGACTTATTTCACTGCACTTCTTTAAAGAGTCACTTGTTATTTAGACTGATGTTTCATTTTACAAAAACCAGAATACTCTGTCAGATTAATTTTAAACCACACAGTCTGGTGGTTCTTTGTATTGGGGTGTGTATGGCTCATTGGCAAAGTTAGGAAGCAGTTAGTCAGTCTTCTCAGGGGTTAAGTTGATTCTCGGCGTGGGTGATTAGCTATTAGCTGGATCCCTATAATTTTCCCATGACAAGGATTTGCTAGTCTGCCTCCAGCTCTCTGGAAACCAAAAGCCTTTCCTTCTGGGGGGTGCTTGTTTTCCAGTTACATCTGAGCAGCTCGTGGGTGGGGGAGCTGGTTCTGACCAAGGCTTTTCCTAGGTCCCATTATGGAAATATTTGCCTTTCCCTGCTCCTCACTCACCCCACCTTCATTCCACCATCAGGCCTTCCCCCAGCCCCCCTCCTGTTTGAAAGCTTGATTTTTGAGAAGGCAGTTAGAGTTTCAGAGGGCTTGAAACTTGAGGGGTGAGTAGTTGAGACCCTGCCCTCTCTCCCACCCCAGGTGAAGGTTTGTTTGTGTTTTTGTTTGGGGATCAAAGGCATCATTTGGCCTCGAAAGAGTCCGATTAATGAGGCGCTTATAAAGGTAACTCAACTCCCTTCCCCAGTACTAGATAAACTGAGTTGACCTTTTTCTTTTTTCTTTTCTTTTTTTTTTGGCAAAGTGAGAAATAACTATAAAATAAATTAGCGTAAGCAGCCACAGTTGTGGGATATAAATTACTATGGAATTGGTTCTGAGAGCTCTTGCTTCCCTTACCCTCCCTGCAGAAATGAGTTCAGGGATCCTACCCTTGCCTTTGCCAAAAGACATGCCCCTTTCCTTTCTCGTTTGATTTCATAAAGCCTCATCGTGAGGCCGTTTCCTGCTCCACTTGGTGTCCTGTTGCATTTTTGTGCGTGACTTGCTGTTTGGACAAAGGGCTGAGCCAAGCTGCTGTGTAAAAGTTGCCCAGAGTGCGGCGTTTGCGGAGACTTTCACATGGCTATTGTTGTCACCCGAGAGTCCTTCCTTCCCCTCTATGGTCTGCCCTGGGATTGATTTATTCCACCCTCGGCTCATTCCTGTGAGCCTGAGAAGAGTGGCTTTGTGAAGGGCAGTCCCACACTGGCCTCTCTCCCCAAACAGCCCTCCTTTTGTCTGGAGTCCCCTAGGAGGGGACCTTGGCCCAACTATGAAAATGTTTGTTTAGAGGGAGCCCCAGACAAACCTTGAGAGTCTACCATCCTGTCACCAGAAACAAAACAAAACAGAAAAACCCAGCACTTCGCAGCCTTATCTTTTAATGGCACAGATTTCCCTGAGTGTTCCATAGACTAAAGGAGGGTCTGCTCTCTGTTCCCCAGGTGCCAGTATGGCTGGCAGGGCCTGTACTGTGACAAATGTATCCCACACCCGGGGTGCGTCCACGGCACCTGTAATGAGCCCTGGCAGTGCCTCTGTGAGACCAACTGGGGCGGTCAGCTCTGCGACAAAGGTACGCCGCTCAGGGACGGGACCGGCAGGGTGGGGTGTGCAGGAGGGAGCATGAGGTCTTGGTGAAACGGTGGTGATTTGGTTTTATTCTTTGTTTATATTTGCAGGGGCTTTTTATTATGGCTCATGAATCTGTTTAAAATTTGCCTTTAATGCTCTGTTTTGGGTTTTTTCTCCTTTTTTAAAATTAACGTATAATTGACATACAGTAGTAGTTAGGTGTTCAACAATAAGTCTGGTTTCCACCTGTCACCTTACAATGTTAATACAATGTTACTGACTCTGTTCCTCATGCTGTGCGTTACGTCCCATGACTTATTTATAACTTCCGGTTTTTAAAAGAGGAATGGGGCTAACAGCCTTTTACATCTTTGAGCCAACGACTTCTCTGGGGTCTCCTTGGCAGATCTCAATTACTGCGGGACTCACCAGCCGTGTCTCAATCGGGGAACTTGTAGCAACACAGGTCCTGACAAATACCAGTGTTCCTGCCCTGAGGGCTATTCAGGACCCAACTGTGAGATTGGTAAGTGGTCCAGTCGGAATGAAATCCCCTTGTTTAATTTTTTCGTATACTCGGCTTTAAAAATATACTTAAAGGACTCATAAAAAGATGAACAGATCCTCCAAAGTTAAGACTTGCTATCTCAGCAGTTCTTTGGGTCTTTGAAACTGCCTTCAAGTCTCTCACATGTTTTGGGTGATGCTGACGAGTGTGTGCGTAGGAGGCACTCTGTGATGCCATGACCCCAGCTCTGAGATGCCTTGGAATGTGGCTGGAGACAGCTCAGCGAGGGAGATGACTTCCTTTCTTTCCTAGACACAGCAGGGTTCTATCACAGGCTTGCTTTTATTTTTTGAAACAACCTTGAGCTGGTGGCCCAGGTGGGGGACCGGGGTATGAAGAGAGGTGTGGGTAGCCGAAAGCCACATCCCTTGCTGACTGCCATCCTGGTTTTTGCAGCGGAGCACGCCTGTCTCTCTGATCCCTGCCACAACAGAGGCAGTTGCAGGGAGACCTCACTGGGGTTTGAGTGTGAGTGTTCTCCAGGCTGGACCGGCCCCACATGCTCCACAAGTAAGTCCGGGTTTTGGCTTGTGTCCTTTCTTGAGGGTCATTGTGTTGAGGGGGTTGGGGCAGATACCTGGGCTCACGGCCCAGTGAGAGGTCTCCGTGAGGGTCTGTCCTGCAGGGAGGGGATGGATGCAATCGGTAGTCTGGTGGGGAGTCGGGCTTGAGCTTTCCAGCCTTTGCACTTGGAAGTGCCCCAACCTCCCTACTAAGTGAGCACATGTGTCTGCCACTGGAAGAAACTCGCTCATGGCATAGCTCCTAGCTTTGCATGTACTCCCCGGAGCTCTGCCTCCTCCAAATCGAATCACGGAGTCTCCCCCCACAGGGGAGGTTGTCAATACTGAATTTTGTCACGGGGGGAGGGGGGGGTGGCAAGTGGCCTGAAAGAGGGACACCATGCCTGCCAGCTTTGGCTGCACGTCAGAACCACTGGGTGCTCGACAGTGCAGTTCTCTGTGCCCTGCAGTTTCCCTTTGGAACGGGGGAGTCCATATCCTTTAACAGGTTTGTGGGTTTCTGAGGTGCCGCCCGGCCTGAGAACCACTGTCATCAGCACCCCGAGCGCAGCGCGCAGCAGGGTTCAGGATGCGGGTTCTGGGGTCCGAGGGCCTGGGCTGGCTCCACGGCCTGCACGTAACAGCTTGTAGAAGTCTAGCCACATAACCACTCCGTGCCCTGTTTAAACAGCTTGTGAAGAAGACTCAGTGAATTTGCAGAGAGAGCCTGGCACCTCATAAGTGGGCAGTGGATGAATGCTTAAGAGACCTCTATAGTCCAGGGCAGAAGTGGGGAGTCCCTTCCTCCAGGTGTGCTATTTTGGGACAGCTCTGAACAAGTACAAAGAATAAGGTTTTCCACCAGTAAAGAAGTTATTTTTCCTTAACTCTTAGCTACCTCTGAGCCACGATGAAACTTTTCTTTAAAAATAACCAAAGGTTTGATCCTCTGGGGATCCAGCTGGCCCTCTCCCTGCCTGCTTAGGTTGGGGATTAAGTGATCTGGGGCAATGGGGGATTTAAGGCTAAAATCAGGCCTGCCTGTCATCACAGCAGTCACTTAGAGCAGGTGTCGGGCTCTTCAGTGAGGGCCCCTCATGTGGTGTTACATTATCTTAATTGTCAAACGGATTGAGATTAAACTGCCAGCCCTCTCCAATTTTTGTCAAACAGACATTGACGACTGTTCTCCAAATAACTGTTCCCATGGGGGCACCTGCCTGGACTTGGTTAATGGATTTAAGTGTGTGTGCCCGCCCCAGTGGACTGGCAAAACGTGCCAGTTAGGTAAGAAAGTTCCTGCACCAAGGGTGGCTTTGATAATCACAGCTGTTAAGGAAGGTGAGCATGTGGCCAGCGCTGTGAGCTTGCACACAACATGCTAAGAAGTAATTTATTATCTAGAGTCCAGCCAGAGGGCCTGGGAGCAATCACTTGAATGCAAATGGACGAGCTCTTTTAGGCCCTGTGGGAAAGCTGTGGGACTCCTCGAACCATGTCAATCGCCTGTCCGAGGAGTGTTCAGCTGGGTTCCAAAAGGGGATGATCTCATGAGGAATGAGCTGTCTGCATTCTTTTTGCCACACTTAAATCCCAGCAACTAGGTTGTGCCAGGTTTTGCACAGAAATGCCTGGTGGCTTTCTGCACTTCTGTTGGGGCCCGTTGTTCACCAGCAGCCAGAAAGTTATCAATCAGCATTCCTTATTGGATAATGATTAGGAAGAGGGATCAGATGTTCAAAATAAAGGGGACCCAGTATCTGTTGTTTAGCTTATTCAAATGTCTCCTATTTCACAAACTATTAGGACAGTATTCTTGGGAGGGAGGAGCAGTAGGGGGTGGGGGGAAACTCCATTCCTCCCTGCTCATCCTCATTTTCTTTCAGATGCAAATGAGTGTGAGGCCAAACCTTGTGTCAATGCCAAATCCTGTAAGAATCTAATTGCAAGCTACTACTGTGACTGCCTCCCAGGCTGGATGGGTCAGAACTGTGAAATAAGTGAGTGATTTTTTGATTTTGATTTTCATGAAACTTGCGTGTTGAAGGCGTTTGCCAGTCCATAGCGGGCTACAGTGGTAAAAAGGAGGAACTGTACAGAGGGGTGTTGTAGAAGAAGGAGTGATTAGTGCTGAAATGAAAACAGGCTTTTATCAGGCTCATTAGCTGGTAAAATGGCTGTATTCTGATAAGATGGCTAAAACAATGATGTGCAGTTTCACTGCGCAGTCAGTCTGGAGGAATTAGGGAGGGAGGGTTCCCACCCAGCGCAATTACCTTATCTCACCGGAAGCACACTGCAAATCTGATTTGGAGAGTTTATCTGTTTGAGCTGAGAAGGCTTTTCAATTAAGCCCAATTTCAATGTAAATTACCTCTTTAATATGACCTTTTTCCCGCCCCCCCCTCCAGATATTAATGACTGCCTTGGCCAGTGTCAGAATGACGCCGCCTGTCGGGTATGTAAATCTTTGCTTAAATCAAAACCTTAATGAGTGACAACCAATTTGAGATTGGTGTGACCCTGTGAGATTTAAAAATTCAGGTGAAAAGTGAGTCTCTAGAAGTTTCACTCAGGCTCATGTTACCCCCAGCCTCCTGGGAGTCATCTTGAAGGCACGCACCAGGAATTCCTCCCACATTTTGAGAGGCTTGGCATTTGGCTATTTTAGTGAATCAGCTGAACCGCGACAGTCATGCTAAACCACTGAAGCTCTGTGTTTGTGGATACATAGAAAAAAGCATGTGTTTCTCCCCCCTCCTTTTCCTCTTCCAGGATTTGGTTAATGGTTATCGCTGTATCTGTCCACCTGGCTATGCAGGCGATCACTGTGAGAGAGACATCGATGAATGTGCCAGCAACCCCTGTTTGAATGGGGGTCACTGTCAGAATGAAATCAACAGATTCCAGTGTCTGTGTCCCACTGGTTTCTCTGGAAACCTCTGTCAGGTGAGCAGCGCTGGAACCTCCGGCCAAGTTTCACGGAGGAGTCTCTTCTGCTCCCCCCCCTCTCCTTCCAGTCCTCATCCTACCTCCTCTCCACCCTTACCTCCTTCTCTCCCCACTTCTTCCCTTCCCTCCTTCATTTCCCCCTCCCTTTTCTCTCCTCCCTCCCTTCTCCCACGCCACTCTTGACTGTCTGGAGTCTCTGTGAAATCTAGTACCTCCCATTGAATAGGGATCTCTGCTAAACAAATGCTGGTGGAAAGATATGGAGTGATTTTCTTGGTAGTGTCCATGGCCTGTCCATTTCACACCCCCACCCCCCAACTCAGTTCTCTCAGTCCTGTTTTTCCAGTGCCTACTGGAGAGGCTCTGGGACATAGCTGTGTATGATGCAGGGTGTTCTGAGATAGACGAAATGGCCAGATTCCAGTGTCTGCTGCCCCAGAGATGTTATAATCATACCTTTGTTTTACTGTTTCCTCTCCCACTGCCCTGCCCCTGGTCTTTGCAGCTGGACATAGATTATTGTGAGCCCAATCCCTGCCAGAACGGTGCCCAGTGCTACAACCGTGCCAGCGACTATTTCTGCAAGTGTACTGAAGACTATGAAGGCAAGAACTGCTCCCACCTTAAAGACCACTGCCGCACAACCCCTTGTGAAGGTACCTCCCTCCCCCAGGCTCCTGGCTTGTCTCCAAAGCTCACTCCTCTGTCCCCACTTGTCACTGTTCCTTGGTACTCAGAAGAGTGTAGGTGAGGAGATCAAGCCCCCTTACCTGACTTCTTGGAAGTCGGAACACATGGAAGCAACTGAGTTGGGTCTGCCGGTGGGACAACCGTGTCTACAGGTAGCCCAGGGGAGAGAATGAAATTCCTTTTAGCATTCCCTGCCTGTAGCGGGCTGATTTGCAAGGCTGAGGCAGATTCCCCAGAGCCGCACTGTTAGGAAAACTGGTGGAAGTGCTATCAGGTGTGGTAGCCGCAGCTGACAGCACTTCTATGTCTGTGCTATCAGGTGTGGTAGCCACAGGCCATGTGTGGCTAAAGGAGCATTTAGAGTGTGCCTAATACAACTGGCAACTCTTATTTAATTTCAAATGATTTAAATATAAATAGCCACATGTAGCTTGTGGCTGCTGTCCGAGGTGGCACAGTCTTGCAGGTTCTAGAAGTTTGTCCATCAGCCTTGCCTTAAGCATGATGAACAGTAGGAAGTAAAGCTGGTTTTTCTTCCTTTCACAAGCTTCTACCAAAGAGATATGAAAGGCAGGATGACAGGGGCCCACAGACATTGAGACTTCTCAGCCACATAGGGAGAAAATGCCTTTAACAAACCAATAAGCTTAAGAAACGTCAGTCTGCCTGGCATCTCGGTGCTGTCACAGTGCGACAGGGCCCCTGCGGTGCCTCCTGATCCCTTCCCCTCATTAGCCAAAGGTGCCTGTGTCTGGGAAAGCAGGCTTGGCAGGTGTCCTTGGCTCAGGAACGCCCTGTCTCATGGGTCAGTGGCCATAATCTGATCCGGAGTCTGTCTTCTAGTGATTGACAGCTGCACGGTGGCCATGGCTTCCAATGACACGCCTGAAGGGGTGCGGTATATCTCTTCGAACGTCTGTGGCCCCCATGGGAAGTGCAAGAGTCAGTCGGGAGGCAAATTCACGTGTGACTGTAACAAAGGCTTCACTGGGACGTACTGCCATGAAAGTAAGACCCTCTCCCTGCCTCTGCCCAGGTCAGGGAGCGTGCGAGTCTGGATTGTTTCAGTCGAGACGAGTGGAGGCTTGCCGTTCCATCTAGGATCTAAGACTGAGCTGTGTTTAACTTACGAGATCGCTGATGCTTGTGAGCCTTTGGCACATTTTAGAATGTTCTGGACTCTCAGTAGTTTGGGTGGTCCTGCTTTCTGTGGAAATTTCTTCCCCACCCACTGAGCAGCTTTGCCTGTAAGGGCATTAATAAAGTGCATGTGGTGTTTTCAGGAGAGCCCTGCTCAGTGGGCTGCCTGCTGAATTTGAGACACAGCCCTGATGGAAGTGAGAATTTGGAGGTGCCAAGTGCATTTTCTCAGGTGGCAGCTTATAGAGCAGTGCCCAGCTTTACTGGTACTTCCTTTACCAGCCTTTTTTCTTTTTCTCTCAGATATTAATGACTGTGAGAGCAACCCCTGTAAAAATGGCGGCACCTGCATCGATGGTGTTAACTCCTACAAGTGCATCTGTAGTGACGGCTGGGAGGGGGCCTACTGTGAAACCAGTGAGTCTGGTGTTCTGGGGACTGACTGCCCTGGCGTTGCGGAGGGCGGGGTGGGCGTGGGCGGTCAATCTGTGCAGCCTCTCGTTTTCATGGAAATTTCTGAAAGGAAGACCCCAGCTGTTCCTGCAGTGGGACAGCATGGCCTGGCTCCTATTTGTATTTGTTAATGTGGGTGACAGCCAGTGGGAAGGAATTGCTGCCGAGGAGCTACAGCACCCAACTGTGTAATTAGGATGACAAACGTCCCTGCTTGCAGTTGTCATTTTTGCCTGACTTGATTTCAATTTCGTGGCACTGACAGGCCTCCGGACTTCACTAACTTGTGTGGGATTAAAAGTAACCTGGTTGGGGGTCCTTCACTCCTGCAAAGTGTGATGGTGTTAAAGTCCAGGGATTCCTCAGCTGGTCTTGGAACTTGGGGTGGAAAGCAGGGGTGGGGGTGACCATAGGGAACCCGTGGCTCCCATGGGTTGTGCAGGGTCCTGGGTGCATGTTCAGCTGGGGGTCTGCTCTTTGGTTCTAGACATCAACGACTGCAGCCAGAACCCCTGCCACAATGGGGGCTCGTGTCGCGACCTAGTCAACGACTTTTACTGTGATTGTAAAAACGGGTGGAAAGGAAAGACCTGCCACTCGCGTAAGTGGTAGCTGACTGGGATGCTGTCCCTGGGACCCCTTTGTCTGTCTGCTGTGAGGGGAGCTGGCCAGGGGCTCAGCTCACACTGAGGTGTTCCTCCTCCAGGTGACAGCCAGTGTGATGAGGCCACATGCAACAATGGGGGCACCTGCTATGATGAAGGGGATGCTTTCAAGTGCATGTGTCCTGCAGGCTGGGAAGGAGCGACCTGTAACATAGGTAACTTTCTGCCCCACTCACTTCCCTGTGAGTGCTTTCCTGGCTGGCTTTTGCCCCTTCACACTGTTTTTGGATCCTTAGGGAGGGTGGTCTCTGCTCTTGTCTTACAGCCCGAAATAGTAGCTGCCTGCCAAACCCCTGCCATAACGGGGGTACCTGTGTGGTCAATGGCGAGTCCTTCACGTGTGTCTGCAAAGAAGGCTGGGAAGGGCCCATCTGCACCCAGAGTGAGTGTCCCTCCACCCCGTGGAACTCTCCGAGGGCTGCGGGAGCACATCCTGACACCCTCAGGGACTCAAGTAGAAACCAGAAGCACATAGCTGTTTGATGTCTGCTTCTGCATCACCTGGGTCTGTTCTAATGACTTGATGGGATGCAGCCCTGACCTGGGCATGAGAAAGTCGCCAAGGAGATAAGTGGAGACAGATGGCGTCTGGTTCCCAGCTCTGCTCTGACCAGCAGCCTGTCTCCTTCCATTCTCACACCCCGTCCCCAGCCCTGCCAGGGCCTCTTCCTGTGTACATGTGTCCCACGGTGAGCGGAACAAAGTGTGGTGCAGGCCTGGTTCCAATTGAGCAGGGGTCTTAAGTGCATTTGCTGGTGTTAACTACGATGTTATCATTTAGGTATTATGGAAATTGGTGGTGTTTTCACTCAGGGCTAAGACTGCTTCGCTATTAAGTTGTCTTTTTACTTTGCAGATACCAATGACTGCAGCCCTCATCCCTGGTAAGCGTGACCACCTTTTAAGCCAGCACTTGTTGGCTGTAATATGCGTGGCCCTCACCCAGGATCTTGTTTAAAACGAAGGTTCTGATTTAGTAGGTCGGCTGGGCTGCAGACCCTGCCTTTCCAACAAACGCCCAGGGGCTGCCCATCCTGCTGGTCTGTGGACCACACTTTAATTAGCCAGGTTGTCTTCATTTAGAGCAGTGATTCTCAACCTTCAATGCCCACACAAATCACCTGGGAGCTTTTTGCTTTTATTTATTTTTTTTAAATAAGATCCAATGCCTGGGCTGCAGCTGGGACCTGTCAGATGAGACCTTCTGGGGGTGGGACCCATCAGTATTTTTAAAGCTTCCTGGGCAGTGGTGAGTGTGGCCAGGGGCAAGAGCTGCTCTGGTCACTGGCAAGGCTCCCTGGGATTGGCTGGCAGCCGATGTCTTGGATAGGGAAGTTGGTAACCTAGGTGGTTTTTGCTCTCTTCTTAGTTACAACAGTGGCACGTGCGTGGATGGAGACAACTGGTACCGGTGTGAGTGCGCCCCTGGTTTTGCTGGGCCTGACTGCAGAATAAGTAAGGACTGGCCCTAGCTGGGTTTGCAGTGGCTTTTTATTATTATTTTTTTATTTTTTATAAAAGATTTTTTTTAGAGAGGGGAAGGGAGGGAGGAAGAGAGGGAGGGGAGAGAAACATCATTGTGTGGTGCCTCTTGTGTGCCCCCTACTGGGGACCTGGCTCATAACCCAGGCATGTGACCTGACTGGGAATCGAACCAGCGACCTTTTGGCTCATCAGCTGGCACTCAGTCCACTGAAGCCACTCCAGCCAGGGCTGCGGTAGCTTTATTTTCCCCACATCACCCCTCAGCCTGAGAGTTTTCATCTTTCAAACAATTAAGGCCATGATGCCCTTTATTTGCCAGGCAGAGCTCTGTAATCCCTGCCCCCTCCTCCAGCTGGCTGGATCCTCAGGTACCTGTTGGCCCTTCCATGGGTGGCACAGCCCTCCTTGTTCTAGGGAAGAGAGCACCAGGCCCAGAACTTGACAGTTAAGCTAGTCTGAGCCCCTAAGGAAAGAGTGTGCTTTTCCGCCATGACTAATACGATATTATGGGCAAGTGGACATTAACCACAGCTATGCTGGTGGAGCACAGAGCTAATAGCAATGGAAGGGACTAGGGCTGTGGTTTCCCAAGGCATGATCAGGCGCTGGTGGAAGGACTAAAACAAAAAATGGGGGCGGGCAATGCAGTTTTTCAGGAACCTTACATTTTATTCTTTATTTTGAGGCTTTTCTCCTAGTTTTTTGTAAGCCGTATCTTTTACAAAAGCGATAGTAGTGTTTGTTTGTTTTTTTCTGTCTTTTCCCTAACTTATTTGAAATTTTATTAGAGTTTGCAGTCCCCTATTCTGGGACTGAGTGGACTCCAGCACTGGATGGGGGTGCCTCGTTTCTATTTCATGTTTCTAAGTCAGGTTGACATATGGCCTGGGAGCCATATCTGGCCTGCTGCCTATTTTTATAAATAAAGTTTTATTGGCATACAGCCATGCTCATTCATTTACACTGTCTAGGGCTGCTTTTAAGCTATGATAAGAATTGGGTAGTTGTGACAGGGACCACATGGCCTACAAAGCCTAAAATGTTTGCTGTCTGACCCTTTTAAAGAAATTTTCCAGCCCTTCCGATAAATTGCACTCAGAAAAAGGAACTTATTTTGGGAGGTAGCAGTGTTAAATTAAATGATTCTCAGCTGTTAAAAGTCCAGCTAATGGTGACTGGGGTGAGCAGTGACGGGTAGAGCTTTTGGAGCCCTGATACTGTTTCTTTATTTGGGTGCCGACTGCATGAAAGTTCGTCAACCTTACACCTCTCGTAGGCCTTCCTGTTTGTATGTAATGCCAGTGAAAACTTAGAAAGACATCACTGCCTCCGATTGGAGCCTAAACTTGAACTCCATTTCTCCCAGACATAAACGAATGCCAGTCTTCACCTTGTGCTTTTGGTGCAACCTGTGTGGATGAGATCAACGGCTACCGGTGTGTCTGCCCCCCAGGGCACAGTGGTGCCAAGTGCCAGGAAGGTACGTGGGCCGGGCCCCGGCTTCCCGTGTGTCCTGTGGGGCCAGTGGGTGCTCCAGTCACTGCAGTCACCATTTGGACCAGGAGTAGACACTGCTCAGGGAGAGAACACAGCAGGGACACAGAGTGGGGGTAACAGAGAAGGGGGAACTCCGAGAGGTCCCCTAAAAACAGGGTGGCTGTTGCCTTGCTGTAATTAAGCTGTGTAGGAAACCACCTCCAAACTCCGTGGCTTACAACAGGCATTTACTTGTATTCATGGGTACACAGAGTGGGCAGAGCGATAGGTGCTGCAGGTTGGGCTTAGGTTTTTCTTGGTTCCTCCTCACCCTCCCGGGCCATCAGCTGCACATGGGGCGTGTTCTTTCCGTGGCACATGGCAGGCTTTCGGGAGGCAGAGCGCTCTGCGAGTCAGCTGTGAGAGACTCTGCTTACAACACATCCCCTGTTGTCTTGGCCCAAGCAGGTCATGAGGCCGTGTGAAAAGCCAGCATAGGAGGAAAGCATACTTGCCTCTCCTGGAAGGAACTTAATAACGTGACAAAGGCCACGGGTGTGATCATTTCCTAACAGGGAGGGAGTAAAGAATTGAGAGATCTGTCTACAGGAAAGGAAAGTCCTTCCACTCACGTGTGTCCGCCTCTCAGTTTCAGGGAGGCCTTGCATCACCATGGGGAGTGTGATACCAGACGGGGCCAGGTGGGATGATGACTGCAATACCTGCCAGTGTCTGAACGGACGGATTGCCTGCTCAAAGGTAGGATGTGAGGGCTGCTGCAGGTCACCTGAACTCTGCAATAGCTGATGGGCGTTTCTCCTGAGCTGCCTGCTCCCGACTCTCTCTCTCTAGGTCTGGTGTGGCCCTCGACCTTGCCTGCTCCACAAAGGACATAGCGAGTGCCCCAGTGGGCAGAGCTGCATCCCCATCCTGGACGACCAGTGTTTTGTCCGCCCCTGCACAGGAGTGGGCGAGTGTCACTCTTCCAGCCTCCAGCCAGTGAAGACCAAATGCACTTCTGACCCCTATTACCAGGATAACTGTGCAAACATCACATTCACCTTCCACAAAGAGATGATGTCCCCGGTATGGAGCTTCTTTTTCAGTTGGGAATGGTGTGTGGCTGCTTGTACTACGGCAGGACTGTTAGAAGCTAAGATTCAGTTTTCTGTAGCCTAAGTTCCTGCCTTAGAGCAAAGTGCAACCCGAATGTAACCTACTTCCAAGGAAACATCATCCTTTTTTTTCTTTGAGTAGCTTACATATGTGTGGACTTTTCAATATTGTTCTAGGGTCTTACCACAGAGCGCATTTGCAGTGAATTGAGGAATTTGAATATTTTGAAGAATGTTTCTGCTGAATATTCGATCTACATAGCTTGTGAGCCTTCCTCTTCTGCGAACAATGAAATACACGTGGCCATTGTAAGTATAAGATCTATTCATATTTAATAATTAATTTGATTGCAAGATAACTAGCAACCTTCAGTTAGCCAGGAGCAAATATACCTCAGAAGAGAGCTTGGCCTATGTGTGTTGTCAAGTGATTTTGAATAAAAGTACACCTGGAACACACGAAATAATAATGTAAACTGTAATTGAAAAACTTTTAAAAAATAATAAAATGTTACATCAAATTTTTTAAAAAGCTACTGTTCAAAAAAGCCGCTAGGAAAAAGCTAGTATTCCCTGACCCTCCAGATTGACAATTCTTCCCCCCACCCCCAGTCTGCTGAAGACATACGGGACGATGGAAACCCGATCAAGGAAATCACTGACAAAATTATAGACCTTGTTAGTAAGCGTGATGGAAACAGCTCCCTTATCGCTGCGGTTGCAGAAGTGAGAGTACAGAGGCGTCCTCTGAAGAACAGAACGGGTGAGTGTCAGATGGGAACTGTCCCTTTCACTAATGAGTGCCAAAAGGATCTCATTATTTTATCGGACAGTGGATCACACTGTCCAATAAAACCACCAGGCAGGCAGTTAGTTACCTGAAGGAGCTCCCCTGCCCCCTCATTTCACTGGTGAGGAAACAGGCCAGTTGACTTGACCAATGTCATATGGCGATGAGCAGAGGTTGGCCTGACTCGTCCCCCTGCCAACAGGCTGTGTGCTCACAAGCAGGCCCCTCTGTAGCGCATGCACTGATCCTAGATCCTTGTGAAGCCCTGGTGCAGAGCCTCACAGTGCCTTGAGCTCTGCTGTGCAAAGCCTGCCTTGGCGTTCTGGTGTCGGGTGACAGCCCTTCCTAAGCACCGTGAGACACTGGTGTGATAGGCAGCTCGAAGGCCCTGCAGTATGTCCAGACTCTCTCCTTCAGACCATCTTAAGCATCATTGTTCTAGCAAGGCGAGAAATTGGGCTCATGACCTTTTGGGGCATGGAAGTGGTCTGTGCTCAGATCCGGTTTCTGGTAATTCTGAAAACCAGATCCTGTAATGAGCTGCCTAAGTCGCCAGACTCCCCTTGACTGAACCAGACCGCTGCTCTCCCCACATGAAGTTGGGGAATCTGTAGTTACTGCTTTGCTCAAGTCTCTCCAGGGACAATAGTGTCAGGGTCTCCAAGGTCCCAGGTCCCAGCACTGCTAATCAAGCTGTGAGTTGACAATAGGCAGTTGTGAAAAGGATCAGGTCCCATGGTGCTGCTTTTTAGGGACTCCAGGCAGGAGAAGCACTGTTGGTACTCTTTCGTTCAGAGAGGAAATGTGTTTGGGGCCTGCCTTGCAGATTTCCTGGTCCCTCTGCTGAGCTCCGTGCTCAGCGTGGCGTGGGTCTGTTGCTTGGTGACGGCCTTCTATTGGTGTGTGCGGAAGCGGCGGAAGCCCAGCAGCCACGCGCGCTCGGCCTCGGAGGACAACACCACCAACAACGTCAGGGAGCAGCTGAACCAGATAAAAAACCCAATTGAGAAGCATGGGGCCAACACGGTCCCCATCAAGGACTACGAGAACAAAAACTCCAAAATGTCAAAAATAAGGACACACAACTCAGAGGTAGAGGAGGACGACATGGACAAGCACCAGCAGAAAACCCGGTTCACCAAGCAGCCGGCGTACACGCTGGTAGACAGAGAGGAGAAACCCCCCAACGGCACACCTGCCAAACACCCAAACTGGACAAACAAACAGGACAACAGAGACCTGGAGAGCGCCCAGAGCTTAAACCGGGTGGAGTACATCGTATAGCAGACGGCGGGCGCCACCTCCCCTGCTAGGTAGAGTCCGCGGGCGCACGGGGCTGTAGTTCTTTAACTGTCTAGTCCGGTCTGAGGCTGTTGTTGGCTTAGAATCCCTGTGTTAATTTAAGTTTTGACAAGCTGGCTTACACTGGCAATGGTAGTTTCTGTGGTTGCCTGGGAAATCGAGGGCTGCATCTCAGAGCTATGCAAAAACCAGTCCAAAGTGCCATAGTGCACTGTCCCTGCAGCCGACAGGCCTCTGATCAGGCGCCCAGAAGGCCCCACCCCTAGGCCTTGAGCTTCTTCTGCCAGGTGTCCCGATGGTGATGCAGTCTTAGGATCATAGTTTTATTTATATTTATTGACTCGTTGTTTTTGTATATTGGTTTTATGATGACGTACAAGTAGTTCTGTATTTGAAAAGTGCCTTTGCAGCTCAGAACCACAGCAACTATCACAAATGAGTTTATTATTTATTTTTTTTTATTGTATTTTGTTGTTGGGGGAGGGGGGACTTTGATGTCGGCAGTTGCTGGTAAAATGAAGAATTTAAAGAGGAAAAATGTGTCAAAAGTAGACTTTTGTATAGTTGTGTAAATAATTTTTTTATTAATCACTGTGTATATTTGATTTATTAACTTAATAATCAAGAGCCTTAAAACATCATTCCTTTTTATTTATATGTATGTGTTTAGAACTGAAGGTTTTTGATAGCATTGTAAGTGTATGGCTTTATTTTTTTTGAACTTATTTTCTTACTACGTGTTGCCTATAAGCCAAAACTAAGGTGTTTGAAAATGGTTTATTTTTAAGACAATAGATGGGCTTCTGTGCCTGGAATACTGGTGGAGTATATCTTTTTTGTTTTTTGGGGTTTTTTGTCCAACATCAAGATGTTTAAAACACCTCCTATAGTATCACTTTAAAACACATTTTCAGGACCGACTAAGGCAGTTTCAGAATTAGTCTAGAATAGTTACCTTTTTTTTTTTTTTTTCCTGCTTTTGACTTGAAAAGAGAGAGGCAGGTTATCTGCTACACAGCAGTTTAAGGGAACAACTTGTGCTATGACTTAAATGTAGCCAAAATGTGAGGGGTCGAATATTATTAAAGATATCAAATTAATTGTGTGAAGTTGGAAGCATACCAGTCTTATTTTGTAAATTCTGATTCCCCCCCCATTCATATGTAATACCGAACCCCCTGTAGGTTTGATTTTTGTTGTTATCTACTGCATTTAGGGAGTATTCTAATAAGCTAGTTGAATACTTGAAGAGTAAAATGCCCAGTAAGATCACTGTTTAGATTTGCCATAGAGTACACTGCCTGCCTTAAGTGAGGAAATCAAAACGCTATCACAAAGTTTAAGATCCAAAAGGCTTATAAAACAGTAATTTTGTTGGTTCATAATTGAGACCGTGAAGATACTTTGTATTGTCCTTTTAGTGTTATGAACATAAAAATGCATCTTTGTGTTGTTCCTGGCAATAAATTTTGAAAAGTAATATTTATTAAATTTTTTGTATAAAATCTGGAACAGTGTGGCCTCTTCTGAGTTTACGTAGTGCAGCTCTGCCTTGTGCTGCTGGTAGTGATAATGGGGGCACAGAACAAGAGCTCAGAGTCTTTTCAGCCACTAAACTCATCTGAAGTGGGGCTGCTGGGAAGCTGAGCTGTGAGAGCCCCATCTTGGAGGCCTTGATCCCCTTGTCACTCAGCAGCAAGTGTGAATGCTGCTTGAATAAACACCACTGGATCAATGGCCTGCAGTGTGGAGGTGAATTGTTTGTGACCACTCAGGGGAAATGCCTACCTTTCCCACTATAGTGAAAGGGTTTTTTAAATAGCTTGGAATTGGTGTTGGGGTCAGAAGAGGGAGAGTGAGTGCTTTTTTTCTTCATTTTTTTTTTTCCTGGCTACTTGGATTAATACATTAATGTCCTTCTATCATTATAGACCTTGTGGATTTTGTGCACTTATGCCTCACTGCATAGGAGGCAGTTACAAGCTTCTGGGGTCAGGGCCCATCAATCTATTCATCACTTTGTATCCCAGAAGTGAGTGTTCTGTTGGCTTCGCCACGCTACTTGGGTGCCACGTGCCTGGCCTTCCACGAGGCTCCAGAGTTGGGCTATTCCACCTGTTAGGGGCAAGGAGAGCTTTGGTTCTCACTGGAGGCTGTTGGGCCAGAGGCCCTGCACCCACGTCACGGGTGGGGAGATGGGAAGCTTTGCCTCTGGCCCCTTCAGCAAGGGATGAGCTGAGGTGACGCACGTGGGCAGCTCACAGTGGCTGCTTGGAGTTGCCATGTATTCGCTGCTTCTGGTTAAGAAGCCAAAGCTCACCGTCCTGGGGGCGCTGTCCCCCAGAGCTTCACTTGTCAGGCCATCCACTCACCTCCAGTTTTCAGAGTAACTCAAACTGGAGCAACAAACTGAATGGAGAAGCTGACGGGATGTCTTCTTTCATTCTCGGGAGGCTATTTTCCACTAGGCCAAGAGAATTGTGTTCTCTGATGGGCATCTTGGTTAAGAGTGGATGGCGGGCTTTAAGTACCCCATCCATGCTCCTTGTGCATGAACAGAGGTCCTTGAGGGGGTCAGAGCTCATCCATGGCAGTGCATTATGGCTTGCTGGGGAAGCAGCCCTGAAAGAATGGATTCCCACGATATCTCCCTAGCATAGCAATACGCCTGTCACTAATCTCTGCTGGTGAACAGCAGCTGGTTCCCGCAGGGTGGGGTCAGGGAGGGAGACATGCTTTCCTGGTACACAGACACAAGGAGCCAGAGATGGTCTGGTTTCGCAGCACTGAACTCAAACCATCCTGAAGCAATCACCTTGCTCTGGTGGTTTGTAAACTTGGATTATGCAGGACCCCGGAATTCCTTGGCTAGTTGCCAAATGCTGCTGTGTCAAGGAAAAAAAACACTTAATGAGCCTCTGCAATTCTTTATTCCAGGAGGGACATGATCTTGAGATTCACATGTGTTTTAAGGAGCCCTGTATCCAGGACGCTCAGTGGGAAGGCAGGCAGAGATCAGGGTCCTCAAAGCCAGGACCATAATTGTCGGGATGTTTTCCCCCTTCTTCCAGGTAGAAGGAATCAGGCAAGAGAGCCTTGGCTATCTTGGATGTCCTGGGTGCAGGGAAGGGAAGAGGAAGGGACTCGTTTTACTTTTCCTGTTCCCCATGAACACTGGGGGCCCTCTGTGCGCAGACCCTGGGAGAAAACTTGGCCAACTAGAACTTGGGCATGAGATTGTACTGTGAAGCTCCAGGAAAGAATTAAGTGGAAGGCGATTCTTTTCAGATAGTAAACTCTGTCCAGAGATTCTACTTACATGATGTAGAATCAGAATAGAAAAGGGGAGGGGGCTGTATCTCAATTGGCAAAACGCCCGGTGAGACTGAATCAGAAACAACTTGAAAGCAACACATTTTTCTTAAATGCAGATTCCCAAGTCTGACCCAAGATTAACCAGGAGTGGGGATGGGCAATCTGCATTTTAAAGAGCTCTCCTCTCCCCTCCTCCCTGCATTTTGTACAGTTAAATTTGAGAACAACTCTACTAAAACCCTGAAGTACAAGCTCTTCATTAATTATAATGTTTTTTCTCCTTGTTAAACTGAATTAAGTAGCCTGGAAGCCAGTTTGTTGCTAAATTGCCACCTGACATCATTTTTAAGTAAAATAATTATGCTGCCCTCTGAGCAAGTTGTCTTAAGTGCTTCATGTTTATTGGCTGATCTGAGGGGTCACTGAGTGAAAATTAACTTATTTGTGTATATTTTTTAGGTAGCAAAATGCCAAAGGACCCGCAGTGGTGGGCTTCCCACCTTTCTAAACGGTGTACACCTGTCCATCTGAAAGTGAGGGAGTGTGCAGCTAAAAACTGGTTGCCTTTAAAGAAAAAAATCTCATGGGTGTACAGAGGTTTGCAGCTTGGGCTGAGCAACGTTCCAGCATTTCCGTTTTCAACTGCGGGTCTCTTTCTTGCCTCTACTGGGAATGAGAAACAGGAGTTCAGAGGTTCCTGGGCTGGGAAGACACAGCACATGGGTTATGGGAAGCCTCCTCCTGCTAATGTGTATTTATACTTTGTAAGCTCTGATTCATCCAAGCACTGGAACAGAAATCTGCTTCCTGAGGTTCTGTTTTTAAATAGATAGTTTGCAAAAACAACAATTATTTTTCTTAACATTTTTTTCCACCCCAGAAGCAGCTAAACACCCCAGCTCAGTCTATGTCAGTCTCCAACAATGCCAACAGACAGCTAGGTATTCGGGGGCAGAAGGGTGCCCTGAGGCAGTTCTGTGGGGTTCTGGCGCTATAAGTCTTCAGAGTTTAGAAACCATTAGAGCAATCTTGTTGCATCACTTGAAGACTAAGATATTTCTGGGTCTATTAAAAATAACGAATTTACCTTCGTGAACAAGTGCGTCCCGATGGTTGTTACAGTAACGGCAAGTGGGGTGATGCTCCTGGGGCTGCCGGCAGCAGAGGGCCTGCTCACCTGCGTGCACCCTCAGAGAGTGTGTCAAAAGGTACAGTTCCCTTGCGTTGGACATAAATTCTACCTGTACTGCTTGCTCTTGCATGCCTGGCACAATGTTCCTGGCGTGGAGTGTTTCTTTCAAGTCTCTGGCAGCTTTTACAAGTCTTAAATTATGTGTCATTACCACTGGTCCGGTATTAACCTGTGATATGCCAGTCTGGAAAATTAGAGAGTAAAGGCTCTTACATTCAGTAAGAACCTTGAATTGAGGCCTGCCCACTGCCTCCCTCACTCCAACCCAGCCCCCACCCCTGCAAACATCCACACCGAGGCACCCACGGTTTGAATTATCCAGGAGCAAAAGCTAATGCCAGGGACATGAAAGCAACAGCTTTGTTTTAAAGGAAAGCTCTCCTGGCAGGCTCGTGGGGCTCCTCCAGGATCCCGAGCAGAACACAAGTCTGCAGCTGGCTTCCTAATGACTACTCAGGCTGCCACAAGAACAGTGCCCTTGATCTGAGCTGTGCCTCCTCAAGGTTTTAAGTAGAAAGTGACATCTTTATAAATCTGAGAGCAATAGGTGTTTTCCGAACCAAAGGCAGATTAAGCCCCGTCCCTTGGTAGGTGGTTGCTTTGTTCTTGGGCAGCTTCAGATTTTATTTCTGCTTCATAGAATTACAAAAATGAGGCACAGGAAGAGGTTCAGAACGGAAATCGACAGTCCCACTACATCCTACACCTCCCTGTGCATGTACATGCACGTGTGCACGCACACACCACACATGCGCACTCTACAGGAGTTTTCAGGACAGCACACTACACTCCATGGCCAGTATCAGGTGACTGCAATTACCTGATATGGGGCTTCATCCCATATCCCCTAACCACTCTGGCTTCCCCGATAGGGTGCTCCCCAGTTATCACAGAGAAAGCACCCGAGCATTGAAAAATACTAAAATCCAAGTAGCTTGAATGTGATTAAGTTCACCAGGTCCAGTGGGCGGCGGCACCAGCACAGACAGATCTGGGAGTTCCTGAAACTGCCTGTTGACAGCTCTACTTCCCCCACCCAACACCCCAAAAGCCAGCTCTCCCATGCTCTCCTCACCCACTGCTGAGGGTGTCCCACAAGTCATCTTTAACCTGTTGTTGGGTCAGGGTGGGCCTGAATTACATGTTATGCAAAAGTTTCCTATGCACTGAGGCACCCACATTGAATGGCTTGGAAAAAACCTGTCCTAGAGACAGAGACGTAAACCCTGCAAGTTCGGGACGTGAACAATCAGATACTCTCAGGGGGCACTTTCTGGCTTAGCAGGGATGTTTTTTGGAGTGCTTTTCAAAGAATCCACAGCTTAAAACAGAAAGGAAGAGCAGCGACTGAAACAGTTACAGGTTTGCACAAAACTAAGGCAAATGTGTCTGCAACGGAAAGGAAAGGGAGTGACAGGAGTGTGGGGGGCGGGGGCCGGGCCTCACCACAACCTCCAGCTTTCCCCACAGCCATGGATCTGTTATTCCTGTTTCCTGTGAGTTCTCAGTCCAACACTCAGCAGAAGAGGTCCTGAACGTTTCCTCAGGGCGTGCTGTGTCCACATGGGCCCGGCCAGCCGCCAGGCAGTGTGTGCCCAGTGCTCAAGGGCATGCACTCTGGAGCCAGACTTCCTTGATTCCAATCGCAGCTCTTCCTTCCCAGTTCCCGGGGTTGGTAGTTTCTGCCTGCGGGTCACCCAAGTTCTGGGCTGGGGAGTCACAGACCTGGATTTTGGGCTCTGCCACTTACTAACTTGGGAAAGTTTCCGAAATCCTTTGCGTCTCAGTTTCCTCATCTGTGAAATCATGATAGTGAACACGTGCTGCAGTTAGTAATCATGAAAAGGCCTGCAGGAAGAAAGTGCTGCCCTCAGCATTGCTCCAAGCATCCTGTGATAGGATATAGAGTCCACTGAAAGAGTAAGGAATCCAGCTAGATTCCAATGACAGTGCGTGCTCTTGCCATCACACTGGGCTGTGAGAGAAGGGCTGAGGGCTGTTGGATCTGGTGCTAGATGGAATCCCAAAGTAGCCTCTAAAGATTCTTGACCGCTGGTTATTTGCTCAAACATGAATCCAGGTGGTCTGAAAACAGGGAGATTATCCATGTGGGGTGGACCTGATCACGGGAGCGCTTTGAAAGCAGAGTTTTCTCTGGCTGATCAGAGAGAGATTCAGGACTAGGGAGGTTTCTCCGTTATTCAGAGGCAGGAACCAGTGGCAGGGACCAGAGAACAGCCTCTGGGAGCTGAGTGAACTCCCCAGGCTACCACCAGCAGGACAGTGGGGCCCACAGGAACTGAATTTTGCCAACAACCTGAGGGAGCTTGGAAGTGGATCTTTCGCTGGTTAAGCCTCCAGATGAGGATACAGGTGGCTGATACCTCAATTTCAGCCTTGTGAGACCTAAGCAGAGGACCCAGCTAAACAGTGTCAGAAACTGTTCCACAACTAATCTGCATTGATGGTAATTTGTTACGCAGGAACAGCAAATTTACACAGGCCTCTTCTAAAAGGAGTCTTATCAGGCTATGTCATGTCTAGGTGCTATATTTGGTTTTGACTCTACAGATCGTTGGCTTTTTCCCAGATCAATTAATTACGTGCCTCTTACCAGCGTAGCAGGAGCTCATTCAAGACAAGCCTGAACTATAGAATCGCAAGAAAACCTGGTGCCCAATTAAACTCTGCAACAGTGCGTGGTCTGTGAGTGTAGATGGCTCTCTAAAACCTCTAAATAATAATACAACATAGTTCTTTCTTCCATATCCTCCTGAGTTTTGTAAAATTAGGGCTGAATGAGGTATGCTCAGGTGTCTGGCCTAAAGGATTCCAGGACACAGTCTTGGGCCAGTTCTTAATCCTTATGAAACATGTTTGACTCCTGTTTTTTTGATGAGGTTTTCAGTGGGTTGACTACTTTGTCATCTCCCCCTCCACACCCTCAGCAGCCTTTGTCTATGAAGAAGTTACCTCCTTGGCTTTCCTTACTGCACAATAGCCACTTCCTCTGGACCCAGGAACTACATAAATGTCAAGCTCCACTTTCTCTCCTACCATCTCCTCTCTCCTAGGCTCATCCTCCTATGATGGGCAGCTGGCCTAGGTGGATATGCACAGCTAGTGTCAAAAAGTTAAGGATTCTCTCAAGTTCAGTGGGCTTTTCTAAAATACTACCAGAATCTGGACTTAGACCTGCGAAATATGTGGAACAATAAATAGCCAGGACCCAGAACATTATTTTGATAAACGGGTACTAAGAAATACTATCTTCAAGAGAAAGCAAGGCCAATTTGATAAAGACAATTCACAGATGGATGGACAGTTTGCTTGTAGACATTTGAGGTGAGATCCAGAAGGGTCTTGCAGCTGGAGATTTTTAGTATCAAAATAAGAACCCCAATGGTAGATTCCCCGAATCTCTGACATGGAGAGCTCTTCCTCCCAGAGGTGCTTTCACATTGTCTGGGCACTTGTCACTGGGGAGCTATTCGAGGGTGCTTTTCTAGATGCTCCTGGCTCTGCCCGGGGTCCCCACTCTTCTCTGGTTGGTCACTGAGTTGAGCAGAAGGCACGGGGAAAAGGATCGCCAGGGAAGCATTTTAAGAGGAATATTCACATCAAACTCTTTCACAAGCCCGGTTCACTCTGCCAACATTACAGGAAGGTCTTTCCAGGCTCATTACTGGGGCACCTCCCGAACGCCCAGCCCAATCTGCCACATCAAGGCTGGAGGTCGCTTTCATTTACCATTTTACCTTCTCCCTCTGACAACAGGAATGGATGGCTGGTATTATTCCTCCCCGGCACCCACAGTGGGTTTGGGAAAGAGCCCTCTGCATTCTTCTCACCAGCTGAGCACGTTAAGGAGGAAGTGAAAAGGCCTGAAGAGCCACTGGGCCTAGAAAAATTCCCAGTCAATCCATCACCTGCCTCTTCTGCAGGAGGGCTTGCCAGTCCGTTCCATAGTTCCAGGGGCAGGTGGAGAGGGCTGCAAGCTGTGTCTGTCTGTGAGTCTGTGTGTCCATGTGTGCTAGTGTGAGTGTGTATGTGTGTGCCTGCGTGCGCTCATCTAAGCACAGAGACAGGACTAGTAATAGAAGAGCCGGTGAGAGGGCGTGGGAGCCTGAGAACTTATTTATAAAAGCTCTTCTGCCCTAAAGCAAGTCAAACTCCCTGCTGAGGAGCTGCTTTTTCTTCCTCCCTTTTGAGTCTTGTGTGCTGAGCTGACCTCTCCCCGGCAGAGGTCAGCGCTCTGCTCACCCTGTGTGCACTCGGCCTTCTGGGGCTCGATTGCCTTAGAAGCCTGAAGAGGAGAGAATTCTTCGGCTCTAATTTCTGAGAGAAAAGCTGTAGTAAATCTCATGGAAAAGCTGGTCTTTTTTTTTTTTTTTTAAAGAAATATATACATTATGATCTTTTGGGAACTGTAGAAAACATGAAACTGTACATCACCAGAGTCCCTCCCACAGTCTACTGCACCCCCTAAAATAAATCAGGCTGGGGAATGAATGAGGTCTTAAGAAATGTAACTGAACTTAAAATACAAGGTCAGCATCTCATCCTAGGTAATCCTTTGGAGGATGAGAAATTCTCCTGATTTTTCCCACAGGGTTATTTCAGATGTGCTTTCTGAGCCAAACTATTTTAAAAGCATTCATTCTTCCACTGCTCTGCCAAATGTGAATTTGAGATTCACATGCACTTTTTGAGAGCTTATTAATGATATTAATGATCATGGATCAAAGGCAAACCCCAGACAATTATTTAGGTGCTTTAAAAACTCATCTTCTGTGGGAGGGAAACAATTTCTCAGTGCTGCCAAAGATGAAGCTGCGGGCTGATGTGATGCGTCTAAAGCAACATTACTGACTAGAGGGGCCTTAAAGGAGAAAGCAAAATACATCTCTTTGTATGTTTAAAATATACGGTTATTGATACCATGCCACCAAAACCTTTCCTATTCAGAAAGCAGGTACACTTCTGATTTGCAGGAAGCCCCTCTCCTAAAGGATTCTCAGCTCTTAGCGGGTCCTGCCTCTTTTAACACCCAGTATTTAGACACACACCCCCTATATTTTTAAACAATAATTCTTAACTATGGCTTTTCATGAGGATCATTATTTAAGGATCTTTTAAAATTACCCACACCCAGGCCATTATCTGAAGGATTCTGATGTAAGTAGAAAATACCCAGGTAATTCCAATGTGTGGTCAGTTCAAGAACCTGTTTTAACACAGATGGAGAAATTAATGCATGGGAGTTATGTCTTTACCTCAGGACTCTATAGAGCCAAGTGTGGCAGTTAAAATATGATTGACAAAGGAAGAAACTGAGGCCCACGACATTAAATGACTTGTCTCAAAACACACAAACCAATCAATGGCAAAACAGCAGTTGGACGCAGGGTGTGAGCTGGTAGCACCATGCCATCTTTTAGTCTCTGGGTCCCCAGCCCAGGCTCAGGCCCAGGCCCAGGGCAGTGCCTCTTTCCTGTGGGCGAGGCCGCACAGCACGCCGCCACAGCCGAAACACAAGGAAATGGGCTTTGCTTCATCCAATGCTGCGGTTCTCAGCATTTCACGCACAGCTATTCAAGTGTATTATTCCAACCTGATACTGAAATGCTTCTGAAAAATTATGTACAGGGCCCAAGGGAAAATATATTTACAAGCAACCAGAGAGGCCTGGGATCCTGTCATAAAAGGCAGTGTAGAGAGTCGGCCCAGGACTTCGTTCAGTGCTGAATAAGGACTAGGTCCACTTAGAAAATGGAAATGAATCCACTTGGGAAACGTCAAGATTCTCTGGAAAGGAATCAAGGTCGCATTCTTTAACCCCTCACAAGAGGAGCCTATCTGAGCTCACAATTGGGAGCAGAAGTGGGAAATATCTGCACTGTGAAGACCACCCCCAAACCCTACAGGCCAATTTAATCACAGCGTCCCACACAGGTTTTTCAAGCCTGCATCTTTAGGACCAATTATTCAAATGCAGAGCTCTTTTGATTATTTTAACACAGCATTCAAAACCTCAGAATTGCTTCGAGGAGGAAAGAAAAAGTCTCTCACAAACAACATGATTTTAAACAGTGTGCTCAGGAAAGGGCACTTTAGATGTACCTTCCTTGGGGTTAATTCACTTGTTCTTAAGGAAAGTGATACACACACTAATTTGATTTTTTAAACAACTTTTCTTTTTATTCATAGAACAGGTTCATTTCCACTACATACTATTTTCATCCTCTAGGCATGTACAACTGTTTAAACAGTTTAAACAAATGAGAGGATAGGGCCAACGTTTAAACTGAGCTCTCTTGGTGATTACTACAGTATTTAACTTAAATTTTTTTTAAAATTTATTGACTTTAAAGAGAAAGGAAGAGGGAGATGGAGGGAGGGAAGGTGAGAAAGACAGACAGACATCAACTGGTTGCCTCCTGGTCCGGGACTGACAGGGGATCGAAACTGCAACCTAGGTCTGTACCTGCCTGGGGACCAAACCGGCGAGCTTTCAGTGCACAGGACCACGCTGCAGCCAACCGAGCCTCACGGGCCAGGGCTGGCTCCCTAACTTGACTGAAGAAAGTTATTCTGGGGATCTGACAAATCCACACCTGCAGTCTCCTGATCAGATTCTTTGGAGTCAAATGTAAGGCTTTATTGATATTTGCTTAATTAAAGAATTAAAATTTTTGATAAGTAATTACAATGGCAATTATAAGGTAACACATGGTAATATGCTGCATAATGATACTTATTGTATTTAAATGCAAATAATTTCAAGCCCAGTACTGAGTAGTTCTTGACAATTAAAGGCAGTAATTTCACACACTCAAGTCCCCTCTGTTAAGCTACCCACTGAGAGTTGTTCCTGGCCCAGTTAAATAAATACAGAAACCAAATTAGAGGGAGTTCAGCAGATTTCTGAGGATTTCATTATTTAATTAAGTTGTAATACCATAATATATATGGTTAGACTTGTGTTCTGAGTAATTAGCTGAGCTTCATTTTATAATGCTTAATTTATTTTGTACTAAGGAAGGCTTTAAACCATTTACCAGAAATCAGCTTAATTTTGATTTTTTACTTGCTCCAACGTGTTTCAATTCATTACTGTTTCAAGAAAAAGGAATGAACTCTCTCGTGTTACCAAGCATGGACATTTCCTCAAAGGAGACAAAAAGAAGTTGAAATGACTTCCACATTCAAGTCACAGCAGGCTGCATGGAGAATTTTTGGCGGTTCGGAAAGCCACTTGTTACCTCAGAAGGAGGGCCACTCACTGGAATTTTTTGGAAACATTATAGTGGGGCCTGCCAAGAGGAACTCAAGGAAGCTACAGACAGTGACACGGTGGTCCCAGGCCATTCTCCTGGCACAGAGGTGTCCTTCCCTTCCCTGCTCTGCCCTCCAAGCTCTCTCTGAGATCAAAGGCCACCAGTATGTACAATTCATGAGAAGTCCAAATGTGATGCCAGAAGCAAACAACTGTGATCTCACTGTTGTCCCCCAAATCTATCTTGAGATATCTCATTCAGAGAATAACTATATTCTCTCTAATTCAAACTATAGAGGGTTGTTGTGACCCTTGCTTTTTATAAAATGAGAAACATTTTCCTACTTTTTCCATATTAAATAAGTGAGCAAAAAAGCTGCAGCACTCACTCCTCTCTCACCAAATGTTTGCTCCTTTGCATTTCACAATTTATATGTGTAAGTGGCTGACAGTTAACCTCCAGTGGGAAAGAAAAGAAAAATGTGTAAGAAAAATCACACTGACTGTTCTCAGACATTTCTGGTTAAATGACGAAAAATGAACAAACATAACATAGCAAAACCCAGTCTATTAAAAAGTCATTTGAAAGCCCACAGAGGTGACTTAGAAGCTACAACACTGAGAGAGTCAGGGAGTTCAAAGTTGTGACATTAATCAAAGTGGATCCACATTTCTTCTAAGATCATCAGAATCACTGGGATTTGACTATGCATTTATTTTAGGTTATTAAGTAAGTGGATGAAGAACTTGTTTATTTTTGACTAAGTATATTGACAGGATCTCAGAGTTTTCAATTGCTGAATTACTAAGATTATTTAAAAATATCAAAACATACACCGGTCCCAGCAGTAGGGAACTCTTCATTTCCCACCTAATAAGCAACAACAAAACCATCCCCCTGCCAGCCATTTTCCCTTTTGTACTTCCAAATATCCAAGGAATCACATAACGACTCAAATAACAAGAGATCCAGGGGTGTTTCAGACACGTGGAAAGAAAATGCTTAAAGGCAAAATTCCTCAAACACATGCCATGGTGCAGAAGAGGAGAGCTGTTCCGTCCGGTAATCCTGCTAAAATCCCATGTGCAGGATGGCTGGGAAAAGACCGAATCAATCTGCAACCAATGGTACTATTTTTCCCTCTTATATCACAGTAATCATTATTTCCACAAATATACAAAAGTCGAATGCCAAGACTTTTCTTGAAAGAAAATCATTATAAGAATTGGCTTCAACCATCAGGCCCAGGTTAAGTAATGAAATACAAATTTCTTGTAAAAAAAACCTTCCCCTATTGCCTCCAGTTCAAACCTCACCTTCCAGTTCTGCAGCAGGCAGCAGCTAATGCTCAGGAATGGCTGTCTTTATTGTAGACTCTTCCAGGACACTTAGTGTTGGCTTGTCACCTGGATTATTTGTATTTAAACTGTTCCAATACCTGTTTCTGTTTAAGAAGATTCAATGACACACAGCGGCCCTGTCTTCAGTGAAGAGCACACCTAGAATACTGCCCATTCTAAGAGAGGGGCCTGCATGGGCCACAGAAATCCACGTTCTACCACTTCCTCAGGATATTTCCATTCTGTGTGGTCGACCCCTACTGGGTGAGCAGAATTTTGCTGGGCTTCCTCTTCTCCTATAGAATCTTTTCACTGGAATCAGTTGGAGGTAAGAAAAAAGCTACGAGGGAAAAGGAAATGATACCAGTGGGCAAAGCCATGTTCCTAGCTGGGGTGGTGAGGCTGGGACCAGGAAGGGGACAGGTCTCCAGACAGGGTTTGGAACATCAAAGGAATAGTATGTACCTTCATGGGCAGGTATGGTAACCAAGACTGAACTTCATGACCTAAAATGCTGCCATGGAATATGGCTGCTGCTTAACGAGTCTTACACTACAATATAAGAAACCACTAATTAGTCTTACGTAGGAACTTACACTGTTTCCATATTCTTATATTTTGTTGGGCTTTTTCTGGTTTATTTTTCTGCTAACTTCAACACTTTCAGGAATACAATTGATTTTCCTTGTTAAAAGGGACGTGCTACTTCAAAGGACCACCCATTGTTGACCAGAGATATAACTGATGCGTGGCCTTTGAAGACGATTTCTTCCTATTTTAGATTGAAACTGAGGTAAGGAAATCTTTATGGGTATCCATCCAAAATAAGTCATTGCTATGATTCACTGTGTGGCATTTCAGCAAGCCCACTAGAGACAAGGCCACTGGGTGACACTGCAAATCTCAGACTCCTGCTTTAAATTTAAATGGCCCGTGAAGCCTCTCAAATGGGAAACTGGAAACTCTGGCCACCAAGTTCCCCCTGGGTTCTAGTCCATCCTGAGTCTAACCAAATTCTCAGAGGTAGGGACAGGGATAGGCCTGAGCTATAAGCAAGAGCAAGCCTCTGCCATGCTTTCCAGTGCTGGGCCAAATGACTGGTATATGTGAAAGGACTGCCATTCTTATGGTAAGTAACAGCTCTCTGGGTGCTGTGCCTACCATACTTAAGAACCTCAGAACAGAGTGACTCATACACTGAATTCACATGCTTTACAAATTTGAGGGAACACAAGGGTGTATGTGTCCATATGTGGCCCCAGCTGGTAAGCCAGACTGGAGGAAATAAACACTAGAGAGTGTCCAGTTATTATGGTGGGTCTCGAACTTGAGTATGTTTCAGAATCACCCGGTTTCTCATTCAGTAGGTCTGGGGTGGGGCCCAAACTCTACATTTCTAACACATTTTCACATGATGATGCTGGTGCAGGAGAATAATTTATGCCTGCAACTCAACTGCAGCACTGTGGCACCGTCTTTACATGGCCATTGCATGGTCTGCACAGACATGTGCCCAGGAGACACATGATTGCTTTCTTCATGCAGTTCTTCATGAATGGTGTTGTCCCTGACAAAGTGAATGGATGTTTATCATTAAAATAATTTTCTGAAGACAGTGATAAAGTATGATGAGAAAGTAGCAATGTTGTTAGAACAGACATACAAGGTCTGTCTGGAAAAAGTACAGCCACTGTTAATATAACAAGAACAGTTCGTGTAACATCAATGTAACAAGCAGCCAAGGAGAGTGGACTGGAATGCCCATGCATGAACAATGACGACTTCACTGTACTAGTCAGTGGGGGCATCACTGAGTGAGCATGTGTACTGTGTGGCCATCACATTCAAAATGACTGAGTGAGTACAACAATGGATCTGCATCAGATTTTGTGTTAAGCTTGAACATTCCTCTGCGGAAACTATTCAGATGATTCAGAAGCTGCAGCTATGGGCTACTGGTGATTGGCAGCTTCATCATGACAATGCATCTGCTCATGCATCACGTATTGTGCAGTTTGGCAAAACATCAAATCACCCAGGTGACTCAGCCCCCCTACAGCCCAGATTTGGTGCCCTGTGACTTCTGGCTTTTCCCCAAACTAAAATCACCTTTGAAAGGGAAGAGATTTCAGACCATGCATGAATTCAGGAAAATATGACTGGGCAGCTGATGGTGATTGGGAGAACTATGTGAGGTCCCAAGGTGCCTACTCTGAAGGGGATCCAGGCATTACTGTCTTATGTACGATGTTTCTTATATCTTGTATCTTCTTCGATAAATGTCTCTTTTTTGCATATTACATGGATGGATACTTTCTGGACAGACCTTGTATGGGCTCCTGAAGGTGATTGCTTTGAAAGCTAACCCTAACACAGAGACATATTTTTCTATTTAAAAAAAGTCATTCTAGTTCCTTTGAAATCACACCATCTATACACCCTTCTCATTTTTCATAGGTTTGGCCACTATATCTCTCAACCTCAACTTTGCAATCCTCCTTAGTAAGTTAGTGGCCTCTTCCCTATTTCTTCCTGTTCTTGGTTGGGCTGCCATGAATTGTAGCTAACCTTTCAATGTCTGTGGCTGAGCCAGTTTGCTCTGCTTGCTCTGGCTTATTTTTCATAAGATGTCTGGAGGAGAGATTTTCCAAAACATGCAACTCAATTTTTTTTATTGTTGTTCAAGTACAGTTCTCTCCATTTCCTCCCCATCCCCCATCCCGGCCATCTCCACTTCCCACCCTAGATCCTACCCCCCTTTGGTTTTTGTCCGTGTGTCCTTTATACAAAAACATGCAACTCTTCATTAGACATGGTTTTCGCCAAATCTTGTTTCAAAAGTAACCCTGGATCTGACAGCTCTGAAGTTGGTAAAACTCTGACAGCTTTGCTTTTTTCCACTATTATTTCTCTCGGGACTAATCGATCACTTCCAAAAGAAACTCTCTTGTGGTGGTCGAAGTCTTCCACAGAGCCGCAGTTCCTGAGTTTCTGTTGTGTTCTGGCCCCTCGTGGACTTTGTTTTGGACGTGGTGATGCTGACTCACATCTCCAGACAGGGCTCCTGCTTAGAAGCCCTGTCTCTAACCACTCCCCAGGATGAGGTTTTTGCTGGCTGCTAGCGTCTTCTGGCTGGGCCTGATGAACATTTTCCAGCTTTTGAGCAGGAAGCCCCCAGTGGCTCTCAGCTGCCTTTATGTAATCCTGTGCTTGTCCTGTGGCCTCCAGTGGGGCACTGGATGAAGCCGGACTATCACCTCTTCTCACTGCCATCTCTGCACTCACTGAGTCACTAGATGTTCCCACAGAGTCCCTGCTGCTCTGTGATTTGCTCACGATGCTGCTTTTTGTTTCAGCTCTTTTCACACTAAAAAAAAAAAAATTTTTTTGTAATGCTGTAATGTCATGGTTTCCTCCAAATTCCCCTTACCACATCTCCTACACCTGGAAAAAGAAAGCATGCACTACGCTCCCTTTTCCCTATCTCCCTGGCAGATCTAGAAAAATCCCCCAGTGTATGTTTAAATGCAGACTGTTTCAAGAAATAGCAGTCACATTTTCCAGTACACTGGGATACACCAGGGAATACTCTATTTACTGATCATTTCATTAGTGGAGTTCATATTTTAACAAAGACAGACAAGCATTCATTTCAGATGTTAAGGGTCAACTTGATACATTGATTTTCATCCCCAGAAGTACATGCTCAAATACATCCAAAGCAGAAGCTGTATTTATGTATCTCTGTGTGTACGTGTACAAGAACATGCACAGAGATACACACACTCTCTATTTGTAAGTAAAGAATAATCTTCTAGAATGTCTCTTAGGCCATTTCAAGGTATTATTCAAATATAATCACCATTTAGTTGGTGTCAGGCTTGTTCATTAACTATTGGAAATAGGATTCAGTTAACACAACTTGAAATATTCTGGGAAAAATTCCAGAGAATATGCAAGAAAAGAAAGTAGAAACACAGCAGACACAAGAGTGTGTACATACGTGCACATGCGTGCACACACACAAACCCTTTTTCTACAGCATATACAGCAGTTAATGTAAACTTTGCTCTGGCTGAAAATTACTCTTGAGGGGCAAGATAAACATGGGAAGATTTAGAAACTAGAGACTTTGACTTAGGTGTATATTTACAGGCTCGTGAATGTCAAGAAATTTCTTAAACCACCAAACTCAAAACAATGAAGCTGAAATATTTATTTTTTACAGGCTTTAGTCTGGAAAGAAATACATAGATTCATGTTCTTACTATTGCTATCAGGGCCATGAGGATTACCATAGTTATATTAGGGCCAGAACAAGTGTCTTAGAAAAGAAATGTATTTTTTGAGATCTGTCTGTAGTCATTCTGAAAGTTGTATGAAACACACCACCAACAGGTGCTTTTCATCTTCAAAGTGCTTGTAATTAAGTGCTCCTTGCAACACACCTGTGAAGCAAGGACTTGACTCCTGTTGTCCAGAAGCAAGAGAAAGAGAGGAAGGTGGAAGAACAAGTATGTGTCTTGAGGTAGGCTCAGTGCCAGGGGGGTTGTGATTAAGTTCCATGTACTTTTGTTGAATTCTAGATTTCTTGTTATGTATCCAAATGTATAGGCAGTCAAAAAAGAGAAAAAGGAAACACATTGGACCTACATTTCTTTCAGAGCATTTCTCTTGAGCTTTGCACTGGGAGGAAGTGGACTCTCTGCGCACTCAGCAAAATAATCAGACACTCCATGGACAGGTCTTTCCGTCTACTCAAAAAGATAACAAAGGTTTGAACAGAAAAATCTATTAGCTGAACATGACAAAACAGTGATACTCTCAATGTCCCAGTGAACAGATTTATTTTTGTGAGGACGAGATGAAACTGCTTAGTGTTAGGCATTTTATTTCTTTTAAATCTAGAGCTTTTTGGTAAATTGTCACATCCCAGCCCACACACTTCATACATTAATATGCGGCACGAATGTATACAAGACTGTGATGGAAAAGATGGTGATTCCAAACCACCTGGGGACTCTTGGCCAACATGTGGTATCTCTGAGGTCCAGACTGTGCCAAAGCCCAGACTCTTGAAGCCAGGCAGCAGCATGTTTGTGAGTTATGATCTTTCAGAGACCTGGTGGTACAGTGGTCCGTGCCCTGGCTATCCCAAGAATTCTCCATAATTCCTCTTATTACAAAAATACAGAACATGGCCTTTGCAATACTCAAGCATGCATCAAGTGTTAAGCCTTCTCATACTGATACTTTAAAAGCTGGAGTTTGAGAATCTTGGCTACTAAAAACCTGGGAATTTTTTTTTTCTTAAATGAACAAGCATTACCACGGTTTTATATAATTCATAGATTATCTGTCTACCTAGCCTTACATGTTCTTGTGAAGACATCATTAGGAAGTAATTATAAAACATAAAAACCTCCCAACCTTCACCGATATTGACCCATTTCATTCTTTGGAATTGTTTCCTTTTTGTTAGCAAAGGGATAGTCCAGACAAAGTATTAACCTCTCTCATTTTCCAGGACACCAAGTACCTTTCTCCATCAAATTCCACAGTAAAATGTTGCTGCCACAGGAACAGTTGCTTTAGACTTACACCGGAATTAACAATAGCCCCACGGGAGAGCCAGCAGTGTGCCTGGGTGTCCCCCATCCCATCGCTGCCCTGCCTGTGGTTTTAGACACTGACCAGTGTTACCCAAAGTCATATCCAGTTACAACCTACATGAGTTTTAAGAGTTAGTGAAGGAAATGTTACAGGTTTTATTGGGTGATACTGCATTTTGATGCCTCTCCCTTTCCCCCCTCTAAGACTTACTAGTTGACCAAAAAGAGTTACAGTTGAAAAGTTAAATGAGAGCGATTGAGAGAGATTGAGATTTATGTGTGAAACACTTCTAAACATGCCCTATAAGTACAGTAGATTTCCCCCTCACAACCACACCCTGTAAGTGCTGTATTTTCAGAGCTGAACAATTAACATAAGGAGCATGAGTCAGGCTTTGAACAACTCTGTGGGAACCAGAAAGCCTTTTGCTATTAGGAATGATGTAAACTCCCCAAGGCTGGAAGAAGTCCACAATGGAAGGCAGCCGGGGTCATAAATAACAATGGATGCTGTGGAGACCACAGAGAGTAGGATGCCTGTGACAGTGACACTTCTAATCTCATATTGGATTCAATCAAGACCCTTATTTATTTATTTTTAAACTCAAAGAGTACTATGTATTTCCTATGGGAACTTCAAAAACTTCTTTAAGACACAGGCCGATCCACTCTCATCCCAAATTCCTCTGACAACAAACAATGGGGGAAAGGTCCTTGGAGGAAAAAGGACAACAGAAAATGTGACAGAGTGACAGAAAGAAATGTCCAGTTCAAAAAGTGCAAAACCTGTGACTTCGTTTTCAAAAAAAGAAAAAGAAAAGAGAAAGAATAAAGAAAAAAGGCAATGCGGGGTCTCCTGCTCACAAATTAAAACCACATTTGGCAATTTGTTGAAGGAGGCATATTTACATTTGTATGGAGACTGGGTGGGCAGGAAAAAAAAGATTAGACTCCTTCTTCAGCCCTTGAACTGTCAGATCTCATTAGAAATCTCTCATTCTTACATTTCTAGGGTCAATTCAGTACCCTTTGTCGCTAAATCACAGCCACTGGTGCCCCTCGAACAAGTTCTCCAGAGGAAGCAGCTACCACCTGGGAATGGGATTTCCCAAGGGAGTCATCCTGATTACTAATGGCTTCTCACATACAGCATCAAAGTGCAATCCATGGCTTATCCAGAGGCAAAACTCTCAGGTGCAGACAGTGTGTGCTGGGGTTTCAAGTGTCTCTCAGGCATACCTGGATGACACTACTCCTTTTTAGACTCTGCCCTGATATCTTCTGCAAAGAATACAGAAAACTCAACATAATTAAAAAGGTTACCAGTTGGCCATCCAACATCCAGAGTGAGTGGCCCATGGGTATTTAAGAAATAGGTGAACCAAGATGACCTTTTTGGACCTATGCAAATGATTCTTGTCTGAGTCTGCCAAGGAATAAAATTCTGAAAATATCATTTCCTGGTCACCTGCCCTGCTCCCCAATTTATTAATTTTTATTTTTGGTAATACTTTGAGGATTTTAGTTATAAAACTTTCCACTTGTAAAAAGTGTCTAGATATAATTCCAGCACAAAACAGAACAGAAATAAGGCAAGGCCACCAGCCCCAGAAGGAATCTAATATAGGCGGATACCCTCCTTGGCTTGAACAAACCAGGCAGGCTGCCAGATAAGGGGTCAGGTCTTATCCCCGCTCCTGGGGATGCTCTGGAGACCATAGGGGTACCCTGCGTCAAGGACAGCCAAAGCTCATGTGTCCCAGTACAGGTCCAAGGGGGAGGTTGAGTACGTTAGAGTCTGAGTATGATGATGGCTAACATTACCCCAATGCTATTTGGTCTGATGTGGGAAACACATTTTAAATTTCTGGACACAAGGGACTGCAAAGACAGCCATTAACAGAATTAGCTGGGCAACTAAGACTCACTTCCTGCCTCTAGTCAGAGAATGAGCTAGACTGAAATGTAGTTATAAATACTGGTTAATATTCAGGTTATGAAGGCAAGTTGAAGCTGTGGATAAATCCAGGCATTGAGTCCATAGTTACTTATTGAATATGGTTTTTTTTAACAGAACATTAATGGATTAATGTGGGATAGGGAGAGAAACTGGCCTAGAAAGACATAAAAAGCACCAGCTCTTGAGTTTATTACCTCTTTAAGGAGTCTGTAAAACATAGCTGGGATTCCCAAAGGCTAGTGAGAAGACTGGCTATCAGAGAGATTCAGTATTAGAAGCACCGAGGGAGGTTTTCAAAAGTATAGATTCCAAGGCCCCATCCCTGGAAGTTCTAATTCACAAAATCTGGGGTGGGGTTAGGAGATCTATATGTAGGTGCCCAGGTAATTCAAGAACTGCTGGTACACATGAAACAATACTCAACAGAGCAGAGAAACATAAACAAATGTAAGCTGGTATACTGAGGCAACTTTTGCAAAGTGTAGTCATTATCTCAGGCATCAAAATCTAGTGTGGGGGGCGGGGCTTGTTCAAAAATGTTCTCGATTCTCTCCCAGGATCTACTGTGTTTGCATCTCTGGGGGTGGGGTCATCAGGGTATGTGCATTTTAGGCAAGCGCCTCAGTGATTCTGATACCCAGCAGAATTAATAAACTTCTGTCCTAAAGGAGCAAGGAATTGGTAACTGAGCAGAGTCCAGCAGAATCACTGAACTCTGTACCAGGTGTGGTTTTGTATTTTTTTTAGAGACTCATTTATTTTGAGAAGGGAGCGGAGGGAGGACGAGAGGCTAATACAGCTGGGATTCCCAAAGGCTAGTAAGAAGACTGGCTTGAGAGGCAACATCGATGGGTTGCCTTTTGTGCACACCCTGACCTGGGACCAGACCTGCAACCCAGGCCTGTTGCCCTGACTGGGAATCAAAAAGGAGACCTTTCACTTGTGGGATGACACCCAAGCAACTGAGCCGCACAGGCCAGGGCTGTACTAGGCATTGTTTGAAGACCTTGTGGGAAAGGACATGGACCCATAGAATTCATCTTTGCTCTCATGAAGACTCCATCCCAATGGGGGAGACAAGAAACAAGCATATGTTAGGTGATGTTATTAAGAAATACAAACCTCTAAGGGGTCATAGCAGCACTGTTTTAGACATGATAGTCAGGGAAGGCTGTGATAAACAAGATGAGCTTTACCCAGAAACATGAGTGGAGAACAAGCCATGTAAAAATATAGACAAGAGCATTTCAGGCAGGGAGAAGCATAAGCACTGAGCTCTGAGAACAAACACTGCCTGGAAGCGGGGAGAAACAGGAAAGCAAGTCAGAGGAAGGGGTCAGTGAGCAGGTAAGAGGGGAGGGGCGTGTGTGTGTGCGTGTATGTGTGTGTACCTGTGTGCACATTGGTGGTGGTTGGGGCAACAAATAGTGTATAGTTTTTTTTTAAGGATGGCATACTTTATTGTGAGGAAGTTTATTCTTCTCTGGAAGTTTCCAAGAAGAAATGGGATTGAACATTTTAAATGGATCATCTTGGCTAAGAAAACAATCCCATTCACAACTTGCAAAAAAAGGGTGACTTCCAGCCAAGAGGGAGGCATGGGTAGACACACTGCCTCCTTGCACAACCAAAAGACAGACAACAAATTTAAAAACAAAAAACAACCAGAACTGTCAGAAAATTGAACTGTATGGAAGTCTGACAATCAAGGAGTTAAAAAGGACACATTCATCCAGTCTGGTAGGAGGGGTAGAGACAGGAAGCTGGGCGGAGAGGACTCTCAGCAAGGAAGAAGCTGAAAGACGGGGTGGGCAAGGCAGTGGCTGGTGGACTGGACGGTCCCTATTCACGTGCAGATAAACTGGAAGGAACAACTGGGGATCAAGACAGACCGAGCAACCCAGGGTTCCAGTGCAGGGAAATAAAGCCTCAAAACCTCTGACTGAAAACACCTGTAGGGGTTGAGGCAGCAGTGGGAGAAACTCCCAGCCTCTCAGGAGAGTTTGTTGGAGAGACCCACAGGGTCCTGGACCGAACACAAACCCGCCCACCCAGGAATCAACACCAGAAGGGCCCAATTTGATTGTGGGTAGTGGGGGAAGTCACTGAAAACCGGCAGAGAACAGAGCAAGTGGTACTGTTCCCTCTCAGATCCCTCCCCCACATACAGTCACAAAGCACCAACATGGGTTGCCCTGCCCTGGTGAACACCTAAGGCTCTGCCCCTTACTACATAACAGGTGCGCTGAAATAAAAAAAAAAAATGGCCCAAACCAAAGAACAGACCGAAGCTCCAGAAAAATACAACTTAGTGACGGAGAGATAGCCAACCTATCAGATGCACAGTTCAAAACACTGGTAATCAGGATGCTCACAGAAATAGTTGAATATGGTCGCAAAATAGAGGAAAAGGTGAAGGCTATGAAAAGTGAAATAAAGGAAAATGTACAGGGAACGAACACTGAAGGGAAGGAAACTGGGACTCAAATCAACGGTGTGGACCAGAAAGAAGAAAGAAACACTCAACCAGAACAGAATGAAGAAACAAGAATTCAAAAAACTGAGGAGAGGCTTAGGAACCTCCGGGGAAACTTTAAACGTTTCAACATCCAAATCATAGGGGTGCCAGAAGGAGATGAGGAAGAGCAAGAAATTGAAAACTTACTTGAACAAATAATGAAGGAGAACTTCCCCAATCTGGCAAAGGAAATAGACTTCAAGGAAGTCCAGGAAACTCAGAGAGTCCCAAAGAAGTTGGACCCAAGGAAGCATACATCAAGACACATAATTAAATTACTCAAGATTAAAGAGGAGGAGAGAATCTTAAAAGCAGCAAGAGTAGAGACAGTTTCCTAAAAGGAGTTCCCATAAGACTATCAGCTGATTTCTCAAAAGAAACCTTATAGGTGAGAAGGGGCTGGAAAGAAGTATTCCAAGTCATGAAAAGCAAGGACCTACATCCAAGATTACTGTATCCAGCAAAGCTATCATTTACAATAGAAGGGCAGATAAAGTGCTTTCTAGATAAGGTCAAGTTAAAGGAGTTCATCATAACCCAGCCCTTATTATATGAAATGTTAAAGGGACTTACCTAAGAAAAAAAAGATAAAAAATATAAAGAGTAAAATGACAGCAAACTCATAGCTATTAACAACTGAACCTAAAACAAAAACAAAAGACACAAACAAAAACAAGCAAACAACTAGAACAGGAACAGAATCACAGAAATGGAGATCACATGGAGGGTTATCAGCAGGGAGTGGGAGGGGGAGAGAGGAGGAAAAGGTATAGGGAATAAGTAGCATAAATGGTTATAAGTACAAAATAGACAGGGGGAGGGTAAGAATAGTATAGGAAATGTAGAAGCTGAAGAACTTATATGTATGACCCATGGACATGAACTAAAGGTGGGGAATGCAGGTGGGAGGGGGTGTGAAGGGTGGAGGGCAATTAAGGGGGGGAAATGGGACACTTTAATAGCATAATCAATAAAATACATTTAAAAAAACATCTAGGAATAAATCTAACTGAAGATGTAAACGACTTATGCTCAGAAAATTATAAGAACCTGAAGAAAAAAATTGAAGAAGATACAAATAAGTGGAAGCACGTACCATGTTCATGGATAGGAAGAATTAACATCATTCAAATGTCATACAATCTCAAGCAATCTATTGATTGCACACAGTTACTCTCAAGATACCAATGGCATATTTCACAGAACTAGACCAAATACTTCAAACATTTATATGGAACCACAAAAGACCCTGAATAATCTCAGTAACCTTGAGAAAAAAGACAAAGTTGGAGGAATCACACTACCTGATATCAAAAAATACTACAAGGCCATAGTAATCAAAATAGCTTGGTACTGGCATAAAAACAGATTCATAGAGATCAATGGAACAGAACAGAGAACCCAGAAATAAACCCATAGCTTTATGGTCAATTAATATTTGACAAAGGAGGAAAGGACATACAATGGAGTAAATATAGTCAATTCAATAAATGGTGTTGGGAATATTGGACAGATATGTGCAAAAAGATGAAACTAGACCACTTTCTTTATAAAAAAGAAATTTTTAGCCCTGGCTGATGTGGCTCAGTGGACTGAGCATCAGACTGCAAAGCAAAAGGTCACCAGTTTGATTTCCAGTCACAGCACATGCCTGGGTTGCGGGCCAGGTCCCGGGTAGGGGGCATGTGAGGGACAACCTCACACTGATGTTTCCCTTACTCTCTTTCTCTCTCCCTTCCACTTTCTCTCAAAACAAATAAATAAAATCTTTAAAAAAATAAAAAAGAAATTTTTAACTTTATTTATTTTAGAGAGAAGGGAAGGAAGGGAGAAAAAGAGGGAGAGAAACATCAACTGGTTGCCTCTTGCACGGACCTCAACTGGGGACAAGGCCCACAAACAAGGCATGTGCCCTGACTGGGAACTGAACCACCAACCTTTGGCTTTGTGTGACAATGCTCAACCCACTGAGCCATGTTGGCCAGGGCTAGACCACCTTCTTACACCATATATAAGAATAAACTCAAATTGGATTAAAGATTTAAATGTTAGACTTGTAATCATAAAAATACTAGAAGGAAACATAGGCAGTAAAACCTTGGACATTTCTTGTAGCAATATTTTTTTTCTGACCTATCACCCTGGGCAAGGGAAACAAAAGAAAAAAAATAAACAAATGGTTTTGCATCAAACTAAAAAGTTTTGCACAGCAAAGCAATCCATCACCAAAATGAAAAGACAACCCACAAAATGGGAGAACATATTCATCAAGGATATATCTGGTAAGTGGTTAATATAAAAATTTATAAAGAACCTAAAAGAGTCAACACCAAAACAAACACACAAACAAACAACCCCAAACAATCCAATTAAAAAATGGGCAAAGGACCTGAATAGATATTTCTCCAAAGAGGACATACAGATGTCCAACAGATATATGAAAAGATGCTCAATGTCATTAATCATCAGAGAAATTAAAATTAAAACCACAGTGAGATATCACCTCACATTACTCAGAATGGCTAATGGCTAACAGTAATAAATCAACAAACAACAAGTGATGGTGAGGATGTGGAGAAAGGGGAACCCTTTTGCACTACTGGTAGGACTGCAGACTGGTGCAGTCACTGTGAAAGGCAGCATGGAGTTACCTCAAAAAATTAAAAACAGAACTGCCTTATTACCCAGCAATTCCACTTCTGGGAACTTATCTGAAGAAACCCAAAACATTAATTTGAAAGAGCATAAGCACCCCTATGATCACTGCAGCTTTATTTATAATAGCCAAGATTTGAAAGCAGCCCAAGTGCCCATCCAGCAGATGAGTGGATAAAACAACTATGGTACACTTACACAATGGAATACTACTTGGCCATAAAAAGGAAGAAAATTTTACCATTGTGACAACACGAATGGACCTGGAGAACATTATGCTAAGTGAAATAAGCCAGTCAGAGAAAGCCAAATACCATATGACTTCACTCATGTGTAGAATCTAATGAACGAACTGAGCTAACAAGCAAAGCAGAGACAGACTGAGAGAGCAGGCTAACAGCTCTGGGTTGGGGTTGGGGTTGTGGTTGTGGTTAGGGAGTACAGAGATCAAGGAAAAATGAAAAAGAACTCATGGACATGGACAATAGTGTGGTGATTGTAGGAAAGAGGGGGGTATAAGGGGAAGAACCATAATGGAAAAATAAAAGAAAAAAACCCACAATGAGGTATCACCTCATACATAGTAAATGGCTATCATCAATAGATCAATAAGCAACAAGTCTTGGCGAGGATGTGAAGAAAGGGAACTCTGGGGCTCTGCTGGTGGGAGTGCAGACCGGTACAACCGCTGTGGAGAACAGTATGGAGTTATCCCAAAAAATTAAAAATGGAACTGCCTTATGACCCAGTAATGCCACTTCTGGGAATATATTTGAAGAAACCTGGAAGACTAATTTGAAAGAATATATGCACCCCTATGTTCACTGCAGTGTAATTTACAATAGTCAAGATTTGGAAGCAGCCCCAGTGCCTGTCAGTAGATTAGTGGATAAAACAGCTATGGCACATTTACACAATGGAATACTACTCAGCCATAAAAAAGAAGGAAATCTTACCTTTTGTGATAGCATGGGTGAACCTGGAGAGCATTATGCTAAGTGAAATAAGCCAGTCAGAGAAAGACAAATACCATATGACTTCACTCATGTGTAGAATCTAGTGAACAAAATAAACTAACAAATGAAATAAAACAGACTCATAGAGAAGAGACTGAAAGCTGTCAGGGGGGAGGGGTGTTGTGGTGCTGGGTGAAAAAGTGAAGGGATTTAGGAAAAGGAAAAATAAAACCTAATAGACAAGGACAACAGGATGGTGTTTACCAAAGGGAAAGGCGGTGTGGGGGGGCTGGCGGTATGGAGGAGGTAGAAGAGGGTAAAAGGGGAAATAAATGATGGCGGAAGGAGGCTTGACTTGGAGTGGTAAATCTACAATATACAGATGATGCATTATAGGATTGTATACCTGAAACCCATATAATTTTATTAGCCAATGTCACCCCAATAAATTCAATAAAAAAGAAAAAGAAGGATTATCTTGGGTTCAGTAGAAGGACAAGGTGGAAGCAGAGAGACCAGTAATAAGGCTACTGCAATATTCCACTCAGAGATGACGGGTCTTGCAAGAGGCGGAGAAGTGGTTAAATTAGAAATAAAATTTGAAGGGAGACCCAAAAGAATGTACTGATAGATTAAAATGAGAGATAAGAGGGGAAAAAGTCAAGGATTACTGCAACTTTTATGGTTTTATTTGGAAGTACACCAATACAGGAAGTAGAGGGGGAGGCATAGGCTTGGGGAAGAAGAACCAAGAAATCCCTTTTAGGTATGTACACTCTAAGAGTCCTCCTGGATATCCATGTGGAGAGGCTGCGCAGGCAGTTAAGATACAGGTTGCAGGAAGAGAGAGGTCTGGGCTGCAGACACAAAGCTGGGAAGTCCACAGAGATGATATTTAAAGGTATCGGTCAAAATGAGCTACACTAGGGTGTCCGGATTAGAAAAAAAGTTGGGAATGAGGATAACTCAGGAAAGGACACCATGAGGAAAGAGAAAAGTCAAGATAACAGGATGTCCCTAGAGCCCAGGGAAGAAAATGCTTCACTGAAAGTGACAACTATGACAAATGCTGTTGACTGGTTAGAAGTGAAACTGATGAGTAGAAGGTGACTTGACAAAAGCTGTTTTTGGTGAAGTGTTGCAACCTGAGCTCACCTGGGATGGTTTCAAGAGCAAAGCACAGAAAGGAGACCAGAACAATCCAGTAAAAATGTATCATGAGTGGTACATGTAACTGTAAATTTTACATAGACCCACTAAAAACGTAAAAGGAAACTGGTGAAATTAAATTTCAATAACATATTATTTAACTCGATATATTAAATCTCATTATCATAAAATGTAATCAGTAAAAAATATTGAGAAGTTTTATATTTTTATACTAAGTCTTTCAAATCTGGTGTGTATTCTACACTTATGCTACATCATTTCTAACTTGCCGCATTTCAAATGCTCCACAGCCAAATGTGCCAAATGGCTACAGTGTTGGCCAGCACAGGTCTAGGCAACACCTTTGAAGGGTTTGCAGTAAAAAGGAGCAGAGTTATGGGATGGGAGCTGGATTGGAGGAGGTGGTTAATGGAGGGTGAGTTAGTGATGACTCTGGAACAGGCATATTTGGAGAGATGTGATCAGCTACTGTGTGCCAACCTCTGACTGTGTGTCAGGCACTGTTTCATATATTTACCAATGTCACCTTCAAAAGAAGTTGGTGAAGCAGGTGATAATATTATTACACCCCAGGGACGTGATTCAACATGGGCACACAGCATGGGTGACAATGCCACTACTCATCCGACAGACATGGCTCCTTCTGGGAAAATCTTGCCGTCTGCTCTGAAGCTCTTGGCTGCAGGCCCTGGGACGTCAACATGAGTCTAGGTTGCAACAGAAGAGGGGCAGATCCTTGGGGCCATGGCATCAGGCTGCTGGTCACTCTAAGAGCCCTGAGCGTGCACCACGATGACAGCTCACCCCACCCACGCCGCCTGCCAGTGTCGTGCTCCTAGAGCCCTCAGAGCCACAGATGGAAGGCTGGGCAGGAACTAACCCACCAAACTCTTGTTTCCAGGACTGTGGAACATGCTGCCTGATAAGAGGGCAATAAAGCGAGAAGGGGGACAAAGCTCTTTAATGCTAATTAAGATTTTTCTCACAGTAGTACTTAATGTAGTAATGACTGTGGTACTCTCCGCCCTTACCTTCTGAGAGTTGAATCTATTTTCTCGTGGTCATGTACATGAGTTTCTTCTCTGCTTTATTCAAGTAAAATTAGTTAATAACTCACCCTAAGTATTTTAAAAGGAGGTAGTTCATAGCAGAATATTAGAATACACAGTTAGGTCATGTTCTAAACATTACTGTTTCTGAATTTCTTGTGATCACCTCTGCTGAGAATGTTATACCCAGAGTGGATCAAATCAGGTGAACACTTGGAGGTTGAGAGGTGAAGCACAGAGGCAAAGGGGAGGGAGGAAAGGTCTGGCACTGCTTGACTGCTTGTCCCAGAGCCAGTTTCTCATCCCCCTGAGGTGTGGTTTCTCATCTACCTGTCAGGATTGTTTGGGAAATTTAAATGGAGGGAGGTAGATGAAGCACACCTTGGAAGCTGGAACGCACTGAACACATTTTCTTGACGTTACTGGAAAAGAAAACCTGATGCCTATACAAACCATTTGGGGTTTTTACAAAGGCAAAGAATGCCTTGCACCTGTAGGGAACTTACATGATTGAAGTCCTCCCCTCCCATCTCATCGGAGTCTTATTGAGTATTCGGCAGACAGGCATTGTCTCTATTTGACAGACTGAGAAGAAGGAGGCCTAATAGACTAAATGTCCAGGGCAGCATAGTTAGCTAGAGGCAGAACTGGGCTGTTCAGAAGGCCTGGCCCCTGTGCAGTGTTCTCTCCACTGTTCTCTGTGGGTCATTGCTGTCACGATTAGAGATGGAGGTGTAGAAAGAGTACAGGACCCTGAGTCGTCCCTGGGTTCTTGGTTCCAGGTACCTCTTGGCCACTACCTCACTGTGAGATCTGGATAAGCCATTTATCTTCTCTAAACATCAGTTTCCTCATCTATGAGAAAAACGGATGGTACTAATATCTTGGTAGTGGACACTCATTCACTTTCTGAAAATACTCAGATTTTCTTCTAGGGAATCATGTGCCCACTGTATATCCAATGTCCATGCTTTCAGGAGGCCTTGTCTCCATGTCTAACTCCAGGAGTGGGCCTGTGACCCAGTCCAGGCCAATCAGAGTGCAGAACTCATGAGCTGCAAAGAGATGTATGAACTACAGGCAGCCTGGGAAGAGGCCTGCTCTCTGTTCCCATAGACCTGGAGCTGCCAGGAACAACTACCACATTCAGGCTGAGAATGAAGCCAACACAGTAAAAGGCAGAACCAAAAGACGGTGAGAAAGAGTCTTAATGATAGTCTTTGTGCCTCTGATCAAGCCATACCTGAATCTTGAACTTTTCAGGCACATGAAACCAAAACCTTCATTTTTTGCTAAGCCATGTATACAAATTTTTATTTATTGATTTGGGAGAGAGAGGAAGAGAAAGAGAGAGAAACGTCGATTTGTTGTTCCACTTATTTATGCCTTCAGCGACTGATTCTTGTGTGTGTCCTGACCGTGATCAAACCCTCAACCTTGGCATACTGGGACAATGCTCTAACCAACTTCGCTAGCCATCCAGGGCCTTGCTAAGCCAGTCTGAGTTGGCCTTCCTGTCCCTTGAAAACTAAAAGGTTCAAGACTGATACAATCTCTTCTCAGATTTGTTGCACTGAATAAGTTATTGTATGCAACAGCCCTCTATAAACAACAAAGGTCTTTTGCAAACAATAAGAGCAGAGTAAAAGTAATATGTTATCAGCTCACTTGAGGGCCAAAAATAATAAAATATAAAGCTGGAACTACTTTCAATTCTTTATGACTTTATGTTAAGGCAAAAAGAAAGTTATTCTTGAATGTTAGTGTAGTGCTTAATGATTTCAGGAGCATCAGCATTCTGAAATGTGATGAACGGTTGAGTTCCTTATACAAAAGCAGCCCAAGTAGAGCAAGAAATATGACAATGACCAGAACGTTAGACCATGATGCAAGGTGACCACATATAAGCCACACATCTTAAAATGAGGAAGAAGTCTCTCCCATATTTCACTTCTAATATTTTCTTAAATTACTTGATAATAAATTAAGGAATTGGAAAGTGTTAAACAGGTGGGATAGAGTAGTTATGAACAATTACAGGAAAAGAAATACATATGTGTATTGACTCAAAGGAACTGAAGCAAGAAGAGGTAAATAAAAAGGTGAGTGGTATCACATGAATTCCACTGTGCGCTGACGTCGTTTTCTCTAAAGGTAATTAACGATGGAGGATATTTGTACTGAGACAACAAAGAAAAAGCACTTGGTATAGGGACTGGCACCCAGTGAGTCTTCATGAGATGCCCATGAGGCAGACATGACCTTCCCCATTTCAGAGATGAGGAAACTGATGCCCTAGGAGGCTAAGTCATCTGCCCAATTCCCACCATGGGGGGCAAGTCTTTTGTTTCACTTGGGTTCTCTGGTACTGTGTCCCTTTTAATAGCACTCCCTTCTCGGCCTCCCTATGAAAGGATGGGTCCTCTAAGTGGAAGTGGAGCGCAGGCTGGCTAATGCTGCTGCCGCCTGTGTTAGTGGGTACTCTAGCTTTTTTAAAATAATTTTTAAAAAGTTTTGTTCTCTTCTGAATTGATGACTATACAATTGTATTATGTAGATCTAGGGAAGTACAAATAAATAGTTGCAAAGAATGTTAACCTGAAAATATCAGTGAAAAAAAATCAAGGAAGTTATTTAATAGGAAGTACGTATTTCACAGGGATTTTCCAGTTTATATTCACTTACCCTCAAAAACCTAAAAATAAATCCTGAACAACCTTAGGCCCCACAGTTGGGTCTCTAGTGCCATACAAATGTGACAAAATTTGGATGTTTCAAAAATTTGTAGGCTTGGGGCCAGCACTTCTTAAAAGTTTGGGAAGCTTACTGACCACTCAGAGAATTGAATGAAAGCTATTTAACTTTGACTAGAAAAACATAAAAATATATACACAACTTTTTTTCAGTTTTAGAGAATTCATGAATCATAGATTAATAATGCCTAGTTTAAAAGTAGAAAGAAAATATGTGTGAAAAATAGAGAGAAACTTACTGGAAATTGCCCCAGTGAGAACCAGCCTACCTGTGGGGGCTGGTAGTTTCCTCCTTGTTGGAAAATACCTTCCTCACAGAAGCCTGTAGTTGAACAATGCCAACATCTGCAGGAAGGCTGCCGGCCCTCCACTTAGGATGATAATCTTTCCCCTAACATCTCCTGTTGGCTGAGCATGTGGGCCTGGGAGGAAGAAGGTAGGTGAGTATGTAGTCCAGCTTCACAGGTTGTAGGACCAGCCAAAAGACGGCCCGTTGTGGCTCTGGTTGCTGGTGGGAAAGAGCTGTCAGAGCCAGAGAGAAGACATAACAGATGACTGTCTTATTTCAAAATTCTGTTCAGCGCTGGCCCTCTGCCCAGGGACGCAGAAGAAACAGCTCTTCCAATTTTCCTTGAACACAGACGGCAAGACCCCCTCATTCCAAAAACTCCAATCTCACTAGTCTGGGAACCTTACTGCATTTATGAGATGGTTTCCTTGGGAAAATAAGTACTGAATTCTAAATCATCTGTTCACTAATGAACTTTCCAAACATAATCCACTCGCATGTCAAACTCTGCTATCACTGTGGGTGTTCTGATGATCCTGTGTGCTTTTAGGAATTCGGGCCTGAGGAGTCTGCTGTCTCCAACCCCTATGTACCTTAGAGAAGTTAGTGGGTCCTTCCTCCAGAGCTGTATTTCAGTGTGAGTCTACTGGCAACTACTGGAAATAAAAGGCATTTTAGCTGGGTGGTCTCTGCTCTTCTTTCTCCTTCTCCTCTGGATGTTGGTGAATGGAATTGCCACTGAAGGCCACATGTTTATGCTTTTATTGTATCCCCTGGACTATTACATTCCATCACTGACTTGCTGGCTAAATGGGGGCTTATCATTGAACTTTTTGGTACTTCAGTTTTTATAGCTGCAAAATGAATCTGGGCTGGCAAGTGGAGACAAACAAAACATGAGGGTCCTGAGCCTCTTGGGAAAATATGTACAGATGAATATAATCAGGCATTCTTCTCATTTCTAGCAGGGAGGGAGAGATGAATAGCCATCTGCTAATCTGGTATTAATGCCATTTACATCAACTCCTCTTTGGATATGATGGAAATGGTGACAATAATAATACTGCATAAGTGCTTCAGAGTTTACGAGACATTTTTATATTCATTATCTCACTTGATCCCTAAGAAATGCTGGGAAGGCCTTACTTTTCCTTCTGCTTAACAAGTCAGGGGACCAATGCTCCAAGAAACCAAAGCATTTGTCATCCAGTGAGTGAGGGGAAAGGCAGTGGTCAAAGCAGGTCTTATACTTTGAAGTCTGATCTCTTTTCTACTTTTCTATTCCCCGCTGTGGTTTTCCTAGTTCAATCTATCATCTAAGTGGTCAGCAAAGGGGGATTAAAGGTCTCTGCGTGAGTAAAGGTGCATTATAGGGAGAAAAGCACAGAGGGCCCAGACCCATGTCATCCTATTCTAACTCACCAAAGGGCAGGTTGCTTTGAAACACTGGAGGGGAGACATGAACCATCTCATCTAGAAATCCTGTTAATCATTTGGGAGAATTTTATTATTAGAAAAAGAGAACACCACCTGAGGTTACTGTAACATAGAAGCAAAGGATAGTTAATCTTTAAAAAAGTGATTTCATCTGAGCAAAATATCTTCTTACCTTCTCTGTCAGAGTCCAGAAAACATTTTCTAGATAGACCAAGCCAACCAAGAAAACTTCATCCCCACCACCAGCATTTTCGTGAGGATCATCCACCTGCGAGTCCACATAGGGGCTGCGGGGGATGGTGGATGCTATAGTTCCCGTCCCTGTCCAAGGAAAACAGCTCACCTATAGGCCCTTCAGAGGGTCTGGCTAATTTGTCCCTTAACTCTCTGTTGACTGTGTGTTCTGGCCATGAGCACTGGCCACAGATGACTAGAAAAGGTAATGGCAGTTGGCACAGGGAGGTGGCAGGCAGGATGCTGAACATCAGTTCAGTCCTGCTGCCACGGGGGCAAAGGGATCTTGGTCTCTAGCGAGGCCTCCTTGTCCTGTGCACCCCAACAGTGAGGCCCCATTAGCACAGACAGGCTGCGCACGTCTATTTTCTTGAACCTAAAAACCATAATTAGCACAATATGGGTCAATATGCAGAATAAAAAGGAGCTCATATCACGAACTAAATTTCATAAAAATAGCAGAAGAAAATATTAGTACATATTTATCCAATTAAAAAAAAATGAAACACGAAGATCTCTAAGGCAGTCATCATTATGGAAAACATAAAATTGAGGACACAGACACCTAGCACACAACAATGTCACACAACTGAAAAGTAAACTTTAAATTCACAAAGTTCCTTTCCTTACAATGTAAGAAGTTTTTATACAGGAAGGAGTTTGCAAAATAGAAAAACACTCATAGAAAAATGGATACAAACGTCGAATTTATAAATGAATGAGGCCCTCGTTAAATACACACTGACCCCAGTTATCAAGCATGAAGTATGGAGGGGTAGAGACCAGATCACTAACAGAGGCTATCTTTGGGTCGGGAGTTGTGGATAGCTTGACTGTATTTGTACATATTTGGATTCTAAACCTTTCTGTACAATGAACATGCATGATTTTGGTAAGTAGTTATTAAGCAAAAAAACAAGTTCAGACACTGTGGGAAATGTGAAATACGGAAACGGCCTCCTCCCACTCAAGGAACATTTCCTAGTGCTACAGGCACCTCTTGTTTACGGCTCCCATGTAACTTACCACTGACATTGTTTAGGAAATACAGTAAGATGAGAAGAATGGATTCTTACGAAGCCTATATACATCATGAAAAACCTGGAAAAAACCATCCACTACTTACTTAACTTTTTTTCATACAAAAAGGAGTTCTTTTCCTACTTTATGTTTATATAAAAGTTGCCTTATGAAAGTTAAAAAATTCTCTCACCCGGGTATACAGGTTAGTGCATAGTCAAATTGTTCAGTAGTTTATTCCTTCTATTCTAAAAACGTATGGACTAAAATGTTTCCTTATGATTTCTATTTATCTTTCCTAAAATGCAATTGTACTGCATTTTTTAATCATCATTTAAAAATCTACAAGTTCTCTTTTGTGCAAAAATATTTAATGGGTTTCATTTAGCTATATTTTCATTGTTTCCTCTGATAGAAATTCAGTGTGAGAAAGGATTTTTGAAATAATTTGATATCCTTCCCCTTGACTGAGAGGAGAGCCACAGTCCACAGAGGTTCAATTACGCACAGCTGAGAAACACGAAAGCCAAGCTAAAAATAACCCACACGAGGGTAGTTTACTGCTTCTTCAGACTCATTTTCATTTCAATTTTATACTCATAAACTAGAATTCTTCAGCACTAAAAAGTAGTTTGACTTAAATGTTAAAGTTAGTGCTTCAGTATTGGCTCTTGTCAGGATATGCAGGTGACCCTGCGGGTGTGATGCTACACGAAGCTCTGTGTGGCGAGGGTACGTCTGTACCACCTTGACAGCTATTTTCACAGATTGGGCACAACACACAGGACCCTGAGTATCTACGTACAGACCCTCTGTCAGGTAGCGCGAGTACTAAATGTCATTTTTTTAATTTCCAAAAGAATAATAGACTTTATAAGTAAGATTAAGATTTAAGAGTAAGAGTAAGATTGCTTAGATTTGTAAGTAAGAAAGTAACTTAGAATTTTGCAATTTGCTTCTGAATGGCAGACAGGACCCAGTCGAACCACAATGGTGCCGAATAGATACATCTTGAAGAAAAAAAAGAGGCTGTACTTAAATTACATTTTTAGGTCACCAGGATAACATTTAGTGCCCTTGATCTGCCAAACTGGAAGTTCCTTGAAGGCAAGAGAACTTTCCTATTTTTCTTAGTTGTTCCAGGCCTACCAGAGCTCCTGGCATAGAGCCAGCACTCAGCAAATTACTGTCAAATGGTGACAGTAAGAACAGATGGGAAGGGTCTCAGGAGACTAGAAGGATTGGCTGCAACCAATACTCTGAGATAATAGCTTTATGCTGACCATGAAATGTCCAAGATATATACCTATACAGACTGTGTATGCACAATAAATTTATTACTTTGTAAAGGTTATTGCTTTGGTTATCACTGGTTATTTACTTTAATAGAAAATAGAAATAATAGGTAATTTTTAATTTCCCAAAGGCTCCTGGGCTTTGTATTTGAGAAAGAAGTTTCTACACAAGGACTTGGGTTTGTAAATATGAAAAAGAATACTGTTGGAGTAAAATATAGCTGTGTGAAATACAAATTTTATTTTATACTCTTCATATTTCTAAGGAAAAGGAGAGGAAAAAGAAATTAAAGGTAAAAACTTCCCAAATGACGACCCAACAGCACTTCTAGCAATAGGTCCAAAACTGAGGCTACAAGAGCTTCAAGATTTCTTATGAGAAACTGTAGTAAGAAAAATATTTTACAATGACTCATCTCATAATAATGCCCTTTCTTCCCAAAGTACACATCACAGTTCCCACATCCCTGGCACATGGGCACGCGGTGGAGAGCTATTGCAACATGAAGCATCTCTCTGCACCAATGGTCCTCAATGTCCCTGAAGGTGACAGACCTCCCTAGAGCTGCAGGGGGTCGGGGGAGGTAGGGCTGTGCCCATTCTGCACTCCTCCCCCCAGAGGGGGATTACTGCCTTTGTGCTGCTGGATCTGAACAGCAGTTCTTTTGTGCAGTCACCTTTTGAAGACTGAGGGGCTAAGTGCAGCTGGCTTCCCTGTGTACAGGCTGAAAGAATCCCCAGGCAGAGCGGTCCTGAATAGGCACTCCTAGATTTCTTCACCAACTGTCGCTTAGACAACTGAGGATCCAAAAAAAGGAAAAAAGAAAAAGATGAAGGAAAAGGAATATGCCACTCAAGGATACAGCACAAGTAAGGCGCCCAGGCTGCTGCTTAGGTACTGGCGTACTCCCTTGTCACTTCTGTGGGCAAGAGAAAGTTCAGTAAACAGTTACTGGAAAGTAACTGAAGTTTAAACTGTAGAACAATCTCCGAAACAGCTACTCAGGAAGCCAATCCCCCAGGCCTTGCCCAGTCAGATGGTCCTTGAGAGCTGGATATCACTGGGTTTGGGCATTTGAAATATATAAGGGAGTAAGAATGCCACCTCTAGGGCAGAAGGCAATGCTGGGAAGGAAGGATTGTTTATTGATTCCTAACTAGCTGAGACAGGAGGGCTCTGTAGAGGTCAAATACCAATGAAGATAAAGCTCCAAGACAATTGTGGTAGAAGGACTGCTTTGTTGTTGGCTCGATGGACTATTTGTAAGAGAGGGCCCTCTGCTTGACCCAGATATTTTACTATTGGTAGGGACAAGCTTGGGGAACTGGCAGGCTGGAGGCCTGTAAAGAGGGAAAACGTACAGGTGAGCAGGCCAAGGGGAAGGATGCACAAAGCCTGCATCCAGGGATCGAGCTGTTTAGTTGACTCCTGAATGGGAACCAGTATGAAGGGATGATCAGAGCTGGGGAATAAGGGCAGCTGAAGAGACAGAACCTGACCACATCTAAAGAGAATCACTCAAAAACAGTGAAAAGATCCTTATGATGTAATTGCATTCTTCTTATAAGCTAACTTGGTCATCTCTGATAGTGTTAACACTAAAAGTCAGAACATTCTGAAGATAAGAAAACTGAACTGGCTCACGTGAAGGGCTCACACTAGTCATAGTCAACTTCTAAGAATGAACATTCTTCACATTTAAGAAGCCCTTAAGATTATAGGATTTAAATGACAGCAGTTATAGAAAATTTACATCTGTATAAATACCAGTGCCCCTAAGGAGGATAGTATTTTATTTGCATTGGGATGTTGTAATTCACCCTTACTAATTTAAGATATTAAGTATTAATATTACATGTCATACAAGATCTAATTTTTTCTGTATTCTATCTGAAAGCAATACTACTTTCTAGTTAATTGTTTTCTTAAGGCACAGATCGATTTCTTCATTGCTTTGACTCACTTAAGCTATTATTACAATACATTATACTTGTTTGCCAACAGCATTACTACTTCAGTATTTATTTGCTCCAGATGAAGGCATCTAAATTTAAATACGAGTTCTCTGCTCCTTACTTTTTCAGGGTATCCATTCACCCTCATTGCCTCTAAAAGACTTTCCCTATGTATTTATTTAAGATGAGATAAGAAGCTGGTTTTAGACCATGTGAGCCAAATTTCAAATGGATTAAAAATAAACATAAGTGGTAAGTTAATATTCCCATAAATTATTTTAGAAGCATAATGTCATGCTTCATGTCCAAGTTTAATGTCTGGTACATTTTTCCCCTCATTGTTCAAGTTTTAAGACATATGTCCAGAGCATATGAAAAAAGTTTTGTACAAAGGTAAGTTCAAAAGACTGGACTGTGACTGCAGTAAGATAACACACATACACACAAGGAGACTCTCTTCAATGTATATGTTAAGCTTAAAAGACAAAGCTGTAAGCTGCAACATTACAGGAGTTTTCTGTATCTATTTGTCTGAATAGAGAACTCCAATGAAAGAGTAACAGGATGTGATGGAGCTTAAGACTTGCATGAGAAAAGACAGGAAGAAAACGAACCCTATCAGCTAAGAAGTAACACACTGGGGAAAAGTACTGGTTCTCATGAAAATGTCAGTGATTCACCATGGAATAAAATCCAAAAGCCACTGACCCCAATGAAAGCTTCCAGTGGAAACATGTGGATTTTGCTTCATTTCACTTACAGACTTTGCTTTATTTCATTTAAATCACACAATCACAGTTTTTGTAAAATGTTGCTTTCTCATTTAAAATTGATAGGAAAAACACTGCTGATAAAACTAAATTTTAAAGAGGTCTTAAAAAAAACCTATATCAATTAATCAATATTATCATGCAAAGTAGGTAGGATATTTTTGGTCCCTGAAGACATGTATTAAGTGCTCAGGAGTTAAGTGACAACAGAAGAAATTCTTTAAGAACATTTTTTTTTACAACAAATCAATAGTTAAGCAGATTTGTTTATAGAATTTTTTCATACATACCAATTCTTCATTCTGTCTTGAAAGATCATGACTGAACGAAAGCTGACTTACACAGACCACAAATCTGTCAGGGAATACACGAAGTTCTGTGTAAAACAAAGACAACCAATTACTAGGCATCCAAAACCTATGAACACAGAAATGCTTGGTGCCAGATTTTTGTTACGGCAGTAAGCATGTATGTATGAAACACATGTGTCCTCTCCCCACCTTTCGGTCTCTGTCACCTGTAGGATAGGGCAAGGACAAAACTCTAGGAAATGCAGGGGAGGCTGCAAATTGGTCCAGCTGAGCCCCTGGACCATTACATCACATGAAACCCCCAGACAGGGCCTTTGCAACCCTCCCTCTGTGTCAGTTTGCTGTTCTGTTCAGAACTCCCATCTGGGAAACGGGATCAATGCTGCTAATGTGAGTGCAGACTAAAATAGGAAGAGGAAGAATATTAGATAAAATCTGAAATTGTGACTTATGAACAGTCTTACTAGTTTGCCTATTGTATCTTTAGTCAACTGGTCTTAGAGAGGCCTCCAAAATGGAGGGCAAACTCTCAGTCTGAATCAGGCTATATAAACATGAGTTTCATTAATTAGGAATTAATGGTCAAACTATTAAGGAAGTAGTTACCTATACAACAGTAAAGATGATACAACTACACCACAGTCACTGTAATCTAATTATTACAACTTCTTAATGCAAAAGACTTCCGGGTGGGGAAGGCTGAATGTCACCTGTATCTCTACTTCTCTCATCTGTCTGTCCCTCCATCCGTCTGTGGGTCCATCCATCCATCCATCCATCCACCCAGCCTCTACCTGTCCCTGGAGTGATGTTAAGCTGTTGCTAACTGAGTATTTTCTGGGTGATTGGAGAGCGTCTTCTCCTCCCTTCTCTGTATTTCGTTGTATTGCTTGAATATTTTTGTAATACACATGTATCACATTTATGACAGAAATAAAGCCCTTTTGCTAAAAGACAAAACTTCCCTTTTAGATGTGACCATGTTTTTAAAGATACAATCAGAGAAGACAAGCCTTTTACATACATTGCACATTTCAAACAATGAATGACAATGTGAAGGCACTAAGGTCATAGCATATCTCAATCTGATGCACTTGGAAGCCAAGCATGAAGGTGTCAATTATGCAAAGATAGAACTTGATCACAGTTAACACCTTACACCACTTGGCTAGGTTAAATTATAGCAAAAACCTAATGAGTTGATGTTATAGTAACAGCTTTCTCTTTACCTCTCACCTGGACCACTGCTGTCTCCTTGGTGGTGGCCACCCTTCCCTATTCCAACCTATTCTGCTAAGCACAAGCAAGTTAACAGTTCTGAAAGTAGCTCCACTTAACCACGTTCAAGCCCCTATTGTGGCTCCTTACACACACCATACAAATCATAAAAGCCCTCCATGACTGGGACCTAACCTGTAGCTCTGGTCTTACCCCTACAAGTGCTCTTCATATAGAAACTCCTATTTCAGGGACCCTGAATATATACTTAAACTTTTGACCCCTCATGGATGTAATATTTGGTCAGGTGACCAGGAATGGACTTTGAGAAGCCAGAAAACCAAAATTATCAAAGCAGTTTGTATTTATTCATTAATTCTTAAACTATCTTACTGAGATAAGTGGTAAGCAGTCGGCTTCCCACTTTATGGAAGGAGAAACAGAGTCACAGAGTTCATTATTTGCCACTCACCCTCCTCCTCAATTATGACTAACACTGAAGTACAACTGTTGGTGGATCAGAATTAAAATTCAAAATGGTCAGTTTTATCAATTATTAGTGGATCAGAACCAGAATTCAAAGTTAATCCATTCTATCAAATAATTTCTCTGTTTTGTTCTTCGACTGCTTTCTCTGAAAAATAAGAATGATAGAATGTGGATTCTAAACTTTTTGGTGCTGGGTATTGTGTAAACAGAAAGTAACTTCTTTATCCCTTTAATTAGGTCACATCTGAGATTTGCATTACTTTAATATATAAATAAAGATTTAGGCAACAGAAACCTCTACCATGAAGAGTAGCTAGGCTGCATTTTAACAGATTCAGGTTAACTGGTTTACTTTACTAAGAGAACTAAGTGAACTGGAAGGCCCCCATTAAGAGAGTAATATATTCAAGTGACATGTAAAGTTAAAAAGTGCAGATAATTGTGCAGATTCCAAGAGCAAACCTCCATACAGTTAATTTTTAAAGTCCCTGTTTCATAGTTTATATAATAAAATCATCCAAGGAAGTTGAACTAGATTTTCTTTCCAATGCTCAGATCAACTAGGAGAACGATCATTAGCATCTGACTTTATTGTTGTTGGCTGGACATGTTTGACATCATTTCCTTAGTGGACATCTTGACTTAGGAAAATAAGGGGAAGCTGGCCTCACCACACACCTAGGAAAGGCTCTAACAACTCCAGGCTAGGAAAGCATTTTCTTGTGCACACACTTGCTCCATATCCCAGGGCCTCAGTGTGCACAGGCAACGATGAAGTGATGCATAGTTTCACTCCCCGTGAGTCACTCTGGAAGCTCAGTGAAAGTGCTGAGAGTGCAGAGAAGCAGCAGGAAAGCAAAGTGTAGTGTGACCCAGCTCACTGTTCTCAGGCAAGCAATAAACAGTGAAAATTAAAAAAGAAATAATCACAAGTGTTTGGAAATACTTTTACTTAGTACTTCAATTTCATGAAGGCAATGGAGTAGGTAGGAATCTTCATTCCTTAATTTTCTTCCCTCTCGAGGGAAAGCTAATTGTGCAAAATGTCTGATAGCCCAAGAAATCAGTTTCTTACCAGGATTCTGTGAACCTCCAAAGCAGCGAAGGCGTATACCTCTCTTGAGGAAATAGGCTGTGATTTGAAAGCCATAACCTGTACAGTAAAAGAGGACATCATCAGGTTACAAGCTTGTTTGCCACTGAATCCCACGGGCCAAGCCCAGTGCCTGCTATCCAGTATGCATTCAATAATTATTTAGCTAATGAAAGAGTGCAAGAATCAATAGAGGGCCTCGCCTAAGAGGAAGGGGTGAAAATTACAATCTTGGCTCTTCTAGGAGGCCTGGCCATAGCAGCTGGGATGGTCCCTACTGCCTGAAGTGGCTCAGTCGCTTCATTGGTAAAATATAATAAATGAGGAGGCCTGACAGGCCTAAAAACCAGGAACTTCATATGGGGTCATTAATTTAGGCTAAGTTGCTCTATAGATCTTGGCCACCTTTTGATACTCATTACTTATGAGCTTACAAAAGAATCACTTAATACCTATAAATAAGTCATTCTAATTCAAGTACAGCAAAGCCTTTATAAGAAGGAGATGGAAAAAAAAAAGAGCCCCCCCAAAAAAAAAGAAAGAAAAAAAATCCTTCAATTCATGAGAATAACAATGAAAAGGACCAAGAGCACCAAGCACTGGCAAGAATGTGGGCAAAGGAGAATTCTCATACCCTGCTGACAGAAGTACAAATTGGTACAGCCACTTTTAAAATATGCTTCACTATCTGAAGTGGAACTTAAGTGCGAATATACAGGTGGTCATAGTAACACTTTTCACAACAGTCCCAATCTGGAACCAATGCAAATATCCACCAATAGAATGTTTTTTTATTTAAAAAAAAAAAAAAAGGCGGGGGTGGGGAGAGTCAGTCACATAGTGAAATACTACGCTGCCCCTAAAAACGAACGAGCTGAAACTATTGGCCATATCAGAAACAAATCTCACAAACACAATGTTGAATGAAAGAAGCTTAAATTCCATCTATGAAAATGGACATATTACCATTCATCTTACAGAGTGGCAACAGAATTTCAGATGATTCACAGAAAATACCAGCTGAATTCCTTCCTTTCTCCCTCCCTCCACTTCCAGCCCCCTCTAGGTAAAAATTACTCTTGTTTGATGACTTTCCTGAAAAGATGAAATAAAAGTATTCCTATTAACATGGTTAAGTACTTGGTGGAAGAACCAGAAGTCAAAGGCATGCAATAGAGGGGTGAGGGTCTCCAAGTTCTAAAGTAACCTCAGAGACAGTATTTTATCCATGAAGTTGGAGAAGCCAACAGTTGCAAGAGGTAGTCTCCAGGAACCTTAAGAATCTTCAAAGTCCATGACTATGAGTTTTTTGAAAAAACTTGTATATAAAGAACACAAAGAAGTTTCTACTTTTACATTCGCTATTCTTTTAACACTCCTGTAAAAAGATCTAGAGCAGCAGTGACCACAGACTTAATGTCCTGTCTAAGTAAGTACAGATCTGACAGCACAATTGCTTTAATCATAGGGGTTGAGAAATAATAGCCACATCTATGATAGGATAATCTCCAGATTAACTGAGTTGAATTTTCTCCTAACACACTTGAAATAGATTACATTTTGGTTATGTGTTTCCTCTGCTTAACATGTCAAAATATGCACACCTGTAGCATTATTCTGAGTGCTTCTAAACAAATACTTCATTCTTCAGGTCACTGAGAGTGAAGACGTGACTTCCACATCAGTTTATTTGTCCTACCATAGAGGGGAGAAAAACTATAGGAGAGAAGTCCTTTACAATTTGGGATTCACAAACATACACAGGAAATTTTAAAGCAATTAAAAAAATAATGATTTATAATGTGAGTCTTCCAAAGAACTGCACAACAACAACAAAAAGCCACATCTAAGTCACTCTGCCTTTGTTGGCAGATCGCACTTCACAAGATTCGGATGACATGTTTGAAATGTCAAAAATCTTCCCTGTACCAAATCTCAAGCAATAAATATTATTATTAGGAAGAGGTTAAATCTAAAGTTGACTGTGAAAGCTACAGCTCTGAGTTCAGTAAGCCTGGTATCTGGAGATACCACTTGAGTGATAGCTAAATCCTACTTGATTGGCTAGAGAATAAATCTCAATATGACACCTTTCCCTATAGAAAAATAAAGCACTATAAGGAAAATTCTAACTAAATGATTTATTACTGGAATCACTAAGAGAAATGAATTTATTAAAACCTTTTCCTCTATACTCCTCACCCTCAGGATGGGATTAAGTTAAAAAGAATCATTCCTAAATTTGTCTTGTTTTAGTTTCAATGGAAAACTCTGCCTAAGGGCACCTACAAGAAAAATGGCAAGTTTAACACGTAAAAAAAAAATTTGCACCTGCTTATTACAAATTCCACTGGCCATAGGAAAGTTTACTGTTTAAAGAGAAACTTAAGGAGAGATTAAACACAACAGGTACTTGTACCAGTTCTTATGGCAAACTGATTTTGACATAAGAGCAAAAAAAAAAAAAAAATCATTGTTGATGAAAAATCACTGCTGATGGAATCCTTAGGGAGAGGTATTTCGTTTATTCATAGATAACAGGCAATAATAAAGACTACGTTCTTATCTTTGCTCTTTAATGAAAGCGGTATCACAGAGTTCAGCAAGCCACTGAGATTTTGTACTTATCCAGGGCTAAAGCAAAGCTCCACTATTCTCTACAGCTAAAGAGCTACTTGGCAAAGAATCCAGGAGGCCCTTTGCTTTCCCTTCTAGGGGCACCAGCTCCTGGCTTGCTACACCGGTGTTCTAAATGCACAGATCTCCTGTTAGTAGAAGGTTGGAGCAGATAGCAGTGGTTTGGGGGAGGTGGGGAGCAAGATGAAAAATCATAAAACGATAACCTTTTCATTTGAAAACTACTTGACAATGGCATTCCAAATTTTTTAGACACTTGTAAATCATATTTAAGTGTGCCCATTTTCTTGCTAGTTCCTGTGGTCCTCCTGAATCGGAAGACTGTCTTTAGGCAGAAGAGACTGGGCAGTTAGAGGAAGGGCAGCTTTGTGGTGGAAGCATCGTTCTACCAGGAGTCTTCAGGTATGTACATTTCAAGAAATAATTTGTATTCCTGCACTTATGTTACAAGACGTCCAGTACAAGTAAGAGTCCATTTTTCCCCCTGGCCTCTAAGCAGCCCCATAAGTTTCCACTCCCTATGCCTCCTGCATTCTGTAATTTGCAAAGAGCTGCTTCTCTCTACCTTGCTACAATCTCCCAACCCACAATGAAGCCCAAAATGACCTGTTACCACATTAACTTTCTTCTGGCTCACCTGGTTATTCATCAAAGAACATTAATCTCCAAGAAAGAAAGGGGGGGAGTAGTCAGTAACATTTATGAGGGGAAGAAAGGGTGGTTCATGTATAAGGACAAATGAGAGTTCTGCATATTTTTATTTTCTATTCTAAAATAAAATGCTCCAAAATAGCTTTATTAGAATCTCAGAGACTTTGTGAACAGAAAGGGAAAACCGACAATAGCAACATAATCAAATATGAGTTGAAGAAATTCCATCCTGGCTTTGCAAGGCAGTAGATTAGTTTTTAAGTCATACTGTGCTCCAATAAGTAATACTTTTTAAGGGAGTGGTCATTTATTGGGATTGTTTTATTTCATAGTCCCAAGACACTGCGAGCAAATAGCCAACATGCAGAGTTTACTGTAAAACTACCCAGCCTCACTTGTTTTCCAGGGGACTCACGGCCAAGGTCTTCCCCCAGGCTGCCAAGGGGAGTTTGTGGTATGGTGGAAAGCCCTTACCTATGGCTATTATGAGACCATTCACAGGGAGCCTGGGAAAATGCTTCTCCGTGACCTGGCAGGTAAGTACCACTTCATAGCGGGCTCTATCCATCACTACATGGCACTTTTCCCAAAACATAAGGCAGGTTCAGGAAGACTTCTCTCTATGAGGTGACTTCTTCATTAGTATCATCATTCACAATCATGAAAAATTTCAAATATCCAGGAAAATAGTGTGAAGAACACTCCAAACTCACCATCTAAACCCAATAATGGATAATATTTTGTCATATTTCATATACACATTTAGTAAACCATTTCAAGATAATTAGACATGACACTTTACTCTTAAATATGGAATCACGGACTCCCAAACAATAAGGACATTCTCCTACAACACCTACATCATCAAAATTCTGCAATCACAACTGACTATGACATTACTGTTCAATCAAATAACTAGTCATATTCAAATTTCTCAAACTATGCCCAAAATGTATATCGCTGATTTTTCTCCTGAACTGGGATCAAGCCGAAGACTGTGCAATGCATTTGGTTATGTCTCTTACACCCTCTGTGGTGTAGAATAATCTCCCTGTCCATGTTTTCTTCCCCAGAACTCTGATTTTTTCAAGATGATGAATGAATCCCCCACCCAATTCAGGGTTTAAGTAGATATTTTTTAAATCTCAGTTGCCTAAATAAAAATTTTCGACCTGCACACTCTTTTTGAATGCCAGTCATTTATTAATTTTGATGACTTGTTTAGCTGCTGCAGGAAAATATAGGTTCAGGCTGAAACTATAATTATAACTCAAAGCCTGGAACATAGAAGATTTGAAGACTTAGTTCTAAAAATGATGTCAAAGAATCAACTCTTAAATTTACAGATACTTAAGTTTTCAGCAAAGGTAAGCTTACCTAAGCAGTTGGATAGTGGTCTCATACTTGTGTTAAGAAAGGGTACTTGGCGGCAATCAGATGACTATGTGCTGCCCTCGAAGCAGCTTGGCGCATGCAGGCTGCATGCCAGCCTGTTTGGACTGTGACTGTTTCCAGTCTGAGGTCATGAGTCAGTTCTCATTCTCCATCTTAAGATCTGGGTGAGGTTTAATAAGAGGGCAGGATGGAAGGAGATGATATCTACCAACTACTGAAAACGTCTTACATGCTACACTAACTAGACCGGATACATATGAAGTACTTAAAAGATGGAGTGTTTTAAAGCTATTTCGTTCAGGAAAAATGAAGTTATAACTCATTACTTTTGGAACTGTGTCTACTAGGAAAGTTATACCTGTCTTTATTAGGAGGTCAAGGGTAAAGATGACAAGTTTAGAACATAAAGAAAGGCTAATGGTGAGAGAGAACTTTTGAAAAAGCCTTGATAGGGCCCTCTGACACATATGTCGGCCCACGTGTGACCTTCACAATTCCTGGTGATGAGTGGTGTTGGAGAAGAGGAGCTTGTTCTATGGGAACCAAAAAACAAAAGTCCTGTCATAAGTTTAAGAACACACACACAGGATCCCAGTATAAGACCACAATTGGGAAACAGTATGGGTGGCTAAGTGGGATATTTGGTCCTGGGCTAAAAATTTCACTTATTACCCAAAACATTCAGAGATTCCAAAAAGGTTCCCTTGAGATAACATTTCATGTCCTTAAATAAAGACAGTACTGGATTCTGAGTCACAGTGAAGCTATGTCTATTCGATGCCAAAACAAATGGGGCAAACTGGTTAGCTCCATGTTAAAAAAATAAAAAACTATAAACAAAATAATTACTTGAGGCCAAATTTACTTAGAAAAAAACCATATTTTCTGCCTGTTGCTTCACGGACTTTGTATGTAACACCACTGAACATGTGCTATTAATTTTATTATCTATAGAATCCATCACAGATTGTTAACAAAGAATGAGAAAGCAGCTGTTTTCAAGGATGCAGTCTTGAGAGAGCATTTGTCATGGAGGACTCTAGAAGGTATACACAGCTGAATCCAGTATCTGAGAAAATCCAGATGTCACGCTATGTGGCAGCCATATGGAGAGTTCCAGACTTCCCGTCAAGATGGAGGCATAGGTAAACACAGCTCGCCTCCGCACACAACCACGTCAAAACTACAACTAAAATATATAAAAACCATCACTCAGAATCATCAGAAATTGAGTTAAATGGAAGTCTGACAATTAGGAAACTGAAAAAAAAGCACATCCATCCAGACTGGTAGGAGATGCAGAGACATGGAGACATGGAACAGGCTGGACCCATATATACATATAGTAGATAAAAATTTGGTAGGGATATCTCAGAAGCAAGGGGTCCCAGCCCCACAGAAGCCCCCAGCAGAGGGTTCCAATGCCAGGGAGATAAGCCCCCATAACTTTTGGCTATAAAAACCAGTGGAGATCGAGTTGGTGGAAGAAATTAGTGGATTCCCAAGCAGTTCCTCTTAAAGGGCCCAAACATGGACTTACTCACTCTCTCTGAGCTCCAGCACCGGGTAAGTAGCTTGAAAGGCACCAGTGGCATACTGGGAAAAACTAAAGTATTCTGGTATCAGGGCAAGAGTTGAGGAGAAAAGTTTTCTCCCAGAAAGAAAGATGGGGAGAAGCCATTGTTCCTTTTCTGGATCTTCTTCCCACAGATCTGGCAGGTGGGTACCATATCGGAGACTCCATCTGCCTGCCACACATAGTTAGCCCTGCTTTGGTATATCCTGAGGCTCCATCCCACCCAAATTATATGCCCATCCAAGCTGATAACAGTCGTTTTCCTTATGAATGTCTTGTCTCAGCTCAGGCTTCACACCTTCCTAAATCCTCTCAAACACGCAATAGCTGGCTACAGTGAGTCCTCAGCCCCCACACCTCTTGCTAAGTGGCCCCAGGCCCGGCACTAGTAGCAACCGGCCCTAGATCACAACTTGGTTTTGCTTGGGGACCTCCAAGCCCAGTACAAGTAGCAGCAATCTGCAGATTTCTTTGTAGCTCATGCTAGGTGGCCTTGGACAGAACATAGGTGGTGGCTGACCTTGGCTGGCACCACCTGGGAAACACCGAGCCTGCACACCCAGTGCAGTTACAGACGATGTCAGAACACCACCACCCTGCCCATGCACAGCTGATCCTCCATGGAGGGTGGTGGTCAATGGTCACAGCCAATCCTTGCAGCTGACTGGCCCATTGATCTGCCAACAACAATCACGGCTCAACTATAAGATGAGGGTGTACTCAGCACACACGAAGGATACAAGTACCTCAAGTACCCAGCTTGGATGATAGGAGATGCTGTGCCCCTGGTCCCTACAGGACAGCTACTACATTAGGCTACACTACCAAGACAGGCAGTCATAGCAGCTCTACCTAATACATAGAAACAAACGCAGGGAGGCTGCTAAAATGAGGAGACAAAGAAACATGGCCAAAATGAAAGAACAGAACAAAACTCCAGAAAAAGAACCAAATAAAATGGAGATACACAAGCTACAGATGCAGAGTTCAAAACACTGGTTACAAGGATACTCAAGGAACTTAGTGAGGACCTCAACAGCATAAAAAAGATCCAGACAGAAACGAAGGATACACTAATTGAAATAAAGAATAATTTACATGGAATTAACAGTAGAGTGGATGAAGCTGAGAATCAAATCAATTATTTGGAACATAAGAAAGCAAAAAACAATCAGTCAGAACCACAAGAAGACAAAAAAATACAAAAAAAAAAAATAGGATAGTGCAAGCAGCCTTTGGGACAACTTGAAGTCTATCAGCATTTGCATCATAGGGGTGCCAAAAGGAGAAGAGAAAGAGCAAGTAATTGGAAACCTATCTGAAAAAATAATGAAAGAAGACTTCCCTAATTTGGTGAAGTAAATCGACATGCAAGTCCAGAAAGCACAGAGTCCCAAACAAGATATGTGCAAAGAGGCCCAATCCAAGACACATCATAATTAAAATGCCAAAGGTTAAAGATAGAGTCTTAAAAGCGGCAAGAGAAAAGCAGTTAGTTACCTACAGGGGAGTTCCCATAAGACTGTCAGCTGATTTCTCAACATAAACATTGCAGGCTAGAAGGGATGGGCAAGAAATATTCAAAGTCATGAAAAGCAGGGACCTTTGGTCAAGATTGCTCTACCCAGCAAAGCTATCATTCAGAATCGAAAAGCAGATAAAAACTTCCAGGCAAGAAAAAAGTAAAGGAGTTCATCATCATCAAACCATTATTATATTAAATGTTAAAGGGACTTATTTAAGAAAAAGATCAAAACTATGAACACTAAAATGGCAATAAGTATATATCTATGAACAATTGAATCTAAAAAACAAACTGAGCAAACAAGAACAGAGACAAAATCACAGATATGAAGAATGTTTTTTTGAGAAATTTTTTTTATTGTTGTTCAATTATAGTTGTCCTCATTTTTCCCCCATTGCTCTCCCCTGCTATGCCCATCCCTCCCCACATTCAACCCTTCCCTCCATTGTCCTTGTCCATGGCTCCTTTATACATATATGTTCCTTGACTTGACCCCTACCCTTCTTTCCCCCGTTACCTCCCTCCAGCCTCCCCTCTGGTCACTGTCATTGTTTTGTTCTTTATTTCCATGTCTCTGGTTCTATTTTGCTCACTTCTTTGTTTTGTTGATTAGGTTCCACTTATGGGTGAGATCATATGGTATTTATCTTTCATTGCTTGACTTATTTCACTAAGCATAATATTCTCTAGTTCCATTCATGCTGTTGTAAAGAGTGTTTTGATGGTTGCCAGACAGGAGGGGGCCGTTTGGGGAAATGGGTGAAGAGGTGAGAGGATTAAGAAGTACAAATAAGTAGTTACAGACAGCCGTTGGGATGTAAAGTACAATATAGGAAATGGAGTAGCCAAAGAACTTATATACCTGACCCATGGACATGAAGAATGGTGTGGGGGTTGCCTCAGAGAGCAGGGGGTAATGGGTGGAGGGAGACAAAGGGGAAAAAATTGGGACAACTGTAAGAGTATAATCAATAAAATATAATTTAAATATTAAATGACAAAAATAAAAAGCAAACTAAGCAAACAAGAAGAACAGAGACAGAATCATGGATATGGAGGGTGCTTTGATGGCTACCAGATGTGGGGGGGATTCGGGGGAATGGGTGAAGAGATGAAGGGACTAAGAAGTACAAATAGGTAGTTACAGATTCACCATGGGGATGTAAAGTATAGTGTAGGAAATGGAGTAGCCAAAGAACTTACACACATGTCCCATGGACATGGACAACAGTGTGGGGATGGCCTAAGGGAGTGGGTGTGCTGGGTAGAAGGTGGCAAAGGGGGAAAAATTGAAACAACTATAATAGCATAATCAACACAATATAACTTAAAAAAAAGAAAGAGAAAGCTTATCAGGGAATACAAATATTAGAATAAAACAAATACAGAAATTATCACCTAAGATTTCTTCCCCATATCACTTTCCTGCTTTTTTGTTTGTAAAAATATGCCCTTAACATTAAATATAAAAGCCATGCTTAGGTTATAGGCAAGCACAAATGAACTGATATTCAAAATGATGGCTCCCACAATTGTAACTCTGCCAGAATATGCGTAATGATGAGACTAATATAATACTCTGTACTTACAAAAGTCAAAGCTCTCTCCAAAACCCTTTACTCACCTTTAAATAACCGTGCTTAAAAGAAACAGATTTTTAATTAAATATTCTAAATACGGTAGCTGGGCCCTGGCAGGCTGGCTCAGTTGGTTGGAGTATCTTCCTGTGCACCAAAAGGTTGTGGGTTCGATCCCTGTTAGGAGCACATACTAAGGTTACGGGTTTGATGCCTGGTTGGGGCATGTACAGGAGGCAAGGGATCAATGTTTCTCTCTCACATTGATGTGCCTCTCTCCCTTCCTCTTTCTCTCTAAAAAATCAATGGACATATCCTTGGGTGAGAGTTAAAAAAGAAAAAAAGCAATAAGGTAGCTGATTTTTTAGAACTGTGTTTAAGCAGGCTCCTCTGCAACAGCTTTCAAACTTCTGTGTCTAAGATGAGGAACACCAGATGAAGCAAATTTCCTGTGTCCTCCCTGTTTTGCACCAGGTTCACTCCAACTCTGAGATTCTCCAACTGATGGAATGAGATACTTCATTTACCACTGACTATTCTAACAGAATCATGAAATCACAACATAAGATCTTTGACCCAGTTTTAAGCCAGGACCATATTTAAATCATATATATATTTCATTTTATTAAGTTTACTGGGTAACATTGGTCAATAAGATTATGTAAGTTTCAAGTGTACAATCTATATCATCTGAATATTGCATTATGTGCCAAATGAGAAGATGCCATATCTACCCATGTGCAACTCAGTTTTTCCTTTACCTTCTCAACTGAGGTTACAAACTTGAATACTTAAGGGGCAAGACAGATAAAAGGAAAAGGCTGGGTCCTGACTAGAAAACTGGAGAAAGCGGACACCTGGTTTAAAGGAAATGATGGTTCCTGAATTACAGCTATCAGCTGCTACTGAAAACTAGGGAATAGGGTACCAGATTTTGGGCCTTTCCAGACAGGTTGGAAATCTAAATTTTTACATGAACTCTCCAAAATATAAATTAGCAATGAATTCAAATTTTAAAAATATACTGTGCAGTCCAAATATAGTATTTCTGAGGGCTGCTTTACCTTCGCACTGCCAGTTTCAATCTCTAATCTAAATTCCTCACACTTTAATTGAAGTTTATTTTCTTGGGTTCTGTCCTAGGCAGAGCTTAAGGAAAATTGGCTATGACCAAATGCTCTAAGATAGGCAGCCAGTTTCAATCTAGTCATTTAGACCCAGGTCCTTAACCTCACTACACAGGACATGTTTACCTACATTAAACTCTTCTTTCTGACGCTTCTAAGACCTGACAATAACGACACACAGTTAAGGGTTTGACTTTATGTGGGAGGAAATGGAAAGATTATCCTATTTTAGAAAACACTGACTGCATGAATATGTGAGATCTGTATTTTTTTTAAAGTATATTTTATTGATTATGCTATTACAGTTGTCCCATTTTTTTCTCCCTTTTATTCCCCTCCACCCTGCACCTGCCCTCCTACCATCATTCCCCAACCTTAGTTCATGCCCATGGGCCATACGAATAAGTTCTTTGGCTTCTTCATTTCCCATACTATTCTTAACCTCCCCCTGTCTAATTTGTACCTACCATTTATGCTTCTTATTCCCTGTACCTTTTCTCCTGTTCTCCTCCCTACCCTTTCCCCTTCTCACTGATAACCCTTCATGTGATCTCTATTTCTGTGAATCTGCTCCTGTTCTAGTTGTTTGCTTAGTTCATTTTTGTTTTTTAGGCTCAGTTGTTGACAGTTGTGAGTTTATTGTCATTTTTTTTAAAAAATGTATTTTATTGATTATGCTATTAGAGTTGTCCCATTTTTTCCTTCCTCTTTATCCCACTCTGCCCTGTACCCCCATCCTACCAGCATTCCCCCACCTTAGTTCATGTCCATGGGTCATACATATAAGTTCCTTGGCTTCTCCATTTCCCATACTATTCTTAACCTCCCCCTAGTTTACACTTCCATTTACACTTCTTATTCCCTGTACCTTTCACCTCGTTCTCCACCCCCCTCGCTGAGAAACCTCCATGAGATCTCCTTTTCTATGAATCTGTTCCTGCTCTACTTGTTTGCTTAGTTCATTTTTGTTTTTGTATTTTTAGGTTCCGTTGTTAATAGTTGTGAGTTTGTTGTCATTTTACTGTTCATAGTTTTGATCTTTGTTTTCTTAGGTAAGTCCCTTTAACATTTCATATTATAAGGGCTGGGTGATGATGAACTCCTTTAACTTGATGTTAACTGGAAGCACTTTATCTGCCTTTCCATTCTAAATGATAGCTTTGGTAGATAGAGTAATCTTGGGTGTAGGTCCTTGCTTTTCATGACTTGGAATACTTCTTTCCAGCCCCTTTTTGCCTGCAAGGTTTCTTTTGAGAAATCAGCTGACAGTCTTATGGGAATCCCTTTGTACATAACAACTGTCTCCTTTTCTCTTGCTGCTTTTAAGATTCTCTCCTCATCTTTAATCTTGAGTAATGTAATTATGATGTGCTTTGGTGTGTTCCTCCTTGGGTCCAACTTCTTTAGGACTCTGAGCTTCCAGGACTTCCTGAAAGTCTATTTCCTTTACCAGATTGGGGAAGTTCTCCTTCATTATGTTGTCAAATACTTTTTCAATTTCTTGCTGTTCTTCTTCTCCTTCTGGCACCCCTCTGATTCAGATGTTGGAATGTTTAAAGTTGCTCCAGAGGTTCCTAAGCCTCTCCTCAGTTTTTTGAATTCTTGTTTCTTCATTCTGTTCTGGTTGAGTGTTTCTTTCTTCCTTCTGGTCCACACCGTTGATTTGAGTCCCAGTTTCCTTCCCTTCAGTGTTCGTTCTCTGTATTTTCCTTTATTTCACTTTTCATAGCCTTCACTTTTTCCTCCATTTTGCAACCATACTCAACCATTTCTGTGAGCATCCTGATTACTAGTGTTTTGAACTGTGCATCTGATAGGCTGGCTATCTTTTTGTCTCTCAGTTGTATTTTTTCTGTAGCTTTGATCTATTCTTTCATTTGGGCCATATTTTTTTTTTGTCTTGGCACACCTGTTATGTGGTAAGGGACAGAGCCTTAGGTATTTGCCAGGGTGGATTGTGGGAGGAGGCAAAATGTATCTACTTATGTCTCCATCTTGGCCAGAAGTCCAGATCTATATTTTTTAATCACAAAACTTATATGAATAATAACAGGGCTTGGAAAGATTAAGTAATACAGCATGTTCTTGGGTAGAGAGGCTTGCCATTATAAAGATGAGAATTGTTCCCATATTTATTTATTTAACAAACATGTGCTGAGTGACTATTATGTACCAGAGAATTCCAATCAAAATCACAATGGAAATATTGTTTGTTTGTTTGTTTTTTTGTGAGAGGAGGAGGCAGTTTGGAAGTTGCTAAAAAAGAATTCTGAAATTCATCTAGAAGAAAAACAAGTAAAAATAATTAAGGAAGAAATTCAAAATAATTTTTTTTCTAATTAAAAGTAATATGTACAATACTTACTATACTAAAAAGAACTAGAGGAAAACAAAAAGGTATAAGGAGAAAGTTAAATCATCAACAATGCAGCCGAGTGACAGTCACTTTGTCACCTTAACTTTTGATATCCTCCAGATCCCTTTCCAAGATATATAATCACATACATTATTATTTCTTTTTATAAAAATGGAGTCACATAAATGCTGCTTTATAACCTAATTTAAAAAAAGATTTATTTATTTATTTTTAGAGAGAGGGGGAGGGAGGGAGAAAGAAAGGGGGAGAAACATCGATTGTCTGCCTGTAGCATGCCCCCAACTGGGGACCTGACCTGCAATGCAGGCATGAGTCCTGACTGGGAATCGAACCGGTGACCTTTTGGTTCTCTGCCCTGTGCTCAATCCACTGACCCACACAGCCAGGGCACCACATGAGAAATTTTAAAAACAATCTAGTCTTATAATATTAGACTATGATTACCAATAAATCTGGGTTAATATCTAGTATTTATTTCATTATTTGTTTCACTTCTATGTTTTTTTAAAAGATCTGTTATTGCCATCTTTTGGGTTGATTTATTTTTCCTCCCTTCATTCCATTCCTCTCTTCTATTCAGAATTTTTTATCATCTCTTTTTATTCTTGAAGTACTTATACTATAACTTTTAACATTCATATCTAACCTAAGAAGTCTCAAGTTAATCTACATTTTTATCCCCCTGCACAAATGTCAGGGGCTAAGAATGCTTTAATTCCAATCGTACATACCCCTGCCCAATTATATATCTGCTAATACTTCCCAGGATTTTAGTTTTATATTGATTTTTATAAATCCTACAAATTATTAGCCCCATCTACATGGCTATCATGTTCTTTGTTCACAACTGCCTGTTTCTCAGACCTCCCTCTAGGGATCATCCTGGGGAACAACATCCTTTGGAAGTTCCTTAATGAAGTTTTGTAAGTAACAAATTTTCCAGCTCTCTTTAGTCTGAAATGCCTTTACTTCACCTTCTACCTTGAAAAATAGTTTCAGAGAATATAAAATTCTAGGCTGACAATTTTTTCTCAGCACCTGGAAGAAATCATTCCAGTGTTTTGGCTTCCATTTTTATTTTTAGTTGATCAGATTTTTAAAAGATGACCTGCCTTTTTCTTCTAAGCAGTTTTTAAGTCTTCTGGAAGCTCTTTTAAGTCTTTGGATTTTAAAAAATAATTGTATTCTGCTGCGATCTGTTGGGCCTTCTTAAACCAGAAAATATATTCTTCACTAATTTTGGAAAGTTGTCAGTTTTTCATTTTGATTCTTCCTCCATTGCCTTTCTCATTGCACTCCTTGAATTCTGATGTTCCTAGAGCTGTTTTCTCCTGTCCTAATTTGCCAGGATCCTGTTGAAACCTTGACTGATACAATGTAGCCACATCCAATTCCAGGAAAAAAAAAAAAAAAAGCAAAAACCAACAACCCTAATTTATATTCCTACCAATAGTATAATGTCATGTTTACTTCCCCATATTCACAGCACACTGAGCAATATCAATCTTTACCTACCTAACAGGTTAACAGTCATACATAACCCACTGGTTATGTATTTTCATTTTATTTTGATTGCAAGTAAGGACAAACTTTATTTCAGATATTTATAATTAATTTGTATTCCTAAATCTATTTGTTCATTTCTATGAGGATATATAGCATTAGTTTTTTCCTTGTTTTGTAATTATGATTTTATAATAAATGTATCATTTTTATCTGAAAACATTTAAATCTTATTTTTATATCAAAGATCATAAACTAGTGGCCTACAAATGTGCAAATGGTAGTGTAAACTTTTCTAAATTATATCAGTTACAAACACTTTAAAGATTGGGAAAGTTTACATGAAAATATGGATCATCAGCTTCTCTTGAAAAATCAGAATATGTAGCAAAGGGACCTGGATTTCTACAATAGCACAGAGTGGTTGAAATCGGTAGAAGCTACATAAGCCAAGTGGGTGAAGGTGAGGATCACTGGTAGCTGTAGGACTGATGAGAAAGACACACATGCAAGGGACACTTCAGAGGTAGAATCTGAGACCAGTTTGGTGGTCAACAACCAACATGTTCACAGATGATGGATTCCCATCGCAGTCTTTCTATCTTTGATGAGTAGGTGAATGGTGGTTTGCTAAGGAACAGAGAGTGTGGGAGAGTTGGGAAGATAGAATTAATCGTTAGACAGAAGGGTCTATGAGGTATCTGGGTGAAGCTATCTGGGAAGCAAGTGGGAATAAGGTGTGGAGTCCAAAGGAGAAGTGGAGCCTGGAGATATATGTATACTGAGGCAACTCTGGCCAAAGGGCAAAAAATCTCATGGTGGAATACGTGAAGTGAGAAATGAAGAAGACCAAGGCAGAATCAGCACTTGAGGGTCAGCAGAAAAAGAGGAGTGCACAAGGAGTCAGAAGGAAAAAGGAATAATCAAGTGTGTAAAGTCTTGGGAAGTCAAGGAAAAAGAGAGTTTAAAGATCAAAGGCAGAAATATAACAAAGCACTAAGAGCTGATAATTAGGAGATAGTAGCATTTTTGAGATAGCTTCATGGTAGAACAATGAACGAGGATAAGAAAGATGGCAGAAAAAGGCAAACATTTGTTCTAGGAACTTTGCAAAGATGAGAAACAAACACAACATGGGAGCTTCAGGAGAACTATTAAGTAAAGGAAGATCACTGCGCCTTCCTCCAATGGCACACTCCTGCGCTGGCTTCCTCAATAGGTTCCGGGTTATAGATTTGTGTTTAGTACTTCATAGTGGCTTTTCCTTCATGACAAGCCAGTCACTGTTTTCTCTTCTGATGCATATGTAGTCTGGTTTCTGTTTATATTTTCTGTTCTGCATTTGTGTAATAACAAACATTCCTCTCAGTACTGTCACAGTTTTGGTGGGTTTGTATCCCATTTTATAAGGTACTAGATCAAGGTCTTTTTTCTAATTTTTAATGCATACATGCAAGTCATGGCTGAAAACACTAAATATCCCCAAAGTTCATCATCAATCCTACTGTCTTCCAGTTATTCAATAAGCCACTATGAAGTTCAAGTACCCATCTACTAGTACAGCATCTTTCCAATTCCCAATCATAAGCTCATTGCCCATATCTAAAAAATGTGGAGAACTTGAATCCCCAAAGCTGTGGTCTTTTATAACTGTACTGATTCCTGTATCCCCAGTACCTGAGAATCTGATGTTGATCTGGGGTGGGTGCCAGAGAAGTGCATTCTTTTTAAAGAGCTCAAGGGGATTATGATGTACAGTTCACGTGTGGAAGTCACCGCTCTAAATCTTACTTTGTTGATTTACTGGTAAAATAATAAGAAAATTAGTAGCTAGAGTAATGGTGGTACTTTACAGAGTTCTTGTAAGAGCAAAACAAAGTGCAAGCTCAGTAAATGAATATAAGAGAAATTACCCTAGTTCCTTAAACACAAACAAATAGGCCTTTAGCAAGAGTACTATAGCAACAGTGAAGAGGCATGGGAAGAAAGCTAATTTCTAAGGCACTCAAGGCCCAAACTCCCAAGGCAATTTAAGAGAAGCCAATGCATATTAGCTCAATTTTATTATTACACCTCTGGAGGATTTCAAAGAATATGTCTCATACCTTCTTTGTTTTCTTTTCTCCCTCTCTTTTTAAACTGCCTGTTAATCTATCTTTTCACAGAAAAAAAATCACCACATATTTTTCAATTTTTATCTTCTATAAGTCCTTAGAGCGCACATAAAATGTATGACTTTTTGACATGTAAAAATTAAAGTTATAGGTATGCAATGACTTGTGATCTTAATTAAGATGCTGAATCAAATCCCACATTGACTCAGATTTAAAAAAAAACATGTGTGCTATGACTCAGGTTTTATTACTGACAAACACTACCTTGATATTCTGAACTGCCTAAATGAGGCAAAATTTAAAAGAATATGTAAAGGGGCCCTTTAAATCTTGTTTTGCTTAAAAGGTACTTACTGATAATATATAAATGTCAAACAAACAAATCTAAAATACTGATTAATAAAAAATCACAAAACAGAAACTTCATTTTCATCAGATATACACTATTAATATAAAATTAAAGAGATATAACCAGACATCTTGTGCTGCGTGCTGCCCGATGAGATGCAACAGGAAATACACCCCATCTACCACAAAGTATTCTTGCACAAGAAACAAGGGACCTGACCTCATCAAGCCTGTGGATCTAACTACCAGTTTACAGGAAATACAGGGGCTGAAAGAATATGTTAATACCACCATGTAGATGCAGCCAGCCAAACCCCAAATGTGGGAAATTCCAGAGGATACTTGACCCAGTTTCTTCAATCAGTAAACAGCAAGAAAAAAAAAAAAAATCCGGAGGGGCGTTACCACAGGTTCAAAGACATACTCATCTAAGGCAGTGATTTTCAACCGGTGTACCACAAGAGGCACACTGGTGTGCCTCAAGAATTTTTAAAACATGCAATACCTAACTATTTGTTAGGGGCACTGAGCTCTTTTCCCTTAGATTGTCAAATAAAAAAATTACAACCACCAACACAACAACAGATGTCCAGTGTGAGCGAATAAAAATTATACCTATTTTTCTGGTCAGATGGGCAAAAAAATACATTTTTTGGTGTGCATCAGAATCTTAGTAATTAATTTATGCGTGCCATGAGATGAAAAAGGTTGAAAATCGCTGATCTCAGGTAAAATTACCCAAATGCAATAAATGTATGGACCAACCTTGTCTAGAACCTAATTTGAATAATCCAACTATAAAAGAATTAAAGAGATATATTCAGCTCTGGCTGGGTGGCTCAGTTGGTTGGAGCATAGTCCTATGCACCAGAAGGTTTCGGGTTTGATTCCCAGTCTGGGTATGTACAGGAGGCAACTGATGGATGTTTCTCTCTCTCTCTCTCCCCCGCCCCCTTCATCTCTCTAAAAAATCAATAAATATATCCTCAGGTGAGGATTAAAAAATAAAAACAGAGAGATATATTCAGAAAAATCTGAAGATGGACTACATATCTGATGACATCAAGAATTTTTTCCTCCTAGTGGCACTTTGATTATTTAAAAAATCCTTATCTTTCAGAGCTATATATATTCAATCATTTGTATGTACAATAATATGATGTCCAGGATTTACTTTAAAACAATGTGGTAGAGGGTGGGCAGGATAAACAAGGTGGGAGTAGAAAATAATATTGGCTGTATGTTAAAAATGTGACCCTGGGTGATGGATAAGTGGGGGTTGATTGTATGATTCTATTGTTGTATGTACTTGAAATTTCTAATAATTTAAAAATGAAAGTAAAAATTCTTTTGAAGAAGGCTTAATTTTTTAAAAGAAATACCATCATTTGATGAAAACATTCAATAACCTTAAATATGATGCATTTTCTTTTAAATATTTGCATTAATATCCTTCTTCCAAAGTCTCAGAACATAAATTACAATTAAAGCTTGCTTTTCTAATTTGCTAACTTTGAAGATATTTTATAAGTAATGCAAAAGTATTCTTTATGTTGTGAATTGTAACTATAATCTTCAGAATAATTTTTGTAAGTAGATAACAATTATAGAGCAACCTAAACGAAAGTGATCTGACAGGTGGTTGTAAAGCTTTCATCTTCTTTCAGCCTCATGTAAGCACATTATTGCACTTCTAATAGGACCAGGAACACCACCTTGAGACTCTTGAACTGCTAGTGGCCCCGACGTGGAAAATATAACTGATCAGAGGTATGGGTATAGATGTAGATACAGACACATACACTTTGCAAACTCAAACCACATTACCAAGCTGTGAAGTATAGAGTAAGAAGTGCACCATCCTATATTAAATATATACAATATATTAAATATTGATATATTAATAATATAGCCTTGCAGTAAAAGGAATACATCTCTTAAAAGCTGAATCTGGTAGGTTGAAATAAAGAACTTCCTGCTAAAAACAAAGAATCTAGATAAAGGAATAGACACTTTTAAATATGTAGCTGAGTTCAAAAGAAATGAAAATATCAAGGAAACACCAGGAATGTAACGGGGCAGAGTAAGAAACCAATGGATTGAAGCTCTAATAGTCTATAGAGAAGTATCAGATTTGATGTACACAGGTGAGGATGTACAAAGGTAGGGCCTTTCCATAATCCCAGTCCCCACCAGCCCCAGGAGCAGACACTGCTCCATCATTTCAGGAAAACCCCTCTCCTTTGACTGGTATGTCTTTCCTTTTGTTGAATGCTGAGAATTCACCATCCCCTGAGGCTCCACAAAAGCATCTCTTGTTTCATTATCGCAAGTCTCCCAGTTTCCTAGATATCCATACCACAGTACCACTTTTCTTCACTGTTCTATTACCACCTTCCAAATGCAAACATTTTCAAGGTATCACTCAGCTCTGAGTCACTTGACTGAAGCTGAAGATGCTTCCGGTCACAGTTCCCCTTCTCTCTTCATTGCTACTGTGTCTCTTCCTTTGTTTCACTGGACGTCCACAGGGTAGGAGGCCTTTCCACTTGCTACCTGAAAATACTGGACCCTGAAACCTTTGTAATTTCATTAACCAATGTCACCCCAATATATTCAATAAAATAAACACATGAATAATAAGAATAAATTAATTTAAAAGTCCATAACAAAAAAGAAAGAAAGAAAAAGATAATACTGGACACTCTGCAATGCTTTGGGGTCTCTGAACGGGAGTCCTAGAGATGGCAGTAGGGTCCTGGAGCAGGCTGTGAGTCTCAAAGCAATGTCCTCCCAGGCTAGACATACACACATTGCACTTCCTTTCACCTCAAGCATTGCTCTGTCCTCCCTCTTTCCCCCCTGGCATCATGCTTCTTTCATGTTTCTAATGTTTTGTTTTCATCTTTTCTCAGTGACAGAACGTTTTCTCTAACTCTCCTACCACTGAAGTTCTACAAGAAGCTAAATATCACTTCTCAGGCTTTTCCTCACCCTAGCCCGTCCCCCGCCTCCCGCACCAATCTTTCTTTGTGGTCTACTCAAGCTTATGCTCCATGGACTTACTTTTCCCTATGCAGCTACATACACACACCCTTCTACTCTGCTGATTTCTATCATTAAAACCCTTCCCATACATTGAAGCAAGTCTCACTTTTTCTTAACTCTCTTCTCAAAACACAGCTTTTCAACAAAAATTTTTTCTGGGCTGAGGAAAAAATAAAAGATTCCTTAGAAATGTCAACATTGTTAAATAAGTTTGGGCTGCAAATCTTTGTCTGGGAATTACATGTTAGTCATATAACATAAATTAAATATCACACTGATGATGAGCTGTTACTGAGGGAGCAGGTTGGCAGCAAACTGAAGTATTTCCATGTAAGTGAGGCATTCAACCAAGTAGGAATTGTACTCTTTCTGACCCTGAAAATGATCTCAGTAAAGGAGTTACAGGGACCAGTGTGAACAGGAAATGGTTGCTTTTTTTTTTTCTCATTTTGTCAAAAGCTTGGTGTTCCTCTAATAGTAATAATACAACCAGAGTCATCCAACTCACGCTAGTTGTGTATCTACTACATACAAGTACTATGCGAAGCCCTGAGTATGTCAAGAAAACTGTTGTGCTTCTGAGAGACTCAACTTAGGTAAGAGGGAGAGGCAAGGGGTTAAAGGACGATGGGAATAATATAAGTGCTACAATAAAGATATGCATTGAGGCTGTGGATGCCAAGAAAGGGCATGCCTAAATTAACAAGGGAAAGTAACAAACTAAACTGAGAGGAGGGAGGTCTCCAAGGAAGGGAAACATTCAAGCAGAGTCTGGAAGCATCAGGAAGATTCTGCCAAGAGGACTGAGGATGGGAGGGTATTTTAGGCTTGTCTGTGTCCTGGGAATCCTGGTAGGTTAGGTGAGGTTTAGACTTCAGAATGCATAAGAGTAGGGGGAAAGATGGAGGGTGAGGCCAGAGGGATAAGCAAAGGGTGTCAAACTTTCAGCCATGATCAACTTCACAACCTACAGTGAAGGATTTTGACAGGAGTTAGTGAGACCCATGAGCATCCCTTGTCATACAGTGCAAATACTGCTAACTCACTGCAGTTTTTCATTAATATAATGACCTTAACTATAATGAGGATTGTTTTTATCTTCACTGATTTGGTTAAAATAAAATAACTAGAGTTGATAAACTTGTGAAAGGTTTTAATTTAATTTAAAACCCTAGAAAAAAGCCCTGGCTGGTGTGGCTCAATGGATTGAGTGACGGCCTGTGAACCAAAGGGTCATCAGTTCAATTCCCAGTCAGGGCACATGCCTGAGTAGCAGGGCAGGTTCCCAGCTGGGAAAGCAGGAGACTCAACCACACACTGATGATTCTCTCCCTCTCTTTCTCCCTCCCTTCCCAACTCTCTAAAAATAAATAAGTAAAACCTTTAAAAATTATTTTAAAAAATAAAATAAAATAAAAAATAAAACGCTAGTAAAAAACCTTTGGTGGAAAAACTTTTGTACTTAAGTTATTTGACTAAAAACCTGGTGTTTAAAAACACTTTAAAATGATGTTTACAGTGGCTAGTTTAAAACAGATTCTGCTGGGGAGAAAATGAAATAGTTCTGTTAAAAAAATAGGAGGATGATTTAGACTTCCAGCCAAAATAGAGGTGTAGGTAGATACACTTCGCTTACTTGCACAACCAAAAGAAGGATAACAACCAATTTAAAAACAAAAACAACCAGAACTGCCAGAAAATCAAACTGTATGAAAGTCTGACAACCAAGGAGTTAAAGAAGAAACATTCATTCAGACCAACAGGAGGGGTGGAGACAGGCAGCTGAATGGTAGAGGATGAATGGCAAGGTGGTAGCTGGTGGACAGGGCTGGCAAGGTGGCAGCTGGTAGACCAGATGGTCCTACGTCTGCATGTGAATAAACTGGTAGAAACAACTGGAGAGCAAGACAGACTGAGCAACCCAGGGTTTTAGCACTGGGCAAATAAAAGCCTCAAAACCTCTGGCTGTAAAAACCTGTGGAGGATGCAGCAGCAGGAGAAACTGCCAGTCTCACAGGAGAGTCCATTGGAGGGGCCCATAGAACAACCACAAGCCCACCCATGCGGGAATCGGCAACAGAACAGCACCCAAAAAGGTGCAATTTATGTATGGGAAGTGGGGCAAGTGACTGAAAGTGGGAGAGAGCCAAGCCAAGTGGCACTGTTCCCTCTTTGACCCCTCCCCTACAGACAGCACCACAACATAGTGAAGTGGGTTGCCCTGCCTAGCGAATACCTAAGGCCCCTAATACCACCCCTTATAACCTAACAGGTGCCCAGAGACAAAGACACATGGGCCAAATGAAAGAACAGATTACAACTCCATTAAAAGAACTAAGTGACAAGGAGATAGCCAACCTATCAGATGAAGAGTTCAAAACACTGGCAATCAGGATGCTCACAGGATTGGTTGAATTTGGTTGCAAATTAGATGAAAAAATGAAGGCTGTGTTAAATAAAATAAAGGAAAATATACAGGGAACCACCAATGAAGGGAAGGAAACCAAGACTCAAATCAACTCTTTGGAACAAAGGGAAGAAATAAGCATTTAACAAGAACAGAATGAAGAAACAAGAATTCAGAAAAGTGAGGAGAGGCTTAGGAACCTCTGGGAAAACTTTAAATTTTAAACATTTAAACTTTAAATGTTTAAAAACTTTAAACATCCAAATCATAGGGATGCCAGAAGGAGAAGAGAACAAGCAAGAAATTGAAAACTTATTTGAAAACATAATGAAAGAAAACTTCCCCAATCTGGCAAAGGAAATAGACATACAAGTCTAGGAAGCTCAGAGAGTCCCAAACAAGTTGGACCCAAGAGGAACAACACCTAGACACATCATAATTAAATTGCCAAAGGTTAAAGATAAGGAGAAAATCCTAAAAGCAGCAAGAGAAGAGAGTTACCTACAAAAGAGTTCCCATAAGACAGTCAGCTGATTTCTCAAAAGAAACCTTGCAGGCAAGAAGGGGCTGGAAAGAAGTATTCAAAGTCGTGAAAAACAAGGACCTACATCCAAGATTACTCTATCCAGCAAAGCCATTTAGAATGGAAGGGCAGATAAAGTGCCTCCCAGATAAGGTAAAGTTAAAGCAGTTCATTATCACTAAGCCCTTATTATATGAAATGTTAGAGGGGCTTATCTAAGAAGAATAAGATCAAAACTATGAATAACAAACACAACTATGAACAGTTGAACCTAAAAAAACAAAAATAAAACAAACTAAGCAAACACCTAGAACAGGAATGGAATCACAGAAATGGAGATCACATGGATGATTATCAGTGGGGAGGGGGAAAAGGGAGAATGGGGGAAAAGGTACAGGGAATAAGAAGCATAATTGGTACGTACAAAATAGACAGGGGGAGGTTATGAATAGCATGGGAAATGGAGAAGCCAAAGAACTTTTATGTATGGTCCATGTACATAAACTAAGGGGGGGGCAGAGAATGCCAGAGGGAATGGGGGTACCAGGCGGAGGGGGATAAAGGGAAAAAATGGGACAACTGTAATAGTATAATCAAATATATATACTTAAAAGAATAGGGAGATTATTTAAAATTTACTACAAAGCTACAGTAATCAAGACAGTGTGGTACTGGCATAAGGAGAGACACACAGAAATAGAATTGAGAGTCGAGAAATAAACCCTCACATTTACTGTCAACTTCTTTTTGACAAGAGTACCATGAAAATTAAATGAGGATCAAATAGTCACGTCAACAAATAGTACTGGGCTAACTGGATCTGCACATGCAAAAGAATGAAGTCAGACCCTGACCTCACATCACACACAAAATTAACTCAAAATGGATCCAAGACCTAAATATATAACTCAAATTAGAAAAAAAAATAGGTATAAAGTTTCATGGTCCTGGATTAGGCAATGGTTTCTTCAATATGACACCAAAAGCACAACAACAAAAAGAATAGATAAAATACACATCATCAAAATAAAAAAAAAAACTTTTCTCTTTCAAAGCATAAAATCAAGAAAGTAAAAAGACAATCCATAGAAGAAAAAGAAAAAGTTTGCAAATCATATACCTGATAGGGAGCCTATAACTAAAATGTGCAAGGAACTCCTAAAAGTCAATAATCAAAGGGTACCCCAATTAAAATATGGGCAAACAATCTGAGTAGACGTTTCTCCAAAGAAGATATACAAATGACTGACAAGAGTCTGAATAGACACCATTAGCCTTCAGGAAAATGGAAATCAAAACCACAATGAAATACTACTTCACACCCACTAGGATGTCTATAATCAAATTGACAGATAGTAAAAATATATTGGCAGGAACGTGGAGAAAATGGAACCATCATACACTTCTGGTGGGAATATAAAATAGTGCAGCCACTTTGGAAAACAGTCTGGAAGTTCCTCAATGTGCTAAATACGGAGGTACAAGATTATGTACAAATTCCATTCTTAGGTATATACTCGTGAGAAATTAAAACACACATCCCCTTAAAGGCCTACACAAATGTTCACAGTTGCCTTGTTCGTGATAGCTAAACAACCTAAATGTTCAACTGATGAACGGATAAACAAAAATGGAATATAATCCTACAGTGGCATATTATTTGGCAATAAAAAAGTAAAGTACTATGATAAGTGCTACAACATGGATGAACCTTGAAAACATTATGCTAAGTGAAATAAACCCGTTACAAAGAATAATATAACATATTACATAATTCCATGTATATTAAATGTCCAGAATAGGCAAATCAACAGACAGAACATAGCCTGGTGGTTGCCTAGGGCTGGTGGATGGGGGGCGGGGTATTGGGGCAAAATGAGGAGTTACTGCTAATAGGTAACGGGTTTCTTTATAGAGTGATGGAAATGTTCTAAAAGTGATTCTAGTAATTGTTGCACAACTTGGTGAGCATATAAAAATCACTGAAGTGTATACTTTAAGTGAGTAAATTGTATAGTTTCTCAGTAAAACTTGTTATTTAAAAGAACGCGATGAAAAGTTTCTCAGCTAAATGGATGCTAACTCTCGGTGTTCTGCATTCTTAAAGCCCCACATCACATATGAAGGATGATGCTCTCCTCTAACTGAAAATGCCCGAGATCTGTAGAATGGGGTATATGATCATTTGGTCGCCCTGGCAAATGCTGAGAGGTTACATAGAAGCAATTAATGCTTCCCATCATCTTACTAGATTCAGCATAGGTACCTATGAACATTTGATGTGTGAATCCTACAATTTTCCAACAGTAGGTCTCCCAGCCCCACAGCGATAATTACATTTCATTGGTGTCATTTAGCCTATTAGAATACCATATTACTACTACAGGCCCCTAAAGTTCAGCCTAGTTTTTACTTTCCTAAAGAGGTAAGGAAAAAAGATATAATAAGATAGAAATGGTAAAAAAAAAAAAAAAAAAAAGTGAAAAAGCCTCCTCATAACAGGACTATTTATAAACTTTGTCACTGTTGTTATTAAGACACTAATATTTTACTAAACTTAGGATAAACTTACACTACGCAAAAATCTTAGTCTTCCAAAAGTTCACATTACCTTGAAAGGAAACGCAGAAGCTGTTTTATTTTCAAATATATCTTATAAAGAAAGATTTGCTAAGTGTTTCAAAAATGTTTTCTATTTAAGAGAAACCTTTATAAGTCATTCTTATAAACAATGAGAAATTTCTTTTCCCCCAAGGGAATAATTTCAACTTCACTGTTTCTAAGAATATACAGGGTTAAAACTGTGTAAAACAGATTTTCTCACAGTTGGGGGAGAGCAAAACACCACAAATAGGAAACCAGACAGCTAGGGGGTCAAAACACTAAACTTCCAGGTCAGACTTCTGGTTGCAATTAAGTAGAATTCCTTCAAATATTTGTAAGGAAATCATATTTTTGGTGTCTCCTTTCAGGCCTTGTAACTGTTATGTTCTTTAGTAGCAATTTATAATCTAGGTATATCCAGATTATTTATTAAATACACCCAGAGACACACAATCATACACGTTTACATGTACATACACACCAATCTCTGACCCTAGAACTGCAATTTGATCTTGGCCTCAAAGTTGAGACTAGCATCTCTTCTAGGCATTCATTTTTTATATTTGAGATTATGGGGAGCTCGTTTGGATTTTGCTTAATGTAGACAGATAACTTTCTCAAGACATTTCACAAAATAGGTTAAGCCAAGTTTCCTATTAAATAAATAGTTCATGATCAAATAGTTAAAATAAATTTGAAAGTGACTAGAGTTTAGGCTCTAGGTAATAACAGCACTGTGGTAGAACAACAAATATAAACAAGCTCCACAACTAAATGTACCTGAACTGTTATTAAATGTGCCTCTTCTCAACTCCCTGGGGACAGCCCAGGGGTTCACGATGCTTCACAAACAACCACCTCACTCAGAAATCTGTGGCAAATTCATTTAGAGACAATATAAATGTCTACTCTACCAAAGGGAATGGATTCTCCCTGCTCAGTTTACAACAGTTGTTACAGTGAGCATAAAATTGTTTTGATTATAAACAATTGAAATGGTAAACCAAATATGGTAAGTATAAAAAATATAATTTTAGACCCTCCACTTTTGTTCTAAATAATTAGAATAATGAGAGTGCCATATTAGGGAATTTGAAAATGAAAGCTCTCTGGTTTTTAATCATCCTTTGCATTGTAGTCGCCAAAATCCCTAGTGAATCGCATTCCCAAAGTGTTTTAAACCACTGTGTTCTCTTGCACTAGGATCTCTTCACTCATCCTCTGTACCCTTCAAAGTTAAATGTTCTTAATTTTTTTAGTATCTAACGTGTTAGATAACTACTATCTGTTTTCTCTCTCAAGTGTCCCAATGGCTATTAATATCAGGGATATGAAACTCATTTACTACAAATTTTGAAATCTTGGCATTGTGATTGGAGAGCTGGCCAAAGGAAAAGAATTTAAAGGGAACACACAAGCTGGTAAATGCTATAGGTAGTTCCCAGACATTAGAGGGCTACTGCTATAGTGTAATGACCATAGACCTCCCAAGAAACAAACAGTGCATGCCCAGTTAAATAGTTTCCACTATACCTTGTCAACTCACACATTAAGAAATCATATGCAATGCCTATGAGAAAAGGCGACAGCTTTATGAGTAGTGGGAGTGGAGAGGTTCCTCATTAGTATCTGTCAAACATAGGACAGGTTGCCACTACTTAAAACTCTATCTGGGATGTGCCAAATTTCGGAAAGTGCAGCCTTATAGAGACCTTTTGTGCCTCCTTTCCCTCACCTCCCCCTCACCCAGGGGGTTTAAGAAGAAGGGCAGAGTGGGAGAGAAAGCAGTTTACTCACAGGTGAGTAGAGTCAATCCCATAAGGTCTAAACTAATGTTGAAAAGGTCTTGTAGGTGGTTCAAATCATCAGCCTCTTGGTATGGTAAAAATTTGGTAACATATTTTGAAGATTTGTACATCAAGGTTTTTTTTGTTTTAATTTCTTGTAAAATAAAAAAAATAAAAAAATCAGTCATTGCTATTCTGGCAATGCCCATAACAGGTGACTATAACGTGGCAACATTATCCCTAAAAGTTTAGGTGCTTTGTTTTCTTTTCATTTATTGGAAAAATTGGTTAGCCAAGTCTCTCCAGTTTTTGAGAATGCAAAGCACCATGTGTCGTCATTGCTGCTTTAGCACACTTTTTGTAAAAAGTATAAAACTTTAAGTTTTACAAATTGCCCACTCCTGGAAAAACAATCTTTGCTGAAACTGTGGCACATTCACCAGAACCCTTAGAGGCACTTGTTTTCATTATTGCCCTTTTAAGCTTCTCATGTGTGGATGAAAGGCTAGAAATGTTTTGACTGAGTACATTATGGGAAGAAATGTAAATAATAACCAAAGCTATTGAAACACATGTGTAAAGAGAAAACACATGTTTCCACTGTGCCCTAGGATAGGTCTAGTGAAATCCATTTCTATTCATAAAGAGCTGTGAATAGAAAAAACAATGTCTAAATATTAAGAATTGTTACCAGAACATCAGAAAATTAAAAATATGTTGTGCTGTTTACTGTTTATAAAACCACACGAATGCCCAGTTCTTCCTCTTTCAGCCATCCATGTCTGACTCTGAGAGTCAGAGCAGTCCCTACGTCACTGTGACTGTGACTGGAGGACAGTACCATTCCTGTAACAGGCATGCAGAACGACGGGGACAGATGCCAACACTCAGGGGAATGGCTGACACATTGAAGTGACTGTTGAGGTTAGTAGTATTTGCCAAGGGCCTGTGTTTTGTCAGGATTACTTATTGAATGTACAATAATTTTTATTCTTGCTGATGTGTAAGAAACGAAGGTTAATGTTAATGGGTAAGGACGGTGATTCAGGGCAAGATTTCACTGTCCTCTCTGAAAATGCCTGATGGTTTATATGGAGGAAGGGCTGGGCTCAAAATAAAAAGTGTTTCACTTCCAAAATTTATTTTAAATAGGAAAAGGCCCTGTTTTCAATGAGCTAGGAAAATAAATACAAACCAAAACAAACAGCACATATACAAATCTGCACCCATGGGGACAATGAGGAGAAGGGCTCACAATCAAGCCTGTGTCTGAAGAGCAAAGAGAAAGCTTTCTTTGGCAGGTACCAGGCACCGGGTGTGGGGGAAAGGAGGGGAATATTTCTCAGACAGAGGGAAGAATAGGAAGAACTTGCTTGCTTTGGCAATTCTCATCTTTTTCTTCTCCTGTTATGTGAACACCCACTGATTTCCTAACATGGTGGTAATGTGCCCCACCGCAGAATGCTGTGTGGGTGTCGATGAAGAGAGAGGAAGCCTGGTAATTCAGCCCTGAACATTCGCAGAAGACACCTTGGATGCCACAATGGAACGAGGAGACAGCTATACACTTCGGCTGGAGATTTAAGCTAAGATTTTAGAGGAGTGTTCAGCTTCGAAGAAAAGCCAAGGGGGGGGGGTAGGGAGGTGGGGCGACCACTGCAAACAGAAACCACAGTACCCAGGAAAATTTAATTTATTTTATGGCATTTTCCAAAGGACTGGGTTTCTCAGATGTTAACTGCAAGAAAACGGTTGTATGGAATAGAATAATAGGCAGTAAAAATTTTACTGCTCCACAAACACAAAAATGCAGTGAACCCCTTATATCTAGACAATGCATTAAAATAAGTGTTTGGAGCTGGAAGATGAGCTCTGTGTTGGAGTCTATTTTTCCCCTTGCAACTTGTGATCAGGAAATAGGAGATATAAATCTAAAATAAAGATATCCGCATGTTAGTTCAAGTAAGACAATGCTCTTAGTTTCCCCGTGGTTAATTTAACGACAGCTTGGTTTTCATGATTAGAGAAAAATTTTACTAAAAGAAAAAAACACACATACACACACGCACCCTTTTCCCTGACAGGGATAATGAAGCAGGGAAGACAAGCCAGACATCAGACAGCCATGTTTACAATACTGCCTCCGATGCTTACTAGTTATGTGACTCTGAGCACACAGCTAGAACCCCGAGTCTGGTGCTCCTCTTTAGAACAGGGTTAAGAATGCTGGCTGGAAACGGCTGCCCAAAGACCTGCCATGGCTATGTGGGAGACCCAGCACCTAGCAGGCTGAGGCTCCGTAATGGGTGGGCAGTAACGCTCAGGGACATGAGAGTGACTGGGATGGGGAAGAGCTGGAGGGAAGGGATGTTCAGTTCCTAGCTAAAGAAAGGTCAGAAAATATTGCGCCTAATCTTATACTGGGGAAGGATGTGGTTTTGACTTTCTGAAAACCAAATGAGAAAAACCACCTAATAATTTGTAATTTACAGACCACTTTCACCTCTGCCTTTTGTTGAAGGGCAAAGATGTTGCAATGGAAGCATGCTGCAAAGGCTTGGCAAAGAAGCATGTGACCAGTGAGTAGAAACTATAATTCATTCCTTTACCTCTTCCAGTGTGTGCGCTCCTCCTGAGTGAGACACCACACTGAGTGCTGAACAGGACAAGACCCTTATTCTCTGGGAGTCGGGGAACAATGAGTCCAGGGTGGACCAGGCAAATGGGAAAGGAATAACCAGTTTCTTGAGAAAGACCATGCATGGAATCAGATAAGGCTTCTCAGGAGAAGTAACTACTGAGCACATGCCTGTAGGGTGATAAGGAGCTGGCCCTGTGGAGTGCAAGGAAAAGAGTTTCGGGGAAAAGCAGCAGCACATGGAAAGGCCCAGAGACAAGAGAGCAGTATATTCAGGACCTATCAGGCTACAATGACAAGCTGATACATGACTACAGGAGCTTTCTTTAGAACAGAGTTGCCTGGCCAAAGCCATCTGGGACCACTGAATCTCCTGTAGGCCCTCCTATAGGAGGGAAGAGAGGCTCCTCCTGAACTCAGCTTTCCAAATTCTGGTTGCAAAGCTGCACAAGTCTCTGGGCACTGGGTAGTTGGCTTGCCCAGCATTCCCTTGATAGCCAGCCTGTTTGGTGCCTGAACCTGGAACTAAAATGTTTGCCACTTCTATCCTCACAAGATCATCTTCATGCTTGCTAAATAAAAGGCTGATCAGTGGGAAAACTGGGGTCCCTCTGCTGGAATGCGGCTACAAGGTACATGAAATTGTACCCTGGCCAAGCATACCTAGCTAAAGGATGCTGAGAGAGCAGATGATCTGTATGCATGCTGATCTATGTAAGATTGTCAGTCTGTGCCAAGTGATTGCCCTGTGTTCCCAGAGAACCTCGGCATAATGGTGGAAGCCCAACGCAGAGAAAGCTCTGCTATCAGGGCTGTTTCTCAGTGGATGGCTACCTTGGTAGTGAGGGATACCCTTCAGGAAGTGAGAACTAGTTGCTGGGAGGGCTGATAACCAGAACAGGCAGGTTGTCTGTAGGCCATTTAAGCCCAAGAGAGGGTGGGTCAACCTGATAATAAGGTTGCCCAAAATTTGCAGTCAACTAAAGAGAGTCATGACCTAAAACCTTGGTAGGAACCCTGTCAATGGACTGACTCAGACAGTTTTGGCTTATTGGTTAACTGATTATGCCCATAACTCAAAATAAGATGGAGAATATGCTAAGGCTCTACTTAAACTCTGTGTCATAGGCTGAATTATGTCCCTCCAAAACTCATATGTGAAGTCCTAACGCTTAGCACCTCAGAATGTGACTATTTGAATATGAGATCTTTAAAAAGGTAATTAAATTAAATGAGGTCATTAGGGTAGGCCCTAATCCAATATGACTAGTGTCCTTTTTTAAGCGGAGGAAATTAGGACACAGATATATATACAAATGGAGAACCATGTGAAAACACCAAAGGACAATACACAGAAATTTGGCTTCGGTTAATCTTGCAAAGGGCACAGCAGGTCTATGAAACTCTCGAGTTGTTTTCTCAGTTGCTGAGTATATAATTGGAATAGCTTTATTCTGATAGAATCCACACTTGAGCTCCATGTCTCATGGAAGGAGTGTTATTATGGTAATGGAGGGCCAGAAAAAAGTCTCTGGAGTTCCCCTCTGCATCAGAACTGTAAACTAAAAGCAGTATTGATCTCTAGGAAATCAGAGAGACTATGCCACTATCAAAAACTCAAAATACCCAAGAACATATTTTTTCATATAATTTTCTTATTTAACTTGCTTCTTTGGCCTAAGCAGAAGACACATGGATGTTGGAGAATTACGGTGGATTACTGTAGGCTTAGTTAAGCATGGACCCTTCTACAGGTGGTCTCTCAGCTGGAGCACTATAGTACCTACCATCAGCAATATAGAGGTGGTAAAATCTGAGGTTTCTATCAAGTGAGCAGAGAACTCAGAAGCAAATTTCTCTCTATGGAAGGAATACCACACAATTTCGCTGTTGTGCCTCATTGCTCTGTTAACATTCTGCTCCAGTGACATGATTAGTCCACGGGGACCTTGATTATCTCACTGCCTTGTACAGTATTCTTCTGGTTTACTACACTGAAGGCATTATGGTAGGACTTATAGGTCAGAAGGAGGCATGCACTGTAGATGTCATGCTAGGACATAGGCATGTCATATGGTGACAGATGAAACCTATAAAAATACAGTTTCTAAATATCCAATGGTCTGGGGCATGTGAAAGAGTACATCCAAAAGGGAGGTTAAGTTTTTGCACCCCTCCTACTACTAACAAATAAGCACAAACATTTAGGGGTATGTTTGCATGTTTCTCTAACCTATATACATGACCCGAAAGGTTGAATGACCAGTTTACCAGCAGAGAAAAATTTATGTCTGGTTTATTAACGTCCCTTCCCAATAGATGCTATCAGCCAGAAGTGAATGAAAGTGATGATATAACCTCACTTGGCATAAAGAAGAAAAATCTGACCAGTGGGCAGAATGGTGAATAGTATATTTTGGGTCCATTTGGGGTCTGTAAGGAGAGATAGCCTGAGACAGAACTCAGAAGGCACAGTGACAAGGACATGAGGGGGAAAGTCACGCAAAGTGAAAATAGTTGTATCTTATGTGAATATTCTCCAAAAGGCTCCATTAAGGAGAAGCCTTTATAAAGAGCTGGACAAGATGACCTGCCCCATGGATCCTGGCCAGTCTCTTTCACCAGCTCCCAATTTACCTGCTCAAAGGGCTCATGAGCCAGGTGGCCATGGGTGGCAAGGAGGAACAACATGCTTGGACTGAACAACACGAACTTAACCTCACCAAGGCTGAGCAGACAAAGCACTCAATTTGTCAGCAGCAGCAATTAATGTGAGTCTCCCCACCAGTTCTCATATCACAGGGAGACGGACTAGCAGTGGCAAGTGGACTATATTCAACCTCTTTCATCACAGATAAGGCAGTAACTTATTCTCACTGGAAAGGCCCCATCGGAATGTGAATGTGTCCTCTTTGCCTGCCATGTTTCTGCAAGCCACATCATCCATGGACTTACTGAAGGCCTCACGCATCATAACCACCACAGTGCTTCTGATCAAGAAACTCATTTTATAAAATAAGGCAGTGGACTCAAAATTCAATGATTCTACCAAACAATCAAGCAAAGCTCAAATGCAGCTGGCCTTTTACAACAATGGAAAGGTCTACTGAAAATTTAGTTATGGCAAGGCAGGGGCCTTGTAATGCTTAGGGTAAAGTTATATTAATGTGGTCTGCCAACAAAACAATGTGTTCCCTTGGCCAGAATACACGGTTCCTCGAACCAGAGAACGAAAATGGGATGTGACTAAAAGGTAATGAAAACAATGACAACCTCACAAAGGCTGGACCACTGGCGGCTCAAATCCCTGATGAATGAAGGTCCAGATCACTTTGCCAGGTAAAGAATTCTGATCAGCTGACTTATTGGCTAAGGACAAAGGAAATATGAAATAAATATTAAAGGAGGGAAGATAGAAATACCAGATATTTATTTCTTGTGACTGGTTACAGAAATTGGAATAGTAGCATCTTCCTATATTGTCTTTGTTGCAGTACCATGTACATATAGTCATATATTAACTAAGTTTTTGGCTTTCTGTTTCCTTACTATTTTATTCAAGATATGTTGACAATAGTTAAGGATTTAGTCAACAAGTGAACAAATAAAGACCATGAATGAACTAGTGAAAGGAAACAGACATCACTTAGAAATCTTGGACTTGGAACTAGGACTTGGTACTTTGGGTAATCTCTCTTGGAGGAGATGCTGAGCACATTTCCTTGTAGTTGGGAGAGTTGTGTAGTTGGCAATAGCCTGATGTTATTGTTTGGAAGTTTATGGAAGAGGAAAGCTTCAGTGGTTATTTGTAACTTGTGGCTACCATCTCCAAATTTTTGACCATCTCTCCCTGTGTTTTGGTAACTTTCCACATTTTCTTTTATTTTTTAAATTTTTTTATCCTCACCCAAGGGTATATATCTTTATATTGATTTGTGTGAGAGAGACAGATAGACAGACAGAGAGAAACATCAATCAGTTGCCTCCTGAACTGACTGGGGATCAAACCCTTTTGGTGTATAAGATGATACTCTAACCAACTGAGCCATCCAGCCAGGGCACTTTTCATATTTTATAAGTCCCACTTTCCTAAGGTAAATGACAAAACATTTTGCACCCCCTGGCTTACCTACAACTAGAGTACAGCCTTGTGGAAACCTTATAAGGAGCAGCCAGGGCTTCGGCCACATGCCAGGCAGTCAGTCTTCTGCAGGCAGACAGCAGAGGCTGGTCCCTGGTTCTGAACATCATAGAGAGCAGCTGAAATGGTGCATGTACCAAAGCTGTGCCCACCGTGTGGCTGAGGCTGTGCTGATTGTGTAGCTTGAGAATGGGGCTGTCTGGTTCTCTCACAAGTAGATCCTGTGAGCTACCTGATACCGTTAATCAGCTTCTGAAGAGCCAGACCCATTATGGTTAGTCTCAAGCACAAATGAAATTAAATAAAGGATATTAGGCAACTAAGATTCTGGACCACAAAAGGTTTTAAGCTGGAGACTATTACATTTTTGTTTTCAAAAGGTCACTTTGACAGCAGAGGTGTGGACGAGTTGGAAGGAAAATCAGGGGGCTGTGGCAAGAATTCAAGAGTTGTTAAGAAGGGCCTCGACCAAGGGAGTGACAATGGGAAAGAAAAAAAATTATGAAGAAAAAGACAAACAACCCAATACAAAGGTGAGCAAGGGTTGTAAATATTCAGTTCAGTCAATAAATACATAAAAACAGAAACATAAATAAAAATCAAAGAGCAAGAGATCTTTTTAAAATTTTGTCCTGTCAGACTTGCAAAAATTAAAAATGCTGGTAACACCCAGTATTGGCAAGGCTAAGGGGAAAAATATTAATGAGGTACAATTGACAGAAACTGACAGTGAAGTCTTTAAAAAAACTTTCTTACGTTAATTTTTACTGAATCTATTGGAATAACATTTCAGGCAACCTAAAAAAGATAAGGTTACTAGCAAATGTCTGTGCTATGCTATTTGCTGTTTGAATTTATGAATAGTCTTTGTATTCCTTCATACTATATGACTAAGGAAATGGCCTCATAGCCATTTATGCTGTTTTTTAGAAAGAAAACTCAAGAGCACAGAAAATTGCTTTTATGAGTATAATCAGCAAAGTTACCAGCCTAGAGACTTCAGCTCATCCAGCATTAAGTGCTAGGTATCTGTGCCATGGTAAGGTATATTACTATTACATGGATTTGGAAATGAAAAAGGTAAGAAACACGTGCAACTGAGAGAAGATATTCAGTTTAGAAAAAAGCATGAACCACCCACATTCATCCAAACCACCAATATAGTAATGACAGCTCTTTCTAGTTTTAGGGACCGTGAGACACAGAGTTGAATGCTGAGGCGGAAATAGGAAAGGCCTTATGGTTAGTAGCTCTGAAATTACTTTTGAAAAAGACATTTAGGTAAGATCACTGAAGCAGCTAAGAACTGGCCATTAGATAAATATCTAGAGAGATGTCTTTGGCTCTGAGGAAAGAGTAAAAGCATGTATCCAGTTCCCGTTTTTTGTGAAGCTGTTAATAAGCAATACAAGATAGCAGTATATTATTCTGTCTGTGCACTTTGTCCCTGAGCGTTTGCAGGGCCTGCAACATGATGAACCTTGGGCATCTGCGAAAAGCAACCCTGTGGTAGAAGTGAGTGAACAATAATACCCTTACCTTTTAGAAATGAGTTCCTTTAGTATGAGGTTAAGCACTTACAACTGTCAGCCTAGTTATCTCGTGAGTTAATGAGCAAGGCATTGGAGAAGAAAAGAGGCTCTGGGGGTGGCAAAGAATCAATCTTTACCACTAAAAGGGAGGGAGAAAGGCAGGTAAACAGGTTATAAAACACAATTATGATGGTGGGAATGCGGATGGTGCAGCCACTGTGGAAAGCAGTATGGGGCGCTCTCAAAAAATTTAAAATGGAACTGTCTTAGGACCCACTTTTGGGAATTTATCCGAAGAAACCCAAAACACTAATTCAAAAGAATATATACAGCCCTATGTTCATTGCAGTGTTATTTACCATCGCCAAGATTTGGAAGCAGCCCAAGTGTCCATCAGTAGATGAGTGCATAAAACAGCTATGGCACATTTACACAATGTAGTACTACTCGGCCTTAAAAAGAAGAAAGTTTTACCCTTTGCAACAGCTTGGAGATACCTGGTGAACATTATGCTAAGTGAAATAAGCCAGTCAGAGGAAGACAATTACCATATGATTTCGGAATCTAATGAACAAACTGGACTAACATGCAAAAGAGAGACAGACTCATTGATAAAGAGCAGGCTGACAGCTCCTGGGTGGAGGTAGGAGGTGGAGGGATTTAGCAAAAAGTAAAAAAGAGGAGACAGAACTGAAATACACAGACAACAGTGTGGTGATGGTAGTGGTGGGGAGTGGAGGTAGAAGAGAGTAAAGGAGGGATAAATGGTAGTGGAAAAATACAATTAAAAAAATGTAAAAAAAAACCCCCAACCCATAATTACGATACAATGTGATGAATGTTATAAAGGCGTTATAGGTGCCAGAGAGGAGAACCTAAAGACAACTTTGGAAAAGTAACATCTGCATTAGGTCTTAAAGGTTAAAAAGGAGTCATCCAGACAAAGTAGAAACCTATAAATGCAAAGGCACAGAGGTATATAGAATGTAAGTTCGCAGGAAATAGGAAAGAGAGTAGCAGGAGGACATAAAGCAGGATATGTGAGTTATGGCAAGCCTTGACTTTACTAGGAAGAGGAAAGACATAACCATGCATGCAATTTATCACATGAACAAACACTTATTAAGTACCTACTGCCAGCCAAGAAATGGACTCCATGCTGGAAATACAGTAGATAAGAAAAGGGGCAGAACCTGTCTTTGGGTGGCTTACACATTTTGGAGAGATAAGACAATCAAATAATGTGAACAAAAGTTCAGAATGCTTGTGGTCCTGGAACAAGGAGACCTGTCACAGGATAAGCTTCCTTAAGGAGTAAATGAATACTCCGAGCAAAGAGCTGAAGGAGATATAGGAAAGGGGCCCCAGAGATGGGCAGAATTGAGCTTTGGAAGAAAGAAGTTTGCTATAGTTGGAAAAGAGGAAAGTCGTACAAGATGAGGCTGGAGAGGTGGCCACCCCAGGTATCTTGGCCTTAGATTTTAAGAAATTACACCAACTGAACTGTTGACAGCAGGTGAGGCATTGGCCACAGGAGATGCAAAGAAGCCAGCTAGAGGGTACAAATGTCCAGGTGAGGCGGGAGGGTGGACTGGTTGGTGGCAGCAGAGAAGGGGACTAAGATGTGAACAAAACACACGGTCAGTTAAAGGTTAACTGTTATTAGAAATAGGAAGGAGAGGAAAGATGATGCTTTCACACCAAGTTTACTTTCAAAGAGGGATACTTAGCACAATATTTTTCTTACCAGTGGTTGCATTAGCATGATCCTGCCTCCTCCCACTGGCCAAAAATTATACTACTTATCTCACTACAAGGAAGTCCAGCATTCATCCTGCTGGTGGTCACTGAGCCTCCATGAAGCAAATAAAGGCTTCTCCTTGTTTGGGGTTGTACAGCTAAATAAACCAAGTCAAAGGCAAATGACAAACTGAGAAAAATCATTTGCAACATATAACATACAGAGCATTAATATCCTCTATAAGCTCTTACAGACCAATAAAAATACAAACTTTAAACTAGAAATACTATAAAAAACTGCAGTTTACAAATATGTATATCATCAGGATATTTGCTGAACCATGGTTTACCATAGTGAAAATAAAATGTTGTATGCAACCTATATGAGCAATAAATTAGAGAATGAACACTTAATGAAATCCTATGCAGTCATTAAAAATGGTGATATGAACCCCCAAATGGCCAAAACAATCTTGAAAAATGATAACTAAGTCAGAAGTCTCACACTTCCTAATTCCAAAGCTTACTACAAAGCTATGGTAATGAAAATAGTGTGGTAATAGCATAAATACAAACATGTAAACCAATGGAATAGAAAAGAGAACCCAGAAATAAACCCCTACTTTTACAATCAAATGATTTTTGATAAGCAAGCCAAGACCATTCAATGGCAGAAAAGACAAGCCTTTTAATAAATGATGCTGAGACAACTAGATATCCGCCTATAAAAGAATGAAATTGGACTCTTACTTTAAACCATGTACAAATATTAACTCAAAAGGGATCAGGGACCTAAATTTAAGAGCTAAATATATAAAACTCTTAGAAGAAAAAAAGCATCATGACATTGGATTCAGCAATGATTTCTTGGTATGACATCAAAACCACAGGCAACAAAAGAAGAAGTAGACAAATTGGCTACATTGAAATTAAAAACATTTGTGTGTCAAAGGACACTATCAAGAGAATGAAAAGGCAATCCACAGAATGAGAGATATATTTGCACATCATGTATCTAATGAGAGATTAATATCCAGAATACATAAAGAACTCCTACAACTCAAAAACAAAAACAACCACACACAATCCAATTAAAAAATGGGCAAAGGACATAAACAGGCATTTCTCCAAAGAAGATGTATACATGGCCAAGAAGCACATGAAAAGATGTTCAACATCACTACTTACTAGAGAAACACAAATCAAAACCAAAATGAGCTATCACTTCCTATCTATTAGGATGGCTATCATCAAATTAACCGAAATAACTGTTAGCAAGTTGTAGAGAAGGTGGAGCCCTCTCGTGTACTGTTGGTGAGAACACAGAATGGTGCAGTTGCTGTGGTAAACTGTCTGGCAGCTTCTCAAAAAAATTAAACATAGAATTATCAAACGATCCAATAATTCCACTTCTAGATTACGTATATACCCAAAGAAATGAAAGCAGGGACTCAGCCAGATATTTGTACACTAATGTCCATAGCAGCATTATTCATTCACAACTAAGGTGGAAGCAACCTAACTACCCAACTACTTCATTGAAAGATGAATGGATAAACAAAATGTATATATTTTTACAGGTACAGTCATATGCTACTTAATGACAGGGATACATTCTGAGAAACGTGTCCTTAGGTGATGCTGTCATTGTGCGAACATCACAGTGTGCTTACACAAACCGGGATGGTTCAGCCGACTACTATAACTATATGTGCTTTATCTTTATACAGCTGGAAGCACAGGTTTGTTTACACTAGCATTACTACAAATAAGTGAGAAATGTGTTGTGCTAAGACATTAGGACGGCTATGACATCACTAAGCAAGAGGAATTATTCAGCTCCATTATAATCTTATGGGACCGTCATCGTATGTGGTCCACTGTTGATCAAAGTGTCATTGTGGAACATGACCGTATATATTAAATATATATTTATTTATTTACTAGTGGTTACCAAATACATATATTAGTAGAACAGTGACAGCCAAGGGTTTGGGAAAGGAGTAATGAGTAATTATCCTTTAATGGGGAAAGAGTTTCAGTTTGGAATGATGAGGAAGTTCTGGAGATGGAAGGTGATGAAGGCTGCACAACAATGTGAATGTAATGTAACTAAATTATATACTTGAAAATAGTTAAAATGATAAATTTTATGTTATGTATAGTTTATCACAGTAAAACAAAGTTTTTTTAAAATAGTGATTACATGTTTTTAAAGGATTTCTATATTATGTAAGGTGGAAAAAAATAGGTTATTACAAAATTGTACAGTATGATCACTTTTTTGTTTAAAAACAAAGTTCTTGCCCACATGAGCCCAAGAAAGACTTTGATTTTCACCTTGGGGCCAGAACTGTGTTTTCCACCTATGACAGAGGCTGGGAATTTGAGTATTTAGCTCTCTTCACTCTGTAGGAGAGGAAGGCTATACATGACAGACCAGGCCACTACGACACCAGAGATGGAGGACTTGAATCCCACTATGTTCTTTTTCCTTTCGTATCAGTTAGAAAGTGCGACTAGCCATACCCGCTCGGGTCCACAAAGAATACTACAAAGAATGCAAGCTCCTGTGGCTTTTCTCAAGATTCATACCACTACTAAGCAAAAAACCAGAAAGTATCATCTAATACAATATTGTTTGGACTAAAAATTCCATTTGTTCAAAGCTTTCAGTTTGTGTAAAACGTCTGCCTACTTATCAGCTGTGCTGGGTAAACACTTTAGATCAAGTATGCCTTCAACAGGGTGTACTTAGCACACTACCTTTCCTAAAGAGATGTTGTATTAGCATAATTTAGTTCGCAGCAGTCCAGCACTGTCGCTGAGGATTAACACGGAGTTGACTTTATCTGTACCACGAAGAGTGCTATGAAATGCTGACTTAGGGAAAAAATAAAAAGACAACAACAGACCAGAAAGAACAGTGGCTGGAAGTCAGAAGAGCTGGATCTGAGGTCAGGTTTTGCCACTTGCCACCTGAATACTCTGTCATTCAACATGTCACTGAATCTGTGTATCAGACTCTGGGCTAAGCATGGTAAGGAGAAGGGAGAATGAACATGCCAAATATACAAGATAACCTGTCCTCAATAAAAGGTCTTTTATTTGTGCAAGCCCTCTTTTGCAGGTCTTCAGCTTCTTCACCTATAACTCAAAGACATTACCATTCCCAGAGTGTTATTAAGAAATAGGGCAGGACATTTCAACCTCAGTGCCCTTGACGTTCTGAGCCACACAATGCCTTGCCGTGCCGGGAGGGGTAGGGTGGGGGTGGGTAGGCTACCTTGTGCATTGTAGGGTATTTAGCGGCATCCCTAGCCTCCACCCACTAGATGCCAGTAGTTCCTAGTCCACCGCTCCCACCCCAGTTATGAGAACCAAAACTATCTATAGACATTACCAAATGTCCCCTGGGGCAAAATTCTCCCCAGTTGAGAACCTCTGAAATAGGGTGATATATATGAAAACATCTAAAAAACCATAAAGCTTTAAATCAAGTCAGTATTAAAGCAGATCCATTTATAAGATTTCTTAAAAAATCCCTTTAAAAATTTAGTTTCCTTAGGAATGTTTTATTTTCTATTTTTATATATTTTGCCTACTGTTAAATACCCTTTGGGACTTTTTGGTTATTTTCTGTACCCAAACAAAGCATCTTCATTAGAACATATTTTTTAAATGTGTCACTGTACTAACATGACAGTCAGAGTCAAACATAACTGCCATCTCTATAAAGCAGACATTTTATCCAAAATCAAAGCACTCTGTGCCTACCTTTTAAGGACAATGGACTGGATCTTGTGAATTCTACATTTGACGGCTTGCGCTGTTTACGAACTTCCAAGTACTCCTTAACTCTTGAATCAATGGTTTCTTTTAACAGTAAACAGACCTCCTAAAGTAAATTAAAACATTAGAGATAACTTTCTAATTTAATGCAATGCAAAAAAGTCAACGCTGTGCACATTAAAAAGTCAACAGTGAACATTTCATTTTGCTTGCTTTTTTAATGAGCTATGAATGCTGAAAGGAATGTTTTATGTGCTCATGGATAACACTGCAGATGCAAATTTGCTACTGAGGTTTGTTGGCTCACTCTGTGATCTGAGACATTCATTTAATTTTCCTCTGCTTTAGTCTCACATTTCTAAAGGGAGATAAAACACCTCAATGTAAAAATTAGGGTCCCAAGGTGATGAAATCAGTGAGGTACTGTGTCAGTGAGAGCCTCTGGGAAGTGCCTGCTGTGGCAGGCAGGGGACTGTGGATGAGGGAAGGAGCCAGAAGCCAGGGCATATTCAGAGGGAACCCTGACCCCAACCAGTAAATGGGGGCAGCTCCCACAGTAATGATACTGTATATGCCCATTTGCTTTTGTGAAAACTGCACTATATTCACTTATTAATGGTGAAAATAATTTAAATTCTTATTTTTCAACAGTAGATTAATATTTATTAAGCAACAGAAATACATGGTTTTAATTCAATGTCAACACACCACACTACTAGCAAATTCCTGGAGTTGTCTATTGTTTTATGTATCAATGTTATTTACAAAAAGAAAAACAAAACTTTAAAAGTATAACCACTCACTGGGCAGACAATGTCCACTTTAGCTATGCTATCAGAAAAGTATAACAATGTAGAAGAGGGAAAAAATGCACACAAATCTAAATTTCGTAGATTAAGAAGTGATGCGTAAGGACTGATAATTCTGGTTTAATTTCCAAAGACTGAAGACGGCTCAGAGTTGCCCAGGTCACCTCAAACCTGTTTCACTGGTTTCCTGCAATGCCATCTCAGGTCGATCTCTTAGAATCTTTATAAATTAAAACAAGAACAAAGTTTTAAGTTGCTTCACAGGGCAATGAGGGCCAAACTTTACTTTTATTATAAACACATGTACTCCTAAAACAGTACAGAAAACACTTGATTTAACTCAGAAATGTGTTCCTTGATAAAACACAAATACTGGTCTCCTCTCTCCTGCTCTCATCTTGCAGCCCAAAGATGCAGTGCCTTGTGGAATACAGAGATATCCATTTACAGCTGAGTGTTTTAGCATTGTTCACGCAACAGAAAGGCAGCCTTGCCTCATACTGTTGTTTTAACAATTAAAGAATTTTGCTTCACATGCAAGGTTCAGCTATGACTGAGCCTGAAAATATGTGAAAGACATACATGGAAATAGGATTGCTAAAATTTGGCCATAAATGCCCTATAAGGCTAAACCTAAAAATAGTATGACAAAAATAAAGCAAAGGCCATACACATAAACTTTCTCCCTATGGTTTATGGGCTTTCCTTTGATAACCCAGGTTTGACAAATGGAAGGCAGACCATATGCAATGTACTCAAGATACTCTAGTAACTGACCACACTACACCTAATGAAGCATTCTCTTCAGAACCAGAGCAAGGCAAGAAAAGACAAATTCCCAGCTAAGTTGGAGGGGCAGATGAGAAGACCAAGTTACAGTCAATGAGCAAGAGAGAGCTACATACGGAATCTCTAGGTTAACAGGGGCTCATGTTTGCTTCTTGAAGTTACAAATGGAACAGTTTGAGTTCAACTGTTTGGGTACACAGAATACTTGTGCTAGAATCAAAATAAACATGTTTAATATACATAATTAGTTCCTTTTTCTGAAAAGAAACTGTATATTCTTAAGACTTTTACTATATAAAGTGACTAAAATGCAATCAAATTGATTGCTCATGAAATCTCAACCATGAGATGATCTAATGACAAAAGAAATGAAAGCACTGAGACACTGAACGCAGGCTGAAGTCATACACTTTTCTTGACTAGCTCCCCACCACCACACGCACACAATTATCCCCGAGCAATTTTAATGTCAGTGAACATATTTTAAAGGAACTTAAAGGAACTTTGCTTTGAGAGCAAAGCTCAACTTGTTGGCACGACCTTCCCTCCTGCAGCTGCCACTGCAGCAAGCTCTGCAGGTCCAATCATGCACCTTTGCTAAGTCATGCCCTGCTGCCCGGATGTAGGTACTAGGTGGAGCAGCACAGCTGCGTGCAGCACCCTGGAAAAACCTAGCCTCATGCTTTGGCTAGGAGGTGATTCACATACTCACAGCTTTATTTTAAAGCCTTCCAAATAAACTGACTCTTGGCAAAACTGACTGAGTATCAACAAGAAAAGTCTAAGGCCGAAGTGGTAAAGCTGAGAGAAAGTGGAGGAGAATCTGGATTCTAGAATGTTGCCGATGTAAGTTAAGTCAGAAGACTTTTGGGTGAGGTCCCCTCAGGTGAACATTAGTCACTTTGGGGAAATGAACTGTTTTGAATTGAATCATGGGGACATGTGTTGGTAACCCAAAGCTTGGAATTATATGGAGTTAAGTTGTAGGGGAGCTGCTGGCCCACTAAATCTTAAGTCTTGACCAGAGCAGCATGTGGTTATTTACCTGAATGATAAATTCTCCCAGTTTCGGGCCACCAGGTTTCTTTTGTGAAATTATGACAGCAAACTCTTGATAATTTTATTACCTTTTGATTAAAAATGTATTACCCTATAAATTTTCTTTTGGGGAGATTTTGTTCCCAGTGATCTCCAAAAGCTGATGGAAAAGTTATCATAGTAAGAGTATGTGTATGTGTGTGATTAGCACTAGTGTCTTCTCAATGGTGGTAACCTTTTAATAAAACTTACTTTTATTTCTAGTTCTAAGAAGCTATTGTGACAAACAAATATCATGGACACATGAAGTCTGTGTAGTATTTTGAAAGTTATGTAAAAGCCACTGACTGCCTCGCTATCTCTGCTCTCTCTCTGGTAAGCAAGGATCTGAAGAAGGAAGCAAAGCACCTAATGAGAGCTGATGCACTTGCTAACCCTCTACACCAAGGCAGTACTTGGGTGGGATAGCAGATACCAGGAGTGACCCAGGCAGCCTGTGGTGGAACCCATTCATTACAGATGAGGAGGCTGAGGCCCAGAGAGCCCAACATCATGCTCCCAGTCAAACAGCTATTCACTTTACTGACTGACCAGCCAACTAGTGACTGAGTGACCAACTAGTGACTTACTCTCAACTGAGTACAGTGAGAGAGGGAACACTGTCAAACATCTCTGCACTTGTTGTCACAGGCTCATGCTAATAAAAGGATGATGGAAGATAAAAGTGCACAAGACTGGGGTTTCACACAAGTGTGACAGATCAGCCTTGTGTGAGCCCCCACACCTGCTCCAGGTGCTGGGTCTGTCCTTCACAACCAGTCAAATTAAAATCCCTGCTTACCTGGAACAGTCACTTTAATTTCTTTTAATACAGAGTACTCCTTACCCCAAACAAAGAGGAAGGGAATTTCTGATTTAAATATAGAATAGCATATGAAATGTATGACTGCATCAGTTTCTAAAGAAAAAAAAAGCAGGTGTATATCTGTCACTGGAAAGACAATACCTATTTTTTAAGGGTTAAATATCACTCAACATTCTTGCCCACTAATTAAAAAGAAAGCTTGAAAAAGCTAATATTTCTTCCAGCAGTAGCTACTGGCACTTAAATAGTGAAAATTTTTGTGGTACCTCTTTGTTCTGTTCAGAAAACCAGCTGGTATCTTTGTTCGAACCTTGTGGCAAAACATGAAGATCCACCAGGACAGCGAAATCCCCACACTGAAAGACAGTAATGGCAGAGTTAGCTCATGCCCAGCAAACAAGGAGATCTAATCTCACAAATTCCTATGTGGTTGCTCATGAAACGGCAGCAAAGTTCACTACTTAGACACAAATGTTCATAGGGGTCAGGGCTGCGAGTCATAACGTACTACTCTTTGAAAATTTAATATTTATGGTAGGAATGCTAGGGAGGAACATCATTTAAATCAGAATAGACCAGCCAAAATATTTCTCTGGGCGATACCTTGAAAGGGGATGCCCAGGCATCCAGAGGCAGTTGGAAGACTATCAAACACCAGAGAAGTAAAATAGGTCAGAACTAGAGAGGCTCCAGAAAAGAATGATTCAGGAGACAGTCAGGGGAATTCTTTCTCCTAGGTAGGAGAGAACAAATATTTAAACTACTGCATTTGTAGACAGACAAAAAGATTGGCTGGGACAACACATTTTGGAATAGGAACAGAAGCATGAACAAATGAAAGGAACCAACAGGAGGAAGGCAGATGCTGAATGACAGTTACCAAAACTACGTGAGTTTCATTCATTGAGATACACTATAAAACAGCACAAGGCCTGCCTTCTTTCTTACTCTATAGGCTAGTAGTGCTGTCTAGCACTTTTGAAAAAATGGAAATATTATATATACATACCAGTTAACAGGGTAGTCAATAGCCATATGTGATTACTGAACACTTGAAATGTGGTGACTGTGACCCAGAAGCTAAATTTAAAAATTTTTTTAGTTACAATTTAAACAGCCACACGTGGCTAGCAGTTCTGTGGTATAGCTACAGACCCTGTAAAAAGCTGTAGCCTTATAAATTCTCAACCTACGAGTGAAGTAGCTTCTGAGCCTCTTAGGATAACTGTGGAGGACCTAACTTAGAAAGGACTAGAAGACCAAGGCTGCAGGTTGAGGGTGGTCTAAGAGGCCCAAAGGTTCTGTTTACGGCCTGCAAGAAAAAGTCACCTGTGCACCTCTTCGGCAGAACATTTTTTCCCATTTTAAATTCTGTGCTATAACTCAATGGTGAAAAAGTATTTTCAACTAATAGTCTGAGAATACCAACTATAAATATGGTAAGAAAATAAAACTTGACATCTAACTCGAGCCATACACAAAAATTATTTTGAGATGGATCATTGACCCAAACATAATAACCAACTATTTTCCTGACTTGGAGTAGGAAAAGATTTCTTAGATAGAACCCCAACCCAGAAAGCACTAGATATAGGAAAAAAAATGCTCTCTTAGACTTTGTCCAAATTTAAAACTATTGGTCATCAAAAGACACTATTAAAAACATGAATACATATGTCATAGAGTGGGAGAAAATATTCATAAATACATATATCTGACATAAAAGGATGGGCATCATATTTTGGATACAAATAGATATAAAAAACCCAAACTTGAGCAGACACTTCACAAATAAGGTCAACAAACAGCTAATAAACACATGAAAACAGTGTTCAACATCACCCGTCGGCAAATGCAAATTAAAACCAAGAGACACAACTACATACCTACCAGGTGACTACAATGAAGACAGACACACCAAATATTGGTAATGATGTGAAAAGCAATCTAAACTCTGACACAGTGCTAGTGAAAATGTAAAATGGCCAACCACTCTGGCGAATGGCTGGTCAATTTCCTATAATCAGTTTCCTATAAACATACATTTATTTACTGACTAAGCCAGCAATTCCATTTCATGTATTCACCAAGAAAAATAAAACACACGTGCCCAAAAAACTTGGAAGCAAATGCTCGAAGGAGTTTTATTCATAGCAGCCCACATAGAAGACAATCCAAGTCTATCTACAGGAGTACATTCATTCAATGGATATATTCGCTCATTCAACTAGACTATGACACACTCAACATGGACTAATCTCTAAAACATGGTAAGCAAAAGAGGCTAACCTAAAATAATACATCAGTGTATGTTTCCATTTCCATAAAGTTCTAGAACAGCAAAATTAATCTTTGGTCAACGCAATCAGAAAAGTGGTTGCCGTAAAATACACATAATACACAAACACATAATGAAACACATTTAAAAAAAAAGACACAGTGATTGCCTAGGTAGGAACTGAATGAGAATGGGCGCATGAGAACTTTGTTAAATGCCTTGATATTATATGTGCCTAAGATCAGTCCCTTTGCTTTCATAGGAATAATACATCAACAATAAACAACTTTTAAGTGCTGAGTAAAAAATGTTCATATTTGTTGCTACTTAAAATGTAAGTCTTATGTCCCTGAAAATGTGTGGGTATTTTGGGGGAGACCAAAGTGAAGCTTACGGGGAAATAAATCACGAGGAATAAGGAAAGATGATCTCCCCTGATGTCAAATGGTGCAGTATGGCTTACTGAACTGCAGCTGCAGGTTAGTGTGTCGCAACAGGAGTTTTATTTTAATGAAAGAGAACTGAAGAGAACACTGAATGGGATTAAAAAACATCAATGGGTCAAATGGAAAAGTTAAGTATTGTTTTGTGAAATTCTGTATGAGTGTACTGAGTTATAATGTAAAGCCTATTTCTTACTGTGGGTTGTGGTCAAAACTGTTTGAAAGCTATATTCAAATATACTGTTATTTAAAAATTTTCTTCCCAACTGTTGATTATAGAGTTAACCTTTAAGGAGTATGCTGCCACCAGGTGGAGGTCTTCTGCCACAACTACCTGATCTTAGCCAGGAGTTATTAACCTTTCATGTACCACGGATCTCTTTGGTCAGCTATGAGGCTGATAAAATTTGCTCAGAATAATATTTTTAAATGCATGAAACAGAATGAATAGAATTCAAAAGAAAACCAATTTTACTAAAGTATGGTTATCCAAAATTTAAAAATAAAACAATTTGTGATATAGTAATGTATATACCTGTTTAAGGTGTTGGCTCTTGTCACATAATGGTGGACCTAATAACTACTATAAATCCAAAATAGTGCTAAACATAAATGATATATTCAGGTATGTACCACAACTATAATATATAAAGAGATATGATATCTAATGGTGACAAATATAGCTAATACTACTGTGTTCTGCATATTTCATAATAAAAATACATTTATTAGAAGTTGGCCAAAATAAAGACATTAACTTTTTCCCCACCCAAGTTCACCAACCCTGTGATTTCTTTTTTTTAATAATTTTTATTGTTATTCAATTACAGTTGTCTGCATTTTCTAACCCTGTGATTTCTATCACAAGCCTGTTGAGGCTCCATGGATTGCAGAACAAGACTCCTCCAAAGCAGTGACTCATGCACTGCTAGTAGATGTGAAGTATAATGCAACACAATGTACTGGGTTTTTCCATAGGTGTTCAATCCTAACGCCTCAATCAAACCAAGTTCTTTGTTATTCCTTCTTCATTAGCAAAAAAAATAAAAAATTAAATAGTAAAAAAAATAAAATAGAAATAGTGATGCTTGCACAATCTAAACAGATACTATGTAACAGTAACTTTCTAAAGAATTAAATAGCAAGGTCCAACTTGGTATTTTGTCATCATTTTGTAAGTTTGATCCCAAACAAGCCAGTATAAGTTTGATCAAAAACAGACTGATTAGAATGTCTTTTTAATTTTTTAAAATAAATCATCAAATCTTACTCTGGTGCTCAAACCTCCCAGGATTTCTGCCAGACTCCCCTGTGGGCATGCACGTAGTCCCTTCACCCACAGCAGGGTTCTCCCTCAGCAGCCAGTAGTTCGCTGGAGCAAGAGCTCTCTGAAACTCCCACACTAATCAGAGGTATTTTGCCTTTCTAAAGTTCCTACTTTCAAAGCTTTGCTGCTTTTCTCTCAGGAGTAAACAGAAGTTTAAAAAAAAAAAGCCTCTCACGGCTGCTAGCACCACAGATTCTGCTTCTCCTCCTTAATTAAGCGGAGGTTATTTCTACTCTCAGCAGATACTCCAGCTCTCTTCTGAGAGGAGCAACACACTCGCCACCATTTATTTCTTAGGCCAGAACAGCTCATTTACAGAGGCCCAGTTACCTCTTTAACAGGCCAAAGGCTACTTGAAAAAGCTGCACATCCTATGCCCTGGGTTGTGAAGCAGCAGGTAGGCCAAGGTCTGGTCCAACTTCTAGCCCTCTCCACCCAGAGGTTTTGGCCAAACACCTGGAATTCAACCCTAACTCCTCCCTTTCCCTAACCCTCCACAATCAGTCACCAAGTCTCCTAGATTTTACTTCTTAAAGAACTAAACACATTCCTCTTCTCTTGTTCTGTTATCATCTCTGACTTGGAATAGGGCTGCTTCTCTTGGTGTCCCAGATGAACTCTCAATGCCCCTACCAGCGCAATTTCAAGCATAAAATTGGAGCGATGTGCTCCTTCTGTGGCTATAACACTCAAACACCTCAATGCTCCTGTGCTTAGCGAATTCCTATACATCCTTGAATCCTAGGAAGAGTGTGGACATCTCCAGGGAACTTTTCTGAACAGCCTGTCCCTCCTTCCTCCTGTTCAGACACATGCTTCATGTGCTTATTTCCATATTAAATGGCTGATCCACATAGGGGCTTCCCCTACTGCTATTAGCTCCTTGGTGGAGAATAGGTCCAAACCTCAGTAGACTCTGCACCCTGGGATTAGCACATTACCAGCTCACAGTAAGTGCTTAATATTTAATGAAAGAAAGAAATGAACAAGTGACAGGACAAATGAGTTCTGAAGTTTGGGCAAACCATAGCCTTATCTGCAAAGGCTCTAAGGCCCTTATCTGAGGGCTCTAAGCTCATTCTGGCAACAAGGCCATTCTGATTCAGCCCAGGACACTGATGTGTCAAAGAACAACTTCCTCCCTCCCTATTCTGGACTGGCAACAACTATGTCATCAGCAATCATTTTCCATATTTTGGGGGAAAAAAAAGGAGTACAAGGATCCTAGGATTACCTCATCCTAAAATCACTGCCAACCAAGATTTTTGGTGATTTTTCCTACTTCTTTCCTAAGAATTCCACAGCTGCAACTTAACTTGAACTATTTCCAATTCTCCAGAGGTGGGAGATCTTGTCTTCTAATTTTACATTAGGTGTAAAATAAAGGTGAAATGCTAACAGGTAGACATCTTGGAAATAGGTTCAGAACTCTGAGATATATGGAAGGTTTCCCACATTCATTCATTCTCCACTGAGCTTCATAGGGATATTGGGCCAGATCCTGAGAGAGGGAGGGGCAGCAACAGAGCACTATAGGAAGGTTGATCACAGAACATACTGAAGGACCAGAGGTAGCCCAGTGGCAACTGTGCCTGATAGAGGACATGGAAAAGAGCAAGTCTCAGCTAAGGCCTGAGAAATAGGGCAAATGGTGGAAAAAGAAAAACAAATAGCACCCACAAAAGAAAAGAGGCCCAGATAGCTTGGAGTACGCTGGGAACAAAAGAGTTTGGCAATGCAGAGACAGAGTAACAATGAGACCAACAGGGCAGGAAGGTTCAGACCCTAAAGGAGCCCTGTAAAGGCCAAGGGGGCCAAGGAGACTTGCAGGCCAGAGAGCTGTCTCAGGTAGGAGCGTGGAGCATAGCCTGATGGGGTGAAATCACTACGGCCAGGCATACAGGTTTAAAACCACCAGAAGAACTCAAACAGGAAACAATGGAAGCTGATCCTGAGGTGAAAAGGAAGAGGCAGATTTGAAGGATACTCAGAAGACAGAATCAAGAACCACTGTTATACTTCTGGTCAAGATGGAGGCATAAGTAGACAAGCTTTGCTTCCTCATGCAACCACAAGAAGGATCACATCTAATCTCAAAACAAAAGAACCCAGAACTGCCAGAAAATTGAATAGTATGGAAGTCCGACAACCACGGATTTAAAAAAGTTATATTCACCCAGATAGGTAGGAGGGGTGGAGAGGACATGGTGTGGCCTAGAGAGGTGGTGGCGGTGGAATGGGTGGTCCCACAGTCATGTGTGGTAGATAAAAATTGGGAGGGATACCTTGGGAGCAAGTGATCCTAGCCCCAGAGCACACTGCACAGCCTAGGGTTTCTGCACTGGTAAGAGAAAGCCCCATAACTTCTTGCTAGAAAAACCAGTGGGGGTTGGGGCAGCAGAAGAAACTGCTGGTTTCTAAGAAGAGTCTGGTTAAAGGGCCCATATGGTATTAAAACTTGGGCAAACCTACCCAGTCTGGGATTCAATACCTGGGCAACAGCTTGAAGGGCGTCAATCGCATATGGGGACTGGGTGAAGTGACTGGAAATGGGGTGAGTGCTGGACAAGGCTCCAGAAGCTAGGCAGTGGCAATGTCCCCTCTCAGGCCCCTCCCCCCAACACAGTGTCACAAAGTGGTAAAGTGGGTTTCCCTGTCCTAGCGAATACCTAAGGCTCTGCCCATTCAACTTAACAGGTGCACTAAGACAGGGAGTCAAAGCAGCTCTGCCTAATACACAGAAACAAACATGGGGAGGCTGCCAAATTGAGGAGACAAAGAAACATGGTCCAAATCAAGAACAAAACCCCAGGAAAAGAACTAAACGAAACAGAGATAGCCAACCTATCAGATGCAGAGTTAAAAACACTGGTTATCAGGATGCTCGGAGAACTAATTGAGTATGGCAAAAACATCAGGGAAGAAACAAAGGCTACACTAAGTGAAATAAAAAAAAAATCACAGGGAACCAACAGTGAAGGGAAGGAAGCTAGGATTCAGATCAATGATTTGAAACATAAGGAAGAAATAAACATTCAACCAAAACAGAATGAAGAAATAAGAATTCTCTGAATAAAAATTAATTAATTAATTAAAAAAAAGAAAATGCAGACAATTGTAACTGAATAAAAATAAATTAATTAATTTAAAAAAAAGAAAAACTCAAAGAAATGAGGAGAGGATAAGACGACTCTGGGACATCTCCAAAAGTGCCGACATCTGAATCATAGGGATGCCAGAAGGAGAAGAGGAAGGGCAAGAAATTGAACACTTATTTGAATAATGAAAAAAAAATTCCCTAGCTTGACAAAGAAATAAACATACAAGTCCAGGAAGCACAGAGTCCCAAACAAGGTGGACCAAGATACATCATAATTAAAATCCATAGGTTAAGATAAAGAGAATCTTAAAATCAGCAGGAGAAAAGAAGACAGTTACCTATTAAGGAGTTCCCATAAGACTATCTGCTGATTTCTCAAAAGAAACTTTGCAGGCAAGAAGGGGCTGGAAAGAAGTATTCAAAGTCATGAAAAGCTAGGACCTACAACCAAGATTAAGGGAGTGTCTAGCAAAGTTATCATTTATAATGGAATGGCAGATAAAGTGCTTCCCAGTCAAGGTAAAGCTAAAGGAATACATCATCACCAAGCCATTATTACATGAAATGTTAAAGGAACTTATTTAAGAAAAAGAAGATCAAAATTATAACCATTAAAATGACAACAAACTCATAACTATCAACAACTGAATCTAAAAAACAAAAACAAACTAAGCAAACAACTAGAATAGAAACAGAATCACAGAAATGGAGATCATGTGGAGGGTTATCAGTTGGGAGAGGGAAGGGAGAGAATGGGGGAAAAGATACAGGGAAAAAGATACATAAATGGTAGGTACAAAATAGACAGGGGGGTGTTAAGAATAGTATAGGAAATAGAGAAGCCAAAGAACTTATATACATGATCCAGGGACATGAACTAAGGGTGGAGGGATTGCTGGAGTGAAGTGGGGTACCAAGTGAAGGGGGTAAAAATGAGACAAGTATAATAGCATAACCAATAAAAAATTCTTTAAAAAAAAGACCAAATCAAGAGTATGTGGTTAGGTGTGAAAGAAGGAAGAGCAAGGATGACGCCCAAGGAACGTGAGTAGTTCAGCCAGGCCCATGAGATTGTCCACAGGGAGCTCATCCATATGCATCTATTGCAATTGTCACCAGCATTTTACACCCACCTGGATTAAGAATTTAAGGCATCTCGAATTAAAAAGGCAAAGATTAAAAATGGAGGAAATAAGTAAAAAATTTAAAATCAGGGTAATATAAAATGAAGCCAGCGATAGGTTTGTACAAAATTCCCACCATAGTCCTAAGCCTCTGCAACATTTGGCTTTGAATTTGCCCGTTAGAAATGTAAAAGGCCAACTGGAGTCCATAAAATGAGATTGATTTTGTGCTGAGAATAACTCAATCATTCTAATACTAAATCTAGAAAGATACTTCTTCTGAATGGTTTCGTGAAAAAAAAAATGGCAATTCTCCTCCTGGAGTATGGACTTTATTAAAAGGCTTTAGGAAAAACATTAAATACTTTCATATCAAAACAAATTGCATGTATGTTACAGCATGATATTAAAAAGTCATGTGGTTTTTAAAGAAAATTTAGTACTGTTTACACAGCACCTGTGTTCCAGGCTTGTGCTAAGTTTTACCTATAGTATTTAATTTACTCTTCACCACTAGCTTGTGAAGGAGCACAATTATTACTCACATTTTATAGACAAGAACATAGAATCGGAGAAGGTAAGGACTAGTCCGTATTACACAGGCAGTAAAGGACAGACCCAGGAGTCAAATCCAGATCTGTTAGACTCTCAACCCACTGCCATGCTTTACTTTGAAGAACGATCCCCTCTGTGGAAGGAGATTCAGGATTCCCTTCCAGACTCTATGGTGGGGGCACACTTAAGGCTGCCTAGCCTGACACCCACTCCACTGTACTTGGGAACTAGCCCCCTATTTCCTCTAGGGTGAGCGATGGCAGCCATGTGTGCCCATTAGCACCAGGTAACTGCACCAGGGATTCTAAACAGGATCCCTCAGCTCCCTTCCCTGGGCAGCTTGACTGGGCAGGCACCAAGCCTGTTAGAGCAAGAATGCAGTGCAGTGGCAAAGCCCCACCACAGAGACTGGAAGAGTGGCCAGGGAGAAGAAAGGATGAGGGGTGGGGGGAAGAATGCAGCAGAAGCCGACAGCAATACATCGTGTGGAAGGTGAGGTGGGGTAGTAAGAGAGGTCTCCTGACATTAACAATACTACCCAGAGAATTAAAGCTGAGGAAAAGCCAACACAAATATTTTGTTGATTTAACCCACCTTGGCCTGTTCCTCATTAAAATATTTGCCCAAGAAATAGGATGGCATATACAATAAACCAGCTGACAGGATGGAAGAATAACGAGTCATTCTACTGGAATATACTCTATCTTTAATCTAACTGCAAAAACTTGCTAAGGGTGAACAAATTGGCAACAACAACAGTTAAGATTCACGGAGCACTTGTGTGCCAGGTACTATGTGTCAAGCCTTTTCAGTACCTTATTGCATTTCATTCTCATGACAACTCAGAGAGGCATAAACGATTACCACTCAGTGTTCTGGAAACACTGAGAAACTTAAGAGCTCTCTTTCTCTTTTAGAAGATCCCTGGTGATCCTGGCTGGGTTTTGTTTGGTGTGGTGCCTTGCCAACCTGGCAATACTTGTCAGGCCAGGTACACGGAACACTCTATAATCTTAGTAACAGAATTAGACACAGCCTGAATTTGAGATCACAGCACTCGGAGAAAGCCCTCTAATGAATGACAAATGGGAAAATGGCCTGGCACAAGTCCAAGGCTGCAAAACTTTTCTGACACTCCCCAGTTGAGGAGTGGTGTGCTACCTCGCTCCTCAGGGTGTCAGTTTCCCTCTGTGTAAAATGAATGGACACAACTAGATCCAGGTGCCTTCCTCTTTAAGATTCTACCTCCTGGTTGTGTTTTGGTTTGCAACCATTTGTTTGGATTCTATTTGCCCACATAATGTTTGCCCTCCTGTAAAGGTTACAAAAAGCCACACGGAGCCCAGCACTTTCTATCAGTTCACTATGTGCCGCCCAAGCACAGCAGTAAAATCCACCATCATTTTGGAATAGAGAACAGGAGGGCACACTTCCTGTCGGGCTGACTTCTGTGGGCATGACTTTGACTTGGCAACCAATGACAGAAAATGCCGGTCACATGGCTAGAAATCATAGTATAAGCTGTGAAAAAGGAAAACACTCAATGAGTTGACTGAGGCAAAACTTAGCAACCAATGGGCTCTTCCCCAAAGCGTTCTCCAACACCAACAGGCAGGATTAGGCTGTTCTCTGCTGCCACAGCATTTTATTCCTGCTTCTGTTGTGGAACTCATCACAGGTTGTTAACATCCATCTCCATTAGTGGCCTTTGAGGAGTCGTTGCTAATTTCTGTTACCTTTCACTTGTCAATGCCTAGATCAGGGCCTGGCACACAGATGGCAGTGAAGAGTATTTCTTAAATTAATGAAAAAATACAATGATGAAAATAACTTAAGTATCTGTCTGGCCTCTTTTAAGGAGGGATTACCACTCTCTCACCTGCACCCTGTCCTCAGAACAAGGAACACCACAGATTTAAGTTCATGGTTTACAACTAAGGTTGCCACACCTACTCACAGAATATGCCACCAACAGAAAATATGGTCACCCCAGAAAATGAGTAATGATGCCCACTGCTCCATATTAAATAGTTATTTTTCCACCTTCCCATCAGATGGAACAAGCTGCAAAACCTGGATGACTGTGTGAATTCAGATCCATTAGAGGAAACATGTGGGGCATCCTTGGTTGCAAACAGATGGCTATTTCTTTGAGCTCCAGTGTTTCTGGTTGAAAGGCCTATAACGGGAGGGTGTGGCTTGTCAGAATGAGAAGGAATCAGAGGGAGTGTCTCTCTCCTGTTTGGTGCCTGTGGTGAGACTTGACTACAGGTCAGGGATGTACACCTTTCTAGTAACTTGTTTTTTTTCTTAACAGATGTATTGCTATGATTGGGAAAAGATTCTACAGGGGGAAGGAGCAAATTACAAAGGAATGAGAAAGTTAACAGAAAAGCAGAGTTAATGGGTTTGATGACAACTCCTAAAAGGAGAGGAAAAATAGAGTAAGAGGCTAACGTCCTTCAGTAAATTATCTCTTGTTTCCTACTATGAAAGTTTTGGGTGCTCATATAATGATTAGAGTTTCCTGTATAAGACTTGGAAAAGGAAGCTAAGTGCTACTGGGGATGAAGCAAAGACAACCAAAGTGCTTTTATGAAGGGATGCTAAAATTTAATGTATGCCACTAGAACTTTGGGTAGTATTTGAGACTGATCTAAAACCCAATGCTGCATCGAGCTACAGTTTAGGAACAGGCCTCCAGTCACCCCCTGTGAAAGATAAGAAGTGGCTTCGTTTCTTCAGATGCTTTCCCTAATGATTTCCAAGTCATTACTCCTTCAAATTAACCTGCAAGACACTAATGCTCAGGAGACTGGCCTGTGGATGTACAGAGCATGTACAGAAGTGAAGTGCACCGTGGCTTGGGGGCAGGACACACCTGACCTCAAGCCCTGCCCGGAACCTCAGTGCTTCAAGACTCTGGAGCAATGTAAACTTGTAAAATGGAAGTTCCTGCAATGCAAAGTAATGAAAACACCTTACGGACTAGTCTGGAGGATTAAATGAGAAAATGCAGAGACATGGTTTCAGCACAGTGCCGACCATACAAAGGGCTCAAGAAAGAAATATGGGCTGGGTTTTCTTTTTTATTTCCTCCAAAGGTAGAATTTGTCTCAAATTTCAGGGCATTTTAAATGAACTCTAAATTGTCGGTTCTATTGGGGCATAGGGTTCCACCTATTCCTACTAAAAGCTAATGAATGCCTCGTATTTCTTGTGCAGTTTTACTCTGGCCACACATTGCTTCTTAGAAGAACAGATGGTTCTTAGTCACAGTAGATTACAGGTAAAAATACGAATTTTCCTCTCACATATTTCTTCAACAGAGAACACGAAAAGGAAAAGATAACCTGACAGAAATTATGGTGTACTTGTCTGTAGAGAACTTAGGCTGAGAGGGTCTTTAGTGGCCAGGAAAACAAGCAACACTGACAGGTAGCAACATTTAGACCAGCCAGGAGCATGCTCGGAACTACTTAGGGCCAACTTAATTGAAAATGGAATTTGGTAAGAAGAGTTAGTCCCCACAAATTCCACTTACAATTTTACCCAGCATGTGTTATCAAGAAGCTTTGGAATGTGGGTTTGAATTGTAAGAAAATATTCTTTTATATCCCCGAGAATCTTGATATTTTTCAATGTCAAGAACAAAAGAAAAGCAGTGCAGCCTCTAAGTTAAAGAGATTTATGACAAATTATAAATGAATCACAATGAAAAAAGAAAAACTAACATTCCCCTAGTGCTCAATACCTAGAATGCATGGATTGTTCAAAAGGTTGGTAAGACTTGAAGGGAGATTTCTTAAAAAAGGGAAGGAGATAAAGGATAGGCAGCACAATTTTCCTACCTCTTTGAGGCGGTGTAAGTGGGAGTAGGGCGGACCCAAGCGTCTTTGATGAATACTTTGGGGATTCTGGATGACTGAATTTGGTTAAATGTAAAATAATTTAAGGAATCCCCCACATCAGTAGCTTTTCTCTGGAATCCTCATCTACTTTTAAATATACGAAAGGACTTGCCAGATAAATCTGTGACGGGCACTCTCTGTTCAATCCAGTTGTCATTTATTTTTTCGTGCTGTGTTAATATTGTGTAAGTACTGTTGATAAAGGGGGCTACACGTGCTCTTCTAAACTGGGTAATGGTAGTACTTTCCACGCCAGCTTTTATAGGCCAAAGATAAGACAGGAGGGCAAACGGAATCCATATACATGGCTGCAAACCAAAACACAACCTGAGTGAGGACTCCTTGGGACCTATCACACATGAAAACCTTCCACTTCCATAGGGCTCACAGTTAGCAGACCTTCTATGAGGCTCAACCAAGCCAAGTGGGGCCATGCTTACCATCCTGATTCTGTTCAAAAAAGCTCTGTGTGTGTGCAACTTTAAGGATATTTGCCCACTAGAGCCTAGAGACCTAGCTCCCAAAGTACCAGTAACATCGGCATCTTCTGGAGCTTGTATATGCACACTCAGAGTTCCCAATCAGAAATTTTAGGGGTAAGCCCAGGATCCTGTGTTTTAACAATCCCTCCAGATGATTCTGGTGCATGCTCAAGTTTAAGAACCACTGCGGTAGGCTAGTATGTATCCTTGAGGGCTACCGCTATTCTGTGCACAATAGAGCAACATTTTTGGAGGTTACAAAAGAAAGGAATATATATATGATTAGGTTTAACAATGTGACACAATAGAAGGTGACAGCTCACCAGAATCAAATTATAATGCTAAAACTGACAAATAAAGAACATCACAATTTTATCTTAATAAGAAAATAATTACCTTACAGTTGTGAGAAACCCAAGTTATGAGTTTCCTTAAAAAGAAAAAACAAAAATCCTCCAGAGGTGAATGTGATGTGCAGGTTTTACAACCACAGATATAATAGTGCCTCACTGAGCATCTTAAAAATCCACCTTTGGCCCTGGCAATGTAGCTCAATTGGTTAGAGAATCATCCCCATATACCAGGGTTGTGGGTTCAATCCCCGGCCAGGGCACATACAAGAATCAACCAATGAATGCATGAATCAATGGAAAACAACAAATCAATGTCTATGTCTGTCTGTCTGTCTGCCTGCCTGCCTGTCTGCCTCTCTCTCCCTCTGTGAAATCAATAAATAAAAATTAAAACAAAAAAGATTTTGCATTTGAAAAAAACCCCATCTCTGGATTGGGATAATAAAAATGGTGATGAAAACCCCAAGAAAAAAAGAGATTACCAGCTAAATTGTGGTAGAGTCTTAGGAGGAAATGAAAAGAAAGGCCAGAAATGGGAAAGGAAGGAGTTTGTAAGCCTAAAACAGACAGGGAGTCATACAACTGCACTTAAGTCCTTTACATGAGTTCAATTCACGGGGCTCAAGGGAACCCATCCCATAGCACGAAGAGGATGGGCACTGCACATGGCTGGCCACTGGGCTGATGAGGACCACTGGAGTTGCAAGAGATCCTACAGAGGGTCAAATGACATCGTACTCTGCAAAAGGGAGAGAAAGATAGATTTTGCAACTATAAATTCAATCCCTAATGGGTTTTTAGAGGGGATCCAGAAGAAAACTCAAATTATGAAAAACAAACCTAATTTTCTTTCTTGATGACATTCCTAGACTGGGATAACTGGTAAAATGTGATTGACAAAGAAGATGTAAACCCTGCCAGTTTTCAGGCAAAATTTCCCATGACCACACCAAAACAACTTTTGTCAAGGATACCAATGACCTTCCTGTAGCCAATCCAATGGTCAATTCTTGGTCTTCATTTTACCTGACCTCTCAGTGCCATCTAACAAAGTGGTTCAATTCCTTGATCCTCACTTTCCTGGTTCTCTGCCCTCTTCACTGTCTGCTTTTCCTCAGTCTCCTTTGCTGGCTAGTCCCCAGTGCACCAACACCTGAAGAGGGGTCCTACCTCCACCTACACTCTCACCAGTCTCAAGCTTTCAGATACGGGCAGTTCACATGCTGATGACACCTCCTGTTTCTGCTGCAGCCCGAACCTCCCCCAGCTCCACATGCACACATCCAACTGCCTACTCCATATCTCCACTTGGATGTCAAATAGACATCTACAACTCAGTAAGTTCAAATCCAAACTTTACCCTCAAACTTGCTCCCACCAGGTTTATTTAAACTGACTTGGTAAGTGAAAAACTCCATTGTTCTAGTGGTTTAGGTCAAAGCCTGGAGTCATCTTTGATGCTTCTCATCTCCTATTCTGCATCCAATCTATTAGCAGACCCTTTCAGTTCTACTTTCAAAAGGGCCTGCCTGACATGCAATAGGAGCTCAATAAATATTAACTAAAAAAAAAATCTATGAATAAACAAATGAGTCCTGGTGAGTAAAAAATAAGGGTGAAGGAAATGACAGAAGCAAATGACAGCAGAGAAACCACAAGGAGACAGGTATTGGCTCCATGTAAGAAAGACTTTTGAACTGACAGGCTTTCTAACTGGGAAATGATCTGCCATGGGAGGTGGTGTACTCACCACTCAACCCAGTAGATCAAGCTGTACTTACACAAAATGTAAAAATGGACAACCACAGCAATATAGCATTGTTACCACGGGGCAGGTCTAGTTGTGAGGAGTGATAAAAACCACGGAAAGGATCTGCTACTGACTTAGCTGCATTTTAACGATAGCCACCTTTAATCATCTAAAGCACTACTGGCTATTGGTTTTTGTTTTTTAGTGCACTCCTAAAAATGTGGGCTAACTGACCTCAAGAGTCAGAGAACTTGTCTTCTAAGAGACACTTTAACATATAAAGCATGGGCTTTAGAATCAGGTGTATGTGGGAAACACTGGCTGTATCTTTTACTTGCCATATGGCCTGGGGCAAGTTTCTCAGGCCGTCTGAATCTCAATCCCCTCATCTGTAAGATGGGAGTAAGCATGCCTGCTCCCACACAGATTTCATTAGGACTACATTTAAAAAAGAGACAGTACAGTAGTAGTTAACAAATAGCAGTTAACTAATAAATTGGGAGTAGTTAACAAATAATGACATCAGTCCCAGTAAGCCCAACTAATGAGGGTGACAAAATTGGCCAGTGCTGTCCAGTAACTTTCTGTGATGAAGGAAATGTTCTATACCTGCACTGCCCAAACCTTAGTTATAAGCCACCTGTGGCTACCAAGCACCTGAAATGAGGCTATGCAAACTTTGAATTTTATTTCATTCCGATTAATTTAAATTGCTTTATTAGTAATTATATATTAATTAATTTAAGTAGCTACCTGGTACTAGAGGCTACCATACCAGACAGCACAGATACTTCCCTAAAGTGACTCCTGGCTCAGAAATCCTGGTTTTATCGTTGTAGTGAGAAACTAAAACCAAAAGAGCAAACAACAGTTCAAACTCCATAATAGGAAGCGCCTGGTGATGCAAGGGGGATTCCCATCCTGCAGGGAATTCCAGAAACCTCCTCAGGACTGCATGTGAGGGAATGATAGGGACTAACCTGGGAAATTTCTATGAACTTTACCAAGGACGCTGCTGATCCAATAGAACTTTTATTTAAAGGTGTTTTCCTTGTAAATAGAAAATGATGCAATAAAAACTGTTACTGCCAATTAGAGGATTAAGAAGTTTAAGTTTCCCTTCACCTTTCACCCTGTTAACCACAACCCTGGTTTATCAAATCAGAAAACAAAATTTGAGCAGAATTCTTAAAATTATTATTGCAGCCACTATAATCGCTCCTAATCCCTTGGCTTTTGCAGAGAATGAAACTTCAAGTTTGGTGCTGAATTTCTCTTCTTACTCAGCTCTGCTTCTCAGAGCTCAGGAAACAATCCCATAACAATACTTTCATCACTGCTTTATCAAGTTTTTACAAAATGAGCAGGAGTTCAAAGGGAATTTTTAACCAATTCATGCCCAAGGCAGGAAATTGAAATACCAGATGGTATAGACAAATGTTAGACAAACACAGGTGAGGTTGGCTGGTGAGAGCCACAGTTTTTCTTCTACTGACCCACTTTCAGAGAACTACAAAGAGGAATAAAGGGAGGTAGCTAATTGGTCACAGAACTTGTGGAGAGCCACCTCTACTTTCCTTTTCTAATTGAATGCTGGGAATAACACCCTCTTCGAGGGCTGCTCAAAGGGGAAACGTGCTGCGACAGGAGACCACTGATGAAATGGCTTCAGAAGCTGAGGATCGTTAATTAAGAATACTGAGGGAGAGGGTGAAAGCTTAGCTGAAACTAGTGGGAGGGACAACTCCGAATCAACTGCCATGTACTAGCAATTAAGCCTCATGAAGGTTGTCAGTGGAAAGTTGCAGCTCCCAGGTATTCCTCCTTGGGTAAGTGAAGAGTTTCCTGAAGTGACTGAACTCTGAAGACAGTATCATTGACTTGAGAGTAATATTTCCAACGTCCAATATTGTGTACCCTTACTCACCAGGATTCTCAGGATTCAATGTCTTCTAAGCACCACTACCCTCTGCCTGAAATTATGTTTCTCAACCGTGAGTGTGCATATCAGATTCACCAGGAGAGAACGTTACAAACACAGATTGCAAAGCTTCACCCCCCCACCCTCAGAGTTTATTTCATAGGATAAAGGTGGGGCTGAGAATGTGCATTTCTAACAGAATTCCTGGTGATGCTGATGCTCCTAGTTTGGAGACCACACTTTGAGAATCAATGGCCTAGAAATAAGGCCATTGGCAACCTGGCAGCATATTAAAATCACCTGGGGAATTCTGAAAGACTACTTTCAAATTCTACTCCAGACCAATTAAAGAAGACTCTCGTGATGGGGCTTAGATATCAGTACATTTTAAAAACTCCCTCCCTGAGTGTAATATGCTGGCTGGGGTGAGAAATACTGTAGAAAAGATCTCCTTCAAACTATTTCAATTTGGGGCCTACATGTAGTCTACACATGTAGCCTTGCATCTTCTTGATTCCACTTACCCTTGGGTGGTGATATTTTGCTGGTTATTTTTCCCCTGCGAACCAAAATATAATGATCCTCCTTGTACCAGCAACTCTCTCTCCCTCTCTCCCCAAGAATTCTCTGAAGGTTAACTAATTAGAGCAACTGAAGATCTATGAACACTGATATAACTGCTAATCTCCTGAACACATGGTAGGTAACAAGTGATAAATTTTGAAATGAGAACCCTACAACTACATGAGCAGCAGGTAACAATTTTTAAAACATTTAAAAATCACCTTGAGTCTTTCTTCCTCAATTTCTTTTCTATTCTTCTCCAATTCCTTTTCCTTCTTTCCAAATCAGATTCTACTTTTCTTCATCTTTACACATCTATCATTTGCCTGCTTCCACCCTTCCTTCATCATCTCTGCTTTAATAACACAAGTATGAAGTTTATAGTTAGTTATTCCTACAAAATAAAGTTTTATGATGCCTGTTCCTAATTTACCAAATAGGGGAACTAAATATTTTTCTTGGTGAGAAAAAAGAAGCAAAATTAAATTATTTTTGGTATGTACCTCCTGGTGAACTCTGCAGTGGGCTTCAGCCCTCAACAGGAAACCTATTCCCCACCCTGAATTCCTCAAATTAAGGAATCTTCAGGCTAAAATATGCCATGTGCCACACATCAGCATCTATTGATGAAGTATCACAGTGCAATTTACCTCTAAGTCATGAGGAAAAGAAATACATCATTCATAATCTAGAACTGTGGTTCTGAAGCAAAATCACCCTTCCCCCTCCCACTTGCTGCCCCAATGTGCAATGCAATGTCTGGAAACATTTAGGGTTGTCAAGACTGGCACCTAGTGGGGTTGAGTCCAGGAAAGTGGCTAAACATTGTACAATGCACAGGGCAGCCCACAACAAAGACACATCTGGTCTGTACTGTCACTAGTGCCCAAGTAGAGAAACTCTGCTCTAGAAATTGCTACATGAAATCATCTGACTTCTCTGATACTGGAGAATTTGCCGGGATTAAGGCCAGTCAGGAGAGGGAAGAGAAAAAGGAGGAAATGGTCTGGAGTTGAAAAGAACTGGGGCTGCTGCCCATCCTCCCCAACTGCCCAGACAACACAAAAAGGATCCTCTTAGCCTTGACCTTACCACAAAGTGTCAATGAGGGTTTTTTTTCATGGGGTTAAAGATTTAACTTGGTAATAGAAACATTTCATGATTCACCACCTGGCCTACTGACAGACTATCCCCACTCTATAAAGCATTCTTATATCACTGTTAACTTTTTTTTTTACAAGACTTTATTTTACTTATTTTTAGAGAGAGGGGAAGGGAGGGAGAAAGAAAGAGAGAAACATCAATGTGTGAGAGAAACATCGATCAGTTGCCTCTTGCATGCCGGCAACCGGGGCATGTGTCCTGACAGGGAATTGAACCAGCAACCCTGTGGTTCACAGGCTGGCACTCAATCCACTGAGCCATACCAGCCAGGTCGTTGTTAACTTTTAATAAGGACTAAACCAATGAATAAATGAATGAATGCAGAGACTCTGAACAGATATTTTAGAAAGAGACTGTATCATTCATGACTTCTGTAAAAATCTAAATGATAGTGCTGCCCCTTCTCTTGAGAAACAATTAATCATTTTTATTTTGGCCAGTTTGCATGGGGTTTTTGCATAGGAGTAGATGGGGTAACACAAGATTTTCATGCATATTAATATCATAATGAGATCATGACTATTAAATATATGCCCCGTGACTATTAAATTCCTAGAAAAATTAAACTGATTAACAGAACTGTAAATATCAAATTGATTCAGCTTAAAAAGATCAACATTGTGTTTAGATCTTTAATAACCAAAACTAGTATGGTAGTTAGCTTTCATTTGTGATACTTTTCAGGTTTTAAATGCCAAATAGCTACTAATGGGGCATTTAAAAATCTAAATTTTAAATGGAGTTATATTTATAAAGTGCTTAAATTTCTTTAAAAATCTTACTTCCTTTCTAGGTGTTCACTACAGGGTTGATTTAAATAGCAAAGCTCACTTAGCGTTCCTGATTTCTTACCTTTTCCCAGTTGGGGAAGGAAATAGGGGTTGCCAATCAAAGATTGGTTAGAAAAGAATGAGCACCAGCGGGAAAAGCGGACCTGTCTTTTGGTTACGGCAACCCCATATTCTCATTGCCCCTCCCAATGGAATTAGTTATCTTAGCATATTCTTAAGTTTTACCATGTAACATAACTTATCTCTAAATTAGTAATTGTGTAAATATGCCACCAAGAAATGCTGAAATGGTCCTATTGAATATGAATAGTTTATCCCAGGCCTATAATGTTCTGTGTCCTAATGCTTCAGAGATACTGACATTTTATTAAAAACATATTCCTTGGGTTTGCTGCACTTACCGATGCAAATACACACGTTAGCTAATAAAACAGCCAGACAGAGTTTCATAGGCAGAGAAATGGCTGAAAGAAGTCTTTTTTGCTAGAGATAAAGTACTAAACTACAGAAAATGATATGGATATTTAAGGTAGTCCCCACAAGCCGAACTGTAAATAAGGTTAGACCCCCACATGGTTCCACGGTCTGAGTATACATTACAACATTTTAAACTAAACGTTCATTTTATTATAGGGATTTATGCCAGCTGGCAAAGCATCGTTGAACAGACTGCAAAATGAGCTTGAGTTTTCCTTCCTTGTAAAACTCGGGGACGTTTGTAGCATTACCAGAAGAGGGCAATGGCGGCCCGGCTAGCATTACTCAGGGCCACGACAGTTACCTGCAGTCAAGGTAATACCTCCCAAGAGACTCAGACCTCAGGAAATAAACCTGCATGCAGACTGCTGGCTTCTAAGTATTGTGCATGCAAAGACACAAGGCTCTCTGCCTTTCCTTTTTCTGGAATTAATTAACAGGCAGCTGCAAGACCACATCATTCCAATTTTTCTAACTAATTATGTAGAAATACTGCTCTTTCAAACTCAACCAACACATTTTAAAGTTATCATCTTCCCCTGGTCATACAAGCCATAAAACTCTTTATATTCCAAAAACGAGAGGGTGCTTTAAAGACTTCTGAATGGAGAAGACTATTACGTAAAGAGTGCACTGGAAGCCTGCAAATTACCATAAGGGCCATTCTAAATTCAGATTCAAATTCACTTTGCTGACCCCACCCTGGCTTTGCAGACTCCTGTGGCAGATTCTCAGTTCTGTGGCCTTTTTACCCTCATGAGTGTTTCCAAGTTCATCTTCCCAAACAGCACTTTTCCAGCTCCTTCAAACTTTTCTAAACAAAGCATTCTCCAACCTCCTCTCTGACAAACCATTCACTCTGCTGTACAGGCTTACTCAAAAGTTGCTTTTTAAACACTTACTTTTAATGAAGGAAATGATTTTGTTTTCAGTTAATAAAATTTCAGGCATATGCAAGCAGTGAATGGGTGGGATGGCCTGGGGGTAGTTGTAATGGGGGTGGGGCATGAATGCATGAAACACTGGTGGAGTGCCCATATTCTTTCTTAATTTGGGAATCCACAAGCCTAAAGATGAAACCTCGTAAGTTCACACCTTGACTTCTGAACCTGTCCAACACTACACATTCTCCCCAGACCTGCTCCTTCCCTGTTCTGGCTCAGCCAGCAGTATCGACACCTGTCCAGTTCTGAAACCTTGACACATCCCTTTCCTCAGTAGTCACATACAACCCATCACTACATCCTGTGTTCTCCCTCATTCATCATACTGGCCTCCCATCCAAGCCACCACCTCCTCCTTCCCGGCCCCTAACTATAAGTCTCCCGTGATCTCCTAATTCAACCCACCTTCAATCCATTACCAGCTTACTCAAGCTGGTAATTTTTTGAGGGGTATTCCACTGCTCTCAGAAAAAAAAAATAGTAATAAATAAATTCCTTATGATGTCCTGCAAGAGACTGACAGACCATACATCCTACTTTGCCCAAGTCAGTCTCATTTTATGCCTATTGTCCAAACATAATTATTAATTGCACCCCATTTTGATCTAAAAACTGTCCAAAGTAGCTACAAAGCCTCTGTGAGGTCTGGCCCCTATCAGCTCCTCCAGCTCCATGTCAATCCACTGTCCCCTGCACTCTCTGCTGGCCTTTGTTCATTCACTTAATTTTTATTAATGAAAGCACACCAGACACCTATCCTGTGCCAGAAGCTGAACACAGATCAGGGAACAAAGCAGACAGAACCCTGGGTCTGCTGGAAGGTGCTCCCCTACTCTGCCTGCACCCACCTCCCCCTGTGCTCACATCAGGGCTTCCTTCAGCCTTGGCTCAATGCCTCTTCCTCATAGAAACATTCTGAGAGCTCCAGACCAGGGTGTCCCACCCTTTACCTTGCTGGCAGCATCACATGCCACTTTTTCAAACGATGGTTCAAGACTGCAATTTTTCCTGCTTCTGTGTGATTGTTTGACCGCCAGATTCTTCCAAGAGATGAAGAGGTCTTGCATCTATTTTCACTGGTTACTGAAGCCCTGATGCTCAGGAGGGCCTGGCCCCTAAAGGTGCTCAATGAGTATACCGAAGGAAGGAAGGAAGCAGGGTGTGGAGGCCCACTCCTCAACTGGGCCAGTTCTCCTTCCTGGGTCTCAAGCCTGACTCAGACAGTGCCTGGAGTCTGGTAAATCCTGTCATGACCTTGGCTCTAGGCCCTGCTCGGTCCAACCCTGAGGCTCAAACCCGGAGAGAAGGGTCTGGCAGGGAGCAGAGGCCCCCACCCCCTCCGTCACTGTCAGTCCTGCTCAACTGAGACACACTCTGTTCTCTGCACAGAGACCTCACCCCCAGCAAAGGTCTGGAGGAATTTCAACCTGGCAGACCGTAGTCAAAGGAAAAAGGGAGGACAAGGTGAAAACTGGACAAAATAGAATTAAAGGCCAAAATTTTCAAAGAAACGGAGAGGTATTTCACATAAAGGGATGGAGCCATCCAGAAGACACACGTCACAAAGCTTCATGCATCCAACAATATTTTTCTCCCTATCAGAGTGACCTGTCCAATCTTCTCTCCATTTCAAAGCGGGTCCCTGCTGTATTCACACAAATACAAGGCTCATTTGAGCAGTTTCCCCAAAGAGGTTTTGAAATATTGAAGTTTCCCCCCCTTAACTGAAAAATTTTCCTTGCGGCTTAAAAGTCCATATTTTTCCAGATTTTACCCAACTTGGGGGGGCACTAAAAGGGTGTAAGCCCCTGTTCAAGACATGGGTTACTACCACCACAGGGAATGGGGTGAGGCGGGGACTAGAGACCAGCTACATTCTATGAAATAACCACACTGACAACACCCTGAAGCATGCAAACACCATGTCTGGGCTGTGAATTTGAGCCAGCAGGTGAGGATGCCACTGTCATCCTTTCTTCCCTCTCGTCACCTTCCCAGAGGACCCTTGGATGCACCCACCTAGTAAGGGTGCTGACAGCAATCTTTTCATTCATGTTTTTAAAAAATCAAATTAAATATACATAAAAGTTCTAAACTTTTCCCACAGCACAGTAGATTACTCAACTCTTCTCCTCACCTTGGCACATGCACATAACTTTGAAGACCACTGCATTCAACTAAAGCAACATCTCAATGACTCAGAGGAGGCCAGAAGTTAAGGCAAAATTCTGCCAGCACACAAACCAAGCAATGTCAGGGATCCAATACAGGAAAATGTTACATGGCAGCAATGATAATTAAACAGGACCATTTTAATGGTAGAGGATAAAAGCTATAAAGAAATTAAAACTATCTTGAGAATCAAATATAAAGCCAGCATACAAATGCAGATAGAAAAAATGGCAAAACCTGCTTCTCTCTGTTTGTTTCTCCTTCAAAGTCTTTGCACCTGCTGTTCCCTCTGCTAGAACTCACTTCTACCAGATTCCTAGAAAGGTCTTGGTCTCTCTTTCTCCCACCCCCTCTCTCTCTGTCTGATGTCTAGTAATGTTATTTTATTTTTCAATTACAGTTGACATTCAACATTATAGTAGTTTCAGGTGTACAGCCTAACGGTTAGACACTTACATAACCTACAAAGTGTACTTCCCAATAAGTCTAGCACCCACCCAGCACCATAAAGTTATTATAAATTATATTCCCTATGCTGTACTTTATATCCCAGTGATTATTTTATAACTGCCAATTTGTACTTCTCAATCCATTCACCTTTTTCACCCAGCTCTCCCAACCCCCCTTCCATCTGGCAGCCATTACATTGCCCTCTGTATCTATGGGCCTATTTCAGTTTTATTTGCCCATTTATTTTGCTTTTTAGATTCATATAACTGACTTGGAGTTTAACTTGAATGCTATTCCCTTGGAGAGGCTCTCTGACCATCCTGTTTGAACTAGAACCACCCCCAGTCATCAAATTATCCTCTTATTTTCTTCATCACACTCCTCAGTATCTGAAATTATCTTGTTTCTTTCTTGTGCAGTATCTGTCATCTCCTGACTAAAATGTCACCTCCATGAGACCAGGGACCTTGCTGGTCTTATGCAAAATTGTGTACCCACAGCTGAGAACCATTCCTGGTACATGGGAAGCAAGCAATAAATGTTTATTGAATAAAAAAATGTTTAAAAACAACAAGGGGAACGCAAGAGTCATAGAGGACGGAACCCACTTCTTTCAGACCACGTCAGATCAAGGAGGCAAAAATAAATATGACCACTGCGGACATAAATACATAATGTTGAAGTGCCAGCTACATATCAAACTGTACAGTGAAAACAGAGAATACATCATCTGCCACCTCGAGCATTCATGAAACAGTCTTTGTATCCCTCAGTCTAAACATCCAATTTCCCAAGTGAATCTGAACTTCTGTAAAAAGGCACAGCAAGCAGGAGGTGGGGTGAGGGTGTGATCCAATAACATGATATAGCAGCCGGGGGTGGGGAGTCTGATTCCAGAAAAGGAATCAAACCACAAGCTGGGTGTCTGCCTGGTATGTGTTTAGTAAGCCCCTCTGTCTTCATATCACATTGCTCAGTGGACTCTCATGTGCAGTCTAAAAGGAGACACGATATAACCTAACCTACTTAGCCAGGAACAAACCTAAATATGTGTTTAAAGCTGAAGACTACACAAATATATGCTTTTAAGCCACTGATGTATTCACTGTAGAAAACATCTCATCATGCATCTAATATGATAAACTGCGTTAATCAGGGCTCTGCCATTTTACTTTTTTGTAGAATCCAGTGCAACACTGGTTCTTTGGAAATTATTAGTAACTGTTCGTTGTTTTTTACCTTAAAGTAACTTTAGGAAGTTGAACACACCCCTTTAAAAATTTTGTTTCAATACCAAAATTAACAATTTTCTCTTTCTAATCAAATCAGTTTTTGAAGCAAGATGGGAAAAGGCATAGAGCCTCTATATCACTTATGCTCATGCATAAGTAATATGCATATTTATAAATAATTTATAGCAAATGGTTGCTTCTCAGCAGCAGGCTCAAATTCCCATTTTAATCAAAACTGATTTTGAAATCTATTTCTCAATTTACATGTGGTCAGGGAGCTTCTTACCATGTGAGCCCTCAGACTCCTTCATGGAAATGGGCACTCTTTCCAAATTCCTAAATGCTGGATATTATTAACCACTGGTAATCATTTTCTTCTACACTCTGATGCTCTTCAATTCATCAAAGGTTACTGGCATGGTGGAGCTTCAGAGGGAAATGAAAAGTTCAAAGCCACAGAATACCCAGGGTACTATGTACACCGATATTTCCAAATATATAAATAGACCTCACAAAGAAAAAAAGCTCAAAGATTCACTGAAACATCTAAACACTTAAACTTATACCAGAAACATATAACCAATAAACAAAAGTACCAACCAGTGCTTCAAATCTCCAAAGAGTACCTCCAAGTCTGCTTTGCCTCTGAGTCTAAAGTTACACAGGACAGCCTTTCTACACTACTTCCGTTTCCACAAATGGTCTTTACTCACCGCCCCCTGCAAAGCTTTTAAACATATTTTTTGTCTTTTTAAAGTAACTTCCCTTAAATTAAATATTACGTTGACAGTATCTCAGCCTCTTCATAACTGGCCCTCCAGTATGAATTCCCAAAGCTTATGATAAGCACTATTACTCTACAGCTGATTGAGTACTGACTGGCAAGGAAGCAAGACTGCAATAGAGAGAACTAGTCTTCCTGCTACCAACTCTGCTAGTCAACTTTCCAAATGCTGCTCCATAGGTGGGAGCACTATAGACTGCACTTGGTCTTGGACTTCTCCATTAGCAGAGAAATAAGACAATTGCCAGTCTCTTCTAAGCACAGAGACCCAAATGGCTTCCTGAACTCATAAAATTCTCCTGGCATCGAGAATATTGCCGAAGCTTAAGTTAGTTTATATCCAGGTAGACTAGAATTGAAAAGATAGCAATTACGGGAAGGAGTCCTTGAATTTTCAGTGATTTTGGCGTTCCTCCTTCTTAGTGATATGAAATTCTGACAAGACTAGGATTTTTAAAAATGTGAGTTATCGGTATCACTTTTCAACAACAAGCTATTTATTTTATCTTCCTTTACCACAATGCTAAAGAATGAAACATACTATTGAATTGTAAAAATTCAGTATCTCAATGTATTAATTGACAAGAAAATTATATCTGCCCATTCCTCCTAAACTGGACTTATACTGGTCTGTCAGGAAAAAAATCCAGCCATTGTTAATACGAGGATGGTTTGTGCAACATCGATGTAACCCGGCAGCCGAGGGAATTGGACTGGAATGTGCGTGCATGAACAACGACGACTTCACTGCACTAGTCAGTCGGGGTGGCAGACACCATTGAGTGAGCATGTGTACTGTGTGGCCAACACATTTAAAATGACGGAGGGAGTAGAACAACGAATCTGCATCAAATTTTGTGTTAAGCTTGAACATTCCTCCACAGAAACTATTCAGATGATTCAGAAGGCCACAGCTATAAGCAAATGGTGATTGGCAGCTTTATCTCGACAATGTGCCCGTTCATGCATCATATTTCATGCATCGTTTTTTTGGCAAAACATCAAATCACCCAGGTGACTCAGCCCCACTACAGCCCAGATTTGGTGCCCTGCAACTTCTGGCTTTTCCCAAACTTCTAAAACCACCTTTGAAAGGAAAGAAATTTCAGACCATGGATGAGATTCAGGAAAATATGACGGGGTAGCTGATGGGGATTGGGAGAACTGGGTGAGGTTCCAAGGTGCCTATTTTGAAGGGGACTGAGGCATCATTGTCCTATGTACACTGTTTCTTGTATCTTGTATCAATGTCTCTATTTTTGATATTACATGGTTGGACACCTTCTGGACAGATTTTTGTATTATCCTTGCACAGATCCAAATGAAATAATAAGTACTATCATGTTTGTTAAGTCAGGTACATGAAGAAAAATTCCAGGAGTCTCCAAGTGCCTTGAACTTGAACTGGGTTGCATTTGGTCACATAGTTTGAGGGTGTCTGAAATGTTTGTATCTATATTTAGGAGAAAAGTCCCAAATTGAAAAAACATCTAACATGACCAGTCAAACAAGTCAGCCCCGAACAACAAGACTAGCTGGGCAAATATTGGCCAGCTACCTCAGTTGGGTATGGGTGTTCATGTGGACTCAAGGGTTTTCTCTTCTGGGTGGTCAGATTGGAACTGACAAGTCTAGGTCCCTTTCCCTTGTCCTGGTATGTAAGGAGACAAGAGGGCTCACCCCAAAGAAGGAGTCTGGTAAAATAATAGGCATTCCTAGGAGATTTTTTAGAAAAAAAAAAAAACAGAAAAATCCACAAATATAGTAAGGCCAATGAAGCTTAGTTACAAGCTCCTTATCTCTCCCAGATAATTTAAGTAAAATAATTTCCTATTTTATAAATGTCAGTTGGTACTTTTGTTAATACTCCTGAGTATCTGATAAAGGAGAGGAAAATAGAGGGGCAGTAGGATGAGTTGCTATGGAAAGCACAAATCCCACTGAATGATTCAATCTCACCATGAAAATTAATTACATTTCAAAAATGACGATATTTATCAAACTAATGTCATGTTCCCATGAAGGGCCCAATTCTTGTAATAAGAACAGTGTTAAAAATTGCTTTCATGCTCTTTTGATATAATTTAAAAGTTCAGAAAAATTGTGACAATAGTACAAAGTTGAAGAATTTCTTAACACATTTTGAATTATTTTCTAAGAACTTAAAACTATTTTTAAATCAGCTTCAAAAGTTAAAAATGAAATCAATTCTACTCTTACTTGATAAATGAATGCACAAAACTCATAATGATTAATTACTTGGGAAAGGCAGAACACCAGAGTTGTCAACATTTTTTTAAAAACTGGAACATAAAAGACAGGGGCGATATTGGTAACCCACTCCCAGGAATGCACAGATAAGGCAGGCTGTCGGTTATGTGTAATTACAGAGGTACCAGCTGTCCTTCCACATGCCCCCCCCCCGGAAAATGCAGGACAAAATGCAAATAAAAAGGAGTATTATATTAATGGGCAGAGTCTTGAATGTGTGTCAATCTTCTTATTCCCCCTAGTAAAGAGATAACTGACACATTTAGGTTCTTTATTCATGATAACAACTTATCTAAAATACTTGCACTGTAAAGAAACCTTGGATTAGAATCTCTAACTGAGGTGATAATTTTGGATTTGCAAATTATTATTCGTTACTACCTGAGTCCAAGAGGACCTTATAAGAATACCCTAAAGAAATAGTTTTCAGTGTAATTAAGAAATCTGAAACAAATGATAGCAATAAAACATTTCTGAAGTCTGAAAGAGTACCTTCCATTTGCTTTGTACTTCATAAAAGGGGATGGAATAGAGTTAAGTTTTAGGGCAAGAAGCAAAGGGGCTCATATTGAATAAATTGAAAGGATTCTACTACAGCGAGTTCAACACCTGGCTTTACCAAAGAGTTCGTATTTGTATCATAAAGCGACTTGCACACTAAAAGTCTGCTCAAAACATTTATGATTGGTAAAGTATAAAACTAGTCCTTTGCCTAGTCTTCTCTACACCTTTCACATCTCAGCGATAGCCCCCAATGTACATGTTTTAATTCCCAGACCCTGTGAATGTTACCCTATTTAGAAAAAGGGTCTTTGCAGATGTTATTAAGGATCATGAGATAAAGAGATCATCCCAGATAATCTAGATGGGCCCTAATCCAATCATAAGTGTCCTTGCAAAAGCCACACTGAGGAGCACACAGACACAGAGATGAGGTGATGTAGAGACAAAGCAGAGGGATGTGGTCAAAAGGCAAGGAAAATGACATCCACCAGAAGCTGGCAGGTACAAAGAACAGGTCCTTCCCTAGACCTTCCAGAGGAGCATGGATGGCTCTGACAACGTCAGACTCGATTTCAGACTTCTGGCTTCCAGAACTGTGAGAGAATAAACTTCTGTTGTTTATTCTCACCTGGTTGTTACTAATTTGTTATGACAGCCTAGAAAACTAATACAGAGGCCTACTAAAAACATCAGAAGATCAAAAAGAAATTGATGAAAACAACATCCTGAACAGCAATCTTAAAGATATAGTTCAGAGAGTTGGCATTTGTTAGTTTGCTTACCATTTCTAAAATTACCTGAAATTGTCTTCTGAGGAAACATATTAAACTGTGTGTGTTAAAGAATTATACCTTTGTGCATTCCAAAAAGAATGAAGGCAGTTGACAAAACCAAATCCTACTTGTCACAACACCTACTTGAAAACTGTCATTTCATGATTTGCTAAACAAAAATAAAAATAATATTCTTTCCCAACTATAATTTTATCACCTGAATAGACAGAGTTCAATGACTAGAATTTTACTAAATAGAAAATTGGAGAAGAGCCCTTCCATCTGAGTGAACAGCATGAACCAATGCAGAGGCGTAAAAGCACATGATGATGTTAAAACATGTGGAAGGGATGGTGGGAAAGACAAGGCTCTAAACATAGGTAAGAACAAACAGGCTCAGCCAGTGCACCCAGCAGGAAGTAGAGGAAAGGACATCGGTGGACAGTGTGACCCTTTTAATGTTCAGTTGCAGGAATGCACGTAGGAGGCATTTACCGTAAGATCCCCAAGTTCTTACCCTCTATATCTACATTCCTTTCTCAAGAAGTTACTAGGAGTAAGGTCTACCAAACAAAAGAATAAACCAAGAGAGTGGAAACAGTAACGTAAGAAAGATGATCTTACATGGGAGAAGGCTGAAGATAAATCGAGGCTCGTGTCTGTGCACTGAGCCCCAAACGCAGCCAGTCCAGAAAGCAGCAAGCTGACATGAACATTAACGGCAGACTTAACTAAACATTATGATACAACTACGGAGGACACGGAGGGGGCGTTTCTATGTGAGTGGGTGGGAAACAAGAGATACAAATAGAGTGCTAATTGCCATATACAGAAGTGAATAGAAAATGTCAAAAACAGGAAAATCAAAAAATTACAAAATAAACAGCTAAAAAGAAGAATCTTTTGGGTAGAGGATTTCAAGACGGGGATTAGTGGATGACAGCAGCCTGCTACTTTTCTTTAAACCAAATTTAGTGGGATGACAATAGTTCAAAAGAGTCAGAAAGGCCTCAAGCATACAACTCAACGAAGTATCATCTGCATACAGCATCATGTACCCAAAACCCAAGCAATGGCTCTTTCTGTCTCCATTCCCCAGGCCTCCTTTTGCCTACCTCCGCCTGGCCTCCATGACTTTCCCTCTGACTATCATCACAATGTTGTCTGTGTCTATGCGTTATGTATACGAGTTTTTTTGGCTAATCCCATCACCTTCTTTCATTGAGTCCCCTACCTCCTCCCTGACAGCTATCAGTCTGTTCCATGTATCCATGCCTCTGTTTCTGTTTTGTTCCACAGCTTATTTTGTTCATGAAATTCTGCATGTAAGTGAAATCATGTGGTATTTGCCTTTCTCTAACTGGTTTACTTCATTCAGCATAATTATCTCAAGGTGCATGCATATGAAGTCTGTCCAGAAAGTATCCATCCATACACTGTGAAAAAGAAAAAGAGAGACATTTATTGAAGATACAAGGTAAAAGAAACACTATACAAAGGACAATGACACCTCAGTCCCCTTCAAAGTAGGTACCCTTCTAATAAAAAAATACAGTTAACATGGTCTTGATCTTGCTGCAACTTTGCTGCTCCTTCTTTGGGCATGGAGAACCAGGTGACTTCTTTTGGGATGACTGGCCCTTCATTCCCGGATCATAGCCGCAGACCCATGACTGATCTCTCGTATGACCTTCTTAAGGAAATCTGGTTCATTGGTAGCAGTTTGAATTAAGTCATTAGCAACTGAAGCATGATGTTCCTTCTGCTCTAGTAACAGAAGCTGCGGAATGAATTTTTCTACCACATGTTTCGTGCCAAGATCCTGCATCACAATCTTGGACATAGTAGTTTTTGGAGTCCCCAGATCAGGTTCTAGTTCTCGCACTGTCAGTTGCCAGTCTTTGTTCACTGCAGCGTGTACATGTTCAACATTCTCAGGTGTTCTGCTTGTTGCAGGCTTTACAGAACACGCATCACTCGACAGATTCTCAACCATCTTTGAAGTGTTCATGCCACACTTTTATTTTCACTGCACTCATTGTATCATCCCCAAAAGCCTTCTGAATCATCTGAATGGTTTCCACAGAGAGATGTTCAAGGTTCATGCAAAATGTGATGCAGATGCATTGCTCTATTCACTCAGTCATTTTGAATGTGACAGCCACACAGTACACATGCTCACTCAATGGCATGTATCACCCCCACTGCCTAGTCCAATGAAGTCGTCATTGATCGCGCATGCACATTCCAGTCCACTTTCCTTGGCTGCCAGGTTACACTGATGTTGCGAAAATTGTTCTCGTGATATTAGCAATGGCTGGAATATTTCCGGACAGACCTCATACTGTAGCAAAAGGTAAGATTTCCTTCATCTTTTTTATGTCTGTGTAGTATTCTAATGTGTAAATGTACCATAGCTTTTTAATCCACTCATTCAGTGATGGGCACTTGGGTTTTTTCAGTATCTTGGCTATTGTAAATAATGTTGCGATGAACATAGGGATGCATGTATTCTTTCGAATTAGTGTTTTAGGATTCTTCGGTTATATTTCCAGAAGTGGGATCACTAGGTCTAAAGGCAGTTCCATTTTTAACTTTTTGAGGAAACTCCATACTGTTTTCCACAGTATTTGTACCAGTCTGCATTCCCACCAACAGTGCACTAGGGTTCCCTTTTCTCCACATTCTTGCCAATGTGTATTGTTTACTGATTTGTTAATGATAGCCATTCTGACAGGTATGAGGTGATATCTCATTGTGATTTTAATCTGCATCTCTCTGATGACTAGTGACATTGACCATTCTTTCATATGTCTATTGGCCACCTAGGGTCATCTTTGGAGAAGTGTCTATTCAGGTTCTTTGCCCATTTTTTAATTGGATTGTTTGTCTTCCTGGTGTTCAGTTGTATAAATCCTTATATATTTTGGAGATTAAACCCTTATCAGACATATCACTGGCAAATATGTTCTCCCATACAGTGGGTTACCCTTTCATCTTGTTGATGGTTTCTTTTGCTCTTCAGAAGTAGTCCCATCTGTTGATTTTCCTGTTTCCCTTGCCTATGAGACATATCAGCAAAAATACTGCTCTAAGAGATATCTGAGATTTTACTAGTTATCTTCTAGTAATTTTGTGGTTTCACAACTTATATTTAAGTCTTTTCTCCATTTTGAGTTTATTCTTGTGTATGGTGTACGCTGATGGTCTTGTTTCAATTTGCTGCACATACCTGTCCAATTTTCCCAACACCACTTATTGAAGAAACTGTCTTGACTCCATTGTATGCTTTTTCCTACTCTGTCAAATATTAATTGATCATAAAGGTGTGAGTTTATTTCTGGGTTCTCCATTTTGTTCCAGTGACCTATATGCCTGTTCTTATGCCAATACCAAGCTGCTTTGATTCCAATGGTCTTGTATATAGTTTGCTACCAAGTATTGTGATACCTCCAACTTTGTTCTTTCTCAACATTGTTGAGGCAATTCAGGGTTATTTTTTGTTCCATATAAACTTTTGGAATATTTGGTCTGGAATTGTGAAATATGCCACTAATACAATATTTTAATATGAATTGCATTGGACATACAGACTGCTTTGGGCAGTATGGACATTGTAATGATATTAACTGTTCCAATCCATGAACACAGTATATGCTTTCACTTATTTTTACCTCTCTCAATTTCTTTCAATTCCCGATAATTTTCAGAGAATAGGTTTTTTACCTCAATTAAATTTATTCCTAGGTAACTTATTTTTTTTTGCAATAGTAAATGGGATTGTTTCCTTAATTTCTCTAATAGTTAATTATTGGTATATAACAATGCCACTGATTTCTGAGTATCAATTTTGTATCCTGCTACTTTGCCAAATTCTTTTATTAGATAAAGTAGTTTTTGGTGGAGTCTTTAGGGTTTTCTATGTACAATATCAAGTCATCTCTGAATAATGACAGTTTCACTTCCTCCTTTCCAATTTGTATGCCTTTTATTTTTCTACTTGTCTTAGTGCTGTGGCTAGAACTTCCAGTACCACAATGAATAAGGGTGGTGAAAGCAGACATCCCTGTCTTATTCCTGATCTTAATGGAAACACTTTTAGATTTTGTTCATTGAATTTGATGTTGGCTGGAGGTTTGTTATATATTGCCTTTATTATATTGAGGTATAATCCCTCTAATCTAACTTTGCTGAGAATTTTGATCATAAATGGGTGCTGGATTTTATCACATGCTTTTTCTGTATCTATTGATATGATGATGTGATTTTTATCCTTCATGTGTTGTCTTTATGGATTTGCAAATATTGTACCAACCTCACATCCCTGGAATAAATCCCACTTGATCACGATGTATGACCTTCTTCATGTATTGCTGGATCCAGTTTGCTAAATTTTGTTTAGATTTTAGCATATACGTTCATCAGGGATACTGGCTTATACTTTTCTTTCTTTGTAGTATCTTTATCTGGTTTTGGAATTAGGATAATGTTGGCCTTGTAAAGAAGCTTGCAAGTTTTCCCTCCTGTTAATTTTTTGGGAATAGTTAGAGAAAGACAGGTGTTACTTCTTCTTTGAATATTTGGTAAAATTCACCCATGAAGCCATCCCATCTGGGACTTTTTTATTGGGAGTTTTTTGATTACTGCTTCAATTTCATTTGTTGTAATAGTCTATTCAGGTTTTCTGATTCTTCCTGATTCAGTATTCAAAGATTCAATGTTTCTAGGAATTTATCCATTTTGCCCAGGTTGTCAAATTTGTTGGCATATAGCTGTTCACAGTATGTTTTTAAACAATCCTTTGTATTTCTATGATGTCAGTTGTTATTTCTCCTGTTTCATTTCTGATTTAAAAAAAAAATTGGTTACCTTCTCTCTCTCTCTCTTTTTTTTTTGATGAGCCTGGTTAAAAGTTCATGATCTTGTTTACCTTTTCAAAGAACCAGCCCTTGATTTCACTGATCTTAAGTACTGTTGTTTTTTATTTTTAAGTCTCTGTCATTTATTTCCACTCTGATCTTAATTATTTATTTCCTTCTACATATTCTTGGCTTAGTTTGTTGTTCTTCTGCTACTGCTTTTAGTTGTGGGGTTAGATTGTTTATTTGAGATTTTTCTTGGTTTTTGAGGAAGGCCTGTAATGCTATGAACTTCTGTCTCAGATGTGCTTTGGCTGTGCCCCATTGATAGATTTTGGATTGTTGTACATTCATTTTCATTTGTTTCCAGTTAATTTTTTATTTGCTCTCAATATCACTGTTAACCCATTCATTGTTTAATAGCATGCTAGTTAACCTCCATGTGTTTGAATGTTTTCATGTTTTTTTGTTATTGTTGTAGTTGATTTCTAGTTTCATATCATTGAGGTCAGAGAAGATGCTAATATGATTTCAATCTTCTTGAATTTGTTAAGACTTATTTTGTGTCCTAACATGTAGTCTATCTTTGAGATTGTCCATGTGCCCTTGAAAAGAATGTATATTCTGCTGTTTTGGTATGAGTGTTCTGTAAACAGCAATTAAATACATATCATCCAGTGTGTCATTTAAGGATACTGTTGACTTGATGATTTTTTGGACTGTAAGATCTATCCATTGATGACAGTGCAGTGCTAAAATACCCTACTCTACTGTATTGCTGTCAATCTCTCTCTTAATGTCCACCGAGATTTTTATTATATGTTTAGGTACTCCTATGTTGGGTGCATATGCTTACAAGGGTTACATCTTCTTGTTGGATAAACCCCTTTACTATTATGTAGTGACCTTCTTTTTCTTATTATGCCCTTTGTTTTGAAGTCTATTTTGTTAGAAATAAGTATTGCTATCCCAGTTTTCTTTTCATTTCCATTTGCATGGAGTATTCTTTCTCCATCCCTTTACTTTCAGTTGTCTGTATCTTCTGAGGTGGGTCTTGTATAGACAGCATACACACATATATGGGTCATGTTTTATTATCCATTCAGCTACGCTATGTCTTTTGATCGGAGCATTTAAATCCACTTACATTTTAGATTATTATTGATAGGTACTTATTTATTGCCATTTTATTCTCTATATCTATGTTCTGTCTTTCAGTTTCTCTTTTTGTTTCCCCTTCTTAAAATAGGACCCTTAACATTTTTTGCAATGCTGGTTTGGTGGTAATAAAATCCTTTAGCTTTGCTTTTATTTTTCTGGTCTGGGAAGCTCTTTATTTTGCCTTAAATTTTAAATGATAGCCTTGCCTGACAGAATTATCTTGGTTGCAGTTACTTGCTTTTCATCACTTTGAATATTTCATGACAACCTCTTCTGACCTGAAGTGCTTCTGATGAGAAATCAGCTGACAGCCTTATGTGAGTTCTTTTGTTGTTAAGTAATTGCTTTTCTCTTGCTGGTTTTAAGATTCTCTCTTTGTATTTAATCTTTATCACTTTAGTTATAATGTGTCTTGGTGTGGGCTTCTTTGTTCATCTTGATCGGGACTCTCTGTGCTTCTTGAATTTGTATTACCTTTTCCTTCATCAGATAAGGAAGTTTTCTGCCATTATTTCTTCAGACAAGTTTTCCATCCCTTGCTTACTCTTTTCTTCCTCTTCTGGTACCACTATGATGCAGACATTATTATGATTGATGTTGTCCCAGAGGTCCCTTAGAATTGCCTCTTTTTTTAATTCTCTCCACCCCTTCCTTTTTTTTTATGCTCTGCTTGGGTGCTTACTGTTATCTTCTCTTCTAAATTGCTGATTCAATCTTCTGCTTCATCAAACCTGCTGTTGATTCCTTCTGGTGTATTCTTCATTTCAGATACCGTGTTCTTCATCTCTGGCTGTTTTTCTTCTATGGTTTCCATGTCCTTTTTAGTGCTCTCTCTTTGTTTATGTTCTCACTGAGATCATCCATTCTTCCCCTAAGGTCTTTGAGCATCTGTATAACCCTTGTTTTAAAATCTTCACCTGGTATTTTGGTTACTTCCATTTCATTTAATTCTTTTTCTGGGGATTTCTTGTGTTTCTTCATCTGGGACACGTTTCTTTCCTCCCCATGATGTCTCTGTGTATTAGGCAGATCTGCTATGACCCCCAAACTTGTTATGATGGCTTTATGATGGTGTCTTGTAGTACAATCTTCCAGATCACTTGAGCTTCACGCTCCAGGAAATTTTCTTGTGGGTTATGTGCACCCTTCTGTTGTAGTTGATCTTGAATGCTGTTGGCCCTTTCATGGGTAGAGTTAGCCCTTCAAGCTGGCTTACTTAAGGATAAACCTCAATCACTGTGTATGAGATGCTATGCAGGGGCTGCCTCCAAAGGCAGAGTTGTTCCCAGCAGGGTCTGGTGCCTGTCAGAATCCCCCTGTGCAGCTTCTGTGGCTAATTGGGTTGAGCTGTGGTGTGGCCTGAAGCCCACCATTGGTTGTGTTGGTAGGCAGGATTCAGGTACAGGTCAATGTCAAACATTTTGTGTAACCAGCCTTGGCCTACCTGTCTGGAGCTACCATGCTGTTCACTGTTTGTAGCTGTGTGTACTGGGCCTGGGTTTGCATGGGAGGGGTCAATCTGTGTATAAGGGTCAGCTTCCTCCAGCTTAGAAGTAGAGGCAGTAAAAGGACTGAGGCTCCCTGAGGTGTGCCTCCACCAGTCAGCTACTCTGCCTGCCTCTGAAGTTGCCTGGTCTTTCTCAAGAGCCTTCCAAAGAAAGACTGTAGAGTGTGACCAGACTGGCTACATCCCATAGACCTTTCCACAGGTTGTGAGCTTAGTAGGGCAGGGAAACTGGGGTTGGGAGGACAGGCATAGTGGGTCTCTCACTTCACACAGTCAGGCACTCAATGAGGGCAAAGTGGCCCCTACTCCAGAACCAGCCCACTCAGTGTCTGCCAGTCTCCACAACTCTAATTCCCCCAAGGGAGTGCACCACAGGTTCAGGTTGTGTGCAGCCAGTTGTTCCCTCTGAAGGAGCAATTTCAGTAAGGCAGAGACATCGGGCTCAGTATGACAGATCAAAAGAATCTCCCATTTAGGGTGATGCCAGCCCAGCCTGCAGGAGGAGGCCAAGCACTTCATCCCGGTCCCTGACAAGAGGCTCCAAGGATCTCACATTTTGAATGTCCCAGGTCTGAGACACTCTCTTTTCTTCCTGTGGTACTGAGCCCAGCGGGGTGGGGTATCCAGGATTTGGCAGGGTTGATCCAAGCTGTTTGCAATTGGAGGTGGTGCCTGCAAGCCTGTAGGAGGGAAGTGGGCAATTATTCCCCTTCCCGGGGTTGTGTGGGCTAAGCTCACAGGGGAAATGAGAATTGCCACTCCACAATGTAGCCATACCCCCCACACCCGCATATCTGGTTCCCAAACAAAAGCTTCCCTGGGAGACACACTCCAAAAGTTCCAGCTGTGTGCAGCACTCTGGTCCCCTTGCACAGCTGAACTCAGCAGGATGGAGCTGGACAAGTGATTCAACAGGTGTGTGTGTGTTGGATGAGAGGCACGTGCTAGCTATGCACTTGAGGTGGAGAAAACTGGTCCTCTTTCCAAAGTTACACAGTTTAGTCACTGTCTGAGTCTCCACAAAGAGCCTCTCCAGAAAATGAGGGCTCCAAAAGTCACTGCTGGGTGCAGCCAGCAGACCCCTCTGCAGGACCGAGCATGGCAGAGTGGCCTTGCCAGCAGTCAGGGACCAGGAAGTGCACTCCCTAGGCTGGTGCTATAACAACAGGAAAGCATGTCCCTGGGAAAGTGGTGTCTGGATCTCCCAGGTGGACTGAATCCCCACTGATTTTCACTCAGATGCTATGCAGGCTCCTCTTCCTGTTTCTGTTGTTCAGGGTTGGGGATCCCTGCATGGGGTTGAGACCCCATGCTCCTGGAGGGAGGGAGTTTTGCAGCCATGATATCCCTCTAGCTTCTTAGCCACTGCACCTGGGTGTGAGGACTAACCCTTTGTGCATCTCCACCCTTACCAGTCTCTATGTGCCTTCTTCTGTACATCCTTGGTTAAAATATTTCAGTTCAGCTAGACATCAGTTGGTTAGTCAGGTTGATTGCTCTATAATTTAGCTGTTATTTCAGAGGCCGGGAGAAAATGAGTGTAGCTTCCACCTACTCTGCAGCCATCTTGAAATCTTCAGAGGCCCACTATTGACTTTTCATTAAAATCTTTGTAGTACTGCCATTTACTATTTAAAACCATATACATAAACAAAACAATAAAAAAAAACAACTATAAAGAAACCACATTTGAAAGAAAACAAAGGCAAACAGACATGACTGTAAAGGTTTTCTTTTGATTTCCTTCTTTTTATATTAGTGTGCTAAGGATTTTATCATACAGGATAAACATAGAGATGTACCTACACACTCATGTACACACCACACACACACAGATAACAAATATCACCCTGGCTCCAAAAGGAAACATGGGTGCAGAAGGGAGAAACTGAAATCATGAAAGCAGTTAAGTGGCTACTACAGAGTCTGGAAGCAGAAGATGATGACCTGAACCAAGACAATGGATGGCTGAGATGAAGAGGGGAGAAGGGAGGAATGTACAAGAAACACGCAAGAGTAACAGGGCAGATCATGGTTTTAGATCCACTGAACTTCAAGTGGTTGATGAAGAGGATTCTCCTGAAAATTTAGATTAGATGTATATATATGAGGTCATCAGATAAAATGTACTTATGTGAGGTAATAACAGAAGTAGGAAAGAAAGACACTTATGGAAAGTATACAGAATTAAGAGAAGATAAGGGTTGGGGACAAAATGTTACCTAATCTTCATCAGAATCTTAAAATATGGGCAAGCAGGAATCATTATCCCCATTTATGTGAGCTGTAAACTTAGGCTCTGAAAAGATAAGATCAAATGGCAAGTAATTGGTGGTTGCCTAGTTCTCCTTCTTGACACTGTTTTGCTGTCTTCTGAACATACACATCTTGCCTAATACTTTTATAGCACCACTACCATCTCGCGCCCCCACAGGTCAAATAAAAACTTGAAAGCAACTCACAAAAATATTAATTATTTTAAAGATCAAAGACATTTTTTATGTGTATAGTAAACTGAATTTCTAATTAAATATCTTTCCTATGACTATTTTCTCATCACCACTGAGTGGGCCCCTGGGAGCCCTGTGTGTTTCTGACTTCATTGCCAGGCTTGGCCATAGCTAATGGAACAGTCATTTCATGTTTCTCAGCAATGTGGAACTAAAGCAAGGTGGGTGGTTGAGAGTGTCACCCCCTTGGCCACACCTGTAACATATAAACCTGCAACTGTTGGGGCTGCATCAGAGTCTGAGAAGAACCAAGGTAATGACCTTAGAGTAGCAGACAGGAGACTCTGCAGAGGGTCAACCCCCACACCTTCCCCATCCCTGCTCTAGAGCTCTGTGAGCCAACCCTGTAACTGCGTAATAAATGCCAAAGGGACACAGCCCATCCACTTTACCAACCCCATGAGGCCTGAAGCTTTCTTCCCTCACACATAACTGGGCCTACGCAGGCCTGCTGCCACCGGGCCTTTCTCTTTTCTTCATATTCCTAAGCCAGAGTCTTTGGGCCATGGGCCTACTGGCACCCATGCCAGCATTTCAGGCTATGTTAGACCAACTAGACCCATGCCAGGCAGGAACAAAAACAAACCACCAAACACCACTGCCTCAATGCTCCTAATTCCTAAACAAAACAGAACAAACACTTCATCAACTATTCCCATCCTTTAAAAATTGATATAATAGATTCAAATGAGAATTCAGTTATAGCTAAACAGTAATGTGAATTTTTATTTATTTAATGAAAGGTAACTATGTAAGATTTCTTAGTCTGCTCATGATTTTAAAGCTTTACATGAGCTTCTCACATAATACATCCTCTAGCAGAGAGTGTAAATGTATCATCTCCTGCAATAAATCCTTCATTTATTCAATAAAGCAGCACTGGGTGCCTTGGTGCCAAGGCACTATGCCAGGCACTGGGGAGGATGATGGGAATAAGCAGTTGAGGTCCTTATCTTCCTTGAGAGTCTCATTTTAGAAAGAGTTATTAGAGTGTAATGTCAAATTAAAAAGGTGAAGGGGCTATTGCTTTATTTAATCCCATAATTAATTAATCTATCCCCATAAAGTCATACCTATATAGAGAGAGATACATAAATACAAAAGTATTTCACTACATCCATATACAGATATCAGTTGAAAAGGGTGGGGAGACAAATATGGCCAATCTAACAATTACCATGAAAACCAGTTAAATGTGATTTAAATGAATTCAATTCCCCTTCTCTCCATGAACTGGCTTAAGTGCAACTTTTTCATTAGAAACAAATTTAATATAAACCTCTACAAGAAGGAGAAAACTATCAACCATTTCCATCTCTCAGTAACTACCACATCTTGTGACAGAGTGTTCCTTCTGGGCTGATCTGAGCTTGGGGTCCATCTGGCCAAGGAGGCAGTGACCACCACTTTCCCCATACCTTTGTTCCCACTGATCCATCCTGTGCCGAGAGGTCTAACACAGAGGAAGCATTAGACCTGTTTGCACTTGGGGTTCAGACACATACATACAGGGATGTCTAGCAAAAGCAGGGGAGGACAATGGGCTAGAGACTTAAGACGCTAAATGGCTGGGAGAAACTCTAGGGTGACTAGGTTCAGTGACAGCTTATCAGGTTCAGCCTGTTGGCTGTGACCTGCCATCCTATCAAACTCTGTATTCACAAAAAGCCTGAGCAACCCTGTGGTGGGATCCCTTCCCCACCAATGGGTTGCACCATGGGGCTGGAGAGATGTTCCCATCATCATATTGCAGCCAGGCTGTTGTGGCATGGGTGGGTTATGGATTAAGAGCTTCCATAGCTAGGAAGAACAAGAAAGTGCTCTGGGGAAAAAAAGCCAGTAGCACCTGCCCAACCTGACAGAAAGGTACATGTGACCACACTTCCCCTCCCCCCAAGGAACACATACCTGGGTGATGGAAGGACATTTTGATTGGGGTGAGATATGTGGGTAAGAAGAAACAGGTCAGCAAATGCAGATTTTAGTTTCATGCAGTGTTACTGGTACTCACAGGCCCAGGAGGCCAGGAGCCATGTATCTCCTTTCCTCCTTCATACTCTCCTTGCTCTCTGTTGAGTGGCCTCAGTGGGGTGGGGGAAGAAAGGGAGGGCAAGTTCCTACTAATAACGTATACCTCCAATCTATGGGGGGAGAGGCTCTAATAAGTCTTTACAAATAGATCTAAGATCCCCCAAAAAGATAACACTAAGGGAGAACTAATAATCCCATCACATTAACTGTAACAACATATATTTTATACTAACAGCAAATCAAAACAGGTGTTTTCAAGTTTTAGCTTATTAATAATTATCTCTAATGTTTGCATGTCACAACGCATTTAATCAAACTCCTATTCAACCTCTCTGTACGGCTGAGCTCACCTCTACCCAGCCTTCAGCTACACTCTGTCTATCATGGTGATCTCTATCACTTGCCACAGAGGCCTCTTTCTGTTCCATGATCATGGTTAATGGAAGCTCCAATTAGTCCCATTTACTGCACAAGGACTTGATCAGCCCCCCCAGATCAGGCTGCCCTTTCTTAATGTCAAAGATAGATGGCATAGCAAGATGGATTCTGGTTCCACTTCAGTCCTGTATTCACCCAAAAATGCTTAACCTCCACCTCCTCCTTCGGACAACCTGAAAGGGCTGGTCCCAATCATTCTAAGACTATTTCCAAACTTTTTTGTTCTAGGAAGCAGTTGGACTTGAAGATAGCTCCCCAACATACACAATCAGTATACAGTATATTTTTATTTCAACATGTTATGCAAAACTCATTTTTTTAGAATATTGACATGTTCTAATAATGGACTTCCTGGTTAACTAAGACAATGTTACACAGTAAGACAAAAAAGGGCCAGGGAGAGGGAGAGAGGAAGAGAAGAAAGGGGGAGAGAATGCAGATTTTTAAAAATATCACACATAACCAGCCTGGAATGAATGGAGTAACAGAGGAATCAGGAGGGATGACTCCCAGAACAAAAGAAACAGAAAGACAACCTATTGGGTCTCATCACAGGGAGAAGTGTAATGACAGGGACTTTAAAGAGCAGCTGGAGGGTGAAGAATGGACCAACCAGGCTACTGATGAGAAGAAGCAAATGAAAACAAAAAAGGGAGAACAGGAATTAGCTCAAAAGAAAACAAAAATGTTACAGAAAATGAAATGTAATCAGAGTATACTACCTGGCTCAGCAGTAAATATTGTTATAATGAAAACACAATATGGATTTTATATAAAAATGTGTCAAAACTAAATATTGAGTTTTTCTTAATACTCAAGAAACCACCATATAAGCATGCTATTTAGAAATATGGAGGTAAAAAACTAACAGAAGAAACTGCTAAGAGTTCAGAGTGATCACTTCTGGAGAGCAGAAACAGGATGGAGAGGAGTAGGACAGGGAGCTATTGTCTTTCTTTCAAAGTCTATAATGTGATGCCAAGACAATTAAATTGGGGAAGAATAAAAAAAAAAAAGAAAACATATGTTCATACAGATGGTATTGGGACAACTATCCACATGCAAAGAAATGAAGTTGGGCCCATTCTTTAAAACATACATAAAAATTAATTTAAAATGGACTACAGACCTAAATGTAAGAGCTAAAACTATGGAACTCTTGGAAGAAAACAGGAGTAAACCTCCATGACCTTGGTTAGGCAATGGTTCATAGACATGATACCAAAATGACACGTGACAAAGAAAAAACTGATAAATTAGACTTTATCAAAATTAGAAACCTTGCACTCCAAAGCACAAAGAAAGTGAAGAGACAAACTGCAGCATGGGAGATAATATCTGCAAGTCAATATATTTGATATGATCAGAATATTAAAGGAATTCTTTTAATTTACAATAAAAAGACAATTTAAAAATGGGCATAAGACCTCAACAGACAGTTCTCCAAAGAAGACAGACACATGGCCAATAAGCACATGAAAAGATGATCAACACTATTAGCCATTAAGGAAATGCAAATTAAAACCAGTTCAAACCACTAGGATGACTATAATCAAGACTGACAGTAAGTGTTGACATGCATGTGGAGAGAGCTGGAACCTTCCTGCATTTCTGGTAGGAAAGCAAAATGGTATAGCCACTTTGGAAAACAGTTTGTCAGGTTCTCAAAAAGTTAAACATACAGTTTACCATGTGACCTACCAATTCCACTCCTAGGTATGTACCCAAGAGAAATAAAAACATACAGTGTAGATGGAGGCACAAGTAAACACGGCTCACCTACTCACACAACCACATCAAAATGACAACAAAAATATACAGCCATCATTCAGAACCATGAGAAATCGAGTTGAATGGAAATCTGACAACTACGGAATGAAAGAAACCATATCCATACAGAATGGTAGGAGGGGCAGAGATGCAGAATGGACTGATCCTACATAAACGTGCGGTAGATAAAAATTCAGGAGGGCTATATTGGGAGCAAGGAGTCCCAGCCCCATACCAGGCCCCCAGCCCAGGGTTTCAATGCCAGGAAGATAACTCCCCATAATTTCTGGTTGCAAAAACCAATGGTGATTGAGTTGGTGAAAGAAACTTCTGGAGTCCCAAGCAGTTTTCCTTAAGGAACCCACACGTGGACTTACTCCCACCGAGCTTCACCACCAGGGTAGCAGCTTAAAAGGTACTAGTGGCCTATAGAGAGGAACTGAAGTAACTGTCAGCAAGGTGGGATCTGCGGGGACAGCTTTCGCTTGGACAGAAAGGCAGGCAGAGGCCATTGTCCATTTTCTTAGCCCTCCCCCAACATAGCCACAGAACAGGCAGACTGGTGCCATATTTGAGACTCCATAATCCTGGCCAACACTGTTTGCTCTACTCTGGAGATCCCTTGAGACTCCACCAACCCAATTTATGGGCCCACCCAAACTGCTAACTGTGACTTTTCCGTTTGAATGGATGGTCTTCCTTAATCCTATCAAACTTCCTTAATCCTATCAAACAAGCAACAGCTGACCTCAGTAAACCCCCAGCCCCATACCTCTAGCTAAGCGGTCCCAGGCCTGGCTGGTACTAGCAGCCACCAGCCTAGATGCACAGCTTGCCTTTGCCTGGGAATCTCCAAGCCCAGCACAAGTAGTAGCCATCTCAGATTGCTTTTAACTCATGCAGGGTGGCCCTGGGCAAAACACAGGTGGGGACTAGCCTTGACCTGTACCATTGGGGAAACCCCAGAGCCTGCACACCCAGTGGACAGCTACAGATCATGCCAGAGTAGCCTGCACCTGCACAGCTGATCCACCACAGAGGGCAGAGGGTGGTGGTCAGTGGTCACAGCCAGTCCTTGCAGCTGACTGGCCTGGGTAAAGCCCTCCCATTGACCTGCCAACAACAATCAAGGCTCAACTACAAGAGGAGGATATATACACTAAGGGAACACCTCAAGGAGCCGGCTTGGGTGATAAGGGAGGCTGTGCCACTGGACCCTACAGGACACCTACTACATTAGGCCATGCTATAAGACAGGGAGTCATAGCAGCTCTACCTAATATATAGAAACAAACACAGGGAGGCTGCAAAAATGAGGAGACAAAGACACATGGCCCAAATCAAAGAACAGATGAAAACTCCAGAAAAAGAACTAAACAAATGGAGATACACAATCTATCAAATGCAGAGTTCAAAACGCTGGTTACAAGGATGCTCAAGGAACTTAGTGAGGACCTCGACACCATAAAAAAGATCCAGACAGAAACGAAGGATACACTAATTGAAATAAAGAACAATTTACAGTGATACAACTATAGAGTGGATGAAGCTGAGAATCAAATCAATGATTTGGATTAACATATGGAAGCAAAAAACAACCAATCAAAACAACAAAAAGAAGAAAGAATCCAAAAAAACGAGGACAGTGTAAGCAGCCTCTCGGACAACTTCAAGTGTTCCAATGCTCACATCATATGGGGGCCAGAAGGAGAAAAGAGCAAGAAATCTATCTAAAAAAATAATGAAAGAAAACTTCCCTTATTTGGTGAAGGAAATAGGCAGGGAAGTAAGTCCGAGAAGCACAGAGTCCCAAACTAGATGGATGCCAAAGGAGGCCCACTCCAAGACACATCAAGTTAAAATGCTAAAGGTTAAAGATTAAGAGAGATTCTTAAAAACAGTAAGAGAAAAGGCAGTTAGTTACCTACAGGGGACTTCCCATAAGACTGTCAGCTGATTTCTCAAAAGAAACTTTGGAGGCTAGAAGGGACTGGCAAGAAATATTCAAAGTCATGAAAAGTAGGGACTTATAGCCAAGATTGCTCTACCCAGCAAAGATACCATTCAGAATTGAAAAGCAGGTAAGAGCTTCCCAGACAAGAAAAAACTCCAGGAGTTCATCATTACCAAACCATTATATGAAATGTTAAAAGGAGTTATTAAGGAAAAAGAAGTTCAAAACTATGCACAATAAAATGGCAATAAATATATATCTATGTATCAACAATTGAATCTAAAAAACAAACGAAGCACATAAGAACAGAGACAGAATCATGGATTTGGAGAGTGTTTTGATGGTTGCCAGGTGGGAGGGGGTTGTAGAGGGATGGGTGAAGAGGTAAGGGGATTAAGATGTGCAAATGAGTAGTTCTTAATCCCCTCACCTCAGAATAGCCATGGGGATGTAAAGTACAGTATAGGAAACTGAGTAGTCAAAGAATTTATATGCATGGCCATGGACATGAACAATGATATGGGGATTGCCCGAGGGGAGTGGGGGTTGCTGGGTGGAGGGGAGCAAAGGGGGAAAAAATTGGCACAACTGTAATAGCATAATCAATAAAATTAAAAATAAATACATAAACAAACATACCAGTGTACATAACATCTTTAACACAAATGCTTAGTAGTGACATTATTCATAATAGCCAAAAAATTTTTAAAAACCACAAATACCTATTAACTGATGAGTAAGTAAACAAAAGGTGGTTGACCCATGCCATGGAATATTGTTCAATAATAAAAAGAAATGAAGTACTGATGCATACTGCAATATGAATGAACCTTGAAATCAATATCCTAAGTGACGGGGCCTAGTCACAGAAGACCACGTATTATACAGTTCCATTTACATGGAATGTCCAAAATAGGCAAATTGATAAAGAAAGTAGACTGATGTTTGCCTAGAAGTGGGAGTGTTGGGTTACAACTGGGGGCAGAGGTAGGCCGAAGAATGAGTGACTGCTAATGGGTATGGGGTTTCGATTTGGGGTGATAAAAATACTCTAAAATTATGTTGTAATACTGGTTGCACAAATCTATGAATATTTAAAAACCACCAGATTATATACTCTCATGGAATAATTTTATAGTATGTAAATTATATATCAATAAAGCCGTTTTCAGGTCCATAAGGGAGTGGTTATTACTCCGATGTTTGACAAAGCTTTCAACTGTACACTTAAATGGGTTAATTTGATTTTATGTTAATGATATCTCACTAAAGTAGACTTTAAAAAATGTTTCTAATGCAATAAATCTTTTAGTGAATTTAGACAAATGTTACTTTCAGAACACTGAACAGGAAAGAATATCAAACTACCTTTCCATCACCAGCATTAATCACCTGTGGTAGGCAGACACCCTCTGCCTGCATAAGAAAGGCCCCCAATGCTGGTCAAAGAATAACCATCTGTCAGAGAGACATGGTTCGAGTTCCAGCAGGAAAGTACCGATGTCAGTTTAATTAACATTTGCCTAAAATTAGCAAGCACACCTTCCTGGCAGAACATCTATTTTTTCTAAACGGAATTATTAATTATTATACTTGCTCAGGATCACACTGATGCTGAACTGACAAAGGTGGAACCAGACTCCTTGCTGATAAGCACCAGCACAGGTCACTTATCAGCAACCCCAGAGACAGTGGCTCCATAGTCAGCCCATATTGAGGGCTTTTTAAATGCCAGGTGCTGCCCTAGTACGTGAAATGCTCTCTTAACTTATTCCTTCTATTGGCACTATGAAGCAAGGACTATTTATTTACCCACCTCTACTACCCAAATTTACTAATGAGAAATTGGGTGCTAAGCAGTTAGAGAGCAGCCTACTACAGTCAAAGAGCCAGGAAGAAAAGCACCAGGAGCCCCCACTCAGGCTTGTCTATCTCCAGAACCTGAACTTATAACCAGTAAGATATGCCCACTTCCCTAAAGCAAGCACTTAACATTTTCCTTTCTTTTAATAAATGCTAGCATTTTGCACTTCTAAAATGGGAAGATACTGACCCATCATTTCTGATTAGACCACCTGTTTCTCCCTACCTTACATAAAGTTCTGCTCCATGTCTATCTTTTGTTTTGAATCTAGTCCCTTCTTTCCTTCTCTCTCTCTGAATTCCCCCTACCCCCATCAAGCCAGACTGAGGGTTACAGTAGTACCTTTGGCCTTGGCAGTGCTGGGTTTTATAACTCAGTGTGGCACTGACCACCTGAGGACAGACGTCACAGAGCAGCCTTTTTTGTGGGGTTATGTATAAAAACAGAGAACCAGTAATAGATGAAAGAAAAGGCTGGTTTAAACAGTTTCATGAATTTTTAGGAATGTTTTCTTAAATATGATGATTTGACAATTTAAAGTGATCAGAATGAACATACATAGCTCCTCCCATGATCACTCTCAACTATTATTTTACTAACCACATTACTCTACCTGGTTTTAAGTTGCAGGTTGACCCAAAAGATAATCTTGACCTCAAAATAAATCTATTAAATATTGTATAGATTGAAGGGAAAGGGGAAGAAGACCTCTCTGAGAAGCAATACCATATTTGGTCTCAGGAATCTACTGGGATGTAAAACATAGACAAAATTATGGGCCACTTTAGAACAAAGCTGTAACTGCCGAGACATTTTTCACTCTTACAGGGAAAGATGGATACAAGGCAATGAAGATGACCTAAGCCACGTTAGGATTTTCTTTGCTAATGCCCGCACATTCCTTCTAAAAAACAAGGCAGCAAACCTGATGTTTGATGTTTGTCTCACGGCTCTCTTCAGTGGGGTGAGCTTTGGAGCTTTTCTGTGTTAGAATCATCTTGATGAAGACAAGCCATTACACGGTATAAAACATCCCAGAACTAATACATGCAAACAAACACACATCTTAGAATGCTGCCAATGCACGGGAATTTCTCTTCTGGAACAGCCCCCAGAGTCAGTTTAGAAGCCTCACAGTCATACCTCAGTGTTGCTCAGTAATATTAACTACCTTATCTATCTACCATAGTAAACAGCTTGTTATTTTCTCTGAGCCAAAAATCTAAATCTCTCCTCAAAGATTAAAACTTGTCAGCATCTATATAGTGTGTGTGTGTATGTATATATGAGCACCTAACTATGCAAAGAAGACACCCCCAGGCCATGCACCATGGTGCAGATAAAAACAGCCTTAAGAAGCAAGAAAGAGATCTCAGGTGACTAACAGCAAAATCAAAAAAGACTTTATTGCTCTTAAAATAGCGACTTTAAAGAACTAATTGATAGTCTTACATTTTCAATTACACAATAAAGTTTTCAAATTAAAAAAAAAGATGCCATTCAAGTACGGTAATAAGGCGTGTGAACTGAAGAGCCATGCTATGCCATGAATTTTATTCAGAAGACATCATTTCCTTCCAAATACCTGAAAATATCAGTTTCCCGAGTCCTTAATTTATGCACATTATAATTTTCAGTGTTTTGCCTGGAATTTATTTGGAGCAAGGAGCCAAGACTATTTTAAATACACAAAAACAAAATAAAACTGGCAATTACATTACTGGACTTGGTCCCTATTTGGTCTTTACTGAACTTCTGAAAGCAACTGCATCATTTTTCAGGTGCACACCGGTTTCACCAAGAACAATTCCTTTAAAAATGCTATAACTAAGATATAAGTGTAAATTCAATTTAATACAATACATATCAACATTTGATTTTTCCCTCCAAAGGTACTGGGGCTTTTTAGGGGTTTTTTTTAGCACTGTGATAATTTAATGAACTGCCCCCCATGTGGCTTCAAGCTACCAGCACACCAGCCCCTCCAACACTCTTAAACTTCTTAGCTCTTCTGCTGAAGAATCTGGCCTTCACGATGACTGCTTTGGGAGCCTTCCCTTCCTCAGAACTTTGTAGTAGCCCGGTCGCACCACATCAATGATTGCAGCAGCTCCAGTCTTGTTTTGGGCAGCATTTACCCATGTCTGCTCACTGACCAAGGTCCATAGTTCATCAAGGGTGACCGTGGGGCAGAAGCTCTGGTTTCTCTTTAAGTGGTCGTGCCTCATACCAACTTTCCCAAAGTAACCTGGGTGACATTTGTCGAAGTTGATCCTGTGATGACGCAAGACACCAGTATTACCTCGGCCTCCCAGGTGCTTCCTGTATTGCCAATGCAGCCGTGGCTGTGGCTCACATGACCCAGAAGTTTCTGAGTCTTCCTCAGTCTGGATGACATGTTGGTGGCCAAGATGCAAGAGCAAGGTATTGTATTTTTAAAAATGTTTCAAGACAGGCCAAACACCCCACATTCCCACTCCCAATCAAAGTGGATGGTCTTGGGACCACAGAGCCTGGTCTTCTGTCTTGCTGGTCTTGCCGCTGACCCCACTCATAATCACTTAATCTGACACACAGCAGTTGTACCATAGTGGTGGCATACTTCTCCCCAGCCTATAAGTATTAAAACTGTAGAGAAATGCACAAAGCTCTAGGTTAATAGACCCTCTACTTCTATTTTCTATTTTACATTAAAAATTACTTTCAGAATATGCTCTTTGTTTCTAGGCCCTCAAAGCTGTTTCGAAGAATTTCTCTCAATTTGATGAAAGTTAACTCAACAGTGAAGAAATACATTTTTACCACATTAAGGCTCCCGTGTGGCCCATTAAAAGTGTTCAGGATTATTAGTACAGTTATTAAATGTTTAATGCATTATACAGAGGGTGATCTTTTCATGCTATGAAAACTTTAACTTTGGTATGCTCCAACCAGCATGCTCAAACATGAAAGCTAACTGTTTGCAGATTTTTGCACTTGGTGCCCTAATGTCAGTTAAAATGCAGAATACTTAGCCAAGAGCTTAACAGAAGAGAGAAAGAAGTTGGGGCAAGAGTCAGGCAAACAGGAAACATTCTCTCATTTGTCCTGATGCCAAAATGAACTTAGACAATTGTCCTGAGGCAACACTGAAAGTCTGGGAAAACACACCAACTATAATACACCTCGAAGAATACATGTTTAAAAGCTGGGGCCAGGAGGCATACCCACTGGCTCTCCACTCTCACGCCCACTCCTGGGAGAAGTTTTATTACCAAACCTACAGGCACCCTTCTTTGCACTTTTCTCTGAGTGAGAAGTTCCCAAAATGACTGTCCTCGCTATGGTTAGGGTCACTGTTCTGGAAACTATATGAAAAAATACCACCCAGAAATAATGAGTTGATGGGAATTATTTTTAAAGATTTCCTTTTGGCACAGGTTTATCTAAAAAGGCAACTCCCTTTGAAAATTATATACAGCTCGATGTTCTCTTTAAATCACTGAGCTAGAATGAGGGTCTAAACATATAAGAGCCTAATGTGGGCTGCTCTCTCTCCACTGTCCCAGAGAAATACATATTTTAATTCCCAGGCAGATGCTGTGCTGACTTTTTACTCAGCTGCAGAAGAGTAATAACCAGTGAGAAACAAAGCCAGGCTTAAGATTCTCTTGTCCTTCTTACCCTTCAACCTAGCTAGGAAAAGTCCTCACTATGCCAGAGGCAGCTCTCCTGTAAAAAGTAGGCCCTAAGCTCCTCTGCAAACCCTATATCCCTCAAAGTCCAAAGATTCCATTGGCCCACCTGGTATCTTTTGGCCTCAAGTTCTTCCAATATCTGGAGGCTTGTTCCAACCAGAAGGCCTAAGGATTTTGCACTTTCTTTACTCCCACTGAAGGGTCCCACCAAACACTCACTGACCTCTGTGATGTTCATACTTAAGATGAATAAGGTAGGAGGTGATGGCTGACCTTGACTATGGAGTATGATTCCATCCACCTCATCTCAATCTTGTCCTGCTTACATTGGAGTGATTTGTTAGATTTAATTATTTCATACTTAATCAGCAACAGAACTTGGGTTATGGGGTCAGACAGTCCAGGTTTGAATCCAAAACCAACCAAAAGGTCAGTCCAGAAAAAGTCCCACCATTGTTAATATAACGAGAATGGTTTGTGCGACATCAATGTAACCTGGCAGCCAAGGGGAGTGGAATGGAATGTGCATGCATGAACAATGTACTGTACTTCCCCATAACAGTCAGAGGGGGCGGTAGACACCATTGAGTGAGCATGTGTACTGTGTGGCCATTGCATTCAAAATGACTGAGTACAGCAACAAATCTGCATCAAATTTTGCATTTAGCTTGAACATTCCTCTATGGAAACTATTCAGATGACTCAGAAGGCCACAGCTATGGGCAACAGGTAAGTGGCAGCTTCATTCCAACAACACTTCTCCTTCAGGCATCACATCTCCTTAAGGTTTTTTGGCAAAACATCAAATCACCCAGATGACTCAGCCCCCTCTACAGCCCAGATTTGGTGCCCTGCAACCTCTGGCTTTAACTGAAACTAAAACCACCTTTGAAAGGGAAGAGACTTCAGACCATGGATGAGATTCAGGAAAATATGACGGGGTAGCTCATGGCAACTGGGAGAACTGTGTGAGGTCCCACAGTGCTTACTCTGAAGGGGAATGAGGCATCATTGTCCTATGTCTAATATTTCTTGTATCTTCTTCCATAAATGTCTCTATTTTTCTTAGTACATGGACAGATACTTTCTGGACAGACCTAGTATTTCCTGAGATAGTGTATATGAAGCCCTTGGAAGAGTGCCCAGCACACAAGCGGTACTACAAAAAGGTGGGCTATGCATACTTCTCTAGGAAGTCTCTGTACCCTCCCTCCTGGTGCTTCTCTCCACTGCCAGGCCCTCTTCCTCGCCTGGAACACAACAGAAATCTTATGGAAAAGTCACCTGAAGCGGAAAGGCCCCAACTATTGTAACACAAAATAACTGACTGAACTAAGGACAGGAACCAGAGTTTCTATCTCATCTTAGTCTCATTGATAACCTTAAAGTCATATAATACTAGGGTGACGATATATTAATTTATTGACCAAGACACTTTTGAAACTGAAAGGTGGTGCTATTAATAATTATGCAAAAATAACCAGGACTGTCCTACTTAACATTCACCTGTAAATATTTCCTTACCTTCAAGGAAAACCCTTTAAATGATTCCGGTTTCAAACCCGGCTGTTGCCTGTTTTTGGGAATAATTTTACTAGAACAAAACCATGCTCATTAGTTTACATATTGTCTATGTCTGCTTTTGTCAACAGTTAAGTTGATGCGACAGACTTGTATGGTCCGCAAGCCTAAAATATTTAGTATTTGTTACAGAAAGAGTTTGCAAACTCCTGTTCTAGGCTTAAGTAATTCAGAGACACTGTCTTCCAAGTCCACAGTCACACCTGAGTGCTATTCTCTGACAAGAATAAAATAGCACATGACTTTTCTTATGATAAGCATAGATTTTTATGTGTAAATTCTGTATTTAAAATGAAACTAAAATTTATAAAAAGTACAGCTTCCTCACGGGCACCAAATTTTCAGAGGATTCTGTCAAACTAAAAGGAATTCTGTCAAACTAAAAGCTACATCAAAGAAAATAGGAATACCTGAGTGTCTTGTTTAAGAATATGTCCTGGCTGGTATAGCTCAGTGGATTGAGTGTGGGCTGTGAACCAAAGGGTAGCTGGTTCGATTCCCAGTCAGGCAGGGCACATGCCTGGGTTGCGGGCCAGGTCCCCAGTGGGGGCCATGTAAGAAGCAATTACACATGGATGTTTCTCTCCCTCTCTTTCTCCCTTCCTTCCCCTCTCTCTAAAAAAATAAATAAATAAAATCTTAAAAGAAAAAAAGAATAATATTATGTATATGGAATGGTCAAAGGAACACAACTATTTAATATATAAATAGAAAAAAAGATGTGGGGTTGGGAAGGCACAGGAAGGGCTATCACTGGAGGCCAGCATGATGTGGTGACTCACTGCTCTGCTCTTGAGTGTGGCCACCCAACTGGAGTCCTCATGTTTTCTAAGCCTCATCTGTGAAACTGGGGTAATAACAGAACCTTCTTCACAGGGAGGTGTTAGCATCAGATGAGATGGAAAGTGTTCAGCTGCTGTTGCTGCTTTTATTAAATTAGTCATTTGTATTATTGGTATTATTGAAGAGCTAGTAGGCATTTTTCTGTCAACAAAATTAAAACAACCAGGGTTATATTTCAGGTAGGCAGATTTCAGTGCAACTTAAGAAAAAGTCTTATCACCTTCCTGCCTGGCAGGCAGTCAGATCAACAGACATTCTTATAACATGGAGAGTTCAAAATCCCTGACACGGCCCCCAGAGGCGATGTGACCCTCTAACAGTGAAGATGCAGAAGGGACTGCAGGAGAGTGATTAATTTGTACTGAATGATTTCAATGTTTCTTTCTCTGTGACTATGTTTAAGAAAATTTTAGGTATGCATGAAAAATGAATACATATCATCTAATTGGTAGGGGAATATGATACACTAGAGATTAAGTGGATATCAGCAGATTATTGCAAACTCTTTAAGGTTTAAAGGACAAGCAACTCAAAATAGAGTAAGAAAACAAGCTGGTTCCATTTTGCCATAAAGGTGACGGGAAGGACAAGAACACAGATTCAATGAATGCCACATGCTGATGGGTTTAACCCAAGAAGTGCCCGGGTCCCAAACAACAGACCCAGTGGTTTAGGCTGGCAGGATCCTGCAGAGGCACATCATGTCCAGTTGCTGCTGGGTCCGTTCCACCTGTGCCTATTGACCATTTGCCAGGTACCTGAGACTAGGCCCTGGCTCCCTCTTACCGCAGCCTGTCTTGTCTTTAGCAGACCTGAACATGCTCCGATTCACTGACCATGGCAGGTGGGAAGATAGCTGCCTTTATAATGGGCCTGTGCCTGTTATTCCGGATGAAAAATAAGTGTGGCCACAAGGAGAACAGACTCATGCACACCAACAGCAAGCACATTCATTTACTGGGCGCAGAGTAGAATTAGGGCTTACAATGACTGCATTCTAAATCCACCATGAATGACTGTATTAAAAATTACTTCTAAAAATATCTTAAACTCAAAAAGAAATAAAACACAGTTAGTACTGTCTATATGTAAATCAATCTAACGTGGCCAGTTTTTTTTTCCCTTCCACCATTGGAACAGATCACTTTCTTTGGTTAAGTATCAGGCGAAATAGCTGGCTTGCATTTAGGGGCAATGGGGTAAGAAAAGTAATCCTAGACAAGATGGGGCAAAAGTAGGTTTAGATGTGAGTATACGAAACACAGAATTTACTCTTGTATTATTATTATTTACTAATTCTTATATTATTTTCCATACAAGCAACTATAAACCTACTTTTGCCCCACCCTGTACATTACTTTGGTGGCACGATACTCAGTGTTGTGTGGTTATGGTATTAATGTGGGCCATGCAGCTTCTCTCTATTTTGCCTGGGGAAGTTTACATATTGTTTCTTACCTTGTCTCCCTACCCAGAACAGCTTTTGCCCTAAACAACCCCCTGACCCACTAACCCATCACCATTGCCATTACTGTGGCTCTCTCCAACTTCTTTCCCTTTCTCCATCTTGATCATAAGGCAGTAATGGCTCTGAAGGAAGCCTGGATTCAAATCATGACTCCAGCATTAATTATCTGTGACCTTCAGAAAATTAACTATCATATTTGACCTTGAATTTCTCCAATAGCAAATTCATAATACCCCAAGGGATTCCATCATGACAAAACTCTGAGAGCAGCACCACATACATTACAAACAGTGACAGCCAGCACATAGATGGTACATAGTCTCTCCCTTTATCGGCGACCAGTTAACATTTTGGCTATTTTCTTCTTTTAAAAAGGAAATTTAAAAACAAATTTTTTTAAAAACGTTTCCCCAACAATGTGGGTCAATGGGTTGAGCATCATCTCACAAACTGAAAGGCAGCTGGTTCGATTCCTGGTCAGGGCACATGTCTGTGTTGTGGGCCAGGTCCCTGGTTCAGGGACTATGAGAAGCAACCACTCGATGTTTTTCTCACACACTGGTGTTTCTCCCTTTCTCTCTCCTTTCCCCTCTCTCTAAAATAAATAAATACAATCTTTAAAAAATTTTTAACTTTAATTTTTAATCACTTAAAATGAATACATTTTAACTTATAAAAATAATATATAAGTATTCTGGAAATTTTATAAAGTGCAGAAAGGAAATAATAAAAAGAAAGCTCTCCAAAAAACAGTAATCTCATTTTGGAATATTTTCTCTCTGGTCTTTTTAAACATTTTGCATAATTAAAGTCATACTGCATACAATTTTTGTACTGCCTTTCTGACATTTTAGTTCTGCCTGTTTGACTTACTTTTTTAATATTAGGCTCAAAAATGACCAATGAGTTTGTCAATGTTCTTTGTTATTAACAACTCTGGACATATAATTTTAATGGCTGCAAAATATTCAATTACATGGCAATGTCAAAATTTATTTATCAACCCAACACTGGACCCGCTGTTGCCAATTTTTCATTATAGTAATATAAGGCTGCCCTGAACATCCTCCTGGATAAACCTTTGTCCACACGGTTACTAGGTTCCAAATCACTTTTTCTAACCAGTAGGAAATCTAGTGTGTACTAAGGGGATATCCCAGCAAGCCTGGGAAACAAGGCAGAAAAGAGAGACCACCTACTTCACACTGCTGCCAAAGCTGTACCACTCACCGCTACCATGTTCAGATGTATCACAACAAATAGGAGAGCACCTCTGACCGTGGTGGCCAGACTGTCCCACGGTGGGAACATTGCTCAGTTAGCAACCATAGACAAGTCACTTTCCATTCAAGGCTTTGTTTTCTTCAGCTATAAATCTAGAAGCTGAAATGAGATTATTTCAATATCCCTTAACACCTTTAGAACTGAACAACTTGTTTTAGACTAAAAGAATAAGCTTTAGAGACCCAGTGGTGACTTTCCACAGCAATTTTACAGTCGGATTTCTCTAATGCTGAATCACGACTTGAGGCCAACCATCGCAGCAGTTACTGAGAGCCCCTGGCCTGAGCCCTCAGTCAGGCTCTGTGGCAAGAGTCTGACGGAAGGAGAAACAAAGCCCTGGCTCAGCATGGAAGGGAGAGCATGAACCTGTCGTGGAGAGTACTGAATGCTCACAGAGCCTCATTCGGCAACACTGCTTTTTTAGCATTGTCTGCTAGAAACCACATGTCCAAATGTGTTTGCTGGTCACTAACAGGCTATCAGGCTGGTAAGTCTAACAGACACCCTGAGTTAGGCCCTGAGGTCCACAGAGAACCCTCAGCTGAGAACCACTCACTTGAGTCTTCTTTAGTCTTACCCAAAATTTACTTAATTTGATTATCTGCTTTATTTTGCTTTTCCAAGCCAAAGCAGATGGGAAACTCGTAGGTCAGGAATGAGAAGTGAGACTGAAGAAGAGTTAAAGGCAGGCTAACTGACAATAGCAAGAAAGGAGAGCTGGTGGAGGACTGCAAAAGAAAGCAAAAGCAGGCAGAAGAATAATTTTAGCAAAGCAGTCAGGGGTCACTTATTGTAGGAGCAAGCTGTTGGTGTCCCCTGGAAGCATTAATGGTACAGCTACTGGTGTTCGAAAGAATGATCCTGGTTAACAGCCATCATTGAAGAGGATGCAGAAATCTGAATTTGTAAGACTTTTAGTTTAACTTCCATCAAAAGTGTTTCAAATAAAAAAGGGATAAGCTTTAGTTATCTGTAAATAGAGTCGCTCATGTTGAGTATCTTGTGTGATGAAAGTCTCAGGGGGGCAAGCTGATTCAGGACAAACCATGCTGAAGTGTGCTTGCTGAGCAGGGCAGATGCTCCACAGCAGGATCTGAGAGGGCAGACACTCCTACTGACTCTGGCCTTCCACACAGCCCCTTAGAGAACACTGGCTCTGCTCTCTACTTTCCCCTTTCCCAAATTCAAACCAGAAACAAAGGATCTGCTATAACATTATTAGGCCAACTAACAACACAGCTACCTCTAGGGTGGGGAAAGCAAATGATGATGGTAATTAAAAAGAACTTTCATACACACTCACACACACAATTTTACAAAGGCTGGAAGAAAATATGGCAAAATGTTGGGGGCTATAAATTCTGGGTGTCGAGTATATAAGTGCTGTTATGATATTCTTGGGATTGTGAGTGTGTAATGTCTGTGCTTTCTAAATACCTCCCAAAACAAAAGATAATAAGCTTCTGCCCCCTCCAGCGGAATGGCACTAAATCACTTGTCTATGAGTCCGTCTACTGCAGTGATTTTCAACTTTTTTTGTCTCATGGCATACATCAACTAATTACTAAAATTTTGTGGCACAACGAAAAAATATATTTTTTGCCAATCTGATAAAAAATAGGTATAATTGTGATGCACTCACATCAAAAGCTATTGTTGTTTTGGCTGTTACCATTTTTTAATTTGGCAATCTAAGGGAAAAGGAGCCAGTGTCCATCACTAACTAGTCAGGTTCTGCATGTTTTAAAAATTCTTGTGGCACACTGGTTGAAAATCGCTCATATATTCAAATACCTCCTGCTGTGCTGTGCCTACTATCAGCCAGGTGCAGGCCAAGCCACTAGGACGCAGTGGTGACGTAGCAGATTAAGTCCTAGCCCTTATAAAGCTTCCGGTACCTCCAAGCGGTTTATGCTGCATTTTTCTTCCATTCTTTGAAATCTTAGAAGACAGAGAGAAGGAAGTGTTTCATCTCATTCTACATCTTGTTTCACTCAGAACAAAATCTGCACGCCTGGCCCTAGACCACAGGACCTTACCTGAGAGTCTCCTACCTCCCTTCCAACCCCACCTCAGCTTCTCCCCACATTCATATGGCAGCACAGTGGCCTCTTTCACATCTTAGGCCCTTTGTCCTGGCCTGGAACACCCTTGCCTAACTCTTCACATGTCAGGCTCTTCAAATCCTTTGGATTTCAATTCACGTCTCACAACCTCATTAAAAGGCCTTCCCTGCATCTTTTGTCTAAAATGCCAACCTTCATCACTCTGCCACACCACCTGACATGTTCTCATACTTAGATCCTCAGTAGGTTTCAATGTCCCCTACACTGTCCTCCCCTTCCCCATGCCACTCCAGCCACACATGCCTCCTTGCTATTCTCACACACACTGGTCTCCCACAGGCTTAGGACATTCTTCCCCTCAGGGAGACACCGCTGAGCTGACTCCCTTACCTCCACAAACCTTCTCGGTGAAGCTTTCCTGGATTACCAATTAAAAACTGCAGCTTGTCCTCTCCCCTGCCTCACCCCTCCAGATACCTTTTATCTTGCTTTACTTTTCTTTGTTGGATAGTACTTACCACCTACTAACACGCTACATTATTTAAGTATTTACTTTGGTTATCGCTTATTGCCTGTCTCCTGCATTAGAAAATATGACATGCAAGAAAATAAATTTTTGTTTTGTTCACTGATGTATCAACAGTGCCCTTAGTAATGATTCAATGTTGAACAAACCCATTTCAGAGCAATCACCTTTCTTGTGTACCTGATTACTCATTAACTCTTTCCCCCCGAGACAGCCAGAGCAAGAGCAAGCACCATGAGGCCCCAGCCTTCTTGTTTAATCTGCATGCCTAGCATGTAAAAAAGAATCAGACACATCTGAGGTGCTCAGTAAATATTTGAAACAAAAGACGACACTGCCAGGCTGGATCCAATGTGAGTTTTTCTAAAAAAGGACTTCATGGCTAATTTCAGCTACCCATTTTCCTCTGATTCCCTGAAAGAATCTAAGCCATCTGAAAAGGAATCATTATTTTAACTAGCATAATCATGACACAAAAAAATAATTATTTCACTTATTCCATATCCCATATTTGGAAATCAGCTTCAGACTGTAATTGCTGCCTAAATCCCAGTAGTAAACAAACCAGCTTTGCATTTTATATGTTACCATGAGGTTCTCCAGGTTTGCGCTTTCCAGCCAAAGAAATGTTGACACAGTTGCACACCAAGTTTCAACATGCTGATCATGTTAAAATAGTGCACAAGAAATATTTTTCCACTTTATAAAAAGCCAGACTGTTTACATGCTTAAGTGGCCAGAGACTTTGCTATCTGTGTGTGGTCCTGAAGTTTCAATATCATAACCATGAACACGAAGTGGAGCAGCATGCAGCAAACCAGTTGATGTAGTTCCACAGCCAAATTCGGAATCAAGATGTTGCTAACATCATAAACAGGCAGGATAAATTAGCAAGAGCTAACTCATAAATGGGTAGGTTAAAGGGGAGGGGGCTTTAAAAATCAAATTTTAATAATCTTTAAAGAAAAAATAATAATTTTATATAACTAGGTTATGTTTACACATATATAATATAGCAAAATATATATTAAGACCAGAAAGACAGCAAAAGAGAAAGAGCATGAGAGAGAGGACAGAAATAGCTCACAAGGCCTTCAGCCTACAGATTTCTAGTCAAGATCACATACAAATATGGTGAGCACAGTATTAACTACAAGCCCAGAGTCAAGTGACAGAAAGATCTGTGAAAAGGTTCCCAAGCATGGGTCTTCATATGAACGTTTGAGAGGTGAGAGGTGTTACTTAGGCTTGGCCTAGTAGCTCACCCTGGCCTTGAGCAACCTCCCAGGAGCCCTCACCAGAGCAGGGGCCCCAAGTTCACAGCCCGGCCAAATGTGAAGACATGCCCTGCGCCTCCTTTATCTTTTCCATTTTCCAAGTAACACTAGCCTTGGGCCACAATAATTCAGTCTTTCTCCAAGCTAGAAATAGAATTTAAGCAGGGCTCCACCCTGTGCAGACAACATGTAAGTGAAAAAAGACCTCACAGAAAGAAAAATTGTCTACATCTCATGAACTGAAGACATGCACACATTCCCAGAGTTGAGGATTTAAATGCTCAACACAGTTTCTGGATTCTGGGCTGTCTGCATCTATCATTACTCTTAAGTCTCCAAGTGCTTCAGGTTAGTGAGGACTGCCGGTTCTCACATTTTAAATAGCTCTCCACTTGAAGAAAGTCCTCAGTACACTGTGTCTACACAAAAAAACAAATCACTTAATGTAAGCAAGTTCATGTTGCAACATGAAATGCCACTTTCCATTTGAATGCCAAACACACGAATTGTTATTCTCAGTTGACTGAATAAGTAAAAGAATGGTACTTTATTACAATTATTTTCCTGGCATTATTTTTTTCTTTCTACAATTTCTTTTGCAGTCTTACACAGCTATAAGTCAGTATAGTTTCCCTGTTGCTATGACAATGATGTAAATAAGTCAACTTTAAAATTCACTTTGGGGGTATGGAGCCACCATATTTCTGGCTACCTAAGCCAGGCTGGGTGTGTGTTGCACACTCTTCCCTGCAGACAGAGGATCACGGCCACTTCATTGGCCTCCCTCTACTGCAGCCACCTCCTTTCAGGCCAGAAAAATCCCACACGCTTCTCTGAGGCCCCTCTCTAACTGCTGAGATTCCTACATACAGATCCTGTAATGGTCTCCTGCTGCATAAGGAGAAGAAGGTAAGTCTCATGCTACACTTCTCCAAATGCAGAACTATGATTAGAAGAGCATGGTATGCATGTGCCTCCTCAACTCCACCAAGGATCTACAGCTCCTCCCACTTGCTACACAACAATGCCTCAGAAAAATGATACTGTAAAGAGCCCTAAGAACACCTTTGGAATGGCAGAACAAAGGGTCTGGGAGAGCTCTTGAGAAGAGGCTCTTTACATCCAAGTGGCACTTTCCCACATTTCCACTACTTCTCACTGTCCTGCGGTGTAGCCTTCCCAATCTATCTCACTGGATACCCAGGAGCTCCCACAAGGGACCAGTACTACATCTGCAGGAGGGTAGTTCTACCTGTATTTCAGGGAATTCTCCTTTCATTGTCGATCTGTCCATTCCCCCAGGGCTCCTGGACCTCAGAAAAAGAAAGTACACATGACTCACTTAACTGAATCCCAGTCCAGGGCCTGGAGATGAAAGATCCTAGTCTTCAGATAAGCCAATCATTAAAGACAAAAGTATTTAGAGAATCTTGTTGCTGTCGAAAAGAGATCAACTCTGCTCTCCCTTCTTACAAGGTGTGTAGACCTTCTTCCTCACAGCATGGCAAGTTGAACTGTGTCCCCCTAAAAGATATGTTGAAGTCTTAATTTCCAGTACCTATGAATGTGACCTTATTTGGAAATAGTGTCTTTATAGACATAATCTAGTTAAGATGAGGTAGGGTGGGCCCTTGCAATATGACTGGTGTCCTTTGAAGAGAAGACAGAGACACACAGAGAAAGATGGCTGTGTGATCATGGAGGCAAAGATTAAAACTATGTATCTACAAGCCAAGGAATGCTAAGGACTGCCAGCGAATACCAGAAACTAGAAGACATCAAGGAAAGACCCAACCCTAGAGCCTTGAGAAAGCATGGTCCTGAGGATACCTTGACTTCGGACTTCTAGCCTACAGAACTTGGAGATAATAAATTGTTGTTTTAAGCTACCAAGTGTGTTGGACTTGGTATAGCAGCCTAGGAAACTAATACAAAGAACAGTCTCTGTCTTGAGCTAAAAGAAGGTTACGGCATTTGTAAATGGAGGTGTCCTTCCGATGAAAGCAAAGCTGCCTGTGAAAGCATATGGATACACATCAGATCCTCCAGCGGTACGGTGGCAGCAGGCTGGCCTATAACAAGGACACCTTGAAAGGCCTGTAACAAGAAGGCCGGTGAGGTTGAAGCCCCGTGGGCCTGTGGGTGTGCACGCTTGTGCACAGCACTCAGTCAGATCACAGAGGGCTTGAGAACACGGGCTTTGCCTCTGCGAGTGGCACGATCTGACAAGCGTTTAACAAGATCACTCTGGCTGCTACATGGAGAACAGGAAGAGTGAGGGCAAGGGCAAGGGCATAGGTAGGGAGGCCAGGTAGGAGGCTCCTGCAGTTACTGCAACAACTTTGCTAACACCAAAGATTATAAATCTTGGCCAATGGGATGCAGTTAATTCACTCCCCTTCTGAGTACATATCCTAAATAAAAAATAATAAACTATTTCAGCTTTATGTAGTGAAAAATCTGTCCATTCTTTGCTTAGTGAAACTACACACAAATCAAAGATCACATCTACATTTATTTAAGGAGATATGACCTTGCTTATTCATCAGAATTCTCTAAGAACTTCATACCCATTACATCCTTATAGGCAGTCAAAACCTTCAAAAGCAGAACATGTTCTAAAATAACGAAATATTCAATTTCTTGTAAGTCTCAGTCTCTTACATGGAAATGAGGAGAAATAATACTTGAGGACAATAAACTTTTCTTCATGGTGACAACAATTCTCATTCACCATCAGACCTTTTAAAGTCTGTTTGCCTAGATAAATAGAAGCAAGCATAACCCGCCATCTGGCACGACCACCACCTCTTTGCGGCTATATAAGTAATGAGCTCTTTGCCAGGAGAGGGTCTCTGGCAGCCCTGCCCATAAGACTCGAGAACCATGAGGAATGGCAACAGTGAAGAGGAGGTAAAACAACGAGTCTTCTGAGGAGAGAAGTATTTACCAATTAGCAGTTACACCCCTGAAGGAAGGACATCTTCTGTGGTACATGAGCACTTCATCCCTAGAAACCCAGAGAGGCTCTACCAGCTCTATGGCAACTGCAGTCAACTTGTAACTCTTCCGTGAAGGTGGACTCAATTTATGGATGAGGACAGCTCCTTTTTAAAGCTCAAGTTCCTTCTACTTACTAGCATCTTTTTTGACAGCACAGACCATGGGAGGAGGGGAGAATAAATTAAATTCAAATTTAAATAGAATCACTAATGTGTGGTAGAAATTTTTCTCCTGTGGCTAAGAGCACTGGTTCTGGAACTAGACAAGGAGGAGAGCAAAAGACTGTTTCAGTGCATTAGTCAGGGTTCTTCAGAGACACAGGACCAACAGGATGTGTGTGTGTGCTTGTGGAGAGAGAGGGAGAAAGATTTATTTCAAGAAACTGGCTTACACGATTGTGGGGGCTGGCAAGTCTGAAATATGCAGGGCAGACCAGCATTCTGGAGACCCTGGGAAGAGTTCATGTGGCAAGCTTGAGTCCAGAAGGCAGTCTGGAAGTGGAATTCCTTCTTCCTTGGGAGACCACAGTCTTTTCCCTTAAGGCCTTTAAGTGACTGAACACAGTCCACCCACATTATGGAGGGTAATCTGTTTTACTCAAAGTCTATGAATTTAAATGTTCATCTCATCTAAAAATACCTTCGCAGCAACACCTAGACTGGTGTTTGACCAGACACAGGTAGTATGGCCTAGCCAAGTTAACACATACAATAATCCATCACACAGTTTCTCACCTGAAAAAAGGGCAGAATGACACAAGATGGCTGTGGCTCTTACCTGAGATACTCATGGTGCATGTGAACAGGCTCATATATACACATACATGCTAGCCACATTATCGTGAGCACTGCCACTACTACCACTAGTGTCTATATAACTATACAGAGTAAGGGCAAACGTTTCACCTATTGTAGCCACCATCAATGCGAGCACATATGGTAAACTAGTACTTTATATGGCAACCTTCATGGTTTATAAATACAGTACTTCATCCCCAACCCCGCATCCACTGAGACAGTTTCCAAGACCCCCCCAGTGGATGCCTGAAACCTGAAACCTCAGTACCAAACCCCAGATATACTATGTTTTTTTCCTATAAATACATGCCTTTTCACTTACAGGAAGCATTTTATGGCTTTGACATATCCAAATTCCCAGCATCACTAATCTCCTGCTTTGCGGCCACTAATAAGGTAAATAAGGTACTTGAACACAAACACTGTGACACTTCGACACTTGATCTGATAACCCAGATGGCTGCTAAGTGAGTAACAGGCAGGGAGCACATACAGCGTTGGAGACACTGGACAAAGGGATGATTCACATTCTGGGCAGGACCGCATGAGATTTCATCACAATCCTCAGAAGGGCATGTTATTTAAAACTTAGAAACTATTTCAGAAATTTTTCTTTTAATATCTTTGGACCCCAGTTTTCAGTGGGTAACTAACACCACAGAACGTGGAACCATGGATAAGCAGGGGACTACTATAGGTATAGTCATATAAACCAAACCATCAACTGATCTCATCAAACATCATCTGGCCAGTGGAGAAGGAAGTCCAGGCCAAATGAACTTGTGAAAAAACTGACTGATAGGAGAGTGCTCTGATGCATTATCATACCCTGGTATACCTGGCCTTAATCTGTGCTTACATCACACATTCTGCATTTGATGCCTGGGCTTGCAATTATCTTTACCAAAAGCATGACACCATATAACAAAGTTGGCTACAAAACAGAATCTCAAAATGAGTGACTAGTGCATGGGGTGGGACAAAGGATATAATGGTAGACCCTTAGGAAAGCCCATCTTTTTCTCACACATGTAAAAACAACATGTAGGATCTTGACACATAACATGACTGATACAGGCCTTCTCCTATCCCCAGAGCTCAGACAATAATGTCTAATAAAGAGGCAAGATTCTTAAATAATCATGTAATCTCCTGACAGAGGGGTATGTATTTCTTAAATTAATCATCTCAGAACCGTACAATAACCATGTTTTAACCACGGCTTGCTTTATTCATCTTGACATGTGCCATTTCCTGAAATCCAGTTACTGAGTTCACTTATACCTTTGACAGCAGTCATTAACCCTGTCAGCTATGTTAACTCTTGGAGAGCCACTGAGAAACTAGGTTATAGTTTATGATGAAAGTGTAGCATTTGTTTTTTACTGTTTTGATTTTTAAAGATTAAAAACATTAAAAAATATATATTTTATCTCAAAAAGATTCTTATGCTACCATCTGTAAAAGGGCGGAAATAATGCCTTTGTTCTCATGTGCCATCATACCTTCTAGTACTTTCAGAGATACCAGAAAATTCCTCTTGTTCCTGCATGATGTGGACCCATTGAGCCTTGAATAACATGGGAGTTAAGGGCACTGACTCCTACACAGTGGAATATCCATGTATAACTACTAATAGCCTAGTATTGAGCAGAAACCTTACCGATAACATAAATCAGTTGATTAACACATATATTATAATGTATCCTACACCGTATTCTTACAATAAAGTAAGCTAAAGAAGAGAAAATGTTAAGAAAATTGTGAGGAAGAGAAACTAATTTACAGTATTTATTGAAAAAACTCCACATGTAAGTAGACCCACACAGTTCAAACCTGTGTTGTTCAAGGCTCAACTCTACTTTTACTATGTCTAAATATTTCCTGTCCCAGTAATACAAGTGAGAAGATGATGCACATTAACTTACATAAAAATTATCATACATACAATAGAAATGGTTTTCCAAAAAGTAACCTATTAGTGAGTCCTGAAATCAGGTTGCTGGTTCACAGTCAATATTTCGTTTTACTGAAAATAATGAATGGTCTAGAATTGAATAAAGCAAAGTATATTACATGTTTGAAAACATTTTTAAAACAATACAGAAGTTAAATATGGTTTGCGACACTTTTGTTTGAATTTTGCTTGTATGAATGCATGTATACATACATGTTGTTCCTGTTCCACTTGATGCACTTATTGGCTGATTGTTGTACATGTCCTGACCGCAAATCAAACCTGCAACCTTGGCCTACCAGGGTGATACTCTAACCGACTGAGCTACCCGGCCAGGGCCACACATATTGTTCATATACGTGTTTGAGTACTTAAAATCATGTAAAATGTATTTTTTATTGTAAGTAGAATCAAAGTTTGAAGGTGGACAAGTGTCCCCATTTAATTAAAGAGAGTAAATCTCACAGGTCCAAGCCACATATGATGTAAAGAACCAAGGGAGAAAGGTTGTATTAAACCCATAATGTCTGTCATCAAAGAAATTAATAAGATCACTAAATACATAATAAACATTTGTTCATACATATAGTTATGCTAATAATAATTATACAAACATACAAATTAAGGAGCAAAGAAGTCTTAAAATTTAAAATATATATTTCATTTTTAGCTAAAATCACTTCAATAAAAGCCTATTGTCCAATTACTTAAGTTCTTCTTTCCAACTTAGAAGAAAAGAAGCCAATAAGAATTGTCATTACTATCATCATTGTAACCTGTACAAGGGTAGATGATATGATCACAAAATAAATTTGTTTAAAGCAGGAATTGGAAAAGTTAGATGACTTTTTAAAAAGAATTTTAATAGTTAATAATACTGTAATAATGACATATGATGCCAGATGGGTATTAGACTTATTGGGGAAATCACATCATAAGGTATATACATGTCTAATCACTATGTTGTACACCTGAAACTAATATAATATTATATGTCAACTATACTTAAAAAATAAATTTAGCCCTGGCTGGTGTGGCTCAGTGGATTGAGTACCAGCTTGCAAACCAAAAGATTACTGGTTCAATTCCCTGTTAGGGCACATGCCTGGGTTGCAGGCTAGGTCCCTAGCTGAGGGCGTGTGAGAGGCAACTGATTGATGTATCTCTCATGCATCTACGTGTCTCTTCCTCTCTTTCTCCCTCCCTTCCCCTTTCTCTGAAAATAAATAAATAAAGTTAAAAAAAACTAATTTAAAAACTTAATATGGATATTTAAAAATGTGAATCCTGATAATCGCTAGATTAGCAGGATGATCAGTGTAAGGTATAAAAATGTCAAATCACTATACTGTACACAGGAAACTAATATAATATTGTATACCAACTATAGTTAGATAAAAAAGGCAGTTACAAAACAATATTATTATTGTATGACCCTAATTTTAATTTTAAAATATTTATGTGAAATATTAATAAAGACAATAAGATGCTAAGAGTAATATATCTAATTAAGACATAAGGGTTACTTTAATTTTCTTCCTTGACGTTTTTTAATTTCTGAATTTTTCATAATACACACCTGTAAGGCTTGAGATTTAAAAAAATAAATCTTTTTTTTTAAAAAAGTAATAAAAATGTGAATCCTGAGAATAAAGAACATAGCCTCAATCACAATGGGGTACAAGTTCCAACTGTGATTGTCAAAAAAAAAAAGTTGTCAAAAGTTCCAAAGAACCTTCCATAAAGATTGCACAGTAAGTTCTAATTTTGTAGCATACCTGTGGCAATGATCAATTTTTAAAAACCATCTACACACTATTGCAATAATAAATAAAGCCAATTTCAAAACTGAAGAAAACAATGGCATGAGCCAGAAATAGATGTGAAATAAGCAAGAAGGGTAAAAAGCATGGACTGGCTCCAGCGAAGTAATAGAAGAGAGAACCTCTAAGACCAGATTGAATGGGTTCGGGAGGGACTACTCAGAAGAAAACTGCTAACCAGTGACTTAGGGTACCAGCATGAAAGGAAGCTACTATCACAGAGAAACAGGAGAACACTAACACAGTCTTGGCAGCTGAAGAGAGGTGCCACTGGCTCAGCCAATGCATTAACATCTATTTCACTGCAGGAGAGATGATCTGAAATTACATCGCCTATTTCATCAAATCTAAGATACCATCAATTGTAAGGCATATTATTACTTTACATACCACTAAGAAAAATATTGCCAACTAAAATTATGGTTTAGCATCAATTATAGATGTACTGCAATCTGAAAGATTTTAAAACATGAAACTAATGAAAATAGTCTATGACTTGGTTCTAGACCCCATGCTGGAGGAGTTGAGGGATGACAGCTGGTTGTCAGTGAAAAAAGGCAATTTTTTAGAAAATGAAGATTAGGGGTGAAGATTTCATACAGAGGAAAATAGAGGAAAATTAAGCAACCAAGATGAAGAAGAAGAAGCCAGTACCGCCACCCACTCAAAATGAGCCTCCAAATCAAAATTCCAAAATATATGAAGAATTCTAATGTTAAGAAAAGTGAGCAACAAAATCAAAGACAAATAATTTTCTGCAAAAGTCTAGTAGACTGAAAAACAAGTTATGTTTCAGAGGTTTAAAGAAATAAATAAAAGCACAGTTTTCATTACAAATATTGAATTATAATAGAAAAAGAAACAAAAAAATACCAAAAGAACAAATTAGAACTCTTGGAAAATATTTTTTAAAATATTTACACACCCAAAGTCTAGACTGAAGTAAATTAACAACAACAAAAAAACCCCAGTAAACCAGTAGATAGCACTGAGGAACTTCCCCAGAACATAGCAGAAAGAGAAACAAACACATATAAATGAGAGAACACATATGTCATGGAAGATAATTTGAAAGGCTGCAACAAAGCTGGAATAAGCATTCCAGCAAAGGAAAATGGAGGGAGTGGTGGAAAAATAATATCTGAAGAGAATATAGTGAAGAATGTTCCAAAACTAAGGAAATGATTCCCCAGATGAAAACACCTTTGGGTACAAAGCAAAAAATAAATCCACAAGTGGACACACTGTAGTGACACCATAAAATAATAGGGATAAAAAAATCTGGAAAGCCTAAAAGCTGTCATAGTATTATAGAAGATTTCTAATCAGCAAGCAGTGAAATAGTACCTTTAAAATGCTCACAGAAAAGTCATTGTGTAAAACCATTTCTGATATCAAATACTTAATACAATGTATTATTATCCACAGACCCCCACAATCTCTTACTAAAAGGACTTCCAAAGGATGTCCGTCAACTGGAGGAAAGGCATGCAATAATACATGATACAATGAGTCCAGATACTGACTTTTAAAAATGACACACACAAAGGCATATAAATTTAACTTCTGATTGAAAAAATAAATTTATTTTGTATTTAAAAAACTGTGGAAGTTGTCCAATGTCTAATAAAATGTACTCAGTTGTGACCAAATATGTAAAAAGGCTAGAAATGCTGAATAATTATAGAATTTGTTTGAAATTTTTAGAATGAAATATGTGTGAGAGTCATTGTGGATGGTCTGACATCAAACCCCATTCTCAATTTCTTTCCAGTTTCCTTCCAGTTGTGGGAGGCTCAGGGTGCAATTCTGGCCAAACTAGAAGTCTCTTGGGTGATAGTCTCCAAAAAGTCTTCTTTTACTAAAAAAAAAAAAAAAAAAAAAAAAAGGTCCTCTTTAGGGCACCTTTCTTTGCCCATTTGCCCTTTCCCAATTTTTTCCTGCCTGGTACATGGGATGCCTGGAAATGCAGCAGCCAGCTTGTAGCCTCAAAGCAGCAAGAATGAGGAAATGCCCATGTGTTAAGGATGATGGACCAGAAAGCTGGAATGAGCCTGGGTTCCAGGTGGTAGGTCCACCTACAGATTGTGTGTTGCGCAAGAAAAATAACCTCCATTTGTTTATACCTCTCTAATTTAGGATTTTCTACTTATTTTAAGTATACAATAAAAAGAATTATGAATAAGCTCTGTAAGAACAGAACTACTATCTATATATAGTAGTTTTGAAGTCCCAAACCAAAAAGGGACTTCAAAAGGGAAGGAAACATTAAAAGTTTGGATTACTTCAGCAGAAAGTAGGAAAGGAGAAGATATAAAGAAAATAAATGGCAAGCAAAAATATTGTAGTTGAAATAAGTCCAGATATATCAATATTTGCAATTAATGTAACCAATGCACAGGTACAGGTTATTACACTGACCAAACCAAACAAATTAAAAGAGGTATCTGCTGCTTACAAAAGAGAAGATGCAAACAAACAAACAAACAAAAACTAGGAAAAGCAAATGATTACCAAATTTTAATCAAAATAAAAACTGGTATAAATATGAATATGAAACAGGTTGGGAAGATGGTGGCGAGACAGGTGGGAGCAGAGTCCACTTCCCCCTGCGCACAGGTGAAACACCAAGCCGGTCTTCAGAGGAACAGAGCAAAGGGCCAACAGTACCCCAGCATATATGAAGATTGGAGACCAAAAATTGCAGAGGACATTGAAAAATCAGACCTGAGACAATAAAACCTGGAGCTGCAAAAGACCAGAGTTGGACCAAAGAGGGATCATCCCAACATCTGAGACAAGTAGGTGGAAGCTGTGAACACCAGGATACCTGCTGGAGGAAGAAACCCAACAACAAAGGAACCACCAACAGATAAGAACAGAAGAAGGTGAAGGAAGGAGTGGAGGCCACACTAATTCAACTCAGGACCTATCTGGAAATACAACTAAATAGTGGAGAAATTACTCAGAACAAACAACTGAACGAGAGTAAGAAAGAATCCTCAAAACCTTGTACACACAGAAGAACTAGCTCCAACAAAACCTGCCCACAACTGCACAACAGAAATCAAGAGGTGGGGGACAGATTGACCCTCAGATAACCAGCTGGTGGGAAGGACCCACCAACCAAAGTCCAACAACAACCAAAAACCAAAGACATACCCAGAGCCAACATATACCACAGCCCAAGATCAGTAAGATCGGGAGATCAAGGAGACTGTACCACTAAATATCATAGGTGTTATACCACAGAAATTTACACCATAAATCCAGGGAGTCAGAATAGAGCAACTTAAGAAGCAGAGGCTAACAGGAAGAGTCTCACAAACAATGGGAAGACAAAGAAACAATCCCCAAATGAAAGGAAAGGAGGAAGTCTCAGAAACAATGCTAAATGAAGAAGAGGCAAGTCAACTATCAGATATTGAGTTGAAAAAATTGGTTATAAGGACACTTAATGAGCTCACACAGAATTACCAAAAACTACAGGGAAACTACAATTAATTCACTGCAAACTATGTCAACATGAAAAAGAAATAGAAACTATCAACCAGGGCCAAGAGGAAATGAAGAATACAATTTCTGAACTGAAGAACACAGTAGAAGGAATCAAAAGCAGGTTCGATGAAGCAGAGGATTGGATCAGCAAACTGGAGGACAAGGTAGAAAAAAAAAAAAAACACCCAGAATGAGCAAGAAAAGGAAAAGAGTCCAGAAAGAATGAAGAGGGGTTAAGGGAAATGCAGGACAACATGAAACAAAATAATACCTATATAATAGGGATATCAGAAGGAGAAAAGGAAGAGCAAGGGATAGAAAATCTGTTTGAAAAAGCAATGATGGAAAATTTCCCTAATTTGATGAGAGAAAAAGTAACACAAATCCAGGAATCACAGAGAGTGCCCATCAAGAGGAACTCAAAGAAGCCCAGTTCAAGATGCATCATAATTAAAATGGCAAAATTCCAAGACAAAGAGAGAATCTTGAAGGCAGCAAGGGAGTAACAAGAAGTAACACACAAGGGAGCCCCGATAAGGTTAGCAGCTGACTTCTCAATGGAAATGCTCCAAGCCAGAAGTAAATGACAAAAAGTATTCCAAATAATGAGAAACAGAGGCCTGCAACCAAGACTACTTTACCCAGCAAGGCTCTCAATCAAGATAGAAGGACAAATAAGGAGTTTCCCAGACAAAAGAAGTCTAAAAGAATACACCTCCACCAAACCAGCTCTGCAAGAGATGCTAAATGGACTGCTTTAAGGAAAGGAATGAAAAGAGAGAGAGGAACACAGGTATAAAAAACAGCAAAGAATAAGTACCTATCAATAATAACCTTAAATGTAAATGGATTAAATGCTCCAATCAAAAGACATAGAATAGCTGAATGGATAAGAAAGTATGACCCACACATATGCTGCCTCAAGAGACCCACCTCAGAACCAAAGACCTACACAGACTGAAAATAAAGGGCTGGAAACAAATTTTCCAAGCAAACAGACAGGGAAAAAAAGCAGGGGTAGCAATACTTATATCAGACAAAATACACTTCAAAAAAAAAAAAAAAAAGGCCATAAAGAGAGACCCAGAAGATCACTTCATAATACTCAAGAGAAGAATCCATCAAGAAGACACAAACATTGTAAATATATATGCACCCAACCTAGGCGAACCCAAATACATAAAGAAAATCTTGGAGGACTTCAAGAAAGATATTGACAGCAACACAATTATACTAGGGGACTTTAACACCCCACAGTCGAAGATGGACAGATCTTCTAAACAAAATATCAACAAAGATATTGTGGCATGGAACAAGGCCCTAGATGAAATGGACTTAACTGATATATAGAGAGAGCCTTTCATCCCAAAGAAGCAAAATACACATTCTTTTCAAATGCACATGGAACATTTTTAAAGATAGACCACATGATAGGACACAAAACAAGCCTCAACAAGTTCTAGAAAATTGAAATCATATCAAGCATTTTCTCTGACCACAAGGGACTGAAACTAGAAACAAATCTCAAGGAAAAAGAAACCCAAAACACTCAAAAACATGGAGATTGAATAACATGCTATTAAACAAGGAATGGGTGAAGAATAAGATTAGGGAAGAAATCAAAAAGTTTCTGGAAACAAATGAAAATGAACTCACAACAGTCCAAAACCTATGGGACACAGCAAAGGCAGTCCTGAGAGGGAAGTTCATAGCAATCAGGCCTACCTAAAAAGAATAGAAACATTTCAAATAAACAACCTACCCCTACACCTACAAGAACTTGAGGAACAATAACAAAGACAACCCAGAGCAAGTACAAGGAAGGAAATAAACAAGAGCAGAGCCAAATTAAATGACATAAAAACTAAAAGCACAATTTTAGGATCAACGAATCCAGGAGTTGGCTCTTTGAAAAGATAAACAAAATTGACAAGTCCTTAAGCAGGCTCATCAAGAAAAAAAGAGAGAGGATCCAAATAAACACAATCAGAAATGAAAGAGAGACTACAACTGATACTACTGAAATACAAAGGATTGTAAGAAATTGGTATGAAGAACTATATGCCAAGAAATTTGAAAACCTAGATGAAATGGACACATTTCTAGAAAAATATAACCTTCCAACACTGAATAAAGAAGAAGTAGAAAGAATGAACAGACTAATAACACCTGATGAATTTAGGGGGGGGCAGTGGTGGGAAGAAAATGCAGACAACTGTAATTGAACAAAAGTAATCAAAAATAAATAAATAAATATTAATATGAAACAAATATTAGCTAGAGAAAAAACATTAATATCAGTAAATATGAATACTGATGGTAAATATAGAATACAGAATGATAATAAAATAATCATGAATTTATTTGGATTTAGCAGCATGATTTCAAAATACATGAAACATAAACTGATAAAATTATGAGGAAAATGACAACTCCATAACCACGATAAGAGATAGTACCAGAAGCTCAAGGAATCAGGGGGAATATCTGAGCAATACAGTTAATGTGCTTGATCAGCTATTTAAATAAAATCCTGAACTTAATAAATGCAGAATGCCCATTATTTTCAATTATACATGGAACATTTATAAAAACTGACCAACTGCCAGGTCAGAAAGGAAGTCTCAACAAATTTCCAACAATTGCTATCATTCAGATCACATCCTCTAACTATAATCTAGGCAGTTAAATTAGAAAATAAATAATAGAAATGTTCTTTAAAAGTATTTGAGAAATTTAAGATGCAATCCTAAACTAAATCAGGAATTAACGAGGACATAACCATGAAAATAAAAAGTGTTAAAAAATTCACAACCAGGAAAGTACTATGTATCAAAACATACAACATGCATTTAAAGTGATACACACATGTAATTTTCTTATATGGATTTTTTAGGAAAGAACCAAAATAAATTCAATCTACAACAGTGTCAGAGAGGGTGAAGGAGAAAGTGAAAGAAATTAGAAATTAAACAGAAAATAAAAAATAGAAGTGAAAGAAATTAGAAATTAAACAGAAAATAAAAAATAGCAAATATTAACAGAATCAAATTCTGATTCACTAGAAAAATTAATTAAGCTGTCAAACCTCTTGAACAATGAATTACATTGGATAAAAAAATGACATAATCTTAAATACAGTAGAATTTTTTAAATAAAAGGAGAAAACTAATTCAATTCTATGTCAATATATTTGAAAACATGGATGAACACCCATGTCAGGCCAGTTTGACAACAGAAGTTTACCAAGTCTTCAAGGAATAGGTAATACCAATCTTATGCTAACTATTATTATAAAATATTTAAAATAGTGAAATTAGAAACAAAGTCCAAAAAAAGAAAGAAGATTAAAGAGCAAGCTCAGTTATTAAAGTAGTTTCAATGACCCTAAATTATGATATAGTATTGGCAAATCAGAGCAGAGTTTATCCCAGGAATAACACTGACAATATCAGAATATCTACTAATACAACATACTAAAGAAAAATATAATCAGTTCAATAAACTTTTTTAAAATCTTCAATATAATTTAATACTCATTCATGACACAACATGGTCATAAACGAGACCAATAGAAAACTTTTTTGATCTTAAAGGTGGTAACTAAGCCTAAAGCAAACACCAGTCTTAATAGTGAGGCTTTAAAATTCTTTCTCTTGAAGTCAGGCACAGGACAAGGATACACTAAATCTTCTACTCATTACTGTACTAGAGGCCCTACCCAGCTCAATGATTCAAAAAATAGAAAACAAACATATAAAAAATGAATAGAAGAGACAAAAGTGACCTTATTTGTAGGTAATGAGTATTTAAATTTTAAAAATTAAGGCAATCTTAGAGAAAGTATTAAAATATAAAACTATTTAAACAAACTATTAAAGCTATTAAAATAACAGAGTTCAAAAAGGTCAGTGGTTTCAATATCAATCTATCAAAATAAATAATTCTCTTAAGCCCTGTGATAACCTATTTCAAAATGTAATAGAATAAAGGTTTTATTTACAGTTAAAAACAAAATGCCTAGAAATAAACCTAATAAAAGATATTGCTTAAGGCTTTTATGGACTTCAAAGATAAGACAGAATCATAAAGATAACAATGCTCTCCAACTGATTTCTACTTCACTATTACTTGAATCAAAATCTCAATTTGTTAAGGAAGATCAAAGGCCTCAGAGTGGCCAAGACAATTGTGAAAATAAAGAAAAAGGCAGAACTCATTCTGTTGGATGAAAGACTCATGTTACAGTAACTAAAACAGTTGCCACTGGCATAGGAAGAGATAAAAATGAAGATAATAATGTATCAAAAATACATCTATGTATTATCTAGAATCATAATATAGAAAACAAAAGAGCATTATAGATTAGTGGGGAAAGAATACATTTTTGGGGGGCAACTGGTTATCCATTCGGAATTAAATAAAAGTAGATATAACCTACTTGATGTCATATGCAAAACTAAATAACAGGTAGATTCAAGACCTAAATATGAAAATCAAAATCCTTAAGTTTTCTAAGAATATATAGATTATATTTTAGTTGGAAAGATAGGTATTTTAAATCAGGCCCAAAACTGTATAAGCCATGAAAGAAAAGACAGATAAATCTGATTATAGTAGAATTAAAAACTTCTCCTCAACAAAAGACACAAGAAACAAACAAAAAAAACAAGTCACACCAGTATTTGCAAGATACAAATGACAAAAGATCAGTATATAGGATAAAGGTTATGTCAAAAAATAAAGACAAACTATCCTGTAGAAAAATAAGACAAGGATATGTGAACTATAAGACAGCATTTCACACCCCATAGATAGGTAAAGGTAAAATTTCTGGCAATACCAAGGATTCTAAGGATATGAAGAGGAGGAAATTCTCATACATGGTTAGGGAAAGGGAAAACTGGCACTTTGGGTGGAGAGCAATTCCCGGTGCCTAGTGAAAGTAAGCAGCAGTTCTCTGCGGGCCAGCATTTCCGATCCTGGACACATTTCCTAGAGCAGCCAGCACCTGTATACGACCCATGCCAACCGCCGCCCCCCCTGCCACCAAAAGAAACAAGAATATTCATTGTCAACTGTTGGGCATAGCACAAAATTAGGAAAAACTTAAATGTTCAACAGAGAAATAGATAGCATATAGTTACAAAAGAGGAAACTATAGAGCAGATCCATTACTAGAGCTACATGCTCCAATGTGGCTGTGCCACCAACATAACAATGAATGGTGAAAACAAACTGTGTGATACTGTGCACAGCATAATACCACTTATATTTTAACACATGTAAATCAACACTATCTGTTGTTTATGGACACATTCGATTGAAGAAAAGGCAGGAAAACATACACAGAAATAATAATACCAATCAGGAAAATTATTATTTCTGGGGTGGGTGAAGAGTTACAGGTTGAGAAGAGGTACACAGATTCAAATGTGTCTATAATTTTTTTTAACCTGATGAGACTGGCACCGCACTAGCTATTCTGTTGGATAATGAGTTCATGAATTTTTGTTGAATTAGTGCTTCAAAGTTCATGTATATATTACAGGTATTCTTTTGTATATATCAAATTATTACATAATACAAAAGTTTAAAAATTTAATGGAAGAAACTGCCTCTGAAATTAAGAAAGAAAGAAATCTTCATATCGAAAAATACATCATGTTTTGGGGAACTGATACAGAGTAATTGCTTAACAGATGTTGACAGTATAGAACTCAAGTATACTTTAGCAATACACACAAAAGGAATCCAGCTGCAAGGGGGAACTCTGAGGTGATTTAAAGTCTCATCACACTTGGTTAATGGTGAAGACAACAGAACAAAGTCCAAAAGTGCTGAGGGAAAGACAGACCCAAGAACATTACCCCATTTGAGTTGTTGGTCCAGAATACACACAACAAGAAGGCATATGTTAAAAAGGAAAAACTAAAACCCTCAGGGAAGATGGAATCCAGGAGCCCTTCTTGAAGATTATTCTTCTCAAAGATTAATAACTCCAGCCCACTGAGAGGTAAACAAAGAAGATGCAGTAAAGGTGATGGGACTAGGGTTAAACATGAAATTCATTTACACAAAAAACTAAGACCAAACAATGCTATGTTTACAGGGGATAAACATTTACAATCTTAGCTGCATAAAATTATAGTATAAAAATCAGAGAAGTCGAGGGAGAAATAGGAGAAAATATAAAAGTATTAATTCTTTCATTTTCTTAAAGAGAAGTTGATAGATAATTATCTAATGTTTGGCAAAATGCTATGGTTATATTGGAGATTGAGTATAAAGGTGTTCCTTATGTCACTATACATTTTAATAAGTATTTCAAATATAAATTGTTTTCAAGAATTCATTAAATCTACAAATGACTAAAGCAATAGGATAATCAAGTTCCAAACTCTGTGAGGATCTGCTATTTTAAAAAGTGGAGCCCAGTGTGGCTCAGGTGGTTGCAGTGTCATCTCATAACCAAGATATCAAATTGTTGCCAGTTCAGTGCTGGTCTGGCCACATACCTAACTTGTGGGTTCCATCCCCAGTCTGGCTGCCCATATGATCCCCCTGCTCCCCTCCCCACCCCCCGTCTCCCCTAATCCAGGTCCAGTAGGATCCCCCAGGATGGGCAACAGGAAGGAAGCCAGTCAATGTTTCTCTCTCTCTCCCTTCCATTCACTCTAAAAGCAGTGAAGTGCACCTTGGGTAAGGATTAAAAAAAAAAAAAGAAAAGTGAAAGTGGAACCAAGTGACAGCAATGTGACCAAACATTCTCCTTCACTTGCTTTCTACTATACTGCCCTGAATGGGAAGGAAAGGGGTGGAATTACAAGTAGCTTGCTTGAAATTCTGCATATCCCTGGATACACCCCTGTGAGTGCATGAGGCATTTGAAAGCCATCTGTGTTAAAGCAGAAAACAAGTTGAGAGCCATTCAATTAGAGCATTTAAATCAAATAATGAATGCAAACTGGACTCTAACCATGAGGATATGTTCACAGGAAGAAGAAAAATTGACAGACGTAAAATCTAAGTCACTATTTGGTCAATAATTTTAAACTGCAGACCCACCAAACCTTTTCAAGTGTTAAAGCAACACCGATGGGTTGGGTTTCAAGTCCTTCCATTCTTTTTGGTTCCTTTTGAAAAGGCACAAAGTAAGAAATAAAATGCCAAAACACTACGTCTCCAGAGAAAAGGCACTGAAATAAGAGTTGGTGAATTCACAACCTAAGTAATTAGTCCCACTAATGTCATGCCAAAACAATCTGTGAGACTGTGAGTCTTAATCTAAAGGGTGCAGTTTTATTTATTTTCAATTCACATTTGACACCGTAAGAAAAAATGTTACAGGAAACCACATGGACAAATGAAGTGAACATCTACTTTGCCACCACTGCTCTGCTTAAGCCAGTACAGAGGCATAGAACCAGCATGAAGAAAGATCCAGGCACAGAAACAAAAATGGAATATTTTATTACTATACCCTATTGAGGAACAAAATAAAATTATGAATAGTCATAAACCATGACTGTATATAATTATACAAAGAAAGTTTTAATCTTTAAAATAAGATTTCACTACTTAAGATACCAAACACAACTCCCTTCAAAACACAACATGTTTTTAGGTTCACATGACAGAGACTGCTTCTTACAGCTTCTCACTGGGATAGTACTTTGCCAAGGTGTACCATTCTTTATAATCCATACAGTGATTCAATGGAGCCTCTTTTGAATGGACGTTAACACTAAGGACATTTTTAGGCCCTTCCCTGTGTTTTAAACTATGAAAGAGGAATGGGTGGGGTAGGATTAAGTGAACAGACAGGATTTCCAAGAATGAGACATCATGCATGAAAACACAGTATGTGTTAAAACACCTTCAGAAGATAGCACAGTAATTCTTGAAGAATTAGATAAATTTCAATAAACATGTAAATAAAATTATTACCTTTAATTTGGCTGAATATGGTCCTTAAGTTAACCACTTCTCTATCCCCTTCATTAAGGGGTACAAGGAAAATAGAGACATTAAGGCCTTCAAGGCACACCCTACCATAGCTAATCCCACTGTTTTTAAAATCTCCTTTAAAGCCTAATTTGATCCCTTGGTCTTTTTGTACTAGCGGATTGAGGAGAGGGAATATTCTAATAAAGGAAGAATATATAAAACAGATCTGAGGAAAATAGGAAGACCATGAGAGTTTCAGACAGGAAGGCAAGTGGTATCAAGCATTTCAGTTATCTTGTTTTAAATTTTTTTCTTTCCGTACTTTAAATCATATATATAATTTTTTAGGAAAACATATTTTCATATTACATATCTTTCTGTAAAAAGCTTAAGGACTAAAGGAGAAGAAAGAGAAAAAAATCTACACAGAAGGTCCAAAGGTAGCATTATTTCAAACATATCTTATAGGTTTCAACTGCTGATTTTGTAATGAAAGATACTAATAAAAAGCTAGGTGACTGTTTCCTCACTCTATTCACCTAGGACAGCAGCAAATACAGTCTTAATTTCACTGTATCAGTGGATCCAACTGTAACTTACTGACAAGTCAAAAAGGAAGACCGAACCCCACGCACACCTTGACTCCACATATTCAAAGTCTGGTATGAAGAACACTCACTTCACGGTGTGCAGTAGTGCTGCTGGGTACTGAAGGGAGGCATCTAGCAAACACCTGAGTGGCCTGTATCTATGTGACAGGTTCCTCTGGGAAAACTAAAATAACCTGTAGATATCTGAAAGAAATCATTCTAGAAATGTAAGGAACAAATGACACCCAATATATGCTAACCCCCAACCAGCAGAATATATCTATATGCTTTTAAGTGACATGTACTTTGGTTATATACTGCATAGGGACTAGACATGTTGTCATTTCTTAAGTGTGTCAACTTGGAAGAGACAGCCTTGCCCAATATTTAGCTTAAAGGAAGTGTCATCAATGACTCCTGAATGAAAAAAGCAAAATTGGGAACTGAAAAAAAAAGGATTCTTTGCGTATTTTAGCTATATTAGGCAATTTAACAACAATTACTTTGCTGGAAATTGAGTGTACTTTTTGAAATATTAATCATCAAGTGTCAGAGCAGGAAGGTCCTGACATCATCTACTCCAAGACTCTTATTTTACAAATGAGGAAGCAGAAATCTAGAAGGTTGAGAGGCTCGCTCAAAGTTTTGTGGCTTTTGGGGGATCAGGACTATACTCATTTATTGGGGCTGCCATAGTAACATACCCAAAACTGGATGGCTTAAAACAACAGAAATGTAGAGTCTCACAGTTCTTGAGGCTAGAAATCCAAAATGAAGGTGTCACAAGGTGGGTGCCTTCTGAGAGAGCTGTGAGGGAAAATCTGTTCCAGCCTCCCTCCTGGCCTCTGGTAGCAGCATACATTTCTTAGCTTGTAGGGCAGCTTTCTCCAGTGTCTTCTTATCACCTTCATTCTGTGTGTGACTGTGTCTAAATTTCCCCTTTATAGAAGAACATCAGTCATATTGGACTACCACCCACCCTAATGACATCATTTGAACTTATAAACCCTATTTCCAAGTAAGATCAGATTCTGAGCTACTGTAACATGGTACAGCCAAGAGGGGGGGGCCCAAATAGGGATTTGTAATGGGTCCAGAACTCAGGGTGTCCAAGAAATACTAGAAAAAAAAATATATAGGATGTCCTCACCCTCCCCCCAGCCCTGGAGTCTGAGCTGGGGGATGGGACACATGGAGCAGGGCCATTGACAGCTGTTTTGTACAGCAACAGCTTTGCAGCTAACCTCTGGCATGGTCATTTAACATATCTTTAACCTTTAGCTGGTTTCATGGATATGTTAAATGGCTGTGGCCATGCTTTGAGCCAGGAGGATGGAAGCGACTTCCACCCAAGATGTAACTGGGAGGTAACTCCTCCTGGTTACAGTGCCTGCCTGAGAGCTTGGAGATGATTGGCTCCATGCCAAGGGGCCACACCTGCCCGGACTTACTACGGCAGCCCAGTAAAGCTGGAAGAATACGGGGATGCTGGCAGGTGTAACTGATTGGAGGAGTTGGAAATGGCACTGCAGAGGAAGATGGGCGCTGGGGTTTAAACCCAGGCGTGGCAGCCAGGCAAGGGGGGAACCCTGCTGCTTGGGCGAGAGTCAGGACCACGTGCATTTGGGGTGATCCCTTTGCCATGTGGCTTAGGAAGCAGGAGAGACTTTGCCTGGAAGAAAAGGGGTGAAAGGACTCTTACTGGTGGGCCATGAGAAGGTGCCACATGGCTTTGGATTAACTAGAGATTGTGGTGGCAACACAGCTGATGGTGCCGGGAGCCTGAATCACAGACTTCTACTTCTTTTCCTGAGATAGGGTACCCCAGACTGGGCAGAGGGAGAAGGAAGGACTGTGTGTGTCTGTGGGTATTCTAAAGCACTTTAGTATTTTAATGAAGACATTAAGTCATTAGTCTAAGTCTGTATAACTTTTAAATAAATAATTCCTTTCCTTTTCATCAGTCTCTGGCCTTGAGAGACGTCTCTCCCTGGTGGCGGGCAAGGCAAACCTAGTAGGTGGGGGGGCACCCCCTGAAAAAAGGGGGATCCTTTTGGTAATGGTATATCATTCACCCCCCACGGGTCTGTTCTGTAACACTACTGGGCCTTAGAACTTTGATACACCTTTTTGGGGGAAGTAATTCAATCCATAAAAAGGATTATAAGAGAAGTCTGCTCAGGACCTGAACAGAATCCAGGTCTCCCAACTTTCTTATTGGGTTGGCCAAAAAGTTTGTTTTTTTTTCTGTGAGATGGCTCTAGTAGTCCTTAGTTGTCTTTAACTGCATTAGAAACAATTTTGTTAGATTGATTGTGACAGCTGTCATCTCAGCATGCATTGAAAAAACATCAAAATTTGTGAATTTTTGTGTAGCCATTTTAATATTGAAGATAGAAGAAAATACACATTTTCAGCATATTATGCTTTATTTCTTCAAGAAAGGTAAAAATGCAACTGAAATGCAAAAAAAGATTTGTACATCATATGGAGAAGGTGCTGTGACTGATCAAATGTGTCAAAAGAGGTTTGTGAAGTTTCGTGCTGGAGATTTCTCGCTGGATGATGCTCCATGGTGGAGTAGACCAGTTAAGTTGATAGCGGTCAAATTGAGACATTAATTGAGAACCATCAAAGTTATACCATGCGGGAGATAGCCAACATACTCAAAATATCCAAATCAGTAAAGATATTGGTGAAAATAAAAAATGTATCTTTTATTTTAAGAAAAAAACTAAACAAACTTTTTGGCCAACCCAGTATTTACAAGATTCTCCTTGCTACTGGCACATACTGCATGTTGCAGGGGACATAGGTGACATGCCCTACTTACAAAGTTAGATATGACTTCTCCCAACCAAAATTGTTGATTTACAAAAGCCAATAATATCTTCAAAAATAAGCAAAGGTAAACATCATTCCATTTGGTCACTAAATGTTCACCAATGTATTTTAATTTCCTCCCTCACAAAAAATGCCCGAAATATTTCTGGGATAGGCTGCCCCTCATCTCTAAAATGTCTACTGTTCAGTGGAGGAGATTATATGGAAGTATGACTGGAGGAAGAACAAATCAAATTTATTCTCCTATTTTGTCCAAACCCACCCCTCTTAGGCATCTTTAGCCTGCCTAGAAAGGGACAGACACATGGAATTCCCTTTGTGAGAAGAAACCTCAAGGGTCCTGGGTTTCCAACAGGCCTCAGTTTCTTTCTGCCACCCAAGTTACACAGCAAGTGGCTGGCTAATTAATCAAGCAGGATCATTCCTCAGTTAGTGCTTCATCCTGGCAGTGGCATCTTGCAGTAGTCTCTGTTTTAACTATTCAATCATCACTTACCCTGCTGCCTGAAGTATTCTTGAGTCTGAAGATAATTGTCATATTGTCTCACCATTTTCCATTGTAAACTAATGACATCTGCATTACTGAGTCATAAAAAAAGTCTATCCAAAGAACTGTGTTAACAATTACATGGAAATGATTTCCTTAAGTGGCCCATTGACAAACGCACACCCACCCTTTTCTATTAAGGCCTTTAGAATCCTGATCTACAGCTGGCCTTGGAAATTAGAAATTATGTTTTACTGCACAAGATCTAACAAGTTATTGCAGTTCCAAAATATTTTTGAGTAAATAAGAGCTGGGCAGTGTTAGCCTGGATGCTGTTTTGGTTGCTGTTTTTGTTTTTAACACTCGAAGAGCTCTTGCCTTAAGGAATATTTTTCTACAGTACAGGACAAAGACTTCAGAGCTAGAAGGGTGTGGGGCTGCTCTAATACAAACTTTCTTTACTAGGTAGGACACTAAGGCCCCCGCTGAAGTGAATCAAAAATCAATGATGAAGTGAACTAAATCAACACTTTATTGTTCCCTTCATTTGATCAAAAGAAAAAAAAATTGAATGTACAGATTCTAGCATTACTTTGTTCCAACAGGAGAAATTTTTTTCAGACTAGAACACTTTCAAAGGGCAATTTTTAAATGTCCTGAGAAATGCTAGGGTTGAATGATGTTTAATATAACTAGCTTGATGTAAAACACTATTTAAAGGACTATTAACTAATTATCTTAGAGTTTAACATTTTGTAAACAGTGACATTGAGTTGCACTATTTATACCTCTGCTTGATCACTTATCTCAGGAAAGATTGAACAACACTGAGCTATTTTATAAGACCTCACTGTCTTTCCCACCAACATTCCTTCTATCAGCAAATTCATCTAAACCTGTAACTAACGCTTATGTTCATATATATCAGCCCCCCAAGCTGCATTTCTCCTCTGTATATAGGGATTAAAATTGTTACCAGTTAAGTAGAAGGATGAAAAGAAAACACATAGGAAGTGCCTGGACACAGGTCATCTTTCAGTTCCTGTCTCCCAAGCAGAAAGTACTACCTTTCCTCTCCACTCCAGCAGCATCTCATCACTATCTTTCTAATCTAACCCCTACTCGGTGTGTCTCTTCAGCTCTAGACTCCCACTGTACGACCTAATATTGTGCATACAACACACACTCAATGAATTTCTGCCTGAGCATTTCAAATAAAACATTTTTGTTCTTATTCGCAAGACTGTGTTAGAATCCCTACCTAGTAAAATAAAAGAGTGGATAATTACATTGCTTAAGGTGCCAAGAAAAAAAAAAAAGCAACACCAAATATATACAAACCTTCTTAAATATGTAAGTACCGTGCACATAAAAGATGCATAAAATAGCCAAATTATCCATGTGGTCAATCAATAACTTTAAGAGTAAGTTTGCAAATTTTTATCTAATCATTTCTTGGCTCAAGAACCCATTGATTCCCTAATGCCCAACAGAAGTCCAATCTCTTCTTTTGGGCTTAAAAGTCCATGGGAAATTTACGGCCATTCTTCCCATCCAATTCTATTTCCCAGCCCTTCACTCTGTTTCGGTCAATCTTTTCTTTTCATGGTCCCACACATATGGCATCTTTGTTTCTACCCTCAGAACCTGTGTGTGCAGCACCCCCAAGTACATTCTCAGTTACTGGTCAGGGATTCAGGCATACCTGCTCAGGTAGAAATAACTCCACAGGCTTTTCTTTTTTAAAAAAAAAAAAATTTTATTGATTATGCTATTAAAGGTGTCCCATTTCCCCCCTTTATTCCCCTTCACGCTGCACATACCCTCCCACCTGCATTCCCCCCTTCAGTACATGTCCATGGGTCATACATGTAAGTTCTTTGGCTTCTACATTTCCTATACTATTCTTACCTCCCCCTGTCTATTTTCTACCTACCATTTATGCTACTTATTCTCTGTCACTTTTCCGCTTCTCCCCACCCCCCACTCCCCTGCTGATAACCCTCCACATGATCTCCATTTCTGTGATTCTGTTCCTGTTCTAGTTGTTTGCTTGGTTTGCTTTTTTGTTTTTTAGGTTCGGTTGTTAATAGCTGTGAGTTTGTCATTTTACTATTCATAGTTTTGATCTTCTTTTTCTTAGATAAGCCTCTTTAACATTTCTTATATTAAGGGCTAGGTGATAATGAACTCCTTTAACTTGACCTTATCTGGGAAGCACTTTATCTGCCCTTCCATTTAAATGATAGCTTTGCTGGATAAAGTAATCTTGGGGGTAGGTCCTTGCCTTTCATGACCTCAAACACTTCCAGTCCCTTCTTGCCTGCAAGGTTTCTTTTGAGAAATCAGCTGACAGTCTTATAGGAACTCCTTTGTAGGTAACCGTCTCCTTTTCTTTTCCTACTTTTAAGATTCTCTCCTTATCTTTAATCTTGGGTAATGTAATTATGATGTGCCTTGGCATGTTCCTCCTTGGATCCAACTTCTTTGGGACTCTCTGAGCTTCCTGGACTTCCTCGAAGTCTATTTCCTTTGCCAGATTGGGGAAGTTCTCCTTCATTATTTGTTCAAGCAAGTTTTCAATTTCTTGCTCTTCCTCTTCTCCTTCTGGCACCCCTGATTTGGATGTTGGAACGTTTAAAGTTTCCCCGGAGGTTCCTAAGCCTCTCCTCAGTTTTTTGAATTCTTGTTTCTTCATTCTGTTCTGATTGAGTGTTTCTTTCTTCCTTCTGCTCCAAACCGTTGATTTGAGTCCCGGTTTCCTTCCCATTACTGTTGGTTTCCTGTACATTTTCCTTTATTTCACTTTTCATAGCCTTCACTTTTTCCTCTAATTTGTGAGCATATTCAACCAATTCTATGAGCTTCCTGATTACCAGTGTTTTGAGCTGTGCATGTGATTGACTGGCTATCTCTTTGTTGCTTAGTTGTACTTTTTCTGGAGCTCTGATCTGTTCTTTCATTTGAACCTTTTTTTTTTTTTTTTTTTTTTTGGTCTCAGCACGCCTGTTACGTAGTAAGAGGCAGAGTCTTAGGTGTTCACCAGGGCGGGGCAACCCAGGTTGCTGCCTTGTGATGCTGTATGTGGTGGTGGGAGGCAGGAAGGGGAGTCCAAGAGGGAACAGTGCTGCTTGTTCTGCTCTCTGCTGGTTTTTAGTCACTTCCCTTAATACCCACAATCAAATTGGGCCCTTCTGGTGCTGATTCCTGGGTGGGTGGGTTTGTGTACTTTCTAGGACCCTGTGGGTCTCTTCAATGAACTCTCCTGTGAAGCTGGGAGTTTCTCCCTCTGCTGCCTCAATTCCCCACAGGTGTTTTCAGTCAGAGGCTTTGAGGCTTTATTTCCTTGCACTGGAACCCTGGATTGTATGGTCTATCTAGCTCCCCAGCTGTTCCTCCCGGTTTATCTGCACACAAGTGTGGGACTGCCCAGTCTGCCAGCCACTGCCTTGCTTCAAGTTCTCTCCATCTGGCTGCCCATCTTCGCCTCTCCTACCAGTCTGGATGAATATTTTCTCTTTAACTCCTTGGTTGTGGGACTTCCATACAGTTCGATTTTCTGTCAGTTTTGGTTGTTTTTTGTTTTTAAATTTGTTGTTGTCCTTCTTTGTTTGTACAAGGAGGCACAGTATGTCTACCTATGCCTCCATCTTGGCTGGAAGTGCCACGGGCTTTTCTGAGCAGTCCTAGCCACCACCCTCTTCCTTCTCAGGTCCTATGTAGACAGTGTTAACACTTGGTATTTTATATGCGGCCCTTTGTTAGCTATCTTCTTCATGTGCCTGGCTCAGTCTCCTAATGAGAAAATACTTTTCTTGAGGATAAGGAGTACATCTTATTCTTTCACTCAGATAGGAATTAAGTACGTACAGGGTACCTGTTCTATACAAATGATTGGAGCTATAAAAAAATTCAAAGGATATAGCCCTTCCATTAAAGACCTCATAATTTTAATATGTCCTGCTGTGCCTCAGAGAAAAGTCTTGAAACAGATTTACTGTAAGGCTGACTGATGGGAAGCTTGCCATATTTCTTTTTCTGTCTTCCTAGTTGATTACCAGAGTAATGAGCCCCTAATAAATATTCCTTAGATGAATGAGTAAGTTCCTGCTAAAGGAAAAGTACAAGTTATTTTTTAATTCCTTCAGCCATACTATATCTTTTTAATCTAGATTTGACTCTACAAGAGTCTATATTTTAGTATTAAAATGAAATAAATAAAATTTTATATCACAGAATATTTTTTAGGAAAACATTAATTTTTTCCTTTTTGCTACTGTGTTTTCAAATAGCTGGTAAGTAATTAAAATCTAATTTGCATTTTCATAACATTTAAGTAGGTCTTTTATTTTTTCATTTACATATCATCCAATCAATACTATAGAACCTTCTTAACAACCATGTTATTTGCTAATAAAGCTAAAGAGAACTCATTCCATACTAACTATAATACTATCTTTCTAGTATTAGTTATCCATGGCAGTACCTATTATCTAAATGAATTAATAAAGATGAATGATGAATGGCTGGGATTGCTGAGTCATCACATCACCATTCTAAAAATTCTTTAAAAATTATTTTATTGTTGTTCAAGTATAGTTGTCTGCATTTACCCCCTACCACTCTACCCCCCAGCCATCCCCACATCCCTCCCCTGCTTCCACCTCCCCTTGATTTTATCCATGTGTCCTTTATAATTGTTCATAAAAACCCTTCCCCTCCCTCATCCCCTCCCACCTCCCCTCTGGTTACTGTCAGATTGTTCTTAATTTCAATGTATCTGGTTATATTTTGCTTGCTTGTTTGATTTTGTTGATTAGGTTCCACTTAAAGGTGAGATCATATGGAATTTGTCCCTCACTGCCTGGCTTATTTCACTTAGCATAATGCTCTCCAGTTCCATCCATGTTGTTGCAAAGGGTAGCAGCTCCTTCTTTCTTTCTGCTGCATAGTATTCCATTGTGTAAATGTACCATAGTTTTTTGATCCATTCATTTACTGACGGGCACTTAGGTTGCTTCTATCATTTGGCTTTATCTCTAATTCTGGAAAAGGCACACCAGGTATCTTCTTTTTAAAAAATAGCTTTATTAAAAATTAATTTGCATATAATAAAATTCATCTGTTTTAAGGTTCTAGTTTGATGAGTTTTAGTAAATTCATACAGCTGTTATCTGTCATCATAATGTAGTTTCAGACTATTTCTATCACCCCCAAAAGTTCCCTCAGCACATTTGTCCACTCTGGCAAATATGCTTTTCTTTCTTTCCATGAAGTATGAAAAATTACATTTAGAAAGCAGACATAAGAACAGAACAGCCCCATATAAGAGGATCCAGCCCAGGCCCTACTCTTCCCCAGTCAGAAGTGAACTCTGAAATAGGACCTCTAACAGGAGCTCAGATGGGAGTATGATCCAGGTGCTCTGGTGTTTAATCTCCTCACCTCAACTGAACCTTTCTCCTCCAGAGACCATCCTTTACGTCTGCATAAGAGTAAACTGGTCAGAGACCTTACTCAAAATGTAACTTGAAGGAGAATAAAACCAGCCTCAGTTACAAAGGGAAGAATATAAAAAAGTCACTCAAAATATAGAAAAGCAAATAGATGTATAAATAGAGCCACACAAGACCAAGGTTGAAATAAATGGCATGGCTTTAATTATGTTTCTATCAAAAGCACAATACAAAAAAAAAGGAACAAACATGCAAAAGCACACGCTCAAAAGGAAACATCATGTGAAAAATAGGAGCACCTGATTGCTTCAGGTAACAGAGCAACTTTGGGCTATTGGAGGAAAATCAATAACTCAAGGGCCCAAAGACAAAAGAAAAAACAGAATAAAATAAAAAAGAGGGTGTGGTAGGCAGCAGCTGAGATGGCCCCTAATGATCCTCAGTTCTTGGTTGTCACGCTTTTGTATAATCCCTCCCTTGAGTATGGGCACAGAATGTGGCAGAGATGATGATGGAATGTCATTTTTAGGTTGATATACAAAAACTTTGCCTTCCATCTTGGGCACCCTCTCCAGTTCTCACTGAGGAAAGCTAGCTGCTCTGTTGTGAGCTGCCTTATGGAAAGGTCTGCATGTTAAGAAATGGATGTCTCCAGGTAACAAGTGAGCTCCTGAGAGTTCTTGTCAATATCATGTGAGGGAGCTTGGCAGCAGATCCTTCCTCAATCAAGCCTTCAGAATCCTGGTGCCCAGCTGACACCTTGACTGAGATCTTGTGAGAGAACATGAGCAAGAGGCACCCACCTAAACTATGCCTGTATTTCTGAGCCATAGAAGTTGCTAGTTGGTAAATGTTTGTTGTTTTAAGCCACTAAGTTTTGAATAATTTTGTGAACAAAAATACCTAATGTGAAGAAAGTAAGGAAACAAATTGAGAGTCAAATCAATCACTATGGAATTAATAAATAAGTGAAAATAAGATAGATAAAAACTGACAACCTTAAAAATCGATTTGACGGTGAAAAGGTATTGCATATCATGGTTTGCATATCATGGTGGTATGGTCTGGATAATCATTTTTCAGATTTAAAAATAAAAGAAAAGCAATAAATATAGAAGACAAAAAAATAATTTAATTGAACAACATATCCCTCAAGTAGATAACTTAAGAAATGGAACAGGCAATGGGTTTCAAGATAAAAGATGATGTAAGAATCTGTCTGGAATGAATAATAAACAGAATTTGCAGACCAAAGCAGCACATGTTCCAGAAAAAATACTATGATGCAACAATAATTCACACTGAAAGATATTTATAGAATCTTTTAGGTATCCAAGGACAAAAAAAACCCCAATTCTATGTAATGGGGGAAATACAGGCTAGTTTTACATTTCTCCAGAGCAATACTCAATGTCAGAAGACACTGGTAAAAATTCTGAGGTAAAGAAAGGTATCATTCAAATACAAAGAGACATTCTCAAAAATGAAAGAATTGAAGAAACAAAACACCAATAGCCTGTCTTTGAAAAACGAGTGCTAAGAGAACTTTCTGCAATACATTGAACTATCCCACTAGCCAACTGTGACTATTGAGTACCTGAAAAATGTCTAGTGACACTGAAGAATTAAATTTTTAATTTTATGCGAAGGTAAGGATAAAATAATAAAGGGCCACACACAGCTAGTGGCTACCATACTGAATAGCACAGGACAAGAAAATGAATAAGAAAAACTGAAACACATAAAAATAACAACAAAAATTGGGACGTAAGGGGACAGAAGACAAAGGATAAGATGTTTCTCTCTTTCAGAGCAAGGGGTCAATCAATATTAGGACTGAAATTTAGTTTTTAAAAAGTGTTGTTAAAAGCTACTTTTATATCAGAGGGATCTTTTAGGAAGTAAAATGTAACAAGGAAAAAATATTTGAGATTCAACAATTCCTTACATTTCAATTCAGCTTCTTTTTCAGTTTTCTTCTAAAGTATATTTTATTGATCATGCTATTACAGTTGTCCCAATTTTTCCTCTTTGTCCCCCTCTGCCTGGTATCCCCCTTCCATCTAGCAAGACTTCCCTTAGTTCATGTCAATGGGTCGTGCATATAAGTTTTTTACCTCCTCCATTTACTATACTTTTCTTACCATCCCCCCTATTTTGTACCTACCAACTGGTGCTTCTTAATCCCTGAATCTATTCCCACATTCTCCCCTTTCCCCTCTCAGCTGATAACCCCTCCAAATGATCTCCATATCTATGAATCTGTTCCTGTTCTAGCTGCTTGCTTAGTTTTTTAGATTCAATTGTTGATAGTTGTGAATTTGTTGCCACTTTAATGTTAATAGTTTTTTTTAATCTCCTTTTCCTTATATAGTTCTCTTTAGCATTTCATATAATTATGGCTTAGTGATGATGAACTCTTTTAGTTTTACCTTGTCTGGAAGTATTTTATCTGTTCTTCAATTCTAAATGATAGCTTTCTGGATAGAGTAATCTACATTGTAGGTCCTTGCTTTTTATCACTTTGAATACTTCTTGCCAGTCCCTTCTAGCCTGCAATGTATCTTTTGAGAAATCAGCTGACAGTCTTATGGGAGGGAACTCCTTTGTAGGTAACTCTCTGCTTTTCTCTTGCTGCTTTTAAGATTCTCTCTGTATCTCTAACCTTTGGCATTTTAATTATGATGTGTCTTGGTGTGGTCCTCTTGGGATCCAACTTGTCTGGGACTCTCTGTGCTTCCTGGACTTGTATGTCTATTTCCTTTACCAAATTAGGGAAGTTTTCTTTCATTATTTTTTCAAATAGATTTCCAATTTCTTGCTCTTTCTCTTATCTTTCTGGCACCCCTAATAATTCAGATGCTGGTACATTTGGAGAAGTCCCAGAGGCTCCTTATTCTATCCTAATTTTTTTAAATCATTTTTTTCTTCTTGCTGCTCTACTTGAATGCTTTGTTTCTTCCTTATTTTCCAAATTGTTGATTTGATTATTGGCTTCATCCCCTCCACTGTTGGTTCCCTGTAGATTTTCCTTTTTTTATATATATATTTATTGATTATGCTATTACAGTTGTCCCATTTCCGCCCCTTCACTCCACTCCATCCTGCACCGACCCTCCCTCCCACATTCCCCCCCTATAGTTCATGTCCATGGGTCATACTTATAAGTTCTTTGGCTTCTACATTTCCTACACTATTCTTACCCTCCCCCTGTCTATTTTCCACCTATCATCTATACTACTTATTCTCTGTACCTTTCCCCCCTCTCTCCTCCTCCCAAACCCCTATTGATAGCCCTCCATGTGATCTCCATTTCTGTGGTTCTGTTCCTGTTCTGGTTGTTTGCTTAGTTTTCTTTTGTTTTGGTTTTAGGTGTGGTGGTTAATAACTGTGAGTTTGCTGTCATTTTTACTGTTCATATTTTTTATCTTCTTTTTCTTAGGTAACTCCCTTTAACATTTCATATAATAAGGGCTTGGTCATGATGAACTCCTTGAACTTGACCTTATCTGGGAAGCACTTTATCTGCCCTTTCATTCTAAATGATAGCTTTGCTGGATACAGTAATCTTGGATGTAGGCCCTTGCCTTTCATGACTTGGAATGCTTCTTGCCAGCCCCTTCTTACCTGTAAGGTCTCTTTGGAGAAATCAGCTGACAGTCTTATGGGAACCCCTTGGTAGGTAACTGTGTCCTTATCTCTTGCTGCTTCTAAGATTCTCTCCTTCTGTTTCATCTTGGCTAATGTAATTATGATGTGCCTTGGTGTGTTCCTCCTTGGGTCCAGCTTCTTTGGGACTCTCTGAGCTTCCTGGACTTCCTGGAAGTCTATTTCCTTTGCCAGATTAGGGAAGTTCTCCTTCATTATTTGTTCAAATAAGTTTTCAATTTTTTGTTCTTCCTCTTCTCCTTCTGGCACCCCTATAATTCAGATGTTGGAACGTTTCAAGATGTCCTGGAGGTTCCTAAGCCTCTCCTCATTTTTCCGAATTCTTGTTTCTTCATTCTTTTCTGGTTGGATGTTTCTTTCTTCCTTCTGGTCCACACCATTGATTTGAGTCCCAGTTTCCTTTGCATCACTATTGGTTCCCTGTACTTTTTCCTTTGTTTCTCTTAGCATAGGCTTCATTTTTCCATCTAGTTTTCGAACAAATTCAACCAATTCTGTGAGCGTCTCAATAACCAGTGTTTTGAACTGTGCATCTGATAGGTTTGCTACCTCTTCCTCGCTTAGTTGTATTTTTTCTGGAGCTTTGAAGTGTTCTGTCATTTGGGCTTTTTTGGGGGGGGCGGGTCTTGGCGCATCTGTTACTTAAAGGGGCGGAGTCTTAGGTGTAAACCAGGGCACGGTAACGCTGGTCGCTGCGCTGTGACGCAGTACATGGGGGAGGGGCCGATAGGGAGCAATGGTGCTCGCTCCACTCTCCACCGGATTTTGTCACTCCCTCTGCTACCCACAATCAAATTGGGCCCCTGTGGTGCTGGCTCCCGAGTGGGTGGGCTTGTGCACACTCTAGGCCCCTGTGGGTCTCTCCAACGCCCTCTCCTGTGAGGCTGGGAGTCTCTCCTGCTGCCGCCCCAACCCCCACGGGTGCTTTCAATCAGAGGTCTGAGGCTTTATTTCCCTGCGCTGGAGTCCTGGGTTACGCGGTCTGCTTCGCTCCCCGCCGTTTGTCCAAGTTTATCTGTGTGTGAGTGTGGGGCCACGGGTACTATCCGGCACTCTGCCTGCCCCGTTCTCCGTCACTCTGAGTCCGGCCCTCTGGGTTTATCTGTGCGGGAATGTGGGGCCACTGGGTCTGCTAGTGGTCAGACTGCCTGCTCCGTTCGTCCCACACTCTGCCAGTCTCGGTCCCGCCACGGCAACTCGAGTCCTCTCCTCCCGGGCTGCCCGTCTCCGCCCCTCCTACCAGTCTGGATGAATGTTTATTTTTTATTTTCTTGGTGTTGGACTTCCTTGCCGTTCGATTTTCCGTCAGTTCTGATTGTGCGAGGAGGTGCAGTGTGTCTACCTACGCCGCCATCTTGGTTCTCAGACTCATGAATCTTAACAATATGTAGATTTTCCTTTATTTCACTTAGTGCAACCTTTATTTCTCCCTGGGTCTTTTTTTGTTGTGTTGTAATATCCAATGATTTCTTTGAGCACCATCATGATAACCAGTGATTTGAACTGTGCATCTGATAGGTTGCTTATCTCCATTTCATTTAATTCTTTTTTTGGAGTTTTATTCTGTTCTTTCGTTTGGGCCATATTTCTTTGTCTCAATTTGGAAGCCTCCTTGTGTTTGTTTCTGTGTACTAGGTAAATCTGCTTTGACTCCCTGTCTTAGTAGCATGGCCTATTATGGAAAAGGCACCTGTAAACTGTGTGGGGCAGAGCCTTAGATAATCACCAGGGTGGGGCAACCCACTTCACTGCTTTGTGGCTCTGTGTGGGAGAGAGCTCAGGTAGGGGACAATGCCGCTGCCTGGCCTCTGGAGGATGCCCAGAGGGAAGCACTCTCTCTGCACTCGCCCCTTATCACTCACTTCACTTTCTCCCCTTCTCCCCATATGCCACTTATGCCCTTCCAGCCGTTGCCCTGGTGCTGAATCCCAGAGGGGATGGGTCTCTGTGAGTCCTAATTCCACTGCAGATCCTTTGATAAGATCTTTACCCTTTGATAATCCCTCAGTTTCTTCCACCACCCCAACTCCCACTGGTTTTTACAGCCAGAAATTACGGGGACTTATCCACCTATCACTGGAACCCTGGGCTGGGTGGTCAGGTCTAGGGCAGGGATGGCTGGCTCCCAAGGTATCGCTCCCAATTTTTATCCATTACACGTGAATGTGGTGCTGTCCGTTCTGCTACCTCTCCTACCCATTTGGATGAATGTGGCCCCTTTAAATCCTTGTCAGACTTCCCTACAGCTCATTTTTCTGATAAATCTGGGTGATATTTGTTTTGTAGTCCAGTTGTAATTTTTGCTATAGTTGTGCATGGAGGCAAAGCATGTTTACCAATGCCTCCATCTTGTCTGGAATCTCAATTCAGCTTCTTTTTCAACTATTAAAATAAAACTACATTTTATGTTTTTAATTAAAAGAACAGCTATAATATCCCATATTTAACAAAAAGGTTTCTAGCTTTTGCGGTTATCATCCTGTATGTACACAGAATATGCCTAGAGTAGTCATCTGGAATGATGTTCACCTAATGCTAAAAGAGTTGTTTCCATATGAGATTTGGAGTGGAATTTTTTCACCTTTAAATTCTTCATAATGAAAATGAGTAATTTTTTATGAAACAAGTCTGTTTGACTGTTTTTAGAGTAAGAGCCTAGAAGTTAATACTGCAAGATGTTGACAGTAATGGGAATATGAAATTTAAGTGCTGAGAATATGGAATTTTTCTTTTTTATACATTTCAGATTTTTTTAAATTTCCCAAAGAAGGAAAAAAAGAAGTTCACAAAAAGTTTAGAAGTTATATGACATCGATGCTCAGTTTGCATTCACACTATCTGACTACCTAGATTGCCCTCAACTTTCCTGGGAGGTTCATCATCTGCAAAGTAGCCATAGTCACTGATAGCTTGTAGGTAGAGCTCAATGTTCCTACCCACTTGTCAAGGTCTTCCTAACTTCTAATCCCAAGACCAGCTGAGGATCTGGCCAGAAGCCTTAGTCAGGGGAGGCTTGTCCCTGGAATTCTAGTACTTGGGCGGTTCGTTCTCTCGTTCTCTCTCTCTCGTTCTCTCTCCTCTCTCCCTCTCTCTCTCTCTCTCTTCTCTCTCTCTCATCAAGGATTTATTAAACACCAACTCCAATTAACACATGTTTAGTAGGATTCTATCATATACAAAAACTAGAGTAGGTGCTGAGGGGCAAAAAAAAATAGCCTAAACATATTTCCTGTTTCTTAGAGGCACTGAAACTCCAATTGGGGATTGGAGATGTCCACAGAGGAAATAGCCCTGGTGACTGAAAGAGTAGGTAGGAGGTGGGTGCGTCATCCTGGACTATTAGAAAGAGCCATGGCACATTCCATTTCATTCCTCTCTAAAGTTTGTCTTGCCACTGGTCTGCACTGCCTGAATCCCCTCCCACAACACCCATTTGAGAACCCAGCAAAGAAAACTCTTAGACTAACATCCTGTGGTCAGGCTAGATGTATGCCTTTCATTTGAAAATTCCTCCAAAGGAGAGAGATTTTAAAGCACTGCTCTCCCCTTCTTTCCCTATCCCAGCTTCCAACTCTCCACTGTATTGTGAAGATTTCTCAGTCTTGGAATTCTTTGGGGCAGTTTTCTACCTGCTTCTTGCTTCTACCTATGAGGTAACATGCCTTTTTCTCTAGGACTGACCCCACTTCCTTCTCTCACTTACCCTCTTTGCACGCTCTCTCACCCACTCCACTTGGCGAGCCAATGGAACTCAAGAATCTCTCCCTTGAGAGGGACACTCACCCTCACAAGAGTTTTGCAGAGGTGGCCTGGCTCAGTAAGTCTCTATAAAGGAGAATGGGGCCCAGACTCTTTCACTAAGAATCTTCAATGCATCTTTTTCCATTACTGATTTTCTTTGAGGTGGAGTGGCAATAAAGAAGAATTGTGAGTTCCAGGATCTAGTCTTTAATAATTACATCTGTCCTTCTTCCTACTTCCCAAGAGAATATGTTGGTGAAAATTAGTAATATAGTTAATAAAATTTTAGAAATCACCAATCACTGTAAGCAGTCTTATTACTGGACAAGGGCAATTCTAAACCCGTCTCTTCACAGGACTATAGGCAGCATTTTTAATTTTCATCAAAGCATACAACTTTCAGTAAAAGATCCCAAGCCAAAAACCTACCTTTACCATTTTCCATCTCCAGCCTGAGCAAATTACTCAACCTCACTGCCCTTCAAACCCATGACCCATCAATAGTAAGGTGTAGTTGACAGTGCTGTGAGAATTAAACAGGATGTGTGAAAAACACATATTAAATAGAATAATTATGTGAAAACACTTTGTAGGTAGCCAGCAAATGTTAGTTCTCTTCTTGGGCTGTCATAAATGCTTTTAAAAGAGAGCTTGTAATGACAAAACACCCCAACACACTTGAACTTTACATCATTTACAGCTGGAATTAAATACCTGAAAAGAAGAGGAGGGAGTCTACATAATCTTAAAACTGGTATCTTTAATTTGATTGCTAACAGCTAAGTTTAGTGAATGCCTATTAATTGCCAGGCACTGGGTTAGATACTTTTTATGTAGCAATGCTATGAAGGTTGGCATTTGTATCTCCAGCTTGGAAAGAAAGAATCAAGAGCACAAAGATAGAAAAAGTGGTAGGATCCACCCGACAACTGTGTAAAACCCAAACAAGAATTCCCTTCAAAGTAAAATCAGAAATGTAAGGAATACTGATATCTTCAGAACCTAAGTAACCAAAATCAAGTTTTAGTGACTGCTTTTGTCATAAGAAAATCCATATTATCACCCTAATAAGATCTTTTATTAAACTTCTAATAATTATTCTTAGAACTTAAACTAAAGTCTAAAGGTAAGAGCTAAGGCTCTTTTGGTTTGGTGGAGAATTACTAACAGTGCTGAAATTTGGAATATTCAGAATGTTAAAGAATGTTAACATCACGTGATACCACTCACTTTTCTTCAAACTGGCCTTCAGTCAGTTTAAATTACTTAATTAAAATTGTCCTCAACGTTGCCCTGACCAGTGTGGCTCAATTGATTGGAACATCATCCCATAAACTGAAGGGCAGGTTCAATTCTTGGTCAGGACATCAGGATACATAGCTGGGTGGTGGGTTCAGTCCCTGATTGGGGCGCCTACAAGAAACAACCAATCGATGTTTCTCTCCCCCTCTCTCCCTCTTTCCCCTCTCTAAGCAAGTCCTCCAGTGAGAATTAAAACTAAAATTGTCCTCAATGTTGAAGATGGGTAATGCGTAGATACATCAATGTTCATATACTCTTCCCCTTCAATAATTTTAAATTTTTCCACAAAAAGTTTTTAAGTCTATACACACACACACACACACACACAAACACACACCTCCCATGATCCCTGCAGAGAGAGGCTGATTCATGCAAATTTTACAGAAGACGCCCTTCTCTGGATAATTTTAACTTTTCCTAAAAATAAACATTCCAGTCACCACCAGTGAGGGGGTGCACTATCAGGAATGCACTGTCATGGCAGATGGAGAATCAGTCATTGTGGGAAGTGAAACAGACTCAGGCAGCACTGAAACTGATGCAGCGACATCTGACTCCATCAGGCCACCTTTGAAAAAGTAAGCTTGTCATCAACTGTTGAAGACTTTGCACAGTGGAAAGCAGCACCACTTGGTGACAATTAAAAATACTAAAGCTACAATGCAGTTTTTGCTGTTTCAAACACTGAAGGAAGTAAAATGGAATGCTGAGTCAAAAGCAAATATGCAGACTCATAGCTGACTAGCGACTCACAGGAATGCATTCAGGGCTTCAGGATTTAAGATTTAATGCCAGATGCTTGCTACTGAAGGCTGGGTTCCCTCCTGACTCAGAATGTCATCTGTAGAGTAGATATTCAGAAATTCTGGTAGAATGACATGCTCTTTGGTACTTTTCTTGATTGTTGCAATATTATAGTTTAATTACCATAACATACACTTAAACATTAACTAAACATACACATAACATTATCATACACACACTAAAGAATGCGAACCACCTAAAAATGCCTCAATGTGCACGCCAACAATAAAGCAAGTTGCAAATTGTTAAGTAAAACAATAATTATGATCATCCTCATCCCCAGTAACTAGAGAACCTTCTCATGGGGTCAGATGATTTTAGTTATTTTTTGGATGCCCCTGAGGCCTCCCTACAAACTTGAAGTACTCATTATTATGTTCTATAAGAAAGCCTGTCTATAGGATTGCCAAGGAGAAACTTTATAGTAAAGTCTCTAAACCATAAAGCACTGCTATATTAACTTTTGGGGTAATCTATACCCCTTTTTCTGACAACTACCATGCCCGGTGATGTGCACAGAGACATGTGTGCACTAAATGACACTACCCCTGTGCCACAGTCATTGGAGCAAAGACCCGCCCCCTCCAGCAGTTTGCTTGTTGGGGCAGAAAGCAGAGCAGTCTTATAAACATGTCCTCTGAAAGGTGAGGAGCCATCCTGACCTACCACGTGCACAAAGTGTGGCGAGATGCCAGCAGAGGAACAGTACCAGGAACAAGCAGAGACCAGGGCCTGCTTCTCAAAGAGCCCACAGTGGAGCTGCCATGGCAGCCTGATGCTGTCTCCAAGCCTTCACAAAGCTCAGTGCCAAGGTACTCTGAGATATCCCCACTCCCTTATCAAAAAGTACCCTTTCTAGTTCTGGCAGTTTGTACAGGTTTGTTCCTTCCTCCAAAAAGCCTTGACTAGCACCAGCTCAGTACAGTTCTTATGTCTCTAAATAAGGCACTAAGTTCTCTCGGGCAACTTTCCAGATCCTCACCTTCTGCTCCACAGGGATTCTCATCTCCTTCATGAAGGAGCTGGACTACATTAGCACTTTTCAGTGTGTTTTATGCTTCCCCTTGACCCCAGTTAAATTCTTTGCAGAACCTCTACATCAAAACCATGTTCCCCTTTGACCTCAGTTAAATTCTATGCAGAACTTCAATACATCAAAATGATAGATAGAGAGCCATTCAGGGACAGAGATCTGGCTTGGGCCTCCATGGGAAGCAAGCACTTCCAAGGAAAAATGCTAGAAGCCCTGAAGGTGACAGGATACCCTGGCTCTCCCTGGGTATCCCATCCTCCAGGGGAAAGGCTTGCCCAAAGAAGGTGGGAGACAAGAAGATGAGGACCAATTCTTAAGGCAGGACCAGGACACATCGGCAAGACAAGCCATAAATCACTGAACCTGTGGCATCCTCAAGGAAAGCAAAGCTTTCAGTCCTGGAAGGAGGCACCAGAGGGAAGCTGAGGTAAGTTATGGTTGACAGCTCAGTGGTCAGACAGTGACATCCCAAAGAGCACCCGTGTCTATGAATCAGCAGAACTCAAAGACAAATACAGTGCTTTTCACTTAGGAATTTGGCTTAAGCATAGTGGTAAGGAAAAGGAAAGAGGAAGTGAACAAGGCAGCAGGCTGAGGTGTAGAGGCTCCAGTCCCTACCCACTCCCCACAGCCCAGGCCCCCATGGCCCTGCTGGCCTTCCTTTTGGGGTTAACCATGATCCTTATTTGACCACAAATGAAAAGAAAAAGAAAAAAAAATCTATATAAAGACTTTCTTAAGGACATTGATACCTAAAATGAAGAGTGTCTAGAGAATGACTTTTACAAGCAAACTCCAAAGTTCAGACATTGCCTGCAGTCTCATTAAATATGGCATTGAAGATTCTCACGAACATTAAGGTTTTGAACATACTTACATATCTATTTTATATGGTTTCTCAATATCACTTCAGATTGAAGAATATCTCCTTTGAGAGTATGGACTTTTGTAAGAAGCACCTTCAAACTTTGCTTAAACACGTCTTCATTTACTTAACAACTTGAAATATTGTTAGACTAACAGAACATTCAAAAAATTTTTTAAAGCACTAGTAAGAACTCTAGTAACTTAAGAAGCATTGCAAATTAAGCTACTTTATAAAACATCGTGGAAAAATTAGTCACAATGATTAATACTTATTATGATTATATTACTGGGAATACCTAAAATTTATTTTAATGTTTACCTGTTCTAAGCACTTTATATTCATCATTTGATTTAAACCTCACAAGAGCACTATGATAAAAATACTGCACTTAGTGCAAGAGATAGTAATACTGCTGATCCAGGAAACATACGTTCTCAACTTTAGAGAATACATTCTGTCTTTTCTCTTAGTCTCTGAGCTTTAGGTTCTATTTAGTGTGGTAGAAGCACATGCCCCAATTTCACCTGGTCCACAGGCTAGCACCACCACAGTCCAAAACAGCCAGAATGCATGCTATCTGCCCCACATGGCTTTTTCTTTCTTCCAGACAAAAGATACTAGAAATGCCAAAAAAGTCAGATGTTCACAGACCAAAATGCATTTCAAACTAGTCATGTTTAAGCATGTTTTCTAAATATTTTTTAAAGATTTTGTTTATTTATTTTTGAAAAAGGGGAAAGGAGGGAGAGGAAAAAAACCCAAAACATCGATGTATGAAAGAAACAGTGATCTGTTGCCTCTCTCATGCCACCAACAGGGGACCAGGCCTTCAACCCAGGCATGTGCCCTAACCAAGAATCTAACCAGCAACCTTTTGGCTCGTGGAATGACGCCCAACTCACTGAGCCACCCCTGGCAGGCCAAGCATGCTTTCTAAATACAACAATGTTGTAGGGATAATTTATAACACCAAAGTCGGCGAACAAACTGAACAGTCTTCTTAGACCCTGGCCTCAGAAAAAGAATATCACAAAACATGATTAAATATCTAAACAGCTTTGTATTAGAATTAAATAGAAAGAACTGTAATCAATGTCTTCAACTGCTGTTAGCTTTGCAGGGCCCATATCAGGTAACATGAAAGGGAAAGGGGAAAGATGCTAACACTTTCTGAGTGATGACTCCTTGCTAAGGTGGAGAATAATCCCAGTTTATATTAATACTATTTAATTAATCCTATTTAACACGGATACAAAGCTCAGAAAGACTAAGTCACTTCCCAAAGTGCAAGGCCCTGATTCAATAAACCCAGGCCTTTCTGTCTCCAAAGCCCAAATTATTTCTATATATAATATGTTTAAAATCCTCCAAAAAAGATTTATAGAATTATAGAAATGTAGGGCTAGACCGGTCCTAAGAGACTTCCTAATTCAATACCTCGATTTAATAGATAAGGGAAGTATGGTAGACAATCTCCAAAGATGGCCACTAACAATTCCTTCTCTCCTTTTTATACAAACACTGCTCCTCCCCATCAAGAGGTGGAGTCTATTTCCTTTCCTCTCAACCCTGCTGGAGACCGAGATCTCCTTGCTGTCCAAAAGAATATGGTGGAAGAAACAGTTTGCCAGTTCCGGACACAGATCTTACTAAGCCTCGCAACTTCTACTGTCATATTCTCTGGAAAAGTCCGACACCATGCTGTAAGGAAGCTCAAGCTAGACTACTAAAAGACAGGACAACCTGGGAAGAGAAAAATGCATCATGGAGAAATGAACAATTGAGTAAAAAGCCTTCTTGAGCTCTCCAGGCCAATCGTGATTTGAATGCATCCAAGTGAGTGACCACCGCCCAGCCAATGCTATGTAAAGCAGAAAAACTGCCCAGCTGGATTTTCTGACCCCCCAAATTATAAAAAGTTGGAAGCTGTCAACACAGCTATAGATAACTAAAACAAAAGATCTTAACTAACCTATCTATAGTCAGGAACCAAGAGCAAGGATTAATATCTAAACCTCTGACTTCTAGCCCCAGCCACCTTCCACTGTAGCCCACTAAGAAAATTGACACAAATAGGGCACCCAACGGATTGATGCCCGTAGCTTTCCATGTCATCCCATTCAGAAACAGATCTAAACAAAATCATTGTACTCATTTCTTTGTGACTCAGCTATGCAAGGCACTCTCTGGCATTTCTGTTCCAATAAACTACTGTTATTTAAAGTTTGCCATACTAATTTCTCATTGCAAATCCCTCTAAGGATAGGGACAGATGATCATCAGCCTTGTCTGTATCTAGTGCCTAACTCAGGGCCTTGCATACCAGGGATAAATGAAGATTTGCTAATTGACACCTCCCATATGAAAAGAATTAGACTAGTGTTCACTCTGAAGAATTATGAGACCAGGAACAAATAGGACACTAAGGTCGAGTCCCTCTAATACTGTAAAGAATGTCACCATAAGATAATTACTGAGGGCCCATGATACGTATAAAATGTTATCTTCCCAAACACGTTCACAGAATCCCTTTTATTATTAATCTAATACCCACATGAAACCCTGCCAAACGTACAGTACTATTATTGAAGAAGTGGATGCTCAGAGAGGTGACAGGATTCACCCAAAGTCATACAATTTTCACAAGTAAAACCACAATGTGAATTCAGGAAATCTAATTAAAAGTCTGAAGCTAATTCCATCTTCTAGAATCCTTTCCTGAAAAAACTGATGACCCAAATTTCAGGTACTATAAAAAAAAAACCAACAACCTAGAGTCACATGAAGAGAATATAGAGGGAGAACCACAGAAATTCAGAACTATACATGATCTTAACATTGATCCATAAAACATACAGTTGGCCCTTGAACAACAACATGGGTTTGAACCTCACAGGTCCACTTAAACGTGGATTTTTTTCAATAAATACAAAGTGAATTTTTCTGGTAATGAGAACCGGGATGCTAGACCTGCCACACACCTTGCCAAAACCCATATGACACTGTACCTTTGTGAACCACATAGCTAACATTATTTCTTGGATCACACTTGCAAAATACAGCATATGCCTATGTGAATATGTAGGATCACTATTAAAATTTCATTACCTGATGTTCTAGTAGTCCTAAAATCAGAACATTATTGTCCCACGCTACTCACATGCAACAAAGTGGTAGATACATACATACACACACTCAATGGCCTAGTTTTCTGTATTACTTAATCATAGGTATTTCAAGAAGTTACTACCAGAGAAGCATGTAAAGGGTAACAGGTGGACACTGTGCATCTTCTTCCAGTATTTGGCTAACGACTGGATTACTGTATACACAGGCCATTTCAGTGGGCTGTATACTGCAAGGAGACTCTTTTAGTCCCCACTCACCTCTTGATTCCCTAGCCACTTATCCCACAAACTAACAGTAATGATAACAATGAGGAAAGGTGAGGGAAAAAAGCAGTAACTGTAATAACACTGGGAGGCAAGGAAATTGTCCCAGTCCCAAAGGAACCTTCCCTCCAGCCTTTACCACTAGGACCTGAGCTGGGGTCTCAAAAGCTTTTCTAGAACAAAGGGGATCCTCACTCTCAGCCCATCAATTCTGGTTCCTGAGTCTAGAAAGGACGCATGCCAGAGGCACTCTGAGAATGCTGTCTCTGAGGCCACTTGGGATATTTTGGGTTGTGGTGATTGTTTTCTCCAGCTGCAGTCGATGGTGTTGTTTCCTGGTAAGAAGTAGGACAGAGCAATCTAAATATCCACAGGCTATGGATGACAGCATGCACACAGCTCTCAAGAAAACAAACCCAGGCATTTAGGATATCAGGATAATTTAGGAGTAAGCCAGCAATTTTGAAAGCACTTCAGTTGCTGTGCTTCCTTGGATCACAATGTCAGCAGTTACTTTACAAAATATGGAACGATGATGCCCTCTACAGCCCTCAGAGAGAATCCAAGGAATTCATCTTAGTGACTTCCTGTATCTGTGAGATATCCTCAGTCCACTTTCCTACTAAGAATTATTTTTCACTCTAGAATAAATAACATATGTGCTTTCCATGTATGTTGGAAAAATTAAAGTATCATGGTCTAACACTGTTAATTAAAATAAAATATAATAATGCCAAATAATTAACATTACTATACTAAAGTAATTTACTTTCCTAAAGGGCATATAGACACAAACTCCACATATTGTCATTTGGGCTATTAACAGAAGCTTTTTCAAAAGAATTACTTAAAATATTTTCAAGGTGGAACTGTGGACTCCTAAAAGGAGAATCAGGTTGAGATGAATTTTTTTTTAAAGAAATACACCACAAATTAAAGATTACAATATTCTGTCTGGAACTGAAAAAAGACCAGTAAAAAATAACTTTAAGCCCGTGTGACTTCCCTGTTCTCCCTGAACCATGAGGGAAGAAACTTTTCATGTTCGTAATAAGGAAAGTGAGGGGTTCTGAGCACCTCAGAAATGCACCAGATTATACAAGGCTTGTATGGATACAGAAGAAGCACAGCACAGGTCCTTCTTTTCAGGGCATGTGGCTGGGACAGTAAGTTGTAAAAGTTTATGTATGTATATAAGCAATTGGAGAATATACATAAATACAACAACATAAGCTACATATAATGGTCAAAGGAACAAAGTCAGAGGGCAATCAATGTGGGAAAAATTTGGATTGTGTGTCAAAGGAAAAGCAAGTCATTGGTCAAGGATGGGCAAAGTTGACAAAGACTACAGAAGAAAAGGTGAGAGAGAACAGGAAGAGAGAAAAATCACAGGCCAGACCACTGCAGGAAAAGCAAATGAATCTGTTTCATAGAAATAGGTAGGCCATGTTCCCAAGTTCCGAGATGAAAACACGGGTCAAAGTTAAAGAGGAAGGGGAGAGTAGTTATCAGAGTGCTTTAATCTAGCTGAAGAGACTGGGTTAGCTCTGATTAAACAAACGGAATTACTGGATCACTTCAGCAAGGAAGCAGCATGATGAAAATAGTGTTAAGCAAACATTATCACTTGTCTAGATGAACTGAAATGGCAGGACAGGAAAGGAATAGAGATTAATGCAGAAATACAAGCAAGAAGAACAACAAAAGCTGGATTTGTAAGAAAAGAAAAGCTGCAAGTCCAAGATACTCTACAAAAGGTAGATGCATTAAATAGGAGATTATGAATAGAGAACTAGACATCATAATTTGATAAGCCCAGGATGTGTGAGAGGAGTACCAGGGACACTCAAAGCAAAAGCCAGTTTGGAAAAAAACTATGACAAACTGAATTCATAGTTTGAGTTTTACGGATCAATTTAGGAAGAGACTTCATGGTGGCAGGTAGCAAGTTAAAACTGAAAAGAGGATGAGAAGCCAGGGCTGTACTTAAATACTTTGTAATCATCCAGAAAAAGAATAGATGAGCTTATACACATGGGAAAGAACTGTAAGAAATAAAACCCCAAAACTGCGTGTCTGGCCAGAAAAGCAGAGAGAATACTTGGAAAAGGAAGTTTCATCTCAAGTACAAGAACTTTGTTTCAAAGTCATCAGCACTCAGAGCAAATGCCATATCGAGTGAGAAGTTACCTAAAAGCTTTATGCCTGAGGCAGAATTAATTGGTTAACTGTTGGTGAACTTAATCAGCACACATTTAGATGAACAGTTTCCAGCAACAGATAATATGCAGCAGGGAAAAAACAGCAGCCTACTTCATTAAATTTGAGCATGTCATCAACCACTAGGCAAACTCTTACTGATCCTGGTGTCTCCTGGTGTCTTTAAAACTTAAAGCTCCCCAAGGAAAACAGAATTAAGAAGGAACTGGAATATGAAAAGCTTAACTACTGCAAAAAGAAATACAGAGGTTCTTTAAATTTGAAAAGTTTCACAAAGAAAAAGAAGGGCCCTTATAAAAACATTCTTAGGGATAAATGTTGCACACTCCTCAAATTCATTTCTAGCAAAAATAAAAAAGGTAACAGTTTAAAGCTTTCATGATTTATTCTGTTAGGACACTTCAGTTTTACTCTTTCTTAAAATTTAGTAGAAATTCGTTACTCAGAACTCAACTGATATGAAAATATTTCCATAAATCTTTTTTTCAATAATAATCACGAAATCAATACATCTATTTTCAGATGAGCCCAGATGACAGTCATTAGCACATTCCCCTTTAGGTAACTGAAAACCCTGGGACACAGAATTGAAATTATTCACTGAGGCAAACCAGGAAGACAAAAGCCCATTTGCTATTCAACTTTCTTTCTGTGGAAGTTCAAAGCATTGCTCTTCACTTTTACTTTTACTATAAAGGGAAATTACTGTCAATTCTTGGGCATATTTCTCTTTTTGTGGTTGTTCTAAGGAATGCAAAGATTAAGGTTAACTGAAATTCACAGCAGAACATAAAACCATAATGGCTACAAAATAGTGGAAAGAGAAACATAAATAGTAAAGATTCAGGGAGATTTTAAAAATGTAAACTCTGTCTCCTCATTAACATTAACAAAATCTGAAGCCTATTATTTTAGATTTAGAAAACTCACCCTTCCTACCCTAAAACTCCAGCTCCCTGCCCCATCCTTACTCCCCACCTCCTTAATAAAGTAAGTGGACAACTATCAAGAGCAAAAGTTAAAGCTTTAAGTCTCCTGGAATGGGTGGGAAGGAGGGGGGGGGGTCATTACACATTCCCTGTGGAAGAAGACAAAGCCAGATCCACATTCCAGGGAAATCTGGCTGGTCGGAGTTTTCCCTTAAATACAGATTGGCCTGTCACTAAGCCAGGCTCTGTAATCTTCCCAGGCTGCCAGAGCTAGGAGCGCCAGGAATCCCTTCTAATTAATCAAGCCGTCTCAACAAAAATTTTCCCACCCACAATAAAGTGGACTGGGGGGAGGGGAAGCAGCAGAGCAAGCTTTGTAGCCAAAAGAAATTTAGACTTCGGTGTAATACCTAACTAATCCAAGAAAACAGATGCAGGAAGCAAAGGAAATGATCTACAGAGACAGACAATGAGATAAGAACCTTTCATATTACTGCTTCACTGGAACCCAAGTTGAAAATTTTAAATCCTAAGAGTGAAACCTGAACGCATTATATACACTTTAAAAAATACCTTTAGACACATGGACAAAACCAAGGGGGAGGGTGGAGGTGGGGGAGGGAGGTGGGTTCACCTGGGGTGGGGTGGAGGGATGGGGAGAAAAGGCATACAACTGTAATTGAATAACAATAAATTTAAAAAAAAAAAATACCTTTAAAGCAGGGGATGGATCCATAAACTTTTCAGAGGGAGATGCCATGCATATTAATTTGACACTTTTGGCAATAATTTATTACTAACATTTGCTTTCTTTTCATTCAAGCATTGTGTTTAAATGGATAAAAGTCCATAATTAAGATCATTATATGTCCATGTCTATTTCTTGCTTCCACTTTCAAAGGAAACAGCCCTGCCTTGGCCTTGCTAACTTACCTGCCATTGCAGCCAGTTTAACCCAAGGTAACCTCATTGGAAGTTTACTCTGACTAGGTGCAAGGAGGCAGGCGTCCAGAGGATGCAAATCTTTAGACCCTTGTGATGTCCAATAAAGCTGCTTCTAGCCATGTGCTTTAAGAGGTACATTTATATACCCAAATCAGCATTTATACATAAATATTTCAGACTTTGCAGACAATGAGGTCTTTGTTGCAACTATTCAACTCTACCATCTTAGCGCAAAAGCAGCCAGAGACCATACCTAAACAAAGGGGAATGGCTATGTTCCAATAAAACTGTATTTACAAAACAAGCAGCTGACCCTTAGCCCCTAAAGAACTTATCTCTGGGAAATTCTAAAATACTGAGATACGTGTAAAATGAGATCTAGAACTAAGATCACTAAGGAGTGTTAGGGAGAGGAGTCTGCTATCACCACTACTTTCAACTGAGAAAGGAGTTACTGAAGTACTGTGTAGGACGTGTCTCCCTGCCACAAGCAGTACTGGCCCAGAAGTCAAGAGTCTTTGAGAGCTGTAGTTCCACAAACTCTCTCACCTCCCCCACTGTAGCCATTTCCAGGAATTCTGGCCTACAAGAGTTCAAGGCCAGGGCCACAGCAGTTGGAAAACAAAAACAAAAATGAAGAACAAACAAACAAACAAAAAAACCTCTCTTACTTTCTTACTTGGAAGAAGGTCAGAAGACCTTTCTTTCATTTGAAGGACAAGCTGTTTGCAGAAATAATTAATGTCATTCCAGGTAAAGGCAGAGAATAAACAACTGAGCTGCAAGAGGCAAACTATCTGGTGTTCATCTAGTTTTCTGTTACTTCAGGAACCGTGTTCTATCCAAGTAGCTTTCAACCCAAACAGTCAAAAGTAGATGTGTCCATATGAAAATCTGCATAAGTTAACTCCTTTTAAATTTTATTTATCCATTCAATTTTTTTATCTTAGTAATGCACGCACAGATTCAAATGACATCAAAAATAGGCCTCTGTTCCATCCTGCCACCACTCCCACCCCAACTCTCACTCACTGGGAACGATCACACTGAAAACTTCAGTAATTTGATCTGGTATTCACCATCGTATTACTAGATACCCTGTTTACACTATACTTTCTTATTATTTCAGTTTTACATAGTTTCCATTGAAAACGAGGCAATGCTTACAACCCACCCTCCCACACATCTCAGTCCCTAGCCTTCCACATTTAGGAGTTAACTATATATGAGTTGTATATATACAATTCCTTTGTTCAAGGCAGAGCCGTGCTTACTTTGCTATCTTGCACAATCTTTTGTTTGCTTAGAGTTAAGTGCTGAATCATTCTTCTTTTATTTAGTTTCTTGTAATACTATCACTAAATTGTTCCCATACTCTGATAGACCCAAAAAAGAAACCTCTTCTCAACATCTTTAAATACATGAGGTATTTATTCATGTTATTTTTTGTTGGACACATCTTTCATGGAACCCTCTGTCCTGGTCCAGTCAGACTGGGTCTTTCGTAGGCAGGGTACACAGTTGATCATGGTGGAATTTGCTTACGCCCTCACCTGTTAAACTCCCTACTTCCTGGATCTCATGTCTCAGTTTCTCTGTTGACCCCCTCATTTTGGAAAGCTACATCCTTCCTGAAATAGGATACATTCGAAGGAAATTACTTAGAATTTACATCTCTGAAAATGTCTCTATTCTACATTAACATGTGATTGAAAGTTGGGCTGTGAAGAGAGTTCTGCATTAGAAACCAATATTCTTAGAATATTGAAAGAATTCTTCCACTGTCCCCAGCTGTTGCTGCTGAGAAGGCTGTCCTGAGTCTGATTCCCTGTACATGACCTGTTTTTCCTTTAGGATGTTCTATACTCCCAATGTTCTGAAATTTTAGGATGATGTTCCTTGATACAACTCTTTTTCATTGACTTTGCTAGGTACCCACTCACAGCAACTTTCAAAAGGAAACTGTCTATTCTTTCTTGAAAATTTCATTGTATAACTTCTTTCATGACTTCCCTCCCCACTACTTTTTTTTCTAGAACTCTAATTTTTCATATCCTCTAATTTTCTTATGATTTATCACCAACTTTTTATCTATAAACTTTTTGCTCTCCTTTCTGGGCAGTAGGCCTCAACCAGCTTCCCATACTTCACTGAACTTTTAATTCTTTTCTTTTTTTAATTTATTGCTTTTAGAGAGAGAGGAATAGAAGGAAAAAAGAAACATCAACTTGTTGTTCCACTTATTTATGCATTCATTGGCTGGTTCTTCTATGTACCCTGATGGGCACTGAACCCAAAACCGTGGTGTATCAGGTGGACGGGCTAACCAATTGAGCTGCTGGGCCAGAGCACTGAATTTTTATTTCTATTACGTATTTTTAATTTACAAGAGCTCTTTCCTATTCTCAGGAATTCCCCTTGTTTACAAAGTCCTGATCTAGTTATGTTGTTATAATTGCTTCCTTTATTGCTCTGAGAATACTAATTACAGTGTTTCAGAAGTCATCTTTTGCTCCCTAAAATCTCTCTGACCCTCTGAATTTCTTCGTTCAATTTTTCCTCTCTTTCTCAAGTTTTCCTTAAATCTCTGGTGATATACTCTTCTGTCCCTTCATAATTAACAACATACAAATGAATGCTGATTAGAAACTTTGTGTACATGGGAGGGATTTATCGACAGCTGGAGTTTGGGAATCCAGCACAGACTTGAATATTTGGTTGGAGATCCCAAAATACAGGCTGTACTAACATCAGACAAGTAGACTTTAGGTTAAAAAGTATGACTAGAGCCCTGACCAGTGTGGCTTAGTTGACTGGATGGCATCCTGCAAAGCAAAAGGTCCTCAGTTCATTCCCGGTCAGTGCACATGCCTGAGTTGAGAGTTCGGTCCCTGGTTGGGACATGTATGAAAGGCAACTGATGGATGTTTCTGGATGTTTCTCTCCCCCTCCCCTTTTCCTCCCTCCCTTCCCTCTCTCTAAAAATAAATAAAGTCTTTTTTTTAAAAAAAGTATGACCAGTATGACTACACATAAAAGAGACCACTTCAACAGAAAGATAAAGCAATCATAAATTTGTACATACCGATTAACACAGCCGTAAGATATACATAGCAAATAGCAGTGAAAGAACAAATATACAAATCTAAAATCATAGCTTGAGATTTAATATACCTTTCTTGACTGAAAGAACAAGTGGACAAAAATATTAGTAAATACATAGCAGATTTTTACAACACAATTAACAAACCTGAGCTAAGGGACACATGTAGTTCAACGCACCTGACAACTATACATTTTGCAAGGGCTTATGGAACATTTACCAAAATAGACAAGGGGAATTATGCTAAATACCAATAACAAAATCATCATTAGGAAATTCCCAAATAAGAAGAAACCATATATGGGGTTTCTATATTTAAATAACCTCATGATCAAAATACAATCACAATGAAAATTATAAAAGATTTTTATTTGAAAAACAAAGTCCCTACAAAACAAGAGGGATACAATTAAAGTACATTTGCTTACAGAGAAATTTATAGCTTTAAGAGCATATACTATTAAAGAAGAAAGTCTCAAAATAACAAGTATCTGTCTTAAAAAACTAGAAAAAAACAGAGCAAATTTGTTCAATGAAAATAAAAGGAAGGATACAATAATTAATAAAACAAAATAATTATACTACAAGGTTAAAAAAATCCGTTCATTCTTGGGGAAAATAACTAGTAAATTAATAAACACCTAATAGTAATAATCAATAGTTACTCCTTTGACAATGCAAATTGAAATCACACCTCATACCTGTCAGAATGACTATTATAAAAAAGACAAGAGGTAAATACTGGTGGGGTTATGGAGAAAAGGGAACCATGGTTTGTATGGATTGGTTGGAATGTAAATATCATATAGCCATTATGAAAAACAGTATAGTGATTTCTCAAAAACTTAAAAATAAAACTACCACATGATCCAGCAATCCCCCTTCTGGGCATATATCCAAAGGAGATGAAATCCCTATGTTGAAGAGATACCTGCACTCCATGTTCATTGCAGCATTATTATTATTTTATACTCACCCGAGGACACTTTTTTCATTGCTTTTAGAGAGAGAGAAAGAGAGGAAAACACTGATTTGAGACACAGACATCGATTAGTTGCCTTCTCATATGTGCCCTGATGGAGATGGAACTGTAACCTGACTGAGTGCCCCAACCAGGAATCGAACCAGCAACCTTTCAGTTTATGGGATGATGCTCCAACCAACTGAGCCACAACAGCCAGGGCCATTGCAGCATTACCCAGGGCCATTGCAGCATTATTCACAACAGCCAAGAGACAGAAACAACCTAAGTGTCTACTGATGGATAAATGAGTAAAGAAAATGTAGTATATATACAGAGTGGAATATTATTCAGCCTTAAAAAGATGAAAATCCTGACATTTGCGACATCATGGACAGATTTGAGGGAATTATGCCAAGTGAAATAAGTCAGACACCAAGAAAGAGAAATACTGTTTGATCTCACTTATAGATTTTTAAAAAAGAGAGTTGTGGTACGTATATACAATTAATTATTACTTGACCATAAAAAAGAAACCTTACTATTTGTGACAGCACAGATGAACCTAGAGGGTTTTATGCTAAGTGAAATAAGTCAGAGAAAGACAAATACCACGTAATTTCACTTTTAAGTGGAATCTAGAAAACAAAATTAATGAACAAATGAAATAGAAACAGACTCATAGATACACAGAGTAGACTAATGGTTGCCTGAGGGAAGGGAGGTTCAGAGGCTGGGTGAAAAAGGTGAAGGGATTAAGAAGTACTAATCGGTAGTTACAAAACAGTCACAGGAATGTAAAGTACAGCACAGGGAATATAGTCAATAATATTGTAATAACTATACATGGGGCCAGATGGGTACTTGAAATATCGGGGGGCTCACTTTGTAAAGTATGTGATTGTCTAACCACTACACTGTACACATGAAACTAAAACAAAATAATGTTGAATGTCAACTGTAATAAAAAAATAAAATTAAAAACAAAAATAAATGAAAACATCAAACTCATAGAAGCAGAGTAGAATGGTAGTTGGCAGGGGCTGAGCAGTGGGGGAAATGGAGAGATGTTGGTTGAAGGATACAAATTTCCAGTTATAAGATGAGTAAGGATCTAAATGTATAGCATGGTGACTATACTTAACAATACTGTACTGTCTACCTGAAAATTGCTGAGAGTAGAGCTTTGATGTTCTCACCATAATGACAACAAAATGGTAATTACTTGAGGTGAACGATGTGTTGACCTTATTGTGTTAAACATTTCACCATATATATGTTTATCAAATCGCCACAGTATACATTTGAACTTAACAATGTTATATGTCAATCATATCTCAATAAAGCTAGGGGTAAAAAATAATCACCTCTTTGGAAGGTTCAGCCCAGCTGTTAAAATATTTGGGAGCCAGGAGAGCTCAGAGCTGGTATCCTAATGCACCAAAGGGGTAGAAGATAAAAGGGAGATGGGAGTGAACCCATTCTAAGTAAGCTGAGATTTGTGAAGAACTTCAACTGTCGGTTCTTTACACAATGCCTGACACACAAATGAGTACTCGATCTGTAGATATCCTTATATACTACTCTCTGGTTCACATGGATAAGTTTGCTCATCATTCCTTAGAATGGTAACTATTCAATAGAGCTTTTTCCTTCATTCTCTTGAGAAACTCAGCCTTCATGAAAATGCAACTAAAAAAATTTTCACTCACTAACCAAAGGAAGCAATGTGGAAGCTTGCCGTCTATACAGGGTCTGGAGAGGGGGAAGGGGAAAGGAGAAGAGCAATAAAAATACGGGAAAATACTAAGACACCAGCCTTGTGCCAGAATCTGTTTGAGTTGCAAAGTTATGCTACCCACAGGTGGTGGAATCCCCAGCCATGAAATTAACATAAAATCTCCTCCAAAACCACTGAAGTGCCAAAGGCTCCAGCACGAGTAAACTTGAAACTGCTCAACTACTCTGTGGGTCTCACAGGTCTTTCCACCTATGTGTGTGCAAAGGATGTGCCTGAAAATCACAGCACAATTAAAAAGTACACATATAGACTTCTGGACAAGATGGAGGTGCAGATAGACACACTGTGCCTCCTCACACAACCAAAAGAAGGACAACGACAAATTTAAAAACAAAAAACAACCAGAACTCACAGAAAATCAAACTGTATGGAAGTCCGACAACCAAGGAGTTAAAGAAGAAACATTCATCCAGACCAGTAGGAGGGGCGGAGACAGGCAGCTGGACAGAGAGGACTCATGGCAAGGCAGTGGCTGGAGAACAGGGGCAGGCAAGGTAGTGGCTGGCAGACCCAGCAAGGCAGCAGCAGGTGGACGGAGAGGTCCCACACTTGAGGGCAGATAAACCAGGAAGAACAACTGGGAAGTGCGATAGACAGCACAACCTAGGGTTCCAGTGCAGGAAAATAAAGTCTTTGACTGAAAACACCTGTGGGGTTGAGTCAGTGCAAGAATCTCTCAACCTCACAGGAGAGTTCGTTGGAGAGACCCACAGGGTCCTACAATGTACACAAACCCACCCACCCAGGAATCAGCACCAGAAGGGCCCAATTTGATTGTGGGTAGTGCAGGAAGTGACTGAAAACCAGCAGAAAGCAGAGCAAGCAGCACTATTCCCTCTTGGACCCCTCTCCCACATACAGCATTACAAGGCAGCAACGTGGGTTGTCCTGCCCTGGTGAACACCTAAGGTTCTGCCCCTTACTACGTAACAGGTGCACCGAGAAAAGGAAAAAAAAAATGGCCCAAATGAAAGAATAGATCAAAGCTCCAGAAAAAATACAACTAAATGACAAAGAGATAGCCAACCTGTCAGATGCAGAGTTCAAAACACTGGTAATTAGGATGCTCACAGAATTGGTTGAATATGGTCACAAATCAGAGGAAAAAATGAAGGCTATGAAAAGTGAAATAAAGGAAAATGTACAAGAAACCAACAGTGACAGAAAGGAAACTGGGACTCAAATCAACAGTTTGGAGCAGAAGGAAGAAAGAAACATTTAGCCAGACAGAATGAAGAAACAGAATTAAAAAAAAAAAAAAAACTGAGGAGAGGCTTAGGAACCTCCGGGGCAACTTTAAACATTCCAACATCTGAATCATAGGGGTGCCAGAAAGAGAAGAGGAAGAACAAAAACTTGAAAACTTATTTGAACAAATAATGAAGGAGAACTTCCTCAACCTGGTGAAGGAAATAGACTTCCAGGAAGTCCAGGAAGCTCAGAGTCCCAAAGAAGTTGGACCCAAGGAGGAGCACGCCAAGACACATCATAATTACGTTACCCAAGATTAAACAGGAGGAGAGAATCTTAAAAGTAGGAAGAGAAGAGGAAACAGCTACCTACAAAGGAGTTCCCATTAGACTATCAACTGATTTCTCAAAAGAGACCTTGCAGGCAAGAAGGGGCTGGAAAGAAGTATTCCCAGTCATGAAAGGCAAGGACCTACATTCAAGATTACTCTATTCAGCAAAGCTATCATTTAGAATGGAAGGGCAGATAAAGTGCTTCCCAGATTAAGGTCAAGTTAAAGGAGTTCATCATCACCCAGCCCTTATCATATGAAATGTTGAAGGGACTTACCTAAGAAAAAAGAAGATCAAAAATATGAACAGTAAAATGGCAACAAACTCACAGTTATTAACAACCGAACCTAAAACAAAAATAAAAACAAACTAAGCAAACAACTAGAACAGGAACAGAAACAAAGAAATGGAGATCACATGGAGGGTTATCAGCAGGGGAGTCAGAGGGAGAGAGAGGGGGAAAAGGTACAGAGAATAAGCATAAATGGTAGGTAGAAAACAGGGGGAGGGTAAGAATAGTATAGAAAATGTAGAAGTCAAAGAACTTATATAGTGACCTATGGTCATGAACTAAAGGGGGTGAATGTGGGTAGGAGGGGGTGTGCAGGATGGAGGGGAATAATAGGGGGGAAATGGGACAACTGTAATGGCATAATCAATAAAATTTATTTTTTTTAAAAAGTACACATATAAACAATCCAGCAATTTCAATCAATTTATTCCACACTTAATAAATAATGGTAAGAATAATAGAACAATCTAAAATATACTATGAAATAAGGTACTTTAAAATTATGAAGGACATAAAAAGGGGAAATGAAAACAGGCTGAAATAAGAGAAGTATATAAAAAAAGAACTGGCAGAATTTGAATTAAAAAGAAATAACCAACACATTCTCAAATGAAATATACAGTAACTAAAAATAAACAAGTTAAAGAGTACATGAAATGCAGATTAAACAGCAGGTTAAACATGTATGAAACGTTTTAATTAACTGAAAGAGGTCTGTCTGATAAAAAGAACTCTGAATGCAACAGAGACACAGAGAGGAGAAACAGGAAAAGGCAAATAGCCAAGCAGCACTCATACAAGCCTGCTGGAACAGCATTCATCAGAGACGGCACCCGGTAACAGCATCATTAAGTGTGCAAGTCTCCTTCCAACCGTGACAGTCTGTGGCAGTGCACAGCACTCTGGCAGGCTGAGATGTCATATTCAGAATGGGATCCCAGTGCTTGGGCTGTAGGGATTTTAAGCTGCATGCTTAGGAAAGCACTGGCCCTTTGCCTGTGCGATCAGAGGCAGGCATACAACCACAGTACGATGTGTAAAATCTTTCGCATGTTTCAGAACCCTGTTGCTATCCCTAACCTGCTAGCTTGATACTCATGGTTAGGGTAACTGCCCTGCCTGGCATGATTTAGGAGCTAGGTTCTAAGCGTTCACAGTGTGACTGTGAGATTGGAAAATATGGTAGAGAATTTGCCACATCAGTGGGTATGGCCTGAACGTCAAAAGACCCATCCCCGGCATAATTAAGGGCTGGGGTTCAAACTTTGAGATCAGCCAGGATTGTCTGCTCTACTGGGCCACAGCCAGTTTGGGCAGAGCTTTGCAAGAGGTCCAGTCCTTTTTCTGAGAAGATAGCTTACAGGGGCTCAGTACTGGACAAGTTAGTATCACCCTTCTAACATCTCAGAAACTATTATATGAGACTATCCAACAAACCTGTAAAAGACTTCCAAGTTCTTCTTGGCTGAAATTGAGATTATGCAGGGGAAGAATAAAGAGAAGCACTACCCGAAGAGAAAATGATTGAGACTTTCCAAAATTAATTAAAAATTTGAATCTTCCAAATGAAGATGTACAATATACTGCATCCCAAGCCAGTTAAATAAACACAAGTCTGTATCTCAAGATTTAATTGTAGAACTGCAGAACATCACACAAAAAAATAAATATGAAAAGCAAAACAGATAACCAAGAAAGGAGTCACAGTGTGAGGCTGGGAGCACACTTCTGGGGTAACTAGTCTGCAGAGGTGCACCCAGCAATCTTCCCCTTCCCTGTAAATACATGTTGCTTCTCATACCGAGAGTTGCAGCTTCCCTGTGGCTGTGCTTAGAATGCTCTGACCAACAGAATGCAGAAGTGGCACCTGAGACTTTGGATGCCTTCAAAGGATTGGTAAATTAAACTTCTTTCTTCTTGCGACTCTTTCTGTGGGACACGATCCTTCAAATGTTAGCCACCATGTTAGGAGTAGCCAAATCCACATAGAGCAGCCGCATAAAAGAGAACTTGAAGGGCAACAATTAACAGCCCCAGGTATGATTCCACCCATTTCAAACATCAACTGACAGGGATGTGAGTAGTCATCTTCAATGTTCTATGTGAATTGAGACCCAATGTAATTGCAGCCCCAGGCAACAGCAAAAGGACAGACCACTGATACCAGGCAACTTACAGAATCATGAGAAAGAATAAGATGGCTCATTTTTAAGCCACTAAATTTAAATTTTTAATTGATAATTAAAACATTTCTCAGTTGCAATAACAGATTCCAGAGATAATGGAAAAATATCTCTAAAATGCTGAGAAAAAAATAACGCTCAACCTAGAATTCTAAAACAAACTACATATTTTTCTAGAGTACGATCAAAATATATTTTTAGACAGGCAAATAGTAAAAGTTCACCACTTAATATCTCACAGAGAGGAATACTACAGAACACATGGGATACAAGAAATAATTGTAAGCAGTAAAATTTATAAATAGGTTGTAAGTCTAAGTAAATACTGACATGTTGAAAATATAATATTAAATAATAACCGATCTGGTTAACTAATTTGTCTACTTTGGTGTTTTAAATACAACAGTAGCATAGAGAAAATGTCCTAAAGTAGAGCCACTACATATGCAAGCATCTCCTAACCCTTACACTCACTATTTATCAGTTGTTCCCCGTCCTTCCCTCATACGTGATCCTGCCATGCCTTCACACCTGAGAAGGTCCCAACCCCAACCATTAAGGGATAGAGATGAGACACTTGTAAGAGGAAAGCAAAGAGGGCAACCACTGAAGAGAACTCTCTCCTGGCATTTACCTGGTGCAGTATGTAATGCCTACTTCTTTATCTCCATCCACTTTGTCAGAATCAAAAATTATGTCATGGACATGCAATGTGAATAACAATTTTTAAAATTAAGAACCTAGTTATGTTTTCTGGTCAGAAGCAAGCAACTCCCATAACCATATGAACTACTAATTCTCTCCCCAACCTCATTCTTAACATGTAAATTTTCAATCACCTATTTAAAAGTTTTCAGTAGAGAACCAAATTTACAAATTATTTTTAAAGATTTTTATTTTATTTATTTTTAGAGAGGGGGAAGTGAGGGAGAGAAACATCATGTGCAAGAGATACATCAATCAGTTGCCTCTCACATGCCCCCAACTGGGGACCTAACCTGCAGCCCAGGCATGTGCCCCTGACTGGGAATTGAACCAGTGACCATTTGGTTCACAGGCCAGCACTCAATCCACTGAGCTACACCATCCAGAGCAGAACTAAATTTAAAAAGAAGAAAAGTTCAGAGCTTCTATTTTCAATTAGTATAGAACTTAGTTATACTAGAAAGTGATTAATCATTTTAAAGAAGGCTATTAAGCATTACTTACTTTAACAGCAAATTTCTTGGATGCCATGTTTAATGATTCCAAAGTAACTACAGACCTTTAATGGGGCGGGGGGAGAAAGAAAGAAAGTTAAAATAGGTATATCAAAATCTCTTTGTATTTGAATACTATATGGGGAAGAAAGTTTGGCTGAACAATCAAATATCAATAGATATTTGCTATCAACTAGTCTTAACAAAAAAATACTATACTGAATTAGTAATTTAAAACTGCCCGTTAAAAAAAAGCATAGGCCCAAATGTATTCTATGAAATGTTTAAAGAAAAATTAATACCAATCCTTCACAAACACTTTTTTTTTATCCTCACATAAGGATTTTTTTTTTCATTGCTTTCAGATAGAGAAGGAGAGAGGATGGGAGCGAGGGAGGGAGGGAGGAAAAGAGGGAGAGAGAGAGAGACATCAATGTGAGAGAGAAACATCAATTAGTTGCCTTCCCGTATGTATCTGGACTGGGGCTCAAACCCGGCACCTGGGTATGTGCCCTGGCTGGGAATAGAACCCATGACCCTTCAATCTACAGGACAACACTACAAGCAACTGAGCCACACCAGCTAGGACCACAAATTCTTAAATAAACAGAAGCGTAAGAACAACTTCTCAAGTCCAAGTGGAGCAAGCAAGCTGAGGGGTTATGTGGTCACGTCTTACAGACCAGTAGCACTTGTAGCGTGGCTGACCACCTGCAGAATTCTAAGCTTTTTCACTATATGACAAGGATGGTGATGGAACTATAACAACAAAGGAATTGGGAATTGCACTGAGGTCTCTTGGGCAGAATCCCACAGAAGCATTTACAGGACACAATGAATAAAACTGACTTTCTGATATTTCTGACAATGATGGCAAGAAAAATGAAAGACACAGAGAGTGAAGAAGAAATCAGTGTGTTTGTTTGATAAGGATGGCAATAGCCGCATCAGTGCAGCAGAGCTTTGCCACGGCATGACACACCTTGGGGAGAAGTTAGTAGATGAAGATGATGATGAAATGATCAGGGAAACATACTGATGGTGATAGTCAAGGAAACTACAAAGAGCTTCCACAAATGATGACAGCAAACTGAGTGTACAGAATGTGCTAAATTTCTGGTACAAAATTGTTTATTTGCCTTTCCTTTGTTTATAACTTATCTGCAAAAGGTTTCTCACTACTGTCAAAAAATATGCAAGTATAGTAATCAGGGCTTCATTCCCCCATGTTTTCTTTCCTTATCTCACTGTCATTATGGAAATGAAACTGTCATTATTGTTCTGAAACATTTCAGAAAAACTGATCAAGTAAATGTTGTATGTGGCTTACTCTCGATACACCTAAGCCCTTCTGCACATCTAAATTCAGATGGAGTTGGTCAAATGAGAAGACACCTGGGTTGTGCCTTTCTTTAAGTAGCTTTCTTTAGGAACAGTCAGCGTGTTGTTGCTGAAGTGTGGGTTGTAAATCTGCATGGGACAGTCAACAATATGTGCGTAAAAGTTGCACTACTGCAGAATGGGTGTATTATCCAGACACTCAAACACTATTTTTTTGTACTGCTGGCCCTGTACCGGAAACATTTGCCCTCATTGTTACTTAATCTTTAAACTTTGTTTAGCCACATAAAGAAAATCTGCTTATGGCACAATTTGTATCAAATCCATTCCAAGTTGTATATTTGTTTTCCAATAATAAAAACTTTACCCAATTTCCCCCCCCCCAAAAGAAAAACTTCTCAAATCATTCTTAGAGGACACTATTATCCCAATACCACTACCAAACAGAGACATCACAAGAAAATTAGGTACCAATATCCCTTATGGAATAAAGACACAAAAATCCCCAATAAAATACTGTGAACCAAATCTAACAACATATAAAAAGTACTACACAATATGACCAAATTGGTTTTATGCCTGGAATATAAAATTTGTTTAACATTTGAAAATTAACCAATATAATACACTATATTAATAGATTAAAAAAACACACACTCATCTCAAATTCAAAAAACTTAACAAAATCCAGTTTTGATTCAAAAATCCAATTCATTAGGAATAAACATCCTCAACCTGATAAACAACCTCTATAAAAAAAATCCACAGCTGAAATCATACGTAATGGTGAAAAACTGAATGCTTTCCCCACTAAGATGAGTAAAAGACAGAGATGTCTGCTTTTGCCACTTCTACTCAACAGAGTGTCAGAGGTTCTAGCCAGGGCATTAGGCAAAAAAAAAAAAAAGGAAGGGAGGGAAGGAGGGAGAGAGGGAGGGAGGGAGGGAATAAATAAATAGAAGACATCCAAACAGGGAAAGAAGAGGTAAAACTATATCTATTAACAAATGATATGTTCTTATATGTAGAAAATCCTAAAGAATAAAAAACAAACTACTAAAATAAACAAAAGTTTGGCAAGATTGTAAGATATTAATTATTATTAAAACATCAACTGGCCCTGGCTGGTGTGGCTCAGTGGACTGGATTGAGTGCCAGCCTGCGAACCACAGGGTCGTTGGTTGGTTCCCAGTCAGGGAACACGCCTGGGTTGCGGGGCAGGCCCCCGGTTGGGGGCGTGTGAGAAGCAACCATACATTGCTGTTTCTCTCCCTTGCTTTCTTCCTCCCTTCCTCCCTCTCTAAAAGTAAATAAGTAAAATATTTTTAAAAAATCAACTATATTTTTATATACTACAATGAAATTGAAATTTCAATGAAATTGAAATCCTAAAATGAAATTAAGAAAACAATCGTTTACATAAAAGAATACTTACAAAAATATTTAACAAAATAAGAACAAGATCTGTACACCAAAGCCATAAAATATTATTGAAATAAAAGACTTAACAGACAGGCATCCCATGTTCATGGATTGGAAGACCAAATATTATTAAGACAGCAATACTCCCCAGATGGATCTAAAGATTCAACACAATCTGTAGCAAAATCCCAGCTGATTTCTTTATTAAAACTGACAAACGTATCCTAAAATTCATGTGAAAATGCAAGGAATCTGGAGTAGTCTAAACAATCTGGAAAAGAAGAACAAAACTGGATGATTCATACTTTCCCATTTGAAAACTCATTACAAAGCTACAGTAATCAAGACAGTTTAGTACTAGTGTAAGAAAAGATACATAAATCAATAGAATAAAATTGAGGGTTCTGAAATGGACCCTTATCGTTATAGTCAACTGATTTTTAACAAATGGTACCAGGACAACTGGATATCCACATGCAAAAGAATAAAGCTGGACCTCTACATCACACTATATACAAAAATTAACTCAACATGGATGAAGACCTAAATGTAAGGGCTGACACTATAAAACTCTTAGAAGAAAACACTGGTGTACATTTTTGTAACTTTGCATTTGGCAATAGTTTCTTAAATACAATACCAAAGGCACAGTGACAAAAGAAAAAATTGTTTAAGGCAGATTTCATCAAAATTTAAAATTTCTATAGTTCAAAGGACATTACCAACAAAGTGAAAAGACAACTCACAAATGAGAGAAAATATCTATAAATCATATATCTGATAATGGACTCATGTCCAGAATATACAAAGAACTCTTACAACTCAACAATAAAAAGATAGCCCAATTTAAAAATGGACACAGGATTTGAATAGATATTTCTCCAAAGATATACAAATGGCTAGTAAGCAAAAGACAAGATGCTCAATATCATTAGTCATCAAGGAAACACAAATCGAACCACAACGATATACCACTTAACATCCATCATGATGGCTAAAATCAAAAAGACAACAGTAACAAGGGTTGGTAAACACAAATTAGAACTCTCACACATAGCTGATAGGATGTATTATGAAGTGTTGCAGCCACTTTGGAAAAACTTTAGCAGTTCTTTAAGAAGTTAAACATAGAGTTGCCATATGATCTAGCATTTCCATTCTTAGGTATGTACCAAAGAAAACAAAAACATATACCCATACATGGATATATGTATGTATTGATACATATAAAAAATTTATACAGGAATGTTCACTGCAGTATTACTCAAACAGCCAAAACATGGAAACCACCCAACTGTCTATCAACTGATGAATGGATAAACTACATGTAGTTATACACCCACAGTGGAATACTATTTGGCAATACTCCTTTTCACTGTGCTCAGCCAGGCAACTGCCCTCTCCCACACTTGCAGAAGCCTGGAGAATTATTTTCTGGAGAAGGTAAGACACAAGGATCTCCCATCTAGAAAACACCAGGCAAAACATAAGGTGTATTTGGCGAGTGGAGGGGGAGTACCTTAGTAAAAAAAGATAAATTAAGGGAATATTTATAAACTGGCTGATACCTTCTCTAGCCCCTGTGCCCCTTGTGATGATTGATTTTATGTGTCAACTTATCTGGGCTAAGGAATCCCCAAATAACTAGTAAAACATTTCTGGTGTGTCTGTGAGGGTGTTTTGGGGAGACGTTAGCATTTAAACTGGTAAATGTGTAGAGCAAATGGCCCTTGCCAATGTGGGTGGGCATCACTGAATTCACTAACAGCCTATCAGAACAAAAAGGTGGAAGAAGGGTGAACTGTTGATCTCTTTGAGTTGGGACACCCATCATCATTCTGCCCTCACACATTAGCACTCCTGGTTTTCCGGCTTTTGGACTTGGACTGAAGCATACACTGGCTTTCCTGGCTCTTCCAGACAGCTAATCATGAGACTTCTTGGCCTCCATTATCACATGAGCCAACTCCCATAATAAATATATATATATACACCCACATATACCTGCATATGGATATGTATATGGACATGCATATGGATATGGATATGTGTGCGTGTATTCTACTGGTTGTTTCTCTGGAGAATCTTGACTAACACACCTTCTCTACCCTGCCTAGCCTCTCCAAATGGGAGACTGAAACCTTCCCACTCAGGGAGCTGGACTATAACCTAAAAGGCAGGGTTGAAGTACTGACACTGGGTGTTCCCAAAGGAAAGAGACTAGACAGACGGCTCTTTAGTGAAGCCTACACCCACAAGCTCCACATCTGTGTTGCAGAACTAACTAACTTCCATCTTTTTAATGTCCACTGTCAAACACAAGTAAACAACCAGGAATAACCTGCCATCTAAGGAAAGAATCTTTCATGAGAGAAGCAAAACAAAGAGAAAAAAAAAACTATTTGGCTGAAACCAAGACTATTCAAGGAAAGAAAACTTTTTTTTTTTTAAAGAAAGTACCATTAATATCAGAGAGACAGGAGATACTGCACCCATAAAGCAATAAATAACTTTTAAAAAAGGAACTTTTGGAAAACAACAAATTAAAACTATGATAGCTGAACTTAAAAAACTTACAAGAGCTGGAAGATCAGGTTCAGTAACTCATTCAGAAACTTCAGCAAAAATAAAAAAGATGAAAAATAAGAGAGACTAAATTAAAAATTGAAGAACCAGTATAAGAGGACCAACATGAAAATTAGGATGGAATCTGACCTATACTGGGGCATATATCACAGTAAAATTTCAAGCATTGGTGACAAAAAGAATCTTTAAAAGCTGTGGGTGGGGATGTGGGGGATAGGAAGAAAGGGTGATAAGAGAATATTTGGCCCCAAATTGCCTATACACCTCTGGAGACAAATATCTGCAAATTTCTGAAGAAAATTGTTTCCAACCTCCAACTGCACTTAAAAATGAAGCAGGGGTATTTTTAGACATGCAAGATCTTAAAAAATTTAAGACTCAGGCACCCTTTCTCAAGAAGCATAAGATGTACTTCACCAAAATGAGGAAATTAACCAAGAAAGAGGAAGATACAGGAAACAGGAAGGCTGAGACAGGCCAAAGGCAGAGGAAATCCCACGATCTCATGAACGCAGATCCCTGTGTGAGACCATCCCTGGTGGGCTCAACCAGGAGACAACCATCAGTGCAGGCTAGAGCAGGCTACAAGCCTCCAGGAGATGCATCTTCAAAAGTATCTGCATGCATACAGATGAATTTTAGACAACTGGTGAAAAATATGAGATTGAATTAGGGGAGTTTCACGGGAAACTAAGCAACTGAATAATAACAAGGCAATTACTGATTCCAGGATAAACAAAAATTATGCAGAAAATAAAAAATAAAGAGTCCTTCATACATAGTTCAGTTACGACCAGCATTTAGAATCATGATCACACTGAATCTTGACCTAAACAATATTATGTTTAAAACAATATCATGAAGATTGGGGATGTGTGTGTATTTGTGCATGTATGTGGTGGGGAGCAAGTAAAGGGAGCAAAAACTCCCTTTAATGATAATGGAATGTTTCAGAAGCAAGGCCTGAAACTCATTAAAAAACAACAACAACAACAACAAAACAATAACCACAACAGTAATAATAAAGCAGAAATACAGTAAGTAATTTAGTGATAAAACAAATTCTTAAGTGTGAAACTTTCCTCCTTCCTGAAGAAAGTTGAAGAGAGCTGATATAAAGGAAGAAGTGGGGTGGGAAGAATGACGTAATTTATTTGCAAGCCTCGTGCATGTAACTGTCTGCCCGTTTAAATTGTGTGCAAATACTCTTAGAGCAGCACTGCCCAACAGAAATGCAATGCAAGCCACAGATGTAATTTTAAGTTTTCTAGTAGCTGCATTTGATTAAAAAGGTAAAGAGAAAGAGGGGAAATTAATTTTAACACTTTAATCCAATAAATCTAACATCATTCTAGTATGTAATCAATATAAAAGTATTTACATTTTTGGCATTTCAGCTAAGTCTCTGAAATTAGGTGTGTATTTTATATTTCCAGGACATCTCAACTTGGACTAGACACATGTCGCATGCTCAGCAGACACTTGTGATTAGTGGGTACCATAATGTTTTAGAGTATTTGGTTTTATTACAAAAAAGCACTTATTTCTGTGTCCCAGATTACTTACTTACTTATAGAATAGGTATAGTAATATCTAATTCAAAACTATTGAAAGGACTAAGTAAAATGACATATGAAGGCCCCCCAGTATAATCGCTTATAAACACTAGGCCCTTGACTAATGTTAACAATTACTATTACCTACTCAATGATTTTTTGAAAATCTGATGTTTTATTCTAATAGAATTCTTTAAATGGAGAAAAATATCTTTATGTAAACCCTAAATCATTTAAATTCTTCATTTCTATTTTCTGAAGAATGTAATGCATATGATTTAGAAAAAATTGGAATGATGTTCACCTAAGCAAGTCCATTTAGACACAGGTGTCACTGGAAAAACTAAATTCCTGGAAAATCAGCAACATGTATTTGAAAACAATTTATGAAGGTTGTCCTGAAAACTTTAGATAGATCCTTAACATTATATTATTTGAGCCTGGTAAACATAAAATCAGTTCCCCTAAATATAATAAATTGGGCTTAAATAACTTCTGCTAAGAATTTAGGGAATCCCCTACTGGGGGTGCTTCGAGGATACTCAAATGGTTCAGCTAAACAGAGAAAAGGAAATGAGAGTTTTGTCAGCAAGTGCCCAGCGAAAGCTGAAGCGTGTGTGATATAAATGTTTCAAATTACATACTGGTTTTCTCCTATGTCCTCTTTTCCTGAAGGACAGGTGTACAACAACGCAGGCTTGGGCAAGGCTTTCAGACCTTATCCGCTGGTAGACAGATTACAAGCCATACTGCAGCGGAAGTTCATTTTTGACTTACAACAAGGTTTTAGTAGACTCTTTTTTTTAAATACTTTTTTTTTTACTTTTAATTTTTATTGGTGAAGAGCAGCTGCACTTACTTTTTAAGAACTAGATTCTTCAAAAGGTATCATCAAAGTCCAAATTTAAAAATGTAATGTGTAGGAATCTAGAACTAGTATCATATACAAAATAATGTGGTTTGCAAATGTAAAATAGGCTGCATGAGAAAAAGGAACTGTATAATACATTTTGCCTACGTTTAATCCATTTTTAAAGGACATGTGGCATTCTGCCTCTCAATGTATATATTTTTTTCATTTGTTTCTACAATGTCTGGAGCCTCAAAAAATCACAATTTTAGGACCAAAAGAGGCCTTACAACCATCTGCTCCCAGTTCTGCCATCTATTCCCCTAGTGAGAACTTGTGGGACCAGGCCAGGATCTCACATCTGAGGACCAAGGATGAGAGAAGAGTCTTGTCAGCTCGCTGAGGGCAAATGAGCACCACCTGGGCAGTGCTGCTCTACGAGTATTTGCACACAATTTAAGAGTATTTGCACACAATTTAAACAGGCAGACAGTTACATGCACAAGGCTTGCAAATAAATTACATCATTCTTCCCACCCCACTTCTTCCTTTGTATCAGCTCTCTTCAACTTTCTTCAGGAAGGAGGAGAGTCACCTGCAGCACTGCCAAGGTCAGTTGTTAACTGGGCTGTCAGATAGATGTACCCTTCCTCCCTCAGCCCCCTGCCAAAGCACAGAGTTCCCAACACAGAGTATGACTTCAAGTAAAGCTACATGAGTAGTGGTTCTCTCCTGCTAACCAAAGAGACAGAGTTGGGGCGGCGGGACTCTATAGCTACGGAAAATGTGGTTTGAGTTAATTTAATTTACCACTGTGCTATGTGACATGGCACACTTCTTCATAAACAAAAAATAAAGTCTACCAAGATAAAGCCTGTAACATACCTGGACAGGCAGTTGCATAGACTTTGAGCCGGCATATTTGCTGAAGTCATTTTAGGTAAGGAAGGCACATTTCCTTTGTTTCAATATAGATTAGCCACGGGTGCTGGAAATGAACTACATGGTAAAGTGAAATCTGAAATGAAAGGAACCAATTTGCTAAAATTTACCAATTTACCAAATATGGTAAAATCACACTAACCTATCATGGAAAGAGTGGGTTCTCAACCGTAAAAAGCCCTCGGAGAAGTGCTGAACACTACAGGGTGCTCAAGAAATGTCTGTTGGATGAAGAAATACTCCAGATAATAGGAGCTGAGTCGTTTATGCACTCAACCATTTATCTTTGCTGTTTCTAGAAAAACTTTCTAAAAATAATTGATTACTGACTTTCATAAAAATGCCATATATTGAATATTTCTTTGATAGGCCAGATGCAAATGATCATCCACCATCACAATGGGCAACATACAACTTCACAACCCTCCTAACTTCTGGTTCGTGCACACTGCTGCTCCACTGCGGCGCCTGTGAGGTTGCTGCCAGTCTCCCTGCTGGGGTGCCCTTTCCCAGTTCTTCAGCTTAATCGCATAGGCCTAGAAACCTAAGGGACCGAGTTTGTCAGCTTAATGGGTCGTTTTCCAAGCCTCCCTTACATAGATTTGTATGAGCTTCAGAGTGAAGGCATTGGGCCCCCTGTCTTAGAAAATAAAACCATTGTTTGCTTTACTTCAGGACAATGTTTACTTCTTTAACAATGAAATCACTGGGTCATAGTACCGTGGAAAGTGCCCTCTGGATTTGGGCCTCAGCATTTAATTCTTTCTTTCTCATTAAAACAATGCTGTAAGGTTGACCTTGAAGATCTCCATTCCTAAACCTCTCTGACCCAAAATCCAACAGCAGCAGTTCAAGAAACAAATACTGCTAGTGTACAAATTCTTCCAGGGAAGAGAGTAAGAGGAACAACTCTCTCCCAACTCATTTTTTGAAGCCCTGTTAGCAAAACCAGACAAGGGCAGTATAAGAAAAGAAAATCACAGCCAATTCTACACATGAACATAGAGGCAAGAATCCTAAACGAAAAGAAGTAATCTGAATCTAGCAACATATAAAAAAAAAAAACAGAAACAAGTGAGGGTCATCTGAAGAGCGCAAAGTTGGTTTAACACTAGAAAAATCACATTAAAAAACTGAATTAGAACAAAAGCACATGATCATTTTAATAGAGATAGAAATTAAAATAAATTAGAAATATGAGAATAGAAAGAAATTTCTTAATCTAAATAAAGCAGTTAACAAAAATGTAGCAAATGTGCCTGATGGTGAAACTTAAAACCAGTTTCTTTGAAACAGGTAGAAAATATAGCCATTAAAATATCATCCCACACATGTAAAAATTTAGGAATTAGTTTAGCAAGATATGTGCAAGAAGTCCTCAAGTTGATCTTCAAACTTAACTTAATTCTGACCACGACCTTAAATTGGGAATCTAAGGAAGAGCAAAAGTGACTTAGCAAAACTACTACAATGATAGTAAATAAAATAACATACTGGCAAAGGGGTAAAAAAACAGGCTAAAGAGAGAGATTACATAGACTACAAACAAACCCACGCACTTATGGAAATGGATGACAGAAGCAGCATTGCAGATCAGTAGAAAATGAAGAGATTATTTATTCAATAAACTGTGGTCCAACAAGGACTTATCCACTTAGAAAAAAAACAAAATTGGATCACTATTTTACACAACACAAAAATCAATTACAGATGGGCTAGATAAAAACTCAAACATAGAAAACTAGAATCTTTTCAAAATATTTTCATGAATTCAGAGTAAGGAAGAAGGTTTTTTTTTTTTTTAAGATTTTATTTATCCATTTCTAGACAGAGGAGAAGGGAGGGAGAAAGAGAGCGAGAGAAACATCAATGTGTGGTTGCCTCTTGAGTATCCCCACTGGAGACCTGGCCCGGAACCCAGGTGTGAGCCCTGACTGGGAATGGAACTGGTGACCGTTCAGTTCGCAGTCCAGCACTCAATCCACTGAGCCACACTAGCCAGGGCAGAAAGAAGTTTTTTAACTAGATTTAAAAAAAAAAAAAAAATCATCAAACCACAAAGAGAAAGAATGGTAGATCTGGCTATATGAAAATTAAAACTTCTCTACAGACAGGAAGGAAATATTTGCAGTCCACATATCCAACAAAGGACACACAAACTAGGTCATATAAAGAACTCTCAAAACTCAATAATCCAGTCAGAAAATGGGTAAAAAACATGAACAGATATCCAACCAAAGAGGCCATATAGATGAAAAACTCAACAAACATATGAAAAGACAGATATTCAACATCATTTGCCATCAAGGAAATGCAAAATAAGACCACAATGAGCTATCAATACACCTCTACCAGAATGGCAAATAAAGCCTAATGATAACACCAAATGGTGAGGATGCAGAGAAAATGGATTTCTCATGCATTACTGGTGGGACTGTAAAAGTGGTACAGTCACTCTGGAAAGAGATTGGCAGCTTCTTATAAAACTACACATGTACTTACCATATGACCCAAATATTTCACTCCTAGGAATTCATCCCAAAGAACAACAATCCAGGCTCACATAAAAATCTATTCACAAATGTTCACGGCAACGTCATTGATAACAGCCAAAAACTAGAAACAATCCAGATGTCTTTCCATGGGTGGAGGGTTAAACAGACTGTGGTATAGCTATACCACGGGATATTACTCAGCAAAAAATAGAAGGATAGATGCAACAACTTGAGTGGATCTCAAGAAAATTATACGGAGTGAAAATTAGAAAAACTGGAAAGATTATATAATGTATGAATGTATTTACATAATATTCTTGAAGTAATAAAATCACAGAAGGGAAGAACAGATTAGTGGTTGCCAGAGATCAGAGACGGAGGCGGGTACATGGCTATAAGAGGGAGCAGGAAGGAAACTGTGGTGATAGAATTCTATACTGTGACTGTGGTGTTGGTTACATGAATAGACACACGTGATAAAATTGCACAGAACTAAATGAATATAGTAAAACTGGCTAAATAGAGTAAGCTCTCTGGATTGTACCAATGTCAATTTTCTGGTTTTACTATTTGCACTACAGTTATGCAAGGTGTCACTACTGGGGGAAACTGAAACTGAGTACGGCTACACAGAATTTTCCTTTTTTGCCAACTTCCTGTGAATCTATATTATTTCAAAATAAAAAGCTTAAAAATATAAAAATTCTGTCCATCAAAATACACAGAAAGAAATGGGAAGGGAGTCACTAACTGGGAGAACCTATTTGTAAGATATATAACCAGAAATGGATGAGTATGCAAAATAAAACAATCCAATAGAAAAACAGGCAGAGGCAGGGCCCAGAGCAAGGCACCTCTGCCTCCCAGTCAAGCCTCAGGCAAGATGGTGGGGGGCAGTTTACTGATCCCTCCTATGATATATGCCTTGACAACCACTGTGCTACCTCCAACCATGAGTCTCTTGCCTCCTTTAGGGAGGAGAGGGGGATGTGTCTCACCATTCTTTTATAAAAGCTGGGGAGCATGAAGTCTAAACACAGAAAGATCATTTACCAGGGAAATCTGAGGACAACACACTCTGCTCTCTTCTCTTACTGCATGCACATAGCTGTCATCTGAGACAGATGACAAGGATAGAATGCCCCACACGAAGGCAAAATCATCTGCTAGGAGGTCCCAGACCCCAAAGATCTGGTTATCCTACAGGTTCCTCCACAACCATATCCTCTTAAAGTACCTCCTGTCTCCACCCTTGCACTTCTCCATCCCCAAAACCATCATCACTACAGGTACTGAAGCAGGAATCCCCTACTCAAAACTCCTCACTGGGGTCACCCCAGCACCACAGTCCCTCGGTCAACCCCTGCCCACGCCTCCATCTCACAGCTCAGGCAACTTCACAGCTTCAATGCCTCCACACTGCCAAGCTCTGACACGTGTCCTTGAATATACCACTCCGGCTTGCCCCGCCTTCACTCAGGCATGCTGCACTATAAGATATCCGCTCTCCTAAAACCAGTTATCCTCTGAAACCCAACTCAGATGCCACCTGTTCCCTGGAGCTACCCATGAGTCTCCAGAGTGAACAGCACCCTTCTCCAAGCCACACCTGCGCCTTACACCACCTCTAATTCTACTCTCACACGTAGTTCACCGAATTACACATAACTGGGTCCTCCATCTCTCTCCCCTGCCTAAAGAGAGCTTAAGCTTCCTGAGGTCCATCTTGTCCTCTTTGATACATGCTACATGGCACAGGTCTGCATCAAAAGTTTGCTGACTTGATTCTGTTGCTGTTTCTAAACCAGCAGCTATAGACTCTGTCAATTTATTATTTTTTTTTAGATATATACCTATTTATCTAATGCATCTTTACTGTCCTCAAATCCTAAATTCCACATTAGGTCTCTCTAAAGGGAAGTCAGAGCACTGGACCTATTTCAATACAAAAATAACACTTCAACTACATGTATCATGAAGCCAAAGTTGAGAGACTTAGAGCACATATAAATATGTAAACAAAGATCAAAGTGTTTTGCACTGAAAAGAATGGGCAACAGATCAAAGGTGTGGTTTAAGTTCAGGACATAAATGTGAGTTTTTCAGTATATAATTTCTTTTGACTTTAAAATACTGGCATTCTGCCCTGGCTAGTGTGCCTCAGTGGACTGAGTGCTGCCCTGTGAACCAAAGGGTCACCAGTTTGATTCCCAGTCAGGGCACATGCCTGGGTTGCAGGGCAGGTCCCCAGTGGGGGGGTGTGAGAGAGGCAACCACACGCTGATGTTTCTCTCCCTCTCTCCCTCCCTTCCCCTCTCTAAAAATAAATAAATAAAATCTTTAACATAAAATAAAATACTGGCATTCTAACATTCATTTGAATGGAAGAGATATTTGCAGCCTCTGCATTAAGTTTTAAACCTGGGAACATCCTGAGGTTTTTCTAGACTTGTTTTACTGGTCACTAAAAAGTAAATGATCACACACAAAAAAAGTAAGTATGCATCTTAAAGATTTACTTGGCTAGGCCCTTAAAGCTGCTTTCAGGAGGGAGCAGCATGCTTCCTGCCTGGGGTTTAAAGGATAAAGGTTAAAACAGCCTGGATGTTGGAGCAGCCAGTTCAAGACTAAATTCAGTGGAATGTTCATTTTATTGCATGTTTTTCAAAATATCAGGACAATCTCCAAAAGGGTCAATTTTCCAAATATTTAAAAGCACATAATTTGCATAAGCATGCTGACAAGTTAAAGTATAATATAAATCTTAAAAATAGTGTCTCATTATCTATTTTTCATCCCTGAACCTACTTTCTGTGGCCTGAAAATAGGCATTCTTTCACAAAGAGGGGATTCTGATAGCACATGACCCCACCAAAATACGTGTGTATGTGTATCTTTAGTAGAACGGGAAAGATCTTAAGATCCTTAAGAAAATTAATTTGGGGAGGGAGTGGAAATAGATTAAACAATATCACAAGATTGTCCTGTCATTTAAATACAAAGCAGAGATAAACTCCAATAAAGAAAGTCAGTGACCTCCTAGATTATTCTGTGGGAAAATCCAAGGCGCTCTGAAATTCACATTTGTCTTCATTTCAGCGTTGCTGGCTTGTGTCACCAGCCAAAGCAACCACTCCAGATTAAAAAGACCAGAAAATAACTTTGGGTTTCTAATCTCTGAATTTCAAATTTTATCAAGAAAATTATTATACCTCCTCCAATCATCTTAAAAAATATTTCATTAGCTATGGCAGCAAAACTGAAAACAACATAAGTCTAGAACATCTGAAGGAACAACCATAATTCAAGAATGAGAAATCATTTCATTCCCTGTCCCCTTCATTCAAATTCATCACCAAAAAAAAAAAGTATCAAGAAAGAAATCACAAACTTTAACAAAATACTAAGGAAAATGACAAATGAGCAAAGGTCTTGCTGGTGACAGTCTAGATAAAGTTTGAAAAGGCGACTTCAGTGTAAAAAAGAATCAACTTTTCCTATTACTCATATGGTAATTTTGAAAGCCAAAGTCAGCTTATAAAAAAGGGAAAAACAAAATAAAACAGATAGGGAAGAACCAACAGTGGGAGAAGGATAATGCAAAGTGGCAAAAAAAAAAAAATCAGGACTCTCTTTTCTGCATCTCTAAATGCTGGTCAAATACTGAATTCCTCTACTATGATTAATTCCACACAATAGTTCTTTTAGTCACTCTATACCTTTAATCCAGTCAGTAGACTTATTGTATGGCTCTCTCCTTCCTGCTGTGCCCACAAAAAATCCCCACCCAGAGCTGTATAGGATGCTTCACTAACAGACAATGTCTAATTTTTAATATTGGGTTGGCCAAAAAGTCCGTTTATTTCTTTTCCATAATATAAAAGGCACACTTTTAATTTTCACCAATAACTTTATTGATTTGGATATTTTGAGTATGTCAGCTCTCTCCTGCTATTGGCTTCCAGTGGGTAGAGGCCAGGGGTGCTGCTAAACATCTTGCAGTACATCAGCCCCACGGCAAAGACTTATTTGGCCAAAACATCGATACCACCAAGAAACTTCACAAACCACTTTTGACACATCTGATCAGTCACAGCACCTTCTCCATACACTGCACAAATCTTTTTTGTGTGTTTCATTGCATTTTTACCTTTCTTGAAATAATAAAGCATAATATGCTGTAAGTGTTGCATATTTTCTTCCATCTTCAATACTAAAATGGCTGTGTAAAAGTTCACTAATTTTGATAAGTTTTTTCAAAATGCAAGCTGATATGACAGCTGTCATAATACAATCTAAAAAAATTGTTTCGAATGAAGTTAAAGATAACTAAGCACTATTAGAACAGAGCCATTGTATGGAAAAAATACTAGAACTTTTTGGCCAAGCCAATACTCTGTCATAGACATAACAGACATAGGCACTACCACGTGGGGCAGTCAAGTCTTCAGGTTCTAGTAAAACACATGTGTTCAAAATCTGCCCCTTCACGTGACCTCCAAAAGGCTAATCAGCTCCTGTAAGTCTCTGTTTTCTGTTTGGTTTTCAATCCACGATAATTATGAGCATCTATCCCAAGGGTCCCATGAGGATTATGTGAGATCAGATACGTAATATTCGGCCCAGTGCCTGCGGCACAGTGAGTGCTCAGTCTCTATTAACCATAATCATTATAAACACGGAGGGCATAGACAGGATAAAATCAGTCCCAGCCCCACTCTGATAACCACTGTTTCCTGCCACCTTCACCACAGGAAAAAAACTTCTGATAATCACTAATGCAATCATCTTAAAATCTAATCATTTCAATGCAAAAACTATACAGGTGTCGATTACTATGTGTGGAGTGGTGAAGGGTCACCACAAGGGGGTAGCAGAAGGGAATTGGGAAGGGGGATGGTGTAACTGTTCTGCATCCTGATTTAGATGATGGTCACATGATCAACGCATTGGTCAAACCCATGAAATTTATACCTAAGAGTCACTTCTACCACATGTAAAGTAAAAATATTTTTAAAACTGCAAAACAAAAAAATCCAATCTTTTCTATCTTGAGAATAAATTAAAATAATGACAAAACTGAACTTTTTAAATGCCCAAGATACTATAACTACAATATCTATATATTATCCTATGATTAATATAAGGTATATCCAATTTTAGTTACTGGCTCTGATTTATTCAGGCACAAAATGTCAGTATCATAATAAACACAAGGCACTGCTTTGCTAAAATAGAAGTAAAAAACACTTTGGAAATGTACCTACATCAACATTAGATATGGGTGGTACTCTCCATTTATGGACAAAAGGGAGTTTTATGACATTTTAGGATTGACTTCATAGATCTCTACTTTACTGCTTAATGAGTAGGTTACTTAATGTGCACGAATTAACTATTTTCAATCCCTAAAGAGTAATATATAAATAGTAGACTTTAAAAATTTAATTAAGCTTAAACTAGACATGTACACATCAAGAGACACAATCCACTAAAAAGTCAGTGCATACATTTTGCATTTTTAAAAAGCTATGACGTTTTACTCAGAAAACAATTCATAAACTGCACAATGGCAACGGTAAAGTCCCAATACAAACACATTTTATCCCTGTCACCCCCTAGTTTTACTGTATATAGAAGGTCTGGCCACTAAGTAATGAGCCTTTTTTTTTTTTTTTCCCTAAGTCAAATAAACTAAAGAACAAGGCAATGTGAAATGAACACTGAAAATAAAAACAACCCAAATGCCATTCCACTGGTGAAGGCAAAATAAATCACTTTATTTCCACGCAGTGAAATACTGCTGGGTGATTAAAAAGCAACAAACTATTGACACTTACAAAATCAAAGATGGCTCTCAATTACAAGTGAGAGAGGCTTCTCCACCACCACCTACACCTACCCACCTCACCCCCCCTCCAAAAAAAATAATCAGCTCCTAAAGTAAGATTCCATTCAGATAAAATCCTAGGAAATGTAAACTTATCTAGAGTGACAGAAATCAGATTAGTGGTTGGCTAAAAGACAAGGGCTAAGGGATTATAAAGGGCAAGAGGACACTTTTGGTGATGATAGATAAATTATTTTGATTGTGCTGATAGTTTTCACTGGTGTATACATCTAAAACACATCAAATTGCACACTTTAAATATGTGCAGTTTATTGTATGACAATTATACCTCAATGAAGTTGTTTAAAAGAAAAAGACCATTAAAAAAGGATATCTTTGTCCTGGCTGGTGTGGCTTAGTGGATTGAGTGCCAGCCTACGAACTGAAAGGTCACCTGTTCGATTCCCAGTCACGGCACATGCCTGGGTTGCAGGCCAGGTCCCTTAGTTGGGGGCCTACATGAGGCAACCAATTGATGTATCTCTCGAATATCGATGTTTTTCTCCTTTTCTCCCTCCCTTCCCCTTTCTCTAAAAGAAAATAAATAAAATCTTAAAAAAACAAACAAACAAAAAACAAAGAAAGCATCTCGTGGCTTGGGACAGGTAAACCTCGGAGATAATGCAGGTCAGATTCCGGGCCACCAAAATAAGCATGTATCGCAATAAGGCAAGTCATAATCTTTTTGCTGGTGCGAAAATTTTGTCTTCCATTTGTAAAAAAGCAACAGTATGAAGAGTAATAACATGAACCTCAACAAAACGAGGTATGCCTGTATGTGAAAAACAGAAGCAATGAACATGGCACTTATGAAACACTGTTCTTCCTCATATTCATAGGATATAAGTATTCACTACATTGTGCAACACTCATATAAGGCTAAATAAAAAACAACAGGGTCTTCATTTTTCTTTTCCCAATTAATAGATGGAGGAAGAGACAGAAAGGCTGGACAACTTGATTAGGACGTAGACTAAATAAATGCAAGTTAATTGGTTACTGGGAAGCTGATTCACCACATTCCCAGTCCGATTCTCTTAACTGCCTTCAAATTCAACATGCAACATGTTGCAGTTTCTCTAATACCTTACTGACTCCTTAATTCCATTCATGGGTCTCAACCTCTGCTGATACTGGGCTGGAGCTTTTTTTCTTTTTTTTAAAGCTCTCCCGGTGATTTTCATGAGTAGCAATATTAAGAACTCCAAGAAAAGTCAGATTCAGATTTCTCATTAAAGGAAGACAGAAGAAAGCAAGGTGCCAAAAAAAGCTTTGGTAAACCATGGCCCAAGGCTTTCCAAATCAATACTGAACTGTTGAACACATGCAGGCTTTTGAGTTCAACATTTAATCAATTAAAAGTAAAAATATACACATGGGTGTTGTCATAACAGAAGTTACATGACAATACACCAGACTAACAAATTCTCTTCAACTTTTTAGAATGTTAAATTGGCATCCTGACATCAAGGTGATGAGCTAATAGCACTGAAAAATGTGCCATATGTCCACTGCATTCAAAACATGGAATTAACTGACAATATATTGTGAACTGTTTAAGAAGCTTGAAGAGACCATCTTTTTTAGTCAGTGCCCTGAATGAGTGCCCACTACTCTTTAGGATGCCCTTCTTCGGGAAGATTCTGACTCAGAGGTTCTTAGGATGGGGTCTAAGACTGCATTTCTAGCAAGTACCCAACTGACAGCGATGCTGCTGGTAGGCAGACCACTTTTAGAGCAGCAAGGCCCTAACTAACTACAATTATGGTTATGAGTAGGTTCCAGGATGTGTCAAAAGGGGAAAAAAGTGGCGGGTTGGGGGGGGAAGTAGAAGGAGCAAGTGCATACTTAAATACCTGTATAGTCTAGCAGGGCTAAGCACCACAGAACACAGACATACCTCATGTTATTGCGCTTGGCCTTATTGTGCATCACAGATACTGCGTTTTGTTGTTTTTTTGTTTGCTTGTTGTTTTTTTTTACAAATAGAAGGCAAGACCCTCCACCAACAAAATGATTACAACTTGCATTATTATTATTTTTTATCTGACAGCCTACATGATTATGGTGGTCTGGAGCCCAACCCGCAATATATCTGAGGTATACCTGTAAAATTACTTGCCCCAACCTAGTAGTTGTCAAGGTTGATAGAACGTAAACTCCATGAAAGAAAGCGTTTTTTCAATTTACTACAGCATTCTTAAGGCCTACCACACATTAGGTACTCAATAAATGTAATTGAATAAATGAATGAATACATACGAACACAACCTGTATTTACGTCGCAACCCAAAAACGTTTGCAAAGGGGGCTAAATATGTGCATATAGATGTTTGATACAAATAACTGACTCACTTGCTGTATTCCATTTTGCCCTTAAAAAAAAATGTTCCAGACCAATACTTCCAACTTTAAAACTTTAAAGCACAGACTTCCCGCACCCTTATGTTTAACGTCTTTTTAGTTCTTTAAAGACAAAGAAGAGAGGTGGGAGTACAGGGAGAAGGATTCAGAAAAGGCTCAAAAATCAAAAGAGAAAACAAACAAACATGGGGAGAGACGGGCAAACAATTCAGTTCAAGTGAAGGAACATCTTAGGTTGTCAGGATTTCCACGTTCTTACCTATGATGGTGGCAGGGTTTGGGTTCGGGCTTTTATTTGTTTTGTTAGTGTCCAGGTTCACTGGTGTAGTAGTATCTAGTTGCGGAAACTCAACACTGCCGGCGCTCAAACAAAACGTCATTTGGACAGCGCCTCTCAAGGCTTGAAGCCAGCTTGAGGCTACAACCAAAACTTAAGATGGCGACAAAACACTAGTCGAGGAGCCTGGGTTTCGGGACAACTCTGCCCAAAAGAAAAATGGCCTCTGCCCACGATCTCGCGTCTTTCCAGAAGGGACCAAAACAACAATGGCGGCAAAGGCGGGCTGGTCAGAGCCTGTGAACCCAGTGAATACGATTGGCGGGTGATGAATCACGGTTACCTACAGTATTTAACAGCGGAGATAATTGAAAGAGAAATAGAACGTAACATTTCTACAGTAGGGTGTTTCTTGGCACTGGATGTACAAGGATGGAAAGATTCTTCGGAATCTTCAATTGGGAAAATTACAGAAAAGACAGGTTTGAAAATAAAGGTGGCTTTTACAATGTCGGATAAACTTTAAAATATCCATAAACATAACTCCCTCAATCATTCCTTAGAATGGTACAGGAGATAAAAGTTTTGTCTTCCAGCTAACTAGCAAAACTTAAGATAACGAGCGAGTGTAGAAGTGGCTGCCGCACTGCGCATGCCCGCTTTCCAACCCAATCCGGAGTAGCGGCGTTCTTTTCTCCTGGTTTTCATGGCAGCCGTAACAGGAGGAGAATTGGCGCTGAACGACAGAATGAGGAGCTTTGTGATTGGTCAGATCTGGGAGGCCTGAGACACAGAAAACCTTTGATTACTTTTTTCTTTTTATTCGTTTGGCAAGTGCTTCTAAAACACATGCCATAAAGAAGATACAGTGTCAATCTCATGTGTTATTTAAAATTTTCAATTTCAACAATTTACTGAGATTGACGCTGAATAAACCCTGCCCCCGGAGAGTTACGCTAAAAAACCCGCCCCCTATTCCTTCCGGCCAAGGCCACTGCTTTCTCCGCCGAGAACTCTAAAACCCGGAGAGCGAAATTTAGAGCGGGACCCGCGACAATCGCGGTGCTACGCAAGCTCCGTCTCCAAGCACCAGTGAGGGGCGCGTGCCTGCGTGAAGCTCTGCCGCTGCAGCCGGCTGGTGGCGGCGGCCTAGGGAGGCGCGGCGTCTGGTGGGCAGGTGAGGCCGCTGGAATCTCAGGTGGAAGAGCCACCTTACTACCTGGCCGAAGAGAGGTGATTTGTAGGTGCTCCTCCTCCCCCTTCCCACAAAGGTCACGGGTGTCCTCTCCGAAGGACATTTGGGGTCGGGGATAAGAAGGCTCGCTCCTTCGAAAGCTAAAGACCTATCGTTTAAAAAAGCTGTAAGCAGGTTCTGGTGGGGTGGCCTAGTTGGTTGGAGAGTGTCGGGTGCAACCAAAAGGTTGCAGTCAGATCACGGGTCAGGGCACATGCCTAGTTGTGGTTCCATCCCCCATTGGGCGCCTATTGGAAGCAACCGATCCATGTTCCTCTCTCTCTAAAATCCATAAACATATTCTCCAGTGAGAATTTTAAAAAAGCTATAGTCAGTAATACTTGTCGGTGGCAAGAATGTGGATGGCAAGGGTGTGTTCAATATTATGGGTAGACTTCCAGGTGCGGAGCCTCCTCACTGTCCCATATGCATGGCCACACCATGAAGTAGGTGGAAAAGGTTTTCCAGTGAAAGCACCGATTGCACCTGCGCTGCCACCTTCTAGCAGGACCCTGTGACTCGTCGGTCAGTCCTGTTTCTCTGGGGTGGCACTGGCTACCTGTGTCTATCTGGGAGGTGGGGGCCACCCTCTGACGTGGAACTGGACATCAGAACTGTTGTACAGCTAGCGTGGTGTGCAAACCGCGTGAAAGTAGAAGCAGGACTCAGCGCCTTTGAGTTTACAGGGATTGAAATCCTTTTAATCCTTAGGCCTTCTGAGCTCATGTTCATCTTTCTTCCCAGAAAGATCCTCTTTCTTCCCATTGGGAAGAAAGCAAGCAGGATTGGGTAAATAGAAAAAGTTGAGCTGCTCTGCAGTCCCAAGGGAGGCCTCCACCTGTCTCACAGGAACACTGGTTCCTTCAAGGTTGTCGCAAGTTGAGGGGAAGGGCCAACCCTTATACCCCTGCATTGATCGGATGGATGCCTGTTGATTTGGAAAGAGGGTATAACTTCAACTCTTGGTTTGTTTTTTTTTCTAAGATTGTATTTATTTATTTTTAGAGAGAGTGGAAGGGAGGGAGAGAAACACCATTCAATTGCCTTTTGCACGTCCCCAACCTGGGACCTGACTCGAAACCCAGGATGTACCCTGACTAGAAATCGAACCAGCAACTTTTTCGTTTGTAGACCAGTGCTCAGTCCACTAAGTCACACCAGCTAGGGCTTCAACTCTCTTTAGCTTAGTCCATCCTGGAGGGAGACTGACCATTGAGGGCTACCTCAGCACCCCTAGGAGCTAACGAAGTGTCTCATTCTTAAGGGGGATCAGGATGGCACGTCACAGCATTCACCGCAAAGGTAGGCCTTTGAAGGTAATAGGGAGATGTGCTAGAGAATAAAGGGGGTGAGAGAGGGAAAAACTTTTAGAGTAGGTGCTCAGAGGAAGGCTCTCTGAGAAGGTAACATCTGCATCAACAGCCAAAGCACTGGAACAAGCCACTATGTGTAGGACAAAGGGAACGAGACTACTTTCTGTTATGCACTGAGAATATAGCAGAGAAACAAAACAAATGACTGCTACCTTCTGTTATAGTGGGTGGCACTTACCATTTTTTATAGATAGTGACTCCTTGCTGTAACTAAAGATGTAGTAAGTAAAAAATGGATTGCGACTAATTCAGAGGAAGATAGAGGAGAAGATGAGGAGTTTGGAAAAATTAGTCAACTTGGTAAAGACTTTTAGTCTATCTATACGGTATTTGTTTTTCTCCTATAGAGCATTTAACTGTGTCTCAATAGGATCATGCCTTTATTTTCTCAAGGCTATATTCTCTGGGAGGACGGGAGCCATGCCTTATTCATTTTGGTAGTCTCACCTCCCCACCTCCTCCCAGCCTGATGTCTTGCTAACACCTAATAGACACTAAGTAAACATTTGAATAAAATTAATCTCACACATATTTAAAGTGAAAATCGATAATCCCTAAAAGATATAAACACTGTAAATATGACTGTATTTGGATCTGTCTTTTCATTTGTCCCCAGTTATATGGTATAACCAAATATTTGTTGAAATATTAAATGTTAATATACAATAGCTTTGGTCAAACAGGAATCTCCAGAGGTGACTATTTTTATATATGATTTGTGTGAAAGATAATGTACTTCCAAAAGTAATAATAGCTGTTATGTATTGAATACAATCCACATATTAGACACTGTACTAATAAATACATAAGTATATACATAGTAATCTTCATTATGTAACCCTGTATTACAGATTATAAAACTGAGTCTGGAAAAAAGTAATTTGCCCTAGATCATAACTAATTTATGGTGGAGGTTAAAATTTGATTCCCATCGTTACTCAAAGACTCATCACACTAGGACTCTCATATTTAATCAGTAGGCAACTTTATTAACTTTTCAGAGAAACAAATATGAAATTATTCACCATCTTTGCTCTTTTACTCTGTCCTTTGTTCCTGTTTTCCTTCACAATTAGCTTTCCTGGCTTTCACTTTAGGAGCTTGTCTCTTACCTTCCCTATAACATTGCGGAATCTGACTATAGGTCCTCCTCACTCTAATCAAAAGCGCCCCACAGACCTCAGAACCTCTCGCTTGAGAATCTGGGTATATTTATTGACATCTAAGCTAAGAGAAACTTCCCAGAGAAGGGGCCTCCTTCACAGGGACCACTTCCCTTAGCCATTCCAGTCCTTTCCTCCAGGCTGACCCACAGTAATATTTTTTCCTTTTAAAATAATCAGAATAATAATAGCTAGCAATCACTCAGTCCAGACTAAGTGCCAGGTATTGAGCCAACTACACAATAACCTTGTGATATGGAAGTCATTATTCTCATTTTACAGATGATGGAACAGGCATAGTGAGGCTAAGTGACTCATCCAAGGCCGCACAGCCAGTTGTAAAGCGGTAAGGTAGTGGTTGAAAGCCCAGGCAGTTGGATTCCACAACTCATCTCCTTAACCACCACAGGACAATGCATTCTTACCAAGATAACCGGCAGTGCTTTCCCTTCTGACACTGGTATGGAGGGACTAGATCCTGACGGGCTTTCACGCTGTACTAAGAAATTTAGACTGTACTTCTGGTCAAAAATGTCACTGAAGACCTTTAAGCAAAGCAGCAACATGACCAGATTTGTTGGGAATTTTTGCAAGATAACTGTGTTAATAGTTTAGAGAATGGATTAGTGGGGAGGAGACTAGAGCAGTGTCTCTCAAACTTTAGCTTCAGAACTACCTAAGAACTTGTTAAAACACAGGTTACTAAATCCCATCCTAGAATTTCTGATTTAATAGGTCAGGGGCAGCCCAAGAATTTGCTTTTCTAATTAAGTTCCCAGCTGCTGCTACTGGTGAGGGGACCACACTTTGAGAACCACTGGACTAGAACTAGCCAGGAGGTCGTGTGAGGTGATGTGGACTTTGGCTGTGGGGAGAAGTTACATTAAAGAAATGCCACATCAAGTGGCAGAACTGTGTGACTGGCTTGATGAGTATAAGGAAAAGGGTAGAGTTTGCTGTATCCAGACTTCTGAATTGAATGAGTTGGTAGGTAATGCTCTTTTTTTTTTTTATTTTAACCAAAACAGGAAGTACACATTGAACAGCAATTTGAGAAGGAAAGAGATTTATTTTTATATGAGATGAGTTTAGAATCTCTATGGGCGCAGATAGATAAAGGTGAATACTAGCAGTTGGATATACTGAGTCTAAGCTGGAGAAGTAGATGCAAGAGTAATAGTGGATGTGCTAAAGTAGAAGCTTTGGATGTGAATGAGACCACCCAAGGAAGCAAGAACACAGGGACAAGCCAGCCAAGGACAGATCTTTAATAAGGTTGAATAGGTAGATGGAAACTGAGGGGCCATTGTAAAGAAGGTTGAAAAGGAATAGACAAGAATCCAAGTACTTGAAGAGTTTCAAGAGCACATCAAAATGCTTAGAAAGATCAAATGCGGGGAGAGATTGGTGATCTTTATAGTCAGAGCAGTTTCCATGGAGAATGTGATGAAAGCAGATAACTTGGGTTTGAAGATGGAAGTTGGAAGTGACTCCGGAAAAAGATGCATTATTTGAAAAGAATCAGATTCTGTAGTAGCTGGAGGGAGACTGATAAGAGGCAGCCCCTTCAGGGAATTTGTTTTTGGTTCTTTTCAGTGGAGAAAAATGGTCAGGTTATGCAGAGGAGGAAGATCCATTACCAGTGGGAGATGAGGGAGAGAGAGGGGTCAGAGGAGTTATAATCCAAGACACAGTAGAAGGTGGCACTGACTGGAGCATAGTTAACAGCGGTACAGGTCCTTCCTCTGAGACAGGGAGGAAGGGAGTTAAGATCCAGAGTGAGATGGAGAGATTTTTACATGTGGGTATAGGGAGGTGAGGGTGCTGATGCCCAGTTGCCACAATTTCCTCTGGCTGATAGGTTGGGTATCTGCAGAAACAAAGGTGGAGAGTAAAATAGAAATTCAAAAATGATGAAGAGAGCCATCGGCTCTTTAGGGATTCAGAGCTGATCAGGGGTATGGAAAACCACCCCTGGAGCACCACAGGCCCAGTCAGCTGCACATTGGATCTGGAACACTTTGGCTGTCTGCCTGATATCTCCTTCCCCACACCAACCCCAGCATCCAGTGGCAGCCAGGTATAAAAACAGCAAAAGGGGGTAGAAAGATTTCCGTGTAACTACAAACTTTATAAACTGTAAAAACTCTATAAACAACACTTCAACCTTTCTGGTAAGCCACAGGCTGCCAGTAAAGTGATTTTCTCTTCCTCATTAGTTACTAATCACTCTCTTCACATTCTGGACAGCCAGCTATTAGTAAAGCTCCTACATAAAACTCAGTGCTTTCAGTATATTATTACTTGTAAATGCACTGACTGCACAGTAATGGAGGATGGGGATAGCAAAGACTATAAAATACTTATGCATAATTGTGTTGACCTTCACTGCACTGTGTGACTACTCCTGACCCACTTCTGACTAGACTGCTGTCAGCAGCCCAGCTACTGAGTGTCGGTCAAGCTGACCTTGAGTGTTGAAGCAGGGAAGGCGGTTGCATTTTTGCTGAATGGAAACGTTAGGTAGGATCCATTTAGTTCATCAGGAGTTGATAGTAATGCTTTGTTGTGTGTGTTTTTACAAGAGTGGAAAAGTTCAGCAAAACTGTTATTTTAGGTGATATAGTTAGAAAAAAGAGGAAACTATTCTTCTCTTTAGCATATCAGTTGAAGGGTCATGAAAACAATATGCAGTCCTTTCTGATGTGTATACACTCGCATAAAATTGCAAAAATTTGAACTGCTATATTAAGAATTGAGGATAAGATTTTTAGCATCAACAATTGGAATTCAGGAATGAAGAATTCACAAATACCTAAAGCAAACATGGTCATTGTACAAGAAAAGGTATACAGTTTCAATAAACTTCATCAGATATCACAATCACAGAGCTGGGTCAGTTAATTGTTTAGCAGTCTGCCACAGGTCCTCTTCATGATTAAATTACATTGGGTGGAAGTTTTTAAAAATAGTTTTTCCAAATACTTTAAGCAGAGCAGCAATGAAGACAAAAAAAAAAAAAAGGATCTGCCTGAAACTGTCCAAAAGACCAGCAGATGGCGCCCAGCAAACCCAGTAGGCAAAGTAAGAACCTTTTCCAGAATATTTACCGCATCCAGGTTGTTATAAACTTAATTTAGCATTGCCAATAGCAACCCTTGGTGGTTTTACTTGACATGATGCTACATAGAAAGTAATCTGATAGCCAGGCTGCCTAGGATTTTCTAGGAAGCTCACTGGTAATTGCCTTTTCGCCTTTCACCATACTGTGCAATGCTATCACCCAAAAACCTTCATTTAGCTTGGAATGTAACAAGTTGTAGTAAGCCCGTCAGGCCTTAGTGGTAGAAATTGAGGAGATAGTAATCTCTGTAATACAAATTGGGGGGAGGAAAATTTGCTATTCTAGACACGGTAATGCCTTACCTTTAGAGAGTATCTGTGGTCAGAAGCATATAAGTCAGTGTTTTCTTGGTTTATATTGATAGGTCCTCAAAAAGAATACAATATTTTAATGAGGTGAGATACAACAAGCTTCTCCCCATTTTGTTTATTAATCTCTTGCTCTTTATTCTGTGCTAAGAACTAAGCTAAAGCAAACTGAACTAAAATTAGCCCAGGTAATCTCAACTATTAGTAGATCCCAGATGTTGTGTTTGGAGGATAATAGACTCTTTTGCCCTCTCGTTTTGGACAAAGTGACATGAGATTACAGTTAACCTCTTATGTACCTGGCATAAGAATCAGAAGAATGTGCCAGGCTTAATACACTGGAGAGTTGACCTCTGTGACCCTCGCAAGCATGCACCGTGCACTTAGAATTTTCTTCTTGTCTATCATCATGCACTGGAAATTCTGATTGACTCTGTTGCCAAAGCTAAGACACTAATTCTTAACTTTTGAAAATTGCTTAATAGAATATCGGCCAAGACCTTTGGACTCTGCCATCTAATTCAAGTGCCAAAATTAAGTGACATTAATCTTGGAATCAATCATTTAGTATTTCTTTATTTCTAAAGCTGTATCGTAAAATTGCTATGAAAATAAAACAATAAAAAATACGAAACCTTTTGAATAATGCAAGGTATATATTTTTTTAAAGAAGAGTGTAAGGAAGCATAATCTGTTAAGATGGCCCCTAATATTTTCTAAACTTAACAAAAGGCATTTCAGTGTATAAAACTACAAATACCTACTTTCTATTTTACTTATCTAAAATCCACTAATTTCATTTGTCTTGGTTTAATGAGTCCCAAGCCTTCTGTTTTTGTTTGTTTAATTGTTTAGGACTGTGTTTAAAGAAGATTCAGGAAAGATAAGGGAGGGGGAGTGACAGGTACAGTACAGGAGGGTAAGAGGAGGGGAAATATCTTCTGCTGTCATTTCCGTTGCTGCTTTCTGCCCAAGAAAAGCTCAATGAACGAACAACAAGCACTAACTTATCTTAGGGACCAACCTGAAATTGCTCATCAAATCTGATCATTTTGAGCGCATTCTTGGGAAATGTTTGTTTCAGATGCAGGGATCTCTGGTGTCCATAAAATAGTTCCATACTCCTTGGAATGACTTGCTAAGTGTTTTGAGGGAAGAACCGTCTCAAGATAAACTTTATTTAGCTTAATTTTCCATTTCCAAATTGGATTTCCTAGTCTCCCTGCTGCTCAGCACCATAAACCTTTGTAAAGGTCAGGATTTTAAAACCTTGTAAGCTTATATATGAAAAATGAGTTGTTAAGAAATCTAGTAGGTCTTTATCATATCCCTTGAAGCAGCATATATTGGCTGCGAGCATAGGCTCTTAAATACTCACAAGAATACTTATTACCATAGCATATGTAGCAATAAACATTGAAAAAAAATCAAATTCCTATCAATCAGTGATCTGTCAAATTAGGATATCTCCATACAATCAGAAGCTGTACAAGCTATTAAAAATCATAATGAAGATTAATACTCTTGAGGGGAGAAAAGACTACAAAATATCATGTATTTATGATCATATTTTTGTTAAGAACCAAGAAGATTATAGACATGTTTAACTTTCTTTTCCTTATTTCTGTATTTTCTAACTTTAAAAAATAAGCCTATATTCATTAGAAAATGGTAGTGATGCTAATGTTCATTTTGGCAAAAAAAATCCCACAGAAGACTTGAAAAGAAAAAAGTAGTTAAATCAAAATCATATCCTCAAGATATATTTAAAAGTTCCACAAAAGGATATGAACAAAATAAGGAACACATTATCTCACTGACTTGACTACATCAGATTTCATATTTCAAAGCTGTTGTCTTTTTCTCAATTAACAATGAACCTTTTTAGTAAAGTCTTTTGTGTCTGGCCCTGGGAAGTTGGTTATTTAAGTAACAGAATCCATGTAATGTGCTGGAAAGCTCTTAAGTAAAGGAAACAAATTAAGGTTACTATACCATTTTAAGAGTGCTAATTTTATCTTGTTTGGTACAGATGGGCTGTTAGGTGTAAAAACTGTATTTATGTGGATTAAAAGTAGAGACTCTAAAAGTACTTTGTAAGTGAAAAGCCCTGTATCATCCTGATCCTAATCATTTTCCAAGCCTCTCTCCAAGGACAACAGAATAATTGTCAGAAAATAGTTTTCTGCTCTCTCACCTCCATTAGCCAAATCAGTGTGTGAGATAGGGAGAGTGTGAGGACCTGGGAGCATGTAGGTGTTGAGTAAACGTTTACGTCACTAATCATTAAAGCAGCCCACGTCATATGTTAACCAGGAAGTGCTGGCACTGACCCTCAGTGATATTTGGCAAATAATGAGTTTTCAGCCAAAACAGATATTGATTCCCAGGCTTAACTAAACCTAAATCTAGAAACAGATGTATAGCTCCTTAAGTTATTCTAATAAATAAAAAGAATAGAGTGTTAAACACAGTATAAGTGAAACGGAGTGCCTCCTTTGTCCTTCACCCATGAATGACCCAAAGGTTCATTTTGAGCGCAGGGAGCTACCTAGAGGTAGCTAATCTGAGACTCTTCTCCAGGGAGGTTCACAGTACCTCACATTACTATGATTTACATGGAGAGAATAGTACCACACTTTATCAGACGTGATTGCTCTACAGATTGTAGTTTAATTTGTTCAGAATTTTAGTTATTGAGTTATCCCAACTTTACTGTTATAACCTTTCATCCAAACAACTCTCTTTTCTATAAGCTGTTTCCTAAAAGTTTATAATTCTGGAAAAAGCTGACTAATATCAAATTATAATAGTGATCATGGAGAAGTAATCGGCGAATAGCAGAAATGCTGCCTGTTAAAAGTCCTGTAACTTGATGGCCTCATGTTGAGAGTGACAGATGGAAAAAGTCACCTTAAGTGTTGAGGAGACTAGATATGAGTGACAATATCTTCTAAACCTTAAATTCAAGGTAGTTTGGGAAAAAATGTCACAGGTCAGTCAACACAAGCTAGTTGACATAGGTGCAGCCCCGTCCCTCCTTTCTTCTAGGAAGTAACCCTTACGATACTTCTCCCTTCATTACTCCAAATCAGCCAGTGCCGCCCTCAGTTGGTTTGTTTATCTTCAAATCTCGGGTGCTCCAAAGGCTTACTTATAGTGGGCTTCAATGAAATTTAATCATGATACATTTATTTGTGATTGACTTTCTCCAAAGATAGAACATGAGCATGTCAATAAAACATATGGTCTCTAAAGGTTGCACAAAGTATGAAGGATACCAAAGCACTTTAGAAAAGGAAAAGGCCATAAAATACTTCCAGTTCAGAAGTAGGCCATGTTTTCTTCATCTAATAGTTTAAGTTTAGCCACAGAGTACTTATAAAATGTTAATGTGGACTTTGGGGAGAAATCGTTTCTAATGCTAGGAATAATATATGTACCTAGACATTAACTCCTAAGTTTCTATTTATTTTAACATGTGTACAGAACACAAAGACAGTTCAGGTATTTAACTCACCAGTACTATATTTTAATCTTGACAAAAGGAAAGGAATAAGTAAAAATTGCGTTCAGACATTTTTCTAATGGCATTCGTACAAAATTACCATAAGAGAGTTCATGATATGAAACTCATTCATGCAATTGAACCTAATTCTTAATACATCCCATAGGTGATGAAGCAGTCCTTCTTGTTCTGTGCTCAGAAAAGAACTTGGAAGTGGTTCCCTTCATATTATCACAAGTCTGTAAACTAATCACTAAAGCTGAATGAGTGTCCCTGAAATAAAAGTATTTTTTAAGTATTTAAAGTATTTCAGTATTTTCCAAGTATAAAAAAGCATTTTTATTTCAGGAGTCTTATGTAGACTCGAGTTCCCAAACCTGGCAGATAGATCATTAGAGACGGACTTCCTGGGCCTCCTTCCACAATTTCCAAATCAAAGACAAACCCGGGGGTAAAAATCTGTTTCGATACTAACTAGCTTTGTAACTCTAAGAGAGGTACTAACCCTAATTTCTTCATGTAAACTGGGTTAACAGTAACCCCCGTAGGGTAGAGCTATCAGTAATAAGGGTTAAACAGTCTAAAATGCCGTGGTTCAGCACATAAATAAGGAAATGGCATGAATTCATCCTACTTCATAGAGTTCAAACCATAATTTTTAGGTACAGTTGGAATCCATGCATGATTGTTCCAATCTCAATTGAAACACCATCACTTATATCCTGTCACAATGCAGAGTCTAAATTCTTACTGCATATTTAAGGAAATTATATTTTTAAAAGTTATATCCATGCATGAATGATTGTCTCTCAAGATTTATAAAGCTTTCCCAGCAGGTAATGGTGTTCCTTTACAATTGTTGACTAAAAGTTTAATAATGCATTATATGTTTCCCAGGTCTAACTTCCTCTTCTCTCTTTTGGTCTATATCATACCTCAGAAGTTAATTAACATTGCAGTATATTGTAACTAAACACATTTAATAGTCAGCTTTGATTAGAGTGTGGTATTCTGCCTATGGTGCTTTATAGATGTAATTTGAGGGATTGTTTCGTTTTTTCTGTTACCTTTTTCTTAGGTGCGCTGATGCCGAAGTACTATGAGCTTTCAAAAATTCTGGAAAGACTACAAAGTTTTGATTGTTATGGTACCTTTAATTGGGCTTATACACTTGGGGTGGCACAGAATCAAAAGTAGCCCTGTTTTCCAAATACCTAACAAGGACAACATTCCTGGGCCAGATAGTCTGCCGCTTGCAAGTCCTCAGAAAGACCACATCCAGGAAAAATAGCAGGGTTGCATTCTTCAGGTGAGTTTGACTTAATCTGTAACCAAATGGTATGTTCCAACCAAATGGTATGTTCCAGCAATGGGAAACACTATTTTTTTTAAAGTATTGAGTTCTCGCCAAAAAAAAAAAAACACCCTAAATTGGTGAGTTACCTATTGATTTTATTATCTATGGGCAAAATATTATTCTATAGTTACTTCTAGAAAATTTTGTTCTACATAAATCTGTGACACTTGCCTGGCAGGCTCATTTAGACAAAAAGAGAACGGCCAATCAGCCCATTACTTCTCGTGTCCTTTCCACTAGCGGTGTCACCAGGATCATAAGTGTGTCTAAAGGAGCAGTTGTCTCCTTGCCACATAAATCTATTCTGGAGCACGCAAATCTGTAACTCGCAAAAGGTTATTTTCTTTATTATTCTGTTTTTCCCAAGACAAAATAATTGTATTCATTCCTTAGTATCTAGTACTTTAGCATCAAAATGATCTGTTACTTTTGAGAGTCATCATCACTTTCAATGATTTCTTTCTCCTTTTATAAAGATATTAGAAGCCAAAACATGTGATTACTGGTCTTACTGCCACAAGACTGTTGGAGGTGCTAACTTCATTCTACTGGAATTCTACAGTACCTGTCACCATTGTGTATTAAAAACATTTTTCCAAGAGAAATAATTTTATTGGTCGCAGTTTCTGTCGGGATTTGTGGTTTGTGTGTGCCATAATGTGCAAATTAACGTCTGGAAGTCACTTCACTAAGGTCTTACTTAAATGTATTCACAGATTTTGCTGAATCTAAAATAACCATTGAAATAATATTTAAGTACCTTAGCTGTTCCTGTTATAAGATGAACAGATTTCTTTTTCCTTCTCATGAACTAAAAAAAAAAAATAAAAGATGACTGTACCTTTATTATCACAGGGAAAAGAAAGCTGGCCGTCTTTGTCTTTCTTTGGACCCAGTTGCCATGGTTTAGCTTGAAGTAAATTGAGAATAGTAGTAAACAAGTTAACACTCCACATTAGCATTTCCTCATTCTCTTCACCTCTTTGCACATCTCAAGTCACCTTTTTCGTCTGCATCATCCTGTGCTCAGAACTTCAGTGAGTCTTATGCTAAATACTGTCCAAGTGTTCAGCATAGTTAGAGTATTACTTAAAATAGTAATTGGCTGAACCTTCACCTTCAAAGCACCAAACCTCAACAGATAAGGTCTATGACCTGAGATTCTTATTCTTTCCACACATCCAAAAGTGTCTGGATTTTATGCCTCGAGTTACACTATTTATAGCCTTGTTAAGGAAAGTAGTACAAGTGCTAGTGCACTTGGTATATGGTAACATTTTATGGCCTTTAGACTCTTTGAGAATGAATTATAAATCAGATCCTATTTTCTCTGTCATCTAGCACATTATCTGGATTTTGTACTTATTGTCATTAACAAAAGTTTTGAGGAGTAGTTGTAGGAAATCAAAACTGAAAATCACTCATTGATAGTGTAAAACTACAGAAAATGAGCTCTAACTGTAGACACATTTAAAACATGGTGTGTTGTTTGATTTAATATGTTGTGCAGACTTCTGCAGCTAAACACAGACTGTACCTTGGAGTCTGCAGTAGAAATACTAACAATTACTTAGTTTTCATAATTACTTACAAGCAGAATTTGATATAAATGTACTTCTTTTGCGACCTAAAGTTTTCAAGCAAATCAAAGTTACAGAAAAAAAGGTAATACTAGATCTTGATTTAGTATTTATTACTAAATTAGGATAATTTAGTATTATTCTATTAGTAATAGAATAAAAATATTTGGGACTTTTTTTAAGACTCAGAGACCAAATTCTATTAGTTTTATAATGTAGCACTTATCTTCTGAAAGCATATCATATTCAAATAACTGTGCTGTTAGCTTTCTAGCTATGTTGTTGTACCTTCCAAAATCATTGAATGTCAGCACTTTTTCCTGTAGGGATTTACTGAATAAAGGAGTGAATGTTTAGTCTAAGGTGATCTACATTTCTCATTTTCCGGAGGCTTGTGCCAGTTAATAGTTTCTTTTTCTAAAGAAGGAAAAAAGCACTAAAATAAATTATTAAGCTGCAATCTGTAAAATGTTTTGGAATTATTTCTGTAAAATGTTTTATTTTTATTTTCTACAGAAAAGAGCTGCTTTGAATCTGACCTTGATATTGAAAGAAGAAATGAAAAACACCAGTTGGATTAGAAAGAACTGGCTTCTTGTAGCTGGGGTTTCTTTCATAGGTGTTCATCTCGGAACATACTTTATGCAGAGGGCTGCAAAACAGTCTGTAAAATCTCAGGCCAGAGGCCAACAAAAGAGTATCAAAGAATGAAGTAAAATAAATATTTGGAATTGCTAAAAATGCCATTAAATTATTACATGTTGATTAGCTTCATAAACATGAAGCTATTTAATTTTATAACCACAATGCTGCATATTCAGACTTTCATTCCTAAAGAATACTTTTAAAAAACGTTAAAATAAATAGATAACTATGGTTAACAAAATAAAAGCTGTCTTCACAAATTGCCACCTGAAGTAAGATGTTTCGTTTAGAAGCTAAAAAGCCATCACTTTGTAAAAGTGAACCACTGACAAGTGAGAGAGTCACAGCCACACTGTCGGTCTTGAAAGGAGTCCTGACGTCGTGCTATGGCCCTTCAGGCAGGCTGAAGCAGCTGCACAATGGCCTGGGGGGCTCTGTGCGCACAACCTCGAAGTCCTCAGCCCTGCTCGCTAACCTCTCCGTCACCCATCCCATTTTAAAGATCCTGACGACTTCTGTGCAGAATCATGTGTCATGCTTCAGTGACTGTGGCTTATTCACAGCCATTCTTTGCTGCAATCTGATTGAAAATGTTCAGAGAATAGGCTTGACACCCACCACTGTCTTTAAATTAAATAAACATCTTTTGAGCCTCTGCACCAGTTACCTCAAGTCTGAGGTCTGTGGTTGTCGAATCCCAGTCAACTTCAGCAGCACTCACGTCCTCCTTTGTTTGGTACGCAGTGTGTTAACCAGTAAGCCTGCCTGTGTGCTCACCAGACGGGAAATAGAACACATCAGCACTCTGCTTCTCAGAGCCTTTTTGCTTACAATTCCAGAAAACACCGCAGGCCCCATCATTTTAGGAAAGAGTATAATTGTACCTCTAAAAGGTCAAAGAGTTATAGATTCTACTGTGTTGCCTGGAATACTTATTGAAATGTCAGAAGTTCAATTGATGAAGATACTGCCTTTCAAAAAATCAGATTCCTTCAAGGTGGCACTCTTTCGTGTGTCTTTATCTGGAGACCTTTCTGATACTGGAGAAGGGACTGTAGTGGTCAGTTATGGTGTTTCTCTTGAAAATGCAGTTCTGGACCAGTTGCTTAACCTAGGAAGGCAGCTAGTTGGTGATCATGTAGATCTTGTCATGTGCCAAAAAGTAATACACCCATCTTTGAAACAGTTTCTCAGTATGCATCGTGTTATTCCAATAGACAGAGTTGGAGCGGCTCTGATGGAACCTCTGAGTAAAATGACAGGTAAAAACACTCAACTTTGCCCCTTAGAGTTAATAAATCACACATTTTTGAGCAGAGATATTCTTGGTGTGTGTCACTGTCAACATCTTGAAAAATTTTAGAAGCTGCCAACCTCACAGCTTATGTGAGTATCATTTCTGGCAGCAGATGTTTCTGGAAAAGATCCTGTATTTTTCACTTATTAAATATTGAGTGATCATGGCTATTTTCTGTGTATTTCCCAGCTCTAACATGTACTACAGAGTCTGTCATAGTCTAAAACCTAACCCCCAAATATCTTACAGATTTTTGAGAAGGGATTTCACACTTTTCACAAAATTCTACTTGAGTTTTACAAAGCACTTAAATTCTTCATGATTCAGAAGGCAATTTTGCAGCGAGGATATTCCCTTTTCTTCACTTACATGTGACTCCAGCAAACAACTGCACTGCTGCCTCAGTAGTGGTTCCTAATTAAGGGGGGGGTGTGTGTGTGTTCTAGCTTCAAATATCCCAAGTATTTCCAGCTGAGCTCCTTGAGAACCAGGAGCATCTTTTATTGTCAGAACCTACAGCAGGCCTGGTACACAGTAGGTGTTGCAAAATGTTTGTTGAGTTGACTGTAACATAATAACATGCAGAATTATAATAGGCAAAAGATTTACTATATTTCACCAACTCAGTAAATTAAAAGCAGATGTAAAGTTGATATTTACCTGTTAAGAGCCAAAGGAAAATGATAAACTGAAGAGTTCCTCATTTCAGCCACTTTTTAGTATTCCATTAACTGCATTGACATTCTGTCAGAAAGATGGTTATTTTATTCTGATTGTAATTTGTGAGTTACTGGATAAACCATTGTTCACTAATTTTTCTCTTATCAAAAGAGGAGTACTATGTATGGCAAGAATTGAATATATAACATTTCTGGGTTACTGGCCTACCTTTGTAAGATTGTCAAAGAGGAAATTATTAAATAATGGAAATAGTTCTTTGGAATTTATTATTGATATGGGTCAGACTCATATACTTAAATATTTGATGGCTTTTAATGAATCAGGTAATTTCCAGTTGTGAATATTAGGTATGACATCATTTAGTTTGTATGAAGCATTTTCCTACACAAATATAAGTGGGCACTGAATTTCCACACCAGCCCACAATTGTCCTCAATTGTCTATCCCATATGCAGTCGGAACTTTAGTCTTCCATCTTGGGATAAAAGACCTTTTGAGACAGAAAGTGGGAAACACACACACACACGTATATCAAGCCCATGGCTCACCTGAAGTATGTTTGGAGCCTAATTCATTTTTCCAGGGTATATCTAGGTTAACATTACCTCCTTCCTCCCCCTTCAAACAAAATTCCTCTTTATCGATTTGGGCTAAATAGTGGAATCATCATAAAAGGACAGAGTGGAGGTACTGAGCTCGGATGGTGTGTGTGAGGCTTGTCATGGCTTACAGAGCATTTTTAGCATTTGGTTTATTTGTGAAGTAGACACTGTTATTCCCATTTAATGCTCACATGGGGAAGCCCACCCTGAAAAGTTAATGACGTGAATGACTGTCTTCACGTCCGGTGGCTGATAAACAATAAAGCGTGGCTGATAAACAATAAAGCCAGATCCTCTCACTACGCATTCTCTGTTGTGTCCCACATGAGACGTATAAGATGTAGGCTTTTTACTTTCCCTTAAAATGTAGGTCACTCAAGTATTCCTTTTTTTTTTTTTTGATCCTTCAGACGTAACGAAGAAATGATACTCAAAGAAGTAAAATTGCACAGCGATTATTTTCTGGGTTTTCAAAATTTCTGAGCTGGAAGTGTTACTAAAAATATTATTTTAACCCCTTAGGTTTAAAACTTCAAAGAGGGAACTGGCCCAAACGACTGCCTTGCTCAGTTAGAGTTTAATGTTAAGACTTTAAACAGTCCTGTTATGACTGTGTTGTTATTTCTTATACAAGTTTGGGGTCATTTCATATATAACTTCCACGAAGTTTTAGAAACTTTGGAAACCTAGTCATCCTGACTTCTCTATTTTTATTAATTTGTGTTTTGTAAACTTTCACTTGTTTGATTCTTTGATATATTATTATTTTGCTTGCAGGAGGGCAAGCAAAATAATATATCAAAGAATAACAAAATGAAATTAGAATGTTACATATTTTATTTTGGCATAATTTAGGTAGCTATTTACATATAAACAGTTGCTAGGGGGGAAAACAAAAACTACATGCTCACTATGTAGAGACCAAAACAGCTATTTGGACATTCCGATTTGTGTTTTAAGGTGAAGATAATAATGCCTTTTAAAAATAATAGCCTATGCTCTCACTTTACCCTATTCCAGGTTAGTGGGGTTCTAGTTTGGGATCTCTGATTTGTGAATAGGCTTCCAGAGTTCCTGGACTCCCAGAAGATATATGCAAAATTTATGTCCTTTTTTCTGAAGAGTCCAAAATAGCTTCTAAAATATGTTCAAAGAAGTCAGTAAACTAACAGAACCTCTGCTTTAATTGTATATCATTTTAATAGCAGAACACTACGTACGTTAGAGGTTTAAGAAGCTGCATCTTGTTCTTTATCCTATATGTCACTTTAAATGATATGTTTATGGGACTTACATTGCTGGGAAAAATATAATTTTAAATGATTGTACACTCCATCTTTACTCATATGCTTTGTGTTTTCTAAACTTTACGAAAATAGGAACACAGCCTATTGGTTCCCTCAGCTCAGTCTCTCCTAGTAGTTACGGGAGTGTGAGAGATGTGTGCACTGCAAAATTTGGCTTCAAATGGTTTTTTCACCTTGTTCCTCATGAAGAGACTGTCTGCAGCTTGCTTCTCGGCAACAGAAATGACACTGTCTGGGATGAGTTGAAGGTAGGTAATGAACTTTTGTATGTAGGAGCATAGCCATTCAGAAAGATACGATCTTTTTTCACACTGGTGAGCTATGCTCCCCCCCCCATAACTTCCGTAGGTGGTATAGAAAGCAAAAACAACAAAAGTGAGAAGTAAAGTGACAAGTACACACTACGGTCAACCTGGCATGCGTTACCATGTATTGTCTCTGGTATTTACAAATAATCTGAATGTTCTTAACAAAACTTTTCTTAAGAAATTAACTTGAATTATGCACTCTGATGCAAAAGTTGTGTGAATAATTCACTTAGATAATGAGTTCCCCAGTCATACCCATCATCCACCTCTTAATAGAATTTGCTGTTCTCTATCAGCAATAGCATGTGCAACTTCTATACAGGGAAAGTGATAACCTATGGTATTGGTTACAAGTTTGAAAATTCATATATGTTCAAGGTTATACCCTTGATAAATATTAAAAGTTTATGTGTTTTCAATACAGCTGGGTTATAGCTGTATTGTCATTTCCATAGCAACTTGAAATAAATTTTATATTATTCAGCTAAGTTATTTAGACTGAAATAATTTTTTAGTACAGGTACTAGCAAACCTTGCTTACACAGTTATTTTTAGGCCATTCATTTGTGAATCTCAGTTTGCAGAGTTAAATATATATGAAAGATGATATTGATCTGGTCCATGAAAACAAATATTTGGCTAAGATATATTTCTTTAATCTCTAATCTTTATTATTCCAAAATATTCATCACACTACAACCTTGGAAACACAGGTTTTGTTCTTTTGCAATGAAAGTCAGGCTCTTTGAGTTTACTATCTAAGTGTCTTGAGAACATGCCTGTATTCCTTTGTGTACCTGAGGCCACTGTCTGATTCTGATGATTTGTTTCTCATGCAGCTCACGTGTGAGACAGCACTGCACGTTTTGCAGTTAACACTCAAGGAACCATTTGTTTTGTTGGGAGGTGGCTGTACTGAAACTCACTTGGCAGCATATATCAGACACAAGGTAGGTTTGATAGTCCTCAGATTATCTGAATTCTTAGCAGTATTCATTTTATGATAAGCCAAAACATAATTCCCTAGAGCCTTTAATGCTTAATTTCTCCATTGTCTAAATCAGATATGGTATTGGAAAATACTTGAGGAAAATACCACTTGCAAGTGTAAGGTAACATCTTTATCGCAGTGATTGTTATTAATCTAACCTTTTACCAAATGATCATATTCTTTGTGTTTTGTCTAAATATTGTATGTCGAAATGAGTATTCTGCTAATGGGAATTGTCATATTAGAGATACCAGCTGCTGTGATATAATAGTAATTGATATTCACAAGGAATGTGCTGAGATTCTACAAATAATTTAGTATGTGCTGGATCATCAAGAAAAGTCTTTATTTTTTAAAGCATTTCAAGTATTCTGTTATAATTTTTAAATTGGTATCCATTTATGATATATACTATTTCTATTAAGTAGAATCTTTTTTATTAATCTAGGAAAGCATTTCCAAACAAGAGATGAATTTAATGCATTATAGTTCTACTTAGTTAATAAACACTGGCCTACTTTATTTGAAAGTAGATACAAACAAGTATATGTTTTGAGATATTTGCAGTTGATTCTTTGGCTTGTCAAGAATGGTGTTAAGAGTCTCTGCAGAGCTGCTGGCGGATGACTGGGACTGGAGAGAGTACAAATGTTTTCTGCAGACATGCCCCCCCTGCTTCCTCAAATAATTCTAAATCCACATGATGCGAAAGCCCATTCATGAAAAGCTAGCAGAATATCTATTATGAAAAACAAAATTAGTGCCGATCTATGGATGCCGAATGGGCAATAATATGGTCTGTAAATTGGGTTGAGTAAACTAGAAAAAGTTTTTTGGAGGACGAAGACATCTTGAGTAAGATTTTGAAATAACAATTCAGCATTGAAAATATGGAAAAAGAATATACATTAGAGATTATCTCATCTGCTTCAAACCTCCTGGGTAAGAAATTTTTTAAAAAGTGGTCACTTTTATAGTAGTTAGATAAGAATTTTAACAAACATTCAATTAATAGTTTGCTAGTATATTCCTTTTTTTCTATCATGACATTTCTAGGATAAACTTTTTAGAATGGTGGAACCCAAAAAAACCAGTTTAAAGTCATATTAATTTTCATTAATTTAAAGACAAAGAATATTTTTAAAACATTGATGCAAAATTGAACACATTCCTAAATGGTTTTTGTCTTAATATGTATGTTCTCATTTTTAACAAATCTCAAACATTTTGTTGAATATAAATAAGTACTTCATTTAGACATTAGTCTTCAGAAACTTCTTCCTGTGTATAAAAATCTATAATACGAGCATTACGCCTTGTTCTTCATATATTAAGGAGGCACTACTGAGAAGTCATTCAGAATAAGTTGATCATGGGACTTATTATTCATTCATTCTGGTAACATAACTGGGTATGTATTTTTACTACAAAAAACTAGGTTAAGGCATTATAGCCTGGCCAGCAGACTCATATATGCTCATTAGCATTGTGCCAAACTCCTAAATAAATTGAAAGTAGATAGTAACTTTATGAATACGGGTTTGATCAAGTACTCTATTTTTCAGAAACATTTTTATAACATTAATTGCTCTGTATGTGTTTTTAATTGTTTCCTTACTCTTTAGACTCTTAATAAGCCAGAAAGCATTCTCAAAGATGGTTGGTGTACTCAAACAGAACTTCAACTAATTACTGAAGCATTTTGCAGTGCGCTAGAATCTCTCACTGGCTCTTTAGAACATGATGGAGGTGAAATTCTCACTGACATGAAGTATGGACACTTTTGGTCAGTTCAGGCAGATTCTCCCTCTGTTGTTCACTGGCCAGAATTGCTTTCAAGATGCGGCTGTGGACTATACAATAGCCAGGAAGAACTCAACTGGTCTTTCTTAAGGAGTGCTCAGCGTCCTTTTGCTCCACAACCCTGCCTTCCACATGAAGCTCTGGGCTTGGTCAGCAACCTGACCTTGGACTGTTTCACTGCTAAGCTTAGTGGCCTGCAGGTGGCTGTGGAGACAGCCAATTTGATTTTGGATCTTTCGTATGTCATTGAAGATAAAAACTGATATAAGAAAGTAGTGTGTTTACAGTAAAAAAAAAAAACAACTAGTCAGGTATTAATTAAGAATAATATTGACTATATTTGTTCTCACCCAAAGTCTGTTCTGCGTTTTTGAATAGATAGCTCACAAAATTATAGATTTACTTATATAAGGAAAAATGTATTCTTGAATAGAAATACCATAGAATAATAAAAATGTGAAGCATTATTAAAGATACGGCAGTTATCTTTGATCTTTTACAGATACCAATACATGTTGCTCTAAATTTTTTTTTGTTATTTTGACATTATTCTAAGAACATACAGGAATAAAAAAATCCTAATCTATCCTAATCTATGTCTTAGTTTGTATATACTTATTATAGATATTTTTGTTTATAAAATTTGATTCCAAAATATCACAAAGCATCCAGTGCATATTTCTCAATCAAAAAAAGTTTTCAAACTGCATATTTAGTAAAATTTCAGTGTTCCTTATCTGAGATTATATTTATTCAGTGTTTAGGTTATTGATGTAGAACCTGATCTACATGCGGTTGCTGGTTCTTTTCACAGTTCTTCATTTCTGTTATTTTGAGGAAATGTGTGAATAGTAGCAAAGCAGCATAGAGAAAAGAAGTGGAAAAGTTATTTCTCTAGTTCAGTCAGTGTTGCAGAAAAGAGACTAGAGCAGCTCTCATAGTCAAAGTACAGACACTGATGTTTCACCAAGGAATGTAATTTGAATTTTATGCAAATGCAAGGTGTATTGATAAATTGAAGAAATACAGAATCCAGCTCAAGGAATCAGTGTGGAACTGTAACATTTACTAAATTAACCTTTAGGAAAACACTGAAAATTTTTGGAAAATTAAACAGCCTGAGAATCAATGATCAGATGTATAGCCGTGATAGTGGGAGATAAAAATTTTAAGCAATTTTCTACAGTATTCTTGGAATCCAAAAGAAAATTTACCCTGAGCCAAAGAAAAAATTACAGTACAAACTCTCAGCAATGCAGTATATATCAAAAAATCAGCTACACCTCAAGCTTCATTAAATATTTCTCTAAAATTTTACTTCTTTTATTGTTAGAGTCAAATAGCAGGGCAGCTTGGTAGGCAGCCTCTAAGTTGGGCCCCAGTGATCCCACCTCCTGGTTTTCAGGCCCCTTGGGTATGGACTTCCGTAAGTCTCCATTTTCCCCTTTCTGAACAGGAATGTCTTACTGTGGTTATTCATGCCTGATCCATCATTATTTGGGGGGAGCGTAGGACAGGTTACTTGTCTCATTAATTTCATGGGTCTTCCAATGGAGAGGAACGGTGCTCCAGAAGCTGTGCTTAAGAAAATTACACCTGAAGAACTTCATTCACCCTGACCTGATTTCGGTGATGAGATTTTGGACTTTGAACTGATGTTGCAATGCTGTGAGACTTTTGGAAATCTGGGAGGGTGTGAATGTATTTTGCAGTAATTTGCATGTAGTCTCTAAGATGGCTGCCAGTGGTCTCACCTCCTGGTAGTCCATCTTTTGGGGGTGGGTAGGACCTAATGACTGGTTTTAATGAGTAAAATACAGCAGAAGTGATGGGGTATTACATCTGATGTTAGGTTGTAAGAAGAGGGGCTTTTCTCTTAATCTCTCACTTGCTCACTCTGATGGAGGCCCGCTGCCAGGTCGGGAACTGCCCTGTGGAGAGTCTCATATATGGCAAGGGACTGAGTGAGGCTTCCAGCCAACAGCCCACGTGGGACTGGATTTGGAAGCAGATCCTCCCTAGTGGAACCTCAAGGTAGATTGTATCCCCTGCCGTTTCTGCCACTTGAGAAGCCCTGAAGCAGAGGATTTAGATAACCCATAAAATAATGATCAACATTATACTGTAATGAAAAATTTGAAAAATATGAATCACATTAAGTACATCTTTTCAGTTGCTTTTCTATATAAAAAGAAAAGTAACATTAAAGATATACCAGGTCTGTCTGGAAAAAATCCCACCATTGTTAATATAATGAGGACGGTTTGCATGATACCAATGTAACCTGGCAGCCAAGGAGAGTGGACTGGAATGCACATGCATAAACAATGACTTCACCGTACTAGCCAGTGGGGGCTGTAGACACCATTGAGTGAGCATGTCTACTGTGTGGCCATCACATTCAAAGTGACTGAGCAAGTAGAGCAACGAATCTGCATCAGACTTTGCCTTAAACCTGAACATTCCTCTGTGTGGAAACTATTGAGATGATTCAGAAGGCCACAGCCATGGGCAACTGGTGATTGGCAGCTTCATAACAACAGCATGCCTGCTCATGCGTCACATTTCGTGCAGAGTTTTTTTGGCAAAACATCAAATCATTCAGGTGTATCAGTCTCCCTACTGCCCAGATTTGATGCCATGTGATTTCTGGCTTTTCCCAAAACTAAAATCACCTTTGAAAGAGAAGGGATTTCAGACCATCAATGGCATTCAGGAAAATATGGCAGGGCAGCTGATGATAACTGGGAAAACTGTGTGAAGTCCCAATGTGCCTACTTTGAAAGGGACTGAGGCTTCATTGTCCTATGTACCATGTTTCTTGTATCTTCTTCAATAAATGTCTCTATTTTTCATATTATGTGGCTGGATACCTTCTGGAAAGATCTTCTATGTCTCACTAGCTAGATGACCAGTTCCTTGAGGTCAGGGAGTGTGAATAAATCTTTTTTTTTAACCTCTAAGCTATTGAGTATTATGTCTGACAAACAAAAAGAGGTCAACAAACACTCCTCAAAATGAAAGGACAACACTTCAAACAAAAACTACAGGGATAAAATAGAATGTTTATTATAAATATTTCTTCAGTGTGGATTTATAATAGGAGATTGTCAAGTTGCTTTATATCCCTCTTAAGTCACAATTTATTAAGGTGCTGGTATTCCACTGCTCTTAGTGCACCTGAATCTAGTAAATTATCTCTCCAAACAAAACTTTGATCTACACATAGGAATAACTGTAGGGATTGATTCTTTTGTATGAGTATGACTATGTCCTTATTATATTCTTAATAAGGAAGCAAATAAATCTACTTGTATTTCCAAGGATACAGGCTAACATTGGATTAGATCTTCTGAACTCAAATTTTGTAGATGACTGGCAAAAATTTCAATGGATTACAGATACCATAGTTACTAATTGGAAACATTTAACTACATGAAAAAAATTATAAAGATATCAGATTTTCAAAATTGCCTTTTCCTTCAGATTAAGAGATAGATTTATTTAGACAGCTGAACCAGGGATTTGTAAGAGATGTTTAGTCTCCTTAACTATAACCCAAAGATTATCAGAAAGGAATAAAAGCTAATTTGATGTTTTGACCAGGGCTTCACTGATTATGAAAGTGATTTTTGTACTTGATACATTTAAATAATAATCTGCATGATTTATGTGAGTACGAATATTATTGGTTTATTTTAAGTTATCCAAAGAACAGTTCAACAATTTAAGAATACAGAATATGACAGGTCTTACAGAGGTACTTACGATTTCTCTTATATCATGTGAATACTTAACTAGCTTTGACTATACAAACTAAGTGATTTCAAGGGTACCTATGATAATAAAAGATACTAACAATATATAACTTAAATATCCTGTGGAAAATACTTCACTAATAGTTGACTTAAAATGTCTAACATATAGCCCTATCTGGTGTGGCTCAGTGGATTGAGCACCAGCCTGCGAACCAAAGGGTCACCGGTTCAATTCCTAGTCAGGGCTCACATTTCAGGCAACCACACATTGACGTTTCTCTCCCTCTCTTTCTCCCTCTCTCTAAAAATAAATAAATAAAATTAAAGAAAAATAATAAGATGTCTAACATATAAAGATACTCTAACATATGTACAAATGGAAGAGTTAAGGAATTGAAAGTATTTATAAGACCCAATAAGTATTTTGGCTTATAAGATTCTTTGAATTTATGTAGTTGTCCAATTTTTTCCATGTTGCTAAAATCCAAACCTCTTTGGATTAATAAAATGCTAATCCTGTTCGACTCCTGTGGTTTAATAAATGTTAATGCTACATGTCCTGTGAGTCCCACAAAAGTATTGAGCAGCTGTCACTGACTTCATTCTCTTCTGCATTATTTCCCTTTTCCTTTTTTGTAGTTACCAGGGTTTCCCATTCTGTCTCCCAAGGAACCTCATAATACCATATTCAGATCTCAATCTTACTTTAAGTCACAAAACAGTGCCTGAGGCTTAACTTACTTGTCTTTTTTTTCCTGTCATTTATTTCTCTCAAATGAGCTCCTGTGAAATTATTTTCATGATTTTTCATCTCATATTTTACCATCCAAGTTTGAATAATGACTTTCTTGAACTGTTAAGGAAGTGGTTTTAAAAATTATTTACAGCTACAGCATAGGGAGTATATTCAATAATATTGTAATAACTATGTATGGTGTTAGCTAGGTACTGGAGATATCAGGGGAACACTTTGTAAAGTATATGGTTATCTAACCACTATGCCATGCACCTGAAACTAACACAAAATAATATTGAATGTAAACTGTAAGTAAAAAAAAATTTAAACTATAAAAGCAATGTCTGTTTAAAAAATTTATTTACAGTATTTTCTGGTAAGGATTGTACACAACTTCAGGAAACACAGATTTGTAAAACATTTCAACATGATGGAGGTGAAATTCTCACTGACATGAAGTATGGACACTTTTGGTCAGTTCAGGCAGATTCTCCCTCTGTTGTTCACTGGCCAGAATTGCTTTCAAGATGCGGCTGTGGACTATACAATAGCCAGGAACAACTCAACTGGTATGTTGCTTTGTAATCTGTTTCTTTTACCTAATATGTCATGAACATCCTAAATATGTACAATCATTACACATTCTACTCCTCCATCATTTTTAATGCCTGAAGAAATTCCAGTTGTAGAGATTATACCATAATTTAGTCAATGAACTTTTATTAGTATACCTTTAGGCTGTTTTCAATTTTTGTATTCATATAAACAAAAATGCCATGGATATCTTATATATGTCCTTTTCCCACATCCCTTGTTATTTCCTTAGGACGAATAAATGGAATTAAGATTTCCGAGTCCAAGTGTATTTAAAATGGAAATGCTGTTATACGTATATATTGTCTGTCTTCCAGAAATGTTGAACCAATATACTCCAACCACAGTGTGTGAAAGTGTTCATTTTCATGAACTTTGGCCAACAGTAGTTATTGTCTTTGCCAATGTAATAGCTGAAAATAGGCTTATTTTATAATTTGCATTTTTTTTAATTATTAGTAAGGTAGATACATTTTTATACATTGTTGGCTATATATTCCTTCTTTACTCAATGCTTCTTAACAGGCCTTCTAAGTTATCTATCAGAAGTTCATCTTTCTAATACATATTTATGTTTTTATATTTATCTTCTTATATGCATTATTAAATATATGTACATATTAGGTGAATTTTTAAAGCAAATGCACAGTATTTTTCATGGTTTCAATTTTCAAACTAGCTTTCCACTCTCAAGCTAAACATGGTACTTTTTTAATGGCACAGTTTTATTTATTTCTATTGATTTGCATTCATAGGCATCAATAAAACACCTAAGTAATATGATGAATTTAAAATACTAGGACTTCTGGCCAAAATGTTGGCATAGGTAGATATGCTTTGTTTTCTCACACAACCAAAAGAAAAACAACAAATTTAAAAACAAAAATCAACTAGAAATGCCAGAAAATCAAACTGTATGGAAGTCTGACAACCAAGAAGTTAAAAAAGAAACATTCATCCAGACAGTAGGAGGGGTGGAGACAGGTAGCCGGATGGAGAGGACATGAGACAAGGCAGCTGGTGGACCCAGTGGTCCCACATCCATATGCAAATAAGCCGGATGGATCAACTGGGGAGTAAGATGGACCACACAACACAGGGTTCCAATGCAGGGAAATAAAGCCTCAAAACCTCTGGAGGCAAAAACCTGTGGAGGTTGTGGCAGCGGGAGAAACTCACAGTCTCAAAGGAGGGTCTTTTGGATAGACCCATCTACACAAACCTACCCACCCAGAAATCCGCACGAGAAGGGCCCAATTCACTTGTGGGTAGTGGGGGAAAATTACTGAAAGTGGGCGAGAGCTGAGTAAGCAGCATTGTTCCCTCTCTAACTGCTCCTCCACAGACAGCCCCACAACACAGTGACATGGGTTGCCCTGCCCTGGTGAATACTTAAGGCTCTGCCCCTTACTACATATGGAAAGACATTGTTCCTATTCTGATAGAGCTTAAAGTCTGAAAATGATCTACATAAGGGTAAATTAATCTGAGCTATGAAGAAGAGATATGTCATTTCTATAAGAGAGTATAATGGGAATCAGGAGGATCTTACCTAAGGAAAGATGAATGAAGTGGGATCATAGAATGATCAGCGTTAATTAGGTAAGAAAAAGTTAGATGATTCCAGGCTGAAAGAGTAGCATATAAAAAGGCCCTTTGGCAGGCAGGATCACAACATATTTGAAGAAATGAAAGGTCACTGTAGCCAAAGCTTGGAGAGTGAGGGCAAATGTCATGGAAGGTGATTCTGAAGACACAGGTGGGAGCCTGGCCAGGCCAGACTTTGTAATGATTACGAGTTTGGAATTAACTGAAGGCAGGGAAAATGCTGACGTTTTAAGTTGAGGTAGGAGGGCAGTCAAAGAAGCAGTGAGTTTGGTGAGGGGAAACCATGTAGTTAGGAAGTTATTTACTAGATCTGGGAAGAAATTATGGCAGATGGAGCTGGCATTATAGATGAGAGACACGGATGGATTTGAGAAATATTCAGCAGAGAAACACAACAGGACCTGTGATGACTGAAATAATAGCAAATGGACAGTTGGACAGTTAGAGATAACTCCCTGCTTTTAGTTGACTCATCTTGATGACTCATGAAAAAGATTTGGGCAGACTTCCGGCCAAGATGGAGGCATAGGTAGACACACTGTCCCTCCTCGCACAACCAAAATAAGGACAACAATTTAAAAACAAAAAACAACCGGAACTGACAGAAAATCGGACTGTATGGAAGTCCGACCACCAAGGAGATAAAGAAGAAACATTCATCCAGACTGGTAGGAGGGGTGGAGATGGGCAGCCAGGCAGAGAGGACTTGCGGCAAGTCAGCGGCTGTTGGACCCAGTGGTGGAGGCGGACTGTGGGCAAAGCTGCAGCTGCCCCGTGCAGCAGCAGCTGGTGTGCCAGATGTCAGACCTCGCAAACCAGAATTCCAGCATGGGGAAATAAAGACTCAAACCTCTGATTGAAAATACCTGTGGGGGTTCAGGCGGCAGCAGAAGAAATTCCCAGGCTCACAGGAGAGTTCATTGAAGACACCCACAGGGTCCTAGAACACACACAAACCTACCCACTCAGGAAGCAGCACCAGAAAGGCTTGATTTGATTGTGGGTAGTGGAGGGAGTGACTAAAAACTGGCGAGCAGAGCAAGCGCCGTAGCTCCCTATTGGACCCCTCCCCCACTTACAGTGTCACAATGCAGTGAGTGTTACCCCGCCCAGGTGAATACCTAAGGCTCCGCCCCTTTACATAACAGACATGCCAAGATGAAAAAAATGGCCCAAATGAAAGAACAGATCAAAGCTCCAGAAAAAATACAAATAAGCTATGAAAAGATAGCCAACCTATCAGATGCACAGTTCAAAACACTGGTAATCAGAATGCTCACAGAATTGGTTGAATTTGGTCATAAATTAGATGAAAAAATGAAGGCTATGCTAAGAGAAACAAAGGAAAATGTACAGGAAGCCAATAGTGATGAGAAGGAAACTGGAACTCAAATCAATGGTGTAGACCAGAAGGAAGAAAGAAACATCCAACCAGAAAAGAATGAAGAAACAAGAATTCAAAAAAAATGAGGAGTGGCTTAGGAATCTCCCACGACATCTTCAAACGTTCCAACATCCGAAATGTAGGAGTGCCAGAAGGAGAAGAGGAAGAACAAAAAATTGAAAACTTATTTGAACAAATAATGAAGGAGAACTTCCCTAATCTGGCAGAGGAAATAGACTTCCAGGAAGTCCAGGAAGCTCAAAGTCCCAAAGAAGCTGGACCCAAGGAGGAACACACCAAGGCACATCATAATTACATTAGCCAAGATGAAACAGAAGGAGAGAATCTTAGAAGCATCAAGAGAAAAGGACACAGTTACCTACAAAGGAGTTCCCATAAGACTGTCAGCTGATTTCTCAAAAGAGACCTTACGGCAAGAAGGGTCTGGAAAGAAGTGTTTCAAGTCATGAAAGACAAGGACCTACATCCAAGTTTGCTCTATCCAGTAAAGCTTTCATTTAGAATGGAAGGACAGATAAAGTACTTCCCAGATAAGGTCAAGTTCAAGGAGTTCATCATCACCAAGCCCTTATTATATGAAATATTAAAGGGATTTGTCTAAGTAAAAGAAGATAAAAAACATGAGCAGTAAAAATGACAGCAAACTCACAGTTATTAACAACCACACCTAAAACAAAAACAAAAGCAAACTAAGCCAACAACTAGAACAGGAACAGAACCACAGAAATGGAGATCACATGGAGGGTTATCAACTGGGGAGTGAAAGGGGGAGAGAGGGGGGAAAGGTACAGAGAATAAGTAGCATAAATGGTAGGTAGAAAATAGACAGGGGGAGGGTAAGAATAGTATAGGAAATGTAGAAGCCAAAGAACTTATATATATGACCCATGGACATGAACTACAGGGGTGGAATGTGGGAGGGAGGGGCTGGGCAGGATGGAGTGGAGTGAAGTGGGGGAATGAGACAACTGTAATAGCATAATCAATAAAATATATTTTTTAAAAAAGATTTGGGAGAGGGATGGCAGTTTTGTTTTGAACTTAATGAGTTTAAATTGCTTTCTCCTCAATCAAGTGAAGGGGTTAAGAAGGTAGATAAACAAATCTAGAGCTCAGAGGATGAATCTCGGGTAGGAATATAATATGTGAGTAATTTGAAATAGATAGTTATTGAAGCTGTTCATTCACTGATTCATTCAATCAACACATATTTATCACACTCCTACTATGTGCCAGGCACTGTTCTATGTTCTGGAGATTCAAATAAATTTTAGAGTCAACTTGACAATTTGTATGAAAATCCTTTGGGATTTTAATTGGGGTTTCATTATTTGTACAAAATTGATACCTATATAATATTTTTAAATTGTATTTTATTGATTATACTATTACAGTTTTCCTGCTTTTTCCCTCTTTGTCCCCCTCCACCCAGCACTCCTCACTCCCTCAGGCAATCCCCCCACCATTGTTCATGTCCAGGGATAATTGTTTAAGTTCTTTGGCAACGTCATTTCCTATCTGTATTTTACATCCCCATGGCTATTGTGTAACTACCTATTTGTACTTCTTGATCCCATCACCTCTTCACCCATTCCCTCACAGCCACCCACCTCTATCTGGCAACTATCAAAACACTCTCCATATCCATGATTCTGTCTCTGTTCTTGTCTGCTTAGTTTGATTTTTAGTTTGATTCAGTTTTTGATAGATACACATTTGTTGCCATTTTATTATTCAGTTTTGATCTCCTTCTTCTTAAGTCCCTTTGACATTTCATATAATATGATATGATGAGCTCTTTAAATTTTTTCTTGCCTGGGAAGCTCTTACCTGCCCTTCAATTCTAAATGATAGCTTTGCTGGGTAGAGCAATCTTGGCTGTGGGTCCTTGCTTTTCATGACTTCAAATATTTCCTGCCAGTACCTTCTGACCTGCAAAATCCATTTTGAGAAATCAGCTGACAGTCTTATGGGAATTCCCCTATAGGTAACTAACTTCTTTTCTCTTGCTGCTTTTAAGATTCTCCCTTTATCTTTAACCTTTAGCATTTTAATTATGATGTGTCTTGGAGTGGGCCTCTTTGCATCCATTTAGTTTTGGTCTCTCTGTGCTTCTTAGACTTGTATGTCTATTTCCCTCACCAAATTAAAGAAGTTTTCTTTCATTTTTCTTTCAAATACACTTCCAATTTCTTGCTCTTTCTCTTCTCCTCCTGGCACCACTATGATGCAAATGTTGTTCCTCTTGAAGTTGTCACAGAGGCTGCTTATACTACTTTCATTTTTTTAAATTCATTTTTCTTCTTGTGGTTCTGGTTCATTGTTTTTTGCTTTCTTATGTTCCAAATCATTGATTTGATTCTCAGCTTCACCCATTCTACTCTTGTTTCACTGTAAATTGTTCTTTATTTCAGTTAGTGTATCCTTTGTTTCTGACTGGATCATTTTTATGCTGTTGAGGTCCTCACTAAGTTCCTTGAGCAACCAGTGTTTTGAACTATGCATCTGATAGATTGGTTATCTCCCTTTTGCTTAGCTCTTTTTCTGGAATTTTGATCTGTTTTTTCATTTGGGCTGTGTTTCTTTGTCCCTTCATTTTGGCAGCCTTCCTGTGCTTGTTTCTATGTATTAGGTAGAGCTGCTTTGACTCCATGTCTTGGTAGTGTGCCCTAATGTAGTAGGCATCCTATAGGGTCCAGTAGCACACCTCTATCACCCAAGCAGGGTACTTCAGGTGCGCCCTTCATGTGGGATGACTACACCTTTCTCTTGTAGTTGAGCCTTGGTTTCTATTGGAAGGTCAATGGGAGCGATTTATCCAGGTCAGTCAGCTGCAAGGACTTGCTGTGACCACTGACCACCAACCTCCTCCTTCCGTGAAGGATCACTTGTGCAGGGGCAGGGTGGTAGTGGTCTGATTAGGTCTGTAGCTGCCCACTGGGTGCTCAGGCTCTGCTATTTCCCGGGTGGTGCAGGCCAAGGTCAACCCCAACCTGTGTTTTACCCTGGACCACCCTGCCTGGGCTATAAAGCAATCTGAGGTGGTTACTACTTATGCTGGCCTTAGAGATTCCCAGGTAAAGCCAAGCTTTGAATTTAGGCTGGCTGCTTCTAGTGCCAGGCCTGGGGCTCCTGAGGTCAGCTGTTGCTTATTTGAGAGGATTTAGGAGGTTGTAAAGAATAAGCCAAGACCAGCCATTCCTATGGAAAAGCAATTTGGGTGGGCCCAGTAAGTTGTGTGGCATGGAGTCTCAGGGGCTCTCCAGAATGTAGCAAACAGTGTTAGCCATGTTGATGGAGTCTCAGATATGGCACCAGCTTGTCAGCTCTGTGGGGGAGGGTTCAGAAAAGGGACAATGGCCTCTGCTCATCTTGATGCCAGACACTTCAGTTTCTCCACTGGTGCCTTTCAAGCTGCTACCCCAGTGCTGGGACTCAGAGTCCGTATGTGGATTCCTTAAGATGAACTGCTTGAGGCTCCGACATTTCTACCACCGACTCAATCCCCACTGGTTTTTGCAGCCAGAAGTTGTGGGGACTTATCTTCCTGACACTGAAACCCTGGGCTGACAGGCCTGGTGTGAGGCTGGGACTCCTTGCTCCCAAGATATCCCTCCTGAATTTTTAGCCATCACCTGTGGATGTGGGACCAGCCCATTCTGCATCTCCACCCCTTGTACCAGTCTGGATGGATGTGGTTTCTTTAATTCTGTACTTGTCAGACTTCCATTCAACTCAATTTCTGATGGTTCTGAGTGATGGTTGTTCTATATTTTAGTAGTAATTTTGATGTGGGTGTGGGAGGAGCTGGACCATGTCTGCCCCTATTTAGGCTACTCATCCTTATAAATGGCATATCATGCCACTTGGGTTTTATTTAGTACTTTAATACTTTTATGTTGGTTTCATCATATACCTTGCATGCATTTTTGTTAATTTCTAGATATTTTATGGGTTTTTTTGTTACGATGAATGAAATCTCTGTCACATTTCTCAATTGGTTATAACTGATCTATAGAAAGGGCATTGGTTTTTGTATACTGAATTCTTTTCAATTTCCTTACTGAACTCCCTTTCTTGCTCTTGAATCTCTTGGTCTTTGAAGATAAAGAGATATATTAACAATAATACAATAATAACAGTTTTGTCACTTCTTTTCCTTTTTTGACCTCATTGCACTGGCTTGGACTGACAGTAAAGTTGGACAGTAAGGATAGTTAGAATTTCTTTTATTTTCTTTGTGATGTATCAAGTTTTACAAATTTATAGCCTACCTACTTGCTAAGAAACATATCTTTTGGGATGTAGAACCAAGGAATGTATGTCATTCAACAATGTCCTCAAATGCTTGAGTTTACATAGAAAATGAATAATTTATAAAATAATTTAATTGTAGGCTTCATCATCATTATTATAAAATTTCAAACATCAACTTTTACAACAATTTAAATGTATTTTCTAATAAACTATTACTATAACATGTACCTGGCAATTCCAAACAAGGAAGATCTTCTTGAATTTCCTGTTTGAGATCTATATCCTAAAATATATCAAGTGAGATTTGAAAATAGCAGGAATAACCAAGCCAAATTGAAATGTATGTCTGAAAGTTTACAAAAATGCTAAACTTGCAGAGTTAATAATGACCCTGTGGCATGTGTTGCAAATAACCTTTTGCTTCCTGTTAATAACAGCTTGCCATCTAGATAGAATAATATAAAGTGTACTGAGTACTACTGTTAAAAATAATTGTTTTTATTTTCAGTGAAGAGAAATCCACTGCCATTACCTTTTTTTTGTATTTCCAAACGGTACAAAAAATAAATCTGCCTAAAAGTACATCCAGCAGCCATGGTGCAACTCTGAATTTAGGGTGTAGTCAACAGACCGATCGATGAGGAGCATATACATCATTGCCAATCTGCAAGAGCATTTGTTTTTCTCAGACCTGCTCACTAAACTGCCTAATTTTTATGGAAGTTTAATGTCAAAATCATAAAACTATTATGACTTTGGCATGCCTGCTCTCCAGATAGAGGGAATTATTCACGTATTTCTAGAAAAATACACCTTGTAAAAAGGAAAATGTTTAGACTAGATGATCATGGCTGATATTTTCAGTCAAAATGTACACTGACTTTTGAATTATGAAATGATAGTGATTGTTCTCTAACCTTTAAACCACAGAGCAAGTGACTTTTATTTTGTTCACTCATGTTATTCTCTTAAACAAGCATTTTAGAAACCCTACGTAACACTGCACAAGCCCACATCACTTCTTGATATATGTATATATATATTCTGCCCAAGAGGTATGCAGCCATGTAATATAAAAAATAGAGATATTTACTGAAGAAGATAGAAGATACAAGAAACACAGTACATAGGACAATGGCACCTCAGTCCCCTTCAAAGGAGGCACTTTGGGACCTCACACAGTTCTCCCAATTACCATCAGCTGCCCTGTCCTATTTTCCTGAATTTTATCCACAGTGTGAAATCTCTTCCCTTTCAAAGGTGGTTTTAGTTCTGGGAAAAGCCAGAAGTCACAGGGCACCAAATCTGGGCTGTAGGGAGGCTGAGTTACCTGGGTGATTTGATGTTTCACCAAAAAACGCTGCACAAGATGTGATGCATGAGCAGACAGGTTGTTGTAATGAAGCTGCCAATCACCAGTTGCCATAGCTGCAGCCTTCTGAATCATCCGCATAGCTTCTGTGGAGGACTGTTCAAGCTTAACACAAAATTTGATGAGTAGAGCAGATTCATTGCTCTATTCACTCAGTCATTTTAAATGCAATGGTCACACGGTACAGATGCTCGCTCAATGGTGCCTACGCATTAACTACCACAATGAAGTCGTCGTTGTTCACACATGCACATTCCAGTCCACTCTCCTTGGCTGCCAGGTTACACTGATGTCATGAAAACTGTTCTCATTATGTTAGCAATGGCTGGACTTTTTCTGGACAGGCCTTGAAAATGATTGAAAATTTTAGATGAATATTTCAATTAAATCACTGTATAGAGTTTTATTACTAATTGTAAAGAAAAAATTACATAAAAATATTAGTCATGATTTTTTTGGTTAATGGAATTATGGCTGACTCTATCTTTCAACTCTTCTGTATTTTTAAAATCATTAACAGTGCCTGACTGGAGTGTGGCTCAGTGGGTTGGGCATCATCCCACAAACCAAAAGGTCACAGGGACACATGCCTGGGTTTCTGGCTGGATCCCCTTTTCGCGGTGTGCTAGAAGCAACCCGATCAATGTTTCTCTCCTCTTTCTCCCTTCCCTCTCTATAAAAATTAATAAATAAAATCTTTAAAAAATTATTAACAGTGAGCATATATTACTTTCATAATGAAAAAAATAACTAGCATTTTTAGAAGTTGATTTAAGTCAATAGGAAACATGTTTACTAGAGTAAACCTTCCCAAGAGTAGAAATTTTCACGTGTTACAAACAGAACTAGAAACAAATCTTGTGCTCAAATCTTGTAGTCCTCAGGTCTCTGTCCTCTATCTTCCCCCAGTCTCCCTGGGGTGAAACTTGACCACCAGGAAACAAGAGATAGAAGGGACAAGCAGAAGAAGTCCCCTGGTGGAATCTTTACCAAGTCTTAACAAAGTGGTTGTACCACTTTTTGCCTTGACTGGCAGGATGTCCTCTCCTGTCTTGCACATCTTCACCTGTATTTGGTCTGGTCAGCCACAGCGATTATCAGACCATGCTGCTTCCTGGGGCGTGTTCATTTCTCTCTGCACCATTGCCTGTGCCTCTCCACCCCTTATATACTTCTAACCCCTACATCATGGACACCAGGCCCATTACATGAATGCTGAAGCAAAGACTCACTGCATTCACTTCCTTTATTCAGAAATCATTTATTACCCACTCTATGCTAGCCATGGGGACACATGATAAAGGGATAAATAAGATAGTGACAGCCATCAAAAAGCCACCAGTCATGGTAGGGGCAGAAGAAGCAGCCACTTAAATACCTGGTACAGTCCCCATGATAAGTGCTTTGGTAAAGGTGTGAGCTGCCAGAATAAAATAAATGAGCTTGTAGTAGATTCTGTCTGAGAAAAAGGGACTGTCCTGGTGGGGTCAACCAGGAAATACCATTTGGACTGAGCCTTAGAGATGAAGAGATAACTGCCATGCGAACCTGAGACAAAACATGAAGAAGGAGGGGCTTCTCATGGTACATCAGCATGGTGTGTGTGTATTTCTCGGTACCCGGGAGTTCTAAACTAGTACAATAGCTGCACAGAGTTCAAGTGGGGAAAGGAAAAGGAAGAAAATGAAGAAGCATAAGAAAAATGGTAGAGGAAAAGAAGATAAATAGGGAACAGTCCCAAGAAAGAGATGAAGCATTTATTATTATGACTTTGCCTGGTCATAAAATCCAAAGACATAATGCAGAGTTGCAACTCTCTTTATATCTCTTTAAACTGGACTTAAAGTAGTAGGTAGAAGAATCAAGTAGCCAGCCTGATCACCAACCTGGTACAGCCTAAAGTAGTGGTTCTCAAGCTTGGGCTGGCATAAGAGAAACGTGGAGAACTCCTTACAGTTTCCTTGGTCCCACTCTCCAGAATTCTGATACAGGAGCTCTGGAGTGGGGGTTGAGGTTTTTGCATTTCTCTTGTTGACCAGCAGGCCACACTTTGAGGAATACGTGTATAAAGAAACAACTGGAATAATATGGAAGCCAGGTCTGGACACTAACATCTAATAACTGGGGATGTTTTCCTAAAGTTGGAGCTCATAGAACAGGGCTATCATTAAGAGTATGGATTTGATGTTAAACAAATTGGTTACAATCTCAGTTCTCCCAATTCCCAGTTAATAACATTGCACACAAGAGGTTAAGCAATCTTAACCTCTCTGTGCCTCAGTTTCCTTTCCTCTAACATGAATAATAATAGCTTCCTCATGAAGTGCTGTGAGGATTGTAAGCACTCAATAAATATTTGCTGCTGGAGCCACTTATTAATGTGATAGCAATATCATCTATTTCATTGTGGACTTCTGGTGGGACATAGAATTTAATAAAAATACCAGATTTTCATTTCTGCGAAGAAACTACATCTTTAAAAAATGTATGTGCATCTTTTTTAATCCCACAAAAAAACATGCTTTCCACCATTTTTCATGAAATACACAACCCCTTTTTGGTCTACATTTCATTAGTGTTAGTAAGGGCGTGGATGTGGAAAAATAGTACTTCTCTATTATAAGGAGAACAATAGCACAAAGGTGACACAAACGATAATGAAAAGGCAGGTTCAAGCCAAGAGATGACTGGGGATGGCGGGGACTGTGCTGGACTGGAGAACACTCATTCTGTCTGAGATAGCAGACCTACTCTGGCCTGTTTAAGCTTGCTGTGTGCTTTGCTAAGGCAAAAATGTCAGTTCTGCTCAGCATTAATTCCAGGAGCCTATAAGGAAATGGAGGATAGCTGCTGAAGAGCCATCCACCCTTCAGATGTGGGCCAAACATGGACCAATTTAGTCAGTTTGCTGGTAGGCCTTTTTTCTATACTATATTTATCAATTCATAACTTGAAACGGGTAATAGAAATAAATTTCCGATGCAGAACACCATTATGTGTGCAGCCACACATAATGAGGCCTCTCCCACATCGTGGCCAATAGCCCACACTAACCCAGCTCCGCTGATGCGGGTAAAACCAACTCTGTTAAATGAAAACCCCAACATAATGGCAACTATGAATACCTTCCAATGTTCATAGATAACGTTAATCTTATGTAATAGAATCTGTTCACTTTATCATTTCACATCTCTTCTTCAGTTTCTATAAATGTCACTCAGCACTCTGACCATGTCTTGTGGATACCTTCCAGTTTGTCATTACTACTAAGATGGGGACTAGAAGGCCAACGATATACAATACAGAGCAGAAAATGCAGCCCTAGTCAGGGTTCTGGGGCTTTCCTGTCCTTTCACCTGGAGCCCGTCCAGAAAGGGAATGAATATAGGAGACATAGTCTAGCACACTCGTACTCATTCTTCAGATCTCAGCTCAGGTGCCACTTCCACTAGGAAGCCTACATTTGAATAACAGTAAATGTGAATTCAGATAGAAATATAGGATCAAAGTCAACTTGTTAAGTTTTAGTGTTACAGCCTTCAAAATTTAGTCAACAAATAATGGCAAGAGAAAAAGATAGAGGGGCAAAGGAGCATACTGATTAAAAGAGACTGAAGAGATACAGTAATCAAGTGTAATGTATGTTCCCTGACTGGATCCTAAACCCAAACAACTAACTGAAAAAAGAAATCACAAGACAGTGGGAAAAATTACAGTACTGAATCACTATTTGATGATATTAAGGTATTTTTTATTGTTGTCCCCACTTTCCCCCCTGTTGCGCTCCCCTGATTTATTTTAGTAATGATAATGGCATCGTGATCTTTAAGTCTTTATCTAAAAGAAGTGTGTGTGTGTGTGTGTGTGTGTGTGTGTATCTACTGAAGTCTTTGCAGATCAAATATGATGTCTGGGCTTTGATTTAAAATCATATAGTGAGAGGAAAGAGAAAATAAGTAGGGTATAATGAAACAATATCAGCCATATGTTAACAAATTTTGAAACCGTGTGACGAGTACATGAGAGTTCATTATACTGCATCCTCTATTTCTGTATATGTTAGAAAAGTGTAAAATATTTTGCTATCACAAGAGAGCAGTAACAATTCATCTAAGTCCTAATGATTTAATATTAGACAATGTTTTTTAAAATATTTTATTTTTATATTTTGAGAGAGAGGTAAGGGAAAGAGAAAAAGATGGAGAGAAACATTGATGTGGGAAGAGAAACAACAATATGCAATAGAAACATCAATCAGTTGTCTCTTGCAAGCCCCCAACTGGGGACCTGACCTGCAACCCAGTCATATGCTCTGACTGGGAATGGAACTGGCAACCTTTTGGTTCTCAGGCCTGCACTCAATCCACTGAGCCACACCAGCCAGGGCATGACATGAAAATATTTATAGGGCATACATTAAAATTTCTGCCTCTAAGGGTGTTTATAAAGTTCAAAAACATTTCTGATCTCTTTGGCACAATGTAGGTAGAAATAAACATTGAAAAGTGGAGTCATAATTAGGGATCTTAACAAGGTCTTAATATGATTAAACTCACAAGTGAACAGAATTTAATTAATTTAGCACCTATTGATTGGAAAGTCCAAATAGGAAAGGGGATTTTAGAAAATGTCCACTCTGAGAATATCTTGAACTCTGAATTTTCATCAACAATAATTGTTCCTTTCATCAGAGGATTTGCCCAGCCTTCCTTCAGATAGCTGCTTCCACTTGAGCACTTAAAATAAATAACCCAAATTTGATTAACTCTATTATTTTTAAGAGCACACCTATTAGGAAGAACACCTGTAATTACATTCTGAGCTAGAGTCTTCAAAAAAAAATTGGATAGTATTTTTGTTGTGTTTTGTTTTATGTCTTATTGAACTATAACATACACAAGCAAAAAGTGCACATAAATAATTGATGAATGTTCACAACCTGAACATACATAAGTAACTGGTACTCAGATCAAGAAACAGGACAGTCCTCCTTGTGTGTCACCTTCTGTGGGGGGGGCTCCACCCTCAGGGCCCCCGCGGGGTGCCCCCTTACCCCTCCTCCCCGGCTGCCACAGATGAGAATAAGTCTACCAAGACATGATCTGCTTGGGGAGGAAAGGTGGCCAATCTCTCAAAGAAGAAGGACCAGGAACCTGTTCCTCAATGGGCTTTTATTGGGTTTAATTTGCATAGGAATACAGGGCTTATGCATAAAGCTCATAGATCATTGTCAGGCAGAAATGATCAAATAATAGATAACATTCAAAGAACTCGGGGTTATTCTGAGTCAGGGTCAGATAGTTAAAGGACTATAAAACTTTGGGGAACAAACTGGTGCTTGGACCCTTATCATTTAAATTGAGGGTATTAGTAAAGTAGGTTTCATAGGATTTTATGCATTGTCTCTTAGGCCTGATTTCCCTAGGGAACCCGCCCTTTCCAGCACAGGGCCGCACCCACCTCCAGCTTTGTTTCAGGCTTAAGTCAGGGAAGGGAAGTAAGGCAGCCAAGAGATTAGGAGACTTCTTGCAGACAGAATGAGGACTCAGGCTATGCCAAGCTGAGGGGTGAGGGTCCATCACCCCCTTTTTCTATAGCCCCCCAAGTCTTTCCCTGAGGGCCAATTGTGACCATGCCTGTCTTAGGCCGTCCCTCCCTTGAGGAATCTTACCCATCACTGGCTAACTGGTCATGCACTGGGGGCCAAGCAGAGTGAAGTAAAGTGGGCAGAGGTGGCGCACCTGCCAGGGAGATAAGCTTTGTCTCCTTAGTGGTTTATGGTCCCAAGATCTCTTATACAGCTTTAGCCATGAGGGTTTACAGCTTCTGAAACCAGGCAGGGAGGTTCCCAACAACCTTCCAGTCACCACCTCTCTGGATCCCTAACTGGATCCTAAACCCAAGAGAAACCACTGTCCTGACTTCTAACACAAAGATCAGTTCTGCCTGTTTTTTGTGCTTTATGTAAATGGAATCATAATGTCAGTAAGTACTCTCCATGTCTAGCCTTTTTCACTTGTTATTTCTTTAAATATGTTTTGGTTAATAAAATAATATAGGTTTCAAATGTATAATTCTATATTATATTAATACATCATCTGTATATTGTATTATATGTTCATCACCCAAAGTCTAATCTCCTTCCAACACCATTTATCCCCCCTTTACCCTCTTCTACCTGCCCCCATCCCCATCTCCCTCTGGTACCACTATATTGTTGTCTGCATCTATGTTTTCTTTTTTTTTTGCTTAACCCCTTCACCTACTTCACCCAGACCTCCAGCCCCCGCCCCCTCTGAAAGCTGTCAGTCTGTTTCTATTTTGTTTGTTTGTATATTTTGTTCATTAGATTCCACATATAAATGTGGAATCATATGGTACATGTCTTTCTCTGACTGGCTTATTTCACTTAGCATAATACTCTGTAGGGTCATCCATACTGTCCCAAAGGGTAAGATGTCCTTCTTTTTTATGGTAGAATAGTATTCCATTATGTAAATGTACCACCACTTTTTCATCCACTTGGGCACTTGGGCTGCTTCCAAGCCTTGGCTATTGTAAATAATTCTGCAGTGAACACAGGAGTGCATATATTCTTTTGGATCAGTGTTTTGAATTTCTTTAAATATATTCCCAGAAGTGGAATCGCTGAGTAAAAAGGTAGTTCCATTTTTAATTTTTTGAGGAAACACCGTACTATTTTTCCAGTGGCTGTCCCCATCTGCATTCTCACCAACAGTTCACAAGGGTTCCCTTTTCTCTACATTCTCACTAGCACTTGTTGCTTGTTAATTTATTGATGATACCCATTCTGACAGGACTAGATGATATCTCATTGTGGTTTTAATTTGCATTTCTCTGATGATTAGTGATGTTGAGTATCTTTTCATATGTCTATTGGCCATTTGGGAGTCCTTTCTAGAAAAATTTCACTCATTATTATGTTGGTGAGATTCATCTGTGTTGTTTTAGGAAGTGGTAGATATTTCTTTCTAATTGCTATTTTGTATTATACTATTTAAATAGACTACAATTTATTTATCTATCCATTCTCTTGCTAATGGGGATTTCAGTCATTTCCAGTGTTTGATTATAATAAATAGTGCTGCTAAAAACACTCTTGTACATGTCGTTGGGTGAACATATGTACACATTTCTGTCAGGTATGTAACCAACAGTGGACACTAGCAGATAAAGCCAGGGCAACTCACAACCAACAGTGTGTGAGTTCCAGTTGCTCTACATCCTACCCAACATCTGATATCTTGTGTCTTTTTAATTTTAGCCATTCTGGTGAATTTTAATTTGTGTGTGGTTTTAACTTGCATTTCACTCATGACTAACGAAGGTGAGCACCTTTTCAAATGTTTATTGACCATTTAGAGATTCTCTTTGGTAAGGTGTGTCTGTTCAAGTCTTTTGCTTATTTCTCTCTGACTGCCATCCCTTTTTTTCCTGTTGATTTGTAGTTCGTATTCTGGATAAAAGTCTTTTGTTGGATATACATATTGCAAATGTTCTTTCTGTGGGTTGTGTTTTAACTCCTTTTATGGTCACTTTTGATGAAAAAAGGTTTATAATGTTAATATACTCTACTGAAATCAATTATTTCTATTATGTTCAGTATTTTTGCATTTTGTTTTGTAAAAAATTGTTCCTTTCCAAAGTCATGAAGATGTTCTATGTTTTTTTATAGACTTTATTTATTTACTTTTAGACAGGGGAAGGGAGGGAGAAAGAGAGGGAGAACATCAGTGTGTGAGAGATACATTTATCCTTTGCCTCTAACCCCTGACCGGGGACCTGGTCCACAACCCAGGCATGTGCCTGACTGGGAATCGAACTGGCAACCTCCCGGTTTGCAGGCCAGTGCTCAGGCCACTGAACCACACCAGCCAGGGCTCTACTTTTTAAAAAGTTGTATTATTTTTACCTCTTATACTTAGATCTGCTATCCATTTGGAATTTATTTTTGTGTAAGGTGTTATAGATCAGGTAATGTGTCTATGGCGGTAAGATGAATCATTTTGAAATAATTAATGTGCGGTATTTGCTTGTGGAGGGGAGAAGAGAAGGTGTTTATGCTCATACACTTAGAAATGTTTTTCAAAGTCATACATCCTCCTGCACCCTCCTATTACTCTATCCACCAGCAGTCTTCCTGAACAAGATGAGACATGGATTCAATAATATTCATCACTCTCCCACTGTAAAGTCGTTCTCCTGCATCGGAAGGAAAAATTATTAAGTCCATCTTAGCTCATAGCAACAAGAAGAAAAGTTAAGTTAAAGCCATAAAATACTTATCATTTATGAGTGATAAAAAAGTTCATACTATTAACAACCAACATACGTCACCTTTTCTTACAATAAAACAAAAATTATCCTGCTTTCATCTGTCTTCATTATTTTTCAGACTCTCTTGCTTTCAAATCTGCCCAGTGGGATGGCAAGTATTATTTTCAGTGAAAAGGATCTGTCAGGAAGGACCAGAGAACATGAGGAGCCAAAAGGGTAGGAATGTACTTAGCTCCTTAACTTTGAAAGCTTAGGCTTAGAAACCACAGAGCTTGATTTAAATCATCCTTAGCCTCTGCAAACTAGAGGGAAAATTGACAGTGTCAGATAATTGTCTAAAGCAGAACATTTGAAAACAGGATTGACAACACTTTCTGAGTGAAAGGTACTTCCAGATCAGTTTAGAATATTTCAAACCAATATGTTACAATCTAAGTTTGGAGTTTAATTGATGAGAATGTGCTCTTTCTTCATCAAAATGTATAAGATTTACCACCTTGTGGGCTGAGATAGTTTTTCTTTTCTTTAACTGCAGTACAAAGTGTTAAAATAAGCCCATCTTTCATTATTACCTTTTGTGGAAGAGAAACCTATGAAAGTTTAATATACAGTAAACAAGAAACCAAAATACATGGCTGAACGGGACCCTCTAGTCGTCTAAATCAGCCCCATCTTTTAACATAAGGAAACAGAGGCTAGAAGATGTCAGGGCTTGTCCAAGGTCCTGCAGGGAGCTAACAAGAGAACTGATGGAGACAGCTCCATCAGCTCCATGGAGTCCAAGCCTGCAATTATCCAACATGTTTATTTTGTTGAGTGCTTTCATCCATTTTTATTGCCAAGAAAATAGAAAACTGCTGGCATCTGGCAACAAAATTTCATTCATGGGAAATCCCTGTATATGAACTACCTATTGTTGCAAAACCAGTCACCACATACTTGTGGTGTGAAAGAGCAACAATAGTTTATTATTATTCTTTTCTCTCCTGGTTTTGGGGGTTCAATGGGCTCAGCCATGCAGTTCTCATTTGGAGGTTTCTGATGCAGTTGTAGCCGGTTATCAGCTAGAGCCAGAGTCCTCATGTAGTCTTCTTCATTTGGATGCTGCTGTCCACTGGGACCTCAGGGGAACGTGTCAACCAGAACACCTGCATGTGCTTCTGCATGAAGCCGGCTTCCTCACAGATGGTGTCTGAGTTTCCAGAGCAAGTGTCCCAAGAGAAATCAGACAAAAATTGCATTGCTTTTTATGACTCAACTTCAGAAGTCACTTAGTGTCACTGTCACTGTAATCAGAAGCACATTCAGATTTAAGGGGAGGGAACAGGGTCCCCTTGTCTCCTTGGGAAGAAAGTAAAAAGAGCACGTGGGATAAGAGGTAGTATTGCAGCCATGCTGAAAAATATAATGGGCTACACTGTGGTACAATGGTGAATATATCTCGTCTTTGCCCCCAGTTTCTGCACAGAGCTTCAAAAATCCTATGAACTTCCTGTAACAAGAGTGTCTCTGTTATGCTAAAGGAGTGACTTTTAGTGGGATCCTAGTTAGCTACAGGATGGGGACTGGTCACCAGAAAAACCAGCCACATGATTTGAAGGTTGGAAATTTAGGCCATCCCTACCTCCTGGGAGGAGAGCGGGGCTGGAGATTGAGTTCAATCACATGAATAATTTAATCAGTCAGGCCCAAGTAATAAAACCCCAATAAAAACTTGGAACACTGAGTGTATTTGTTTGAGTTCTCTAGAAAAACGGAAACTATATATCTCTTGTCTGTCTGTCTGTCTCATCTATCCATCACATCTATCTATTTATCTACTTATATGTACACACTTAAAGTATATGTATATGTACAGTTATAGATATATAGATATATATATAGAAGATACTTCAATAGCTAGCTAGCTAGACAGATAGATGGATTTTCTATAAGGAATAACTCATTATTATGAAGGTTGAGAAGTTCGAAATCTGTAGTTGGCAAGCTGAAGTCCCCGAAGAGCTAATGACACAGTTTCAGTCCAAGTGCTAATCTAAGGGCAGGAGAAGACCAATGTCCCAGTTCAAAGACAGCCAGCCAGAGAGGAGGAATTCTTTCTTACTCAGGCTTTTATTCTATTGGGACCCTCAGTGGTTTGGGTAAGACGACCAACATTGGGGAGGGCAATCTGTGTCACTCAGTATACCAGTTCAAATGTTATTCTCATCCAGGAACACCTCAGATACACACCCAGAAATGTTTAACAAAGTACCTGGGAACCCCAGACCCAGTCAGGGTGACATAAAATGAACTATGTACCGAGCCTCGGTGGAACCCCTGGTTGGTTAACACACTGGTGTCCTGGGAGAGGGACACAGCCAGCTGGCATAAGGAGGGAGGACAGAAGCTCTGGGTTTTCTGTCCCCCTCCACCTCGATCAGCCCCCAACCTTGTCCTGTGTGTCTCTTCACTTGGCTGTTTCTGATCTATATTCTTCATAGTAAAAGTGCAATCATTAGAATCGCACTTTGCTGAGTTCTGTGACTCATTCTAGCAAATTATGAAACCTGAGCAGGGCAGGTCATGGAATCCTTTAACTTGTCACTTGCTGGTTAGAAGTGCAGATGTCCTGGGGACCCCACTTGTTGCTAGCTTCTAAAGTGGGGAAAGTCTTGTGGAGAACTAATTCTTCACCTGTAGGGTCTACATTAATTCTGGGTAGTTAGTGTCAGAACGGAATTATAGTTCACCGGTTGGTGTCACAAAATTGGTATCAGACAGTCACACCCTGTAATATTGGCTCTTCAGTTACCAAATTGCTTTTAAATTTTTGTCATCCTTACTAGTCTTAAAGGGAATTTTATATTTGCGGTTTTACACCACATGCTGGAGACAGCTTACAGGTATTTCACAGAATTCTCAGAGAGCTCTCTATTTTTATCTCCAAAGCTTTCTCTTTTCCATTTTCTCCATAATGCCAGAGATACCCACTGAACACTTGTAATTTCCACTCCAGAGGATTTCTTATCCTGACTTAAGTCTTAAGGATCATGAAGGCTTGGGCAGCATGTCTTTCTGACAGGTCAGAATGTTCTGCTCTGATGGAGATAATTACAGCAATATCTCCAGGGTTCAGTCTTTGCATCTCTTCTCCTTTCTACCTATATTCTTTTAATTGATTTCTGCCAGTACTATGGCCGTGAATACCACCCATATACTCCAATCTGGGTGTCTCCTCTAAATGCCAGATTCTTATATCCATTTGCCCAGCCAACATCTCTACTTACATGTCTAATGCTCCTTTCAAACTTAACGTGCACAAAACTAAGCTCACCATGTTTTCTCTAAATCCTACCTCCCCCAGTCTTCCCAAAATCAGTTAGTTAATGGCAGCTTCCTCTTCTGGCTGCCCAGGTGTCATCCTTAACTCTCTTTTATATTTCACATCCAACCCATCGCTAAAGCCTAACAGCTCTACCTCTAAACATATTCCAAATTCAACTGCTTCTCTTTATCCTAACTGCCACCACTGGGTCCAAACCACTATTATTTCTTGACGCAATCATTGCAGCGTCCTCCTAATTGGTCTCCTTGCACTTACTCTGGTTCCAACCTTCACAGTCTATTCTCAACACAGAGGGCAACAAGATTCCACGAAAACTAAGTTAAGGAAAAATAAGTAAGTTGGATTATGTCACTTTTCAACCTCATTCCATTCAAAGTAAAAGGCGAAGTTCTTAGTAAAACCTACAGGCCCTACGTGGCCTGGCTCCATTTCCTCTCTGACGTCTCTTCCCAACTTCATCCCTTTATTCACTCCATTACAACCACTCCTCCCTGTAGCTCCAATGTACTAGTCATTCCAAGTACCCACACAGCTCACCCCTCACTTAACTCAGGTTACTTCTCAAAATTCTGCTGTTGAGTAAGTCTTTAACAGACTATCTTATTTAAAATTTCAACCCTCTTCCTTTGCAGATATTTATATTTCCTAATCCTGCCTGATGTTTCTCATTAACTTGTATAACTATCTAACATACTATTCCTTTTACTTATCTAATACCCAATTAGAAGCCAAATTAAATAGTTTAAGCAATTTAGGATTTTGAGAAAGGGGAAGATTTATAATAGCCAGGAAAGACTTCCTACAGCAGAAGGATTTGAGTTGAATCTTAAGAAATGGGGTTTGAATAGTCAGTGAGGAGAAAGGAGAGCATTTCATGTGACAAAGCGGCATGAGCTGTTTTTCAGACTTGAGATGCAAAAAGTCTTATCTGTTAATAAGTAGGACATTGTGGTACTTTTGAGGGGCATCTCCTTGAATACAAGGACTCTTTGATCTCTGTTTTCTCAAAGTTTATCCCAGTACCTGACACAGGGTAGAGATTTAATAAATGTTTGGTAGATTATTGGATGAATAAATAGATGAATGAATGGATGAATAAATAGATGGGTGCATGGATGGATGGATGGTTGGATCAAAGGATGGATGAGTGGGTAGATGATACAACCTCATAGAACCAGCTACTTTCTATTCAAACAACATTGGATTCTTATGCATTATAATCATAAAGATAATTCTTCACCCAGTGGATAGAAAAACTGATTTGACCCACATATGAAAGAACCTTTTTAAAAAGACTATGAGAATTTTTTTATTATGATAAAACACACATGACATTAAACATACCATCTTCACCATTTTTAAGTGTACAGTTCGGTAGTGTTAAGGATATTCACATTGCTATGCAATAGATCTCTGGAACCTTTTCATCTTGCAACACTTGATACTCTATATCCACCAAATATGAATTATCTCACCTCCCTCCCCCCTTAACTTTCGAAAAGCACTTTTCTACTTCCTGTTTCTATGATTTGTGACTATTTTAGATACTTCCTATCAGTGGAATCATATAGTATTTGTTCTATAATAAACCCCAGAAATTTCAGTCTCCCTGTATGCTACTGTGACAGGAAGAGTCATTAGAAAAAATTCTGCCTTGGAAGCTAAAGATCCCTGTTGTGCAATTTAAAACTAGATTGAGAAATGAGATGATTATTAATTTATTGGTCTGCTCTCTACATGTATTTAGTAGGGAAGTGATAATTCTTCTCATATAAATGATGCAAGTAAAAATACTATATTTCCTTTTCTTTTTATTGAATTTATTGGGGTGAAATTGATTCACAAAACTATATAGGTTTCAAGTATATAACTCAACAAAACATCATCTGCACACGCATTGTATTCCCATCACCCAACCCAAAGCAAAGCCTTTGTTCATCCCCATTCCCCCCACTGCTTTGCCCACCTCCACCTACCCCCAACTATATATGTATTTTGCTTATTCCCTTCACCTTCTTTCATCTAGTTCCCCCATCCTCCTCCCCTCAACAGCTGTCAGTCCATTCAGTGTGTCCTTGATTCTGTTTCTATTTTGTTTGTTGGTTTATTTTGTTCATCATATTCCACATGTAAGTGAAATCATATGGTATTTGTCTTTCTCTGACTGGCTTATTTCACTTAACATAGTAATCTCCAGGTCTATCCATGCTTTTGCAAAAGGTAAGACTTTCTTCTTTTTTATGACAGTGTAGTATTCCATTGTGTAAATGAACCACAGTTTTTTATCCACTCATCTATTGATGGTCATTGGGCTATTTCCAGATCTTAGCTATTGTAAATAATACTGCAATAAACATAGGGATGCATATATTCTTTCCCATTAGTGTTTCATGTTTCATAGTATACATCCCCAGAAGTGGGATTGCCGGGTCAAAAGACAAAATCATTTTTAATTTTTTTAAATTGATTTGAAAGGTGTGGGTGTGGGAAGAGAGAGAGAGAGAGAGTGAGAGAGAATTTGTTGTTCCCCTTCCTTATGCATTCATTGTTTGATTCTTGTATGTCAAACAATGTATGCCTTGTATGTCAGAGATTTGACCAAGGATCAAATCTGCAACCTTGGTGTGTGAGGACGACTATCTAACCAACAGAGCTACCTGGCCAGAACCCCATTTTTAATTTCTTGGGAAACTGCATACTGTTTTCCACAGTGGCTGCACCAGTCTGCATTCCCAGCAATAGTGCCCAAGGATTCTCTTCTCTGCATCTTTGCCAGCACTTGTTGTTTGTTGATTTATTGATAATGGCCATTCTGACAGGTGTGAGGTGGTATCTCATTGTGGTTTTAATTCGAATCTCTCTGATAATCAGTGACATTGAGCATTTTTTTCATATGTCTATTGGTTATCTGTATTTCCTCCCTGGAGAAGTGTCTATTCAGGTCCTCTGACCATTTTTTTAATTGGGTTCCTTGTCTTTCTGGTGTTGGGTTCTATAAGTTCTTTACATATTTTTGAATTATTTTAAGTATATATTATTGATTATGCTATTACAGTTTTCCCAATTTTCCCCCTTTATCTCCTCTCTACCCTGCACTCCCCAACCCTCCAGCATTCCCCTCCCTTTGTTCATGTCTATGGGTTGTACATATAAGTTTTTTTTGAGTTCTTTGTTTCCTATAACATTTTTGATCTCTCCCCGCCTATTTTATGCCTACCAATTATGCTTCTTCTTCCCTGTACCTCCCCCCCAATTCCTCCCCTCCCCCTCCCCACTGAAACCCCTCCACGTGATGTCCATTTCTCTGATTCTGTTCCTGTTCTAGTTGTTTGCTTACCCCTTAGCAAATGTATCATTGGCATGTTCTCCTGTTATAGTAGGTTGTCTTTTCATTTTGTTGGTGGTTTCTTTTGCTGTGAAAACGCTTTTTAGTTTGATGTGGTCTTATTTGTTTATTTTTCCTTGTTTCCCTTGCCTGAAGAGATGTATTGCCAAAAAAAAATTGTTACAAGAGGTATCTGAAGTTTTACTGCCTATATTTTCTTCCATGATTTTTATGGCTTCATGACTTACATTTAAGTCTTTATCCATTTTGAGTTTATTCTTATGTGTGGTATTATTTGGGCAACTAGTTTTATTTTTTTCACGTACCTGTCCAGTTTTCCAAACACCATTTATTGAAGAGATTCTATTTACTCAATTGTATGCTCTTGCTTCCTTTGTCAAACATTAATTGACCATAAAAGCGTAGATATATTTCTGAGCTCTCTGTTCTGTTCCACTGATATAAATGCCTGTTTTTATGGCAGTACTGGCCTGTTTTGATTACAATGGTCTTGTAGTATAGTTTGATATCTGGTATAGTGATACCTCCAACTCTTTTCTCCTTTCTCAAGGTTATTTGGGGTCTTTTTAAATTCCATATGCATTTTTTGGAATATTTGTTCTAGATTTGTGAAATATGCAGTGTATTTTAATAGGAGTTGCATTGAATCTATAGATTGCTTTAGGTAGTATGGATATTTTATTTATTTAACTATTTATTTATTTATTTATTTTTAAAAATCATCCCCCAAGGATATGTTTATTGATCTTAGAGAGAGAGGAAAGGGGAGAGAGAGAGATACAGACAGACAGACAGACATTGATGTGAGACAGAAACATCAATCTATTGCTTCCTATATGCTCCCCAACAGGGAATCTAACCCTCAACCTAGGTATGTGTCCTGATTGGGGTCAAACCTACAACCTTTTGGTGTATAGGATGATGCTCCAACCAACTGAGCCACCTGACCAGGTCATATGGACAATTTAATGCTGTTAGTTCTTCCAATCCATGAACACAGCATATGCTTCCACTTATTTGTATCTTTATCAAGTGCTTTCTTCAGTATCCCATAATTTTCCAAGTACAAGTCTTTTACCTCCTTGGTTAAATTTATTCCTAGGTACTATATTTTTTTCTGTTGTAAAAAGATTTTCCAATAGTAAATTGGATTGTTTTCTTAATTTCTCTTTCTGAGAGTTTGGTTTTGGTGTATTAGAATACCACCAATTTGGGGGAATTAATTTTGTATCCTGCTATTTTGCCTAATTAATTTATTAGATCTCATAGTTTTTTAATGGAGTCTTTAGGGTTTTCTATGCCCAGTATCATGTCATCTGTGAATAATGACAGTTTTACTTCCTTCGTTCCAATTTGGATGTCTTTTATTTCTTTTTCTTGTCTGATTGCTGTGTCTAGGCATTCTAGTACCTAGGAATGAGAGAGGTGGAAGCGGACATCCCAGTCTTGTTCCTGGTCTTAAGGGAAACGTTCTTAGTTTTTGTTCATTGAGTATGATGTTGGCTGTGGGTTTGTCATATGTGGTCTTTATTATGTTGAGGTACGATCTCTGTATTCCCACTCTGCTGGGAATTTTTATTATAAATGGATGTTGGACTTTCTCAAATGCTTTTTCTGTATCTATTGGTATAATTATGTGATTTTTACCTTTCATTTTGTTTATGTGATGTGTCACATTTATTGATTTGTGAATATTGTACCAACCCAGCATCCCCAGAATAAATCCCACTTGATCATATATTGCTGGATCTGGTTTGCTAATATTTTGCTGGGGATTTTAGCATCCATGTTCATCAAGGATATTGGCCTAAATTTTTCTTTTTTGGTAGTGTCTTTATCTGGTTTTGGAATTAAGATAATGCTAGTCTTATAAAAAAGTTTGGAAGTCATCCCTTTCCTTCAATTTTTTGGAATATCTTGGTAAGGATAGGTGTTAGTTCTTTGAATGTTTGGTAAAGTTTGCCTGTGAAGCCATCCAGTCCAGGACTTTTGTTTGCTGGGAGTTTTTTGATTACTTCTTCAATTTTATTAGTTGAAATTGGTCTATTCAGGGTTTTTGATTCTTGCTGACTGAGTTTTGGAAGATTGTATGCTTCTAGCAATTTATCCATTTTATCCAGGTTGTCCAATTTGCTGGCATATAGTTATCATAGTATTTTCTTATAATCCTTTGCTTTTTGGTGGTGTCAGTTGTTACTTCTTTCATTTTTGATTTTTTAACTTGGGTCATCTCTCTTTTTTTCTTGATGAGCCTGGTTAAAGGTTCATCAATCTTGTTTATCTTTTCAAAGAGCCAGGTCTTGGTTTTATTGATTTTTTGTATTTTTTTTAGTCTCCATGCCATTTATATACACTCTAATCTTTATTATTTCCTTCTTTCTACTTACTCAGAGCTTTGTTCTTTTCATAGGTTTGTTTTTAGCTGTAAGGTTAGGTTATTTATTTGAGATTTTTCTTGTTTTTTGATGTGTGTAATGCTATGAACTTCCCTCTCAGAACTGCTTTCTTTGTGTCCCATACATTTTGGGTTGTTGTGTGTTTATTTTCATTTGTTCCTAGGTAACTTTTGATTTCTTCTTTGATCTCATTGTTAACCCATTCATTGTTTAATAACATGTTATTTAGCCTCCATGTGTTTGAATGCTTTTCAGGTTTTTTTTATGGTTGTTGATTTCTAGTTTCATTCCATTGTGGTCAGGTAAGATGCTTAATATGAATTCAATCTTCTTGAATTTATTAAGACTTACTTTGTATCCTAACATGTGGTCTATCTTTGAGAATGCTCCATGTATATTTGAGACATGTATGAGCAGAATGTATATGCTGCTGCTTCAGGATGAGATGTTTTACAAATATCAATTAAATCCATTTGGTCCAGTGTGTCATTTAAAGTCACTGTTGCCTTGTTGATTTTTTTTTTTGTCTGGAAGATCTATCCATTGATGTCAGTTGGGTGTTAAAATTCCCTATTATGACTGTAGTTCACCAAGAATTTTAAAACAATACATTTAGCTGTTTTTATATTGGGTGCATATATGTTTATAAGGGTTATATCCTCTTGTTTTTATCAATTCCTTTAGTAAAACACTATATTTCCATTCTAAGACACTCACTTTCACTCCATATTTTAATATTTCTATAATAAAGATATGCCTTTTAATCAATGTGTTTTTTAATTACGTCATAGTACAATTGACAACATTTTTTTCTTTTTTGGTGGCATTTATTTTACTGGTGTACTTTATAAGCATTGGTATCCTAGAGCTATGAAATAAGGTAAATGATTAGCACAAAATCTCCCAGTCAGTCTATGGTAGAACTGAGCCTGAAAATAACTTTTCCAGAGTTTTAAACTAGTTTTTTAATAATTAGATAACATTCTCATTAAAAAATGGAGCTCTTCCCAAATTGCTTTTATGCCATATCTTGTGAATTTAAAGAACCTATAATACCTGGCTGGTGTAGCTCAGTGGATGGAGACTGCAAACCAAAGGGTAGCTGGTTCAATTCCCCGTCAGGGAACATGCCTGGGTTGTGGACCAGGTTCCCAGGAGGGGGCGTGTGAGAGGCAACCACACACTGATTTTTCTCCCTCTCTTTCTCCTTCCCTTCCCCTCTCTCTAAAAATAAATAAATAAAATCTTTAAAAAAAAATAAAGAAGCTATTATTCTTTTCCAGATGTCTCCCATTTGATGTTAGAAGGGAAGAAATAATGAGTTTCAAAGACACTCTCTTATGACAAGTTTCTTGCAGCCAGGACCTCCCCTAATGTCATTACCTATAGGAAATAACAATGCAGGAATGTCTTACATATTTCATGGGGTGTCCTTATGCTAAAGAATAATTTGTTTTTATTGGAAATTCAGATTTATCTAGGCACTCTGTATTTAATCTGGCAACCATAACCTTAACCAGTTTTTGGAAGACAGGAGATCAGTGGACTGATTTTGACTTTCCTTTTAAAATTTAAAAAAAAATTTCCTTTTATTGAATTCATTAGGGTCACATTGGTTAACAATATTATACAGCTTTCAGATGGATGATCCACAACACATCTGTACTCTGTATTATGTGTTCACCACCCTATGTCAAGTCTCCTTCCATTACGATTTATCCCCCCTAAAACCTCCTCTACCTTCTTCCCTCATCCTTCCTCCCTCAGCCATGTCCATGAGTTTTTTCTATCTTTTTTTTCTCAATCCCTCTACCAACCTCCACTCAGCCCCCCATAACTCCTCCTAGTTTTGACTTTCCACAAGATTCTCAGTGAGGAGAGCTGGGCAGGGAGGCATGAGATGCGCCGGTTAACCAAGAATCCTCTGTAAAGTGCCTGACCCAAGATTTTGAGAGTTCTCTTGATTCAGCTCCTAAAATTCATGTTGGAAGTGTACCACATACTCATTTTGGCTAAATGCCAAATGGCCTAGTGTTAAAATAAATATTGGGTTGAAGCCAAATATCACCAATTTAGAATGAACTTCTGGAGCAGGTTGTTTTCTTTAAAAGCTCACAGCCTGAATGGAATTAAATAACAAAGTAAAAATATGGTTTATAAAGCTTATTTTGTTTAATGACATGAATAATAATGAACTAATAATTTTGCAAAGAGTATAAATATGGTTTATCTATAATCTCTGTTATTCTGTTTTCCATTTTTATTTAAAATTATACAAACATTTGTTGACTCAAAAGGACAGTGTATAGCAATAAAATACAATAAAAAGGAAATAAACAACATTTTAAAAATTTAAAAAATAGTGTTATCTAGAGGCATTCCTGCCTAATATCCCTATTAGCTGCTGATTTATTTTTTTAGTGATTTCACTATTTGAAAGTTTCTAATCCTTGAATTTGTATATAACATTAACAGCTTTGCAATCATTAATTACAATAGCAATTTACTCTTGTAGTAATAAATATATGTTAATATTTATATTTAAATTGACTGATATAATTTTAATATTTAAAATTCACAAGGAGCTTTTCTTTTAACATTGAGTCTAGAAGCTTACCTCTTGAAAAATGAATATTAAGATGTTAATAATACATTCAAAAGAATGCTAGTCTGTTTTATTTAACTGATTGTTTATTTATCTATTTAATTCTAATTATAGTCAGGTCTTTATTTAAAAATCTGACCAGCCAACTTAGCGTTTTCCACACGGTCTCCATGATCTTTTGCTGAGGTGCTGCCTTTGTGGGAGCCTTAGGAGCAGCCATCGCTGTCTTTTTAGATGCTTGCCTAGCCTTTTTTGCTTCCTTGGCAGCCCTGATAGCTTGTTCTTGAGCTTCCCTAATTTTAGGTTTCTGATTTCTCCTGGCTTTGCATATCAGCAAGAGATGCACCAGTGATGGGCCTCTGGAATTTGACTGCACTAGCGGGTTCTTTTGAATTTCTCCCAACTTTCTCTTTTTGTGCTGTCTTCTGTAGAGGACAGTCCAGTTTGTCTGTTGAGGATTCTTCTTGGAAAGGAATGACGACTTGTATTTTGCATTAAGAAATTAGAAAACCTTCCTGTCAATTCTGGCGTAGTGCCTCCCATGTTGGGGACTGATCTTGTACCCACTGAAACTGTACAACTCGACCTTCATGGCTGCGGCTGCTAGAAAGAAGGAAAGATGGTAAAGAGGTATTTAACTGATTTTTTTTGAAACTCAAAGTGTGGTCCTGGACCAGCAGCATCACCTGAGATACATTAAAAAGATCATACACCATGACCAAGTGGGATTCATCCCAGGGATGCAAGAATGGTACAATATTCACAAATCAATAAATGTAATATATCACATAAACAAAAGCAAAAATAAAAATCACATGATTATATCAACAGATGCAGAAGAAGCATTTAATAAGGCACAGACCCATTTATGATAAACACTCAGCGAAGTGGGAATAGAGGGAGCATTCCTCAACATAATAAAGGCCATATACGAGAGACCTACAGCCAACATCATACTCAATGGGCAAAAACTAAAAATTTTCCCACTAAGATCAGGAACAAGATGAGGTTGTCCACTTTCACCACTTCCATTCAACATAGTACTGGAAGTCCTAGCTACAGCAATCAGACAAGAAAAAGAAATAAAAGGCATCCAAACTGGAAAAGAGGAAACAAAACTGTCATTGTTTGCAGATGACATGTTAGTGTACATAGAAAATCCTATAGACTCCACCAAAAAACTGCTCGACCTAATAAATGAATTTGGCAAAACAGTGGAATACAAAGTCAATATCCAGAAATCAAAGGAATTTTTGTATACCAACAATGAAACATGAGAAACAGAAATTAGGAAAAAATCCCATTTGATATAGCAACACGAAAAATAAAATACCTAGGAATAAACCTAACCAAGGAGGTAAAAGACCTGTACTCAGAAAACTACACAACGCTGAAGGAAGACACAAACAAATGGAAACATATACCGTGTTCATGGATTGGGAGAATTAACATCATCAAACCGAGAGTAATATGTTGTGTTTCAGGGTAACCCCAGACTTACAGAATCAGGACCTGAGGGTGGAGCTGCATTTTAACAAGCCCTCCAGTTGATTCAAATTTGCATTGAAATGCTAAAGACTCTGGCTTTAAAAAGAATCTCTTAGCCACTGGCTAGAAATGTGGGATTTCAGGCTCATCCTAGACCTAGGGAATCAATATCTGCATCATAACAAGATGCTTAAGTGATTTTTGTGCTCATTAAAGTCTGAGACCTCATGTCCTACCTAGAAGATATCTAAACTGAATGTTGTGCTTCATCATAACTGTCTCTCACCAGCTGACGACGCTGAAGGGCCAGGGACTTTGAGTGGTCCCTGTCCCCAGACTGACAACTGGGCCTGATTTAAGACTCTTTCTTAATGAATGAAATATGAGAATTATTTCCACCAAGAGTGAGCAGATGTCAATCTCATTCAATTCTTCCATTCTGTCCACAGTGTTCCTTTTTAATCCTTAATTAGTGTAACTACCACACTAACCCTACCTCCTGTTAGACTTTTCCACTGGTTTTGTTACACAGCAATAACTAACTGACACAATGTCTCCTATGATAGCTTCATCAAAATCATTGTAAAAGCTTACCCAAAAGATACATTGGAAGATAATACATAGGGGTTGGCAAAAGGGGGTTTACAGTTGTGAGTATGCAAAACAGAGTTTATTCTTGTATTCTTATTTATTAATTTATATTTTTCCCTATGAACTACTGTAAATTTTCTTTTTCCCACCCCTGTATAAAGGTCTTCTAATCCTGCTTCTTCTAAAACAGGATTGCCAGCCTGGCTGTATATTAAAATCACCTGGTAGCTTTAAAAATTCTGATATTCAAGGAGCCATCCAGATAATTAAATCTGAATCTCTGAGGATGAGATGCAAGCATCAATCTTTTTCTCAAAGGTGCCCAGGGGATGATTCCACTATGTAGCTAAAGCAAAGACAAAGTGATCTAAAGTCTGGTTTGATTACCATACCTTCTCATGCAATATGGTCTATGCTGCTAAGCTTGATGCTCATGAAATTTCAAGTTCAAGCAAATGAAACCCAAAAGGTTTCTTAGTTTGGGGAGATCTTATTGTCTCACAGATAAGCCTTTTAAGCAGAAGCAAGTGAGCTCTACCAAGATCATCAGTCTAAAAAACCCCTATTAATTGTAAAATCCACACTGAATGCTTCAGACATGTCAAATTTGGTACACCAAACGTTTGCCATAATACTTATATCTTATTTCCTATTCTTTCTTTTCTGGTGACTCCCCCAAATGTGTTCAGTTGCATTCCCCACCCACCCCCTTACCTTGTGAGAAGGAAAAAGATCTTACATGTGAGGGTCAGAGTATTGTAGGCAGTTTGGTGTCAACTATCAAGTTTGAGCTCCAAGTTAAATATTGGTTCTTATCTCTCAACATAGTCTTTTAGGAGAAAATATGCATTTTTAACAACTCTTCTGCAATAAGACTATTGTTTTAAGTTTAACTTAACTCTCTCCAGCAGCTGAACAAGTTCATCACTGCTCTTGAAGAGGAATTTTTGGTTACAGCTCTACAATCCCAGATGAGCTTGGGAATTTGAAATTGTTGGTGTGTAGAAAGGTAATGCAGTGAGTATTGCGTATTGTATTGTATCTCCAGAGAGGCCTAAAGCAGCATCCTGTAAGAAGCACATTTAAATCTGTGCAATGAAACGTAAAAGTTCATAGTAAGCAAGATAAATAGACATTATAAATAGTCTCGTGTGCATTCTAGTTTTGTTATTAAATTTATGAGAAAGTTTTAGTTTTCAGGGCTTTTTCCTTGGGCATTATGGATAAGAGATTGTACATTGCAAGTTACTGTAAAAAAGTTAAGAAGAGTAAACTTTGATGGGAAAAGTTGAAGGAAAACAAATGAACAACAGCAGTGGTATACACTGGAAAAGCTCATCTAACAGATATTTTTTTCCCCACAAGCCAGCTGGATCTGGAATGAGAATTATTGGACCCCTGAGCAGACTAGGCTCAGAGCTCCAACCAGGAGATCTTGCAATAAAAAAGAGACTGATTCAAATTGGAAGAGAGGTTTATAGGGAAAGATCAAATGAGGAAAATAAAAAGCTTTGGGAGCACCCAGAAATGGCATCTTGTATGTGGGCTAATTATTTTCAATGGTGATTCATCCCCCAAGAAGTTTGCAGCTGTCTTCTCTTTATTTCTCCCTTTCTTTTAATTCACAATGTGCTAGTGGTGGGTGGTTCAGGACATCTTGGCCCACCAAGATTGGAATTGGGAAACTGTAGCCCTCCTTTAGAAATATAGGCTGCTTTTCTTCCTCAGAATATTCCTGAAGATTTTTCTTTTGGCATTTGCTTTCATAGAATGAATCCAATGTGAGATGTATCAGTTCAAAGACAGGCTAAAAATTCAGAAGCACATCATTGCTTCCTCTCAAACACTTCACTAAATAGAATAGCCAAGCACTTCAGATGTGTAAGTCACTTTTAAGATAATCTTAGGTGTTTTGTAATGTAAATTTTATCAACACATAGAGTACATACAAAAAAGTAGAAAATTCGTAAATGAACAGATAGATGACTTATCACAAAGTTTACACACTCTGTAGCCAGTGCCCCGACCAAGAACTAAAACACAACCAGCACCACAACAGGCCTTCCATGGTCCCCACCTCACGGACGGCCACCAACTTCTCAGCCCATAGATTAATGTTGTTTGTCAACTTCACTGTTTAATTTTTTATTTCTTTTATTCAACATTGTATTTTTGATATTCATCCACACTGTTGGGATAGTTGTGCTTAAACTGTTTGCCTGTTGCTGTGTGGTACTGTATTGTATGATGTGCCACTTAAACATTAACAATCCTAGGACCTGTAACTGCTCTGAGCTATTATGACTAATGTTGTTTTAAGAATCCTAGTACATGCCCATGGTGAACATGCATATGCATTTCTGTTGGATACTTAGAAGTGGGATTCCACGGGTGGGTCAGAAGACATAGATGTTCCGCTTTAATACACACTGCCAATCAGTTTTCCAAAGTGGTTGTACCAATTTGCACTCTGACCAGCAGTGCATGGGAGTTTCTCAGGGCTTTTCAGAACAGATATCCATGCACAGTAATATTTTTCAGTTTAGGTGTTTGACACTGTCCTCAGTCTTATACACATGAGGATACTCATCATTAAGCTGCAAGTCTCTCCTTGCCTTTTAAAATAATCTCTCATAGTAAACTCCAGGTATCAAAAGAAAAATGCCTGGGTCTCTGTTTCAGGGCATCATAGCATGTCATGTCCTGTCCTATACTTTCCTGATTCATCTTCAGCAAAATCTGGTGTACTATTTTGACCATATCTGGACTTTCAGAGAGCTCTTTAAGAGATTTACAATTTTGGGAGCAAGATCCAGTATTCAAACACAACTTATAAACCATTAAAGAGTTAGCTGAGGAAATGCCCTCAATTCTTACAAAATCGAACACTGACCCTAACTTGAGACAGCAGTTACCAGGGTGATTTCACATGTAGTTTCTATGTCTTATTACTCTTTAGCCACATGTATGGACATTCATAAGACAAAGAATAGACAGTCTATCTGTAACGTATAGAAGGCTTCACATGGTCTTATTTTATGCATAGGCATATAAACTAATAAAAATAATCTGAGGGGTTGAGGACAAAAATAAAAGCTATTTCTTAACTGCTGTGTGTCAGGAAGTATGATTTAGGCTTCAGACCCTTGCTATTCAAAGCATGGTGGAGGATCAGTGACACTGGCCTCATCTGGGAACTTGCTAAATGTAGAGTCTCAAGCCCTGCCTAGATCTATGGACTCAGAACCTTCACTTAACCCAGATGCCCAGGGAATACTGATACTCATTGAAGTCTGAGAAATGCTATTAGAGACATTATCAGAATTAATTCTGATTATGATCACGTGAGGATGGGAGGAACAAAAGCCTTATTTATTTATTTATTTATTTATTTATTTATTTATTTTCAATATCTTTTTTCCAGCTTTATTAAGATATAATTGAAAAAACAAAATTTTAAAAAAGGTGACTTTCTCTGGAGCATGTCCACGCATTTCTTCCCTTTCAGGTGTGCATCTTTACTTTTGTCTCCTAAACTCTAAGGGTCCCCATGAAGCTTGCCACCAGGGGAACAGTGGGCAGTGGTGGCTTGTTCTGGGCTTATCCCCTCCACCTGTCTGCAAGGCCCCCTTTTCTCTGACTTTTCAGTGAGCTAACAGCAGCCCTGCTGTGGCTCAATTGTTCCCTATAACATTTCTAGAGAGCCAAAGCCACCCCACCTAGTCTTTCTCCTGTTGCTTCTTCCATCCTACGTCCTTCCTTGTTTCACTGTCCCCAGCTTTAATAAAAGTCCTCTCAAAAAAAGAGAGAGATAATTGATATACAACATGTGTATATTCAAGGTGTACAATGTGTTGATTTCATATACTTACATATTGTAAAATGATTATCTTTATAGTGTTTGCTAATACCTGTATCATATCACTTATTTCTTTCTTGTGAGAACACTTAAGAGCTACTCTTTTAGTGACTTTCAAGTATATATTTTGGTATTTTAAACAATAATCATTATGCTGTGTATTATATTCTTAGAATTTATTCATTTTAAAACCGAAAGTTTTCACCCTTTGACCACCATCTCCCTATTTCTCCCATCCCAGGCCCCGGGAACCATCTTCTGGTCCCTGTCTCTATGAGTTCAACTTTTTCAGTCTCCACATCTGAGTGAGATACAGTATTCATCTTTCTCTCTCTAACTTATTTTGTTTTGCATAATACCCCCCAGTTTCATCCATGTTGTCCCAGATATCAGGATGTCCTTCTTTCTCATGGCTGAATAATATTCTGTATCTTTTTTAGCCATTCATTTATTCATGGTGCTTAAGTTGTTTCTACATTTTGGTTATTGTGAATAATCCTGCAGTGAACACGGGAGTTAGATATCTCTTCAAGATCCTCTCTATACCCAGAAGTAAGGTTGCTGGATCATGTGGTAACTTGATCTTTAATTTTTTGAGGAAACTCCATATTGTTTTTCATAATGGCTGCACCAATTTACAGTCCCAGCAACCCATTTTAGAGATGAGGAAGCAGAGGCATAGAAAGCCTTTGGAAATACAAATTTAGAAGAAGACTGACACTAGAGAACAAGCTTATAATCATTATACTATGTAACCTCTAAATTATTTTATAAGCATTTGATTTATGTGTAAATTTTTAGGAGCTTACCTTGGCATAAATAAAGGATAGCAAACCCACGAAGTGAACAAGCTTAGTAATAAAATGGGCATCTGATCTTTTCAGTATCGACTTTGGGGAATGCTGATATTTTGCTGGTGAATGATTAAACAGATAGAGAATGTTTTGTTTTGTTTTTTTGTCCTCTCAGGAAAGGTGGGCAGTTTGGTGTGGGTGAGTAAGCCAATGACTAAATGAGCTGACAGTGCTGAACTTTACCTCAGCCCTGTGATTCCAGATAACAGAACAGTTAATATGCGCTCCCAACATTTGTTCTCCAAAATTTGACCACCGTTTCCTATTCCAGGAAATGACTTACTGAGAAGGAACACCCTCCCCAAACAACTTAGATAAGACTGCCTGTCTACTCAGATTTGCAGATGACTTTCTTATTTACCCCGTGACAACCAAACATAGACCTTTCTCCTTTTGCTAGAACTTGACGGAAGGCCAGAGGCACTCCTTCCACTTCCAGCTCTTTGTCTCATGAATGATTAGCTGAGATTAGAACTATTTGTCTCCATGAATCTAGCTAGACACAGAGATAAAATTTCCTGTTCAGCTGACTGACAGCACCTGATTGCAAAATATTTCAACTCTAAATTACTCCACCTGTATAACCTGTCTACTCCTCTGTATAGAAGCCTAAGTCAAACTACCTTGCTGAAACACTGTAGGGTGTTTTCTCTATTTTATAGTCTTAATAAAATCAATGGCCTTACTTTTTCAGTTTTTGTCTTGGGAGAGATCGTGTTTTCATGTCTTTAATAACTAAGGGTTGGTGGTTAACCTAGTAAAGATAAACCTTGCCTAATAATACCTGAGTTTTGTAGTATCAGGGAAAATATAACATTTTTGAATCTTGCAAGAATATCTTCTCTCCAATTTACTGTCATCTTGCCCCAGGTTTGGTAAGTCTAACAAGCTACTATCCTCTCAGGACATCACCTGGGCTCTAATATTAGCTTATATTAAGCCCATCCTTAGCAAGCTCAGCAGCTTCTGGGTTTCCTGCTGAGGTGCTGAAGATGTTTGAAAATATAAGAATGTTTAAAGCAGAAATCCTCTAAATGTTTAAGTACATATGAAGTAACAGAGTTGATCTGAAAAGCATTGGAAAGCTTTGAACTAATATCTCTAATACAGATGCTTTTTCAACATTTGCATTTCATTTAATATCATTTTTCTCTTATAGAAGCCTGCCTAACATGTGAACACAAAAGGTGTTAAGGAAGAACTGTGTATTTATTCAATTTCATTTGTCACAAGGGAGAAAAAGAAACCACTTTCCTATACTTTATGAAAAGACATGCTTTCTATAAAAGAGAATTCTAGAAGTGGGAAGGGAAGGAAACTTTCATTTACTCCATCTTTCTTTTTTGCCATTATAGAAGCAATCCTGAAATTAATAAAAACCCATCTGAGCATCCTTCTTTGAATTGCATCTCTGTTGTGGATTCAATACTGAACGATTTAAACTAGAGAATAAATAAATAGAGAATTTGGATTAACAAAATGGTTTTGGCTTGAATTTGTAATCCTGACAATTGAATGTGCTATTTGGTGGTCTTTTCCTATAAAGTGTATGTTGTATTTAATGAATTCAAATTAGAAACATTTTTAGGTCCTCTTAAAATCTGGGCTAAGGCATCAGCATAAACAGGAATTTAAAAATCTATTGATCATTGTTTCTGTAAAACTCTGCAAAGCTATTAGAATTCCTATAACCAAGTGTCAATATATAAATGTTTATGACTATAAACATTTTTTATTCTGCATATAGACTATGCAGAAAGATCAGCTGCTTACGTCTCAGACATTTTTACTGCCTACCACCAACCTGTTTTCATGGAAATATCACACTTTATTTTTATATCTGTATTTTCTGGTCTGCCTCTGGAGAGCAATTAGGCAGAACCAACAACACTGAAGATAATTAAAAGGTTGCAATAGATTTCAGAGGTAGCAAGAAATAACATCAAGCAAAATATAGACCTTTAGCACTATGGCAACAGAGTAAGTGGTTGAATGTTGAGCTTAAGACAATTCAATTATTTCTGTAGTATGAATATACTGTTAGGTTTTGCAGAGTTATCTTAGTGTTTTTACAAAATAATCTCTTTACTCTAAATCAATACATAGGATCTCAATACCATTGTTCATTATTTTTTCTAAATTAATTATAAACTGAGGTAATCTAAGGTCAAAATATCATTTATTTTTTCTAGTTTTATTTGAGATATAATTGACATTGTACAAGTTTAAGGTGTACAAAGTGTCGATTTGATGCATGTATATAATATGAAATGATTACCACAATAAGATTAGTTAACACCTCCATGACTTCACATACTTACCTTGTATGTGTGTGTGTGGGTGTGTGTGTGTGGTAAAAGCATTTAAGACTTACTCTCTTAGCAATTTTCAAGTATATAGTACAGTATTGTTAACTATAGTCACTACGCTGTATACATAGACCTCCAGTATTAATTCATCTTGTAGTTAGAAGCTTGTACCCTTTGACCACTGATTCCCCATTTTCCCTACCCCTTAGCCCCTGACAACCACCAGTCCAATCTTTATGTGTATGAAAATTCTATTTAGGCCCTGACTGGTGTGGCTCAGTGGGTTGGGTGTTGTCCTGAAGGTTGTTGCTGCCTCAGTGCCCATCAGGGCACATGCCTGGGTGGTGGGCCAGGTCCTGGGTTGGGGGCGTGCAAGAGGCAACCGATCAGTGTTTCTCACATCAATATTTCTCTCCCTCTTTTCTCCGTCCCTCACCTTCTCTCTGAAAATAAATAAATAAAATCCTTAAAATTAATAAAAATTCTATTCAGTTCCTCTGATCATTTTTAAATTGGATGATTGATGATGATGCACTATTTTGTTGTATGAGTTCTTTACATTTTTGAATGTTAACCCCTTATCAGACAGATAGTTTGCAAATATTTTCTCCCATTCCTTATGTTGCCTTTTCATTTTGCTGATTGTTTCATTTGCTATGAAAAAGCATTTCATTTTTATGTAGTCCCGCTTGTTTATTTTTGTTTTTATTGCATGTGCCAAAACCAATGAGTCAAGGGGCTTTCCCCTTGTATTTTCTTCTAGGAGTTTTATAGGTTGGGGTCTTACATTTGAGTCTGGAATCAAATTCAAGGTAATTTTTCTGAGTGGTGTATGATAGAGGTCAAATTTCATTCTCTTGCAAATGATTATTCAGCATAAACTTCCCTCTTAGAACTTCATTTGCTGTATCCCATTAGTTTTCATACATTGTGTTTCCATTTTTGTTTGTTTCAAGATTTTTTTACTTCCCTTTGATTTCTTCTTTGATCTATTGGTTGTTTAGGAGTGTGTTGTATAATTTCCATAAGTCTGTGAGTTTTCCTTCTATTATTTATTTCTAGTTTTATATTATTTTGGTCAGAAAAGACTGTTGGTATAATTTTATTCTTCTTATATTTGCTAAGACTTATTTTGTGACATAACACATGATGTATCCTAGAGAATGTTCCATATGTGCTTGAGAAGAATGCATATTCTGCTGCTATCAGATGAAATGCTATATATATGTCTGTTAGGTATATATAGTTTAAAATATAGTTCAAGTCCAATGTTTTCTTATTGATTTCCTGTCTGGATGATCTATCCATTGTTGAAAGCAGCATATTAAATTCCTCTACTATTATTGTTTTGTTGCATTGTATTGTGTTGTATTGTATTTGTATTGTATTGTTTCTCCAATCAGATGTATTAGTATCATCTGTTAGTATTTGCTTAATGTAGTTAGGTGCATATATATTTACAATCATTGTATCTTCTTATGAATTGACCCCTTTATTTTTATATAATGACCTGTTCTTGTCTCTTGTTACAGTTTTGGACTTCAAATCTATTTTGCTGATAAAATATAGCTACCTCTGCTCTTTTTTGGTTTCTATATGCATGAAAAAATAATTCTCATCCTTTCACTTTGACCCTATGTGTGTCTTTAAAGCTTAAATAAGTCTCTTGTAGACAGCATATAGTTGGGTCTTGGTTTTGTTTTTTTTTTAATTATTTAAAAAAATGTTATTAGGGTTACATTGGTTAACAAAGTTATATAGGTTTCAAGTGTACATTTAAAAAATTCATTCAGCCATTCTGTACCTTTTTTTTCCTTAACAGAAATTTATTTCTCACAGTTCTGCTGGTTGGAAGTACAAGATCAGGGTGCAAGCAGGGTTGGTTCTGGCACGGGTTCTCTTCCTGGCTATTCAGCCATCTATACCTTTTGATTACAGAATTTAATCAATTTACATTCAAAGTAATTATTGATAGGAAGTACTTACAATACAGTTTTATTGTTTTCTGACTGTTTTGTAGTTCTCTTGTTTATTTCTTTCTCCCTCTCTTGATGTCTTCTTTTGTAAACTGATGATTTTCCATAGTGGTATATTTTGATTTCCTTGTCTTTTGTGAATTTAGTCCAGGTTTTTCCTTTATGTTTACCATAAGTCTTTCATAAAACATCTTATAAATATATAGTCTGTTTTATAGGCTGAATTATTTTACTTTTTAACTCTTTAACTGAAGAACCACACATATCATCTAGGTTACAACAAATGCCAAATTATTTGATTCCAAGTTCCTGAGGCTCTTTAGGCATTTATATTATTCTATTTTTAAAAAATATTTATTTACTTTTAGAGAATGGGGAAAGAAGGGAGAAAAAGAGGGAGAGAAATACCAATGTGTGGTTATCTCTAGCATGCCCCAACTGGGGACCTGGCCCACACCCCAGGCATGTGCCCTGACTGGGAATTGAACTAGCAACCCTTTGATTGGCAGGCCGACACTCAATCCACTGAACCACACAAGCCAAGGCAATATATTATTCTGAAAGAAATGTTCAGGATGGTCATGTAGCACTCTAGGAATGATATGTCCTTTGGTATTAGTATTACCAGAGTATATGATTCTTCAGCAAAGCTAATTCCTTCGAACCTGTTTGTTTTTCAAATTTCTACAGTTCTGTGGTTCTACTTCATGTTGACCAAAGGAATCTACTTCTTTGTATAGTAGAATCATAAAATACTATGTAAGTACATATAGTTTATAAAAACCTTTAATGCTGTGCTTTGCAATACATAAATATCGCTAACTTAGTGTCCAAAGCAAAGGCTTTTCCAACAAATATTGAAAAGCTCATGACTAGTTCTGGGAAATAAATTTAAATGAATCAAATGTAAATTTGATAAAAATAATAAAAGGATAAAATATTTAGGATAGCTACCGTATTATTATTAAGATAAAAAGCCCCTCCCCAATAATCACTCCCACTAGGTACTAGGAGATATTGCTGGTTATGGTGATGGGGGCCAGGGATGGTAACTGATTTTGGAGCATGTGATGTCATATTTGGTATAATTTTAGCAACATCTCAAAGAGATAAGTTATCGTTATTCTCATTTTATTGAAGATGAAACTACTGTCCAGTGTCTATCATTACAGGATTAGAAGTGATAGAACAAGACTCAAATGCACATTTGACATTTAGATGATTAGTAACACTTTTTCTAGAGCTGAATTTATTAGAATGGTACTCAAGTACGGACTATATGATCGATGGCAAAACACTGTATATGGCTTTGGCTTTGTTTTCGTTTTATACAGATTCTCAGAACATTATAAAATTTGATTCTTCATGTGACAATTTCATATACTATGTTCCTTTATAGAGTCTCTGCATATAAAAATTATTATTGTTGATTTAGGCTTCCCCTTGTCTGTGAAGAAGAGTTATGTTTTACTAAACTCAAAATGATAAATAAACTATTGATCAAACAAAGCAAAATAAAATATTTGAGGGAGTAAAAGGTATTCTGGGCTTCCTGAGGGATGATTTGGGCCTCTTTGTTCAAGTTCTAAATATACTAAGTATAGAAAACAGACTCAGTAAGTGTATCATGGAAAATATTCATGAACAATATAGAAAAATGTTAATTCATAAAAAGCTCACAGTATTGCTTCTTGTAGTGAGAGCACCTATATGCTTTAGTTTTTAGAAGACATATCACTATTAAAATTGTTTCATCTTTCTGGAGCTCAGTTTTTTCATCTGCAGAATAGAAACAAAAAATCCTATTCTCATCTTTTGGAGATATGGAGTGCAAATGAAATGATATCTGTTCATATTGACTTTTGTGCTCTTCCCAGTACTTCCTCTGGGCAGGCCCAAGCAGGCGGCCCGGGCTGCCGCAGTGCTGTGACTCTAAGCCAGCCTTCTCAGGAGAGAGAAATAAGCTTGTCGTTTCTCCACTTGAGGTTTCTTCCATGTAGCACTGCCAACAGGACAATGAGCAAGGCCATGTGTGTATTTGTCATCATTTGATTTATTATAGGCTGACATTGACCAAGGTCAGAGAGAAAAATTCACTTGGGCCCAGAAACTCTCAACTAGGTTCAATGTAACCCTTCTATAAATAACTTAAAGAGTGTTTTCCTGTGGCTTTCAGCCTTTGTAACCTAAATCTCAAGGTGGAGCTGTGGAGATCACTGCTAGTTCCACCTCTAATTACTATTTAGTTCAACTGGGTACATTTTTTCTTATTAGCAGATGTGGGAGGGCAGTCCTCACCAAGGCAACCAACCCCAGTGGGTGTACGCTCAGGCTCTGTGGGATTCTCTGCCCCAGGAAGTCATGTTTCAACTGTGTTCTCAGCTAATTCACTTATAGGATTTCAAGTATGTAAATAATGCATACTTTTCTCCTCTGCATTTTATTTACTTCTCCATAAAGTCTTACTGACCTGAATACATCCCCTTGAATTCATATATTCTTTTTCTACAACTGACCTTAACATTTTTTCCTCCTTTGGTGCAATAAACTCCCCGACATATCTACATAAGCTTCTCATAGTGAGAAGGCCATAAATAAACACGAGACCTTTATAAACCTGATATTGCTAACATTAGATTTGTATTCCTCATTGTAAACCTAAAACATCATGCTGTCTGGACAGTAGTTAGGATCCATTCTGTCTCTCTTGAATTATGGCTTTAGCTCCAGCTCTTATGCCTCTTTCAAAGTCCTCCCCTCTTTTCCAAAAAGGTTTAAATTCTACCAACTCTGGTATTTGCTGAAATTTGCTATAAACACTTCCTTAATCTCTCAGACCTGGCATTTATTGTTTGTAGGATATATTTATTAATTTGTGCAAGAATTGCTTTGCAATATTTACTTTGCTAGCTCTCTTGACCTTGTAATTATCTTTCGTACTGTTTAGTTTTAGGTTAATACCCCTTTTCCCCAACTAGAATTTTAACTTCTTGAGAACAAGAACTGTTGATTGTACTTCTAGACAATCCTACCCTAATCTGTCCATTGCCTTCACTGGGGAGGCCCTCCAGAAGTGAGTGCTTGATTTTTTTAAACATGTGTTTTCTATATTTTACCAAAGGAAATTAAATGGGCTGGTGTTTCTTTAACTATATCCAAATACTTTACTCTGAATATATATTTTTTAAATTTAAGATTTGCTTTTTTTTAAATCCTCACCCAAGGACATCCTTACTGATTTTAGAGAGAAGGGTAAGGGAGGGTGAAAGAGAGGGAGAGAAATATCAATGTGAGAGAGAAACATCAGTTGGTTGCCTTTTGTAGACATCCCAACCAGGGACCGAACCCACAACCCAGGCATGAGCCCTGGGTGAGAATCAAACCCACTACCTTTCAGTTTACGGGACAACACTCCAACCAACTGAGCAGAATTGGCCAGGGCCTAAGATTTACTTTTATTAATTGGAAAGTTAACAGACCAAATGTATGGGGGTGATGGTGATGATGGTGTAGTAATTATCACCAATGTTCAATGAAAACTTCCTATGTATCATGCTGTAATATACTAAAAAAAACCCAAAACAAAACAAAAAATATTTGGTCTTTGTTCCCAGTTCCTGGCACAGAGCTTCTGAAATCCTTAGAACTCCCTTAGTGAAAAGGGTATCTTTTGCTATTTATAATGAGCGTCTTTCCAAAATACTTGACTTTATGCTAATTAGATGACTTAAGATAGGAGTCATAGATAGCTTTAGGATGGGGGCTGGTGGGTGAAAAACAAAGTTGGAAGTTTTAGACCCATCCCCCAAACACTGAGGGAGGAGAGGCTAGAGGCTGGAGATGGGGGTTAATCATGTGGCTAATTATTTACTCAGTCATACCCACACAATGAAACCTCAGTTAAAAACTCTAAACTTTTGTCAGTGAAACAGCACCAGGTGTTGTACCAGCGAAGTCAGACCAGATCTTAGTTCAGCAAACTTGGTACTTTAGTTCTGGCTAGGAAAAAATTCACATCTAGGACTCAAATTAAACAAGAAAGTTTATTTAGAAAATCACAGAGGTAGAAGTGAACTGTAGAAGAAATGGGCTCAGGAAACAAGTTGCAGAGGCGAAAGAAGGGCCCTTGGAGCTTAGGAGAAAGGGAAAGGTAAAGAAAATATTCCTGAAGGAATGGGGTGGGGAATGAGGCCAATGTGCTCTCATGCTTTCTAGCTTTCTAGTTTTCTTGCTTTTGCTTTCTATTTGGGTCCTCTGTCCTACTGGCTTTTAAGGGTGAGAATTTTGTGGGTGGTCTCGGAGGAGGAGCTCTATGGAATATTCATTAGGTCCCCCAGTGTGACCTTTTAGGGTCATGGTCTCCACTGATTGGTCAGCACCAGGGCAGGGGGTCATTAGTCAGTGTAGCTGGTCTTGATGTGAACATGGCCTCACTTTGTCTGGTTTTGCCACTTTTCTAGGCCTGTAGCTGAAACAAAACTGAAGCCAAAATATTACCTCTAGGGCATAATACTTAAAGGAATGGCAGTGCAGTGGCTTGTATGGGGTCATATGAGGCTATTTTCCTACCCCTTGTTCCTCGTCTAAGGATGTCTAAAACCTTGTGACTAGTGATATGCCATGGGAGAAAAGTTCATCCTGGGTGTGAGGTTCTTGTTATTCCAGTTTTGCCAGATACTAGGTAACTGGGGCTTTCTACCTGGTGACCTTCTGTACCTGGCCTATTGTCCTTGCTCTGCTTCTGTCTGTTTGACTGCCTACCACAGGACCATAAGGCTTAGGAAGCTTCCTGGTCAGTGAATACAACACTCTGGTAGAGTGGTGAACCTTAACTCACAGGGACTGAAACTCCAACACTCAGGACTCTTCCAGACCTTGCATCTTATGTGTCTCTTCAGCTAGTTGTCCATGGATTGGTATCCTTTCCAATAAAAATGGTAACTGTAAGTATAGTGTTTTCCTGAGTTCTGTGAATGGTTCTAGTAAATTATCAAATCTGAGAGGGGGTGAGAAACCCTGAAAATTTGTAGTTTGCTGGGTAGAAGTATAATCAAATGCAGGTCCAGCTGCCTGCCACTTTGAAAGCCAATACTTAAGAGGAAGATTCTGATATAAGGGAAAGTGGTTTATTCAGGTGCTGGCTGCCTGGAAAATAGGAGTCTCTTGTCTCAAAGCCCATCTCAATATCTCAGTGCAGGCAGAGGTTTTTATATGGAGAGAGAGGAGAATCAGAACAAAGAGATCAAGGGAAGGGTTTGAGAAGTTCTCTATGTGCAGACCAGCACAGTCCATTCCAATGAGGCAAGTGATGGTCCTGGCATGCGTCATCCTGGTTTAGTCATCCCAGCTTCATGTCTTCCTGGCTTTATGTCATCCTGGCTTCACAGGTGAAGGTCAGCAAATCTCCCAGAGCTGGGATGCTTGAGGGTAGGAGTCTGTGTCCTTTGAAGTTAGTTCCCAGGATTCTTACACAAACATGCAGTTTATCTACAAGCTACATATTAGTCAGAGTTAGAGTTTACAGAAACAATGTCAAAAAATAATGGGGAGGGTTACAATTCCGCACTGTTAAAATTTTCCACTGTTACAGAAGTGTGGGTGGCTTTGGGACACCCAGGACTTGGAGATGGAATCTGAAGTTAGGGGCAGTCTTGTTGGACTCAGCCATTCACCTGTGGGGTCTGTGCTGACTCTGGGTAGTTAGTGTCAGAATTGAATTAAATTGTTGGATACCCAGCTGGTGTCAGAAAGTTGTGTCAGAATGTATATGCTGCAGGGCTAAGCACTTTCTGTGTATTATCTCAGCTCATCTTTACAGTAAACTCACGAGGTAACTGTGGTTATCATTATACTTTTATGCAAATTAAGATGTCAGAGCACAGAGAGTTAATTCTCCAAGATCAGAGAGGACTGGTTTCTTGGTGTCAAAGTCCAATGAAGTGACACATTAAGTTACTGCCCCTAAGTCTGACAAGTCTCATAAGGTAAAGATAATCCACTTGGTGGTGGGAAAATAAAAGTATACGGGACACCTCTTTTGCTCATCTGCAAATCTTTTGGCCCCTCCCCTTACTCCACCTGCTGCCACAATGACCAATTTGGGACCTGCCTTGAGCAGGTTTGGAGTGCAATATCTTGTTCACACTTGCCACATCCCTTCTGTGCGAATTCCCTTGGGAACTGCTCAGCATCTACACATGTGAACCCAGATGAGTTGGGGTGTGAACTTCTGACCAATGAGACATGGAAGTCAATGGGTGGGTAAATACTTCCCTCTTTTGTTTCTGAGATATGTTTCATGAGACTCTTCCAAAAGTCTTATGGGGTCAAACATCAGTTGCCACATGGTAATGGCTCACTTGGCAATGTATTTCTTTCTTTCTTTTTTAAAAAATCCCCACCTGAAGATATGTTTAGATATGTTTATTGATTTTAGAGAGAGGGAAGGAGGGAGAGAGAGAGAGAGAGAGAGAGAGAGAGATGTGAGAGATAAACATCAATCAGTTGCCTCTCCTAAGTGCCCCGACCAAGGATCAAACCTGCAACCTAGGTATGTGCTCTGACCGGGAATCATACCTGCCATCTTTTGGTGTACTGGGCAATGCTCCAACCAGGTGAGCCACCTGGCCAGGGCAGCAATGTGTTTCTGTTTTGTGTTTCTCTCCTACTCTGATGGCCTTGTGGGGGCTAAAAACAATTATTATATTTCTCCTGCTTTCTAAGTTCTTCTGGCTGGGCTAATAACCAAATTAACAAAGACAGATTAATAGGAGAAAATCAATGTTTAATACAAACATGATAAATCCATGAAAATTCCAAAGACAGTGAGGCAGCATTGGGTATATAAGACATTTGGATAAAAGAGGAGAGGAGGGGCAGGGTATTAGATTTCAGAAGTGAGAATGGGTGATTACAGGTAGCTGCGGACACACATGGACAGAAATTCTTGCTCAGAAACAATGAGATGTACTGTTATCCTGCCAACAGGCACCTGCTTGAAGCTCTCTTGTTTACCACGCTTAATTCAAATGAGCCTAGGGCGAATATCCTAGATCTCCTTCCTGAAGCAGGTTTCTCCGTCCGACTCTCTTGGGCAGGAAAGGAGAGAGGGTCAAAGCTTCTGTGTCCTTTGTTTTCTAATAAAGAGCTTAAAATCGAAAAGCAGCTTTAGGGTGGCAGAATTTTGGTCCCTTTACCTTCCCCGTCTCACATACCTGATTCCTGAGATTGCTTCCCAAATAAACTGCCTACATTTTTGCAGCCTCTGCTTTCCAAGGAAACCAGGTGAAGGCAATATACTACGAACTTCAGCCAGAGGGATACTGACGACAGCTTACAGACAAATGGCACAGCAGTAAATGGCCTCGCACAGAATTTAGTGCTCCTGCCCGACCCTGATTTGTTCCTAACAAAGTATGTTGGAACTAATTAAACTGTTTCACATCATGGACTTTTCTGAGAGGGATGACCTTGAACTAATTAATAATATCTAAAATGATTAATGGTCTGGCAATTGAAAATTAACATCAGTGAAGAGTATTCACTAGAATTTATAGAAAAATTGACATGAAGAGACTTCAGAGTAGATATCCTTTTATGTGAAGTTGAAATGTATTTTATTTTATTCTAAGTCTGAGGCATTTAGAATAAAAACTTTTGATAGGTATTCTTTGTCTAAAGAAGAGCAGTGGCCATTTATACTGAGGTTTGCATTCTCACCATTTGGTGCATGACATACAATAGACACTTAAACAAAATGTGTATTGAATAAATAAAATCTTAAGATTGGTGATCAGAGGTTGTTGTGGGTTGAATTGAGGCCACCAAGACATATTCAATATGTCTACCATCTTACCCAGCTCCCCCATCTCAATGTGACCTTATTTGCAAAAAGGGTCTTTATAGATTTAATTAAGCAAAGGGTTGGAGATAATTCTGGGTTAACAGGGTGAGCCCCAAGTCAATGACAAATGTCATTGTCCCAAGTCAAATGTCCTTATCCTGGCTGGTGTGGCTCATTTGGTTAGAGTGTTGTCCTATAAACCAAAAGGTCATGGGTTTGACATCTGGTCAGGGTACACACCTAGGTTTTGCGTTCTGTCCCTGGTCAGAGTACATGTGAGACACAACCGATCGATGTTTTTCTCTTACACTGATATTTCTCTCCTTCTCTCTCCCTCCCTTCCTCTATAATAATAATAATAATAATAATAATAATAATAATAATAATAATAGAAATGTCTTTATAAGAAGAGGAGAAGAAAGAGACACAGGGGAAGTCCACATGAAGATGGAGACAGATACTGGAGTTATGCTGCCACAAGCCAGGAAGGCATGAAGCCATCAGAAACTGAAGAGACAAGAAGCATTCTCCTCTAGACCCTTTAAGGGGGTGAAGCCCTGCCAACACCTTAACTTCAGATGTCTGACCTCTGGAATTTTGGTGACAAAGTTTGTGGTGATTTGTTATGGCAGCCCTAGAAAAGAAATATGGAGGTATTAAAATACCTCTATATTTGACAAAACTAATAAAACATAAAGCATGGTTTCAACCATAAAACCATTCAACAATGATTGATTCAGCATGTACTATGTACCAAGTATTTCTCAGACAACATCAATAAGTAAAATAAATTAAAAAAATCATAGAGCAAAATAGATATCCCTGCACTCATGATGCTTATATTCAAGCAATATTTTGATCAGAGAAATTGGTTTATTTGAAACTCCTTCATTCTTAACCAAAATGTGTTCGTGACCTACGTCACAACCAATTATTACACATGAAGTATTAAAATAATAAAGACATCACTCAGAGAATGAAGATAGCATAACAACTCAGGAAGAACTTACTCCTCATGGAGAACACAAGCCCTGGATTTCCCATAAAAGATTTGATGTTTTAAACAAGGATAATGGGAGGAAGGCATTCAGGATTTTATGATCTCCAGATTTCTCTTTAGCTAATGGGATAGATTGATATCGTCCACTTAGCTGGAATGGAACATTGACTTTTTCTATGAATAGGCAGTGATTCTGCTAAAATGGAGTAGTATACACTTTGGAAAAAAATAAGGATTTTTTTAAAAATTGTTTTTCTATACTGCTTTTTAAAATAGAATATTCCTTAAATTTTGGCAGGTGTCATTGATTATCTGCCAGGGAGGACTAGCCAATAAACTAGACCAATGAGCATGTAACAAACCAAGATTAAAGGATAGGTTTGGTTCAAAACCTTATGTGTGTACATGTGTGTGCATTTGAATATGTGATATTCTCCTGCCTTTTACACTGTATGAATTTAATTAAATTTAATGATCTCAATCAATATAAACTTACAAGGCCAAACATATAATTTTGTGCTAAAGTATTATTTGCATGATTGAAGAAAAATCATACCATATTCTGGAAAAAGCATTTTGGTTTCCAAGTGCTCTAATACTACGATTCTGAGTCCTTCTGGGTTAGCATCAGTCAGCAAGCAGAGCAAAGTTCTAAAATACTGGAAAGATGAAGCATAAGGTGAGAAACCAAATAGTATAAAAATAATAATTTGGTGCTTACAGATGAATCACAACACTTTCTTACATTTCAACATGTTAGTATTGCATCTAATGTATATGAATTTGACTTGGCAAACACACACACACATTCTTTTAAATTGGCATCTGACATTTTGCTCATTGAGGGTGAGCCCCATGGTCAATGGGTCAGTGTGAGATAGGAAATCTTTGTTCCCTCAGTTTCCTAAATCCCTGGATGCCTCATGTGGTGTATGTGTGTGTTTCTGTGTACCTGAGTTTAATATAATTCTTGTGTTTAATGGTACATTATTTTCATAACAACATGTCCCCTGATTCCAAGCCAACCTCTGTCACAGGCCTTTTCCCAGGCCTCTAATTGTGTTAAATTGTTTGAAAGGCACACAGAATGTCCTTAGGGGAAATTTGGGGGCTTTTCAAAATTAAATTGATGCTGGAATTTCTGTCTCATATAGAATCTAAACTAAAAAAAATAACGAGAATCTGTTGAATATTACTATTACAGTAGGTGCTCAGCTAGTTAGATATTAACAAAAGAGAAGGGGGCCCTGGCCAGATAGCTCAGTTGGTTAAAGCATCATCCTGATACCCCAAGGTAGTGGGTTTGATCCTCTGTCAGGGCACATACAAGAATCAACCAATGAATGCATAAATAAGTGGAATAACAAATCAATGCTTCTCTTTCTCTCACCCACCCCCCTAAAAAGTCATTAAAAAATAACAAAAGAGAAGAGAACAAAACTGGCTAAGTCTAAGCTTGATTAAGTCTGGAAGTTATAGATTCAGATGCCACAGGGGATGGCCACATTCTCCCCCAAAAAGGATTTAATTCCTGGGCAGCAGGCAGGACATAAGATCAATTTTCCAATCTTCCCACGGCACAACCAGCCCCTTTCAATAGATTATTGGGGTAAGGAAGAACCAGTAAAGGGAAAAATTCCTTTGCTGGGCAGATGTGCAGTAGGAGCCAAAATGATGACCAGAAAGGGGAATCTAACCTGGTGAATTCTAGGGAAAAGACCATATAAGATAAAGGATTCAAAATCCCAAAAAATCCAAGAAAGAGATTGGATAGAAGGAGGGCCCAGCACAAGCCCACAAAGAGCCAAGAAACAGACTGGTTAGCTTAAAAAAAAAAAAAAAAGCCTGCTCTTCCCCAATCCTTAAATAATATAATCAAAACTTAATAAAGGCCTGAGGTTCATTTGTTCACTTGTACACTCTCTCTTTGTAGCTGTTGTGCCGGTTTGGGTGTAGCAGCCATGTGGCACCAAGTGTATTACTGGCTAGAGCCAGAGGATGAGAGAGACTGGGCTGGGCTGCTGGAGCTTCAGCTGCCAATGACTGGGTAGTGGTATAGCATCTCTGGACCCTAGGGAAAAGCATGGGACTGAGACCCCTGGTCTTGGTGAGGACAAGGATGGGACTGAGACCCCAGGGCTTGGGCTTTGTTTGCAGCAAGATGGAGCTGAGCCACCTGGTCATGGATTATACATTGCCTGAGTCTTTCCTTTGTTTTTGCTCCAATAAATCTTGCCACAATACTGCCCCTCCTCCTTTGTGTGTATCCTTGAAATGAGTTTCCTATGTTACCGTGAGAGAATCCTGTTTCCACTGGCAACACTACTATATTAAACAAAGCCAAGAATATAAAAAATGATGACTGCAGCCCCAGCAAACAGCTTGACTGCAATCTCATGAGAGATCCTGAGTCAGAGCCACCCAATTTAGGTACTTCCGGAGAAACTCTGAGAAAATAAATGTTTTTTGTTTTAAGCTGCTAAATTTGGGTGGTAATTTGTTATACAGCAATAAATAACTAATAAAATAGGTATTATGGATTTGAAAAAAAAGTAGGATCTTTGCCTTTGAATATTTTGAAATTGAGATGGGAGAGATATATGCAAAAAGCAACTGCAAAACAATATGAGAAATGCAGGTCAATAGTGAGCCCAATGATATTTGGGAGCAAAAAGAGGACATACCATTCCAGATCACTAGAAAACTATACATGCTCCACTAGCAAACAATTACCTGCACTCCCCTCCAAAGTCTCCTATTTGAAGTCCTAGGCAATAAAAGAAAGAATTGATGGTCAGCATGGAGGTATAGGTAAACATGTCTTACCTCCTCACACAACCACAGTGAAACAACTAAACTACAAAACAACTATCAACCAGAATCATCAGAAAAATTGAGCTGGATGGAAGTCCAACAACCAAAAGATTAAAGAAGTCACATTCATCCAGATGGGTAGGAGGGTCGGAGATGCAGAGATGTGGAACAAATGATCCCACACTCATGTGTGGCGGATAAAAATTGGGAGGTATACCTCAGTAACAAGGGATGCTAGCCCCACACCAGACCACCCAGCCTGTGGTTCCAGTGCCAGGAAGACAGATAAATCCCCATAACTTCTGGCTGTAAAAACTGGTGGGAGTTGAGATGGCAGAAGAAATTGCAGGATTCTCAGGCATCTCTTAAAGGGCCTGAAATAAACTAAGGACTTATGCAGACTCATTCCCTCTGGGCTCCAGCACTGGGTCAGCAGCTGGAAGGGCACCAGTGGCACATGGGAGCAACTGAAGTGGCTGGCATCAGGGTGAGTGACTGGGGACAGCTTCATCCTGGACAAGGCTCCAGAGGAAAGGCAGTGGCCATTGTCCCTTTTCTGAGCCCTTCTCCACTCAGAGCCACAGAGAATCAACTCTATATCTGAGACTCCATCAACCTGGTTCATATGGGTTGCCCTGCCTTGTACTGGATTGTACTGGAGTCTTCTCCCTGTGAACATCAAGTCATGAAAAGCCTTTTCTTTCGCAGTATTTGGTAAAGTTGATCGCTAAGACTATGCTGAAAGTCATACTCTCTGGCCTGTAGTAGACAGTGACTTGGATTTTCTTACTAATCAACTGCCATCAGACACCTGTTACAGTTTTATAGGGACTGGGCAATATTTCTGAAAGGAGGAGGAATTAAGCAGTGAGTAAAAGTAGCCTAAACAATAGTTTGTGTCCTCCCCAGTTCCTTAACTTTATAGACAAGCAGTGCTATAAAATCTTACTAACTTTCCTGAAGTAATCAAAATGAAAATGATTACTGACTGTCATCTTTACCTTGAGAGTTACAATTGTGTCCAAGTTTTAAAAATCTTTGTATAATTAAGAATAAGCACAAGACATTTTTCTTTCAAGAAAAAAATAGTGATGGCTGAAATTCCTTCAAGAACATAAACTTCAGCATAACTCTTATTGCTAATTATCTCTAATTCTGGGGCATGGAACTTGTAAAACTGAGCGGAAAGGAAAATAGTTATTACTTGAAGGGATCAAAACTTGGCCACCTTGAAGCTGCTTTTTGGCATATTGATTTCAAGTGTTTTTTAAAAAACAAAAGACTCAGAAAGAACCTTTAATCCTCCCTCCCTTTCCTACGCATGAGGTTCACACAGAGAAACCCACATCCTTAAAGGAGATTTTAGGATGTTCACTGTAGCTTAATTTGAATTAAGTGTAGTAAATCAGAGGATTCTTAGGTAGGGGCCTGTTAGCTAGTTGCCCCTGTGTCCCATCGTTTCTGTTGCCTAGAGAGAACTTTCCTTCTATGTGTGGTCAGCTCTTCCTTCACTACCTATAATTGCCCATTCTTACCTCTGAAATCTAATATCCTTCCTCCTCACCTACTTGTCTCCTCGGTTCAGAAACATCTTACATACCCAATGCTGCCTCACGGTCGTTGCTATTTTCATGGAATTATCATACCTATGTGAATTCCCCATGCGCATGTATTGAGCTTTGATTTTTCTCCTGGTAATCTGTCTTTGTTAATTTGGTTATTAGCCCAGCCTAGAAGAATTTAGAAGATGGGAAGAAAAGTACTAATATTTTTTTAGCCCCTACATACCAGGTATGGAACAGTTACAAAATGGCCTAGACCTGGACAATTGTATAGCTAGCATAGAGAGACATCTACTTTTGTACCTCAAAAGGTACGAAAAAGGTCACCCCACCAATAATTCCTTTATCGTTTTGTTAAGACACCTACAATTCTTATGATTAGAGTCATTCCTCTTGTTTTCTACAAGGCTTAATCCTAAATGTGCGTGGGTAAGGGCTATAGGATCAGGAATAAAAACAACAACAACAATGAAAGCACAGACCCAGGGACTTCCAGTATGAGTGAGTCCACCTAAGTAAGCATCTTCCTTTTTCAATTCCTGAAACCTGTACAAAATCTTCAAGGAGAATGAAAAAGCAGGCTCGTAGAGTCCATCTTTTGTGAAAGTAAGAAACTATGACTCATAGACGGTAAAATAAATAAAGCAACAGAGAGGGAGCAGCAACTGAAAAAAGAGAAAGAGAAAAGCAAGAGATTAGTTAAAGAGTCCAGAGAAAAATGGGTCTCAGAAAGCACTGCCATATACTTACTGAAGGTGATAGGCTCGTCCTGAAGTGACTATGGGCAAACAAAAATGTTACAACTTATAAAAATTGGAGTGAAGAAGATAAGAGTTTGAATAGATATGCCAATTGTCTCATCTACAATAACTGATTTAAATGATATCATTAAAAGCTGACTAATCAAGTAATAGACAAACACATTTTTTAGTAACAGAAAGGTAATAAATATTATTGATTTAAGTTGGGTGGTAAAGGAGAGAAATGGAATGGGGAAGAAAGAGGAAACACTATTTTTATTGTTTCTTGTAGCATAAGATTCTTGTGCTCCGATTAAATGAATTAGTAAGTATAATCACCAAGACAGAATTGTAGAACCTTCTAGAACCAGAGCTACACAGAGAGCAAACCAAAGGAAATAGACTACATAAAGAAAGTCTTTAAAATACATAAAAACAGGAAATGTGAGACAATATGACAGAATCAAAACCAAATGTATATGCCATCTCGGTGTTTATAAATGGGTTTATAAAATATAAATGGGTTTAACCTACATGTTAAAGGAAATTTAGATTAGATTGAATTATAAAACAAATACAAACTCTATGTCATATATGAGACACACCAAATGATTCAGGATTGTCAAAAATAGGGACAGCAAACTATTAGGAAAAGGCTTATTTACAAAAAAACCCAGGAATTATGATTATATCAGAAAAGGTGTAACTGAGCCCAAAAAGCAATGAGAACAGTGGGCATTTTTATAATTTTGAAGGGTACAATGCATTACAAATATTTGTTATGAATATCTAAGTATCAAATAACAAAGCAACAAAAATCATAAAGCAGAAAATATAGCAAATAAAGAGAAATAGAACCACTCTGGTAGTAGAGGACTGCTAATCACATCTTTGGTCTGTAATAGTTTGAGTGGATGAAAAATACAAGGATAAGTGGAAAGTCTAAAAAGTATAATTTGAAATATATATATGAAACCATACCCTAAAAATAGAGCATATGCATTCTTTCTGTCAATGAAATATTCATAAAAATTGACCACATTAAAAAAAATGTAGGGCACCATAAAAAACCTCATTAAATTCCAAAAAGTAGAAATATTTGAAAGGCTTGAATGAGTGAATGACTATTTCTTGAGCACTTACTGTGTTTTATTTGGGGTTCTCCTAGAAAACAGGTCCTGAGACAAGGATTTGAGAATAATATGGAAAGTGATGGTTTTGAGATTATTTAGGGGTTGAAGGAAACACAAGTTGAGTATTTTGTGAGACAGGGAAGAGAAAGGAGCCAGTGATGGGTTTCTTACTGAGCCAGCACCTGCTATAAATGCCTGGAGCTTCATTCTGCTGGGAAAACTCAAAAAGCTGATGTAGAATGGTTATCCTGCTTGACAGCCAAAGAAACTAGGACATTTATACACCAACTCCCAGGGGCCTCCGGAGGACAGTGAAGCCCTTGGTGAAAGAGGTGCAGAGGTTGGCTATTAAGTTGGGCTGGTGTGTACTGAACTATTAAAAGACATAGGAGCATACAGCACCTGATCTTCAGTGCGTGCAAGTGTAGCATTAAATCACTGCGGAAAGGTAAAAATCAAATGGGTGAGTTTTTCTGGGCACACAGTCTGTACTGAGCAGAAGTATAACATCAGAGGGTTTTTTTTTTTCCCCAAAGCTCCCTTCTCTTGTTTTCTATTGTTATTTTTTATCCAGGCAGAAACCTTCTCTGTTAGCTGTTGTAAAAATGCTCCAGTTTTCACTGTACTAGACTGCACAGTCCTTCAATACTCAGTCTTGTCTTGATAATGTCTGCAGCCGTTGTTAGAACAGCTTCCTCAAACTATCCTAATTCAGGTAGCACTGGATGTAGAGTTAAGATGTGTTATTCTAGGCTTGTTTCTCCTGTTTTAGCTTGTAATTTTCCCCCGCTGTTCTTAAAAAAGATTTGCATTAATTTTGTAATATGGCTGGTGAGTGCAGGGAGGGACTTAAATGAAAGGGACTGTGACTATTTTTGTAATGTGAAAAATACAACACAAGCGGTACAATGTAAAATATTTAGCATACAGTTTGGTTTGTACTGCTCAGTCCTTGTAAAATCTTGGCTGAATACAAGGTCTCCATTTTGTGCCAGGGTTAACCTCTCAGTAGCTGTTTCTGGGGCTTCAAGGTGGGAGAGGCTAGGAAGACCGGGGTAACCTAGGAATTATCTAAAGGGCTCATAACCATGGCTTGTTACCAATTGGTACTTAAATATCCTAATATTTTACCAAATTGTGAGTATTTGCTGAAACTTAGCCCTTAAACCTAGATAAATTTTGTCAATATTTACTTCTTTGAATTGGGTTTAGGATGACATTTTGCCTATACCTGCTTTGCATATGGGAACCAAGTAGTTACAAAATCTCCCAAATATCTATAATTCACACTGGTTGTGATACAATGATTGTAGGAGGAATGACCTCTAAAGAGGCAACATAAACTGGATTAGCCTAGACTGATATCTAAAACCCTTGATCCAGTACTATTCCCAAACAATAATTAGTTGTGTGTGTTTATTTCTCTATTTTGTATACAAGGTTATCAAGGTAAAGTCACAAGCTACTTTTTCTTAAAGTGCAATCCCCTGATGTGGGCCACACATAGCAAATTCCTGAAAAGAAATATCAGAATATGGATGGGCTTAATACCAAAATCTGAGTTGATATTTTCTTTAATTCAAAGAAAATTAATGATTTGGAATGCTGAGGATTTAAATAGGCCATGAGCTTTCTTCTTAGGAATAAAGAACTTGGTATTTCTTGGTTTTCAATATATGTATCTGTGGAAGAAAAGGAGGATGTTAATGGTGAAGCAAAACCAGGTGTTACTGGCAATTGTGAAACAGGTAGAAACAAATGTTTCCTAAAATTGCTCCATTGGGTTAAGCCCTGCCAGAACTATGGCGGTTATCAATATGTGGCTATAAAACAATGGTCCAGAAACTAACCTGACTCCCTTTAAGTTTGTTTTTCAGATCAAAAGCCAAGCCATGTCCCTTCCTGCATCCCATTATAAGTGCTGCAAAAGCCCAGAATCCCTCACTTGGTAAACATGTACCAGGACATCAGTGTTCCAAAAATGGAAGAGCTTACACCCTGATTGGTTAACCCCAACAATGTCCATGTCCCCAAGCAATAAAAACCCCTAAGCCTGGCATTCTGGGCACAAAACTCAGGACTCTACCTCTGTGTTCTCACCCTCTGCAGAGCCTCAATAAATCTGCCTTTGCTTTTTTCAGTGTCCCTGGTCTAAATTCTTTTATATCAGGAGACAAGAACGTGAACTTTTTGGTAGCATTTGAACCTCCATTCAGCAACCTCAGTACTTGAGTTCTGGCTAAGAAAGAATTCAGAGTCAAGACTGAAATACAAGCAAAAGTTTATTTAGAAAGTCACATAGATAAAAAAAGTGAGCCATGAAAGAAGTGAGCCACCTGAGCTGTGTGCACTTGGGAAACAAGTTACAGAGGAAAAAGAGAGGCCCTTGTAACTTAGGAGAAAGAAAGTGAGGACATATGTGCCTGAAGGAAGGTGAGGGGAATAGCTATGAATGCTTCAGAGAGAGCCGCCCTGGGTCTTCTGTCCTAAGGGATTTTAAGGGCAGGGGTTTTATGGGAGGTCCCAGGGGAGGATCTCAATAGAATATTCATCAGCTTTCTAGGTGTGTCCTTTGAGGGTCCCGGTCTCCACTGATTGGTTGGCGCCAAGACAGGGGTTCATTAGTCAATGCAATTGGTCCTGATGTCAGCCATGGTGTGGCTTTGTCTGGTTTTGCTGTTTTTCTGGGCCTGGAGCTAAAACACAACTAAGGACTAGGTGTTATCTGTAGTTTGACCAAAACTCTGTATTCTGGTCAACAGACCCAAGGCTTTGTTACTAATATTATTTGATGTGAGTCAGTACCTCAGTGTCCTGACGCCTTAATACTTAAGGGGATGGTTGTGCAAGGGTGTGTATGGGAGTCTCACGAGTTATTCTCTGGCTCCCTTGTTCCTCTTATAAGGGGGTCTACCACATGACTAGGGACATTCTAGGGGAGAAAAGGTCAGGGAAGAGTCTGAACAACATAACCAGGGATATGGAAGGTCAGGGGGTCTAAACAGCATGACTAGTGATACTCCAGGGAAGCAAAGGGCATCCTAGGTGTGAGGTCCCATCCTTTAACTGTTCATTGCTAGGCACCTGGGGCTTTCCTTTCTGGTGACCTTTCCTTTCTGGCCCACTGTCTTTGTTCTGCTTGTGCTCATACAGCTGCCTACTACAGGACCACATACTAAACCTGACAAGCTCAGGGGAGGCCTGCCTGGTGGTCTTACAAACTCAAAGAACTGAAGTAACCGCATAAGATGGTCTGAAAAGAAAACTTTCTCATTAAAAGCAAGTCATGGCAAGTAGTTGTGTTCTAGGCCACTATCTTCCTTAACAATGGTCAATCTTTACCTTAATTGAGCCTTTCTATTGTCTTTTTGTATCTAAAGTAACAAACTTTTGGAATTTTTCCAGACCCCTCAGGGCACAATCACTGCACAAAAGCAGGAGACTACAGAAACCTCAATTGCTATTGTTATTGTGTTGTCAACTGCTAACTATTCTGTAACCACAAATGTACAAGAAGTATGTGTCTATTTTGCTTTCCTTTTTGTTCATTCCCGGAGAACTTCCTCATTTTGCTTTCCTCAATATTCTTAATCTATCACCAAAGAATTCCATGTAATCCACGTTACATCTCCTCCTTTGACTGTAATGCTTAAAACAAGGTGCAAAACAGACATTTTCTGGAACATTTTCTCAGTCTGTTGAGATTTTGCTTCCTGGCAATTGTCATCAGTTTGGCTCAAATAAACTCATAAACATTCTTATAGGTTTGGACATTTCTTATGTCAACACAACAATTCTGAAGGAGCTTCTGAAAATCTATTATGTTGTCAAGCTGACTAAATCATGCAGAATGCAATGCACGTAGTACTCAGTCATGTATGCATTTTATATTCAGTTATGTATTTAAATTCTAATGTGCTTTTTCCCTGAAGAAAATTTTATTTCATTCTCATGCTTTTTTATTAATATTATTGCAAAGAAAAAATGTTATCCAAAACTTGAAAGATGAGGAAAAAAGATTGCGTCACCTTCATTTCAATTTCCGGTTCCTAAGTCAGAGGTTGGCAAGCCTTTGTCTTTTCTTTTCTTTAAAGGGCCAGAGAGTGATTATTTGAGATTGTGTGGACAATCCAGTCTCTGTTGCAATGATTCAACTCTGTAGCGAAAGCAACCATCTAGAAAACATGCAAATGGCTGCGGCAGTGTTCCAATAAAGTATTTACAAAAACAGGTGGTGAGTTAGGCTGTTATAGTTTGCTGACTCTTGCCCTAGAGTCACATCATATTCACATTTATTTGATTTACCGCTTACTATAGAAGGGACCCAAATTATGCCACCTTGAAGTTGCTTTTAGGGATATTGATTTTCAGCTCTTTATTACAAACTAAAAGACTCAGAAAGAACATTTGACCCTTTTCCTGCCCAAGATTCAGACAGAGAAACCTGCTTCAGGAAGGAGAGTTTAGGGTGATGCTTTAACCTAATTTAAATTAAATATGGTAAACAAGAGAGCTTCAGGCAGGTGGCCGTTAGCTAGATACCCCTATGTCTCTTTGTTTCTGAGTCACCTAGCAAGAACTTTCCTTCCATGTGTGTTCAGCAATTCCTCAACTACTTGTAAATTACCCATTTGTACTTCTGAAATCTAATACCCAATCCCCCCCCCCTTTTCTCCTTTGTCTGAATGATAGGGGAACTCAAAAGTTAAAGATTGTAGCTTTAGTCATAGTTGATAGGCTTAAGTGATTAATTCATGTGGAAAGCTGTCATTCCAGGAACTGGAATGCATGACCAGAGGAATTCTGGTTAAGCAATTCAACCTTTGTGTCCTAGGGGTCTGCTAGTGACAGTGGAGATGGTATCTCAGCCACTGGGCTCCAGGGACGGAATGTCTGTGTTGCAGATAAAGAAATTTTGATCAACAGATAAAAATATACTAGGAAAATTGCCACCAGACTGCAACTCTAATTAACCTTTTTTCCGAACTCCTTACATACCCTTTTTTTCTCCTTACAAAAAGGGCAGCTTGAGATGAGATGTTAAGATGGCTTTTGAGGGTACATAACCTGCCATCTTCTCAGATCGCTGGCATCTGAATAAAGCACCACAAACATTCAGTCCTTGTCTCTACTTATTGGTTCTGGTTGTGACAGGCAGCTTGACTGCCAACTTTTCCAGTTTTACAAAATGTCTTATGTACTTAATGTTGCCTCACTGTCTTTGGAGTTTTCATGGATTTATTGTGTCTATGTGAATTCCCTACATGCATGTATTGAACTTTGATATTCTCCTGTTATTCTGTTTCTGTTAATTTGGCTATTAGCCCAGCAAGAAGAACTTAGAAGGTGGGAGGAAAAGTATTAATATTTTTTCAGCCCCCACACTACTGATTAAGGTTCACTCAATTACAACTCTGTAAAGTTGAATGCTCCTTTATTGGAAACTGGTAATAAGACAAGCTAGTAAACCAGGACAAGTGGAATAGGAAAACTGAGACAGATAATTAAATGGCTAAGCCATTTCCAGCCATCTAGTAAATTGCAAACTCCTATCTTTCCTAACCAAGGACATTTAAGAGTAAATGGTTTATACTTCTCCTCACCAACCAAAGGGTAAGTAGCTTAAATCACCCTACTCAGGGAGATAATGTGCAGAAATTCAACTGGTGTCATTTGTGCCAACCACACCCAGGAGAAATGAAGAAGTTAAGGAAACAAATCTCATTTTGGCCATCAGCATAAAGATGATGAATATTTTATTTTAATTTTTAAAGATTTTATTTATTTATAAAGAGAGAGGAAGGTAGGGAGAAAGAGAGGGAGAGATACACCTATTGGTTGCCTAACCCTCCTGCAACCCAGGCCTGTGCCCTGACCAGGAATTGAAATGGCAACCCCTCAGTCTGCAGACCACCACTCAATCCACTGGGCTACACCAGCTAAGGCTAATGAAAATTTTACTGAGATCTTTCTCTGAGGCCACCCCTAAACTCCAAGCCATTAAACCCTTAAGACAAAGGACCCAGGCCACACTCTCCCAGTCAGGAGCACACCCACGCCTTTCTTCTCCCTTAGGCATGCATCTCCTGAACTCTAAGGGCCCCCAAGAGACTTGCAACCAGGGGAGCAACATGGCAGCTTGTCCAGCTAACCCCCTAAACCTGTCTCCAAGGCCTCCTTTTCTCTGATTTTCCAGTGAGCTAACGCAGCCCTACCAAGGGTAATTTCTTTCCTATAACATTTCTAGAGAGCCAAAGCAACCCTGCTTAGGCTCTCCTGTTGCTTCTTCTATCTTTTTGACTTTCCAGTGAACCAAAGCCGCTCACCTAGTCTCTCTCCTCTTGCTTCCTCTGTCCTACACCATTCCTTGTTTCACTGTCCCCAGCTTTAATAAATGTGCTCTCAAAATCACCTGGACTCATGTTATGACATCTTTCCTGCACGAAGTCAAGAACCCACCCACTACAGGCTGGCCTGAGGCACACCACTCCAAGCCCAGTCCCTTTCTGGAAACAATAAGATAGAAATGATTTTTGTCAATATTATACAAATAATTTTTGTCCAAAAGCAATGAAAATTAATTGCCTAGTAGTAACACAAATGATTTTTCTTATGTAGACAACTTAAGCCCAAATATGGTCTTACTGTTGGTAGGACAATAACCAGTTTTGCATCTAACTTTGTGATTTATTGCAGCATTCTTCCTTTTATTTATTGACTATAATCATCAGTTCCTTGAGTCTTGTTTTGAACCAGTTTTGTCACTCTGCTGCTTCCCTCATTAAGGTGTTTAATAAAACTTTGATTTATGCTCATAACAATTTTACATGAGAATTGTATTATCTTAAACACTTTGAAAATTATCCTGGATATTGTTCTGTTAAAATATTTACCTATATTAAATCCTATGTTCCTGCCCTTCACATTTGTAAACAGGAAGGGTAAGGAAAAAGAGTCCACTTTGACTTCAAAATCCAATTCAAGATTCTAAAGTTATCTAATCTAGAGCTGAAGACAAGCAAAAACCATGTGAATATAATAAAGAAGAAATGGGTGCCTTGGACAGAGCAGACATTTAAACTAAATACCAGGATGTGGCTTGAAGTTTGGCCAAGTAGAAAGTACAGGACACCAGAATATACCACTCCAATATATGCCTGTTTAGCATAACCATTATGTGGAGCTAATTATTTTGAGAAATAGCAGACACAGGGGAAATTCTGAAAACAGAATATAAATCGCCCTTTCCTAAGGGAAATTTACATTTATGAATAAAATCTCCATTTATAAAGGTGTTTTCCTCTCTGTACCAGATAGAGAAGGGTGACTCTAAATCACTAGGGAGTCTTATCAATAGAGAAGGCACAGACTTACGTCTGCACAACAAACCTTTTTTCCTTTACAAACTTCCCCTGGTCACCTTTACATAAGTCCCCCGGTGCCCCCACCCCACCTTTATCTGCCTCACACCCTTCTTGCTTTGTTTTAGCTGGCGCTGGTATTTAGGCCCAAGATCTAGCCACCTTTTTGAGTTGCGAATCCCTGAGTTTCTCCCATGTGTAAAAGAGATATACATGTTAACAAACTTCTGTTTTTCTCTTGTTAATCTGTCTTGTTACAGAGGCCCCAGTAAAGAACCTAGAAGAGTGGAAAGAAAATCTTTTTTGTCCTCTCTTACCAAAGCATATGGCATGTGTTTCAAATTTTGATAGGATAATGTGCACAGAGTAAACCCTTGCATCATTTTCTACTTTCTGGCAACATTTATCTCAAAATGGCAGGTATTTTTTTGCATTGGAAGTTGTCAGCATACTTCTCTGATGTTACCTTTCCTTTCATATGTAAAAATGCAACACAGTTAAAGTAACTTTTCAGTGTAAGCCACAGCCATTCACTAAATACAACCCCCCCCAAATACCCTCAGGGGAATTTGAGAATTCCCAATCCTGTTTCCCCCTTTGCTTCACTGCAGCGACTTTTCCTGTTCTGAGGGGAGGCTGAGCCTTTGAAGGTCAGTTGAGTTCATGCCAATCAGCAGGCAGCGGCAAAATGAAATGGATTTTCTTTCACATTAGACTAGATGGTGATGCGCTGAGCTGAAAAATATTGTTTCATTTTGAATTCATGTTTTTTTTTAATGCCATGATACTTGAAAGTCAAACTGAATGTCAGATAAAAATGTCATGCAGATTACAACTCGGTTCCCCTGGGCTCGCTGGAGATGTATGCAGTTGAGACTCTTAACTGAGGTATAGACAGGTCAGTTGAGCTATGCTATTCCCCAGTCATCCCCTGCTTTTCTTCACTCCAACAGAGTAACTCACTTTATGCGTCCAGATGAAGCTCAGGTGAGACTAATATTCACCTGGGCTCTTAAAAGCTTAAAGACAGTCAATTATATGAAAGAATTGATGGATAAGTTTTTAGAATAGGTAAGCTCATGACTCACATGCATATATAAAATGGGCACATATCAAAAATTTTGTTTAACTTATTAATTCATGAGGTAACCAATAAGATGTTATGATCTGTTCAAAGGAGAATCCAAAGACAGTACAGGTATGCAGGCTCTCTGGAAGGTTGCAATACATTTGAATTTGTTTCGCAGGTGCTAAAATGTCTTCTTCCACAGAGAGGGAGGGAAATTAGTTGAACCTTCCTCAAATTCATTTGCATATTTATGGCTAAGAATCATTTGCATCTCTTTTAATTATCTACAACCTACAGATGTATATAAAACATCAATACAATAAAAGGTATAAAAACCCCATAGAATCAGATAACCTGGAGGGGTATGCTACACAATGCCCATGGAAACATTAGTAATATTTTTGGTGTGTTCCAGTCCTCTGCAGTTTTTTCCTTCAAAAGAAAACCTAATATTCTGTTTGTATTTTTAAGGTTATATAAAACAGAAAAGGCAATAGTGTTTGCTTCCTGCGACTGTTTGCCAAAAGCAATCGAAATAGACAACAGATGGACTGAATAACAGCAGATACTTGTAAGCTGGGGAAATCAAATGGAAGGGAAAAGTAAACTTTACAAAATATCCTGTGCTTAATCATTGTCTTTACAGTATATTTGTGTTTCATACTGTGGAAAATTTTAAGAGAAACATATTAAATAGACTGAGCTGTCATTTAAGCTACCCTGTTTTCATTTCACAAGCTTTTCAACATTTTGGAACATCAGGAATCTTGAAGCCTTGAATCAAAAGCCGTGGAAAATGAAGTGTAAGTATTAGTACAATTTTTCATGGACGAATTAGGACACACTCCATTGCATTCCATCCAGCAACTCTTCCCAGCAACCCTCTCACACACCCCTCTCTCCACCTCAAACTTCCACTCCTAATGGCTGTTCTGGAGTCTTCCCTCTTTTACTTATGCTTCAGATGTCTTTAGTCGTGCTAGCTCTTCTCCTCACTTCCCTTATCATTTCTCTTCCTGTTTTTATAAAAAGTCTTCTCAACTTCTTCAAGTTTTCTCTCCTTCCACTACCCCTGTCAGCATGGTGTCCTGATAGAGGAAGCAAATACTGTGTTCTTTACCCATTGAAGGGAATGGAGAAGACTTTCAAAAAACTTGTAATTTGAAATGTTCCTCCATGCCACACTTTATTTCAGATTAAACAATAAATGTCTTTGTTATCTACGTTGGAATATAAATAGCTTCCACATCATAATTTCAAGTAGGTAAACCATAAATGATAGTGATTTTATTAAACTTATAAAAAGGAAATTCTAAGCTTTTTCTAAATGTCAACCAGATTCCTCCCAACAGTTCCCAAATTCAGGCAGGTGAAAGGAGTGTATTCATTTGCTAGGGCTGCTATAACAAAGTACACCAGATTGGATGACTTAAACAGCAGAAATTTGTTTTCTCATCATTGAGGAGGCTAGAAGTCTGAGATCCAGGTGCTGGTAGTGTTGGTTTTCCTGCGGCCTCTCTCCTAAGTTTGCAGTTGCCCATCTTCTCTTTGTATCTTTACATGTTCTTCTCTCTGTGCATGTTTGTGTTCTAATTGCTTCTTCTTATAAAGACATCAGTCACAGTGGATTAAGGGCACACTCTAATGGTTTTATTTTAATTTAATTACTTTTAAAAGACCTTTTCTCCAAATACAGTCACATTCTGAGGCATTAGGGGTTATAATTTCAATTCTAGGGGGACATAATTCCTACCAAGACAAAGTCTATTCTTTTCATTCTAGTAGCAGAAGAATGTCAGGTGTCCAGGGATTAAGTGATGTCTGACCATCAGCACCTCTAATTGATAACCTGTACTACAGATTTTTAAAATGTCATTCTTAAGGCTCTGGCTGGTATGGCTCAGTGGATTGAGTGTGGGCCTGTGAACCAAAAGGTCACTAGTCCCATTCCCAGTCAGGGTGCATGCCTGCGTTGTGGACCAGGTCCCCAGTAGGGGCGCATGAGAGGCAACCACACATCAATGTTTTTCTCCTCTTTCTCCTTCCCTTCTCTCTCTAAAGATAAAAAATAAGTAAATAAATGAAACCTTAAGTAAAAAGTCATTCTTAGAAGAAAGAATTGTTAGAGTATAGAACCTTTTGGAGTTTCAGAGTTAGCATTATACAATAAACTTGAAGAAAGCAAGGCTTTTATTTTTATCTTTAAAGATATAAATGATGGACATATGCCAACCTTATAAATATTCTTCAGGGTGTCCAGGTTAGCTATTTCCATAGTTATCCAAATATTCATACAAAAGCAACATAATTACTTTTGTGTTTTGTGACAACTTTATTGAATTTATCTATTATAAATTTCACCAGTCTAAAGTGTACTATTATCATAAGTATTTACGTGTGCAGTTATGTGGGAAACTATTCTGCACTCTCAATGTAAATTAATTATAATTTCGATGATAGGTGTGAGGTTGCTATCATCCTCATAGATGAAGACACAAGGCTAAGAAATGGAAACAATTTTCTCAGAAGCATGCAGACAATGAGTGGAAGCACTGGTTATTCACACCCCGGTCTGCGTGGGTCTAAAACCCACACCTATATATCTCATTGCCCAGCCTTTCCCTCCCTATTGTTCCATGGGTAACTCATTCTCATTGCATGGAAATCTAGGAGCACAGCTAAATAAAGAGAAAATAGAAATCAGTTGTAATTCCATACTCAGAGGTCACCAACTATAATCATGTTTGGCATATACCTTTACATTTGTTTTCCCATTCATATGTATCAGGCATGCGTGACTTCATATGCATAAACTCAATGTATAGGAAATGTCATACTTCTGTATTTTCTTCAAATAAAATTGTCTTTCTCTGACTTTTATCCTGCCAGATGTCAGGAGATCCTTGTAAGTATTGGAGGTACTGACCTTCCATGGGATCAAAGAGAAAAATGGGACACTTGCGCACTGCTAAGAAAGTGGAGGAAACCTTTGATCTTCAACCCAGCATTACAGCCTTCATCGCTGTCTAGTCTCTCGCAGTTCAGGAGGGCAGGCATCTACTCCTTCAGGGCCCAGAGGAGCACAGAGAGTCCTGCCCTGGATTGGAGGCTCACTGTTAGTTTGAGCGTCCCTCTGAGGTTTTACACTGCCGAAGAGTACTATGAGACATGGGTCCTCCAGTTCACTGTTCACCACCTCCCTTTTAAAGGACACATGCTTTATTTGACTGTCAATCTCTCCTGCAATTCCTTCTCCCGTAGTATAATCCCTTTTGCTCAAATTTTTAAAAAACAGAGCTCAGAAAGGAAAGGTTCATAGTTAAAAACTACTTTTGAAAAAAGGGAAATAGACTACTGAAAAATTATTTTTTCTATTTATTTATTGTGATTATTATTTACAAAGTCAGATCACAATCTACCTGCAGCTTTTTTAAAAAAAATTTTCACCTGATAATTTTTAAATTGACTTTAGGGAGAGAGGAAATGAGAGAGAGAGAGAGAAAGAGAGAGAGAGAAACATGGATTTAAGAAACATGGATCAGCTGCCTTCTACAAACACCTTGACAGGGGATCGAACCCACAACCTTGGCATGAACCCTGACAAGTAATCAAATCTGCAGACTTCTTGGTGGATACGATGAAGCTCCAACCAACTGAGTCTTCTAGCCAGGGGTCTAACTGTACTTTTTAAAATCAATTTTGGCAATCTTTATATTTTTAGCTATATATTTTCTTATTGTTGGGTTTTAAGATTTTTTTGTATATTTTGGATACAAGTCTTTTATCAGATATGTATTTTACAATAATTTTCTCCCATTCTGTCTTTCATTTTATTAATAGCATCTTTAGTAAGCAGAAGTTTTAAATTTTAATAACATCCAACGTATTAATGTTTCCTTTCCTTGACTGTGCTTTTGGTATTGCATCCAGAAACTCATCTCTCAGCCCAAAGTCATGTAGATTTCCTTCTATATTTTCTTGTAAAGTTTATAGTTTTGCACTTTACCTTTAGGTCTATGATTCATTCTGAGTTAATTTTTGTGAAATGCATGAAGTAATTTTTGTGGAAAGGTATGATCTAGGTTCCAGCACTAGTTTTTTTTTTATTGAAAAAAACTGTCTTTTCTCCATTGAATTGTCTTTGAGCTGTGGTCAAAAATAAGTTGAATAATATTTTTATGGATCTATTTCTGGACTCTCTACTTTCTGTACTTTCTGTTCTATTAATCTATGTGGGTTTTTTTTTTTTTTTGCTAACATGCTGTTTTGATTATTGTAGTTCTGTAGTAAATCCTGAAATTGGGTAGTTTAAATTTGCCAACTCTGTACTTCTTTTCAGTATTGTGTTAAGTTATTCTACGCCTTTTGCTTTTGATATACACACTAGAATCAGTTCATTGACATCTACAAAGTAGTTGCTGGGATATCCATTAGAATTGCATTGCACCATTAGAGAAATCGGGAAGAAATGACATCTCTGGACAGGAATGTCAAGCAATGACCAACAAGTGTTGGTTGATAAATGCCCAAGCATTCCCAGCCCTTAGGCTGGACATCTCTGCATATTCTACAGTGACTCCCGGAGGCCCCAGCAGCATCAAGCACCAGTTGCCCACAGTGGCAACTTCTCAGACATCCTTTGTTAGCTGTCTTCTCTCCCATCTGACTTCCCCATTCCCCATTCCCTTACAGTGTTTCCTGTAATTACCTTCCGGATGAACTCCTGCTGGCAAAACCTCTTCTTAAGGTTTGCTTTGGTGGGGGTGGGAGTTGGGGTGTGGGAGAGTGAGGGGAGGGAAATTTAAGACAGACCTGTGGCACCACTGGTATAGTAAAAGGCAGGTTCAGTTAGGAAATTGCATTTCCTATATGTTCCCAATTTCCCATGTAGGATCAGGCCTAATCAATCTATACAGAAAACTCATAGTCGGGTAGCTTAATAACTACCCTGGGCATTCAGATTGGTTCTTTAATTTAAGAGCTAGAAAGCAAGTGCACCTCTCAAAATTGCTATCTCCCCAGAAGAAAAAAAGAAAGAAAAAAAATAAAATGCATTTAATTTCAACAAGTATACATGAGCATGAAAATGTACCTCAAAGTAGCTAAACTGGTAAAAGATGTGTTGCTATTTAAAGTCAGAAGATTTGGATCTGCTTCAGGCAGCTTTCAGCATAGAGGGTTTTATGCCTCACTAGTTTCAGGTTAGAAAATTAGAATTGCAAAGCGTGCTGTGCTCTCAGTCTTTCATAATTTTGTAGTACAAGGGTGCCGAGTGTGGGAGATAGGGGTGGGGCGGAAAGGTAGGAGGAAGGAGTGAAAGGTACCGAGATTACGGATCCAACTATCTGTCTTTATTTTTAACAGCCTTCAAAACAGTCACACAGGCTGAACACTGCAGAAGCACCAGACCTTTGCTGAGGGAGAATTCCTTTGGGAACCTATTCCTTGAGGGGAGAAAATGGCTTCATAAAGAAATGATGCAAACACAGCACTCTGCCCTGCCAGCAACTTCTCTCTTTATTTGCAGTTGTAGAAGGAAATATCCACCACACCAAAGCCTCAGTCAGCTGTAAAAACAGTGTTGTAACCTGATATTTATTTTGGCTGAAATGGAGCCTCAGGCCTGACAGTCCAGTTTCTGCAGTCTTGCAGAGCACCCAAAGAGCCTTCTCTGACCTTGGGGGAGTGCAGAAGGCTATTTAAAAAAGCCTCACTTTTTTAAAAGAAAATTAAATTTTGGGGGGTGACATTGGTTAATAGGGTCATAGAGGTTCAACGTGTACAATTCTATGATATGTAATCTGTTTGTTGCATTGTGTACCCACCATCCAAAGTCAAATCATCTTCTGTCACCATATACTTGGTCCTCTTTACCCTCTACCACCCTCCACCCCTTTCTGTCTGGTAAGCACCATACTGTTGTCTCTCTGGCTGTGAGTTTCAGTTTTATATTGCGCATATGAGTGAAATCTTATGGTTCTTAGCTTTTTTCTAACTTATTCCTCTCAGCATAAGCATAATATTCTCAAGGTCCATCTATGTTGTCGCAAATGGTAGTATTTCATCTTTTGCAATTTAATTTTTCTTCAAGAACCCAAGCGAGAGCTACTCTATCCAGCTTTTGGTGGGAAAAACAAAAATAAATTAAATAACCTTATCAGACAGTCTTTAAAACATGTAACATCAGCCCTTTATTATGATATAATATCAGCCAACACTTGCTTCACTTTCCCTGGGAGGAATTGAATTGGAGCTGCTGATCATGGAAGAAGTAACTTTGTTGTCTGACTCACACACTCCAGCAATTTAGATCTAGTCTCTGAGAGACCTGACATCATAAAGGGAAATTGTGTTCAGGTCTCCTAATCGATGTAAACATTACCTCAACACTGCTCAGCTTAGTCACTGCCATGATTTCTCTCTTTCCCTGTAGCACCACACTTTATGAAAGAGAAATTGTTGCTCGAGTACTTCACGGCCTAATATTTTTTTAACTCTAAGATCTGCTGCCATAGAACACACTGGCATGACACCGCTCTTTGGAAGGTCACCAAGGGCCTCACCTTCTCTGACCCAATAAGCATTTTTCAATCGTGATAGACGATACCACTAACACCACCTGCCCACTTCACCTTCCATTTTGAAGCCTTGTTTTCTTGCCTTTTGTTGACATGGTGCTTCTCTCTTTTCTATGCATCCTCTCGACTGTCCCCTACAGTCATTCTCCAAAATTCTTTCTTCCAACCTCCCATTTTTTATATTCATCCTCCCAACATGCATCCTTTTCCATATCTTCAGCCATTACCTCACTGATAGCTGGAGCATCAGCATCAGTCTTGACTAGTAAATTACACTTGAGGATGGAGTTCCCCAATGGAGCATGATGAAGCAGGACATTAGGAGGAACTTGGCCCCCTGGTCACTTCATTGAAGCTGCCATACCTGTTCTGCCATGCGTATCTCCTGATTTCTTCTATGTGCTAGAATAGACCCTGTGTGTTTAAGCCATTGTTATTGGAGATTCTCTGTTATGTACAGGATCTAATTTAAATAATAAAATGGGTAATGCCTTCTCACAAAGTCTGTGTAAACTGTACATATATTAGAGGTTACGTGCCTAGCCAGGTATAGCCTCGGTGGTCACAATATTGCAGACATTACTATTGTAAGCTCTGTGCTCGCATTTTCAATGTCATGGTGCACCATACTACGGCATGCCACCCAGGCCCCAAATAAAACCCTTCCAAAGCCAACTCTTCCTCCTGATGGCCTTAGTTTTTGTTTGTGATGTGCCTAATCTCTTGTTTTAGTCGAGGTTTTTATTCTTTTCTTTCTTCTCCTCCTGATATTGAATTAATTGCTAAATCTTATTGATCTTACCCTTCAAATTTTCTTTAATTAATTCCCTCATTTTTTATTTTCCTTGCAAACTCCCCAGGTAAAAGTTTCATTATCACCTCCCCAAACTAGCTCAATCACCCACTCAGTTGTTTTCCTGCTTCCGGGGTACCTTCCTACTCATAGTTACCCTACAGAAACCCTGACATCTTCCAAAAACACGGCTCTAATGTTGTTATCTCTTTGATTAAAAACTTGAGTTGCTGTCACTGCTCATTGGGTTAGAAACACACCTTAGCCTGGGACTTCAGACCCCAACCTGTTTTGTAATCCTCGTCTCCAACTCTTTCCAATGCTAATCAATCTGGACTTTTCAATTTGCTTTCTTAATTCTTAATGTTTGGCTCATGTTTCACTCACCCACAGTGTCCTCTTCCTACACCACTCCCTACTCTTCATTGCGTTAGTTAACTTTAAAAACTTCACATCAATACTGTCACTCCTCAAACTCCTGCTCCCAAAAGAGATGTGATTTTCCTTTTACTCAGAGCACTTTGTTTCTCTCTTATAGTGCTTGTGTGCTATTGCCTTACAGCTGTGATTCTCAAATTTTAGGGGGCATCATAATCATCTGGAAGAATTATGAAAATACAGATTGCTGGGCTGACCTCCCAGACATTCTGATTCTGAAAGTCTGGGGTTGGGTCTGAGGATCTGTAATTCTAAGTCCCAGGTGATGCTGATGCTGCTGGTCTGGGGACCACACATTGAGAACTGCTTTCTAGTTATCTGGATCTGATTCTCCCTCTACATTGTAAACTTCTTGACAATATGGTTTATTCTATCTTTGTGTTTCCTGAGGTCCCAGCACACAACATATACTTAAGTAAGTTTTATTTACTTAAATGAAATTGAATAGAACAAGAGGCCAAATTTCTACTTTCGAAGTTGGCACTGACCCTTTGGAGTTATGTTCAATTGTTAGTTTCCATCATCCAGAAAGAACACATCTAAGTGCTTTTGCTGAGAGCATAGCCAAATCCTCCCGGGTCTTTGCTGTTGTTCTTGATCTGGGGAAGTGAGATCATAGCATGTGTCTGAAGGAACATCAGGGATTGAGGACAATGACAGGACGTGAAATCAGGAAAAGCAGTAGTTGAAGAGCTCCCCCAAAGGAACAGAAGGACAAAAGATCAACATTTGGGAAATTAAGTCTGAAGATCGCCATGGTAAGGTAACAACAGATTTCAAAATTACAATTACAAGTCTGTAATTGTACCTGGAGACAGGCATGTAATACTCCTCTCCACGTATTTTTGTTCCCTCTTATGTTTTTAATGTTTCAGAAGCAAGTCACTCTGAGTTCAAATTGTGCTCCTAATTACTCTTCTTCTTATTCTCAGGATGTTCTTTACAACCAACATGGTTTTTAGGGAAGAAAATTAACTGCAGCTTTTCTTGGTTTGGAAATGTGGGAACTGGAAATGTTGCTCTTCTGGCAAATTCACGTCCTGTTTTCCTCTCGTGGGTAGATAACAGACTGACATGCTTCTGTCTATTTAGTTACCCAGTCAGGGCATTTATTCAGGAAGGTGAAAGGGAGGTTTGCATATGGAAAGTGCTGTGAAATGACAAGAAAATAAAGAATAAGTTAGCCAAAGAAACAAAAACTCCGCAGTCATCCCCCAAAGACCTTTGTTCTCAGCTTGAATGTTTCACATCATACTTCTCAAGAAATAAATGCTACAAAAATAATGAAGGATAGGTGGAGAACATTTAAGTAAGGATGTATATCAAATATGGACTTTTTTTATTTTAAAGAGGCAAATAGCTTATACCCAGATGGAGCATTAAAAATTCACACCTATGCATCATCACTTTTTAGCAGAGGCACAGATGGTACCTTTTTATTTGTACCACATGCCAACGTAGCTGACTGCCCCATCCTCAAGATGATTATTAGTTTACACGTAAGAGGACATGTTGGTTGAGTTAACTCAGACACCCTTGGGAAACTGCCGTGCGTGGGGCCCTGACATTACTATTTTATAATATTTTCTTCTTCAAGGAAGCAGATGGGTTTACCAGACACTGACTTTTATCTGCTGTTTTTGAGTAAGGTGCCCCAGGGCTTCCTGACCTTTCCAAAGGCAGGCCACTGATCTCCAGTGATGGAGAGAAGCATGCAACATCTGCAGACCTTCTGTGGGAAGCTCTTGTTTGTTTCAACATCTTGTTTCCTTGTTATTTATATTTCTGGAAATCAGAGAGATGTTTATCTCTTCTTGTCCCAATAAGGTTAAAAATTATGATTGATGCCATTAAGGGTCCACGACCTATGTCCTGAGTAAAAAAACAAAAACCAAAAAACGAAAGAAGGCAGAGTGAAAATACACCATGACCACCACCACCATCACCTCCACCTGACTGTTGGAATGGATTGCCTGAGGATAGTAGCAGAAATCCTGCTTCCTCTAGGGAAGTTACTGTTGTCTCCTTAGGGCAACATACCTGCTTGCAGGGCCCAGGAGAATCCCACTTGAGGAAGGCACCAGGTAACTAATAACTGAGAAGCACTTATAATTAAACTAAAGGGAGAATGGAATTGTTTGCCAGCCTATCTCATGCTGTCCTGAAATGTCTGCTTCAATGTGATAAAACAAAACTGTCCAGAGAGCAAAGAATCCCTAATTTTTATATACTCTTGGGCCCTAAGGCATTCATAATCTAGCATTTATTTACCACTTTAATTCTTGGCTTCCTAATCTTACTGATTTCACTGGCAATGTTAGGCATTTACCATTTTCAATATTTCCCAGCTACGCTAACCTCTGTTGTCTTCTGTCCCTGACAGTTAATGAAGAAGAGCTCTCAGTTCTTTGAAAAGCACTATCTTCCCATTTTTCAGCCCTTCCTGTGCCCATCCCCTTTGCCATGTGGCTTTACAGCTTCTACCATCAAGAGGCTGAACCTATTTCCCTGTACTTTGATTCTGATTGAATCCATGTGACTTGTTTTGGTCAATGGGATGTTAACAGATGTGACTTAAGCAGAGGCTTCAGAAAGAGCTTCTTCACATCCACTGTGGCTTGTATCTCCTGCCTCCACGAGCATGTGCCCACTTATCTGCTGGAGAATGAGTGCCATAGAGAGCAAAGCCGAGTTATTCCGTTTGTCCCAGGTGAAGACAGTCTAGATCAGCAATTTTCAACCTTTTTCATCTCATGGCTCTCAGAAACTAATTACTACAATTCTGTGGCACGCCAAAAAAAAATTATATATTTTGCCAATCTGACAGAAAGTAAGTATAATTCTTTTTAAGAAACATTTTTTTAAAAATCCTCACCTGAGGACGTGTTTATTCCTTTTAGATAGAGAAGCAGGGAGAAACATCAATGTGAGAGAGAAACATTGATAGGTTGCCTCCCTTACAGATCCCTACCAGGGATTGAACCTGCAACCTAAGTATGTGCCTTAACCAGAGATCAAACCCACAAACTTCTGATGTATGAGAAACACTCCAAGCAACTGAAGCATCCAGCCAGGGCAAAAATAGGTATAATTTTGATTCATTCACATTGGATGGCTATTGGCTATTGTGTTGGCTGTTGTCATTTTTTTTTTTTAATTTGACAATCTAAAGAAAAAGAGGTAAGTGCCCCTGACTAAATTGTCAGGTACTGCATGTTTTAAAAATTCTTGTGGCACAACAGTTGAAAATTGCTGGTCTAGATCAACCAACAGACAACTGATTCGCCTACCAATCCTTTACCTTGCATCCCATTGTCCAATTCAGGTTTTTACCTCCAAGGTAATTCTCAAGTCCACCCACTTTCCTCCACCTCTATAGTCACCTCCTAGTCCAAGCCACCTACATAGTATTTCATCTGGATTTTGTAATGGTCTTTTGGATGGGGCCTCTGCTTTCCCTTACACTTCCCTGCAAATTAGTTCCCATTCAGTAGCCAAGGGGTCTTTACAAACATAAATGAGATAATATCAGTCCCCTGGATAAACCTTTTAACAGGTCCTCCTTGCTCCTAGAATAAAATCCAATACATTTACACAGTTCTCAAGGTTCACATACTGTGCTTTCTTTTTCATCTGAACTTGTAAAATGTTCTCATCCTCTTACTAGACTCCCATTCCACTGGTCTGATCTTTTTTGTCCTCAAATAAACCAAGCCCATTCCCATCTTAGGGACTTTGCCGGTGCTGCACCCTCTGCCTGGAAAGCCCTTTCCTCGGCAATTCTCATCACCAGCTCCGTGTTCTCCATCAGTTTCTGCTTAAACAGCACCTCCTCCTGGAGATCCCCTCTGTCCTCTACCTAATAAGCCCCTCCCAAGTTGCAATTAGACCATTTAGATAATTTCTTTCATGACATTAATCACAATTGGTTATTATTCTATTTAGTTATTTGCTTCGTTGTTATCTGCCTTCCTAGTCACCATGTAAGTTCTTCATAGAGAAGAGCTTGATTTTCTTATTTTCACTGATAGGTAAAAACTAGAGGACTCTTCTACACACACTGTACATGTAATAAGCATTTGTGGGTATATAGTAATGATTCCTTTAACTTCACACATATATGTAATGCATATGTGGAACATACACATATGCAGTGCATGCTTCTGTGTATAATGTACATATATATGTACAGTCACACCTCGCTACTGCTCAGCTTCAGAACTCATCAAACCCTGTACTCATTGCATTTTGATGAGAAAAAAGTGTTTCAGCACTTGGTGCTTGCTTGGGACTCATCGCACTTGCTAAAACTTGTATGAGTCATGCCGGCGCCCCACAAGGGAAAATGCTTCATCACTCCTCACTTGCTCACCACTGGGTGCCCCTCTCTCGTGATGGAACAGAGGTCCATGCGTCAATCTCATGGTAGCTCGCGAACAGTGCAGAACACCCACATACTCGTTGTCGTCGTCTTGTACTCTTAAGTGCTAATCCTGGGTCACAAAAAGTTTAAGAGTGATACTATTAAGCCTAAAAGGCAGTTAATAAGAACTATGATCAAAAAGAAAAAAGAAATCATAGCTAAGTATGAGACTGGTGTAGGTGTGACCGATTACACTCTTTTGTTCAAGATGCCGAGAATGACAATCTCCACGGTAGTGAGAAGAAAGGAAGCGATTAAAGCAGCAAGTGTTGCTAAGGATGTCAAATCTGTGAGTAAGCAACTTTCACAGACATTGGAAGAAGTTGAAAAATTGCTTTACATCTGGATTAATGAAAAACATCTAACAGGTGACAGCATTCCTGAAGCAATAATTTGTGAAAAACCTAGGCAATTGCACGTTGATCTGTTAAAAGGCAAGCCTGGAAGAAGCGGTGAGAGCGCTGATGTGTTTAAAGCCAGTCACGGATGGTTTGATAAGTTTAAAAAGAGAACTGGCATTCCTTTTGTGGTGAGGCAGCCAGCGCCAACAAAGAAGCTGCTGAAGGCTGCCACTGAGTTTAGGGAGAATGCAGAAGCTAAAGGTTCTGTCTCCCAAAGGGTGTTTAATTGCAACGAGACTGGTTTGTTCCGGAAGAAAATGCCTAACAGAACTTACATAATTCAGGAGGAAAACGTATTGCCAGGGCACAAGGGGATGAAGGAACGGCTAACTCTGCTGTGTCAGAATGCTAAAACTTAAGCCTCTGTTAGTGTATCACAGTGAAAACCCATGAGTTTTTAAGAGACAGAATGTGATAAAAAAGCAAGTTAAGTGTGATGTGGAGGGCCAATACTAAAGCTTGGGTGATGAAGCAGTTCTTTATAGAGTAGATGAATGAAGTTTTTGGCCCTAGTGTGAAAAAATATTTGCAGGAAAATGAACTGCCTCTGAAGGGCTTTGTTAATTTTGGACAATGCTCCTGCCCACCCTCCAGGCTTGAAGGATGACTTACTGGAGGAGATCACTTCCATAACCATGAAGTTCTTGCCCCCTAACATAGCTTCTCTGCTCCAGCCCCTGGACCAGCAGGTCATTTCCAACTTCAAAAACCTCTATACGAAGGTCCTTTTCCAGAGTTGTTTGGAGTAACCTTGGATACACAGTTGACACTCAGAGAGTTCTGGAAGGACCATTTTAATATCTTTCACTGTGTTATGCTCATAGATGAGGCCTCACATGAAGTCTCTTAAAAGACCATGAACTCTGAACTCTGTCTGGAAGAAACTGTGGCCAGGAGCTGTAACTCCAAGGGACTTTGAGGGCTCTGAAGATGATCGTGGTAGCCTAATAGTGGAGCATATTGTGTCTTTGGGCAAGTCCATGGGCCTGGAGGTTGATGATGAAGATGTCAAAGAGTTAGTGGAGGAGAACAGAGCAGAGCTCAGCACTAAGAAGCTGCAAGAACTTCAAAAGAAGCAGCAACAGACAGTGGCTGAGGAAATTTCTTCGGGTGAGAAGGGGGGAAGGGAGAAAGTCTACTGCACTGGTTAAAGAAATGTGTGGTAAATGGGTTGAAGTTCAAAACTCTGTGGAAACGTATCACCCAGACAAAGCTCTTACAAGCCAAAATGTGGACCTATTTAATAAACAATGTCATACTTTAGAAACATTTTTTAAATTATTTTAAATATATTTATTGATTATGCTATTACAGTTGTCCGATTCCCCCCCACTCCACTCCATCCTGCCCACCCCCCTCCCTCCCATATTCCCCCCCCATAGTTCATGTCCATGGATCATACTTATAAGTTCTTTGGCTTCTACATTTCCTACACTATTTTTACCCTCCCCCTGTCTATTTTCCACCTATCATCTATGCTACTTATTCTCTGTACCTTTACCCCCCTCTCCCCCTCCCACTCCCTTATTCCTATCTTTGATCTTCTTTTTCTTAGGTAACTCCCTTTAACATTTCATATAATAAGGGCTTGGTGATGATGAGCTTCTTTAACTTGACTTTATCTGAGAAGCACTTTATCTTCCCTTCCATTCTAAATGATAGCTTTGCTGGATACAGTAATCTTGGATGTAGGTCCTTGCGTTTAATCTTGGGTAATGTAATTATGATGTGCCTTATTGTGTTCCTCCTTGGGTCCAGTTTCTTTGGGACTCTCTGAGCTTCCTGGACTTCCCGGAAGTCTATTTCCTTTGCCAGATCGGGGAAGTTCTCCATTATTTGTTCAAATAAGTTTTCAATTTTTTGTTCTTCCTCTTCTCCTTCTGGCACCCCTATAATTCGGATGTTGGAATGTTTCAAGGTGTCCTGGAGGTTCCTAAGCCTCTCCTCATTTTTCCAAGTTCTTGTTTCTTCATTCTTTTCTGGTTGGATGTTTGTTTCTTCCTTCTGGTCCATACCATTGATTTGAGTCCCAGTTTCCTTCTCATCACTATTGGTTCCCTGTACATTTTCCTTTGTTTCTCTTAGCATAGCCTTCATTTCTTCATCTAGTTTTTGAATAAATTCAACCAATTCTGTGAGCGTCTTAATAACCAGTGTTTTGAACTGTGCATCTGTTAGGTTGGCTATCTCTTCCTCGCTTAGTTGTATTTTTTCTGGAGCTTTGAAGTGTTCTGTCATTTGGACCATTTTTTTGTTCATTTGTTTGTCTTGGCGCATCTGTTACTTTAAGGGGCGGAGCCTTAGGTGTTCACGGGGCGGGGTAATGCTGGTCGCTGCACTGTGACGCTGTACGTGGGGGAGGGGCTGAGAGGGAGCAATGGCGCCCGCCTCACTCTCCTCCGGCTTTCAATCTTTCACTCCGATACCCACAATCAAACTGGGCCACTCTGGTGTTGGTTCCCGAGTAGGTGGGCCTGTGCACACTCTAGGCCCCTGTGGGTCTCTCCAACAACCTCTCCCGTGAGGCTGGGAGTCTCTCCTGCTGCCGCCCCAACCCCCAGGGGCGCTTTCAATCAGAGGTTTGAGGCTTTATTTTCCCGGAGCTGGATCCCTGGGCTGAGCGGTCTGCTTCGCTGCCCGCCGTTCATCCGGTTTATCTGTGGGCAAATGTGGTGCCACAGGGTGCTACCCGCCACTCTGCCTGCCCCACTCTCCACCACTCTGAGTCCGGCCCTCTGGGTTTATCTGTGCAAATGTGGGGCCGCAGGGTCTGCTAGTGCTCGGACTGCCTGCACCATTTGTCCCACACTCTGCCAGTCTCAGTCCTGCCACAGCCACGCGAGTCCTCTCCACCCCAGTGCCTGTCTCCGCCCCTCCTACCAGTCTGGATGAATGTTTATTTTCTATTTTCTTGGTGTTGGTCCCCCTTGCTGTTCGATTTTCTGTCAGTTCTGGTTGTGCGAGGAGGCGCAGTGTGTCTACCTACGCCGCCATCTTGGTTCCTCCCCCCTTTAGAAACATTTTGAAACATAGACAGAAACAGATTTCTTTTGATAGATTTTTAGTGAAACTCCCTAAATCTGAGTATCCAACAGTGTTCAGTGAAGCCAAGAGACAAAAAACAGAAGAAATCCCTGAGAAATCACCTGAAATTGTCTTGGAAGAGGAACCCTACTCCAACAATCAACCCCTCTCCTCCCCTTACTCCTCCTCTACCTCATCACCACCCATTATGCCAGGAACTCCTCTCAGTACAGGTAAAGTGAAGTTAAATTTTATTTTATTTTTATGTAATTAATTGCTTTTTTAGCCATGTCTGTTTAGTTTTAAGGTTCTGTATTACAAAACAACTTCATCACTTAATATTAGCCCAGTAAAATGAGAAAGTTTGGGGGAACTTTCACTAATTATTTCTAATTACATTATTTCTTTTTAAAAAAAGATTTTATTTATTTTAGAGGGGAAGGGAGGGAGAAAGAGAGGGAGAGAAACATCAATGTGTGGTTGCTTCTTGTGCGCCCCCTACTGGGGACCTGACTTGGCCCACATCCCAGGCATGTGCCCTGACTGGGAATCGAACTGGCAACCTTTTGGTTCGCAGGCTGGTGCTCAATCTACTGAGCCACACCAGCCAGGGCCTAATTACATCATTTCTAATTGGAAAAATTTGTTCGGTACTCATCAGAAGTTCCAGAATGAATAACCAAGTACCAAGGTACCACTTGTAATGAGGCTTTTATCTGTAAACTGACACACACACATATACAATTTACCTTTCATAATCTTGTATTGCATAAAAATATAAATAGAACATCTTTTATAACCTCAGATGTAGGCTTACCTCATCCCTAAAGTTGCATAGTATTCCTTTGTACGGATGTACCATAATTTATTTAGCCAGTGAGACCTAGTACTAAGATTGTTCCCATTTTAGTGATGAGGAAACAGACTGAGGGAACTAGTTTGCTGAAGCCAGACAATGTTGAACTTAGTGTCCAAGATTCAGTGGAGGAGTGAGGCAGTGCAGGCCTAACCTGGCATGCCCTGGGGATGTGAACAGGTGGAGGCCAAGTGTGTTAGGGGTGGGTTCCATTGCTGTTGCTATTGTATTTCTTGGCCTGAGGCTTTCTGTTACCAGTCCTCTCTCCAACCAATCCTCCTCCCAACAGTTGAATGAGAGGATGTATGTTGGTGGCTCTCAAAAAGTAGTGTCCACAAAATCACCTGGACGTCTTGTCATGCGGGTGATTGGGCCCACCCCAGAGATTCTCACTCAGCAGATCTGGGCTGGGAGCTGAATTTCTGCATTTGTAACAAGTTCTCAGGAGATGCTGACACTACCAGTCCATGGCCCACCCTTCAAGTGTGTGAAGTGCCCTGTAAACTCTGAAGCCCATGCAAACTTGGGAGAATGTGAACTCTAAGTCTTTATTAAGCCCTTACTGAATGCCAGTCATGGTGATAGGTATTATGGGGGAAAAATAAACACAATGTGGAGGCCTCATTCAGAAAGACTTAAAGATTAGTTTGTGAAAACAACACTTGTGTCACAAGAACATAAATTTTCAGTGCAAGGAAGAGTGAGATAAGTGTCAAAGAAATGGTCTTTAATTAGAAACCAGTTCTAGGGGGGGAAAAACAGCACTCTACTTAGTGCAGACAGTAGGATTTTTGGCATCTACTTATTGAATATTAATTTTGATAAAACCTTGTCCCCACATTTTAGCAAGTGCCAGACTAACATTCTCTCCCAGAACTGATTGATGGCTGACTTGAACTTCTGCTTGCTGACCTGTCACTTAGCCAAGCCTGTGTTAAGAACCACATCATCATAAAGGGAGGCTGTCTTGGGTAGGTTCCTCAGAGGCGAGCTTAAGATGAAGATTCTTGTGTAAGTGATTTATTTTGGGAGGACTCTTGAGAAGAACCTGTGACAAGGTGAGCAAAGCAGAATAAGGCAGGGCAGAAGCAAAATAAGGTTGTGGTCTCAAAGATAGCCTCAGCCTGGGGCTCTGGAGCATGAAGGACAACTGAAGCTCTTCCACCTTGAGTCAGGGGCTGCCTTTTATAACCCAACATCAGTCAGTCATTGATGGTAGACTGCCCTTGGGGGGTGGGCAGCTCCCGTTGGCACTGGCACTTTCAGTGGGACCTTGCAGATCAATGGGCCCCTCCACTGTGGTTCAGTGGATTCCTGACCTTCTCCCATTTCCACTCAGATTCCCACAGTCTTTGTAAAAATACATTTTCCTCGTTTTATTTAGCAAGGAAGTATTTCCCACATATTCTAGGTTCTAGGTACTTGTGAGGTCCTTCTGGGACCTTAACTTCTCTGTTTCAGTCTACAGTGACATCGTTTGATAATGAAATGTGACCTGCTGGCTACAGGGAGAACCCTGGCACTTTCTCTCTGGAATCACACACCTGTCATTTAGCCAGTGTGAGACCAAATGGACTGTCTCTAGTCTACCTCCCTCCAACCCTACTCCACATTGCAGTTGAGAGAATCTCCAGTGAAGGAATTCTGATCACTTCACTCTCACATAAAATGTTTAAGGATGCTCTATCACCCTGTTTTGGTCTGTAAGATTCTTCATGCTCAGATATTTGCTACCTCGTCTCTCGCTGCTCCTGAAGCTTGAGGGATGCTGAAGTGTCTGCTCACCAGGGTTTTTGCATGACCACATCCTAGGTTATTGTAGTACACTGAGTAACGACCACCCAGAGGTACTAGTCCTACCTCCTGGAAACCGTTAATTTTACTTTATAAGGAAAAAGGGTCTTTGCGGATGTGATTGTTAAGGATCTTAAGATAGAAATGCTATCCCTGATTACCCAGGTGGGCCTTGAATGCAATCACAAGTGTTTTATAAAGACAGAAGCAGAGGGAAAGTTGACACATAGAGTCGAAGGTGCTGTGAAGGTGGAGGCAGAGATCCATTTGGCCACAAACCAGGAAATGCCTGCAGCCACCAGGAGCTGAAAGAGGCAAGAACAGATTCTCCCCTAGGGCCTCTATTGGGAGCATGGCTCTGCCAACACCTTGATTTCAGACTTCTAACCTTCAGAGCACGGAGAGAATAAAACTCTGTTGTTTTAAACCACCCACTTGTGGTAATTTCTTACAGCAGCCATAGACAACTAATACAGTTGTGACATTACCTCTTTCTGGAATTACCCAACCCCCTCCTCCTATAACAGATACTTCATCAGGATGATTCCTATATTTGCAGCTCACATGCCACCTGCTCCAGGTTAGCCTCCTAGATGTCCTCCCACCCTCTCCAGGTTCCAGTCTGAGTAGATGCTCCTCTTCAGTCTCCCACAGCTCCTCTCTCATTGCTTTTCCTCGTTGTTTTGTGTGACCATTTGTAGGTCAATCTCCATATTAAATTCAAAATCCCCACTTGCCTTATTCATTTTTGTATTTCCTGGGTTTGGCACAATGCTGAGTGCAAAGTGGCTTCTTGGTGAGTACTTGTTTCTTGCCATGAAGAGGAGGGAGATGCTGCTGTTTAGTGGCTAAAGAGGAGTTTTGGGGTCCTGTGAGGTCTCATATCTCTGACCAAAACCTGTGCTCCATGAGTGGGCAGCAGGTCCCTTGGCTGGGCCAGTTACATGCAGTCTTCTCCCCTGTGAACCTGCTTCTCAAGCCCTCTAGCTCAGCCAGCCTGGAAGCTTTCTGAGACCTCAGGCCTGAGGTACTCCCTTCAGCTTTGTGTCCATAGGGCCCATGTTTATTTTCTGCTCAGCTCTTTTTATATTCTCTTCCTCTCTCCTTCTCCTACCTCCCAAACAACAGTGACTCACAACCTCAAACACTGCTCCTTTTGCCTGTTATTTTTAGGAGCCACATGGTTTCCCTCATTATCGCCTTAGGGCTAGAACAGGAGTTGGTCTGCAGTGTTTTATTCCTTGGGGCAACTCTGGGGGACTCAAAGCAAGTGACAGTTCAATAAACTGGGGGTGGCGTTAGAGTTCTAGAAATCTGGCTGCTGAGGAAGTAAAGGCTAAACATGGAATTTGAAGAATAGGGATTCATGTTAGACAAAGGGATGATGCTAGAATTTTAAAATTCTTCTGCAAATTTGCTCCCCAGCTCAGACTTCCTGGACAACATTTGCAGCCAAGTTTAACAGTCCTTCCTAAAGTCTAACAGTTTTCTATTAGCCCCTAATAAGGAAGGTAGATAATTACTTTTTAAATAATAATTGTTATTATTATTATTTAATTAAATTTATTGGGGTGACATTGGTTAATAAGATCATATAGGTTTCAAGTGTACATTTTTTCTTCTTTTTAAACACTAGGTAGAAGGATTCCAAGGCAGGGGTGGTGGTGTGTTTTTTTCCCCTTTATTCTGTGAAGAAGCCACTGTAGTGTTGTAATTATGAAACCTGGGCTTTGGGGGAGGCTGAATAGTTTATTAACTGATTAAATTAGCTGAATTAGTTATTTATTGCTGCAGAGAAAGCTATCCCAAAGCCTAGCAGCTTAAAACAACAAGCATTTATTACCTCAAAAAGTTGCTGAGAACCAGGACACAGGAGAAATACATTCTGTCTCAGGGCCTCTCATGAAGTTGAGACAAAACGTAGGTTGGGCTGCCACATGCTGCAGAAGGGTCTGAGGATCTGTTTCCCAAAAGTCTTCTTTATATGCCCATTGGCTGGAGGCCTCAGTTTTTTTGTCACACAGACCTCTCTGTAGGGTGGCTTGAGTTTCCTTATGACACGGCAATTGGCTTCTCCAATGCAAGTGATCCAAGAGGAAAAAAGAAAGAAGCACACGGCTTTTGATAACCTAGTCTGAGAACTTACACACTCTCACTTCTGCCTTATTCTATTCTTAGGGGTGAGTCACTAACCCCACTCTTAAGGGGAAGAGAATTAAGCTTCACCTATTGGAGGGCATGCCAAAGAATTTGCAGATATATTTTAAACCACCAGGGTGGCTTTCCTTCAAATAGCTCCAGAGATGGCAAACAAATCATTGTTACCCTTTAGATAAAATATCACCTGGTATTTGAAAGTTCTGCTGAGAGGTTGTAAAAAGCTTGAAAGGCTTATGTCGTGATCATTGGAATAGTGAAAAAATAATAGCATTTAATAGTGAAAAATAAGACTTATCAGGATGGGTGAGAGGATATTCTGCTCTCTTAGGTAATAGAAGAAAGGATTTGGGAAGAGTAGGGGATACCATTGACATCAGTTTAGTACTTTCTGTTTAATATGTACAATATTAACTAGCTATCTCATTGTGCCCCTAGATTCAACAATCCAACAGCAATTATCACACAAAAATTTGCCTTCAAGGATGACACAGATGGAGCAGAGATATCCCAGCTAAGCTGCCACTGCCTCAGCCTAGCCCCACCCAGACAGAACCCCACTTGACTATAGATACATGAGTGAGTCCAGCAGAGATCAGCAGAACCACTTAGTCTCAGTCTGCTGAATCCTGCAGAAATGTGAGACATTAATATTTATTGTATGCCATTGAGCTTATGTGACTGTTTGTTATGCAGCAGGAGTAACTAATACAAGTCTAGGATGTCATGAAAGAGACAAACATAAAGGCAAATTTTGCAATGCCATATGATACATATCATCTTTGAAGATTGCATGGGATGCCCTGAGAAAAGTGAGAAGGATGTGCTTAAATCTACATCAGGGGGGTCAAGGAAGTCAAAGACTTCAGCTGATGCCTAAATGAAGTCCTGAGGATGAATAGGTGTTTACCAGAGTGGGGTGGAGACTGAAGTTGGGGTGGGGGAAGAATATCATTTTTAGATAACTGCAAATGTCTTAGTATACTAAGGAGCAATAAAAATGAATGGGCTCCAATTGTTGGCAGCCACTGGCTCATGGATAGCTTCACAAGTCCTGCTAAAAAGTTTGGTCTTTAACTTAAATATAACTACTAAAGGATTGAAGAGGCATCACGTGATCAGACTGATGGTTTTTTAAGGTCTGGGAGTGGTGCGGACCCAGGCAGGAATTGGGGAGGCTAGTCTCGAATCTGTGTTCTTCCAGATTTGGCCATGGGCAAGAAGGGATTAGAGGAGGGAGATAGTAAGAGGTGGTGCAGACAAGTCTTGGCAACCAATTCAGTGAGGGCATGATACCTGGCTTCAGTTGTGAGGCAGAAGAGTTTGGACAGGGGTGGTGGTAAGGATTTCCATGTGGGTCATGATGAGTCTGAAGTGCCTGTGGGTGAGCTGGAGAGAGGTGTTTAGTGGGCAGGCAGAAATGTGGTTTGGGGCCTGAGAAGAGGAGCCAGTATCAGGCATCTTGTTTGGGTCATTGTCTACATGGAAGCAGTGGCTGAAGCTACTATAGGCAAGAGTGGGTTTATATAGAGTAAGAAGCAAACCAAATTTAGTACCTCAGCGAAGCACAAACACATATAAGATGGGCAGAAGAAGAGAAAGTAAAGGAGACTAAGAAAGAAAGAAGAGGAAAGTGGTTTCACATAAAACAAGAAAGGGGTTTTGAAGTTGAAGGTTAACAGTATCAAGTATCCCAGAGAAGCTGGAGTACAGAGGACTGAAAAAGTGATCTGTTTGTTTAGTACCCAGGAACTATGATGAGTTAGTTTCATGGTGACTCGAGCAAGAGTTGACTCAAAGGTCAAGAAGGGTGAGAGATATATTGCATAGAGTAGACAAAAAAATGTAGACAAGAATGGTTACTAACTTCTTTGTCATAGAAGAACTATTCATGGTCTCTTGGACTCAGGTTTGCCTTCAGCCATAGATAGGTAGATAGTTTTGTGCAGGCTTAGCTTCACTTCAAGCAGACAGCATCTTGCCTCTAGTGTGTCCTTTGAATTTTCCCTTCTATCCAGGACTTTTCCAATGTCATGGTCACCCATGAGAACTTACTTAACACTGTACAAATGATTTGTGCCTAGTAGCTGCAGAATGCCACTTTGCTGTACTCCGGGAGGCATTTTTTCACACTAGGGTGGAATTGTGTGAACTATGCTCCTACTGACAACTTCAGTTTTCCCCTTAAAATATAAGGGAATGTCTTACCAAGAAAAGCAAGGAAAAGCATGGGGGGAGGGTTTTGTTTTTCTGTATTTAAAATGCTTCTATAGCTGAAGGGAGAACCAGATGAAAAGTTAGGAAATGTATTTTGTTGTCTTTTTAAAACTGTTTCAAACCCTATTGTTGAGGTATAACATATATCCAGAAAAATGCACATATATCATACCGCTCAGTGAATTTTCACCAACTGAATACATACATGCAGCCAGCACTCATATCAAGAAACAGGACATGACCAATGCCCCAGGGACTTCCCTTGTGTCCTGGTTAAGTCACTAACCCTTCACCTCAAGGATAACCACTATCCTAACTTCTAACACTATGGATTCATTTACCTGTTTTTGAACTTCATATGCAGGGTCTGGCATAAATAATGCCGTGTTTTATGACATAAAATTCTTTTATTACAAAATCATAAGCATGTAATTCTGTAACATAACAATATCACACTCAAGCACACCTATGACTTTCTAGGTGAAATGTTAAAATTGCTGCCCATCTCATGTGAGACATTTACATACCCTGACAACCACACTCAATGGTGTTACTTCTGCTGGACCCTGTACACTGAGTCACACAATACGTTCCTCTTTGTATTTGGCTTCTTTCATTCTACACTGAATTAGTAAGGTTTATGCATGTTGCTTCAGCTTGTAGTTGTGATATGCTCATTATTGCTGTAAGAATCCCATGTGTAAACAACCATAAGAGATTTTTTCATTCTATTGTCAATGGGCATTTGGGTAAATTCCAACTGGGGCTATTGTGAGTACTTCCGCTATGAACATTCTAGTACATATCTTTGGGTAAACAAAAGTACACATTTCTGTGGATAGATACCTAGAAATGGAACTGTTGAATCATAGTGGAAGCATATGTTTAGCTTTCCTAAATACTGCCAAATCATTTTTCAAAAGTGGTTGTATCATTTTTACACTTCCGTCTGCTGGGCATGAGAGTGCCCGTGGGACCACTGCTCTTTATTGACCCCAATCCAGGTATTTGCGTGAATATACCCTGTGTTCCCAAAGACCTCCTCTAGAGTTTGGGGTATATAGTCCAGGGTTAAAGGACAGAAAATTGAAGATGTTGACATGAGAGTGGAGGGTGTGCGTATCATGGCTCTTGGTAACATTGGGAAGTTGGACTTATAGAAAACTTACGAGAAGCAACTAGAAGTTTAGACAAGTTTGAAGGGCAAGCACAGAGATTTAAGAACGTGAGAGAATGGAAGTGTGAAATTTTTGGTCAGAGAATGAGTTTAAGGTCTCCGGACTTTGGGGCAATGTTGTATGGGTTGAGACTGAGGATGAGAGTAGCTTTGTGGTATAGATGCTTGTAATCAAGGTCACCATGATGATAGCCATGAAAATCAAGGCAGGTAGGGGGATCAAGGAACACAATTTCATCAGGAAGCTGAAATAGAAATAGCCTGGAAGTGGCAACAAGTAACTGAGTCCAAACAGGCCCCTGTCTTCCAATCCTTCAGCTACTGTTATTATTTGAAAGTTCCCTTTTATATTTTTTCTTGTTCCCCTTTAACTATGTCATTCTCTGCCCCCTTTCTCTTCTGAGTTATTTTGCCAGAATCTTTCAACCCTACCTTCTTTGGTGTCCCTTTTTCTTATGTTCCTCCTCATGCTAAAGCTTTTGGCTCTTAACCTCTGGGTCTTCAGAACTCAAAAACAAAAATAAAAAAATCCTTATTATTTTCTTTTGCCATCCAAAACTTTTGATCTGCTACCAATATTTGGAACTTTATTTTTCCTATCTGTTCTACAGTTTGTCCTTTCCATTGGTCCTCCAAATGATTTTAAAATAGTGGTTTTTAAAGATTTCATTTTTTGTCATTTTTGTATTTTCTTCTTTAGCCCTGAAAGGTCTTTCAAACAAAACCTCAGTTGAGACCTTATGTATGGAACAGGAAAATAGGACACTACTGTTATGAGGTGGATGGTGCCTTACAAGGTTGAGCAGAATGTAGCCTGCACAACTGTATGCAGTGCACATCAGATGCTTTTTAAACATGCCTTCAAATTCTTGTGTCCCTATCTCTGTTTCCAGCCACAGTAGTGGCGACCAGTTTCATGTAGACTCAACCAGCCTTATACAAATACAAACAGACAGTGCCTGCCTCAATCCCATCTCTCACTTCTGCCCAGGGCTTCTTTGATCCACTAGTACAGGACATCCTTGAAAAGAACTCTTTGAAATTCACGCACACAACCCAGAAGTACAGAGAGTTACCACCCTGTCCTGTTGGTAACTTTGACCAAAGGAACATGGAAGTGGGTGGGTGAATCTCCCCTTCTTGTTCCAGAAAGATGGTCCTAATGTGTATTTCATAAGGATTCTCAGCTGTCCCACAGGAATCAAACACCCAGATGCCTGTAGCATTGATTAATTCCATAATGCATTCCTGCATTGGTTCTCCTCCCTTCTCCACTTCACTCTTCCATCCCTTCTTTCTGTTCCCTGGAATCACACTTCCAGATAAAGTACTTAGACTTATGCCTTTATCTCAGGCTTTGTTCTCTGAGAGTCAGGCTGTGACATCCCCTAATTCAGCCCCTGGGGGTAAAATCATTGCTCTGGAATAAAATTATGTTGAGATAATTCAGATATCTTGAGCTGAGCAGGCTATTTGAATTTCAGCTGCATAGATGGAAGTTCAGTGGGCAGAAATTCAAATGGACCATTGTCATGTTCAAATCAATATGTATGGAAAACAAAGTAGACTTTTAGCGGAGAGGTATAAAAGCTCTAGCCCCTTGGAGAATCTATTTGGCCTAGTTTGGAGTTTTGCCTTTTATAACAGATAACAGTATGGGTTTAGGTCTCCAGGGCTTTCTATCTCCACAGCCTCTGAAAGTTTAAAAACACACACCATTAGCACTTGCCTCATCTTTCCTAAACTGGCGGTTGTCACGGTTCCCTAAAAGAAGTAAGACAGTGCCTTGGAAGACAGCAGTCACCTCCCACACCCCCACTCCCCCAGATACCCAAGATACATCTTGTGTATACTTAAGCTGTCTCTGACACACATAATTTCTTTTTCATCCTGAGTAATCAGTCTTTTTTATCCTCTTAGCAAAGAGAACAGTATATTTTTGTACAGAAAAGATTGGAAGGAAAGGAAAATAAAAGCCCCCCACTCACTCCCTGAAATTTTAGGGTAAATTCCCAGGAAATAGCAACAAAAAAAATATGGCGGGGAAAAACCACAGAAGTTTTTAGAATAAGGGTATTTGTCAAGTGCTGGTTGAAGATCTAGTTCTATTTTGAACATTTTGAAATGTTTTTTTCAAGGTTTGTTGTTTTGGTGTTAATGATGGTGCTGAAATCCTATTGCTTTGAATAGGAGGGATTTGTTTTACTATTTCAGGATTAAGGTCAATCTAATGGACAGGCTGCCACATCCTGTCAGCAGTCCCCAGTCCTGTAGTCACCCTGCTCATGCTTCTCAAATCCTCTCTTGGGATGCTAGCCAGCTGAGCCCTACAGTTTTTCTTTTGAATACTACTGAAATGGGAGAATGTTAACATGTGCCATTCTAAGACACACAGAGGGTTCACCCTAACCTTTTGTCCCTGCACAAGATTCAAAGCACACAGAAGAGAGAATTCTATAGGCGTCTTCGAGGCTGAGATAGATTATCATACATAGTTACCTAGCTATTAATAAAGAAAGGTAGGAAAGGGAATAGGATACTGTTGAGCATAATCAAGCAGAGAGCATAAGCAGACTTATGCTACATACAGCTTCACTCACTCCAGGGGAATCACAGCATTGCCCTGCCAAGGATTAACCTCCTCCCTTCTTGCTCCAGTACTGGATTGTTGTGGGGAGCAGAGGGAGGTAAGTACATGTGCAATAGAAATCAAAAGGGTGTAGTCAGAGGTGCTTGACCCTAGAGGCCAGTCAGTTTAACCTGGGAAAGGGATCAATTGACTAGGGCATGGATCCCTCATAAGCCCAGGAAAGCTGGGGAACTTGATTGGTTATTTTGAAAAAGCTCCTGGTCTTTTCCAGGCCCAAGATAATACAACTCAGCTTCACAAAGAAGCTCTCTCTTTCTCTTATGCTCAGAAACATGCATTGCCCTGTTCCTTCCCATGTTCTGTTCGTAGTGACCATTTGGATATAGCAGCCACAGGGGCTATAAATGCAGGCTCCAGGTGGGAGCCTGAATATAGCAGTGCAGCTGGGAACAGTGCTAAGCTACCTGGGTAGGGACTGAGACTGCTGAGCAGTCTCCAAAGGACTAAGGCTCCAAAGGACTAAGATTTAACATGAAACGGAACTGTGGACACTGGCCTTTGTTTTGGCCTTGCTGAAGACACGGTTGTACTTTGTCCAATGAAGGACAGGCAGAGATGGAACACAGAGGGGCAGCTCTCTATTTCCACCCAAATAAATCTTACCATACCACAATCTCCCATGCATGGGTCCATGAAATGCTTTTTTTGTGATCCTTTGAAAGAGCCCCACTTCCACTAGCAACAGATTGTAAATAGAGTCATATTATTCACCCCGTTGGTATCCACATCTTTTATAGTATGACTTTGAAGCTTTTCCCAACATAGGTGGAGAGAATATCTCTATCTCTTGAGTCTGAACTAGTCTTGTCACTTGCTTTTGCCAACCGAATGTGGTAAAAGCAATGAGCTTAGAGGAAGTTTTTCATGCTCCTACTCTATTTCTTGGAATTTTTCTGACTTTGCCATGAGACTAAATTTTGGTTGGACCACTTGAGAATAAGAGACCACAGAGAGAAGAAGTAAGGCACATCAGCCAATAGCTGGCCAACTCCCATGGCTAAGCTGCTGAGCTGATGTGCTGTTGACTATGTAACATGAGGCACTTTGCAAAGGCCAGAAGAACTGCCAACCAAGCCCAGCTCAAAATACCAAGCTGCAGAACTGCAAGCTAAATAAACATTCATTGTTTTAAGTCACCATGTTTTGGGGTGGTTTGTTTCATAGCTATAGCTATTACAGAAGTTTCATAGCCTCCACCATATTTCTTGAATCATTTGCCTGGTTTGCCTTATTACCATTAACAATATCGGCAGAAATGAAAACAATATTAATATTAGGATAGAACTGTAGAGTTCTACAACTCATTTGGTTCTCACAATAACAGCTAGAGAATAATTTCTACTTTAGATGTGATCAACAGCAGGGACAGTTAATATCCTTGACTTTTATGGCATTTGTGTAAAGGTCAGAGAGACTGAACTGTAATAGTGAAAAATTCAGCACACCAGCTGCTACAGTTTGGTACATGGAGATACTTGGACAGTTGATTGGTAGAATTAACAGAAGAGTGAAACATATTTGATGTGGAAATATATTCACATAAACTTGAGATGAAGTTCAGTGTGTAAACTGTGCATACATACATGCAACGAAAGAATTCTCTAATTAGAAGTGGCAAGGGAGGGAGACCTGTTTCTGTCTCTGATGGTGTTGTGTTTTCTTTCACTTAATTAATTACTAATTTATTTTTACTCTTTTAATTGAGTTTATTGGGGTGACATTGGTTAATAAAATTAATAGGTTTCAGGCATACAATCCTATAATACATTATCTGTATGTTGTATGTGTGTTCACCACCTCAAGTCAAGTCTCCTTTCATCACCATTTATTCTCCCTTTATCCTCTTCTACCTCCCCCCACCCTTTTCCCTCTGGTGATCACCATACTGGTGTCTGTGTCTATGAGGTTTCCTTTTCTTAATCCCTTCACCTTTTTCACTCAGCTCTGCAGCCTCCACTCTGACAGCTGTCTGTCTGTTTTCTGTATCTATAAGTCTGTTTCCATTTTGTTTATTTTGTTCATTACATTCCACATGGAAGTAAAATCATATGGTACTTGTCTTTCTATGGCTGGCTTATTTGGCTTAGCATAGGGCTCTTCAGGTCCATCCATACTGTCTCATAGGGTAAGATTTCCTTCTTTTTTATGGCCAAGTAGTATTTCAGTCTGTAAATGTACCACAGCTTCTTTATCTACTCATCTACTGAGGCACTTGGGCTGCTTCCAAATCCTAGTTTATATAAATAACACTGCAATGAGCATAGGGGCACATATATTTTTTGAATTAGTGTTTGTTTCTTTTTTTGGATACATTCCTAGAAGTGGAATTGCTTGGTCATGTTTTCTTTCACTTTAATTGTCATGTTTGTGGCATATAAGATTTACAAAGCATTTAATGAACATTAGTCGATATTCTTAACCATTCAGTGAAATAGGCAAGACAAGCATCATTATATCCCTTTTGTTTAGACATACACAGACTAAGCCTTAGGAGAGTCTGAAGATTCTCTTTCCATAGCACCTTGATGCTACCCTTTAGTTCATAACTTTGTGGGAGGCAGCAAATTGCCTTTTCATTCCTCCAGTCCTTGTTAGCGGAGGGTATGGTGGTGCATGGGTGCAGAAGCTGGATTTCACAGATGAAGAACAATGTGCTAAGGCAATAGTTGGTATTGCTTTGCATGCAGCTCCTTGCTCACTGCTGATGAATACCAGTTTTTTTTTAATTTTTATTTATTGATTTGAGAGAGAGAGAGAAACAGAGAGAGATAAATATTGATTTGTTGTTCCACTTCTTTAGGCATTCATTGGTTGCTTCCTGTATGTGCTCTGACTAGGGATCAAACCTGCACCCTTGGCGTATCAGGACGATGCTCTAACCAACTGAGCTATCAAGCCAGGGCTAGAATGCCAGTTTTTAAATGCAGGTTGTAAGAAGTAAGGGGCATTTCATTGATGATGGGTGGGTCCAAAGAATACTTGGAAATAGGTGGAAGGCAACACCTATAGGAATTTCTGTATGGCAGTGTTTGGGGGGAGATTCTCAGAAGCTGGCATGTATCTCATGAGAAAGTATTGCCTGAGGTAAGGCTTCCCCAGAAGCAGATCCTGAAACAAGGATTTGGGGCAAGTAGAATATTTGAGAAGAGATTCTAGGAAACACAAGTTGTGAGGTGGGAAAGAGACAGATAAGAAAGTCATGAAAGAGTGATAATCATGAGGCAAGTTATCATGCGAGGAACTGGGATTGTTTCTGCAGGGACATCTCTGAGAGATAATATAGAACACACACCTAGACCTATCCCAACCTGGGTCCAAGGAAACTGGGTATCCACTCACCCATCCCCATCCATCCTGCTTGAGGGCTGCTTCCAGGGGCATTAAAACTTTAACATTTCTGGTGTTTCCTGCCCCAAGGCAGAGAATTACAGTTCTTCACTGCAACAGCCTTTTGTGAGTAGGGGAAATTGCTCAGAGGATGTAGGCTGGGCACCATCAATGTCCAGTAGAAGAATTATGGGCCACATTTTTCTGAGTTGCTTGTGGAAATAAGATCATGAACTCAAAGCAGTAAACCCCTTATGATAAGAGCCTGGAGGAGCTAAGGATGGCTGTAAGGGTGGGGTGGGGTGGGGGAGACATCAGCTGGTTGCACCCTGCCTGGGACTGGAACTCTAAAATTCTAGAATGTTAGATAGTTATCCTGGACATAGCCATGGGTACTATGGTTAAATGACTTATTTATAGTTTACTTTTCCTTAGCTTCTTTGTTTCCCAAAGCCTCCTACATTATAGAAGATTGATTTGAGTTTCTAAAACCTAGATAGAGAACCTGGGGTATGTGACTCACCTACTTGAAGGTAAATTACTAAGTTGATGATTGTACAAAAAACATATAGAGGAAGAATTCCTAAATTTTAGACCATAAAGTTAACACTTCCAACTCTTCTAAGAAAATTTGACTTGATATCCGTCCCTTGCATACTGTTTTATCTTCTGAATTTGCCTCCTTGCTTGAGCCAAGGATTTTGCAAGTCTTTTTTGAACAATAGTGGAAACACTTTAAACTAGTGTTGACTGAGTTGCAGAGGAGGTACTCCAGGATTACAAAGTGAAAAGATATAGGTAGTTTGTACATTTATTTCATTAATCCTGGCCCATCTTTCCCAAATGGGTTTACCCTGGGCATATCATTTTAGTTATTCTAAAACTTGAAGTCTCTGCTTAAACTTACCTTATCTGTGAGGCCTTCTATTTTTATTTTTTTAAAGATTTTATTTTTAGAGAGAGGGTAAGGGAGGGAGAGAGAGTGGTAGAGAAATTTCAATGTGCAAGAGAAACATTGATGGGTTGCCTCCTGCATGCCCGCAACCGGGGACTAGCCCACAACCCAGGCATGTGCCCTGATTGGGAACTGAACTAGTGACCCTTTGGTTCATGGGACCACACCCAACCCACTAAACCACACCAGTCAGGGCTCTGTCACTCTGTTTTAAAGTAACACTCTCTTTCCTATCTCCTGCACTCTTTCCCCTTCATTGTTTTGCATTTCTCTCTGGCACTTACCATCTGATATACTTTATATTTTCCTTGCTGGTTTATCTATCTCTCTCCAGCTTGAGTGTAAGTTCAGTGAGTGTAGGGAATTTTCTACTTTTCCCCCTCTCTGCTCTGCTCTCAATACTTAGGACCTGGCATGGAAGCCCAGTAAATATTTTACGAATGAATAAATAAATGATGAAAGGCAGGTTCACCAAGAACTCCTTCTAAGAAATCCAATATATTTGTCTTTGCTGTTCTTTGTGAAGCCAAATATCTCCTGCAGTTTCTGGTTGAATCGAGGGAGGCACCATCCTGAATTTATTTTCCAGACCTCTCTATAGCTTTGGAGTCACACACATCCTGCCGATATCACTTACTAGCTGGGAGATCTTGTTTAAATAAGCTATTAATTTCTTCCTCTGAAAAATGGGCTAATAATGCCTATTTTGTAGAGTTTTTAAGGGGCTTTAATGAGTCTACATAAATAAGGCACTTAACACAGGACCTGGCATGTACTGAATGATAACAAAGTATGGATTTTCTTCCCTTTTTCTTAATTTCCAGTGTAATCATCCAATTGATGACAAAGCAGTGACACAAACATTGGGGAAAGTTGGTCAAATCAGATGCTGAGGGAGGATGAGGAGGAATAATAGAACCTAGAAATAGAGAGGCAGACCAAGGGGGCTTTCCGTTGCTAGGATCCAGGACCGCCTTTCACCTTCTGTCTGGCCTGTCTTTTGTAGAAGGCTCATGGAAGAGGGAGGCAGAAGATTTAGCCTTGACAGGGTTCCTCCTTACCACAATCATTATATTTCTAATGTACTTCCTGAGTTGGCACATTACCCAGAGCTAATTCATCCCCAGGGAATATGTTCTCCTTTAGCCAAAAGCAATTGATTGCATTAGAGCTGAGGTTGAATAAACTCAGTTATCAAAGAAATATGCTTCAGAGTGAACTATGTGATGGACCTTAAAGCAAAATGCCCATATCTTACCTTTCATGTATCCGGTGTGGGTTTTTAATTACTCAGACAATTTGGAAACATACTCACTCACCTGACTGAGAACAGATGGAATTTGGAACAGAGTTTTCTAACATGGCCCCATATGTTGCCCCCTTAGCAGCTTTGACACATGAAGTATACTTATTCACTTTCTATGTCTTTCAGCATCTTCTGTAGGGAATAGATGTGTTATGGCTGTCTCTTAGAATAACTTTCCTGAGCATCTAGTGTATCTCTAGAACCTGTTGTGAGGCTTGGAAAGAAGGTGATGAGTTTGTCTTCACTGCTTTCATTTCTTAACTGTTCTCACAAAATCTTCAGAGCTTCTGGTGAAATGATCTGCAGCCAACCAGAGCATCCAGAATAAATTAATTTGATTGCTATTATGGAATAGGAGAGGCAGAGAGGTGGTTGAGGTGAGGGTGGTGATGGTGGTAATGGTGGTGGCTGGTGAAGGTGGTAGAGAAGGCAGAGGTGGAGGCAATGGTGGTGATGGCAATGGTAATGGAGGTGCTAAATGTCATTGGGAAGGTAGCAGTGATAATGGTGGAGGTGCTAGTTAAGATGGTGGAGAGGTGGCAGAGGAAGAAGGAGGGTGAAATTGAGGCAGTGGTTACGATGGAGATAGAGGTGGCACAGGTAATAGTGAAGGTGATGGTGGTAGAAGTGTAGGTGGTCGAGGCAATAATGGTGGAAAAATAGCGATGTTAACAGAATTGAAAACACATGTCCACACAAAAACTTATACATGAGTGTTCATAGAAGCATAACTCATAATAGCCAAAAAGTGAAAACAATCCCAATGTCCATCAATGGCTGAATGGATAAACACAGTATGTTTTCCATATAATATTATTTGGCCATGAAAAGGAATGAAGCTCTGTTATATGTTACAACATGGATGAACATTGAAAACATTATGCTAAATAAAAGAAGCCAGCCATGGAAGATTACATGTTGTCTAATTCCATTCATGTGACATGTTCAAAACAGGCAAATATATAGAGACAGAACATAAATTAGTGGCTGCCTATGGATGGGACTAACTGCTAGTAGGTATCAGGTTTCTTTTTGGGGCGACAATATTCTAAAATTAGACTGCACAACTCTGAATATGCTATAAACCATTGAATTCTATATTTTAAATAAGTGATTTGTACGATATGTCAGCAAGAAGTTACAAAGTTGGGGCAGTGGTGGTGATGGTTGCAGAGGGCACAGCTTTGGTGGGGATGTACCGGGAAGCGGAAGGAAAAGTAAGGGTAGATTGACAACTGACATATCTGAATTTATTTAGGGCCATGTCTGAGCACCACAGATTTTTTTCCCCACGTCTTCTGGAAAACTATGTATCTTCCCACAGCCAACACTCAACCTACACATGAGTATTTTTGAAACAGATTGTAAAAATCAAGCCAAATTTCAACTGCCACTGGAGTTCTGTCTAAGAGACACCTTTGTTTTTTCCATATGGTGCCCTCAGCACACAGAATTGGCTTCTTAAGGGCAATGGGACTGAGTGACCAGGCTTTCCTTTCTTGTGTGAGTGCAAAATCAGATGGGGTGCGTGAAGAAGTTAAAGCAGACATCTGGTGTCTATAATTTTTAATAATTTTAAACTAGCTACAAAATGTCAATCACTTCACAAACTGACAGAGGAGACAGGAGGAATTTAATATTACATGCTGTAATGATAGTTATCTCACAGTTTATCTATATTTCATTCATTTATATTATTTTTTAAAGGTTGCTTTATCAGCTACTAAACATCTCAGCAATTTGGTGTGCATAGCTCTAGATTAAGCAACAGAGAATTGAACTGATAACAAACCACAGGGAAAATGGTGATTAGTAAGAGTCGGCCTTATAAAATTTACATCTCCACACTGTTTCACAGCAAGATAGCTTTCTCCAAAACACAGCCTTCAAAAGCAGCAAACAAACCCTATATTACATCCATTTGACATAATTTCAGCCAAACGTTGATTTTGCTGAAAATGATTAAATGGTGAGTGTGTCAAATTCATCTTTTTTTAAAATTCTTTTTTTAAAAAAAGGATGATTATGATTAATAAGTCTATATATTGACAGAAAGAAAATGACACTACTGCAGTTTTGCTGGTATAACTTAATCTTGACAGTGTCGCAATACTGAGCATGCTTTGTTGTTCTGTTGGTGCTGTTGTTGCTTGTGTGTGTGTGTGTGTGTGTGTTTTCTCATCAGTATGCTACTGTCATGGAAAGATTTTGTTTAAGTAGGAATCTAAAAATCTATTTAGTTCTCATGCATAAATGCATAAATCACATCACTTTTAGTGCAATGCCTGTTATTAATTCCACATTGTCTAATCATGAAATCATAGGTGACAGCCATGAGGAACCAAAGACAGCAAATTTTGAGAGTTTCAGAGCCTGACACCCAAAGAAAGGACTGTGGCAGTAGCTCTGTGGAATGTCACAGTTTTACAAGAACAATACTGTGATTGAAAGAATCAACAGCACATTGAGCATTCCTAAATTGTTGTCATTCAGCAAACGCCACTGAGGAGAGAAAAGGAAAAATGAAAACCAAGACATCTTATGTAGGGAGTTAGAGCCACCAAATGACTACTATATACAACCTTTGGAAAGAAAGAGACCCAGAAAGAACAAAAGACATAATATTTTTGGGAAACTGATGGACGACACAAGACAACATTCACAATGAGGGTGGACTGATGTGTGTGTGTGCAGACCTACTAGGTAATACCATGAGAAAAGCATGAAGGCGCTGTCTTGCTTGACAGCATTTGGAAGAGAACACAGGTGGGCACATTTAACCACTCCCCAGCATCTTTGTTGCACGTTGGTTGGCCTCATCAATTCTGGTTTTGTTGGAATCAGCCTAGGAAAGGAGAAAGAAAACAGAATCCAGGTTACCCATTAACATTTCATTCATCCCTGTGGGTCCAATTCAAATGCACCCTTTTGGATGAAGGCATGTTGCAACTTTGCCAGAGTTGACCATCTCTTCTCTGTGTTTCGACTATATGTAGACGTGACCATAGGAACTTGATCTTAGTTCTCATGACTACTTTCCCCACCAGAGAGTGTCCTTTGGGGACAGAGTTATATCGTTTATATTTCTCTCCTGAAATGACACCTAATGACTTCTATGGTAGGCTCCCACATATGTTGTGTTGAGTTGAATTATGACTACGTACATAGTTGGTTTCAAATCATGGATAACTTATTAGTAGTGTTACTTTGAGTAAATTACTTAACATCAAGGGGCCTCAGCTGTCTCATCTGTGAGCTGGGGGCAATAGAGAGTACTGCCAATAAGCATCAGTGTATACTCTGTTTCATTCATTCAGCTTTGGTAACAGCAAGATAGACATCAACTATGAAGTGTATACTGTTATTAGCTCCCCTTTCCAAGTGAGAAAACCTATAAGAGAGGATTTGGGCAATTTGTCTAAAGTCATAGTACTAATAAGTGGGGACACCAGAGTCAGAAGACAAGCAGCCTGGAGTCAGAGTCCACACTGCTAATTATTATGTTAATCATTTTACCTCTTAGATTTGCTGTGAGGAGGAAATGCATTTATACACACAATGTGCTTAGAATAATGTTTTGCAAAAATTAAGTGTTCAATATATCTTATCTTGCAATTATTGTTAGGTGAAAATTTGGCTTGCTTTTGGGGATGTTTAATTATTTTACAGCCCCATTCTGAAGACCCACTTCTACGAGTTTGAAAACTGGCTTGTTTTAACATGAGCACATTTACCATATTTTCATGCCTTGATTGATGTCCTCACTGCTTGAGTTACCTTTTGTTATATATAGAGCATGAAACCCAGGGCTGCTACCAAGATAGACCTTTAACCCCCAGAAAATAAACTGTTCCTAATATCACTGAGAAACATATGAGTCAGCAAGTAGAGGCAAAGATTAAACATTCTAGGAAAATGGAACTGTCTTTCTGTCAAACAGTATTATTCAATGATTGCTGATTTTGCATCTACTACTGTGCTTGGTACATTCCAATCTCTATCAAGTTGGGTCTTCTATATTCAGTTTAATTGTGAATTCCCAGGACCTGAGAGTTATCCATATTCGAATAGAAGTTTGCCAAGTGGAAACAGAAATATTTCTAGATTATTCATAATTCTAAATTATCTGGCAATAGTTTCCTACCATCTGTTTGGATTATCAAGAGTTGACTTTCAAAACAAGTCAGGGAGAGCATTAAATTTCCTTGATTATTTTAATCCATAGACTCATATTTTTGATCTTGGGTTCCTAATTTGGAAAATGATATTCTTTTCAATTTTACTTAGCTTTTTAAAAATCCTCATCCTAGGACATTTTGTTCATTGCTTTTTAGAGAGGGAGGGAGGGAGAGAGAAAGAGAGAGAAAAATATTGATATGAGAGAGAAGTATCAAGTGTGTATGAGCCCCAGGGATCAAACCCACAACCTCGCTATGTACCCTGACAGGTAATTGAACCCATGAGTTTTTGGCCTATGGGACAATGGCCAAACAAACTGAGCCACACCTGCAAGGGCAATTTTTCTTGGCTTTTAAATCTTCCTTCTTCAGCTACAATTCCTATCCGAAATAATGACATGTTGGTGCAAAGAAAAATTACAGGCTTAGACCAATGTGAAATGTTCCTGCAGATTGAATTATGCTATTTTCCCAGACTGACAAAAGCTCAAATGAAAAAAAAAACACCTAGCCATTTCAAAATGAATGACATTTTTAGAGGCAAATGTTCTAGGACCTCCTACATTAAGAATGCATTAGTGACCTCCACATGGTGGAGCAAGAGGATATTTTAAAGGAGAGTATGAGGTTTCTCTGGACATCTTCAAAGGATCTGGGAGGAGCTGAAACAGACCCTAGTTCACTGAGCATCTGTGCTTTCCACCTAAATTCTTTCTGAAGCGTATCAGAATTCCAACCCATACAATATCTGACACAAAGGTACCCCACCTTTATTATTGGTATAACAGAAGTAGTACCTTTTAGAAAAAAATCCTGAGATAATCTCCTTTTAGATGTCTTCCTGGTATTTGGAGAATGCTTCTGTATTTATTCTATTTGTAGGCTTTAGGACTGTATTTATGGAGTGCATCTCATCCCACTTCTCATATTTCTCTTTAGAGGATCCTGAACTTGATGGCATACCCAAGATATGCTAAGATTTGTCCTTGTGGGAAGGCCAAGATGCCCACTGGAAAGCCAGTAAGAGAGCTAGAAGGAGCCAGTTAGCCCACCCCTCTGAACATGCTGGAAGTCTCGAATTCAGACCATGGCAGGTGGTATTTAGGCCACAGCTCAGACTCCCAGAAGTAGAGGCTCATTATTCACCATGGCAGCCAGTTCTGATCCCAGGTTTGAACTATTCTCTTATTGTCTTTTAAATGAGAAAACCAGGTCATGAAGCTGGTGCAGGAAACCCTGTTGGAATCAAGCTCTTAGTTTTAAAATGCCATGTTTCCTTGTTGGTAGGAGAATCTGAGGATTGCTAAAGCTTCAGCCTCACTGTATTCTACTGTGCGTGTGGCATCTGCCCCTGACAAATTTAAATTGAAGTTTGAACATCACTAAGTTATTTCCTTATCAACAGTTCCCATAGATATCTGATGTGAACTTGCCCCATTTTAGTTTTATGAAACAATGGTACCTTTTTAACCTTAGAAAAAATATATGTGGTGTGGGCAAAAGTAGGTTTACAGTTATGAGTATACAAAACATTTTATTCTTGTATTATTATTAATTATTATATTATTGTCCATACAAACAACTGTAAATGTACTTTTACCCATCTGTATATATAAATATCTTAATTAGAAAGCAAGGGTTTTTAAAGGGCAAAGTCATTTCTTGACAGTCTATGGGCATATATTGAAAATTTCATTGTTTTAACCCCCCAAAACTTTATTATTAATCAAAGTGATGAGAAAGCATCATTACTGATGGAATTAGCTGAAAGTTGTTGTTGGGGTCATGGCAGCATATGAGAGAAACACCAGAAAATTCTCTTTCCTCCTACTGTGTGATTTTGATTTAGTATTAGGCATGTGGGAGACTGTGAACACCATTTCCTATGATCAGAAGTGAGAACATACATGAGAAGGTGAAAGTCTGTTAATTGTGAGGCCCACATAACATGCATTGAGGGCAATGCTGGGATGAAATGGGTCCTCACTAAATCACGTCCAGACTGTAATTATGGGGGGAGAAAAAGCTAATTATTCAAAGGCAGTTAGACCCCTTCCCACTCCTTAAACAACTCAGTGTTCAAGGAATGATACCAACCATAATGGCTATTTCCCATTCTGACTTTTGATTAAACCATATAGCTGCATATGTCTTTGTCCTTGTAGTAAATTGGGCCCAGAATGAAAGGTTTTCCCTAAAGAAGACAGCTAGAATTGCAAAGTGGCAGAATTAAAGTGCCACTTGCCTTTCCAGGAACAATTTTTCTTGCCTAAAGTCCAACTCTATCAATAAAGGTTGACCCCTCTCTCTTAGTAAAATTTCTCCTCCAGAACTCTTATTGAGTTAGAGATACATTATCTCCCTACATCTTTGAGTAAATTGGGTCCATTAATAGAAAATGGCTACTTGTTTTTTCAAATCATTTTTCTGTTGGAAGGTAGTTCAGCAATTATTTCTTAGTTCATTTTTCTTGGCTGTAATGGGTTAGGTCAGTTTGTGTTGGCTCCAGTGCTTTTTAAAACTCTCGATATCATTCTAAAATCCATTGATTTGCTCAGCTTTAAAAGCTTTAGAATATCAAAGGCTCTAAACAATGGTAAGTATGTCATGACTTGTAAAAGTAAGCAAAGCACAACCATTTTGCCAACCAACACTGACATTTGTGTAGCTCAATATTGATCAGGTAAAATATTAAGCAATCAGATACTTTTAATATGGAGCCCATACAACACAATAGGGCAAAGTGTTCCCTTTACGTCTGCTTATTGCTTTTTCACATCAGTGGAGACTGCTTGGGTACAAGAAACTGAGTATTTAGCCTTATGACTCAAGAGATCTCAAAAACATCCTTCTTTGTTCACCAAACTAGAGTAAATTGTTAAAAGGAGATTCAGGATCTCAGGCTCAAAACTTCAGTATCTCCCAGGGAACAAACTCACACATGATAAGCTTAGTCACCTAGAATTGATCACAGATGCACAGTTATCATTAAATTTATAATGTGTCTATTGTTTCCTTTAGTCATTTGGACCTTTGAAGATATTGTAAGTAGGAGTCAAGACTACTGATTGGTGAGGGGTGGAATACAAGGACATAGAAACTATGTCAGATTTATATAATGTGGAATGTTAGGTTTTGGTGTCCCAAATTTTTTAATAAAAGCTTTCCAGTGCTCCTTTCTCTTCCTTTCTAATCTCAAGCCACCAAACCCACCCCTCCCCATTCCACTCTCACCACTCTTCCTATGCCTCTTGGTGACACTATGAACTCAGTCTTGGAGTCACATCTTGTGCCCTCGTGTGAACTCAACCTTATGTCACATTATGTTCCTTACTTTGAAATCTTGATATGTGTATTGTTGGACCAGAAATGGAATCTGGGCCTTTTTGAACTATCATTAAAGCTTTGGCATTTATAAAAATCAAAGCTTATATTCATCTTCTGGTTAAACTAAAATAACTATTATTTCCCCCATTTCCTGATTTTTATTTCTAAATCATATCCACTTGACAAGGTCCAAACCATCCTTCAAGACTCAGTTCAAATTCAACTCTTTCTTGTTTTTTAGATTTTCCCACCCCTCGACCCTTAAAATCTTTCCTTATCTAACCTACTTAGCATTTTATGCGTGGCTGTCTCAGTGGATTACATTTTCTGTGGTAATAAATTCATCTGGAAGCTAACAACCTCCCCTAGGCTGAGAGTTTCTAGGCAGCAGGAATAGTATCTTTCTCATCTTTACATGTTCTGTGATGCTTAGCACAATGCCTGAAATAGAGGTGCCCCTGAGGAATATCTGCTAGATTAAATTCTATCCTCTAGTTATTTACCTGTTGCTGAATTTTTATCTTGGGGTAGATGAAAATTTTCTGTCTACCGTTGTGCCTGAATCCACTGCCATAGTGTGAGGGTCTCCTTATGCCCTTCACACTTTCTCAGTGATTACTTCAGAGGAAGAATGAACAATGGAAATGTGCTGACGGCCACGTGCTCACCTTCTCCATGATCCTGTCGATCTGGCGGTTCTGTGTATCAATCTCATTGCCCATATCCAGGGCCATGTGACGGAGGTTTCCAATGATGCCGCTCACCTGCTCCAGGTTTTCATCCATTTCATTTTCTCGGGCATCATTTGTTACCCTGGGAAACAAACAGCAATTTTTCATGGATAAAAGTTGAGAGAAAAATTGAACGCCAAGGATCCAAAACTTAGGAAAAAAAATTCTGTAGACCTCTAGGCATTAATGTTATCCATCTGAAATCTCCATTCAATGGGAGGGCAATTTGTAGCTTGTATACATTAGGAAATAATTTTTATTTGTTTTCCTTAATTTTATTAGAAAATTATTTTTATAATGCATTTTGAATCCTTGAATTTCTATTTTAAAAGAATTTCTATTATTAAATTGATTAATTTATTTACCTCTGTCACTTCTGCCAGCATATCATTTTGTCCCTTTAAATGTTTATCCCAATTTTCACTTTTTAAGAATAAAATTATTTTAGTTGGGAGGGTTCCAGGTCAGAAAATGAAGATGGAGCTAGTTAGGAACTATGTTTTTCTTTCTGAATTGTCAACCAAAATCTCCAAGAGCCAAATTCAGAATGAAAGAAAAAGCCATTGTGCTAAGGCAGAGCATGCCTCTGCTCCCTTCTTTCCCGTTGGGGAGCAATGTCCATGGGAAGAGTAATGATAATTTCAATCTGCCTCCTAATCTTGCTTGCTCCCAAGAATTCCAAAGGGAGCTGCTTGTTTAAGATGATTTTTATTTGCTTACATTTCAATGCTATGGGGTTTTCGGTGGCATTGTAAATGGGTTATTTCAGGGGGGAAAATCTCTGATAAAAGGTTTTGTTCCAGTTTGAGTGGGAAGAAAGGAGTTGGCTCTCAAAGTGCCTTACCATTTTGTCATATTTTTTTCTTCTACAGCTCAGCTTGAAAGTTAAAGAGGCAGTAAGTCTTATTGCAAATGGTAGGTACTTACACTTACTCCAGGATGTTCTAGCTAAATAACATATTCCCACTACAGATGGTGAGGGGCTAAAGTGTTCAGAGGGGTTAAAATCCTTCCCCTGTGGTAACTCCTAATGCAGACTAGTCCCCTGAGGTTTTTAAAGCAGCCCAGTCCAGGAAAATTAAAGGGGAACTCCCTAGTTTTTTTTTTCTTTTTACATAGAAGAGAAGCTTATTTAAATGACTGTCAACAGCTAAGGCATATTCTTATTTGATGGTTTGCAGCCTTGATTGCATACTAGAATCACCTGAGGAGCTTTAAAAACTGCAGGTGTCTAGGTCCCACTTCTAGAGATTCTGATTCAGTTGGTGTGGATTAGGTTAGGGCACTTGTATTAAAACAAAACAAAACACTCCTCCAGCCATTCTAATATGCAGGCAGGGTTGAGATCCCCTGCTTTAGTTTCCCTGGGAGCAGATAGAAACAGGAATAAAATTGCCGTCTATGAGGCTTTAGGTGGATATCTAGACCTTATACCTAAGTGACAGTGACCTGTCCCTTGAATCTGCATTATTGATTGGCCTCATTAGTGGCCTGGGTATAGAGAGCTTTAAAACTACCTAGTCACTGAGGCGTCCTGGTGTAGTAGCCTATAAAAGGGGATAGGTATTTTTTTTCTTTTCAACAACAGAAATATTTGTTACTGTAACTGTCTTCTGGTCTCCTGAAAGTTGAGTTCTGAATTGACAGGTCTGTGTAACATGAGATTTTTAAAAAGCAGATATTTAACTTGGCTTTTGCTTCCAGATCTCAAAGGAAATGATTAATAAGAAGCCAGGTATGCCTAGTGTTCTTTGTACCCCCAAATTTGTTCTCTGACCTTTGCTCTCTGCCCCAAGAGGCTGACCTGTCAACAACTGTATCACCCAGGTTTTCTCATCTCTAATTTCCAAAGGACTTTGGCAAATGGCCAATGAGAGGTTGGAGGGCAAGAGGAGTAATGAGCTGGGGCATCTATTGCCTTTCTCATTTCCCGCTGTTAATAGTTTGGGCAGTGGCTGCATTTCTCTACCTATCGCCTCTGCCCAAAGCCCTAGCTATTGCTGGGGTTGTGATAACAGCTCTCTCCTGTCCCTTCAGAACTCTTCTTGCTGTTGCTAATCCATAAATGCTTTATCAGTTCTTGTTATTAACCCAGTCCACACCTCTGTAAACCGTCTCTTTAATGGTTCTGTTCAATTAAACTCATGGAATGAGATGCCTGTCTACTGCAGCATTGACCCTCGATATGATCATGTGACTTGCTCTGTCTGATGAGGCTTTGGCAAACATGACACAAGCAAAGGCTTCACAAGTGCTTGTGAATTGGAACCTGCCCCATGGAATGCTTCCACTGCCCTGTAAGAAGCCTGAGCTATCCTGCTGGAGGAAACATGAAGAGAACAGAGGCACTCTGCTGCAGCCCCTGCCAGTCCTAGCAAATGTTGACAGCCCCAAACAAATGGGAGAGGCCTTTTTGGATCATTCCACACCCGGCTGCCTGTAATGAATGAGCCCAGAAAAGGCAGTCAGAAGAACTCTCCAGCCAATGTACAGGTTCATAAGTAATAAAATAGGTGTTGTTTTAAGAACCAGTCAGTTTGGGCTTGTCTGTTGTGCAAAAATAGACAGCTGCTACAGCGTTGGCTGTACAAGGCTCACCTGCGAATGAAGCCACCGCTGATGGCCATCTGCTCCCGTTCGTCCACCACACGAGCAGGCTGGCTGGCCACCACTCCATCCTGATTGTTGCCCCAGGCTTTTTTATAAGCATCACTTGATTTAAGCCTATGCAAAAAAGAGGGTGAGTAACAAAGGCAAGGGGGTGGAGTGTCAAGTTCATAGCAATGGCTATCTCTTCAAGCCAAGAACCGAACCAAGCAATGAGTTTTAATTTGAGGCATTAGAGAATACCGATATATCATAATATGGACCCAAAGAGTTGGCCACCACCATGCCTCAACTACTCAGCATTTCACTTCCAATTTAATCCATTGCAATTGTCAAGACTGTAACCTTTGCCCACAGTTTGTTCTTGTTTTGGTATGTTTTTGTGGTTTAGGACAACAATTAAGGTAGCTTGAGGACAATCACTTCTATTTCAGTGACAAGGTTATATTTTGAGACACAAAACACACAGGAAAACATACTGGCAAACAGACACAAAACAAGACTGCCAAGTAGAACGTGCACATCACACCACAGCAACACACTGCCTTCAAGAAAAACACACTCTACTGAGTTTTTACACACTATCATGAAGAATTCCCTGTTAAATTATTTCCCCCAATGCATGTGTGGAACTAACCATTCCAACTCTGCATGAAGGACATAAAGGATTGGTGGTTGGCCAAGGGTGATGGTCCTTGAGTTGCCTCTAACATGATCTGAATTAGATAATATATCGGTACTTCCAAACAGTCACCATACATCCAGAGTTGATGTACAAACCTTTGTCCACAGAGACAAAAAGTAAAAGAGGCGTAGTGAAATGAATGCAGGAAAATAGAAGAAAGAACAAGCCATCTAGCATCAAAAAGGAAAACCCCTCTACATAATCTTCATGCACCAGCTACAGGCATGAGTAGAAAGTGAAGCATTCTCATTTAAGCCAAACTACTCCAGAAGTTGACCATTCTCTTTGGCACTAGCAGGACAGTAATAGCCTTCATGAGGATTTGAAACGCAGTTTCAATTGCTTCTTTGTCGGTCTCAAGGGCAGGGTGGGAGTGAGTACAAACTCCTACTTCAAGCTATCCTGGATGTGGCACGAGGGGAGTGGTCTGGAACTGGTGTGGTCTTCACGGGCCATATTTCACTGAGCTGCCTTGGAGAGAAACTTAAAATCCAGGCATACCTGTTGTGCCCAATAGAAACATGTGCAGCTTATTTTGGTGGGTGTGTTGTAATTTAAGGCCATCAAAGATGTTGTTAGGTTCTTTGCATAGAAGAAACCACACACCTTTTAGTCCAAAAATGAAAACATTTCCTTTGGTCCCATTTTCATAATTTCTATTAAAGACATGTACCCCCCACTTTTAAAAATTTTAACTAGACAACCATGGTTATCTATTAAAACTGGCTCTACTATTAAAACTTAATTGGGGAACATAGAACCCTGGAGACATACTAGAAAATGGTACAGATAGAATCTCAGTAACTCCCACAATCTAGTATATAAATCCACAGCCCTTAGAGCTGTCATGATTTGCTGTGCTAAAGAAGCACGGGCCCACTCAGTGGGACAGGATCCAAAAACTAATTTAACAGAGCTCAGTGTCTGGCTTTGTTTTTGTTCCCCCAGCTTCCCATTCCCCTCCGCCTCACATTAAAAGAAGTTACATGGACCTGGTGATGTTTTCTGCTATGTAAATGTCTGGTATACCATCTTTGGCAAAGTCAAGGGGGAGGAAAGTTTGCGTTTCTGAAAGAAGGCAAATCACTGCACTCACAATGCTGCACATAGACTCACATAACTGCCGTACATCTACCATAATCCTTCGAAACATGCCGAGACAGGGCGAAGCCCCCAGAGAGTCCAGGGCACCACCAGACACTGCGTTGTGACACATGGTTTTTACAGCATTATTTACACACAAAGGGATCACTTCGGTCAAGCTTTGAAGCTCAGATAGGGTCTCCTGTGCAGTAAGAGATCTGTGCCCACTAATATGTGAAATTTGTAGGGGTCATCATTTCATCCAAACATTAGAATCCATCCTAAGGGGGCTACCTCTGTTCTTTCTCTACACACAGTTCATAAATGGGGAAAATGTGTCTTTTGGAATTTATCACAAAACAGGTGGAAATCTCACTTGGTGGCAAGTAGCCACTGAAGGATATACAGTGAAATCTTGACTAACTGGAATGCTTTTAAACAAGTCAGTTTAGTGAATTATGTGACTTTCTTAATTAACAGTGGGCCATAGAGGAAAATTTCGTTTGAGGGTGATTGGTGATTATCAGTTAAATTCTTGAGCTACTTTCTTGCCTTAGTCTTAGGGTAGTGAATGTGATCAAATCTTTTCTCCATTATGGTTTCTCTTCATGTGTAGTGGCCTTTCCTCTGAAGATCACCTATTATTGTTTGATCCTTTTAGATGTGGGAGTTATAGAAGAAAGACTGTGTGAAAGAATCCAAGCTACCCAGATTGCCCGATTTCAATTCCTGATGTTAATTTCCCCCCCTTTGTTCATTTGTCTCTTTTTGCCAAAAGTGGAAGGGAGCAAAAATATAAATACATTTGAAGGTTCCAGTTAGCTAGATTCCAGTTAATCATGCTTTACTGTAGATCATTCTTTTTAAAAAGAAGTTTTAAATTCATTTGTAAATTGAGCCCCTCCCCCTCCTAAACAGGAAGTAGGATATTTTAAATCAGCCTCAAAGTTTAAAGGACATGAATGGTCATATAATTAGCTAGAAATCACATCAATTTCTATTCTAAAAGCTAGGATCGGGAAAGCTTTTAGGAAAAAGGTTTCTATTTAAAGGGAAGTGGGAGGGGTGAGGGAGGTCACGTAATGGGTTTAATTTTCCAAATGCATGTAGGACAATCCACTCATGCATTTTTTTCCACAGCTAGTCAAATGAGACTATCTTCCAGAACCCTCATTTTCAGGTTCCTTCTGTTGCAAACCCTTATAACCACATGTCACATTTCTGCTACATTCCAAAAAAGCGTTGCAGAACCTTGAGAACAGTTGAATGTGTTGTGATGTTGTGCATGCAAAATCTACACATTTCAACATTTCGGCCAGTGTACAGGTAGATCTTCCAAGAGGGAGAATTTGAGAGGGATGGGTCCAATTTGGGTAAGGCTTGAGCACTTCTTGCTGAAGGACTCCTTGCCTCTGCCTTGGGTATGGCTGCAGCACCTCTTGTCTAATTGCTGATCAGGTTTGGCAACTGGCGGGCAGTTGAAAGGGTGAGTCACTGTCATAGACTCTAACTTACAGAATGCTTACCTGGGCCAAATTCCCTGTCTTGTTTACTTCTGAATAATCAAACCTCGATATATGTGCTTCTCCTCTTCTAAACCGACCCCTAGTCTTTTCTAAATTGGCAATTTTGACTTTCGGGGTTGGGAGAAAATAAAATTCATTGGGTGCCTCTTTCCCAAGGCTAGTCTCTGCCTCAAAGTACACTTTCTGGAAAATGTTGAAACGTTCGTCAATAAAAGTTGCTGACAGTGAAGCTTTCACTGTAGTATGCCTGATTTTTAATGCATCAACAGTAACTCCCACTAATATCATCTATGCTATGAGATGAATGCATTGGAGACGGTATTGATCTGTTCTGCATGCCACATGCTCATCCTGTCTTTGTGCCTGGCAGGAATGAGCTTTTCAAGGCTTGGAGATGGGCCTTGGGGAACCAAAGCTTCAGGCAGGCAGGCAGCACCTACTTGTTACAGGGACACACACAAAGCCCGCAGAATTTTCCTAGGTCCGTCAAATTCTTTTCTGCTTCTTTCATGTCCTTATTGATTTGGTCCATCCCTTCCTCAATGCGTTCCAGTTGTTCTGATTAAACACAAGTATTTTATCCCCACAGAATGAAGCAGATGGAAAAGGACAAAGAAAAAAAAGACAAAACTTCAGACATTCACTTTGACATTAAAAAAGAAAAAAAAGAAAGAAAGAAAGAAAACTGGACGCCACAGATTAGAGCTGGTACCCAGTACCTACTTGTTACAAGGACATATGAAAAGGCCACAGCATTTCCCTAAATCTTTTAAATTTTTCTCGGCCTCCTTCATGTCTTGGTTGATATGGTTCATGCCTTCTTCGACACGATCGAGTTGTTCTGGTTAGGACAAAGGGATGACAGTGTGGAATGAATTTTTTGGGGGTTTCCAACAGAACATGAGAAATGACTATGTGAAACGGAATTTGAAAGATAAAGAGAGATATTACAATGCATTGTCCAAGTGGATGCATTGCTGTAGACTGCTTCTGCTGCCCTATGCAGGCACAGGAAGGAGGAAATGAACAAAAATGATGCTCAAAATTGTTTGTAATTCAGATATGATGGGATGGGGTATGTAAGCCTGTCTGATTTTGAGTGTCCAGGAAAAAAGCACGGCAGATTCACTTACTCAGATGCCAGTGAAACCCAAGTGAATGAAAAACAGAGCATTAGTTTGTGTGATAGACGTTGAGATTTAACACTACTAGACAAAATATTTGCTTCATCCTTAACAATGTCTCTATTGTGGTTTCTTTAAGCATCCTCAACCAAGTAAGGGTTGAAGGTAGAATCCATCTTTTTGGAGGGGGGTGGATAACAACAACTAAAGTGACAATTAGCAAAGGCTGCTGGATCTTTTTTCTCCTAGCTGTGGCCATCTAGCCAAAAACAGCCTGTGGGCAGTTCTTAGTTTTGAATACTTAATTCATCGAAGCTGTAAGAACAGCAACATCAGCACACAACTTTACAAGGACTAGAACATTTCAGTTCATCCTGCATTGTATGACTTATTTGCTATGAGAGTTTTGGGAGGTGTTTCACTTCTCTGTCCCCTGATCTCCCATTCTCTACCATGGAGGGTATGGTAGATCCCAGCCGCAAGCGGAAAGCAGAGGAAATGAGCACATGAGTCTCTGGAGGAGGAGCAGTGGACCGGAATTTAGAACAGCACTGAATCATCACTGCCAGCAAAGCTGACCTTAGTGTATTGAAGACGTAGATCGATAGCTATATAAAAACAAATTATACTTCTAGGTTGCCAGAGTTACATACACTGACTTGATTAATTTTTCAAAAGTTGCATCACCAAGTTGAGTAAACTACAAATTCAATGAAAGGATTTTTAAAATAGCTTTTAAGACCATTAAAGGAAAGCAGCAATGGGATGTCCTGGCTGTCTAATTACAAAACATAATTACACTTCCACCCCTCTTTTCCTCTACACTTTCATACATGCATGCCTATGCTTCTGGGAGTAAGGGCACACTTAGGGTAAAACTGACAAATACGTTTCCAGTCTATGGGCATAAATAACCACTTAAAAACAGTTTCACATTAAATGGTACAGTGAAATTGTCATTCTGTAAAGCAAAGTTTCACTAGTGACCCAAACCGGGGAGACTGTCCATTTGGAAAACAAGAGTTTATTGTTTTCTATTTTGTGAGGCTGAAGAACAGAATTGAGCTTATTAGGAACCTGGTTTTTCTGCTATGCTTTTCAAATGATTAGTGAACACAAAATTTCAATGTTCATCCAGCACTGGGTAGCTTGAGGAAATAACAGTGTAGTGCTGGTGACCTTTTGCTGAATAAATGCAGGTATAGTAATTAAGGTCTTCAAGACCAGCCTGAAAATGGCTATAAATAAATAAATAAATAAATAAATAAATAAATAAATAAATGGGTATTCTTTACATCCCAGAAGATTTTGTACTTTTAAAACTTCATTCTAGTTTCCTTTAAAAAATGCAATAAATTAGTTTGTAGATCAAATTAATTATCAAATGAAGAGATTGGTTGGGAGGTGGTGGAACCAATCAACATAATCAGAAGAAGAACCATGGTAAGTACAGACAAAAATAGGGTGCCAAACCCCAATCGAATAGTCACTAATGGCTTCCTGGAGTTCTGGGTTGAGATGAGATTGAAGGAATGTCTGGGCCCAGGGGGAAGAATGCCTGTTGGACTCAACTAATGACAGCTGAGATACATACAGGTTCTGGCCTGGGGATATGTATATATTCAGGCATTTGCTCTTCCTGAAGAGCTTCTCTTGAGTTTATGTTTTTTTTTAATCAAAATATTAACTTTGACTATAGTTCAGGAAATCCACTCACTGTGCCTCCAGGGATTAGGAGGTAACAGAAAAATTGGTCCACAAGAATTGGACTTCTGAAGTAAATAATTCAAATGAAAAGATAAAAACAAGCAGATCTAAATCCATATTCTGAGAGCCGGGTTCTGCCATGGTCTCTGACTTGCTCAGTAAGATCACAGCTAAGAGGGGATTCTAAAGATCTTTTAGAAAAGTTGATTCAGAAAATTTTTTATAGCTACCAATGTTGGTTGAGTGTATCTTTATACACAATTATAAGTCAAATGCTTAATTTAAAAAATATCATGGAACCATTTTCTCACAGATATTCTGACAATAACATTAATTTTTAGGGTATACTGAGTTATGTTTGTGGCTATGTTAGGTATATTGGGACTTCTGACCACACCAATAATATCTATGAAGGCATTTCTCAGGAAATGCTTGACAATAACCGATATCCTCATTCCATTCTGAGGTGGACAGCAGCTTCTCGGAGACTGGACCATGCAGTGTCTAGGGCTGACTGCTCCTTCCCTCCCTAAGTTTGCTTTCTGGCTCATTTCTCTGTGTTGTTGGAGCTGGGGAGGAGAATAACATTTTGGGTCAGGAGAGGTATTCCACTAGATAACACTATGTGTTGGGGCAAGAGCTTGAATTTTTTCTTCCATGTTTGGATGACTGGATACTTGTGATAGATCCACCAATGGCAGGATGCTCAGAGGTCAAAATTTAGTCATCTATTCTACTAATCTTACTCAAGTAAGGCATCATGGGGCCCGTGGAATCCTCAACCTGGTAGAAAAATAGCAAGACATCAATGCTATCAATCAGTGTGCAAGCCTTCATGAGTATATCCAGTTATAAAATGAATGCTGCCTGTATGATTTTCATTTTTCTTGGCATTGTTGAACATATGAAAATTCATTCGAATAAATTTAAAACCACATGTGGCTGCCATATTGGACAGTTGCAGCTTTAGTCATTGATAACATATTGGTGAGTGGATTTCAGCAAGAGGGATGTTTTCACAAATACTACTTTTTTGCACTTTTTAAGAAAGTCAGCAAGCTGTCTGGATGAAGCTTGACTTTGCCTTTACTCTTCCAGGCAGGGGTCAATGATTTTACTGTTTAGTTTATTTAGAGTTGATCCCATGAGATTTTTCCCCAAAGCAGCATCTTCAGCATCAAAACAAACATATAACCGAGCAAAGACCAACAAAAGGAACAAGAAATAAGTAAGTGAAAAGTTAAGTCATCACACATTTGTGCTAAGGTTGTTTTAATGGGATTCTCTTGGAGGCAAGAAAAGTCCCAGGACTCAGTACATTTCCAGGGCTGTCTGTCATGCTCAGTGCTCCTTGCTGTCTCCCGATACCTGAGTACAAAACAAGAATTCAGTAAGGAATTTCCGAGTGCAGTCATTTAGCTGGGCAACCTGGAATGGTTCTTTAGGTGGATGGCCATTTCCTGGGAATCCTGTGCAGCTGCAGATTGAAACAGTCAACACCTTTAGTGTTCAGGCATAGAGAGAAGTACTAGGGCATAACTGGAGAGAAATTTTAAAGCAGTTACTGATCTAAACAACTAAATACAGCATATGCAGAATTAAAATGCATTTATGATGGCAATGAAGATAGTTGTTGACTTATGCTCAGCTGTCATTTTAAAAGGCCCTCATCTCCTCTTATACTATAAATAGAATGTGTGAAGTACAATTAACTGAGGAATTCAGCAGTTACTGTGGTGTGGCCACAACTGAAGTGTCTTAGCTGAGAACATTAACTCTCTCGTGGGGAAAATCTGCTCTTCCGTTTTGCTTCTCAGAGAACAGTATGTGGATGTTTCTGGGAATCGTTTGTGCTAAGAATAATATATTTTTGTATTTGTATGAAAATTTGGCAAATTTTTTCTCTAGATTTTTTTCATCAAAGTACAATAATTCATTAAGCATGTTATTCACTTTCTCCCTTTTTGATCTCAGATTTGTATACATTATTTTCCATGATTTTATGTCAGTGCTTTATAGTTAGGGGGATAAAAGACATTTTCCTAAACTTTTGCCCAACCTTTCCTCCTATTGCAGTGCTCCTTTTTTTTTTTTTACCTCCTTCACACACTAATTATTAACTAAGAGAGTTAATAAGGCAGAACAGCTAATTATTTGAATGTATATGTATCAACTTAGCTCTGGAAATGGGGTGCCACTCTTCTGTATGGGCATCTGCTGCTTAATTTAAAAACAAAGAATGTCTTGCTGCATCCTGAGTTTCAAAGTGTGGGACACCACAACGGAGATCAAGCCAGTAAATCTTACAATTATAGCAAAATTATTTGGGGAGTTCTGAAGACTGCCGCAGCCATTATAATTTCCTCAAAATACAACTCCACTAGACTGATTTATTTGCATATAAATCTTGACAATTTGTATTTTAAAAATTGGGGAAGCATTGGTGTTGAGGTTCAATTGCTTTCAAATATGTTTTTATTTTATTGATTGGTATATATTTACTGAAAATTTTGAATACAAGTAAGTAATATAGAAGCATAAGTCCTTACACGACAGCCATGAGGGTTCTCCTCTTATATATCCCTTCAAGAGGGACCCTACTGTGAGGAAGTGTTTAGCCGACACCTCCAGATGCTGCACCTGTGGGATCTGCCACAGCATTTACATGGAGGCCATGCTGTCCCTGGGGTACTTCTAGCCAATGGCTGAGCACAATGGCATTACCAGAGCTGAAGCATTTCTGTCCAATGTGGAACTGTTCTTTGCTCCCGGGCTTCCCATTAGCCTGGCTGAGATGTCCTCAGAGCAGTATTGTATTTGATATCCTTCCTATCAATTCTCCTTCCCCCCTCTTCTCCTCTTGTGTCAGATCCACCTCACAGCCAGGGGGCTTTCTCTGCCTACTCCTCCCTCTCCCCTCGACTGATCACAGACATTTCCCTAATAAATCTCATGCACTTTTAACTGATTCTCAGCATTTGCTTCCCAGAGGACCCCAATGATACACCTTTCTCCAGTCCCTGCATGTCCCCTGTCTTATAATAAATGGTTGCAGGATATTTTTCATGGCATAATTCATCTGGTTGGTCTCCCCACTGACAGACACTTAGGCTGTTTCCAGTTTTATATGATGACAGGTAAGGCATGTACATTCCAGTTTTACATGATTACAGCTAAGGCGTGTACATTTTTCTTTATGTAATTATCAATGTATGTCTGCAGTGTACAATTCTAAGAGTAATGTCTTGGTCAAAGATGGTTGCACTTCAAAATTTGAAAATATTATTAAATTGCTTTTCAAACATTGTTATTAGACTATAGTGCCCATCTCTAGAATGAGAGTTAGTGTTTTCCAAACATATTCCCAGCATTGGTGATCATAAATTTTAAAAATCTGTGTCAGTCTGCTGAAGAGTGGTATGTCATTATTGTTGTTGGTTGAAGCGTGGTTTCATATGTCTGTTTGTGAACTGATGATTTATAACTGACATCCATTTTTATTTTAGTTTGTTGCCCTTTGATCGTTTGCCAAGGCTCTCCGATTTTAGAAAAATGCTTTATGTCTCTTATCTTCATGGCAACATTTTCCCCAGCTTGAGTTTTTTGCTTAGAGTTGTTTGTGGTACCCCATAAACAAAGATAAAAATATAAAACATTTATAGCAACTTACAAGTTTGATTATGGTATCTCACAACAGCTTATTTAACAACTTGTGGAAAAGTTTTTGTGAGTTTTATATTTTTATCTTTGATGCTATAAAACTTTTTCATGATTCTGAAGAATTTTCTAATGCTTTCATAAAACATGATAAAGATAAAATTTTCTCAAAAATCTGTTATTACTGTTAGAATTTAGAATGAAATCAGGTAACTAACTTGCAGCTAAAATTAAATAAGTCATCACCATATGACTACATGTATTGAGACAAAGAAAAAGTTCTGTACTGTCCTCAATTCTACCTGCAGACGCTATACTAAAATGTTGGCTCTTTGATTTTCATCACTTCTAGAGTCTCCATAGTTTTAAAAACAGGTCTAATATTTCAATTGGCTCAGTTTCCCATTTTGCACTGATCCCCCTCAGCATATAACATGTTAAAAATAGCACACAGTTATTTAAGGCATCTCCATAATAACTCAGAAATCAAAATGGCCAGCTACTCACTTAAGATGGTCAAAAGAAATGGACAGCATGATATATATACTATTTTCTCATTCTAACAATTTTAGAGGAAAATGAAATTTATGGGAAAGATTGGAAATAGGGAAATAAAAGGATTCTCACACTGTCTAAAATACTATCATTTAAAAACCAACCAAACAAATAATGAACATTCCCCATCATATATAACAGGGAGGTTAGTGTCATTCATTTAATCATGAAGGGCTCAACAATTCCATACATTTACCTTTACCAATCTTTTCAACAGACAAGAAAAAAAAAGGCAAGGTAATAAAAACTCTATAGTACTCACATTCATACATGTATTTAATACACATCAAAGTGACTATCTGTGTATGCACGTATTTTTTATGTACTTTATTTAGATGAAAAATTGTTCTTACTGAAGAAATCTTGACTTACCTCCTTGTTCATCCAACATAACCAAAGTCCTGATACCAGCATCTTTACTCTATATTCCAAGAATGGTAGCAAAGTTGAAAAAGAGTTAGAGAGAAAAGAGAGAAAGAAAAATCAGTAAGGGGACAATTAGCTCTATTAGAAATGGACAATGAAGAAGGACCCATGAAAAAGAAGGAAAAAATATGGCAAGAGTATTAGGGGCTCAGGAGGGACTCAGAGGAATGGGTCACCTGTGGACTTGCTCTATCAGGGATTCTCAGGTTAGAAGAGGGGTGTGTAGCTCAGTCTCCACAGACAGGGTTGCAGATGGGGCTTGGCATAGAATTGGAACACGTATACTTAATATTATACTGTGACTTTATATTTGGAAAATACAAACACCTACATTTTCATAACACCAAGCACAGAAAGCTAATCTTACAAAATCGTCTAGACTAAATATTCACTGGAACCATGTATCAGAAAGCCTCCGTCAGTAAATTGGGGAGGAATGCCACCTGAGGAAGATGTGTAAGAGTCTTGGAGTAGCGGTGAGCTTTTGAGATTTATCAAAGGAAAAGATTGCTTCACAAAGGCTGAGAAACACAGCTCAGAAAAAAACTCATTTTTCTGTGAGATTTAGAAAAGGGATTGGCAGATGAGAAATAAAGATTATTCTCATGAAATTTCAGAATAAAAGAATTTCAGAATAATCTAAAATAAATATAATTTTATTTCAGATGAAATCTAAATTTATTCTGAAATATAAAATTCTGCACAAAAATATGATGAAGTAATTTACTCATGAGCTTTATCACAGTCTTTATTACAGTTCTCAATGGAAGACCTGTTTCACAAGGTGACTGTTAAGTATAAACAGTTAATAAAATGGTATTGCTTACAGTTTGAATTCATTGTTTTTCAAGGAAAGCTCCTGGGTCCCCTAGAATAAATTCTAAAATTAGACATCTCTCACAGCCCCATTTATTTTCCATGGACTTATTTTAAACTAAGACAGAGAGATGTGTAGTGGAGGTCAACAGAGGGTGTTTATTTTTTTTTAAAAAAACAGCATTTTAACAATTCAATTCCAATAGTGCTTCCAAAAATTAAATAAAATACTAAAAGTGATTTCTGTGACCTTTTATAATTCCCCATTTCAGCGAATGTGACCAGTTAACTCTCCTGGACACAAAAGTCTACCTTACTTTTGAACGCATTTGGCTCAGCTTTAATTGTGAAATCAGGATGTAGTTTGGAGATTGAGGGACAGCACAGATTCGAGAGCCAGACTCTACTCTGGAATTCCTTGAGATTTCATTTTCTAGCTGTGAGACTTCAGGCAAATGTCTTAATTGCTCTGTGCTTCAGTTCTCTCATTTGTCATATATAATAATAGTTAATAGGCCATTGAGTTGTTATGTGAATTAAATGAGTTAATATGTGGCATGTGATGCCAGGCCTATATTTAGCATTAGAGAAGTGTTTATAAAATAAATGCCTTCAGAAAATATATCTATAGCAGGATATCTAGGCAAACTAAAAATACCATTATTATCCACTACCATCAGAAGCTTCTAGACCACTGTTTCTCAAACTTTAATGTGCATATGAGTCCCCTGCACAGGCAATACCTTGTTTAAACATGGATCCTGATTCTGTGGATCCCCGATCCTGGGATAGAGCCCGAGGTTCTGCATTTCTAACTAGCTCTCCCGTGCTGATGCTGCTGGTGCAATGACACACTGAGCAGCACGATTCTAGACCCCAGAAGACATTTCAAAATCTTCTTCTTAAATGTGTTGTAAGGACATCTGTCTACTCTAGCCTGTATTTTAATGATTTCTTTGCCCCTTTCTGCAAATTTTAGCCATTGCTTATGATAAGAAATTATAAAAAGCAGATGGCTTATTCAGGCATATGCATGTGACAATGCAAGTTCTGGTGAGCCCAGAGGCACTGCAGAGCATGTTCTCCTCAGAGCACCCAACTCCAGGCTGTGCATAAGATCCCTGTTCCATCTTGTTGGGGACAGAGGGTGGGAATAGGTGAGTGATTTCAGTTGGGTCAGTCCAGCTCTCACCTGTTTATACTTTTTTGATATGCTCTTATACCCTTTATTTTATATGGAGCTCGGCAAATACAGTTTCACATTTGTTCCATTTAGAGCTGAATGTTTCAACACTGGAATGATGCACAGTATTAATCCAAAAGAGCAAGAGTTTACCCCAACTAGGGAGAACAGAAGCAGTGAACAGGGATCAAGGAGTCAGGCGTGCTGGGCTGTGCTCTTAGCTCAGCCAACAACTACGTGTGAGATTGAAAGAGTCATCTGACCTTTCAGGATGTTTTCTTATCTTTAAGATAAGAGTAGAGTTGCCAAATAAGATTGGGTGTTTGGTAGGTTGATTCATTCACTCACTTGCTCATTCATACATAGATACATTCCTTCACTCATTCACTATTTGTTGAGCCTCCCTTGTGCTCCAGGCACTAAGGATAAAAGGTGGGTAGACAAATGCATGGTTTCTCAACTATGCTTCATGGTGTGACAATTTGTTCAGGTGGGAGGAGCAGGGATCTGGGAATAAGTAAATCTGATTTCCAGACTTCTCTGTGCAATTCTGTTGGTGTAGAGTCACCTGTTCTGTTTCTCCACTTTCCCAGATCTCTGATGGGAATAAAAACTGCCCCTTCACATCCCAGCTTACTTAGGAGGATAAAATGAGCTATGGAATGTAAAGGCTTCTACCATTTCAATTCCACGGGAGGCAGTGGTTCAAGGAGTACATTAAAATAAAGGACTTAATGTGTATGGAATCTCAATCAGTTTAGAATAACTTGCTTTTATTTTATTTTAATTTATTTTTAGATCCTTCTGGTTTTTGTGGAATTCTCACACACAAAAAAGGAAATATTGTAGGAGTTGCTGGTGGACAGGAAATTATGGGCTGTGCATAAGAATTCCCACTCTGGAATCAGGTAGACCTGGACTTAAATTTCATATTTGCTATTTGCACCTGTGTGTGTCAAGCAAGTTACCTAACTGGTGTGTATTTTCATTTCTTCCTTGGTAAAACGGAGATTAAAATGTTGTAATTTTACTTGAATTTTTGATAGCACAGGAGGTAGGCACACCTAACCTGTGCATTGTTCAAGGGTCAACTGTAGTAGTGAAAGGTGGCTACAAGGATTGAGTGGGCTAATATATGCTTGATGATGAAAGCTTCATGATGATGAGTACCTGGCACATAGTACGTTCTCAATAAATGTTAGAATGTACATTTGGCTTCACTGTTTTAATGACAGCTCTTATCAAACTAACTGGATTGTTCTTTGGGGGAACCATCAGATGTGCAAGAGAGAAGGGCAGGGCTGGAGACAGTATCCCAGGGGAGGCAGAATATCATTTTCTCCTCTTCCTCAAAGACTATCATGTTTTAACAGTTAAGAGTGAGAGGAGGTGGTTCTATTTTTGTCTTAGCTCAATTCTCGTTTTCTATTTGAGATTGCTGGGACAATTTTATACCTAAAAACAGAGCAGTTTGAGATGTGAAGGATTTTTGTCCATGCCTTGTTTTTCTTTTTTCCTCTATTTTTTATTTTTCCTTTCTTGCACAGGAACTAAAACCATGTTTGTAGAACATTTTAAAGTCTTTCTTTTGTCATTCGGAGATGCTTTCTCTCTGGCCCAATACCTCCGAGCTGACACTAGCAGAGGCCAGGCGCTCTCTAACCACCAGACTTCCAAAAGACCCACATCTGCCTGAATTTTTCTGAAACAGCTGCCCTGCCTGAATTTTCCATTTTAGCAGAAAGGCTGGCATAAGACAGCTATAGCTTTGGAATGACAATTCTCTTTTCATGGCCAAAGTATGTTGAAAGATAAGTTGGCATAAAAAGAAAAGAAGCTAAAACAGCCACAAAATTTTTGGGAGCTCCCAGGTACCACTTCAGCCTTCTGAATCAGCTGCCCTGAAGCAGTGTGGCTTTTCCTGGGCTGAGTTTTCATAACCCAATGCATTCATGTATAGATGGAATTTAGTGATAGCAGAGGTAATGTTTTTGTCTGGCATCAAATACTCCTCTAGGACACATTCATGAGTCTCCCATCAGAAGTAATTGTCTCCTCTATGCACATAAGGCAGGTATGGCCTTGAATTTAGAGAGCTATTTTCATAGCTGTTTTCCTGCATGAGATCAATTTTTATCTCTTTCCCATCCCCATAGTTAGACATTCCCTACACATTTGTTGAAATGCATCCATCAAAAGAGGCAATAGCCACCTCCAGGCTGGGAACCAAGTGCTATGTTATTTCCAACATTTTTAATATATAGGCATTAGGCTCTTCTAAACTTTCCCTCCTGACCTCTGTGTAACTTTACATCACCCTTGAAATGCTGATGCGGCGGATTCTGCTAAAAATGAGACCCTACCCCACAACCCTGTTACACCGTACAGTCTATGACAGAATGCGTGAAGTCGGACATTCCACTGAAAGTGTGACTTTGTCTTCGGGAGACATCATGCAAGTAGTAACCTTTCCTGTCTTTGAGACTGAATCTCAGTAGAAATTCTGCTCAATTCAAATTATACAGCAGTGATGCACTTTGGGATCATGGGCAAGACCCTGGTATTTCAATGCTCAGATTTCCAAATCAAATCAGTTCCACCCTTGATGAATATTTAATGCTGGTTCTCTTTAAAGAGAATTTCTTTTTTGATTGAAAAGCAGAATATCATCTGAATAGCCAATGCCCTAGGCATAAGAGCTGTTTGACCATAAAAATAAAATAAGCCAGAAGGAAGTAAGAACAGATCAATCTACTCTAGTAATGGCTTGCTCCTAATTTCCTCAGCAGGGAAAGCCTGATACCCTCCTCTCACTTATTAGAGGTAGGAGAGAGCTTCCGCTTATTTTGCTCCTTGTTCTAAGATGCAACTTCATGTTTGATCGAGAAACACTTTAGAGAAGCAAACATGTATGACTCGAGAATCCTACTTCAATGAATACAGCATTTGAGATTCTTTCTTCCTGCCAGAATGAATTAGAGCAGACACTCCCTTTTCAAAACTGGCCAACAATTCCTGCAATTTAAGAAGACACAAACAAGAAGTGTCTGTGGCCCAGGAACTCTGATGGGTGAGGGGCCAGTTCAAAGTGGTGTGGTGCTTTTTTGGTTTGTTTTTAATTTTGAGAGGGTGAAGGGAGAGAGAGAGAGAGAAACATTGATGTGAGAGAGAAACATCGATTGTGGCCTCCCGTACATGCCCCAACGGGAGACCGAACCCGCATGTGCCCTGACCCAACCCGGGCCAAAGTCGTGCCTTCTGATGCATTTGCTCCACCTCATTCCACGTTCTGGGCAGTGTTTTGACATTGCACAGGTGAGCAAATTGGTGATAGTTCTGCTTTAGAAATATACTTCATACGTGTATGTCCATACACGTAAATAAAAAATTTAAAAGATGAGCTTGGAGGCTATGGTTGAAGATGATAAAGATGTATCAAGATAATTACATCAGTGGACTTCTGAGCTCCCTTCAGGTCAACATCAGAGCTCACACAGAAACGTTACTAAATGTTTGTTCCTTTCACTTGCTCTCAGATTGAGGGACAATAAGTCCACCTGAAAGCCTCTCCAGCATTCCTAGAATGAGATTGTCTGCCTCCTTCTTCGTCCTTGAGTATTTCTGCATGAATGGTGTTCCCAGGATAGAGCAAAGGAAAATTTCTCTTCATTTAGAAAGCAAGGGCTGCTTTCCTGTGCTGCCGAGGGCCTTTTAACAGCCTGCCTTCCTATGGGTGCCTATTTGTGCTACACTGCAGACTCAAATTGTCCTTTCTAGTGGTAACAGATTTTATTAAGTCCACCTCCCTGCCCTTCTCAAGTGTCCTGGGAGCTCCTAGTTATCACGTCTCCCTACTTCTCCTGTGGCAATTCTCATTTAGCCATCACATTTCATTCCTAGATGAGAAGCTAAAGTTGCAGAAACAATAGATGTTGGCTTCTGTAGTGTGAAAGGCAGCTGCTCTTCCTTTCACCATTGTAAAATGTATCCTTTTATTTTGTTCATGTAATTGTCTAAGCAATTTATAGTGGCATGAGGCAAGTTGGCTCATTTAATTATTCTGCTAGAGAACCTCCAAGATCTCCAAACATGATAACCACACATGCATTTATATATTGATTATCAGTTTCAAACCATAGCTAAAATAGCATCTCACTGAATAAAAACTATTAGGCTTGTATCATTCATTTAAGATAAATATAACCCACCCCATTCTTTTCCCACTTCATCTCTCCCAAAGGACAAGCTCAATTAATCTATTTATTCTTCCTGGTTGACTGTGCTCTCCCAAACTGGAATCAGTGAATTTTACTGTAAACGGCCTTTCGAGTCCATAATTGCTATCTGACCTATTTTACCCATTTAAAAATAGCTTGGGATTTATTAACCATGCCTTGCAATGGATGTTCAATCCAGAGTCAGGAATATAAAAGAGCTTCTATGTTTGCATTTGGTCTTGATATCTCCCCCTTATTAAAGAATTATCCTCTTATTTTATGAATTTTATGTTATTTCTCTTATTTCATGAATTTTAGTGCCTGACTCCAAACATAACAATTTCTGAAAATGTTATACCTATAAGGGTACATATTTTAAAAAGTCATACATGTGGCTAAAGACAGAAGAGAGTGTCAAAATTAGATGCAATTTAAAGGCATCAACATCACCACAAATAGGTTTTTATGTGGATAATTCCTTTGTGTATTAACAATCACTGATTTGTTTAAAGTGATTCAATCTTTTGTGATTTCATGGGAACATTTACTTGGAAATACTATCCTTCTCTGCTTCTCAGATTGTAAAGGCAGCCTGGGCTGAGAGAGTGGATACTTTGATGACTACCTGACAACTTCAATACGGCATCTCCCTTCCTGTATGGCTTCTGGGTAGGCTCTGTTAAGCTTGGAATCAAGGGGATCATGGCTTTGGGAAAGGCAGTAGGGTCTAGGGAAAGAATATGTGAGCAAAAGGATTAGGTTATCATAAACTACGGTCCCTCCTTACCTCTTCCACCAGTTGCAGCATACGACGGGTACTTTCCAGCGACTAAGATTTAAAAAAAAAACATAAACATCGTAAGTGCAGGCTTCAGAACAGGTCTCGGGAAAACAGAACTCCATTCTTCTCTTCAGAAACACGAAGAGTTACTATCACGTATTCTTTTCCGTTTGTCGCTGAATCACAAAGGTTTTTCCCATTTTCAATCTCTTTCCTGTCAGGCTTTCTACCTAATAAGATTTCCTAAAGCAATTACATTAAAGGTGATCTTCATAAAATCAGAACCATGTGAAGCTGATCTGGATATCAGAGAAAAAATAATCTGGAAAAGAAAATTTTGCATGGGCAGGATGCATGAAAAATGGTCTCAAATACTCAGAGGACTAACTGACCCCCCTAGAATAGGAATATTGAATTTAAGAACAAGCACAATCATGAATTGAGATGAATCTAAATTGAGTTTCTTAGAAAGCTCCTAAAAAACACAATTAGCTGTTCTTATCAAAGCAAATTAAGCTGTCACCTTAGGGTGAAAAAATCAAGCGTATTTGAAGTAACTAGCCTATAGGAGACAGTCATAATAATTATCTTCATCCTTAGATAAGAAAAAATGAAATGAAAGTCTGGGTCGTCAGGTGCTGTGTTGTTACTTTTTTCTTCATCCATTTCAAACTACTAGAATCCAACAACCTGTGTGATTCTTGAAAGCTATGCTTTTAAGTGACGAACTTGGGACAAGATTCTGCAAAACAAGCACGTTACATTCCTGGAAGAGCTGTGAGCAGACTGCCGTTTGGAATAGAATGGCTGTAGGCAGTGGTATGTGTTTAACATCTGGCTTTCCAGAAAAAAAAATATGAGTACATATATGATTTAAGTTTATAACTGATGAATAGCACAAAATTTACATGTAATAAAATACACAATACTCTTTATTAGACATTCCATATAACCAATTGGTTCTCCCTGAAAGCTTTTGTTGATTTGTACTGACCTCTGTGCCTATAGCTAAACAAGGGTAGAACAAGTTATTTCTGGCATGAAGCTGGTTGATATTTTAATTTATGTTAATGAGCACGAGGGAAGTGAAACAATAAAGATGTATGTTAAAACTCTACTCATTTGTCAATGATACAAGAGACTTCTTTGCAGAAGAGAATTTTAGTTTTCAAATACTAGACACTTCTCAAAACAATGAGTCCAGCCCTGATTTGTAGTGTTTGCAGATTCCCACAGTATAAGTACTCTTACCCTGTCTGATTTCTGAGCACATATGGTGTCACTGACAGTGAACTTAGGAAGATTCCTGGTAACGTACCATTGTATCGTATCTCCACACTACAGACCAAAAACATGTCAAGAAATTTGAGAGCATAGATAGTGGTACAATACAGTAAAATGATTAGGCATTGATGAGTTTTGAGTATTTAGTACCTCTGATTTTAATGTCATTTATTTAATCCTTAGTTCATATAATTCAATTTTAATACCAGGTTGCAAAATTCTGGAAAATGTGACAATCAGCTCTCAGAATTGAGCCAGCTCCAGCACACTACTAAGTGTAAGACACCCAAAGTGTAAAGATGTAGCTACTTTAGAGGATCTTGGCTCTCTAGATTTCTAGAAACCGAGAGTTTGGGCTAAGACATTAATTTGTATGTAGGTTTTATAATTAACCCATTGTGGTCTGCAGAGGCCTTCGGCGTAGAGGAAATACAGTTATACTACCCTGTGTGTGTGTGTTAATTTTAATTGAGACATCAGAAATAGCCCTTTTCCCCATCTTTCCCCTGTCTTTTGCTCCCTTCTCATTCTCCATCCCTCACCTCGTCAGCCAGCTGGTCGGCCCTTCGCTGCATCTCTTCCAGCTCATTGCGCATGTCTGCATCTTCGGCCATGGTAGTGGCGGGGGGTGGCTGGGCACCTGGGCTGGGGGGTCAGTGATGGGTTTGGCCACAGAACCTGGGAAGAAGCAGATTTTAACATGTAAGAGCTTATATGTGTATGTGTAGGTGTGCAAAAATGGAAGATATAAGTGGCCCATACTCTGTCTCCATGATTCAGTCATCTTCTGAGCTAGAAGCCCTACTCAAATAGGGGTCAAGAGAATTATGCTGTTTCTCCAACAGACACCATGAATGCATACTTGCCAACATTACCATGGAGGAGGATACCTGTCTACATATGATGTATCTTTTAAGACACAGACCACCCAAGAATTAGGAATGATAGGATGGAGAGAAGTGGTTCTGGTGAGTATTTTTAAATCTCATATTTCTTTATTTTTCTTTTTAATAGCTTTATTGAAGTATAATTGGCATATAATAAATCTCAGATATTTGAAGTGTATAATCTGAGAAGTTTTGACTTATGTATACACACAAAGAACCATGACTACAATTAAGACAGTGAACATATCCACCACCACTGAACACCTTACCCCAGGCGGAGAAACTGCTTATATGCTTTCTGGTACTGAAAATCAGTTTGCATTTCCTAAAATTTTATATAAATGGAGTGATACCATATGCACTAGTTTTTCCTCACTTCTTTCACTTAGCATAATTATTTTGAGATTCATTCATGTTGTAGCGTGTATTAATAGTTAATTCTTTTTTGTTGCTGAGTAATATTCCATTTTATTTAGAGGCATTTAGAAACAAAAGACAGAAAATCTTTAGTCTTTTTTGTTTTTTTAAAAATTTTTAATTTTTTGTTTATTTTTCAGAGAGAGGGTACAGGTGGGAGAAAGAGAGGGAGAGAAACATCAATATGAGAGAGAAACATTTATTGGTTACATCTCATACATGCCCCAAGCATAGACCAAACCTGCAACCTAGGCATGTGCCCTGACAGGGAATCAAATTGGTGACTTTGTGGGGTGATGACATCCAACTGACTGAGCCACACTAGTCAGAGTTAGTCTTTTAAAATTTCTATCAGAGATTGCCAAGAGCACTTATAAGGGGGTGGGCAACTATTTCTTCAAAGAGGGATGGGTTCTTGGCCCTGAAATGTGACCAGCCCATTTTTTGGCTACTCTCTTGAAATCCCCTATGGTACAAATTACAGGTAGACTGACTGAGTTACCTCCAGAGCTAACCAGTCCCCACTCTTCACCCCTTCCTTTCTTCTTCTTTCCATTCTTTTTCCTATGCTTCCTTCCTTCTCAAATATTTATTGAGTACCTGTAATATGCCAGGATAGTGTTAGGCACTAAAAATATGATGATGAATGGGACAGGCAAATTCATTGCTGTCACAGAACTACAGAGCAATTGGGAAGATGGGAAGGAAATAAGGAAATTAGATTATTCAGTGTGAAGCTAATTATATTTGGGAACATACCATGCATGTGCATGGATCTCAGCAGGCCTCCCTAAGGGAGTCATGTCCACAGAAAACACCAGCAGATGAAGAGTTCAAGAAGCTAACTATTTGATAATGATGAAAACTTCTCTGTGAGTAGCACAACTGCAGAAGGCACGGGCTTGTGTCTTGTGGCTAAGAAGGCCACCTGTGCGCCAGAATTTACCCTTCCCCCTTCATGGTATGACACAGTCTCTGGGAAATTGCTGCCCAGTTGGGAATTACATTTCTAGTCCCCATTGCAAGGAGGTGAGGTGGCGCCATGTGACTAGAAATGGCTTATGGGTTGTAGTCAAAATTCTGCATGTACCTGCCAGACTAACACAATTCAAAAGCAGGAATTCCTTTGATACCCTCTCTTTCCCTTTTTGCCAGGAAAAATAGGGCCCTGGAGGATGGCCAGGCTGTGACACAGCAGGAACTTGGACCCCCAAATCTATGCCTGAAAGAAACTTGGTAGTTGACCAGAAAGATCTGAACCTTCATATGAGGTGACAATGTACTTCTACTGAAATGTGAGGGTTTGTTTTGTTATAGCAGCTGGTGTTCCACCAATAAAGGCCTGAGGAAAGTTAAAATGGAAGAGAGGCAGTGCATAGAAACAGGATTTCCTAACTGAAAAACACTGTTGGGTTTGTCCTTCCATTAAAAACTGAAGCTGGGAGTGGAAATTAGATTTAGGGCTTTGGGGCAATACCATGTTTTTATTATCATTGTTGTTGTTATTATTATTACTGCTATTATGATTTGTATGAGAAGCTTTTTTTGCAAAAATAAAACAAAAATAATGAGGAACATACCCATTGGGAGGCAAAGAAGCCAAAGTTCACAGAGGCCGGCCCTTGCCGTGAGCCTGCAGAGTGTGGTTCTATGACCCCAGCTCCCAGGCCCACTGCTACTGTGTTTTCTTGACAGCTAAGGTGGAATTTCTCTGCTACTCTAATTTAGTCCATATTATTAGAATCTTTCACATTTACCACCTCTGTGAAGTAACACAGACTATTCAGAGTTCCTAGGTAGGAGGAATCCTAAAGTAAAACTTCTTTGGAGATAATAGATTTGATGGTTCTTTTGTTCCCAGTGAATCCTGGGCAAAACATCAAATATGAAATCATAGTAAAAAAGAAGAAAAAAGCTTCAGGGCTGCATTCTACTAGTGACATTAGAAAGAAAGGTAGTAAGCTTATGGTAGATTAGTTTTATGAGCAGTCATTTAAAATACCGATCGGGCATCGTACCACAAGCCTGCTAATTTTTGCACACCTATTCTGGCCACCAGAATATGTACTTGTGATGTCATGTAGAGGCTTAAATGTTTGGTGTTTTGCTTAAATGCAGGCCTCCACTTTAGAAATTAGGGATCTAAGAAACAGAAATTAGAATAAACTCACACCAAGTCACTCCCAAACCTTAGATGAGCAAAAGCACAATTCCCGTGTCCCCTGAGTGACTGGGACCGACCCTCCAGAACAAAATGGCAGATCATGGAAACAATGAGTAGATTGTGGGCTGGAGCTCACTGGAGTGGGAAAGGGCTTGGATATCAGAAGTCCTGGCTGGGCTGGGAGCTCTGGCACTCAAGTTGCTGGGTGACTCTGGGCAAGTCTATCACTGGCTCTGAGCTTCAGTTCTCTCAACAAGGCAAATAATACCAGTTTCACAGGCTTATTGAAGGGATATGTTTTAAGAAGCTCAGATCTACCTTGTTTGTAAGGATGTGGGGGCTTAATATCGATAAAGCCTTGCTCATTCTGGATAAGCCTATACCCTTTGCCAAGAGTGGAACAAATCCAATGCCTATTAATTAGTTTTCCTTTACTAACCACTGGGCAGGAGGCATGCGAGCACCCATGGAAGCCTGAAACCGGGGAAACCAGCAGAGTGCCTGAGCCTCCAGTCTCTCAGCAGCACCTGTCATGGGATTACCACATAATGACAAACAAGAACATCTTCTCATCCTCTTCTCCCTCTTTGTATTTTGCTGCCAGCTTCCTTAGCAGAACTTCCTTCAGTCTAAGCAAGCAACCGACCTTTCCAATTAATAGGTCAGAATATTAGAAGGCAGAAGTCTGTGTGCTTTCAGACCTGTAAGACTGTTGCAATTTCCTACTCCTCCAGGTCTGTTTGCTGATGGATGCTTGCTCTCGCTTGCTTGCACGCTCTCTCTCCTCTCTTGCTCTCTCTCTGATCTCATGTGTTTCCTTGGTAATTTCCTTCCAAAGTTGCTATTTTCAGCACCTGAAGAACAGTTATTGGGCCCCTTGGCTTCAAGCTGACAGCACCCTATGAGGAGCTGGCTGATGGGCAGCTGGGGAGGTGGCAGAGAAGCCATGTGGTGAATTCCCTTGTTTTCATGGTTCCCCCAGAAGCTCCCATACCTGTGTCCTGCTCTAAAGTGTGGGGGCATGTCTGAGATTTTGGAGGAAGGCTGATGAGTCTGACAGATCTGAAATGCACAGCCTTTCAAAGCTGTAAAAGCAATATCTCCCCTCCTAATTAGAATGGAGGGACAGCAGGCATGGGACACACATTCAAATCCTCTGCTGGGATGTCTAATGCTAGTATTTGATAACTTGTCCCACAAAACCCAAGCCCAGCATATTAACATTCTGAGAGACAGCACTTTACGGTAATTTCAGTAGCTGAAAGGATGTTTATAGTGAAATGGCATTTATTATTCAGGCAACGTGGAACACTTCACTCATATTAGTGCATTAAACCTCCATCCTGTGTGTTGCCTGAGCTGAGAGTGTGGCCCCAGCCAGCAAAGCCTGCTGAGTAAATGAGGAAATAAGAAGCAGAGCCACTCAAAACTATTCCATGGGGCTCTGAGGAAAGACATCTCCCATTCATTAAGGGCCCAACAGTATTCTATTAATTATTTCAAGTCACCAGTGTTTAGGGGTCTGGACCCTAGTAGGTGTTCAATTTATGTTAATTGACTTACCGAATGAGTGACTGATGAACTGTTCTAACACCGCCGGGCAGCATTTAATGTTCCCAAGTCAGCAGTTTTCCTTGTGTGGTCTAGGGCGGTGCTTCTAAAACTTCAACGTGCATCAGAATTACTGGAAACTTGTTAGAACAGACTGCTAGGTCCCACTCTCAGAGACTCTGAGTCAGTTGCTCTGGTGTGGGGTTATACTCTGCATTTCTAACAAGCTCTCAGCTGATGCTGGTGCTGTCGGTCCCAGACCACACTTTGCGTGGCTCCAACCTATAGGAGCTCCTATCTCTAGGAATGTTAGTAAGTGTCACCAGGTGAGGTGGGGACGAGGTTCCGTGGTTAGAGTGGGGAAACAGTGGGCTCAACTAAGGCGCTTCAGGGAATTAAGGCCAAATCCAGCTCACTGCCTGTTTTGGTACTGGTCATGAGCAAAAGGTGCGTTTTTACATTTTAAATGGTTAAAAATACTCAAGAAGAATACTTTGTACTTGTAAAAATTATGTCAAATCCCAGTTTCAGGGTCCATAAATAAAATTTATCTGGAGCACGCACATGCCCATTGGCTTCCCTATTGTCTATGACTCCTTTTTTTTTGTCAATTGATTTATTTTTATCTTTTCAATTACAGTTGACCTCTAATGTTATGTTAGTTTCAGGTGTACAGCATAGTAATCAGACATTTATATAACTTAAGAAGTGATCACCCTGAGAAGTCTAGTACCTAATGGCAGGGTTGAGTGGTTGCAAAAGATCAATATGTCCCTCAAAGCTGAAAATATTTACTCCCTGGTTCTACCCAGAAAACATTTGCTGAACTCTAAGCTAAATAAATGTAAACAGAAATCCTTAAAGCATTTCTTATCAGTCTTTCACATCCACAAAGCATTGAATATTTCCTATAGACAGACATATGTGTGGTGTTTTTTTGTTTTTTCTTTTGTGTATATATTTGACTGTAGAATTCCCTTTTCCTGGGATTTCCTGTGATAGTGTTTGTGTTTCTTGGACCATATTATAAAGCAAGAAATGGTGCAAGGAGTAAAATATATACATGGATTTGCCTCTGATAGAGAATTCCTATAGGGTTTTAGGACTGCAAATCATATTTAATCTATGTGATTAATTGTAAGGTTATGGGGTGCTCACACAGCTCTCACAAAGATTCCTAACTTCCGTGACCAGCTGCCAACCAAGGCTCTCAGCCCAGATGCAGCACTGGACTGTTTGTATCAGACACAGAATCCTCTGAGTGTCTATACCTCGGTAGGCGGTACAAAGTGAGCAGGTTTCAGTTACTCCTTGATGTCAAGTGTAATTTGTAAAGCTCTTCATTTTCTAAGGTTGCATGCAAATTTATTGAGACCCACAATGGACACAGGGCAGATGGATTCTGGAGATGACCCTTTCTCCCTTATCAAGGGGCTGACTCATTTACGTGCATTAGGTTAAGGCTGCTTTCTCAATGCAGAGTCTGAACTCAAATATGAGTTAAGACCAGGAAGAGGAGAGGGTGGCTCTAAGGAGCATGTGTTTTTGATATACCAGGGGGTGTAGACCTAGATGGCTACTTTGCTGGGAACATTGGCCATTAGTCCAAGCCCCACAGGGCAAGAAATCTTGGGGAAGGTATAATTCTCTCCATATTTCACCTTTTAATTAATAAAACAAACCAACACACATATATTTCAACACCTATTGGCTGAATAATCACAGAGAACTGAAATCTACGCCTTGATGTCTCCCCATACTGCTAAATATTCAAACAAAGCTTCTGCAGGGGAGATCTCCTGTCCACACTGCTGGTGGAATTCAACAAAAGCTTATTAAAGACTCAATAAAATTTAGCAGAAGTTTATTAAAGACTCACTGTATTCAACAAAGCCCAAAGAAGAACAAAAGAACTTTATATGTAGAACAATTCTTCTTAATTATTAATAAAAATTATGCCAACACTTATCGAGGGTTTACTCTTCGCAGGGCACTGTTTTAAGGCTTTTCATATAATAACATACATAAGGCTTATATGAGACATGGTGTGTGCATTACTACCATTCCCACTTGGTAGATTAGGAAGCAAGCTTAGAGGTAACTACTGACACACAGATGTATTTCAGATCAGGAATTTGGGTCATTTTCAAAGCATATTTTTCTCAAAGCACCTCTTGTGGATATTTTGTCTTTTGATTAAAATTGGAAATATTTTACTTTTAATTTCATTTACATATTGGAAAATAATACAGAGTGTTTTGACAGGCACATCTCAGTATATCCCAGCTGTTGATATTATTTATCATCTCCACCTGTGTTTCTAATCTCCAGTTCTTTTTCCCCTTGTCTTTATTTTTATTTTTACTTCTATTTCTTCCTAAGATATATCATTGTGTTGTTCCTTTTTATATCTTCTTGAATTAACAAAAGATTCATTTATTTTGCATTTTTCTTGTTTTGGATACAGTTTACTTATTGCTATAAATTATCCTCTCTGTGTTACTATGGCCCTATCCTATAGGTTTTGGGATATAATATGGCTTCTGTTACTTATTTCTAAATAGCTTTAAATTTCATTTTTAATTCCCTCTGTAATTCAAGAGTTATTTGAATGTATAATTTAAAATTTTAAATAATACACATTTTTTGGAATTTCTAATTTTATTTTTATGGTCAGTGAAAGTGACCCCTGTGATTTTTGCTATTTGAAACTGGTGAGATTTCCTTTGTCACACCCTAACACATGACCAATTTCTGAGAACGTTTAACATGTATTTGAAAAGGAAGTCTATTCTATCTTTGGCTCTATCTAGCTACCTGCCTACATCAAATTAGGCTTAAAAGGAGGGTTTATTATTCAAGTCCCATTAAATCTTGAGTCAACTTAATTTATTGATTTCTGTGTATTCAAATCTCCCATAGTAACTGTAGATTTGTCACTTTCTTTTTATATTTCAGCCTATTTTTGCTCTTTACACTTTGCAGCTGCAACATAATATATATATATAAGCCCATGACAGCTACTTTGTCACAGTGGGTTATAGCTTTTGTCAATATTAAAGATTAGTATTGCACTTGTATACTCCATTTCATTATGTTATTGTGTTACAGCTTTGGTCAAACTCAAGGAACAGGAATATACCTCTTAGACCTGTCCTTTTCATCTTCGTAAAAACAAAGCCAAAACAACAGCAACAAATCAGTATTACCCCTCTGCACTGTGGGAGCTCTCATTTGCCTCACAACTCAGAATCTAACAGTGGGGCAGTCAACCACTTTGGGTTTTCATCCTCTTCACCTTCTAGAAGGAGCCAGCACTTGGATATTTGGAGGCAGGCGCTAATCATCTCTTTCCCTGACTGTAATGGTATGTGATCAAGGATGTGTCAGATGCTTTATTTTCACTGAACAAAATCTCTCCTTGAAGTTAATGGAACTGTAAGGCCCAAAGTGCCTATTCGAAGTGAATAGTGAAGCACGGTGACAGCTGCTGAGACAAGCCCCAAAGATTCCTCAAGTGCATTGGGAGCATTTTCTATTCTGAATAATAGGAATTCACCCCAGGTTCGTAGCAGCCTTTCTCAACTGAGAAAAATCTGCTGCATTTGTTCCAACAGTCTATGTCACATAACTCTTGTCAAAATATTATGCACAATAATAGTCATTTATTGAGAGATTGCCATGTGATAGGAATCAAACTGGGAACTTTATATAAAATTAGGGGGGTTATTTAGAACCCCAAACCTTTGTTACTCAAAACCAAATCAGCAGCAGCAGCCTCACCTGGGAGCTGAGGCTCCACTGCGCACCTACTGGATCAGATCACCTACTGCACAAGATCACCAAGCATCAGAAGTTTAAGTGCTGCTCTAAACCACATTATCTGCATAGTAAGCATGAAAGGAATGAGGTACAACTTGACTCGATAACTAAATGAGGTCACAGGGCTGGTCAGTGGAAAAGGGTGAGTGTCCCACCTTGGGGACCTTGACTCTGTTGCCTATAACATCCTCTGCTGCACCACCTGCCATTAATTAGTTCATGTTGCCCATTCAGCATGACCTATAGACTTGCCAGCGGCATTTGCCTCCCAAGCAGACTGAAAGCTCATGGACCATGAGCTCTGAATGTCTTGCAACAGTGTCCTGCACTATGATGGTGGACTCGCTGGCTGATTTCCATGAAACAAAGTCTTTCATTCAGGAAACAAGAGGAAGATGCTTATCAGGAAAGGCACCCTGGAGATTTTCCATTTTCCCCAAGTAACAGTTTCTGAAGGCTAAAACCAGTTTAAGATCATTAGAGCTCAAAAGGGAGAAAATACTGAGGACTTTGAGTATTGGAGACTCTACTGATTGTCCTGATAAATTCTTCTTCCTCTGAGAATGAGGATGCAAACCTTGCTGCTAAACTAAGGTCCAGAGCAAAGAGTAATTTCAGCACATAACAGATAGCAAGGTTCTATTTACGCTTCTATTGTTAAAAACGGCCATTTCTTAATCTGCTGTATCTGTGGTTGTGTAAGATCTTTAAACTGTGGGCTGGCCTTGGCTCCCTGCTCTTCTATTTTGAACATTCTTATGCATGAAATTCAACCTCCTTCTCTTTTCATAGTGGGCACTACTGGTTTTAATAACTTTTGTTATTTGAATCAAAAGATTATCTTTCAAATATGAAAAATAGATGGCCCATGAATGACTGATTTACTACCTTATATCCATTTTATGCCCATTATCTGGTTCATGGATAAATCACAAGTGCTCATACCAGAGCTTCTCAGTAGCATGGTCTGAGGTCTCCTTGCATCAGAACCTTTTTAGTTCCTTGTTAAAATGCAGATACCCAGGTACACCACCTATGGAAAGAAATATATGAAGGTGGGCTGAAATCTGCATTTTTAACAACAACCACAGGTCCTTCTTATGCCCCCAGAATGGGAGGATTTGTGTGCAGCATCATTTAGGACCCAAGCGCTTTCCAGGCATCAATGGGAAACTGATAATCTTATGACAAAACCATCTAGACATGCAAGCACATGGTTCTGTGGCACTTGGGAGGCCATCTTGATCGGAGGTGACAACCTTCTTTTGTCACCACCATGTTCTTCTCAATATTTGATGTCATAGTATATACTATGTTGAAAATACTATAAATGCATTCTTTATAAGAAAATTGGCTTAAGAAGCAGTTCGAATGACAGATATGTCAACCAGCTCACAGAAGCATCATCATCACCCTCTGTGTCTCTGAGGGGAGGCACTGCCCACCATTAGAGCCTAATTCCTTTCAAGCTTGGTTTACTTATTTTCCAAACCACCGCCTCCCACTTCATTCCTAAATGGGACTGTATGTCTGTACATTTGGATATATAAGCAGATACAGTCCTGATAGTGTTTCTTTTGAGAAGGGAAGTCTGAATCCTCCAAAAAGACCCTTCCCTGGGCTATTCTGGGATTAATGACAGCAAAGCTGACAGGCAGCTTTGGCTTGGATTTTGTTTTTTAGGGACCTGGGTTTGGGGTGGCCTGGCATTTCAATGCAGTTAGCTTTGGCATCTTGTAATTGTAACAGTGCAGCCAGCCACAACCAACACTGATTATGCCTAAATACCCCCTTTTCAAAAATGCCAATGTTTCCTTTGTCTATTTTGCAAATGTGGCCAAATGGGTATGTAGCACTGAGGTTTGTATTATACAACAGTTCCTGATTGTTTACTTGGAGCAGAAACAGGGAAGACTCACTGTCCAGGAGAGAGGGAAAGACAGAACCAAACCTCATCCCATTTACCCTGATCATAGTCAAAGCAAACCAGAGTAATTGGTTCATCCATTTAGCCAGTATTTAGTGAGGGCTACTGTTAGGGCAGCCACATCTGGCTGGCTGTTGGAATGGAATGACTGCCCCTGCAGGACAGCTGTCGGGGCTTTGGTTAGAAGCCTTTTGCTTTCAGGTCTCCTCCTCCATCTTGCCTAGTAGAGAACTGATGAAAACATTTGTTTTCCAAGCTACCTGTTGGCTATGCTGTCACTAATCCTAGAACAACCCAGGGAAGGGTCTCTTTGGAGAATTCCTCACTTGGTTTCTGGGAGAAGAGTGATATCCATGTTGGACTATCACTCGGACACACAAACAATAAGTCTCATTATGCGCTACATAAAATCATTCTACTCAGGAGTGCGTAAACACACAGAATCCAAGACCAAGCAGAAAGGCCCTCATTTTCATTGAAACAAATGCTTTCTGTGCCCACATGTCCAGGTCAACAGTGAGAAGGAAGCTGCTATATGGCCTGTTTCACACATATAACGGACACCCCAAAGGTTCTCTCAGGACCGTGCCAAAGCTAGGAACTCATATGCCATGGCTCCGCTGCCTGGCTTCCTCTCCATCTTGCTGTCCTTTGTCTCCCCTCACTTCTAGTTTTTAGCACATCCTTAGTAAGTTGCTTGCAAACAAATCCTTGACTAAGGGTCTGCTTCAAAGGAACCCCACCTAAGATGACTTCCCATTGACTTTTGAGCTATATTTGATCAAGTATGGATAACTAGGTACCGAAAGGAATCTACAAACATTGCATCAGGAAAAGGGGTTGAGGGGAATTCTCCATATTCCCATATGTACCAAAGAATATGGTACACATTCTTTGTGTATTTGTAATGTACATTGAGAAAACATAACACACAAAAATTCTTACTTTATAGGTAGTATTGCTTAGCATGAAGTTAAGTTTGAAACATGAATTTCAAACATAACTAGTACAATTTGAAAAAACAAACTTTATCATCCTCTGAAATTCATTTCATGAACCATTAGTGGTATGTGTGTGTAACTGAGTGTGTATGTAGTTGGTCCAGGACTATTCTATTGGCCTAAGGCTTAAATTTGGCCCTTCATTCTGTTATGGCTAGGGAATGCTTTTGCCCATTGATTCTTGGAGGGCTTGTGAAAACTCAGATTGCTGAGGCAGTAAGTGATTCTGGAGTGGGGTCTGATAGTTTGCATTTCTAAGAAATTCTCAAGTGATACCCCTGCTGCTGATTCAGATAACACACTTTAAGAGCCTCTAGTCTTACCTGCTCTACTAGATCACCTTAATTCTGCCACTATAATAGTGTATATTCCCTGGATACGCCTTTTATGCAAGTTGCTTCCTCAGAGTGCCCAAAGGAACAGAAAGCTGGGACTTCTTTGTGTTAGTAGAACAGGTCGTCCAACTAAGATTGTGTGTTATTTGTAATAAATACTTGCATGGAAGGAAGGATTCATCCTGAAGCTTGTTTTCCTTATGACAAAATACCTACTTCAAAGTCATGGGAGAGGAGACCTGTAAATGTCACCTACTTTAACTCCTGGGGGCAGCAGATATCTACTAAATAATTACTGAGAATTACCACGCTGGCAGAGAACAATTTGCAACAGACTCCAAGGAACAAAACCATCAGCATGGGAAGGAAGTTTTAAGAAAATAAGAGTTTGGTTCAATAAAGAACCTTGACAAGACCTGTCCGAAGTCTGCGTGAGAAACCTTAGATGAAGTGAGTTCCTGTTCTTGGCAAAAGGACAAGAAATGGCCAATGGCCTCTGGTGTTGAGAGTCAGTGAAGAGCAGGGACACTCGATCACGCAATGTGTACATTCCTTTCCAAACCTGAGGCCTCTGGCTCTATGAAGGAAGTGAAGGTATGTTTATGGTGTTGATGCCACAAGCCAAGGTCCCCACATAAGAATGAGTTCTTCGTAGCCATGGGAATTGAGATTTCCTGAGTGGCTGGGGCAAATCCTTTATATCTCCTCAATATCCACTTCATCCACAAGCAGACATAGAGGTGAAAATTTTGATGGAGATAATTGTACCCTTTTGTCCCTTTTGGGAAAGGTTTGCCACGTGGGAAACACCATCATCTGCTCCCTGATATTAAAAGATCCACTGTGTTTGGACACAAGAAGAATATTTCTCAAGTGGACAAACTCCCAGGAACTTGGTGACTCACTTGCAAAGTCTGCTTCATAGAGGTAATAGAGCCAAAAAATGCCAACCTAACATTATTTCTCAGATTACTCTAATAATCTCATATCGGAACAACACAGGTATTCATCCTGGACTTATATTTCACTTTTGTGGAGATAATTAATATTTTTTGGCATTAGATAACAATTCTGCTAGGTCTCTCATTGAAGCAACCAGGACCTACAAACACAATTCCACTCCAAACAAATCACCATATACCAACTTAATAGTTAAGCTGGGAAACTCACAGGAAATTGTTTGCTCTAAAAAAATGAATTCCCTGCAGGGTTTCTTAAATAGCAAAGCTCCCAGTTTACGATCTAGCATTTTATAGACCATTAAATACTTGACAAAGAGGCTAGGAACAAAAAAAATTAAAAAGTCTAGCCAAAGTATCAGGAGTCCCAGCTGATGGCAGAAGAGCTCCAATTGATGTTAAAGTGTCTCTGAAGTGATTGTGTAATGTCAACGGAAACAGAAGACTGATTTGTAAAATTAGATTTACCCAAGCAATCTCTGCTTGCTGAAGATGAGTAACTAGTGTGACTGCAACTACCTCACTGTATAAATCTGGCTTCTTCAGTTACTCAATTTGGCATTCACTACCATTAACATGGAGTGGGTTTAAAAAGCACTTTGGATTAGACTTTGTGCACAGAGGGCCTGGGGAATTTTACAAACCACACAGAGAGCATGTACTGAGAACATCAGAAAGAAGAAGCTTTCTGGCCATATGGTGAGATGATCACGCTGGATAAATCTCCACTCGTTTTGAGTGCCTGATGTTCACTTCTAACACTGAAATTGTTTGATCACAGATAGTTTCAAGGTACAATTTCAAAAAAGTTAAAAACATGACTTGTAAAAATACACGGTGAATTCATGTCAAAGATTTATTTAACTTATTACATAGGCAACCAACAAGTGATAAAGCTGGTTCAAAATTCATATATAATAATGCTGGAATGAGATTGCTAAATGAGATATAAAGCTGGTTAATATCTTCTGGGGAAGGGGGAAGAAACCCAACTCTGTAACTTTTATAGTTTTCTACTAGACAGGAAACATTCAAATTTTTAGCACACAAAAATCTCCAAGTTAACAAACATGAAACTTCAGAGTCTGGAGCCTGATAAAAAGTGAATAGTTGAAAAACAAAGAAAATTATGTAATTCTTGGATGGATCCCTTAGACATGTATCCAGGCTTTTTGCTTTATTTCCAAGTTTTGGATAACTTTCCTTCATAACAGAAACAGATGAGATTTTCCTTGGACACATGTTACAATGAAATTTGGTAACAGCCACTATGTGAACTTTTGTTTGGGAAGGCTGAGTGGATATTCATGCTTCTCCTAGTGTGCTCAGTGAAGATGAGTTTAAACAAACTTCATTCCTATGGTTTTCAAATTAAGGGTGGGGGTGGCACATTAAAATCTTTTGGGAAACTTTAAAAAATCCAGATGCCCAAGCAACATCCCAGACAAAATCAATAAGAATCTCTGAGAATGGGTCCCAGACACCAATATAGTTTAAAGTTCTTCAGGTGATTCTTTTTTAAAATTATAATGTATGGATTATGCTATTACAGTTGTCTCAGTTTTTCCCCCTTTGACCTCTTCCACCCAGCACCACCCACCCCCTCAGGCAATCCGCACACCGTTGTTCACGGCCATGGGTTGTGTATAGGTTCTTTGGCTACTCCATTTCCTATACTGTACTCTATAGCCCCTTGGCTATTCTGTAACTATCTATTTGTACTTCTTAATCCCCTCACCTCTTCACCCATTCCCCCTAATCTGGCTTCAGGTGATTGTAATATGCATGAAGACTGAGAAGCACTGTACTACTTAGAATCAATACATGTGTGTATGTGTGTGTGTATGTGTACCCATACATTTATTTTTATTTATTTCTTTTTCTTTTTTATTTTTTTAATTCAGTTACAATTGTCTGCGTTTTCTCCCCATCCCCCCACCCCACCCCAGCCAGTCCCACCTCCCTCCACCACCTCTACCCTCCCCCTTGATTTTGTCCATGTGTCCTTTATAGTAGCTCCTGTAAACCCCTCTCCCCACTATCCCCTCCCCACTCCCCTCTGGCTATTGTTACATTGTTCTTAATTTCAATGTCTCTGGTTATATTTTGTTTGCTTTTTTCTTTTGTTGATTATGTTCCAGTTAAAGGTGAGGTACATTTATTTTTAAATTGGGATCATATTAATATATATATAGTTTTTCTTTCATTACTATATTTTAAAGTTTTTATTAATCATTAAACATTGCTCAAATGCCATTTTTAAAGAATATTGTGTTTGATTACATAAATGTATTATGATTTATTTGGCTAATTCCTGGATGTTTATTCTGTTTTCTTTTATCTCATTCTCTCTTTTTTTCTTTTTTTGCCATTATAAGTTAGACTGCCATGAACATACTTATACAAAAACGTTATCTACGTCTTGGATTGTTTCCTTATAATGAATTTCTGGAAGTGAATTTACAGGTCAAAGAAAATAAATGTTTTAAAGACATCTGAGACATATTACCAAAATGCTCTCTACAAAGTTTTATAAATGTTTACTTTTTTAACTGATGATTTCCTCAGTGTTTTTATTTACAAGATATTTATATACTCCAAGAACAGTTAAAAATTTCTTTTTAGTCTTTGTCAGTAGTCATTTTTAATTTAACCTTTAATCCAGCTAAAACTTATTTTAGCATATATAAGGAAAGAGTTAAAACTGTAAGTAGATATTTTTTCCAAACAGTTCCTTTTTCTCAACATCGTTTCTGAAATACTTTATATCTTCTCTATTAGTTTATGATTGAAAAAAGTTTACAATATAATATGTAGGTTAGGTAAGTGTACTTTGTAATGGTGAGGAGAGTCACAGAAGCACATGAAAAAGGTTGAAACTATGTGCAAACTATATTGAGGGTATTCTTGTCTCAATTTTAACCATTACCATTTCTTAGAGCTATCTAGTTCTGGTTATAACTCTCACTTACTTATAGAACTCCTAGGTGTTGAAAACAACTCAAAGCTCATCCTCTCTAAGATGGCTTTAATCTGTCCTCAAGCAGCTTGTAGCTTTGCCAGTAACAGACCTTCCTAAATCCGTCTGTTTTGCTTTAAATATTTGCCTTCTGTAATATTGGTTTTACCCTTGCACTACTATGAGGAAAGATTTTTCTACATAATGTCCCAGATTGACTTATTACTAATTGTGAATTCAGTGGGATCCATTTTTATATATTTTTATTTATGTATATATTATTAAAGTTTCATTGTTCTGTGCTTAATAGCCCTACTAAAAATAATTAAATGAAGCCTGAAGTTGTCAAAGCCATATTACACAAAGGAAAAGGAGGCCAGAAATGTTATTATGCTCAAGAAAACAGAAACATTTTCAATGAACACAGAACTCATTGTTCTCCCTCCTACTAAGTTTTTTAATGAGTTATACTGCATTAGCACTACTATTCTTTATTAGCTTTGTTGAGTCTGAGAAACTGTTATTGTGCCTCTGGGGGCAGCTTACCATGACTTTATCCTCTCTCACCCGGCCTCTGTCTTGATTAAAAAGTTAACTGCTCATTGAAAGGATATACCTAAGGTGGTGGACAAGACTTAAGGGTGTCATCTATGTCCAGAGGAGCAGGCATCGCTTGATGGCTCTGTAAGTGATCAGACTTTAAGTGCGTTCCAGCACCAGTGAGTCCATGTAAGACCATTCTGACTTCTGACAACCTGGCCAGTTGGTGGTCACAGTCATCACACTCACTGAAGGACTGAAGGGCCCACTTGGACTTTGAAATCTGGCAAACTCAAATAGGCAAACTTTCAGGACTTTTTCCTACCTTTCTCACAGGCCAGGATCTGAGCTGCCCTGACACCTTCTAGGGAAGCGATGCCTTGATGTCATTTCAAGTGCTCTTAGATAGTAGATGGCTGTGCTAAGGAGTCCTATTGTGTCTCAGCAACCTTTTTACTTCAAATGAAGAATCGGCAGAAGCCTCAGTCCCTGCTATGGCTGAGCTGGAGAAAAAAGCTGAAGGAACTTTCCTGAGGTCAATGAAGCACAGAGCAGGCTGTTTCAGTTTTCTGAAGCTTTGGGACCACCCAGTGCTTGGATAAAAGTTTCCAGACTCCAGGTATGCCTGACTAGATCACACCTCACCTTGGGGCCATGATATTTTTTTCCTTGCAGTATTCCAAATGTTTCTTTCTCCACCCACTGCCAAGCGGCTGGGCTTCCAGTCCTGCTTCTCTTGCCCCTATAGTGCTTACAAAGCAAATAGCTCAAGGTGGGGCCAATTACTCAAAGCAAGTCCTCACTTTGTAGGAACTTCAAAGCAGGACCCTCCTCCTTCTATGGGTTCCACCAGGTCTTGGCAGAGACACACTTATCTCCTGGCTGTGAGAATGAAGGAAAAAGGAGGTGGGCCTAGGCTGGCCTCTTCCAAGAGCCAACCCTGAGCCAAGAATCTGTCTGCAAGGGGTTTATTGGGGGAATGCTCCCTGGGAGACCACAGAGACCAGGGAGGTAGTGGACAAAGTAGGTCTAGATAGGGTAAGAAGCCAAGCAAGCCAAGCCTGCCCTGCAGAAAGCCCTGGAGTATAAAACACGCCTTAGAGCATTTCGTACCTTAAGGCCAGGGAGTGGGCTTTGGACTCCCTCCCACACCAGTCAGTTACTGGTGAAAGCTACTGCCTGGGGCAAGGGCACACAAACTCCCAGGCATTTCTGGCTGTCTGTATGGGTAGGGCAATCCTCTGGTCTTACACATAGGCAGCCCTCTGCTTGGGTGGAGTCATAGACTGCTTTTAGCAAAAACACCTGCAGAAGCTGCGTTGTAGGCTAGGGAAAAGGACCCATGGGCACCTCATGGGGGACCCACGGGGCCTGCCATAGAAACTGTCTGGGGATAGATTTTCTCGTAGCTCTGGGCTGAGCACACCCCAGATCTAGAGAGGAGCCATTTTGCCAAAAGCAGGTGGTAAGCCATCTGTGGCTCTGTGGGAACATGAGGGCACATCCTGCTTAGGGAACACTGCCAGTCAGCAGGGCGGAAGGCCTGGCCAGGTCACCCTGAACCTGCCTGGCCAGGCTCTCAGCTGGCATCAACACCTTTTCTCCAGTCCTACCATGTAGATCACAGAATGTTTTTGTCATACACTTTATATGCAACTGTCAGACAATTTGTGTTACTACCCTAAATACATCTTTAGAGTTACTATTGAATGACACCCAAAGAGAAATTGTTCTACATACACAATTGCATTTTTAACTCTCAAAACTCTGAGAAGTTTAACAGCAGTCTTCAGTCTTGCTTTATGTGCAGAACCTGTGGGTGCTCAGCCTCTCATGCAAAGACTCTAACAATAACAAAATGATCACTGAGCTTTCGGTGTCTGCCAAGCCATGTTTAGATCTTTGTATGTGATAACTCACTGCAACAGTCCCAGCAACTCTATGAAATAGGTGCCTTTATTTCTGTTTCACAGAAAACCAGGGCACAGAGGGTTAAGTGAATGGCCCAGGGTTCCATAGCCAGTAAGTGGCAGAGCTGGAATTTGAAGACAGAGAGCCCAAATCCAGACTCTTTTTCACTGACCATGAAGTTACAGTATGGGGGGCATACAGCCCTAGAGCTTATGAGTGGATTCTGGATGTGGAGAAGCCAGAATTCCACCAGGATTTGGTTCAGTCCTGGTGAATGATTCTACTTTAAAAGTTAGATCCCACTGTAGCCCTCATTTACTCTTCTCACAGTTCATAGGTGAAGAATGAAAGATAAGGTAAAGAAAAGTGATTTGGTCAAGATCACACGATTCTTAGTATCCTTAGCACCTCATTCTTGGTCTATGGTCTTTCTATCCATAGTGTCTCATTCAGTCTCCTTAGTTATCTTCTTCCTTAGAAACAAATGAAGAACAGTTAACACTTGTTGAATACTAGGTCCTCAATATAATATGTATCAGGTGCTTTGCTAAGCACTCCACATGCATTATTTTATTTAATCCCAGTAATATGTCTATGACATAGGAATCTATTGTTACCTTCATTTTTTTTAGTGGAAAATCTGAGGTCTAGGGAAATTTAAATATTTTGCCTAAGGTTACACAATTAACAAGTGGCCAAAATCTAAATCTCTTTGATCTTAGATTCAATTTCTTTAATTAGTGTCGAGAAAAATTATCCAAAACTGGGAACTAAAACAAAATAATGACGGCATCCTTTTATGTCATATTGGAGCATTATCTTCTTGGCTCATCCACTGATTATCTAATTTTCTAGGGGAATGTGTCTTTGTTTGGCTTACTAATTTTCCACTTTCTCTCTTATGAACTTTACTGAGGCATAACTGCTATACAGTAAATGAACATATTTAAAGTGTACAAACTGACACACTTTGTCATATGTATATCATCATGAAACCACTACCATGATCAAAGTAATAAACATATCCATCATACCCAAAAGTTTTTACTATTTATCCTAATCAGAGACCAGACTGTCAAGTTAGAAGTTACTTATAAAATATTGAGCACATGATTTCTGTCCAGTAGAGATGCAAATCATTCTCTTTGGTAGAAAAGGTAATCCCAAGTGTTATAGTTTTATGGCCTTATAGAACTTTAATCAATTTCACACTTAACTGAACAAATTTCCTTTAACATTCTTTTCTTGATTGTCTATATAAATATTTGTTCCTCAAATACTCTGTGAATGAGCTTTATCAGCTTACTGGTTTTCTCACTAACAACATAAATGAACTTTGACATATGTTCTCTATATGTTGATAGGAGAATACTGTTTTAACTCTCTGGTAATTAAACTTGGCCACTACCGAGTTTCTGTGTGTGTGTCTCAGAATGTGTTGATGTAGCCCGTGTCCCCAGGCTCCTCCAGAGACCAAATCAGGACACATGTTGTCTTACCCACCTAAGGATGGTAGAGGTCTAGATGGTTCTAGAAGGCCATGGCAGCCATGTTAGAAAGCAAGTTTGTAATTACTCTTTGTTATTTGGCAGGTACTGGTGGAGTGCCCTGGCAAACCAGATCGTACAGAAAATTTGTGCCTCGAGTCTTTCCAGGTTCTTGATTTTTCCATTCTCCCAAACTTGAGGTTTCTTTTTTGCGAGCTGCACAAATATCTAAAATTTCCATAGTTCACTTTCTAAGGGGCAGGTATTATAGGCAAACAGGCTTTTCTAGGTTTGAAGTTCACTTAAGCTAGAACCTCAGAGGAATGTTATGCAAATGAAAGATTTCATGAATAACAAAATGGAAAGACAAAGGTGCCCGGGAAAGGTTAGGCTGCTTTAATCACAAGTGCAAACATGGCTCCTTCAGATAGATTTCTGTGTTCCTCTTTGGAGGTAGCAGCAGGTTTACTTAACATTTTCCAAGGAATCAGATCTCATGCCTATTAATCATTGCTCCCTCAGGAGCAAACCTGATGAAAATGCTTATCTACTTACTTTTACTGTAATCCTCCAAATCCCTGTTATTTCATTTGCCATAATATCACCTCTCAACTCTGCCCTGCCTGTTTTTCCTGACCAGCTTCCACATAGCCTTCCGGATTCAGCACAAATAGCATCTCCTGGAGGAGGCTGGTGTCCTGGGCCAAGACCCCTTCTGGACTCCAGCATGCTCTCAAATCTATCAAATATCTTGTCCTAGTATATTTCTCACCTCATGCCACATTGGCCTCTTTATGGTTCTTTATCTCCTCTCCACCCCATCCTGTGACAGGTCCTCACAGGGTACCTTTTGGTCCCAGTGGCTAGTACAGAGAAACACTGAGTAAATATTTTTGAGGACAAGAACCATAGATCACACTTCTTTATAACATTTTTTGTTTAACTTGATGCTAGGTTCTCAAACTTGAGTAGGCACTCACATATATGGTGCTTAATTATTTCCTGCAGTTTTGGGTTTCAGTCTTCCTTTGACCATTTAAGACAATATATTCTCCATTAATTTGAACATGTTAATATATATTGTAGAGTCCAATAAGCAGTTTAAGAAATCACACACACACACACACACACACACACATACACACACCTACTAATCACTGGCCTCAGTGTCAAAGAAGGTGAAGTACTTAGGCTAAAGAGTGGAGGCAAGTGTTGGAGAAACACATCAAGGTGTCCTTTACAGAGACCACTGGAGACCACTCTTGGAGACCATTCTTGTCCATTTAGGCGTCATGTTCGGGGGCCTGATTAATGCACCCAGAGTGTAGCTCCATGCCATGTTTATCTGAGAGCTCCGGCTCTCAGCAGATGAAAGGTGGTCAAAGTCTCCTGAACATGAAATCATGAAACTGTACCATGAGCTCTTCTACCTTTTTAGTCTCAACTAGCTCTTTCATGACCTGGACGCAAAACCAGATCTCTTTCACAGCAGTTTGTAAACTTGGTTATAAAATAAGTTTTAAAAGAAAGTGCTTTTCTGAGGAGAACTAGTTGCTTAATTAAGAAACTATCATTTTAAAATGTAACTATAGAATCAGAGATCTTGAAAAGGTCTTGTAAGTGGAAGTCAGTGTTTTGTTTTGCTTTCTTTAAGAAGAATGTTGGCTACGGGAGTGCTGGTTAGAGTGTGGCCCAGGACTGGCAGCATCCATAGGCTTCCCTAGGGCACCTGTTAGAAATGGAAACTCGTGAGCCCCACCCTAGATCTGCTGAACTGGAGTGGAGGGTGAGGCCCAGTAATTTATGTTTTAACAAGCTTTCCATTTGATCCTGATGGTCACTAGTTTGACACACACAGACTTAAAACTTCCCAGAGGGTCAGCTATCTTCTTTGGAAAGCAAAATAATTACTTCCACAGAGTCCTCAGTAGACCAGGCTTCTAAAAGTTTAGCTGTGTAAAGATCACCAGGAGAACTCAAATACAGACTCTTGGGCTCCAGCTTTAGAGACTCTAATCCAGAAGGTTTGGAGTGGGGCTTAAGAATCTGCATTTCTGTCAAGTTGCATTGTGTTTCTGCTGGTCCCTGGACCACACTTTGAGTAATGAGGACAGATACCTAGAGACCTATGAGCTAATCCTACATGGCTACAAAAGCTACACCCCATCTAGTCAGATCATGATGAAGGCTTGGTGATCATAAGGCTTACTTTTTCCTTGCACAAAACCCAGTGATATATTACCAGGCTCTTTGCTGCTTAAAAATAGCATAGAAACCTTAAGAGCAGGCTTCTTTCTGTAGCTTCAAAAGGCAAAATCTTTGTGTATTTTCTTCTTTCAGATCTTTTATTGAAGAGGACAATCACTTATATAGCAGTATGCAGAGGATGCTGGCTGCAGGGCTCATAACAGTGTCCATCCCAGGGCTTCCCAGTGAGAGCCCCTCATCAAGGGAATGAATGAATGAGGAATGACTGACTGTAATCTCTGTATTTTACAGCAATGCCTGACTCTCAGAAAGGCTGCCTCTAAGTTCTGAACTATCTTCTTAAGCACTATAGCCTCACCAGAAGAAAGGCATAGGCTGTACATTGAGATGAAAATTGCTCATGTTCATTCTTTTCCATGAGAGTAAACTGAAAAAGGGATATAAGACAAAATTGGCCAGTTGTGTGTCCATGGCCTGTTAAATGAAGTACTCTGAACTTCTATTCTTCCATTTGTGAAGGAGAATTAACAGTACATACCTAACTGCTGTGAACAGAGCTACTCAGTGTATTTCATGGACCAGCAGCATCAACAGCAGGGTGTCTGTCAGAAATGCAAATTCTTAGGCCCCACCCCAGACCAACTGAATCATAATATTCAGAGGGGGGCTCAACAATCTGTGTCTGAGTAAGTCATTGGAGGATTCGGAAAACCACTAGAGTCTGAGTAACATTGGATACAGAAACTGACAGTAAGTTCTCACAGTCAAGAATGGTTAACGGAATGAGGTTGCAGTGCTTCAAATGCTGGCTCCACTACTTTTATCTGCTGTGTGATCTCAGGTATGATGTTTACCCTCTTCGTGCCTCATTTTCCTCATCTCAGAAATTGTTATTGTAAGGACTACATGAGTTAATTCATGTAAAGCGGTTAGCAGAAGGGCTCAATAAATGGCATTAGTGGTGATTTAAATATAGATAGAAACAAGACCAATGTTATCCTGTATGTAAAATACTAATTTATAATTATTGCCTCCAAGACATGAGATCATGATTATTTATTTTTTATATTTTACACACTTTTTGCAATTAACATAAATTACCTTAGTGACCAGAAGAAAGATTATTAAATGATTTGTGTTGAAAAGGGAAAATATTAACTGAGTTAGATGAGGTGTTGGGGTTGACTACGGAATATTTTAGATACTCATGAGGCTCCCTGCACCCCTGCCTTTATGCTTACAGCCAAGCATACCTATTATTGGCTTCTGTGTGTGTTTGATCATTCCCATGCAATCAATCAGGAAGAACAACTTCCTAGGCCTCATTACTCATGGCATGGCTTAGGGTTGATTGAACTAAGGTGTTCTCCATCTCTCCTTGAATTTAGGCAACCACTAGGTGAATGAACCCAGGGAAGCCTAGTTGATCCCGAGACAGACAGTGTACAACAGAAAAAAGTTGTCTTAGTTAAGGCCACTCTAAACCAACTGGCTCTCAGCTGGCCCACCAACTGACCACAGAGTGAACTCAACGAAGACTGGAAAAGCCGCCTAGCTGAGCTCAGCCCAAATTGCTGACTTGTAGAATCAAGAGCTAAAGAAATGAAAGTTATTTGAAGCTACTAAGAGGGGTTGCTTATTATCCAGCAAAAGTTAACTGATATACTGGGTAACCCTCAAGAGTGCTACAGTGCCATTATCCTATTCTTTTCTCCACATCCAGGAGTGAAGTTCCTTGTCACTCTTTTATGTTAAGCATTTTACGACAGTTGGACTATAAGTATGAGTAAGCAGCAGGCAGCAAGTAGAGCAGAAATGAAGCATGCTTGAAAGGCACATCAGTAATGAAAGGTGCTGCCTTCACATTCTTTAATAAAAGAAAAGAGGCCAAAAGGAAAAAAAAGTCTGACTTAATATAAATTTTTCATATGTCATCTTAGGAACAACCAGAAATTCTATTCTTAGTCTGTTCCTGTACTGAAGCTAAAATTTATTTCCAGTTTAATGTCTCTCTTGGTCTGAAAGGAAATGCTGAAGACGTGGGCCAGGACAGGAAGCACATAGTTGGTAAAAGAAAGTGTCATCCCATTTCATTTAAGGATCCTGAAAAAAAATTGATGTAGGGGTGGACCCACTGATCTGACCAAGTGATTATTGATGGTATGCCTCTACTTTTCACTCTGCTAATGGCAATCAATTAATGAGAGCCCAGATGCAAAACTCAGGTGTTCTCTGCAACTTTAGGGAGTAAAAAAGACCATTGCCTTAGCCATTGAGAAATTGCTTATTCTTTTCTAATTTTTGGGACATAGTGGTTTAAATGAGATAAATTAGTCCATCTTGAGTGCTGAGAAGCACCATTGTTAATACATAGCTAACTTCCTGTGTGTGGGCAGTGTCTGACCTCTCTGTGTGTGCTAATCCCCACAACAGCCCTATTATCATCACCCCTGTTCTACACAAGAACAAACTGAGAACCAGGAAGGTTAAATAACTGCCCCCCACCCCCGCATCTGAGGCCAAAGTATCTGCCATTAACCCTTATGTCAGAACCTGACCAGATGCCAGTACCGTGCCTGGGCCATCGTGAATGGCCAATAAATAGTGTGTCTGACTGACCACGTGAGCCCTAAAACAGATGTTGCATCTGGGGGTTGTGAATACTCTTAGAGAATGAATGTTAGTGATAGGTATTTATATATTCCTCTCTTCTGTACCTATCTTTCTCCTTAAAGGGCCACTCTTTCCAGAGTTCAAGGGGACCATAACATGCTTTACAGTTTAAAAGTGGCAATTTGATAGAAAGTTTAGAAGACTTGTCTGGAAAGTGAGTTTTCTCAGAAAGCACACAGTTTTCACTCAGGTTCTATGGGTGGTGGATGGCTGGGGTATTTATTGATGGAGATTCTGGGAATGGTGGGTAACGAAATCACACCTGCCCCTCACCTGCCATTGTCAAGGTGACTTGCCTCTTTTCTTTCTTCTATATAAGATATTTCAGCCAAATGTCAACACTTTGTGGGCTCATTCAGTTTCATTGTTTAGGAGAATCTTACAAGTGCAATTTGCTCTGCCTCTCAATGAATAGGTCAGTCCTTTTGATCTCTTTCCTTCATCTCCTGCCCACCCCCCATAATGTACAAATGTGCACAGAACACATATGCCCACTATCCTTTCATTTGTCCTAAACCGGGAAAATTCAGTGTGACACCCTGAAATATAATGGGTCAGAATCGGCTCAGAACTTTATGTCCCCAGTGAAACTGCTGAAAGTCTGAGTTTTCCCAGCAGGCTTTAGACAGAAGTGGAGTCAACATATTCAAGGGTAAGATGAATTCCAGTGAGCTTCACTGAATACACCAACCCTCACGGACACTTGTTACCTGGGCTGAAGCTTTGAAGTCTCAGATGTCAGTAAAGGTATGTTTGAAATTTCAATCATGATGTGAATTAACATACTTTTATTCCTTGCCAAGTTTGGAAGCAGAAAAATGATTTTATATGAGGACAAAATGGAACAAAGGAAAGGACATGGCTGATAATTTACATGTGTTCTTGAGGTCTCAAATTTGGATGCAGTTTCAAATACACAGTAAGTCACAACACATTATCATGAGCCTATTTAATTATAAGTTCATATATCGAGCACCTCCTATGTGGGATTTCAGTGTGTGTGTATGTAAAAGGATGGATAAGATAGTACCCCTGTCACCAAGAAGTTTGTAGTTGAGTTCAAGTGCAAGAATATGGATCTGGGACACACCCAGGGCAAGAAACTAAAGGCAATACTTTTAAACACACACTGTCAGAAAAAAGGATTTATTTTAGACTCCTAGGTCTCAACAAACATTCATTCTCCTGAAACATAATTGGATATAATGTAAATTCCCACAATCAGAAACTTTCTTTGCAAACCAGCCCCTGACACAAAAATGAAGTTATGCAAATTGTTTTTCTTAGCTGTGGAAGACAAAGCATGAAAATGTATTTGGTCCAGATTCTTTTATGCTGACCTTCAGTTCCAGTTATTGAAAGAGATGTCCTACTCTCTCCAATCTCTAAAATCAAAGGCATGCTGAATTTACCCAAGAGCACATTCAGAAAATGAAGAAAAAAGAGACAAAGTGAGGGAGAAGGAGACTTCTTATGGAAAGGATGTTTAATGTCCTCTGGCTTTTAGAGGAACAAAGAGGCTCCTTAGTTTTTCCAAATACTCTAGTTCTCTTTTCCCTACCCCTGCCCCCAACTCGCCATGTATAAGCTTTGCCAAGATTTCACAGATATTTGTCCTACTGGACTTCCCTGCCCTTACCAGGCCAAGCCCCCCTTTCAAACAGTCTCATGACACTGGACACTGGTAACACTTGGTGTAGTGTAGTGGTTATGAGCATGGACTCTGAAGTCAGACTGCCTCGGTCTGAATCCTGACTCTGCCAACTCACTGGCTGTGTGCCTTTAGGCAAGCTACTGTGCCTCAGTTTCCTTATCAGTAAAATTGGGATAATGAGAGTTCCTACCTCACTGGCTATTAGTGAAGAGTAAATAAGTATTTATGAATATGATTAGAACAGTGCTTGGCATATAGTTAATGCTAAATAGGTGTTCATTTAATAAACATTGTGGAATGAGTTGTTTGATATGTCTCTCTCAAATGTAAGTTTCAACTTACAGTTTTATGTCACTGAGGTACACTATTGTGGCAGTAGATACCTGATACACAAGGTTGGAGTGAGGAAGGTATTACTATTGCTACTATTACTACTATTGGTGGTTAACATTTATAGAATGTTTGTTCTCTGTCTGGCACCATAGTCAAAACTTCGTAGGCATTATCTAATTTAATCTCTGCAATAACTCTTAGAAATAGGTACTCTATTGATACCCATTTCTCAGATGAGGAAACGAAGGCTCACAAGGGACTAAATAACCTGCCCAAGGTAATGTAGCTAGGATGTGCTCGTTCAGTCCCAGGGGATCTGAGGAGTATTTGAAGTTCTGGATCATTTCAGAAAGTTTGCACAACAGTGACTGGGAACTAAGGCAAAGTGATTGGGACAATATAGCCATAAAAATGTGCCCCTCACATTTTTGCCTGTAGGTGGAACTTGATTACCACCTCCCTACATGCACGCGCACGTGCACACACACACACGCACACACTGAGGGTAGGCTAGACTCAGTGACACATCTCCAAAGACTAGAGTATGGAAAGAAAAAGAAACTGTACAGTAGACAGACTTGGCAAACACTATTCTGGGCAAGTAGGAAACTATAACATCACCAGTGATGTCATATGACTTTGCTTTACCCCCTGACATGAGGTGACAAGAGGGGCATTTCATTTCTGCCATATTCTTTCCAGAGGCCCATAGCCCCAGTCTTTGATAAGAATAACAACAGACAAACCCTGCTGGGGGCACATGCTATACGGGAACTCAGCCAAAGCTCCTCAAGACTATCAAGGTCATGAAAAAGAAAGGTGGAGAAACTGCCACAGAGCAAAAGAGACAGGGGAGACATAACAACTAAATGCAATGTGGTTCCTGCATTGGACCCAGAAACAGGAGGAAAACACTAATGGAAAAGTTAGTAAAACCCAAATAAAACCTGGACTTTGATTAATAGCAATGAACTAAAGTTGACTTCCTAGTTAGGACAAAGGCGCCATGATAAGGTGAGGTGTTAACAATGGCTGGAATTGGATGGGAGGCATACCGTCTCTGGAAAAGAGGTATATCATCTTCGTAACTTTGATGGCAATCTAAAATTATTCCAAAATAAAAAGTTTAGTAAAAAGTGCCCCCAGAAATAGTGATTTGACTGATTGAGGACATGGCCTGGGCTTTGGAATTTGTATAAGACCCTGGGGGACTCTGTTGTGCTGACAAATTCCAGAAACCACTGATCCACATTCTTCAGAGCTACACAGTTGAGAAGGCCACAAGGGGCCGCTACTCCTGAGCTATGGTCCCCTCTCTGAGATCGCAGGGCAGTGATTCTTTCTGGAACAGCTCTCTTTGCAAGTAGGCCGCCTCTACTCTCACATTTACTCTCAGAATCAGAATTAGATTTCTTGGGTGGGGGACTCTAATATACTGGCTAGGTGGACCTAATCCTAGTCTCCATTTACACTGGCTAAATAGATATTCAGACATAACCTTTGTAGAAACAAACTAATATGGAGTCACTTATGTCAGGGACAAAATGGAGACAGTCAACACAGGCACATGAAAGAAACTTAACCTAACCTTATGGGAATTTACAGCTTTTCTCAGAACTAAGCGGAGGACAGCATCCAATCTCCAAACTCCAAGTCTGTTCACGCCACTTCTGAACTTCCTTGTTCCCCTGACTCAACTGCTCTGATCCAAATAGGGAAGAAGACCTCTAGGCAACTAATCAGATGAAAAACCCAAATAACTTTGTATTTATCACATTAAAATCCCCTTAGTTTATAAGCAATTATGAGTTCACTGCTCCCATAGCCTTGAGTTTCCTGACTTGCCAGTGGAACACCTTGCAATGAACTCATCTTTCCACTTTGTTTTATTCAGTATGCAGAGCTTGGGTTTTGACACCACCCAGCATGCAATGAATTTATTCCTGAGAAGCTATGTGAATTGAACACCCATGAATAAATTCCTATTTTCAGTATGTAGTGGGAGCTGCCTATTTAAAGGTGTTTTGAAGAGAACCTGTGAGCAATGAGAGGTTCCTCCTGTAACAGGCTTCCCAAGTTAGCTCATTTAATTTATTTTTAAAAATAAAAATGTTTTCTTGCGGCAGGGCATTTGCTAGTCTAGTCATCCCCCTTCCCTCACTCAGGAAGGTCATGACTACTATAATGGATGTTGGAGGTGCCCTTTCCAGACCCCTGTTACACTATACTGGCAGGTGTACCTGCTACTTCTCCTGAGACCTGCCCTTGGTTGACAGGGTCCACCTCCTCTGGACGCCTGTGCACTGCTGGCTGGCCAGTGATGGACTGATACAGGGATACCTCCTCGCATCAAAGCAGGACAAACTGTGATGCAACTTATATTCTGGAGCTCCCCATGGGATCATGCTGAGGCTGGTCCGCAGCTGAGACCACATCCTTGCCAGGCTTTTCCTCTGTCCCTTCCTGACTCAGTCACATTTTTATAGGCTGACCTGGGAATCTTTCCTCACCAAATCCCTTGCACATGAATTGCACTGCAACCAGGGCACCTGATTTACCTCAGCTTAGGGGTTTCCTGTGGCCTCGCCTGATGCTGCTCACATGCTGGCCCCCCTGTCTAGCTGGGAGCCCCTAAGTAAGTAATGTCATCTCTCCTGGTCTAAATTTCTTCATTTATAACCACACTTGAGAACTGCCATTACCTCCTACTGGGCTCCGTTTCCTCTCTCACTACACCACAATCCAGAGTGACCTTGTTAAATGATAAAAATCATCATGTCAATCCCCTTCTTAAAACCCTCCTCCCAGTGCTCTTCAAAGAAAAAACAGAGGCTCTAGGCCATGGCTCATCTGCTCCTCCTTAACCCTCAGCCTCATTTCACATGTTTCCTTTGCCCACTTCCCCCCAATAACATGGCCTATGAGGTTCTGCAAACACAGCATCCACACTCCCTTGCTCACTTCTCATCAGGAGCTTACCTGTCATCTCTTCAGAAGCCTTCTCTGACCCCTGTCTCTTGTTACCATCTCACCTTATTTTAATCTCCTTCTTAGTCTTGTCCTCATCTGACATTGTTCTTGTCTGTCTGTTGGTTTCTTTGATGTCTGTCTCCTCCTACTAAAGTCTCCACAAAAGGAGTTCTTGCTTAACAAGTTCATCCCTGTTTCCCCAGTGCCTAGAGCACAAAGCATGTAATAGATGCTCGATAAATGCATGGTGAATGACAGAAGGAGGGAGGGAGAATTGGCGAGCGCTACAGGCTCCAACTTTGCACAATGAGGGTCTGCAGTGTTGAACCCAACTTATGCCCTCTGAGGCCCAGGAGCTGTTGCCAGGCTGCCTGTAACTCCAGAATAAAGATGCCATCCTTGTCCCCTGATTGCTCCCCACTGTCAACCTGCTACCTTGAGCTGTCCCATCCCTGTCTTTCTGGCCAAGGCCTTTGCTGCTCTTTTTGACTCAAGGCAGCCCAGCTTTGGCAAGGCTCAGAATGCTGAGGGCCCCTGCAGCCTATACTGGCCTCCCTTAGCTGGGTGGGTAGCCCCAGCCCTCTTGCTTGGTTCTGTGAAAGCTCAGTGAGACATTAGGGCATCCCCATTACCCCCAGCAGCTCCTTCCCAGCTGTGTTTCTGTAGCTCATGTCAGGGACCCCCAAAGCCCACAGTGATTGCTGGCTCCACACAGTGATGAAGCCATTTGCCTTGCTCCCAGGATGCTAACTGCAAACACTGAATAGTGAATGCTCTAGAGGGCCCTGCCTGCTCTTTCAGGGCTCTGTGGGCCTCAGCTCTTCTGGAACGCTGATTGTGGATTGAGGCAATCAGGTCAGAAAAATGCCTGCGGGCTCCAACTCAAGCTGGCAGGAGGGTCTGCAAACATCACAATTACCCAGTCAGTAGGAGGCCTGGCTGCTGACAAATGGTCATTCTGGAGGCCTCTGACTGTGCGCTGTGGATCCAGGTGCCCTCTAGGGTCTGAGCAGGCAGACAGTTGAAAGAAGCACAACTGGGCTTTCCCCATGTGGGCAGCAGAATTCTAAGATGGATCTCAAGGTTCCCACCCCTGGTACTCAAGTTCCGTGTGTAAACTCCTTCCCTGCAGTGTGGGTGACAAATGTGACAAGATGTCACTTGGTGATGAGTTTATGTTATGTGAAAAAGTTATGAGATTCTGCATGAGTAATTAAGGTCCCTGGTTAGTGGACTTTGAGACAATCAAAAGGGAGGTTACCTGGGGTGGGCCTGACTTAATCAGTTGAAAGTCCTGAAAAGAGGGACCTGGCCCTTCCTGCAAAAATAAGCTGTCCATGTGGCAGGGAACTGAAGGTGGTCCCTGGCTGACAGTCAGCCAGGATACACCCTCAGTCCTTCCATGCAAGGAAATGAACTCTGCAACAACCTGCATGAGCTTGGAAATGGACCTCAGGCTTCAGAGGAGAAAGCAGCCCCAGCTGACAACAGGAGGGCAGCCTGTGAGACCCTGCCATGCCACGCCCAGACTCATAACACAAGGAAAGTGTGAGATAATAAATGGCGTTGCTGTAAGTCACTGGATTTATGGTAATATTGTTGTATAGCAGTAGATAGGGAATATACCTGGGTTCCAGAAAGACCCCTGTGGGTTCCAGTGCTGCCTCTTCGAAATCAGGGCTTCTATCTGCCTGCATTCCCTCTGCTCCTCTACTTATGGGTTTTTGGGGTTAACATGCACCTCTACTCAACAAGCACTGATTTAACAAAGTCACACAGTGTCCTTACTTGTGAGTGAAGGGTTTGAGTCGGAGGTTTCCCAACATTTCTTGCAGCATGCATGACATCCACAATTCCAGGGCTCAACCCCTCACGTGGGGGCACAGGGATGGTGAGGCACACTGAATAGATCAAAGCACCTAGGGTTGGGGTCTAGGATGGGATTCAAAACTAGGTCTGAATGACACAAGGCCCCTACCCTGTTTTCTCCATTAAAACACTTTGGATTTTGTCAATGGCCTATTTGAACCCATGGTATAAAATTCACACTCTCTGAGCTTCACCAGGGCATTTTCCCTCAAAGACTCAGCCCCATCTTTTAGTTCTTTCAATTACAGCTTTATTTTCTGTTTTGTCCTGGGAGGGCTGAAGAGAATCAGCTACTCTCCAATGGCTTCAGAGCAACAGAGGTGGTACTGGCACTGACGCTCTATTGGTATTGTTTTTCAAAATGATAGTATGATTCCCATCAAGTCAGGTATATTATTTCTAAAATGGAGCTATAGAGCATTGTGATGTGTCCCACCCACTCCCTTTTATATATGTGTTTTTGCCACCTGGAAGTTGAAGTTCTGTGTTTACTGTTACGATGTCCTCTCTGAGACTCCGCGAGCTACCACCTCCCTCCCATTCTCTCGCTGGTAGGCTGGAACTAATCATTTCTTCTCTTGGTCCTTACCCTGTGCTGTTTTATTTTTTAAATATTAACAACAATAAATTGGGACTTATATTTTGACCTGGTGCTAAAAACAAACCCTTGTGCTCCGTTTGCTTTGGGCTCACAGGAGAAATCAGCCCTAAAGTCACAAGATGCCACAAAGAGATGGTTCTCTGATTCTTCCAGTAAGAAACCAGAGGCAGCAGGACCTGCCAAAGCACCTGACAGATGCTGGCTGAAGGAGCACAGGTCATGAGTGGGTGTGAGTGGGAGGATGTTTAGGGACCCAGAAATTCAAATATGTAATGAGCTTGGGGAAAGTGGTCACAGTGCCCAGGGTATGGGGGCTGGAGGATGTGAGGGACAACCCACTGCCCTAACAGAGTGTTTGGAATACCAAAGGGACAGAAATGAATTCCTTGGACCCAACTTGAGAACCCCAGATAAAGGAACAAGAGAGACAGAGAGGAGGATGATTCTGGAGAAATGATGGTACAGGGATGGCAATTACAGTGGATAGAATTAGTCTTAATGATGGATCTGGATAAGAATCTCAGCTCTGACATTTCCAAGCTGAGGGACTTAAGGTAATTTACTTAACCTTACTGCATCTTAGTTTTCTCAGCTATAAAATGAAACTAACAATATCTTGCAGGTTGTCATGGGAATCAAATGAGATAAGCTATGCAAAAACCTTAGCTTATTGCCTGACACATGGGTGCTGAATAAATAGTACCCAGTAGGAGACCAATGAATATGTGTTGAACATATGTTGACATGTGAATGCACCAAAGCTGGAGAGAACCGTTATGATGCTTGGGGTGTCTGGAGATGACAGATTGCAAAATCTAGCAGCCATTCTTGAAGCTTTACCTACATCTCCTTGACACCAACTTTTCCTGGATATTGAGGGACTTTACGGCAAGCACCTACCACTTACTGCCTTAGGGATTTCTCCAGTTTCAGCAGTAGGCTTGGTCTTATACAGGGCTGGGTGCAAGTTTACACCTCTTAGCCACTGAAGGATGGGAGTTGGATTCCCTGCCCTTGGGGTGAGGCAATTCAGGACTGGGCTCCCGCAGGTGGTTACCTGCTCACTAATAACCCCTGTATTGGCTTCCTTCCCATCCCATCTAGCTTCCCTGCTTCCCTACCAGTGCTTCCTAGGATCATTTCTCAGGTAAAACATGTGCCTTCATCCTCTCAGGGTCTGCTTCTGGGAGGACCTAACCGAAGAGAGTATTCTGACTAAAGAATTTAGAAGCCTTTCTCCTTCCTTCCTTCCTTCCTTGTTCCCTTCTCCCTCCCTCCCTCCCTTCCTTTCTTTTTGTACTTTGGGAGCTCAGTAAGTTGAAGCTGGTGAAAGAGTGGACTGATCTGCACTCTGATATTGAAGTGAGTTGAGAAAATACACAGCCAGGACTCAGAATTCCCTTTGGAAGTGCCCGACTAGACAACTGGGTGAATCAGACATCCCCTGCTAATCTATGGAATAGCTGAGACGAAGGCTCTGGTGGGCCTGATGTGAGGCCCCAGTGCAGGTGCCTGGCTTGTTTTCCGTGACGCAGCAGCATAGTCAAAATGCCTTCAGGGTTTTTTCCACTGCCTCCTCCCTTGGGTTCTCGTTTCCAAGGCGCTCATTGGGCAGAGGGCTGGCAGAGAACTGTTTCTGCCATTATAGGGAGCTCTTGTAATTAGGGGACAGTGGAGCTTTCTCTGACTTCAACTCCCAAGATTGGTGGGGGCTCTGGAAGATTTTTCTCTTCTTTCTCTCTCTTTCTTTCTTCTTTCTTTCTTTCTCTTTCTTTCTTTCTTTCTTTCTTTCTTTCTTTCTTTCTTTCTTTCTTTCTTTCTTTCTCTTTCTCCTTCCTTCCTTCCTTCCTTCCTTCCTTCCTTCCTTCCTTCCTTCCTTCCTTCCTTCTTTCCTTCCTTCCTTCCTTCCTTCCTTTTCTTTATTTCTCTTTCTTTCTCTCTCTCCCCTTCTCTCTCTTTCTGTTTCAAAAATGGCCACAATAATTCCTCTGTCAGTATTCAAAATTTTGGGTCACCCCTCCCACACTGACTATGTGTTTGGCCATGTGACTTACTTTGGCCAATGGGACAATTGCAAATGTAGCCTCAATTGACTTGAAATATGCTTAGGCAACAGGTCTTGCCCTGTCTTGCTCTTTTTGGATGACAAGAGATATACGGTCTAATCACCCCTGTCATCCCAGCCAAAAGCAAGCACCAACCACCCTTCATGGACCAATAAGACCCACCTAGCCAATCTACTAACTGACTGAAGAACCACCTAAATAATCCACAGAACCATGAACAGTAAGAATTTGAATAGTTGCTATTCAAACCACTAAGTTTTGGTTGCTGTACAACCAAAAATACCTGCATCAGTGTTTCCCAGCTATTACTGCTGTCTGGATTACATGTAGGTCCACTCCTCCCTCCATTCCACTGACTTCCTCCTACCCGGTCCTTGGAAGGGCTGCAGGAGGATTCAAATCCTGATGCGTCACCAGTAGAGATTGCAGGTGTCTTCATATCGCATTTGTTGCAGATATCTCAAAATACTGTATATTCTCATCACCACTTTGAAATTATGGTAGTTATTAGACTCACCACCAAATATTGTTATTTACTGCTTTGATTAAAAAGATGATATATCACTATATCACAAATTAAAAAAATATTTTGATAACTGTACTTCATTATAATTAGTTTCCTATGAACTCCTATGTGTTTTACTTTATATATATCAGAAATATCACTCTGAGAGGGAATCCATTATATTTACCAAATTGCCAGTAGGGTCAATGGAAAAAACAAAAAGCTAATTATATTCAGATAAAAAATGACTTGGTTGATCTATTTAATGCATATTTACCCAATTCTGTCTCTTAAAATATTGACATAACTTATGAAGACAACTGTAGGAACAAGTTGTGGCAAAATAAGTCATAAAACTTCTAGTCATATGTGATTATGGAAGATCACCAAGAATGCCATCTCTTTGGTAGGCAATGGAAACAAACTCAAATGTCTATAAGGGCTAAGAAGATAATAAAAATGTATAGATTAGACAACACATATAAAGACATATAGACTCTGGGGTAAACTAGAAAGGAAATATTCTGCCTTAAAGCATTCATATTTAAGATGCTTGCATTGGCCAAATAAAACAAGTTTGTGGATAGTACTAAGCTTAGAAGCCACTAGTTTTTATCCATGAATTAGGAACAAAATTGGACATCTGGTCAACTTTCATCCTTGAGCTGCTTCTGCCATTGAATAAGGAGTGACTCTTTTACAGCACAGTCAAATTTCTTATGCCCCAGTTTTTGTATCTGCAAAATGGTTATGGTTTCTTTATTACCTTCCTGTACAGGGCTGTCATGAAGTTTAAAAATTAGGTCTTAATGGGAAAAACAATTTGGAAAAAAAAATGTCATTAAATAGATGCAAGGGTGAATCATTACAATTGTTTGGTAAGTGACCTGATAAAAATTCAGTCGCTCTATATAAGACATGGTTGTTTCTTTTTTAAGTCACCAGCTTGTTGCATCAAAAGAACCATCTCAGTAACGATCAAGACATCTTTGCTTGCTTCACCCAGAGGCCAACTCTGATCCCATTTGGTCAGAATTGTTAGTAGAGCTAGGAAGAGAAAAAAACATAAAGGAAACACTCATGTGAAACTCAAGCCCTGATGCGGAAGGCTAATTTCTAATTTAATAATGCAAAAAGCTTTATTCAGGAATCCAAAATTGAAAACAAGCTCAAATAAATTAAATGAAATTAGACTCCTGAAATGCTAAAGAGAGAAGGGACTAAAGCAAGTGGAATGAGAATATGAGCTTGAACCTGAATTTTCTGTCCAGAATAAAGATCTTGTAGCCTAATATTATCTTTGGCTTCCCCTCTTCTTTTAAGGTTGTGTTCCTTCTTGCACCCTGCCATTCAATCAGATGCCAACCTTTCATGTTTACTTTCTCATTGGATCAGAGATGACTTGGCCTTCTACTGGGTCTTTTTGATGATTGATGGAAAGACGAACTCCAGTCAATGAATGCAGAGGCAGAAGGTTCTCCATTTCTTTCCTCCTCCTTACCTCATTCCTTTCTCCACCTCTTATTTTGCCCAAGGAAATTTGTGGCAAATTCAGTATTGGCTAGAGCAAGGGCTTACACTTATATTTTCTCCCACTGGGTCCCATATATTCTTATGAAGTCCACATGGGGCATAGACTACTTGGCTATAGAAGGAACCAGGAGTATGAGTTGTAGGCTTAAAGAGAAATTCACCATCTAATTGACTATCCTGTGCTAGTATCCTTGGTTTGGTTCTCATTTTTGAGTATACCACCCTTGCAGAGGGCATAAATGCCCCAGCTCTTTAGGATATCCATGCCTATAACAAGGTCATACTCAGAGGCAAAGTTAGCCAAAAGAGGAAAAACTTGAACCAGAGAACCAGAATCCTTTGCTTCTGTGACTGTGGGCCATTTGGATTTCATGGAGTCACTTTCTCTCACTGTACCCTGAAGCTCTAAGTGCTCCAGGTTTTGAAATCTGAGAGGCAAATGAGAAGATAATGGGAAAGTATATCTATATTATTCAGACCAAGGTCCAATTTATTTTTATTGCTGATAAATGATGGAATGAAGTGCTGAGGTTCTAATAAAGGTACAGAGTGAGTGGGAAGTCAAAATCATTGGGTCTTCAGGTGATTTGGTCTCTGCTCAAATGCCACTTCTCAGAGAAGCCTTTTCCCACGACCCTCTCTAAACCAGCACTCTACCCTCTTGATGTCATGACTCCATCCCCCCGCCCTGCATTGTTTTATTTACAGCATTGTCTGTCATCCTCCACTAAAATGTAAGCTCTATTATAGCAGGATATTATTGATGTTGTTCTCTGCTTATTTCCACTGCTTAGAACAGTGCCTCTAAGAACAGGATATAGTAGAGGAAAATAAATATTTAATGAATGAGTAAATTATAATAAGGAGGAAACATCCTACAAAATCAGGAAAGTCTGAGCCCAGAAAGATGTGAAACAGCCATCCTTCACTTTGGTTAAATTATTCTATGTTCTTGAGGGCAAGTTACTTTCTTCTTCTAAAATAGCATTTTGCCAAAGGTTTTTTATCCATCCCAAGCTTTTAAAGCAAAGAAGGAAAGATGACTTACCATGTCTGCCTTGAAACTGGATCTTCCCTCAATAGAATTGTGCGGTTCCAGCATGTAAAATATACCCTTCCATAATACTCCACACCCACTATTTATTGGTGTAGGCTGGACATCCAGCCCAGCTGGACCAATCAGAGCCCTTCCCTGAGATTTTTGAGCATGGGGTATGGACAATAATTGGCATTCCTTTTTCCATAGTGGATGTGTTGAAAGTACAAATTGGGTGTTCATGTTTCTGGTATGTGATGGGAGGAACTGGCTTTTTAACAAGAGAAGTGAAGTCAGTGTAATGAAAGAAATAAGTGGCAGAGAGAAAGCCTTGGTAGTGTTTCAACACTGGGCTTGAGTTGTTTCTGAATTCCAACTACCTCTCTATTCTTCCATTGGTTTGTCTGTTCAATACTTATTCAGATTTTTGAACCAATCAATCTTAATTTTTGCCTAAACCACTTATATTTGGGTTTTTGTCATGTATGAAATCCAAATAAGCATAATGCATAAGAACTCAGGAAGTTCTGCCTGGAAGCTCAGAATTATAGGAATGTTTGTACTCTACTTTTATAGGTGTTGGGTCACCATCTGAGGCCAAAGACTTCTGAGGATAACAACAGATGGAGAAGTTTCCTGATTGGAGCATGGACCTGTGCTGGAGAAAAAATTTGGAAGACATGGAGGTAGAAATGGCCAGACAGCACAGGGCAGTAGAAAGAGCACTGAACTGTGAGTCAGCAGCCCTGGCTGCAATACTTACCCTGTGACATTAGCAAGTAATTTATTTCTGGATCTAGTTATTTGTCATTTTTTAAAAATGTGATTTGGAAGGTCTGTTCAAGCAACCCAAATCTATGATTCTGCATGAGAAGAGGGCAGAAAAGAAGGGTGATGTGAGCTATGAAGGTCAGTTGGTGCTCTGATGCAGGAAAGAAAACAAGAAATTGCAGGGATGAATGGAAAATGTCCAAGCCTCTTTTTGCACCTGAGGCAGTTTATTGAAGGGCCCAGAGGAGAAGTAATGGCAACTGCTTTATCCTTTGCACAGTGGGTGCTTTCCCTCTCCGGTATCCTTCAGAGGCTACAGGCTAAGACTTTAGAAAGAAGGAAGGGGTGTTGTATCATTCAATGAGATTTTAAATTTTGAAAAAGCATAACAAAGGAGCCTCCTTTCCCCCTCCTAAAACCCCCATCCTCTTCTGTGGACTCTCAATTTCTGCATCCTTCAACTCTTGCCTATAAACAATAGCATCTTTATTACTAACTCAGGAAGGTGAATAGAGACTTCTAACCAGTGGCCCAGGACAGCTTTTCTCTCTCCAAGTACTTACTCACAGGTTTTGCAAGGCAGAGAACAGTGGAAACACCATATGCTCATCAGACCCAGTTTAAGATCAATGTGAACACTTGAGGGAGCTACTAAGATTTCTAGGACACTGGTTCTTGAGCTTGAGCATGCATCAGAATCACCTGGAGGTGATGAAAACACTGAACACTCTGGCCCCACCCCTAGAGTTTCAGATTCAGTAGGTGCGCTGGGGGGGTTGGGGGGGTGAGAAATGAATTTCTAACAAACTCTTTGGTGATAATGATGCTGCTGGTCCAAACACCACATTTGAGAATGTGTCCAAGAATAATGTGCTACTGATTGCAGAGAGTCAGTTGTACTGCACTGGGATTTTAAATTCAAACTCAAGTTCTCTCTCTTCTTAACAGTGTGAAAGTATAAGGAACCATTTTGTTCCTTTCAAAGACCCACCAATTTCTACCTTGTACCTTAAGATGGGAACCTCCACTCTTTGGGAAGGCCAGTACTGGGAACATAGCTTCCACCATCTTCTCCACTCCTTCCTTTATTTGTCCCTCCCACCCCAACTTAAGTGCTCTGTGAAACGAGAATAAGCAGTGAGCAAGCATAACTCTGCCTCCCACTTGACTTTTTTCTCTGGGATGTGCCTGCTCACAGTAAGCTGACATTTACTGTTCATCCAAGTTGTACGCATCCCGAGGCAGGTCCTGCACCTCAGAAGGGGTAGAGGAGAAGAGAGGTAGTACCTAAGGTGTTCTAGCTGTCTTCTCTGACTACACATATCTCTGTAGCCCTTTCTTCATTGGTGGGTCCCAGTGTCTATACTTGGAGTAGGATTAGGAGTAGGAAGAGTAGACTGATTCTCACTGTTGGTTCTAACCATTTTTTTCCCAGTCAAGCTTTAACAAATAGCCTGATATTTTCATCAGTAACCCCTGTCTGTGTATCAGTTGGTTCATGGAAGGGGTAATGGTGGCAATTAGCTTGGAATCTTCGGTAGAACCTTGACCAAATAGTATCATCTCTAGTCAAGTATGGAAAATAATCCCCACCACTTAGGAGGTTGCTGTACAAATTAAATATAACACTAACCACAATAGACAACATTATAATAAGTAGCACATAGTAGATGATCAAAAGTGCTCTCTTGTCTTATAGTCCTGGATTTGCAGAAAATCTCCCAAAAGCAGAAGCTGAAGTCATCATTGCATACAGGGTTGTTCTGGAAGCTTTTTCCAACTGTGAAGGAAAATCATTCCGTGCATGGCTTAGGAGCATACATTTTCAGTTTGTATAGCCAGCCGATGCAGGTTTTATACGTATTGGTTTATAAATAAAGCTAAAGGTTTGAATGAGGTGATGCATCTAGGGATGTGTACCTAAGGCTGGCTGTGAGAAAGTCTGTGTTTCCACCTCTGTGCCTTCATTTTGTGTGCACATACAACAACATACATGCACACAGACGATATTTAATAAGAAGCTGAAGCCTGCCAACAACAAACCTTAATGGAAAACTGAATACAAAATAAGGCTGACAGATGTAGCTTTAATAATGGTTCACTAAATAGCTTACAGCAAATTTCTTTTTCTTAAGCTAAAGAATAGCAGGAAATTTTGCATATCATCTCTTTTAACTCCTTAAAGGCCTTGAACACCCTTAAGCAAGAGGAGACCAGCAATTAGTTAAACAATAACCAAACCTTTTTGGTCTCCAAATGTTATCCCGAGAGCCACAAGGACACTCCCGGAGATGCTATTCAGAGGCATTTTTAAAATCTTCCCTCAAATAGAAAAATCAGAGACTATTGACACATTTTCGCATTTTAGCATGCATGCTGCTCAAGCTAAAAAAATATAATGTGATACCAAGACTTGTTGTTTCTTAAAGCAAATTCAACATAAGAAAGAGAAATTGAAGCATATGGCCTTCACATAACCTGCAATAAAGAACATTGGAAATCTGGCATGGCAAAAGGCAGACGATGAAACATGACAACAACAGTCCCTTCCTCTCTCCCAGAATGGGGGAGGCAACAGTACTTCACTAGCATTCGCTCATTTAGGTTTCATGACAACCATGTGACATATGCATGGCAGTTACTGCATTCATTTTACAGGTGTGAAAACTGAGGCTCAGTCCAGGTTAGGCAAGTCAGTCAGGGTCATGTGGTTGACGTGGCTGAGGTGTGTTATGCACGCAGGCATCTGACTCTCAATCCAGGGCTCAGTGAGCTTGTCTGGATACTTAGTTTCTCCTGGTTATTCATATGATCATATCTGACCTGCCTTTTTAGCCCAGAGGACTGAGTTCTTTGAATTTTGCTGTCTCATGTTCTACATGTTATGAACATGCCTCCTAATAGAAGATCTTAATGGATTGTGTACAACTCACTGAAAAACTCATGGGGTGGTGGGGAAAAAACATGGACTTTGTAGTCAGAAAGACAAGAATTCCAACTGTTTAAAGGTTGCCATGAAAATTAATTGAGATAATGTATGCCAAGGGTCTAATGGGGCACCATAAATATTCAATAAGCTAATTATTGTTTTTCTGGTGGCCATCAAATAATATCTTCACTCTCAGGTGATAAAGTAGAGTACATAATAACTGACCATTGGTTTTAGACTTGGTTCAAGAGAAGGACTGGGAAAAAGAAATATATATATTTTAAAAGATAAATGGGACTGATTTGCTACATCATAGCTAGGTTTTTTTTTTCTCTTCTAGACAAGTGGCATTGGATGTTTAAGAAAAAAGTTAGAGATTGATGATATGGAGGACACTTCCTAGGAGGCCAAATCAACATAGAGAGCTTGCATATACCATGCCACCCATTCTAACAGAATAGTAGCAAATACGTGACCCTAAAAGCAAAAGTTGGCCTAAGCCGCCCATGTATCTCCCCGGTGACTATAATATATGTCTCAATGGATGTGTGGCATCAAAAATATCATTTTCCATCTTAGTGAAAAGTAAAGAATTTTAACTGTGTATTTCATATATGCTAAATAGCTTGGTTTTATATGTGAAATTTACTTTAATCACTCAAAGGCAATGATTTTTCATCTCTGAGTATAAACCTACTTTGAGCAATGTTTTTTTGGAGTATCTTCTAATTCTTCATTAACATTTTCACCCGTGACTCACACAGCTGATACAGCAGTAGGTCAGAAAAATACATTATTTGTCAAAATTTGACAGCTAGTTGGGGTGAACCAAAGTGCTTCCTTGGGACAGAATCTTATGCCAACATTGAGGTGAGTTGTTCTTATCATAACTTTTGAGCAATAAAAGGAGGAATTACAGTCATAAAATTCTTTTCTCTGCAAAGGGCTAGCTGATACCCCCAGTCCCTCATTCCTTCCCTGTATACCTGGTGTGTGACAGGCATTGTTAGAGATACTGAGAAGTCAAAGATGGTTAAGATACTACCCTTACTCTCAAAGACTTCCAAGGTCCACTAGGGAAGAGAAATGTATAAGTACATAATTGCAAACCAATGTGATAAATCTTACAAGGGAGAGGAGAACATTGCTCATTGATAAGACAAGGGGTGACTAATACCAGGGGGAACTGATCTTAAATCTTTGAACCCTATTTAATGGTAGGAAGTGGATTGGCTTGGAAGGTACTGCCATGCAAAATAAGCTACTGCAGCTTTTTTTGTTACCCTGTTTCTTGCTCATGAATTTGAGTTGGACTAGGTTTTCTGATCTAGGAAGCACCATTTTTTTCTCAAAGCCTGATCTGTATTCCCTACAGTGGTGGGAAATGGTCCATATAGGAAGAGGTCCCAATAGACTGGGATACTGAAATATAAACATGTGTTGGAGGAAAATTTTAGTGAAGTCCTAGTTAATTGTCATGTGAAGAGAGAAAGTTACAAGGGCCTAACTGAAATGTTTCCTAAGTTTCTTGATGGCTGAGGCTATTTCTTCATACATATTCTGTTTATGATGTAGCAATATGTCTGTGAATATTAACTACTCAGTAGAAACTTCAATGAATTGCACATTTTGGACAGTGAACCAAGTTCTTTTTTTAAATTGAGTTAATGTCTTAGATTCTAAAAAGGATCCTATTTGGAACATATCTTCTAAAATAATAATATCTCAAGAGGGGATGCCCAGCATAATGCACTGTAGGCAGAAACATGCTTATTTTGCTTATTGCTCTATCTTCAGTAACCAATGTAATGTTTTTCTGGTACATGATAGATGCTCAATAAATAATGGTTGAATGAATTAATTAATGAAGAGTGCTATGATAATAGGTGATTTATGTTTGAGGAATACAGGGACAGTCACCTTGGAATTCAACAATTTCTCAGGCTTTTATCAGGAACACTGCCTTGATTTCTAGTGTTACAGTGAAGTTATAATAAACTTTCCTATTCAAAGGAAAATTCACTCTATGGCACTACTGCCTATTGAAATAATTTGTCAGTGTTTTTTTTTTAGAAGGCTTATTGGTATTTCCTTCTACTTTCTGTTTATCAATGGAGAAGTCAGCGTGTGATTTACCTATAGCTAGCTGTCAGACCAACCACAGACTAACTGCAGGGAAGTATAAGAAATATACTGTTTTGCAATTTGTGAGTCAGTATTCTTTGAAACTGTACACAAGATGTATAGAATAAAGGAGATCAGCAATTTGGTCTGAGATTTGCCATGAAAAAGGAATTCTAATTTGAGAGACTCTCAAAGCTCAACTGAGAGATTTCTCTAAAATAAGAATGAGGAAGGAGAGCAGGGTGACTCTGGACTCAGGGAGCACCTAAGAGACTTTCATTTTCTTACATGCCATCATCAGCAAAGGACAGAAGCACTAATACAAGCCTACAGGCCTGCAGAGTCATCTCCCAAGTTCAAAATCTGTGACTAGTTTGGACATAGGAAGTGATGGGGAAGCTGAGATCAGATGGTCATTTTATAGAACCTACCTTTTTAGCAGGAAAATAACTTTTTCTTCAAGTATAAAATGGACCACCTTGGAAGACAAGATGAGGTGAGTCAGCAGAAAGTGCAAACAGTCTCCATTTAAGACATGAGAATTAGGTATCTTTGGGTAGTAGAAACTAAATCAGTTCAACAACAAAACCCAAACACAGAAGAGAAGAGAAGTGAATTGTTTTAGTTTTCCTTCACAGCATCAAAATTCAGCTTTAATTAACTAAGAGGATCAAAGATATTTATACAGACCAAAGAAAGCAATCCATAAAGCTAGTGCAGTTGTCATTCAGCATCAATCGCTGCAGGCATGGCAATTCTCTGGAGTTTCTCTAGAATGATACTTAAGCATTTAAAAGGAAACATTAAAGGAAAATCCTTTAAACAGGTTTTCCCTCATCTTTTTGGGAATACAGATTTGTTCTGAGCATCAGTTAATCACTAGTGATGGCTAACCTCTGTGAGTCAGCAGTAAGAAAATATTAACCTCCTATTGTAATGTCATGCTTTACTTTGGGAAATGCTAAAATTTGCAGTAGAAATGGGGTTGCAGCAACAAAAACATGGCTTTTCTGAAACATGTGAATTAATTCTCATGTGAGTATAAATTAAATTAGTATCGTACCACCAATTTCTAGCCTCTGAACTTTGAAACTCATAGGCTTTAAAACTTCCTTCTCTCCTCATCCTTTATCCTTAAAGCTGTTTTGAAATATCGACCCCATGTACCCCTTACTCCAGATTTGGCTAGTTTTTCAGCTAGCTACTAATATCATGTGATTCACGTCATATGGAAACATTAATTTTTAAGTACTTAAGAGCTCACAGATTTTATAAAACCTTGTTTTGTCTTTTCTAAAGTGACAGAGGAATAAAAGGAATGAGGAAATAGCTAATAAACTACTTTAATTCAGACTTAAAATAGTTACAGGAGATGATCAAAAGGGGGTCTAGAACAAAAATAGTTAATTAACTGAAAAAGAATGATAAAAAGTTTAAGCAAGTTGTAGAAAATAGTCAGTGCCAGACAGCAATTAAATTTGATTGGGAAGGATGGGAGATTCCCCAAAGCAGTGATGACTCAGATCAGGGCTTTGGGGGGGAAAACAGGACTTAAGTCTGATCAGAAAAGCTTCAGAAAGATGATGGTGAAGCAGTTATTGAGGGGAAAAAAGAGAAAGAGAGATTGAGGAAGAGGGAAACTGTGAATGTAATTAATCCTATGATGGGAGAGGGGGTCTGGTCAGTCACTAAGCAAGTATTAAGGCAGTGCCAGCTGAGACTATCAGGTCACTAGGCCCAGACCTATTACCCGGGGTTTTCACACCGGTATCATTGACTTCTGAATGGTAGGAATACTGGAAAACATTAGTCCAGTTCTGTCATTCTGCAGATTAAGAAACTGAGTTCCACAGTAGTTGAGTGACGTATTTAAAGATGGCGTGATTCCAAAACAGGAAATTACAAGCAGTTGCTTCAGGGCTAACATCAGGTCTCCTGACTCCTGATCAGCATCCTTTGCCATCACTCCCTAATGTGCAACTGAGGGGAAAAAGAAATTGCGAAAAGATTATGTACATTCTCTGTGCCTCCTTTGGCCAATATGAAAATTGTGGATGATGCAAGGTAGCACAGTATGTAGTTAAGAGCTTAGTCTCTGGAGTCAGATTGACCATGTTTAAATCCTGGCTCTGCTCTGTGATATTAGGCAAGTTGTTTAGACTTTCCTTGCCTCGGCTTCCCTATTCATAAAATGAAAATAATAATAGTACCCTAGCTACAAGGTTGTTAGGAATATTCAGTGGGCTAGTACAGGTAAAAGTTTTCAGAATTAGGGCTCCCACTTCTCCTTGACAGGCCTATTCTGATTATCCACTGCTTTGGATATTTCTATTTTTCTAAATCAGATTTATGGCTCACCAAATGTTACCTGATGTTGTACATGAACTCATACAACTATGGTTGTCCTCATTCATTTAGAAATCAGAAACTTCTTAGACTTTTGTACTAGGTAAAGTGCTTTGAGATCCTTGTGAAAAAATTATGTAGAAATGAGAAGCTACAATCATTACAGCAATATTAGCAATTTTAAAGAGTTCATAGTGTAGCTGGAGTTCTCTTGAAATTTCTCTTAAGTCTCTTCACTCCTATAAGACTGATTTTTAAGAAACTCTTTCTTGACTCATCATGTCCTCCTTCTTCATTGCTATGTCACATCTCTTCCCTCCCTCTTAATTGCTATTCGGAAAGCCCTCTGCACTCAGTACAATACGTACCAGTATGACCTCCTCCTATAGCATCAAATGACACTACCTCCAGATTTCCCCCAGGGAGTCAGCTTGAAAATAAAAATGTTAGCCTAAGGATGTCTCTTCTGCCAGCGTTTTGGTAAAGAACAGATGAGAATAGTCCCTTGACACTTCAGAGCCAGAATTGAAATAGCAACAAGATTTATGCCTGCAATTGCCATTTCTTCCTCCACACGAAGCCATTGACTATTTTGGTTCAGCAGTTCCTTCAGCATTTGAATTTTGAAGCTCTGCTGTGAGAGTAAAAGATGAAAAAGGAAGTGGGTATAGTTCAGATCTCAAGCTAGCCCTACAGTGAGGGTAATCAACAAAAGTCAGCAAGGGTGGTAGGGAAAGAAATAGGATATAATGCCAATTTCACCTCAGTCTTCCAAAATTTTACTACTTTTTTTTTTTTTTTTTAGTTTTAGCCACTTAGGGCTGGTTCTATGTATCATGTTGCCTGAAACATGCACAGAAAAACTGGCATATTTTTAATCCACCCAGTCAGTGTATGTGGCAATGTAGAATACTCAGAAGGTGCAAGAGAGTGTTGTGCATAATTATTATTCAAGTGTACCTTCTGGGCACCTCTCATCACCAAATTCCTGATGTGCTTTTCATTCTCTCTAGTAGGGGCTCATCTTGAATAATTTGTTTTAGTTCGTAATGAAAAACTCAAAACTTACAATTAACTTCTGGGTAAGACTTATAATCTATCTGTATCCTGAAGAGTGATCCTAAAAGATGCCCAAATGAAGACTGATTCTTTTTCAATATTAATCATCCCTTACAATACCGACTGCTTCTCTCTATTTCTGGAAGAATGCAAATTTCATCCACTCTGTCAATAGCAATTCCTAGATATTAAAAAGGACCTACTCAGTTTCTGCTCAGCAATCAACTTTAGAGAATGAAGTACCAAGTCTTCAGTTTGGTATTCAAGGCCTTCTACAGAAGGCTCCAACTCTTCGTTCTAGCATATTCTCCTATACTAGCTTCACATTCCACCCAAACAGATGGGCATTTTTAGGATTTACTGACCATAACTTGGGCTTGCTTAACTTTAGTTCTGCCTATGCTATAACTTTTACTTAGCAGACCTCCCCCCTCTCTGTAATCTCCAAAGGCTAGCTCAAGTCCTGCTTCCTCTCTCAAATCATATGAGTCTACTGTCCTCGGAATTTACATTCCTTAGTTTTGGTCACACTCACTTGGCATATAATTGTATAGTCCCTCATGATTTTTCTTCTACTGTTTTAATTCATTTAATTCTGGTATTATTAATTTTTATTATTTATTGTTTCATTAAGATTACTAGTGCTAAATGTATTGAGGTCAAGGACCACATAAATATGAGACTTTATACCCTCCAGGGGGTTCATGTTTGCATCTGGTGCTCACTTCTTGATCAATATCTTCCTATCAGATTGGTCCCTGCTGACAAGGGATGACACTGCAGAAACACATCTAGCACTGGGGCTGTAAACACCAATTTCCTTATCTTTATAGCATTGTAAAGCAGCTCCATAATGTGGGAAAAATGTTTTATTCACAGTACATCATCTCAAAAGCAGATTTATCTATTTTATCCTTCATGTCTCCTCTCTCAACTTATTTCTCAAATTATCTCTCATATCTACTCATCATCAAAACCTACGTGTTCTGTCGAAGAAGGCCAGTTGCTGTGGGAAGAGGTGCTACTGGCAGAGACATCAATCTTCTGGTTGATAACCATCACTTCAGGGTTAACTCCCAGAGCTTAGGAATGTCTTAAGACAAGCTAATTAAGGGAGAGTTTGTATTGTGTTGGTGCATGTGTAGTTGTGCATGTTTAATAATGCAAAAATAAAATTGTGAATTCTTGAGAGATTTTACTGTGGAGAGGTTAAGGAGATGATTATTTTGTATTCTGAATGCCAACGTGGTATTGCAGAAAATGCCAATGAGCAAGCAGGCAGGTACCATTGGAAGGTATGCGTGAATATTTCCTGGCTCATCCCTAAGTCCATCTGCCCCTGCCTCTTTTTTCTGTATTACCCTGAATTTTTAAAATTCAAAACTTAAAACAGGAAATCTCTTTATTTTTTCCCCTGAAGCTTATCAATAATGTAAGTGTTAAATTCATGCTTCAATTATGTTTTTCTTTAATTTCTCAGTAAGCTATTCTAGAATTAGCTCCATAATTGTGCACATCGCCACTTCCTCCCAGATCTGTGCCCTTTGCCAGCTTCACTGCAGTCTTCTACCTCCGCACCACCCCCACCCCAGTCCTCCACTAGAAAACAAACCCAGCAGTAATTACTAATGTCCAAGCACGCAATTCCGGTAGCGCTAGGGTTTTTCATTTGACGCAACTACGCAGAGAGCTGTCTGGACATGCAGCATAAAGTCAAAGCTTTTTGATAACTCCTACCCATTTTTCTCCCATCCTCCCATCACTAAAATACAGTTGTTTATTTTATCTGCATATTGAAGAGTTATGAAACTATTCCATGTAGTTAAATACTGTTGAATAATAATTTCACATCCACATACAATAACAAATTAATATATATTTACATGGAATTACACAATTATTCATAAAAAGAAAAAAACTAAGAAACAAATAGCTGAGAAAAGCGCCTTCTGTATGTGAACAGGGAATTTTGGCATCTGTAGTACATAAATGATTGGAGTTATAACTAACTAAACACAGTACAAGACCTTATTTTCAGGCTTTTCCGGGGATCTTGTGGTAGCATTTCTTTAATGCGTCGTATGTACCCTTACATAATACACTGTTACTCTTATTTAGCAACTACTCAGATAGTCCAATTTTGCTCCTGGTCGTTTAATGCAAATTTTATCTATAGCAAACAGCTGGAAATACCCCTTTGATGATTTGTGTTCACTCAGAGGCTCCAAGCCTCGGAGTAGAAAATGGTTAAAGTACTTGTCATCGTCTCAGCAAAATCCCGCAGTGCTGTAACAGAAACTGCAGTAGATCTTTAGGTCAGAGTCCAATTTCAGCCTAATACCATGGTCATTTCACCACATAACCCTGAAGGACACAGTTGGGTTCTCCCAAGGAAAGCCAGTCTTAATGTTGTCACAATCAGAAACTATCACCAGAGATAACTAATGTCCATGGAAAATACTTTTACTCATTCTGAAACCATGGCCAAAGAGGTTAAACCTATACCCTATAGGACTTGTAATATTTCTTAGAGATGTATTCTTTCTTTTGGCTGTGTGACTGGCTTCATGTCTAAGTATAAGGATGGGGGAGAAGGAAGAGGAGGAGGGATTCATTCTTAAAGTTGATTCTGCTTAGTTCAACTAGCCCTATATTATTATCAAATAGAAATATATATGGAGATATATCTCTCCCATAAACAGATTGTATTGGAATCTTTCTATGTACTTCATTCATAACCACCCAAGATTTACAGACAGATCTAGTCTTTGATAAAAACAAAAACAAACAAAACCCTTGATATATAACTGAAGGGTAAGAGAAGAAATTGTTTTCAAAATGTGTTTATTTCCTACCTAAAAATGTGGGAACAGGGCAACACATAAAATTTCTTCCCCAGGAGCTGAGGGGATGAGAGCAGATAATTGCCTGCAAAGTAGTCCCTGCGGGCAGGATTTATTTTTTTCTTTCCTGTATTTGTAACCTACTATGTCTGCTTCATTAGGGGTCTCTGTAAGACCAGGGTCTCAGAGAGGCAATTTGGCCTGCAGCCCTGGAACATCTAGCCCTGGCCAGGAATCTCTGCCGCAGATGCAACACTGCGGCCGGACCACTGTCCGCGGTGCTGAAAGGTCGAGGGTGCCAGCGCTGTTCCTCGATATTGCTGTCCAGGGTGCTGAGTGCGGTCGCTGCAGTCCCCAAGGTGAGCCCACCCTCGCCAGCTCTCCCTAGAGCCCTCCCACCCAGCACGACCCGCCCGCCTCCCGACAGCCCGCAGTGGACCAGGAGCAGTCGGCATAAATCAAGTCCGTGGGTCATGGAAGCTGCTGTCGCTGCTGCAGCTCAGCCTGTCCGCGGCGGGAACTCCCGCTTCTCCGTTCGCCTCTCCAGCGCCCACACCCTGCCTTCCCCCAGTTCTTCCCTGGGTAGTAGCGCTCTAACGTCAACAGTCAAAATGACAGGGTCAGAACGACAGGGTTTGTTTATTTTGATCTACAGAGAAAAAAAGAGCAGCCTAAGCATCTGTGAAGACTGCATCGCAAAATGGAAGAGAGGATCCCACTACTGTTTCAAAAGAGTAAGTTATTAATTCAGTACGTATCCTTGCGTTTCCTCCCAATCGCTGCATCTGCAGCGTCCCCATTCATCCTTCCCCAAGCAGCTCACCTCGAAAACACTTTATAAAACCCCAGGCGGGAGTCCAGCCAACGCGCACACACGGAATACCGCACCCTAGGTGCACGAATACTTGTATTTGCCCAAGTTCACTCGGTCTACCAGCTGTGGTCCCCTCTGGGTGTGCTGCCATCCAGCCAGCTCCACGACCTGGGGAACGGGCTCCTTACCTTGGCTTCTCCAGAGAGTGGTGTTCGTCCGGCCCCTGCAGGTTGCAAGTGTGGAGGAGCCGCCGAGCAGGCAGGGAAGGAAAGACAGCGCCTGACCTCGCTAAGGTTTCCTCTTCGATGCAACCTGAGCTGTGCCCTCATCAAAGATGGCCGTCCCCTTTGACGTCAGCAGCTTTTAATAGCTACCTCCTGGAGGGGCGGGGGGAGTGTGTTAGGAGGAGGGCGGGGGGGAGGGCGGGGGGAGGGGAGAGGCTGCGGGTGGCACGAAAGGAGCCGCGAGGTGCCCCGCGCTTGACTCAGCTCTCCACGCTTTACTGCAAACCTTCGTATTTTAGTCTTTTATAAACACCGGAACAGGACGACTCTTGTAACTCCATTTTAACACCCGGTCTCGGACAAACACTTTTAACTCGCGACTGGTTTTCTGTTATTGTTTTGATATGTGTTATGCATGTATGTGTATGTGTGTGTGATATGTGTATGCGTGTATATGATATATTTGCGATTATATATTTTAAAAATTTCCCCTGCTGAGTTGACTCCTCGGTTGAATCATGGGGGGGGGGGTAGAGGAGTAGTAGAAGGCGGGGGCTGGGGACGCGCCGATTTCAACTACAGTTTCTTTTTTTCCAAAGAAAAGGGCCTGAAGGGGCATCCCTGTCAACCCTCACCAGCTCCATATATGGACAGGCTACGTGGGTTGCTATTTTTATGAGTGATTTCTTCCTTTTATCAAAGCAGCACCGAGGGCTTGCAGTTGGCATTAACGTGGTCAGTGGAGAGAGAGGGACTCACACGCGTTATTTTAAAGTACGTCAGAGAGTAATCGCTGAGCGATAGCGAGGGGGAGGGGGAGGGAAGGGTAGTTAACCCAAACAGCGTGGGCTTGCTGGAGTTCAAGGCTTAAGAGTTGAGACTTGTTTGTGGAAGGCAAAATAGATGACGCTGTTTTCGGGTGCATTTGCAATCGGAGCCTGGGTTTTTATGCTGAGTTTCTTATGACTAGTCCACAGAGGCGCGTACATGCCTTATAAAACCGTCCAGACCTCCGGGGTGCGGGGAAAGCAGAGGGCTGCGGGTTCAAGTGTCGCTGGGAAGCCACGAAATTCTGGTGGTTCCTTCAGTCATAAACCTGGGTACTAGTGGAGGCTGGCTTGGGAGCCCTCTGATGCTCAAAACAGGGCGAGGGCAAGAAAGGCTACCTGTGTGGTCATATCACAGATTAAAAATAATAATCATAAAGCAGTAATCCTAATGCCCTTCTTTGTTATGCCTTAGGCGCGGGGGGTATGCAAATGTTCCGCGGTGGCAGCCTTTTGGATGATTCACAGGTGTTTGGGAGGCTGTCGCGGGGTTCTCCGAGGGGAGGGAGAGCTGGGAAGCGCGTGGGAGGTGGGGGACCTCCGCTGAGGAACTGTTTGTACTTTTCCGGAAAGGACGTGGTTAGGAGTCGTGCCTTGCAATGTTGAAACTTGATGGCCTCTCTTAGGCGACGGAAAATCCTTGTCTCCGGTCCAGGAAAACAACGCACCCCTTCCTTTCCCACCCCAACACACACACTCCCACCACACACACGTGCTCGCTGGCCTGAGAACCAGCTTAGGTTTGCACACTATAATAGAGAGGGGGATAAAAGAGGGAGAGGCAGGAGAGGGAAAGAGGGAGGGAAAGGCAGAGAGAGACAACTAGAATGAATCCGAGGAAAGCAGGAAAGCAGAGTTGTAAAGGGGGGTGGGGGTGGGAAGGGGAAGGATTAGAGCCAACAGACTATAAGAATTTAATAAAGGATGCCTTTAATTGAATACATAAGTAGAAGTCATTATTTCTTAAAGATTCCCTGACCCAAAGGGTATTTTGAATATTAATGTTTTCAATAATAGTTAACAAGTAGTGTTTGAATTTTTATTAAAGCTGGATTCCTAAAACAAGGCATGTTGCTGAAATTTGTTTGCTTAAATATTTATTAAACATTTAGGATTCTTATACAAAAAACAAAATCTGCAAGGTCCTTAGCCACTTATTGGCCAATAAAACTCCTAGTTATGGTTCTTACTTTCAGGTTGGGAGAAGTGGCCACGAATGCGATGTCAGTACAACATCCTTTACAGTCGGGATTTTTTCTAAAAATGTGCCACTTTTTTAGCATGCAGAGGCTTCAGGCGAGTAAGCCTGCCGTGGGGAGAGAAATAAAACATTTTTATGGCCCTCAGACTGAAAGTCATTTAGTAGAAAATTTTGTGAAGGAATGGAAGAGGCGGGGGATTTTCCAGAATTAAAAAAAAAAAGCAAAAAAGTAACTATGTCAGTGATGTATTCTCATCCTGCAGGCAAAAGCTATGTGGCAGTCACAGAGGAGGATGGCTTGGAATTCAGAGTTTTCAACTGCTTATCCTCCACACTGACATTTTAAAAAACTGTAGATAAGAGGAACGAGGCTGATTCAAAGCATCACAGAAAATACTACAGGCCCTTAAAGATTATCTCATGGTGGCAGCAGCATTTTTCACTCTCCTGTGCTTGTGTTAAAAATAATGCTCTTCGAGAGGTTCTTGTTCTAGGAAAGGTAGCAGGCTAATTTGAGAAACATAAGCATTGGATATATATAAGTCTACTAACAACGACCACATAGCCCTAAATATAGTTTTAATATGATAATGAGATTTTTCACATAGGGTTTTCTCAATGTTTGTTTTAAAAAAAATCCATAGTCATCCTTGCCAATAGGGAACCAGCAGATTCATGTTATTCAGGGTCTATAAACCCCTAAATCCCACAGAGAAGGAAAGTGATGAAAAATTTACCATGAAATGATTTAGCTGCCTGTGAGTTATTTCTTCAGAGAAGCAATATGTAGAGTAACTAATGCTTAGGAACTCATTTGATGAGTAATGAGAAAATTACCAGTTGTGCTGGATGGAGATTTGCACTATACTAATTCAGTGTTTGAAAGCTTTTTCTGATACACCATGCCTCAAAGTATTATAGCTCTAGATACAAGATATTTAGCTTGTATCTCCCAGGTAATGTGCAAGATTCATGGCTGAATCAATAATTACAACTTCATAAAGAATAATAATAAAAGCTTTTATGAAATATCGTATGATTTTTCCAAAGTCAATTTGCAAGTAGTTTAGAAAGAGCCCAGCTCGGAACCCCCCTCTCCAAGATCTTCCTTTGAGACATGCCTGGTATCCCGTGACAATATTTCAGCACACTGTGAGGGCACAAGTCTTGAACAGAGGAATATAAAATTTGACAGATCAACTGTTTTGATTCCTTGGTTTGCTTTCCACATGACTTTTTTTTGTCACTTTCTCTTTATAGTTCTTTCATCTTTTACCAGAACCCCTACCCCATTTACAGATAATGACCTAATAGTGCCTGTCAAGAGCTTAACTGCTTTAGATCTAAACTGCCTAGGCTGTCCCTGTTCCCTGAAGCCTCTGAGGTAGGGACATATCTCATGAGAAGTAGAAAAAGAACCAGGAATATTGGTTTCAGTTTCTGGCTTGCTACATTGAGGAAAAAAATAAGACTGCACACCCAAAATTTTATTTATTTTATTTTATTTTACTTTTATTTTTTTAACTTTTTTCATTGTTGTTCAATTACAGTTGTCTGCATTTTCTCCCTATCTCTCCACCCCACCCCAGCCAAACCCACCTTCCTGCCCCACCTCCACCTTCCCCTTTGGTTTTGTCCATGTGTCTTTTATAGTAATTCCTGAAAACCCCTCTCCCAACTCTCCCCTCCCATTATGCTAAGTGAAATAAGCCACACCCAGAATTTTAAATAACACTTTGTATTTTACAAGAACAGTATTGCAGGAAGGAAGGAGGAGGGCATTCAGCAGTCAGAGGCTGGGCGCTTCCACATTCCTGTTCCTTAATGTGTCAAAATTATAGGTTCTCTTCTGTATATGAATGCATCTTAGGACCTCTTTGATGCTGAAGCAGGCCTGTGGTCAAGAAGGGAGGAAGAACCCTGTGACAATTAGGGATAGAGGGAAGGAGAAAGTAGTAGCTAAAATTAGCAAACCTCAAAAGGGCTCTTCGTAAGGGATCATAGTATTCCTTCAGTAAGTCTTTTAAGAATATTAGCTCTGTATCCTCTCTGTACCTCAGTTATCTCATAAGTAAAATTGAGACAATAATTATAACCAACTCACAAGGCAATTGTGAAGTACTTTTGAGAAAAGCCAGAAGTTGTGGGGCACCAAATCTGGGCTGTAGAGGTGGCTGAGGCACCTGGGTGATTTGATGTTTTGCCAAAAATGTCTGCATGAGATATGATGCATGAGCAGGCACATTGTCATGATGAAGCTGCCAATCACCAGATGCCCATAACTGTGGCCTTCTGAATCATCCGAATAGCTTCTGCAGAGGAATGTTCAAGCTTAACGGGAAATTTGGTGCAGATTCATTGCTCTACTCATTCAGTCATTTTGAATGTGATGGCCACACAATACACTGCTCACTCAGTGCTGTCTACCCCCCACTGACTGGTGCAGTGAAGTCCTCCTTGTTCACACATGCACATTCCAGTCCACTCTCCTTGGTTGCCAGTTTACATTGATGTCGCGCAAACCAGTCTTGTTATATTTACAATGGCTGGACTTTTTCCGGACAGACCTTATACTGTGGTTTGTGTATGCCTTTTTCCATTAGCAGCTTTAGGAGTCCATTTGCCAATTGGATGAGTTTGTGGAACACTGACCACAAGGTTTGGTTGGGGTGAATCCCAAAAGAGGGATCTAGTCTGACAATAATATCTGCTTCGAGATATTGTGGTTTGTGTATTACTTTTTTTCACAAGCAGCTCTAGGGGTCCATTTGCTAATGGGATGAGTTTATGGAACACTGACCACAAGGTTTGGTTGGGGTTAATTGCAAGAGAGGGATCTAGTATGGCAATATGATTACCTGGAGTAAATGGATGCAACCTATTCAAAGGAAGAGTGCTGAGTATAATCAAAGAGGGAATTCAGAGAACAGTACCTAGTAAGAAGCATAAATAAGAACTGGGTCATCAGTTGCACTCAGAAATACTTGAGAGAGTCAGCCCAGAGTAATAAGAGAACAGTAATGTTGACCACTGGTTCTGAGGGGATGATATGAGGTCTTAAGTAGAAATTGATATTAAGGGCCAACAACTCTGGTAATGAAAATCAGGCTGAGATGGGTTGAGGTGAATAATTCAGGATTTTGGCTGGGAATAGAGCAAGGAGGCTTGGAACCATTCTATTAGTGTTGACCATGAAGGGCAATGCAGTTCTGTCAGCTAACAGGCACCAGGCTGAGCAAGGCACATTCTAATATCTCAGCAGATAGCATCAGTGCTGTCTTGGTCAAATCCAATGAGTTTCCATCTTTCTTAACCTCTGGCTTTACCTGACACTTCGTACCAATCATTTTATTTCTTCAAATGCTCTATCAGGTGTCCTCACCTCTGTTTCTCTTCCTGCTTTGTTGGCTTCTCATTTTCCATAGCAGATGGGTTGGAGCAGAAAAATTGTAGTGCTCAGCAGGTTAAGCTGGACATTTCCCTGAGCTCCACACAAGCTCTCTTGGAGCACCATATGTCTGTGGAACATGTCCTGACTCTCCACCATGAAAACTTCTGTACTCTTAAACCCAAGAGAAGAGTATGAACAGATCACAGTTACGCAGCCCTTAATAAATTCTAAAACACTGTCACACATGATCTCATTTTATTCTCATAATCTTCTGAGGTATGTATAATAGTAATTATTATTTTAAATTACAATTAATATACCTGTCTGGTGTAGCTCAGTGAATTGAGTGAACCAAAGGGTCGCTGGTTCGATTCTCAGTCAGGGCACATGCCTGGGTTGCAGACCAGGTCCCCAGTAGGTGGCATGCAAGGGGCAACCACACACTGATGTTTCTCTCCTTTGTCCTTCCCATCCCCTCTCTCTAAAAATAAATAAAATCTTTAAAAAATAAATTATAATTAACATGTGAGAATTCTGATTGATTTTCCATGTACTGACCATGGTACATCAAGAGAACCCAATGTCCCATTCCTCTGTTTACATGTTGTCTTAAAAAAAAAAACCTGATTTATGTCTTTGAGTTTAACCATCATTTATATATGTATGACTGTTAATTTTATATTCCCAGTCCCATCTTCTCTCATGAGCTTCAGTCATATTTCTAGCTTCTTACTGAATACTCTCATCGGAAGGATCAAAAGCATCTCAGTTGATTTCCTCTACTCCTCTTCTTAGATTTGTAATTAATAACATCATTAATTATCCCTGTTACTAAACTACCACTCAGAAGCATCTTAATTTTATTCTCTTTTTCTGGCTTCTCTGAATATCTGTACTCTCATTTCTTGGTGATTTTATCCAATTCTAGAACCTTAAATACCATCTATGTTAATATTCTGATATTTACATATTCAGTCCTGATATATCTCTTGAACTCCAGCTTGTATGAAAATTCAACTTCTTACTCAATACCTGCACTTAATATAAAGCAAATGTGGACATGTGAGCTATCATGTACTAAGTAAAATTCGTGATTTTTAACTCCAAAATGGCTCCCCTTCCCAGTGTTACCTATATTAGTAAATTGTAGCTCTTTCCTCAGGATGAAAATCTTGTCTTATTTCACTGATCTTTTTTACATGAACATCTAACCCGTGAGCAAATATTGCTCTACTTTCAATACATTTTGTAAGTCCAACCATTTTTCAACTTTCCACAGATCCTACCTTAGTTTAAGTAATGTTTTCAAGTTTAAATTACTTTGTTTAAGTAATTAAGTCATGTTTTACTTGGGCTGTAACAGTAGCCTCTGAATGTGTCTCCTATTCCCTATTTTGCCACATAGCTGCCATAATAATACTTTTAAAAGATAACTCTTTCTCAAAAATATTTAATGGCTCCCATAACACTTAGAAATCCTTGTCTTCACCTACAAGATCAGGCTCCTGGCCACCTCTCTAAACTCATTTCCCAACACCTACTTATCCCATTACAATCACTTTGGTCTCTTGTTCATTGTATAATCAAGCTCACTCCCACCTCAGAATCTTTGCGTATTTATTGTCTTTACCTGAAACACTGTTCCCCAGACTTCTCAAGTCTCACTTCCTCAAATGCTACTTTTTCGAAAGAGGCTTTTCTGACAATCTAAACTAGCTAAACCAACTAACCTCCAATTTCTTTAGTCTCTTACCCTGAATTATTTTTCTTCATAGAACTTTTCTCATCTTGAAGTCATATATTTGTATATATTTTTATCTACATTTTCTTCCAAAAGACAAAAATTTTCAATGACATTAGCTTTTCCTGTGGGTAAATTCTTTTTGTTTCTAAATAACAGACAGACATTGCTAATTCTTGATTTATAAAATAGACTATTACAGTCAGTTAACTGTCTATTACAGTCAATAATAATCAGACTCTCTTATGTCATCTCCTTTTTTCTCCTCATTTTTTTAAATACCAGGACTTGTTAAATTATCACTCAGCCATTAATATGATGAATTAAATATTATTCATTGATAAATTAGGACCACACAATACATATGCTTCTTTTTAATAATTTCCCACTTTCTTTGGGAAAGATTTTAAGAGCTTCTATAGAGGAGAAAAGGATGGTTGCTTAAAAGAAACATGAATCACACCAACATCAGACTTCTCATCAGTAAATCCAGATGGTAGAGGTCAATGAAATAGTCTTCAAATTTTGGAAGAAAAATAATTTTAGTCTATAAGTTTATACTAAGCCAAAACGTTAATAAATAATAAAGGACAAAATAAAGACATTTCCAAACATACACAGACTCAGGAAGTTTACTTTCTATGCTCTCCTTCTGCAAACAAAAACATTGTCTGAGGATTGTATCTCAGCTAAAACAGTAACTCACAAAAGTGTAAGAAGAAAAGGAATTTAGTAAATATTAGAACTAATGTAGGATTTCTTTTTTAAAATCAAAGGTGGGAAGCAAGTATAAAAGTAAATCAGTTCAAATTAGATCATTTAACAAATAGCGTTATTTAAAAGGTAAATGATCCTAGTATTAGACTGACAATAACATGGATGTTTTTTAACAGCAATAAAAAAAGGTTAATAAATGCCAGGAAAAACAGAAGCTATCCCATTCATTTTTGGTTCAACTATGACACAATTTTGAGCAATTTCTGATAGAGCTCAAAGAAAGTATTCCAAGTGCCTTTTTCTCATTATTTTATTTGTGTGAAGATTTAGTGCCATAGGAATATATAAGAATTCATTACCTCCTTCTTCAGTGAATAGTACTTATATAATCATAGTGCTGTAAATGCTATTTGTTGATTTTTAAAGTTTATAATCAAGCTATAGATCAAGCACAAAAAATAATGACCTTTACCTAATCGAATCTAAATGTTACAAGGCCTAACATATAAAAGTGGTGGTAGAACTGTTGTAATATGCTAGTAAAAAGAGAGGGCTGGGAAGGGTACAAAGTGAAAAGGTGTTATTTAATGTATAAGCCCCAATTTACTCATTTTACATGGTAAAGGGTTAAGAGAATTGGTATAAAGTCAATAGAATAAAAAATAAAGTTTAATTATATTATATGATTACACATAAAATTATATGTAAATTGTAAAATTAACCAACAGAAAACTAAAAATTAATATTTATAACCAAGTTTGAGTCTTCAAGTAAGGAAAAAAGAGTCAATTAGATCACGCTCTAATCTTTAAAAGAGAGAGTTAATACATATTGTCCACAGTTGGTAAATCAAGAGATAGAAGTATATCATTTAAGATTAATATTATAAACACCAAGAAGAACTTAAAACTGAAATATTTAAAGATGGTCTTTTGGGGAAAGGCTAAAAACTAAATTGCATGATTTTATTAATTTTTTTCATGTAACTATATTACCCTTCTTAAAAAGAATAGATATATTAAAATTATTTCAAAATACATATAAGTAACAATGTTGGTTCAATGTTCTACCTGCAGTGTGTATCTCACAATACCTTGGAAGTTCTAAAAACTTGTTTATTCAGTTTATCTGTTGACATCCTCTTTTAATGGAGAAGAGAAAGTATTCTCTGAAATGTATTTAACCCCTTTTGTTTTTCTGGGCAATGCTAAGGACAGAGTCTGAATTAAAATTGAAAAGTGAGATGTGAGAGCTGACATCTGGACAGGAAGCATGTTGGAGTCAACACTTTAAGAACAAAATTGTGGCTATAGGAGAGCCACTTTTGGAATGGTGGAATAAGGACCTCCACAATCTGCTCCTCCTTAAAGGTAATGAGAGCATCATGAAAAATTGTCAAAATAAATTTTTTAGAACTCTGGAAATTAACCTATGGGTTGCAACTATCTGAAGAGCATTTATTCAAGAAAAATCTGAATCTATCCAAGAATAGACCTGTACCTCTGTGGCACTTGACTTTCCCTATTACCATTTCCTTTTCCTGGCTCTATAGTAACCTTGAAATCAGGAGCCTAGATCCCAATGGAGATGACAATTATTTGTTTGGAGCTTCTCATTCGGAGGGAATTGTCACTACTTGACCTGTTTAAAAGTTTTCTGGAAACTTCCACCCTCAGGGCTTTTCTTCTTTAGACATGACTCAGAACTCAATCAGCCTCAACAGTGTTCTCCCAGGGCATTTGTCAAAAATAATCAGTAGCAAATGTTTAGTATAGCAGCTGCCTGAGGCAGTGACAATAGTTGGGGAAAACAAGAGGCTGATAAAAAAAATTTAAAATGGTCCTGACTAGTGTGGCTCAGTGGGTTGGGAGTCATTGTACAAACCAAAAGGTCATGGTGTGATTCTGGCTGCAGGCAAGGCCCCCTGTTTGAGGGTAAATGTGAGAGGCAACTTATTGATGTTTGTCTCACACATCAATGTTTCCCTTGCTCTCTTTCTTTCTCTCTCTCTCTCTCTCTAAAATCTTTTTTAAAAACTTAAAGGGAAATGCTGAGAAATGAGTTGTCCATAAAGGCTTCAAAAAGCTCCAATATATTTCCAGCACTCTACTGAGAAGGCCCTATTCTCCTTATGACCTTTAGACTGCATAAGCAAGAAGCAACGACTAAGGCACTATGGTGAACTGCTTGCCAGAGGGTTGAAACACTATCCTAATATACAGACGGAGCTTCTCTGCAAAGACTGTGAGACCTATTGGTGCAAGGCGGTTAAGGAAATCCATTCATTCGTTAGTTGATCACTAAGTGGCTGAGCAGAGACTTCAGCTACACACAACAAAGAATTCAGACTTTATAAAAGTCGTTTAGGAAACTTACTAAACAAAAAAACAAATAAACAGTGACAGCAACAAATGCTGGGAGGTGAGTGTGTGTGTGTGTGTGGTAGAATCTAATTTCCAGAGTTGCCACATTATACTCTTTAAAATGTCCAGTTTTTAACTAAATATTGAAACAGTCAAAGAAATTTGGTCCATAAGCAAGAAAAAAGACTATCAACAGAAACTTCCCCTGAGGACGCCTAGGCATTGGACTAAATGGTGAACAATTTTAAATCAGTGATTATAAATATATTCAAGAACTAAAAGAACCCACGTCTAAAGAACTAAAGAAAAACATTAGGAAGATGAGTCACTAAATAGAGAATATTAATAAAGAGATAGATACTACTTAAAAATCAAATAGGAATTAAAGAGGCTGGCAGCTGAGCTAGGAGTTGTGTGAGATCAACAAGATGGAACATGGGGCAGCTTTGTATTTTAGGACTATTTTGTTTGCAAGGTATAGAAATCCAGATCATAATACCTTAGGCAAAAAGGGAACATAATGGCTCACAAAATTAAAAGTCTGGGTCATGTCTGGCTTCAAGAAAGTTTGAGTTCAGGTGCTCAAACAGTGCCATTGAAAATTTATCTCCTGTTACCAGCAAAAACCAAACACACAAAACAACAACAACAAACACACCACTTTCCCAATAGTGAAAAATCCCTGACTACTTTTACATTGGCCAGCCTGGGTCACACGCCACAATCAACCACTGTGACTAGAAGGCTATTCTGCCTAGGTCAGAACCATGAGAAGCCCCATCCAAAACATATGCACTGTGAGTGGGGAAGGAGAGTAGACCCACACAAAAATCAGAATGAGGTAAACAAGAAAGAGGATGCGTGCTGAACAAGAAAAAGTAACACACTTATTCCAGAGTGGGGCCAGTGGAGCAAGTGAAGGCATTTAAAGCTTGTGTGGGCAGTTAGAGGCTCATCAAGGTGCTGAGGCTTGATGGATTAACTAACCTATAAGAGCAAATCTGATTGCAGATGTGGTGTCTTCCTATTGTGATTCTTGCTAAAGCAGTGCTTCTTAGATTCTGATTTGGGAGGTCTAGGGTGAAGTCCAAGTGGTACCTCAAGTGGTACTGATACTGCTGGTTCATGGACCACATTTTGATGTGGGGTTGTGCTGAAGTATTAGCACATCGCCACTCAATCATCTCCAGTTGTGGTGAATTCCCATCTTGATTGCCCTTCTCTTGAATGGTGAGGGTTGGAAGGGTCTGTGTGAACTGAGTAGGCTCTGTCTTGCTATCAGTCACCTCTCTCAGGGATAGCATATGGATGGAGGCAGCCTTTCCATCAGAACCATGGACTTCAGCATTTCCTTACTCCAGTCCTATATTGGTTTAAGGCATTGGAGCAAAGGAAATTCCTAGCTTAGGGTTCAAGGAGATTAGTTAGCTGGCTTATGATCAGCATTTTACTCAGTAAAGGAGCCAGACATTTATTGTTCTTTTGGCTATAGACTAGAGAGACTTTCAAACCCCAAATGAATGCAATTGCATGAGTGGGCCCTGCTGAGGCATGCTCAAATCAGCAGAACTGCCTGGTTGACCCATAGGTTGATGAGCCATACCAAATGGCTGTGGTTATGATTCACTGAGTTTGGGGGAGGCATGCGATGCAAATTATTGTGACAATAGATTACTAAGAGATTCTATGCATGAACTTAGGCAAATGTTTAGTTCTCTCTAAGCCTCTATTTCCTCTCAAAAATGGGGATAAACCTATAGAATTATGTGACTATTAAATAATAAGGAAGGTAAAAAACATACAGTATTCCAATAAGTGGCAGAATTAGAACTATAGTTTGACCTTCTACAGCTATTCTTCAAGAAGCCTTATGAGAAAGAAACTTTCCGGAAGAATTAAATCAATGATGTGAGAATGACAGAAGAGAGAAACATTTTATGATTTCTGCTTGGTATCAGGCCCTTCCCTATGTCCTTCAATATATTTTATAGCATTATATCTTCCCTTACCAATTTATATGGTAAATTTTATTATTCCCTCTTTATAAATGTGGAAACTGTGACTCAGAAAAGTAAGCTGGCTTTGTCAAAATCAGACAGCTTACTGGAGGCCTTAGGAAAGAAAAAACTTAGGTCTTTTCACTCTAATGACCTTGTTCTTTCCCCCAATAAAACCCAGTCAAACCTTGCTGTTTTTATTAAAATATTTCATTTGGGGCTACTACTACAGAGTAAGAAAATAGATGTCTTAGCCAAAATTTTCCATTTGACTTAATGTTTCTTCTCTCTCTTCTCTCTCTCTTTCTCTCTCTTCCTGCTGCCTTCAGATCCTTGTAGTTAAAATTCAAGCAGAAGGCAAGTGACTCAGCAAGTTGGATGTTAATCTTGATGGTTTATTTATTTCTTAGAGAAAAAAAAATCTCTTAGCAGCATATCTACAAATAGGGGAATGAAGATTTTAAGGCTTTTGTAAAAAAGGCATCTTAGAAATATACTATTTATTTTTTTACTTCAACTGGGCAGGAAAAGAGGCCTAAAAGCTTATAGCAGACTTTAAATAAACCTCTCTACATATTTATACTCACACAGACAAGGTATATTTTTCTTCCAACATTTAATGCCTATAGGAAATCAGGCCGAGGATAAATTTTGTCAAATGTGATCCCTTGCCTCTAATTCTTGGTCCCACTAGTTATAGCTTTTCCATTTTTAGTTATAGAAACAAAGGACTCAAAATCCATTGTTTATATATATTTTATTTTTAAATTATTTTATTGTTGTTCAATTACAGTTGTCTGCATTTTCTCCCCACCTCTCTACCCCACCCCAGCCAAACCCACCTCCCTCCCCTGCTTCCACCCTCCCCTTTCGTTTTGTCCATGTGTCCTTTATAGTAGTTCCTGAAAACCCTTCTCTGCATTGTTTATATTTTTAAGCACATGACTTGGATTTGGATGATGTATTGGTCAGAATAGGCTAGATTATACTGCAATAATAAACACCCTCATGTTCATAATGGCTTAACCTAACAAAAGTTTATTCTTCTACTGGCTTTTTGTCCAATACAGATTAGCAGGAACTTTCTCCATTATAATCACTAACGGATTTCCACTGATGAACACTACAGTGTAGGCTTCTATGACTGTCAGTGTTGGGGAAAGGGGGAAAAAGCCAAGCATAGGAACGTAAATGTTTCCACTGGAAGAGACATATGTCACTCCTGCTCATATTTAATTGTGAAAATCAAGTTATCTGGCCTCTCTTACTTAATGCGGTGGGAAAGTAGAGTCTTTTGTGTTCCTGGAGAAGTAGAGCTAGAGGTTTTATAAACAGTTTTAACAACTAGCCCAGATGGCCTCTCTGATGGTCAGGTAGGGTCCTTGCCTCTCCTGAGACAATAATGAAGTAGGATGCTGGACAATTCATTTTCCTCTTGGGTTGACTAACTCCTTCCCTTGGGTAAAAAGTCATGCAATATCTTACAGGTTAACATGTATAAGGAATATATATATGCTTCATTGCTTTGAATAAGGTAATATTGAATTTTATTCTTTAAAATGATAAATACCTGAAGTTAATTCCCTTAAAAATAGGTAAGGTTCTTTTCCAGTTTATTCTTGTTTTTGTTGTTACTTGAAAGGGGGGCTTACATTGCTTGTATTCTCTCTTTATCTAGAAGATGTAAGGCTTGTATTTTTAAACCTTTAATCTATAATAATCACTGAACTCCAGGAAGCTAGAATTTGTTCATATTAGAGATGTGAAATTTAGCTTACCATGGTAGACTGACCTTTCAAATGTGAAAAATTGATTTGAAGAAGCTGCATGCCTCTAAATTTTTGCAAAATATAGGTCATCTTTTGACTTCCTAAAAATGTTTATCATATTTTCTACCAAATACAGTTGAGATAACTTCACCTAGAAAGCTGGACACACTGATATGGGAGCAGTTTCTAGAGTGGTGCTGTCCAGTATAAGTTTCTGTGAGGCCAGAAAAAGTTCTATAGCCACATTGTCCAATAAGGTAGCCACTAGTCACATGGAGCTATTTAGCACTTGGCATATTGTTAGTGTGACTGGGAAATGGCATTTTAAGTTTCGTTTAATTTTAAATTCTGGTCAAGATGACAGCTAACCTCCTTGCACAACCACATCAAAATTACAGTGAAACTATAGAACAACCATCACTCAGAACTATCAGAAATCGAGTTGAATGAAAGTCTGACAACTACAGAATTAAAGAGCCAGCATCCATCCAGACTGGTAGGAGATGCAAAATGGGCTAATCCCACATCCGCATGTGGTGCCAGAAGGAAAAGCAAAAGAGCAAGCAACTAGAAATATGTTTAAACAACTAATGAAAGAAAACTTCTCTAATTCAGTGAAGGAAATAGACATGCAGGTCCAGGAAGCACAGAGTCCCAAACAAGATGCATGCAAAGAGGCCCACTGCAAGACACATCATAATTAAAACACCAAAGGTTAAAGATAATGAGAGAATATTAAAAGCAGCTAGAGAAAAGCAGCTAGTTACCTACAGGGGAGTTCCTATAAGTCTGTCAGCTGATTTCTCAAAAGAAACTTTGCAGGCTAGAAGGAATTGATAAGAAATATTCAAAGTCATGAAAAGCAGGGACCTACAGCCAAGATTCCTCTACCCAGCAAAGCTATAATTTAGAATAGAAGGACAGATAAAGAGCTTCCCAGACAAGAAAAAAACTGAAGGAGTTCATCATCACCAAACCAGTATTATATGAAATGTTGAAGGGACTTATTTAAGAAAAAGAAGAAGATTAAAACTATGAACAATAAAATGACAATAAGTACATATCTATCAACAATTGAATCTAAAGAGTAAACTAAGCAAACAAGAAGAACAGAGACAGAATCATGAATACAGAGAGCATTTTGATGGTTGCCAGATTAGAGGGAGGTGCAGGGGAATGGGTGAAGAGGTGAGGGGATTAAGAAGTGCAAATAAGCCTTGGCTGGTGTGGCTCAGTGGATTGAGTGCCAGCCTGAGAACCAGAGGGTTACTGGTTTGATTTCTAGTCAGGGCACATGCCTGGGTTGCAGGCCAGGTCCCTGGTTGGGGGTGTGTGAAAGGCAACCACACACTGATGTTTCTCTCCCTCTCTTTCTCCTTCCCTTCCCCCCTCTAAAAATATATAAATAAAATCTTTTTAAAAAAAGAAGTAGAAATAGGTAGTTGCAGAATAGCCATGGGGATATAAAGTACAGTGTGGGAAATGGAGTAACTAAGGAACTTATACTCATGACCCACAGACATGAACAATGGTGTTGGAATTGCCTGAGTGAGGGGGGTGTTGGGTGGAGGGGGGTAAAGGGGGAAAACTGAAACGACTGTAATAGCATAATCAATAAAATATAATTAAAAATAGATTTTGTTTAATTTTAATTAGTTTAAGTTTAAATCTAAATAGCCACATGTGGCTGGTGACTACTCAATTGAATAGCACAGTTTTAGAAGCTGGACTTTCAACAAATGTTTATTATTATTGAATTAAGAAAAAATGATAATTCATCCTTAATCCGAAAAAAAGAAGGCTTATATGTATGTCCCTGGTCTGTCTGCCGAAAACCTCTGACTGCCATTGGGATGTTTTCTAATTCTGGCATATGGGCATCTTAAGATCCTAGAAAGATGCAGAATTGCTTTGGGAGTGGACACTGATTAGGCTATGCTGGCAGTGTTGGACTATGAGACAGGTGGAAGGACAGTCAGCAATGATCATAGAGTGGAACTATTTTGTCAGACAGCATGGTGGCCCTGATACCCTTTCCTGGTAAGGTCTGTGGGGTCAAGAAGGTGGCCTGAGGTGATCAAAGAAAAGGTCCTGAAAGGTCCTTTTTCCAGCTTATGCTGGAAAAGTTCTGAGATTTACAATCATTCTGTTACTTCCTCTAATTGACACCCCCATTACTAATGGGGATCAAAGTGAATAGTTTTACCCTCCACATTATCCCATTTCAGTAAATCTTCCTTATCCTTCTGTGAAGTGACAGTTTCTCTTTCCTCAAATTTTCTAGGGTATTAAACATAATTTTAACTTCACACCAAATATATTCACAGAAGTCAATTGCTGACCCTAGAGGTTTCCCCTCCCCAATATAGATATGTGGCAGTGGGCACTCACGGCCACCATCACAAGGACAGTGCAGTTGGGGATATGTCCTCTTTCTGATTTTTCCAGGATCTCCAGTTCTTAATATGTGCTAAGCCCCCAGGGCACAGAGATGTTCCTTCTTCAGGCAGCTTTGGCCAACAGTTAGAAAGAGACATATAAACAGTTAATTTATGATAAAAACAGGTAGCGTGAAGTGCTTGGGAACAAAAGGTAAGGAGTGACACATGGAAATAGTGAAAGTGAGATTAATATTCCCCTTACTTACTTGGGATTCAAAGAAAGAAATATTTCCAAAAATGTTTATGGCAGAGACTGGCTCAATACTCACCAATTGTATTGCTTCTTTCTAATCTCACTAGGCTACATTCCTCAGTCTCACTTTTATTTAGTCTGAGACCATGTGACAAGGTTCTGGCCAATGTGTCTGGCCAAATAGTCATACCTCTATGAAAACTCCTTTTTTTTTTCATCTTGATTTTTCTTCTCTTAAAGGAACCATCGAGGCCAAATGCAGAGGATCATCATGAGATGAATGGAGCTGCACCCTTGAAACACTGTTTGGAAGTGATACCAGGAAAGACCCACGAATCCAATGGGATTATTGTGCAAGAAATGAACTTTTACTGTTAAGTTGGTATAATTTGGGGGCTGTTTGTTATAACTGTTGATGTCAATTACCCTTCCTAATATGTTGTCCAGTTAGCTTTAGCTTGGAGATCAGATATAATCAGTGAATTTTAAAACATAGGAAGTTCTCAATCTATTTAATTTTTTCATCTCACATAAAAAGAATGAACTGACTAGCCTAAGTTCACACAGTCAGTTTTTGGAAGTGCCAGAACTAGAATCTAGTTTCCCAAGTCTCAGTCAAGGTTGGCTGCACTGGGTCAAACTTGCCTCCATCCATCTACACATACTTTTCAGCAACTCTTGCATGATGGCCAGTGAAACAGAAACATACAGATTGAGTTTTGTAGAAAATAAACATTGTCTTTATGAGGAAAGAAACATTGAAATTTAATGAAAAATTGCTTATTTTGATATTAGCCTTTTTTTAGGTTGTTTGTAAGGTACTTAATTTTAAACATGGCTGGATTGATTAATCAGGACAAGTTTAGTTTTATCATCAGGACAGAGCTTCATACTGTTTGGTTTTGTTGCACTATGCCTGATATTTGTTTATCCATTGTCAGGAGGTGACAGGTTGCAATTCCTTGGGTACAACATGTGGGCTCATCAATTTTTGAGCAAAGTAGGCTGTAACCTTGATGACCATGAGTTTCATCAGGTTAAACTCCAAGTTTCTCAGTCTATGGTCTCAATGAACAACACCTATACTTTCCAGGATAAAGTGGAATTATTTCTCCTGGAAAGTATAACAAATCATTGGGATCGAGGGACTGAGGAGTAGGCCCCTAATAAGAGAACACAGGGCAATAGACTGCTGTGGCATGTGTTGTTGCTTGCATGATCAGGAACCATTTCTCCCCTTCCGTCACAGGTACTGAATTGTGATGCATTGTGTGGCAACAAGCCTAGCCCAGATGACAAATAGTGATGAATGTAAACCAGAGATGTCTATCTTGGCCTTCTTTGAAAATGATTTGTATAGAAATGGGAGTGGGATCAAATTCTAACCAATAAAATGTAACTAACAATCTTCTGAGAAATATTTTACTCTCTGTTAAGAGGGAGGTGCTGAGAGAACCAAGATGGTGGCGTAGGTAGACACACTGCGCCTCCTCGCACAACCAGAACTGACAGAAAATCGATCGGCAAGGAAGTCCGACACCAAGTAGATAAAAAATAAACATTCATCCAGACCAGTAGGAGGGGCGGAGAAAGGCAGCCGGGGCGGAGAGGACTCGAGTTGCTGTGGCAGGACCGAGACTGGCAGAGTGTGGGACGAACGGGGCAGGTAGTCTGACCACTAGCAGACCCTGCGGCCCTACGTTCCCGCACAGATAAACCGAGAGGGCCGGACTCAGAGTGGCGGAGAACGGGGCAGGCAGAACAGCAGGTAGTAGACCCCGTGGCCCCACATTCGTGCACAGATAAACCGGGAGGTACGGCGGGGAGCGAAGCAGACCATGCAACACAGGGCTCCAGCGCAGGGAAATAAAGCCTCAAACCTCTGATTGAAAACATCTGTGGGGGTTGGGGCGGCAGCAGTAGAAGCTCCCAGCCTCACAGGAGAGGTCACTGGAGAGACCCACAGGGGCCTAGGGCGTGCACAAGCCCACCCACTCAGGAACCAGCACCAGAGGGGCCCAATTTGATTGTGGGTAGCAGAGGGACTGACTGAAATCTGGCAGAGAGTGGAGCAGGCGCCATTACTCCCTCTCGGCCCCTCCCCCACATACAACCTCACAGCGCAGGGACCAGCATTACCCCGCCCCACCCTGGGAACACCTAAGGCTCCGCCCCTTTAAGTAACAAACACACCAAGACAAAAAAAAAATGGCCCAAATGACAGAATACTTCAAAGCTCCAGAAAAAATACAACTAAGCGAGGAAGAGATAGCCAACCTAACAGATGCACAGTTCAAAACACTGGTTATTAAGACGCTCACAGAATTGGTTGAATTTGTTCGAAAACTAGATGAAAAAATGAAGGCTATGCTAAGAGAAACAAAGGAAAATGTACAGGGAACCAATAGTGATGGGAAGGAAACTGGGACTCAAATCAATGGTGTGGACCAGAAGGAAGAAAGAAACATCCAACCAGAAAAGAATGAAGAAATAAGAATTCGGAAAAATGAGGAGAGGCTTAGGAACCTCTAGGACATCTTGAAATGTTCCAACATCCGAATTATAGGGGTGCCAGAAGGAGAAGAGGAAGAAAAAAATTGAAAACTAATTTGAACAAATAATGAAGGAGAACTTCCCCAGTCTGGCAAAGGAAATAGACTTCCAGGAAGTCCAGGAAGCTCAGAGAGTCCCAAAGAAGCTGGACCCAAGGAGGAACACACCAAGGCACATCATAATTACATTACCCAGGATTAAAGAGAAGGAGAGAATCTTAGAAGCATCAAGAGAAAAGGACACAGTTACCTACAAAGGGATTCCCATAAGACTGTCAGCTGATTTCTCAAAAGAGACCTTGAAGGCAAGAAGGGACTGGCAAGAAGTATTCCAAGTCATGAAAGGCAAGGTCCTACATCCAAGATTACTGTATCCAGCAAAGCTTTCATTTAGAATGAAAGGGCAGATAAAGTGCTTCTCAGATAAGGTCAAGTTAAAGGAGTTCATCATCACCAAGCCCTTATTATATGAAATGTTAAAGGGACTTATCTAAGAAAAAGAAGATAAAAAATATGAACAGTAAAAATGACAGCAAACTCAGTTATTAACAAACACACCTAAAACCAAAACAAAAGAAAACTAAGCCAACAACTAGAACAGAAACAGAACCACAGAAATGGCGATCACATGGAGGGTTATCAATAGGGGATTGGGAGGGGGAGAGAGGGGGGAAAGGTACAGAGAATAAATAGCATAAATGATAGGTGGAAAATAGACAGGGGGAGGGTAAGAATAGTGTAGGAAATGTAGAAGCCAAAGAGCTTATAAGTATGACCCATGGACATGAACTATAGGGGGGGAATGTGGGAGGGAGGGGGTGGGCAGGATGGAGTTGAGTGAAGGGGGGGGAAATAGGACAACTGTAATAGCATAATCCATAAATATATTTTAAAAAAGGGAGAGTGACAAGAATGGCAGAGGTTAGGTCATATAAGACTTTCTACATCACAATAAGAAATTTCACTTTGATTCTAATTGCAATGGGAAGTCTTTGAAGGATTTTAAGCAGGGAGTGACGTGATCTTGTAGGATTTTTAAATCAAAACTCTAGCTTTTGTGTGAAAAAGAGTTGAAATTCAGGTGTAGAATGAGGAGATCAGATAGGAGGCTACTGTCATTATAGGCAGGAGATGGCAGAGGTTTGTACTGAGAGAAGTGATGTTAGAGGCACTGGAAAGAAATGAATAGTTTCAAGACAAATTTAGAAAGCAGAGTCAACAGATTTTGCTGACAGATTAGGTATGGGAAATAAGAGAAAGGAAGAATTAAATTTCTCACATTTTTGGTTTAAAGAATGGATGGATGGTAGGCTACTTTTGAAAGAAAAAAGACTAGAGAAGGAGGTTTTGGACTTGGGGGTGAAAATCAACAGTCTAGTATAGATTTATTTTTTCAGATAACTATGAGACATCCATATGGAGAGGTCAGGTTGATAATTGAATGTATGTCTATATATAAGTCTAAGCTAGTGTTATCAGTTAGCTACTACTTTGTAACACATTACACCAACAGCCAGCAGCTTAAAGTGATAACTACTTTCTTACCTTATAATTCTTCAGGGTGGTGAATTATCCTGGGCCAAGCTGGGAGTCTTATTGGTCCCACCTTGCCCAAATGCATCAGTACTCAGCTGCAAGTTGTCTAGATGGTTTTGCTTCTGGGGGTTGGTTGATTGTGAGACAGTATAATAATCTATGTGTTTTTGTATTCTTTAGCGGCTGCCTTGAGCTTGCTCATATGATAGAGGGAGGATTCCAAGAGTAAGCAGAGCCTTAAGCTAACAATTTGTACACCATCACTTCTTAAGCATTCTGTTGACCACAGAAAGTTTTAAGACCAACCCAGATTCAGCGGGTGGAGTAATAGACTTCACCTCATAATACAAGCTCTTGCAAGGTCATATTGCAAAGGGGTATGGAAACCAAGATGCCATTAATTGGGCCATCAATGCAGTTAATTGACTGTAGTATAGGATATAATTTGAGTCTTCAGCATATAGATATATAAGTGGGAACAATTAAGTTCAACAAGAGAGGAAGTATAGATAAAAGTGAATCGTCTTAGAAACTCCACCATTTGGCTGGTGAAGTTGGGCCAGAAAAACATGTTAGAAGGTGAAACAGGAAATGAAAGTATGTAGAATATGAATTAATGTTTAATAAAGTAAATCTGAATATAGTTCATATTCATTCATTGAAGGTGTCCTCAGTTCAGGGTTCTTAGCTAGCTCTGTGGTAGAAAAAAATGATGCAAAAACTGTGGTTTTATTGCAGAAATTATGTGGAATGTATAATTAAGTTGGAGCGACAGCCTCATACTTACATAAAGTTAATAACAATGTATGACAACTATACAGGTGTCTCTTAAGAACCCATCACGGAGGATCCTTCAGTGAGATAAAAGTCAATCCTATGGCAGGTTACATGGCTGTTTTTAGTTTGTAAAAAAAATCAAATCATATCCTTACTAACTGTGTGATCTTCCATGTGTATGCTATATTGCAAAATAAAATTAGTAAAAAAAAAAAACAACCCACTAATCTCAACTCTTTGAGTTGATGCTTGATAGTGATTTAGTTTGGTTAAAAATACTGAATGTCTTTTTATAAGAACTTATTTTTAATATTAATTTACATATATGTAATATAGTTATATATATTGCCAGATCAAATTTTAGAAAAGAGGCTTGAGAATAAAAAAATAAATTATTTCTCCCTATGAGCAGTTTAATCACAATGGACTGACTTTTATTTTAATAGGTTTGAAAACTGAATATAATTTTTGTCTTCTACTCCAGCTTAAATGAACCCATGGTATGTAAAAGGACTTCAGTTCTTTGCTTCGGCATACACTGTACTTTAAACGTAGATTGAGAGAAAATTCAAACAGAGGAGAAATTGTTTTTTGTTATGAATTTATGCCAACAAAAGCTAAGAAGTTTCTTTTGAATGAGACAAAAAATGAAAAAGAAAGAAGAGAAGACCTTGTAGGAATTTTTTTTAAAATGGCAAATCAGGTAGTTTCTTGCTTGCAAAACTGAAATAGGGATAAATCGGCTGGGTCAAAAAAGAGAAGGTAGCTTTTAGAAAATTGGTTATAGCAATACTCATAGAATCAAACTTGGTTTGGATGATTTAGAGATGCTGGAGAGGAGGGATGGCAAAACAGCTCAAATCCTCATGAGAATTGTATCATGTTCTAAGAAAAGTTAAAGTAGATATAGTTCTCATATAACAAATGCAACTAAAATTATTATTAACTCTATATTCATGGTCTATAAGCATGATCAGTGTCTGAACTCTCATAGAGTTGGCTAAATTGCAAGGTGCTTAGAGATATTGTGATATAAGAACATTTAATTTAGATAAGGAAACTGAGGCCCTGATTGGTTAAATGATTTACTGAAGGCTATCTGAATAACTAATAATAAAGAGGTATAGGGCTGGTCTGAGTTAATCACCTCAAGGCCTAAACAGAGAGGCTTGTGTTTTTGTAGGTAAACCATGGAAAACTCATCCTTGTGGAAGATATAAGCAAGGCCTGTGACTAGAAACAGTAGGACTGCCAAAGGAAGTGATTTACAATGGGTGCCAATTTCTTTAAGAGTGAGCGTAGCAGTTTTATAAAAAATGGCCACAAATTCTTTGACACCTCTTTCATTGAGAACTTGGGGTCCATGTCACCTCCCCTGGATCTGGGCTGGCTATGACTGCCATTTTAAGAACAGATTGGGGATTGAGGAACAAGAATATAAATCAGGACACTGGTCCAGAGACTGTTGCTGCCATACAGAATGATGGCAGCTTGGATTGGGAGGATGATTCTAGAAATACCGAGAAGTAAAGAAATTCTAACTATATTTTGGAGGTAGAATTAACTGGACTTGGTGATAGAATAGATGTGGGAAGTTATGCCTTGAGTAATTAAATGGTGTTAATTTCCCTAGATGTGAAAAACTATGCCTAATACCCAAAAGTTCTATTTTAGCCATGTTCCATTTGGGACGACCATGAGACATACTAATTTCTTCTGGTGTCTGGATGTCAAGTGGACAATTGTATCTATAAGTCTGGAGCTCATGGAAGTGATCTGAGCTAGGTATAGGATTTTCCTAATGATACAAAAATGAGTTTTTGCAATCTAATTTTTTTTTTTGACACAGATAGTTGGCCTTTCTCCAAACCTGTGAATCTCAGTGTCCTCCTGGACTTCCCAATCACTTCAGATCCCAGCGTGTCATGCAAAACTGAGATCACCTTCCTGCCTCTCTGTTTTTGTACCTATAAAGATTTTTTTCAGCTTTATACTTTTGTGAAGAAAAGCAAAGTCTAATCAGATTTCTGGGCTCTTAGCTGCAGCATCAGGAAAAAAAAATCAAGGTCTATAGCTTATTTAAGCTCCACACCATATATCTGTAATTTCACAATAGCCCCAAGTAGTAAGAGAAGTACTGGAAATCCAAAGTCTGAGAAAAAACTGGTGTCTCTCCTGAGTTTTGCCTGTAAAATTCTTTAACCCAGTGTAGTGGAGTGCATCCATTTTTTAGTCTATAAAAGCCTGAAGGAATGACTGGTCCTCCAGATCCATTAACTAACTCCCCATTGGACTATAGTGCTGCTTGGTCCCCTGCTCCCAAATTCACATTTTACCTCTCTCAGAATTGCCATTATTTTCTCATTAGGTCATTTCTGTTCCCTCAAACTTGTCAGCCTGACCCCATTAAGTCATTGCTTTTGAAAGATATACATGTTTAACTCTTTTCCTCAGAAATCATTTCCACCATTTCCGCAATATTTGTAATTCATCCTTGTCAGAGAAAATAAAAATGCTTAAAAGAGAAGAAAAAATGCTTTCTTCCAAGATATTCCACACACCTGTATGTATCCATTGTTGCTCTGGATTCTTCCCTTAAGAATCTTAACTGGGAAATGCCCCACTGATAACATAGTGAGAGGTAGGGTCTATCTAATAGGGCAGATGGAAGTCAGTTAGTTAGTGTCAACAATTGTGTCCTTTAGAGGACTAGGACAATATTATTGCCAGAAGGGAAAGTGCCATCTTTCACAAATGGTTATGATCTTAAACTCTGGGGACAGACCAATCTGAGTACATAACCCTAGCCTGACTACCTGTCTCACCTTGAACACAACAATTTAAGATTTCTGTAAAATACTCTTCATCTAGACTGTTGCACTTCTAGCTCTTCATTATCCTTCAAGTCTTAAATGTCCCTCATCTGAGGGGCCTTTTCTGAATGCTCTGTCATCTAAGGAAACACCCCATCTCTGGCCAATTATTCCCTTACTCCTTCCTCTATTTCATTCCTTGTACTCATGATAATATTTTTAATTGTCTTCCTTACAAAGCTTGTTTATGTGCTTTTATATTTTTTCAGTTGTTACTTCATCCCTAGCTCGGAATAGGTGCTCAATTAATTAATGAAATGTCTGAGCAAGGCCAAAATTGCCAGCAAGCCTGGTAAGAAAACTCAATCTGGTTGATATTTTGCTGTCTTCTGCCAAGCACTATTTGATAGAAATATAATACAAGCCATTTATGTGATTTAAAATTTCCTAGTTATCACATTAAAGGGGTACAAAAAAGATGAAATTCATTTTACAATGTGTTCTATTTTACCCAATACATCCAACATAACATTTTAACATGTTGGATTGGCCAACAATTTTGTTTGTTTCTTTTCCATTAAGATGGCACTGATAGTGCTTAGTTGTCTTTAACTTCATTCAAAACAGTTTTTTTAGATTGCATTGTGACAGCTGTCTTATCAGCATGCATTAAAAAAAACCTTCCCAAAATTGGTGATTTTTTGTAGCCATTTTTATATTGAAGATGGAAGAAAATATGCAAAATTTTTAGCATATTATGCCTTATTATTTCAAGAAAGGTAAAAAGACAACTGAAACACACAAAAAAAGACTTGTGTAGTATATGGAGAAGGTACTGTGAAAGATTGAACATGTCAAAAGTGGTTTGCAAAGTTTCATGCTGGAGAGTTCTCGTGGGACGTTTCTCCACAATCAGGTAGACGAGTTGAAGTTGACAGTGATCAAATTGAGACATTAATTGAGAACAATCAACATTATAGCATAAGGAAGATAGCCAATATACTCAAAATATCCAAATCAATAAAGTTATTGGTGAAAATGAAAAATGTATCTTTTATTTTATAGGAAAAACTAAATGGACTATTTGGTTAATATTATCAATATAAAATTATTAATATAAAATTATTGAGATAGTTTACATTAACTTTTTGTAGTAAGTCTTTGAAGTCTGATATTTGATATTTAGTGCCCATCTTATGTTAGATTTTCATAGGAAATCCCTGATCTGTATCTCAATTTTAAAATTTATAGTTGAAAGGAGATTCACACACTCAGTTTGTTCCAAACATGCTTTTAAACATTTTCCAATACTTGAATTAAGCATCTGATTTTAAATGTAAGTTTAAATAAATTAAAATAGAATTAAAAATTCAGTTTCAAATCACAGTAGACACATTTCAAATGCTTAATGGCCACAAGTGGTCAGTGGCTACCATACTGCAGCTCTAGATATTTTGCCAAACTTTTCTCATCGTGTTGTCTTATGAAAAGGAATCAAATTATGTTGTTCCAAAAGGAAGAAGAGAAAGGAACTGGCACACATTCTGTAGAGGTGTGCCAGGTACTTGGGCAAATATTTTTTAAATAACACTTTATGATAAGCCATTGAGGCTGGTTTAATTGTCTCCATTTTATACATTGGGAAACTGAAAGCTGAGAGAGAGAGGGAACTTGCTGCAAACAAAAGGTATCTTTCTCTCTCCAGTGATTTCCAAAAGAGAAAGGAGTAAGCAAAGGGCGCATACCTGCAGTTTTCTACCCTGTCCTCCCCATCTCGTTCTAGGCACTACCCCAAAACCTGAGAGCTTGCCCAACTTCTGCTCAGGTGTAGGCAAGACAATGCAGGCTTTCTGTTTCCCACTCCTTGGAGAGCCTGGGGAAGACTGGTCACAAATGACGTCCTATGCCCAAAAAAGAATTAACTTCTTTTTTCCCTTCATGAAGGGCACTTGAAGGCAGTACTCCTCCTCGAAGGTAAGAAGAGCAGTGCCTTGTCCCAAAGCCAAAGAAGCACCAGAAAATTAAGATCTTTGTCCACTGGTTGATAGGAAAGTCTCTTCAGGTTGGAATGGCCTCTAGGAGTGTGGAGACCAATTGGACTTCAATCATTTAAAATCTTCCACATTCTTCAATTTGGACACCATTTCTTCTGTTCTCCTTTGGAAAAAACAAATTGTATATTTAAAACAAGTATGAGGTGACCAGTCATCATCTGTGTTTACGTACTCAATTTCTCAAAAGAGTTCAGGTAGAAGAAAAAGAATTTTTATGACTCTATATATCTAAGATTACTAGTTGCCCCTCAGTATCCCCTTTTCTTTCTTTCTCAGTGGTTTAGTAGGCACATGCCCATCCCCTGAGAACAAAGACTACATTTCTCAGCTTTTTTGGCAATTAACCATGACCGTGTGACCACATTTTGGTCAATGAAGTGTAAGAAGATGTGTCAATATTGGACCACAGAATCTCCATAGCATTTTCCAGATTTTTAAATTTTTTATCACTTTTTTATACTTGATTTTTTTCTTCCTTTTGTATCACTGTCACCTACTTTGGGGGGTTTATTTTTACATTAGATTTCCCAATGTTATTCTTCACAAAGGTGCATAATGGGGCTAATTACCAAAGGGAGTATTTTTATGGTAGGGAAGGATGGCAAAGGGTTGAACAGAAAGAGAAAAAGGCTGGCTTTCTTGACTGTCAGAAAGTGATGCCTAGAGTGTTGGTCTCATCATCCCAACCTGTTTAATAATGCCCAACAGACTCATGCACGAAGTGTACATGTAAGAAAAAGACTGGAAAGAAGTGCTCAAATTGAGAGCAGTGGTTATCCCTGGGAGGTGGGATAGAAGATACACTGTATTTTCTTCATCTTATATACTCTTGAATTATTTGCTATTTTTTTTTAAGAATGAGCATTTTTTATCTTACAATTTGAGAGATGGAAATAATAGTATGTCCATAGTCAAGGGGTGGTAATCATTATAAGGTCACAGAAGCTAAGCAGTGTTAAGCCGTGCCTCCATCTAAAGGCATACCCAGGCCAAGACCACATCCTTGAAAACCTTAGCTCCTACTGGACCTGTACTTTTGCCTTTTAGGAGCTCTTCTGCTTAGGGAGTTGTTGCTGGAAAACAGTAGGAGGAATTCTGGGCCAGTCTGGGGCCACCTGCAGACTAGGTCTCCACAGTCTTACACCTACGTGTTTATTCCAGGTTCTGATGTATGAACTCACTTTCATTGTGTTATCATACTGTTTACTGAGCTTCTTGAAATACCCAAATTCTTCTTAACAACAGGCATTTTGCCTCTCTCTTCTAAGATCCTATTTCTTTGTACAGCTTCATGGTTATTGGCTTGTTATTGGAGGTTAATTGTATTAATGGACACAGATTTCCTTGCCTCCCTTTATCCACAGCTTAGATGAGTGATATTCCACATTGATCCTGGGCCTAACCTTGAGATGTGTTTGATTAATGAGACAGTAGCCATTTATTGAAAGAAGGCTCAAAAAAGTGTATATGCATTTTTGCTTTCTCTCTTGGACCCTTGCACCATGAAGAGAATGCACCTGAACTAGCCTGCCAGAGGGATGTAAAAGATACATGGAGCAGAGCCAAGCCATCCCAGCTGAGGCCACCCTAGATCAGTCAGTTGACAGCCAGCCTGGCAGCTCATAGTGGATGCCTGAGTAATCCCTGCCAAGATCAGCCAAGGCCAATCCAAAGTTGCAGAACTTCCTAGTGGAACCATAGGCTGATGAGAAATAACAAATTGTTGTTTTATGCCACTAAGTTTTGGGAGGGCTTGTTGCACAGCAATAACTAATTGATTCAGTTGCACACTTCCCCATCTGCCCCCTCCCATCCCATAACCACAACCAGTTCTGCAATTTACCATTTATATAACTATATCAGTTAGTTTACTCTGTGTAACAAACCATCACAAAATTTTTCTGGCTTAATCACAACCACTTATTGATGATTATTCATGAATCTGTGGGTTAGCTATGGTATTCTGCTGATTTGAGTTGAGCTTCCCCGATCTTGGTCTCCATCAGGCATTTGTCATCAGCTGGAGGTTTGGCAGGTGCAGGTTGATTCATTATGGTGACATTGGGATGATGGGGTCTCTTTTCACATGGTCACCCATCATTCAGCAGGCTACTCTGAGCTTATTCACATGACAGTAACAGAATTCCAGAAGTAAGCAAGAGTGACAAATCCTAATGTGAAAGTACTGTTTAAACCTCTTTTTATGTCATGTTTGCTCTATACCATTGGCCAAAAAAACCCATGGCCAATCCCAGAGTCAATGTGGACTGGCACTACCAGAAGATATAGATACAGAGGGGCATGACAAATCGGGGCCACCGGTGCACTTGATCCATCATAGTGACATCACACAAATTGCTTGGGTTTTCTGAGTCTTAGTTTCTTCCTCCAAAAAATGGAGATAGTAACAGGTTGAATTGTGTCCCCCAAAACAGTGTGTAGAAGTCTTAACTCCTGGTACCTGTGAATGGGACCTTATTTGGAAATAGGTTCTTTGTAGATATAATCAAGTTAAGATGAGGTCATTAGGGTGAGCCCTAATTCAATATGACTGTTGTCCTTATAAGTAGAAGGAAACACCATGTGAAGACAGAGATACACACAGGGAGAACTCCATAGCATGATGGGGGCAGATATTGGCATGACAGCTATTCTCTGACTAGAGAGGGTGTTCCTACCTTCTCTGCCTGTGACAGTAGTTCTTAAACTTGGAGAACTTTAAAGCATGGGTCAGAATGGAGAGAACACAAAACTTGAGATAAAAGACCTGAGTTTGAGATTCATACGAAACACTTAATGCATGTCTTTGAGCAAGTCACTTAACGTCTGTCTACGCTAATATTACTATCATTCTTATCATGTGGTGGAGAGAGTAACTTCATTTGTAGAATCAGTTAAGATAATGAACCTGAAAGTGCTAAACTGTGTAATGGTTATTCAGTTCAGAAAAAGAAAATTCATTCATTTATTCATCCAACTAATAATTATTGGAAGCCTATTTTTTTTCTTGCCACGTCTCTGATAGATGCTGAGAATAAGGTAGTGAACAATATAGTTGAGGTTTCTACCCTCATAGGTCTTATATTCTAGTGAGGGAGATAGGCAATGAACCAGCAAAAAACGCATAATTGCAAACAAATAGATAATTACATGTTATAGTGAACTGGAGAATAATTGAGAGAAGCCATTTGCACTGGTTGTTAAGCAACAAGCACAGAGTTAACATCATCTGAGACTGGAAAGCTCTAGTCCTCTATGCCTGGAGGAAAAACCAGGCAGGTAGAAGTGTGATAGGGATAAACATTCTTTGTTTGTTGCTATATTTCTATAATATCTTCTGAATTTTTCTATAGATCTGTTTGTCTTTCTTCCTTACTACTCTCTATTCATTGGACCATGGTATTTATATATTCCTGAGGAAGTCAGCCACCCCCCAGACAAATGTTGAGTGTCATTGGATTACGAAGGGGGCCTTCCTAAGTCTAAGGAAACAAACATTTAGAAAGTTTGCTTTTGTTGAAAAAGAAAAAGAAAAAAGAAATTTAAAAGTTTAAACCTTTCTTTTACATATTAAGAGCAACTTGACTCTGAATACAAGGTTACACATTTAAACCAGACGTAGAGAAAATTTAGTGTCTACTTAAAGAGAAGCTTCAAGGAGACACAAAGGAGTAGATATTTTTCCACCACTAAGAGAGAAAAAGAGAGAGACAAAAACTGAAGGACAAGTGGTGAGATATAAATGTACTACTTCTTTTTAGTAGATATAAAAAATCTCTTGAAGTATGGTTTTAGGAGACATTATTGTTGAACAGCAAGCATTCTGTTACCTACCTCCTTATTGGTAGGATGGAGATTTTGTTAGGTGTCTGTCTTTACCTCATACAGTCTGTGTGACTAGTCTAGCCACAGTGACTACACACTGTGACTAGAGAAACTGAACTCCCCTCTAATAACAGGGGTGGGACTTAGTTGAAACAAATGATGGTGCTGTAATCCCAACCCCCTTGATGGCAATTGGTTCAGAAACCCAAGCTTTAACCAATCAGCATATGACATTCCTCTGTTCACTAATTGGTTTCGAGATGGTTCAATCAGGTTGAAGGTTACAGAGAAGTTTTCTCCTTCTCTGTCCTATTGGTGATAGAGAAAGCAGTCTCCCAGTACTATTTACCACCAACTTCTGACCAGGTGGGAAAACAGCCATGGCACTAGACCAACAAGTGGCTCTCAGAGTGGAGCGACAGAGAGAACTCATGTCCCAGCTGATATTGCTGAGGACTTGAACCAGCCAACTATAATACTAAACTTTCTGTTTTCTGACACAATAATTTTATTTCTTGTTTAATCAGTTAGAGTCAGGCTTTCTATTATTAAGAGCTAAAAGCATCCAAGATTATATAATGGGATAAGTAACCAAATTGTTTTGGAGGGGTGTCAAAACAGGGGGAATTATTTCTCACTTTTACCAACAGATTTTAAGAAAAATTCAAGATTATTAGAGGATTCCTATGCTAACATGGGGAGGTGAATACAGAATACAAATGGACACATGGCATAATGTGGATAATCAGCAAGAAAAGCTTATGCACCTGTTTTAGTCTGAGAATGGTGATAATTTGGAATTTTCTTCATGACCCAGGAGGTAGGGGACACAGGGCATGTAAGACAGTTGAGGAAGCTGGGTTGTGATACCATCAGGGTACTCTTGCAATAAAGGGTGTGTTGATTGCATAGTAGAGGGCAGCAGGGCAGGCCACTGGGGCTAAGGTTGAATGGGAATCATTGCCATGTCCCAGAGGAGGAGTATAACCATCAAGATCCAAAGAGAAGGACAATTCATTAAGGGCAGACCATGCATTATACAGGACCCATCAGCACTGATTAGAGTTTTACCAGGTAAGGTGAGGTGTATCTGAACTTGAAGTCATTGGGAATCCGCAGAGAACCACACGTGGGTAAGACTGTAAACTTTTACATATACCCCATGTACCATATTAGAGGGGATGATCAGGTTGTGAGACCTATTGAGAAGAGGAGATACAATCTTGATAGGGCACCTGGAATTGGAAGTGATTACTCATTTATCCAAATGAGACTGGGTTAATCTGAAAAAAACTGTTAAACTCATTATGGTAGACTGTAACATTTGCCCTAATTCTTTGCCCATGCTGCTGTGTCCATGTCCTTTGTCATATGACCTCATAACTCCTCTTTCTAACCAAGTAGAATCTGGAGTAGACTCTATTTCCTCACTCCTGGATCTGGAGTTAGCCATGTGACTTGCTGTAGTGAATAGAATGAATCTGAAGAAGCATGTCCTACTTGTAAGTCGAGGTCTCAAAAAGCCTGTGTGTTTCTATTTCCTTGCACTTTCGTGCCTGCCATCAACGTGAAAACATGCCCCGGTTTGAGAGTGATGTGGAGGAGGGCTGAGTCATCCTAGTCACCCCAGCTGAAGTCATCTTAGATCAGTTGACAGCCAGATATGCCCAGATGTATTAGTTTTTTATTGCCATTGTAACCAATTACTATGATTTTAATGGCTTAAAAAACATACATTTATTGTTCTAGATCTAGAGGTCAGAAGTCTACAAGGGGTCCACAAAGCTGCCTTCCTTCTGAATAATATAGACCTTTTCCGCTTTTAGAGGCTGCCAATATTCTTTGATTCGTAGATCCTTTCTCTCTCTTCAAAGCCAGCAGCATACCGTCTTCTCTCCCCTCTGACCTTCTGCCAACCTCTTAAAATAACCTGCCCAGATAATAAAAAACAATCTCTGCATCTCAAATCTTTAAATTCATCACATTTATAAAGTTCCTTTTGCCACTTACGGTAACATACTCACAGTTTCCAGGAATTAGGAGATAGATGTCTTTTGGTACCATTTTCTGTCTACCATACCAGATGTATGAGCAAGCTAGACCAAAATTAGCAGATACAGATGTGCGAGCAATACATGCTCATTGTTGTGTGTGACTGGAATTTTGAGATCGTTTGTTATATGGCATTGTTTTATCAATTGATAACTGAAACATAGAGATTGAGCTACCTTTCACTCCAAGTTTAAAATTATATCCTCCCATTAGTTAAAATGAAAACTACAGTATAAAATGAAAACAAAAGACCAAAGAAGAAAGTTACTTTCTTTTCTTTTTCTTTCTTTCCTTTTTAACATTTTTCTTTCTACTCTTTTTTTTCCATTGTGGGGAAAAAAATGAAAAATGTAGAAAAACAAACAGAAAAACAGAAAAAAGCACTTCTAATCATATCATCCTGAGATAATTATTATGGATATTTCTGTGCATATCTATCCATTTTTTTTTCAAATATTCAATCCTAAGAATTTCTGTTCTGGGACTTTCAACTGAAGATTGACCTGAACTAGGAAATCTTGCCTTTCACCTTAAACACCTAGAAAGGCCAAAACAAACATATTAGAAAATAATAAGTGAGAGAAAGTCAGAATTAGTGCATTTGAAAATCTTGTATTATTTGGAAGTAGAAAGATGCAGAATAACCTGAGATTTCTTAAGTACACATGTTAAATATTTAAGGGTAACCACAAAAATGATAGAAATACAATGTGACATCCAAACCAATGGAGGAAGCTGGAAAGAAAGAGATCCAACAAAATGCAGAGACAAGGAGAAGAAGCAAAGAAAAATCTTGTAAAGGGAATGAACAAGATAGCAGAGATAAGTCCAAACATATCAGTAATTACAATAACATAAATAGATTATATAGAAGGTAGAGATAATCAAATTGGTTTAAAAAATCCACCTATTTGCTACTCTCCAGAGAGGCACTGAAAGTAACTGAAAGCAACGAGATTCAGGAAGGTTAAAAACAAATGGATGAAAAAGGCATTTGATATATCAGGCAAATACTAATAGTGTACTGACATTGCACATTGCCACTATAAATATGGACAAAGTCATATATAAACTGAAGTATTGTTTATTCTGGAGAAAATTTTAAAATAACCTAAACAACTGTAAAAAATGGAAAGGATAAATAGACTATACATTCACATGATGAAATGCTATATAGCAGTTACAGTGAATGAACTAGAACCATATGAATCAACATAGGTTTTTTAAATGTTGATTGGAAAAAGAAATGGAAAAATAGTACATTTAGCCTGATAACATTTATCCATATAAAAAACCAATTCTGTATATTTCCCGCATGTATGTGGCAAAAATATAAAAATCTGAACTGGGTGATATACACCATATTTATGACAGTCAGTTTGAGAGGGGAAAAGATGAAATAGAGAAATGGAATAAATAAGACATTAGCTTTATCTGTAATATCCTACTTATCTTAAATAAAAATTCACAAGGAGATATCATTAGTTAATGTTTGTTTCATCTTCTAATTTTCTGTACTTAAAAAAAAATTTCCAAGAACAGTTCCTTAAAACAAAGTGAGGGATTCTACTATCACATCTAATACATAAAGAAAAAGAAGAATAAAAAGAAATCTGTAGTGCTTTGGAACTTGCAGAAAAATATTAGCATTATTTACTATAGAAAAAAATTGGAAAGATCTTACATGTCTGGGAATACTATTGACATCTACATTTGGGGCAGTATTAAAGAACTGCTGAAATTCATGTTCTTGAAAAATAGCTCATGATGTGGCAAAATTTTCACAATAAACTGTCAAATTAATTAAGCAGGGTGCAAAACTATATATGCATATATGCATATAAAATTGATCTGCTTTGTGGCTGCCAGCATTATGGGTAATGTTAGCTATATTTTCTATAATAAGCATGTATTACATTTAAGTTTACTTTTAATGAAGGAGGCTAGTTTCATTGCAAACATATAAACTAATAAAATTATGTAGTTAAAAAATAAAAAGACTGCTTTTACCAAAAAAACCCCATACTAAATGATAAGTTTTAACATTTTAGCTCATTAGAAATGATTCAGATTTGAGTGTTACTTAGTTATTTTTGGCTTCTCTTCCCACCTACAGACCCGTTGGTTGTGGATTCAGGGCAGAGAAAAAATAGCCTGATTAGGACCGTTGACAAGTCCCAATGTGGCATGGACAGTCCACACATCATTCACCTGCCACCAGGGTGATCCAAGTATGGGCCAGTATGACATTTTATCTGATAGAGATGTATATTCTTTCTGAGACTGGGGCCTCCTGGTCTCGCAGAACATTGTCACCCAGACCACTGGGGACAATACTGCATTCAGCCCGAGGAGTGCCTCCTCCTAGCTAAGAATCTTACTGCTTCTGGCCTTGGAATAGGCTTTTCTCAGGGGTAGTCTTCTTCTATTGTTTACATCCTATCCCACTCAAGATGTTGACATTGCAACGAAGACTTTTATGATTAATTGAAGGGAAACAGCTCGCTGAGTTTGATTACTTCTCAGCAGTCCTGAAAAGCAAAGCTGGAATGCTGAGGGCCCAGGAACTAGTTGGAGGCCACTGTGAAGTTTGGATTTAGGTGACCAACATATTTCAGACAAGAACTCAAACTTGCATCTGGACTGACAAGCTTTCTCCTTTTCACAGCAAAGATGGACTCAGGAACCAGTGAGAACTCAGATTGAAGAAAGGGAACCTGTTGTTGGGAACCGCCCTGCCTGGTTTCAGAGGCTGTAACCCCCCATGGTTAAGGCTGAGTCAGAGTTGGGACCATAAGCCACTAAGGAGACAAAGCTTATCTCCCTGGCAGAAGTGCCACTTCTGCCCACTTCACCCTGCTTGGCCCTGAGCTTGGCCAGTTAGCCAATGACGGGTAAGAATCCTCAAGGGAGGATCAACCTAAGACAGGCATGGTCATGGAAGAGATCCGCAGGGAAGGACTCGGGGGGCTGTGGAAAAAGGGGGTGATGGACCCTCACCCTTCGGCTTTGAAATAGCCTGAGTCCTCATTCTGTCTGCAAGAAGTCTCCTAATCTCTTGGCTGCCTTACTTCCCTTGCCTGACTTAAGCCTGAAGCAATAACAGAGGGCAGTGCAGTCCTGTGCTGGGAGGGGCGGTTTCCCTGGGGAATCAGGCCTAAGAAAAATACATACATTCCTGTGAAACCTACTTAATTTGTACACTCAGTTTAAGAGATAAGGGTCCAGACCTGAGATGAGTCTGGCGCCTAAAGTTTTATGGCCCTCTAACTAATTGGCTGTAACTCAGAATAAGCCCTCAGAGTTCTCTGTAAATCTTGTATTGTTTAACCCTTACTGGCTGACAATGATTGATGAGCCTTATCTGTATTCCTATGAGAATGAACCTAATAAAAGCCCCTGGAGAGAGAGGCTCTGGGCCCTTCTCCCCTTGAGAGAAACGGCCACCTTTCCTCCCCAAGCAGATCATGTCTCGGTAGTCTTTTTCTTCATCCGTGGCGGACCGGGGGGCAGAGGGCGGGGGCTGCATTAAAGCCCCTCGACAACCTGTGTCCTGGCAGACAGGTGGCAAACTGTACAAGTAAATGGTTTGTTCTATTGTCATTGATAACATTACAGATATTAGTAGATAACATACAATATAAAAATGTCTTCATTCTAATAAGCCAGCAGAAAAAAGAAAGAAAGAAAAAAAACAAAAGAAAAAAAGCATGACGATGTCACTTGGAAACTGACTTCTGTTAAGAGTGTTTAAATCACTAAGAGTGTTTGCTTGTCCCAAGGTTACCACAAGAACTAGCTCTTTGAAAACTATCAGCATTTCTTTTCTTCCTTCTGAGACTAAATTTCCTAAATTTGCATTATTATACACAGAGGGCTTTTGGAATGAAACAAAGCTTGATTGATTTGCTGCATTTCCTGCTACCATGACCTTGGGCTGGAAATTAGATTCTGTGCCCAGGAAAACTGGTAAGGCACCTGTTCAGTGTCTTGCTTCTGCTTCCCAGCCAAGGAGCTCTGTGGATACCTGCCAGATTGTTAATTTGTCCCCTCGGAGGGTCCAGCAGCACATGCCCCGGGGCTCTGGTAATACCAAAGAAAGGACACATTTACCATGCACCTTGTTAGGGCTGACTGCAGGGTTCTTGTTAGAACATGTTTATTTTGTCCCTAAACATTTAAATCATCTTTCTAGTGGAAGCCTGCATATCCTTTATGGAAACACATGGATCCTATGTTTAGTTTCCTGCAACATGCTGGACTACTCCGTGTAAGTCACGAGACATTATGCTTGAACACAGATGTATGTAACATAGTGGAACAGTAACCACAGGGCAACCGATCAGTTAAGAGGCTGTTGAGTTGGGAACAGTCTTTCTCTCTATGGTTAAGTCTTTATTATATGTTTCCTCAAAGATGTAGTACAGAGGCTTCTCACTGTGTGTGGTCCAGAAAACATTGATAATATCCTCTCCAGTTACCTCTCTCCAATGTTTCCCAGTAAGACCAACAGTTACAGTTTCTCCTCTTTCCACACATGCCTTTCAGCACCATAGGACTCTCTATTTCCTGATTTCAGACTCTCCAATATGCCTGCCCACCAAGCTGGACATGGGAACTTCTGGCCCCTTACACTGTCCTTTGGAGAATTGTTCCCTCTCTCATTCCTAACTTTAAATGGATCTCTATTAAATAACATTTTTTACTATGGACAGACAGAACTACCTACCCCTTAAGTGTGGACTATACTTAGTGACTTGCTTTCAAAGAATACAGCATGGGGAAGGGGTAGGAAGTTACTTTACAGTGGAGAAACCCAGCAAATTCTGCCTTAGCCAGATGATCAAGGTTAACATCATCAATGATAAGTCCTATCAGTGATAGGATGTGTTAAAAATGCCACTTTGCTTCTGTAGTCATTCTCCATAAACCCATATCCCAAGTATAACCATGAAAAATAATTTAGAAAAAACTAAGTGGAAAGATATTATAGAGAAAAAACTTGACCAGTGCTCCTCAAAAATGTCAAGGTCATCTAAAAAAAGACCAGTCTGAGAAACTCACAGCCCAAAGAAGCTTAAGGAGATTGAAGACTAAATATAATATGGTATCCCAATTAGGATCTTGGAACAGAAAAGGATCATTAGGGAAAGACCAATGAAATCTAAATAAAGTATGGAGCTTAGAGGGTTTTGTTTTTGTTTTTGTTTTTTAAGAAAAGGACAATTATTTTTTTGATCTGGACCATGTATCTTGTGAAGGCACAAACTTTGGTTGTCCCGTCAGTGGATGTAATGATTCTTAATTAAATTTGCCCAGATAAATTCCTAGTTCTCATGTAGCCTAGGCTTGCCAAAATGTTACATTAATTCAGCAAAGTTAGTAGCCAAAAATAATAAAAAATAAATGGTATATCAAACTTTACTTGAATATCTGGAAGGAAAATAAGAGCATGCTAATTCATAACAACATTTGTTAAAAAATCTTATTTCTTTCCAGTTTTTGTATAACCTGCAGCTTTTCTTGACTTCATTATTCTCCATAACCCTTCTGTTCTATTACCTCCTTCACCTCTCTCTGAAGTCCCACAACACATGGCTCTCCTGTCCCATAATTTTCTCAATCCTATCCTCCTGCTTCCTTCAAACTTTCTCTACCTATTATCCATTTTTATCTGCCACAGCCTGGGACCTTAAGTGGGGTAGTGAAAGGGAAAATTCTCCTTGACAGAGGTAGAAAGGGAATGAGGGAAGGCTATGAACTCCATAAGTTAATATAGATTGCTCCCATCACAAATACAAATAGTTGGCTTTGAAATACAAGGGGACACACACACACACACACACACACAATTCTGCCTGGAATTACCTTCTGGAGGGCAGGCCCTTTGTAGTATAAGCTTCCTCCACTAGATGAGTGTTCTAGGAACCCATCTGTATCCGCGTACCAGCTGGCATTGTTGTGAGAAGCTGCATTCAGCTTCAGTGAAATTTTTTGAAGACTCTTTCAACAAGTTTGCCCATTTCATGACGGGTGATTTACGAGTGCACCTGCTCATACCACGCTGAGTGTTCAGCAGTTTTTGACCAAAAATGGCATGGCCCCTGTGCCCCACCCTCCCAATTCACCTGATCTCACCCCAAGTGACCTTTTTGTGTTTCCCCAGATGAAAGAAAGTCTTCAGAGGGAAACATTTTGTCAATGTGGAAGAGGTGAAACAAAAATGGCAGAAGCACTAAAAGACATCAAAATCAATGAGTTCAAAAACTGTTGTGAGCAGTGGAACAAATGTCTTGATAGGTGTATTGCATCGAATGGAGACTACTTTGAGGGTGACTGAAGTGTAAACATGTAAGAATAAATACAAATTTTTAATAAATAAATTCTGGGTTTTTAAGGGTCCTTCCTCATATAGACCAGCATTGTAAAAACCATAACAGTGAGTGGGATTGAAAAGTACACCCAGAGGAGAAATTGGATGGTCTTGGTTCAGGTTCCAGACACACCATTTAAATGGTAATTTCTAGGCTTTGTGCAGATAAAGTCCATGTCTGCCCTGTCTTCAGTATGTCCCAATGCCTAACCCAGAGAAAGAACCCCAGTATGTTTGGCCGTTGACCTTGAGAATGAGTATCCATTTCTCTAACTGTAAAATAGCAAATTTAGACAATGTCTGCCTTAGTCACTTTACAGAGATTTTTATCAGGAGTCAAGCAACCTACGTTATATGGGAAATAAGTGAAAAAAGGGAAGTGTAGTAAACAAAGCATCAGTGTGGACAGAGACAGAGAAATCCTCCATAGCAAAGGGGGGCTTGAATAAACTCATTGGCTATAGTTTCTCACCTGTCAAATGGCAAAGGTTGGGTGAAATTATCTCTCAGTTCTCACTGGCTCACTGCAATGTGATTGGGCAACTCTTCCCATCATGATGTAAACTGTGGCTTGCTTTGAAAAATACTACAAAATATGGTAGAATGACAACGTGCAAGTTCTGAGCCTAGATTTTAAGATCCTTGTGTGACTTTCCTCTCACTCTTGGAACCCTTCTTCCACATAGTAATTAAACTCAGGCTCTGCTAAGATGAGAGACACATGGCTCAGTCACCTCCAGCACCCTAGCCAACAGCCAGTCTATTCTAGAAACAGAGCTGCTTAGCTGACCAGAAGCTGACCGCAGATACACGGGTGAACCCAGCTGAGACCAGAAGAACCATCCAGTAGACCATAACTCAAACTGCTGATCTACATAATAATGAACCATCAAGTTTAGGTGGTTTGTTTTTTTGTTTGTTTGTTTGTTTTGTTTTTAATGCAGCAATTGCTAGCTGATGTAACTTTCAAAGAAAAAAATTCAGTGAGTCAATTACTCTTTCTTCACTTGTACCTTCAGGCAGAGGCCACATTTTCCAGGGAACTTTCCTTCACCCAGAAAGCACCTAATGCATTGTCTTGATGGTCTGTTGCCTGCTTTTGTTTGGCCATATAACTTTTTGTATTATTGTTAAAGCGGTTACCTAAAAAGCTCTAATGACATTATCCCTGAAGCCTGTTTATTTATGCCTCAAGCTCCTTCTTGTTTATCTAAGACTGAGCTACTCTTAATGTTCATTGAAGAATAAATTGGTAAATAATGAAGTAAGACATATCTGTCTTTCATTTCCGTACCCTCTCCTCTGAGAACCACCATCCTTGAGGGTGAACAGCATCCTTTTGTCTTTAGATACATTCACCATGAACACATAAGCTCACTTGCTTGGTGACTCTTCAGACCAGAGCTCTGTTCTCTATATTTCAAGGTAATATCTAGTTATGTAACAGATTAATTCTGCCATAATGTAGCTCATCATAGAAAACTCAGCTGACATTGGCTTCAGAGAAAAGGGGGAATTTGTTTCTGCTACTGAAGGTTATTTGGCTTCAGGCGTGGTTTTAATTAGATTTCAAGTCCTTTTCACTCCATCAGTAATCTCACTTTTCCTCTGGGTTGCCTTAATTTACAGGCAGGCTTTTTCCACGTGGTGACAAAAACGGCCTCCGGGAACCCAAGACTCCAGTGTTTTCTGCTGAATAACTGCCGCACAAAGAGACATTTCCTTTCCCAATAATCTCAACAAAAGGAGGCCGATTCTCATTGGACCTCCTTGAGTCATATGTTGTACCTAAATTGGTAACCTGTTAGCTATCTCTGAGAAGGGTGGTGTGGGAGGTGATGGTGGGGTTAACATCACTTAATCAACAGAGAGTGGGGTTTCTGAAGGAACATCAGGTGCTTACTAGAAAGAAGAACAGGTGTGGTCAAAGCCAGCAGTTACTACTAGAACATTGGTTTTCAATCCTATAGTATATTATAGTCCCCAGGGAACCAAAAGTTCTCCGGTTTGATTCCCAGTCAGGGCACATGCCTGAGTTGTAGGGTGGGTCCCCTGTTGGGGGCATACAAGAGGCAATACATCAATGCTTCTCTTGCACATTGATGTTTCTCTACCTCTCTTTCTTCCTTCCTCCCACCCTCTCTAAAAATAAACAAATAAAATCTTAAAAAGAAAACACCTCTGGAAATAGGGATTTACTTGGTCTGAGTGTGGCCTGGGCATCAGTATTAGTTTAAACTCTCCAGGTGGCTCTAGAGCACCCAAAGCAGTGAATCTCTGCATTGGGGATATTGATAGTGAATTAAGCCTTAACCCTGGGGAATGCCTCGGAGAGCTATGGGTCATGCCAAAGGACTGCATCTCTCCGGCAGAAGACACTAGATAAAGCCAGGAGTCAGTGTGGTGCAGTAGTTGTGGAAATGGACTGGGGTAGGTAGACAGGAAGCTCTAATTGTCCCCAATTCTAAGTGTATTAGCTACCACCTTCTTTGTACACAAGCTGCCAGCCCTGATGATGTTTAAAATAAAATTTTGAGAAAGCCAAAAAATCTCTTATGACACTCCCGGTTACAGAATTAAAGGTACAAGTTTAGCTACCCTGCCAGAGTCTCCTTGCCCCCAAGGTCAAGTGTGTAGACCCTTGGGGTGTCCCTGCCATCATTCTGCCTGATGAGCCCATGCCTGACTCCCCTGTACCCATGGGAGGGGGATGGAATAGACATTTCCATCTTTGCTACTGCAGTGTTTTCTCCCAGCTGGTTGTAGGAGGCAGATTCTCTTCATCTTTCTAGTGAGGAAAAGTTCTGGCCAATCACAAGAAGCCAACTTGAGACTGCAAATGTGAAGATGAGATGGCAAAATCTGTTTTTGGAGCTGTAAGAGACACCCTCTCCGTGTGCAGAGCTGCCCCAGAAAGCTTGTTGTCAGGCAGGCGCTGGCAGCTGTTCACAGCCCAGGGGTGGGTGGGGGTGTCAGAGGCTGCTGGCAGCCTGCCTCTCTGCACCCAAAATTCCACATCTTCCTTTACCAGGGCCCAAGTTCTGAACAAACACCATGTGGGGTTCCTCCTGGAACTGTCATTCTGGAGAAACCAGGAGAGGAGAGTGCTCAGTGAAAGCCAGGGGCTGCAGTAGGCAAGGTGAGGGATTGGAAATCCAATCCCCAACACTTTGACTCCTGTCCTGTCTTCTTTGACTTGGGCATGTGACAGAGCTTCCTTGAACCTCCGTTTCCTCATTTGTAAAACGGGGTACTAGATGCTGTCTGAAAATCCTTCAGAGTCTGCAAATCCTGAGTTTATGATAAGGAAGGGTGGGGCCACCAGCCTGCTTTGCTTTTGCCGGGCAACTACTCATTTGAGGCCAATGGAGTGTTTATGACCCCCTTGTTTTGTCTGTTGTTGTTCATTCCTCTGTCTTCTCTTCCTCATTGGTTTCTTGGACACAGTTCACCTAGACACTGCCTCAGTCTAGCAAGTTTTGGCTTTCCTTCTTGGCTGGCTCATGCTATTGATGTTTTGAGAGCAAATATGATCCCCTCTCATTCTTAAGAACAAGATATACCCCCTTTCCACCTTGTCCTTTTCTACCCACCCCCAATGGTTGTTATTCTAGGAGTATAAACGCTGGGGAGGAGGCCCAAGTGTGTGACGGGCAGCCAAGCCAAGTCCCCGATCTCCTTCCCACTGCGTTAATTCCGGTACATTACACAGGGACATATTCTGCACTTTGCAGATATAGAGGCTGAGTCCGCTTCCGTTTGTGTTCTCTCCTGCCCTCTCTCCCTCCTCCCTCTCTCTCCCTCCCCCTTTCTTCCACTGCTGTTTACTGATCCCCTAAGTCGTGATGACGTGCCAGGCAATGTGCCAAGTGCCAGGGCCCCGAATTCATCAGGGGGTGGATTAAAAAGCTCTGCTCTGAAGGAGTCTCCTGGGGGCAGATGTGGAAATAAACAGTGACAGTACAGTGACAATACAGCGCCCCGAGGGCTCCCGCGGAAATGAGCACAGGCTGTTTGGAAAGCCCCCAGGAGGACCCTGACCCAGGGGGATGCCTTGCGGGTGCCCCGCGCCCCCATAACAGATTGCAGAGGGGCGGTGCGGGGGAGGTACAGCTGCAGACAACCCTGCTGCCCGCCAGCGCCGTCTGTGCCGCAGTGAGGCGGGATCCCGCCTCCCAGCCTGCGTCCCCGGACGAATCACTGCCGCCTCCAACCCACTGCGGCGCAGAGTAAGGAGCCCTCTCGCCCACACCCTCCCCCGCCCCCCCCCCTCGCCCCCCCCGCCTCCGGGCTCCTGTCCTAGTGTTGTGGCCTCTGACCCTTTGCCTTCTGCTCGCCCGGGGATCTGGCTCCCTGACTTTGAGTAGCAGCACTGATCCGCGGCCGCTGGAGCGAGACCAAGGGGTTGCGGTAGCTGCCCCCCACACCCTCCTCCCCGTGATGCGACGGCGCAGTGTTCCTGTGCAATCAGGAACGTTGCGCAGGGAAAAAGGAGAAATAGAAATGGTGAAACATGACTCAGGATTCTTGAAGCAGCTAAGACACTGCGCAGAGAGTTCACTCCAGAAGGAGAGGTAGGAGGCAAGAAGCCTTGGGAGTTTTTAAGTCTCAAACACAGGGGCCTTACCCTAGCACTTAGCTTGAAATTCTGTAGGAAAGTAGAAATGAAGTTATAATGTATAGCTCTAAAAATATCAAACTGGTGTATGCGGATGAAAATTCACACCAAGGAAGTGATCCAAAAAAAAAAAAAAAAAAAAAAAAAAAAGGAAATAAGATCCCAAAACCTTGAGCGTCCAAAGATTAATCACTCTGCTGGGCAAAGGCCAAGTGCCTTAACCCCCTGGCCTTTCCAAATGACCTTTTGGAAAGAAATGCTGACGGCTGGAAACGAAAAGCAGCAAGTAGGCGCATCTGTCTGAAATCGCCAAAGGATCCATCTTGATAAAGCCACCCTGAGCTCTGGGGGCTGCAGATGGGGTCACCAGGTTCCGCAGGAGCCCCCTGCTGTGGGTGGAATCTGTCCTTCCCGGATAGACTAGTGGTGAAGAAATGGTGCTGCCCTGGGCCTCTGGAATGAAAGAGCTGCCTCAGGCCTCCATGCAGCTTTTCCGAGATGGCGGTGATTTGTTCAGCAAAGCATCTGACTTGGGATCTCAGGTGATAAAAGGGCAGTAGGAAGACTTCTTTCTTTCTCTTGTCCATACCAGTTTGCTTCCAGATGGGGAAAAGGTTGTCCTTCCATCATATAGAAGCCGAAGTCATGCTCCTGGAACCTAAGTCAGATCCCTCCAATGAGTTCCCATTCCAAGTCATGACAAAACCTGAAATGCCCTCCACAACAGGTCCTGTTATTTCTCACCTCCTCCTCTTCCTTTCCCTCCTCTTCCTTTCCCTCCTCTTCCTTCCTCTGCAACAGCCACAGTCGCCTTCTCCCCAAACACATCAGGCACACCCTACCTCAGGACCTTCCCACATGTGGTACCCTGAACCTGGAATGCTCCTTCCCAAGATACTTATTTCATTTTACTTCTTCCCAAATACCATTCTATCCAAAATAGCGTCTTGTCCATAGCACCTCTACTCACTAGCTGTAAACCTCCTTACTGTCTTCATGTCCTCATTGCATGCTGATCTATCCGTTTACCATGTATCTTCACTAGAACGTGAGTTCCCTGAGGGCAAGAACTTTGTCCTGTGGGCTCTTCTCTTCCCAATGCTTGGCATAGTACAGGTGCTCAATAAATATTTCCGGAAAGAATGAGGTTGGGATAGGCCAAGGAATTTGCTCAACTTTTCATAGTCAGTTAGTGGAACAGCCAGGAGCTGACCCCCCATTACCTTCTCCTGACCTAGAACTTTTCTAGTATCTCATGCTCAAGCTGGTTATTTGGAAATGATCTCAGAATGAAATCAGACTGGACAATGGCCACTGAGAAAGTCAGGCACCTTCTCGAGATGCAGTTTTTAGGATATTCACATTTCTGGAATGTGACTATTTGTGAAAGTAGTAAGTTCAATAGATGTTGAGTATGTAGTACATGATGTAGTGCCAACCTTTGGCCTTTCCTGACATTTCTTCTTTAATCACCTTTGAAGGCTTGGCTGGAAGCTGAGGTGTATAGAGTTTAGGGCTTTTGTACTGAAGCTCATCTTATGCATTAAGACTGGAGATGTTTTTGGAAAAGTAAGTCCTGCCAACTGAACCCAGAATTATAAGATCTGTATTGAGGTGCTGGAATGTGGCTGTCAGTCATTTGGGCAAAAATGGGCCTTCTAAGTGGTTCAGTCTTCATGTGGCCATTTTTTGTGGCCATAACAGCTAGTCCCTTTTCTTAGCAGTTATTTATTTTTTTCTTCTATGTTTGAATATTATAAAGAATGTCCAAAATTTCAGTAGAGCTAGTACGTTTTAAAATAGCATGATGCCAAGAAATAATTCCCAGAGTTGGAGGCAGAAAAACTGGGTTTGTGTCTTTATTGCTCTACACACCGACCCTGTGACCTGCTTTGTACTCCGTGAACAGGTAGGGGGCTGCTCTCTACCTGAACTACTGTGATGAGGGTCAAATGAGGCATTGTGGAATAAAGTACTTTTAGGTGGTACAGCACTGGGTACTTGAGTACCAAGCATGATGCCCTTAGAAAAATATTATAAGGGCCCTGGCTGCATAACTCAGTTGGTTAGAAAAAATATTATGAGGAAAACTGAGAATGGAAGTCCATGTTTTGGAGGTTACAGTCAGGATGGGCGGTTTGTACAAAATATAGTGCTCTGGGCACATTAAGAAAGGGTGTAAGATCTAAAATGGAAAATTTACAGGTTATCTAAGCCAGGCGGTGAGGGACAAATACCATATGATCTCACCTTTAACTGGAACATAATCAACAAAAGAAAAAAGCACAAAATACAACCAGAGACATTGAGGTTGGGAACAGTCTAGCAGTGGCCAGGGGGGAGTGGGGTGGGGACAGTGGGAAGAGGGGATTGCAGGAACTATTATGAAGGACACATGGACAAAATCGGGGGGGATGGTGGGGGTGGGGGAGGGAGGTGGGTTCAGCTGGGGTGGGGGGGAGGGAAGGGGAGAAAAGGCATACAACTGTAATTGAATAACAATAAAAATTGAAAAAAAAAAAAGAAAATTTACAGGTTATCAACAGTCAAGTCTGAAATGGCCCAGGGACTCCAGGGGAATGTGATCAGAGAACAAACTGCGATGGCTGAATCATAGGGCTGGAACCAGTGAGAGTTGGAGCGACCAGACAAATGGATGACATTTGATCAAATTGAGATGCAACAGAGTGGAAGGATGGAAGGAAGAACAGGGCTGGGGCTGTTTCCTGTCTTCCTCCCTTCTTTCATTTAGTAAATACAGCTGGCCCTCCATAACCATGGGTTCTGCATCCTTGGGTTCAACCAACCTGAGGTCAAAAGTATTCCAAAAAATGTTACGTTTTTGTGGACATACACTATGTAGTTAAGGCTAGGGTGATTGTATCTGTACTGAATATGTACAGACATTTTCTTATTGTTATTATTTCCTAAACAACCCAATCTAACAACTATTTACAGAGCATTTCCATTGGTATAATACATTAGGTATCATAAGTGACCTAGAGATGATTAAAGCATACCGGAGGATTTGCATAGGTTATATACAAATAGTACCCCCGTTTTATATAAGGGACTTGAGCATTCTTGGATTTTGTTATCCAGGAGCTTCCTGAAATCAATTCCCAGTGGATACTGAGGAAGGACTGCATTATTGAGTGCTGACCAGGTGTTAGGCATAGTCTTTTCATCACCTCCAAGAAACTGTCCCCAGATAACTGATGAATAGCCAAGTCCTTCTTGTAAGTGGGCTGGTATTGGAACACCCTTCTTTTCCCCAACCAACACTTAACTTGGAGCAGCTGAGTAAAGAACTAGGGGATTTGAACTCCTAAACACCTAGAAAACCATGTAATTTTCTACAGATGGAAACCTGTTGCGGGTTTCTATGGAGGAAGAAGAATTGGGTTTTCTGGGGCCTTGAAGATTAGGATACATCCAACAAATCTGAAGTGGCAGAATCAGACCAAATAAAATATCAGCATATTTTTACATCTGAGTACTTTTATTTCTTTTTAATTTTTAATTACTGTTTACTTTTATAAAATATCTACAGTTCTTTTATTATCCATAACCTTTTCTATGTTTACTACCAGTTGCCTGCCTCTGTGTTTTAGTCAATAATCCATAGGGGATGGACAGTCTGTTTTCCTAGCACACCAAACACCAAGTCACTAGGTAAAGAAGCACATAGAAAATATTGTCTAATGACAATGTGTTTTTTCTAACACACTAACTATAAAATAGCCTTCAAATGCCTGAAGTTTTCAATCATTCATTGAATATCTATATGGCACTTAGGGTACTCTCCTTTGTGGATATAACTTCATCTACCTTATTTTTACCATCTGGGTCCCTAATAATAGTTCTTCATAACTCTATGATGACTTGAGTCCTGATAATATTGAAAATCCTGATAAGAGGTTCTTGGAAAGAAACAGATAAGATAACAAAAGGCAGACTCTGTATTGAATGGGAAGATGAAAGATAGAATATCAGTCAGATATTGCTATATAACAAATCAGCTCAAAACTCAGTAGTTTCAAATATTTTTTTCTTGTTTATATATCACTGGTTGGATGATCTAAGTTGGGTTCAGATGGGCTTGGCTTAAATCTGCCAATTGGGTCCCTATATCTGCACACGTCTTTTTACTTGGTTCAACAAGCCAGATTGGGTGAATAATCAGAGCACAAAAGTGCAAACCCAACGAAGCAAGTTCATGTCAAGTCTTCGTTGCATCACGTTTACTAACATTTCATAAAGCAAGTCACATTGCCACACTTATTATCAATGAAGAAAGGGTATATATTCTACCCCTAGTGGAAGGAATTGAAAAGGACATGGTTACAGAGAGGTGAAGCACTAGTTATCAGTAATGCAAAATTAGAATTTAGTTTCTGTATTTGGAATGTTTCTGTAATATGGGGACATCACATTATTTCACCTTCCCAATGTTCTAACTCATTAGATCAGTTAATTCATAGATTAGGCTGCTCTAGCTGTATTTGGAATTATTTCCCAGCAAAAGCCATTTTGGTTGTTGACTAATTGGCAAATGCTAAATCAGAAGCATTGCTAGACATAAAATCAAACAGTCTTGTGTTCGAACCCTAGTGGCACCAATTATTACCTGTGTATCTTTGGCCATTTAACCTCTCTAAGCCTCCATTTCCTCATCTATAAAATGAGAGTAATAATTCATGCTCTATTATCTCATAGGGTTGTTACAAAAATCAAATAAATGAGATCATGTGTTTGAAAGTGTTCTGTAAACTGGAAATAACTGTACATGCATGGTAGCATTATCACTGTGCAAAGAGCACAGAGCCTTCTGACAGGTACTATTTGTACTGATGGTTTTAGAAGTCCAGCTTCCTATCTAATTCCATTGACTTGGTGACTTGCATTACTGCTGCTATGCCTCTTTGGGCATTATTGTGCCCCTTAAGCCTTGTTCCTGAGGTAGCCAAAATGAATTATACACAGTGTGAAGTGAGGGTGGGATAGCCACAGTGGAATTACCAAGAAAGAGCAATGGGAAGAGGTGGTAAAGCCAAGAAGAAATTCAGCCCACTTCTTGTTCTGATGAATGTTAGTTCTGTCATCAGGGGTCTTTCTAGGGTCTCAGAGCATGGAATTTTGAAGTCAACATTTTTGTTGGGGTTTTAAAATTTCTTCCTGGTTATTTTCCAGTTTCTATGGGGGTTGGCACATGCTATAGAATCCAAGGCCAACGAATACAGAATAATGTAGAGCTTTGAACAGTGCTGGTAGATTCCTTTGCTTGGCTTCCACTTCAGTGATAAAATTCTTGATTTTCATGAATGCACTTAAAAATACATACTTATTTAACAACCTTAGCAGTCTACAAGATGCATATTCATATCTGGAATACCATCTGTTCTATCTATTGGAGTGAGTTGGTTTCTAGGTGTACGCCATCCAACCTCATCCAGGAGGTAGCCTGGGGAGTCCAGATGGCTTCTGGCATTTCCCTGGACACACCAGTACCTGGGCTCAGGCCCAGGAAGTGGTTTGAGATTAAGGATGAGCATCACACCAAATGGGCTAAGGTTAGATCTTAAGTATGATCTGACTTTTCAAGCTGTATCTGAAGGAAGAAGGAAAAGCCATGGGATATTTCTTGTGATTTCCCAGGGGCAAAACTCATTACTGAGAGGGTTTCTCCCCTGTGCAACTATTTAAGCAAGGTCTAAATGTAGTATGATAATCTCAGGTTTTCTAAGAAACATCCCACATCACATCCAAGATACTTATAGGGTTAAAATATGAGCTTAAAATAAAGCAAACAAGCAAGTGAAACAAAAACTCAAAAGTTAAACCAAAATTAATGGGGGGGAGGGTGGCAGTGGATGGAATTAATATCCCTTAGTTCCAACCTGAACTAGCTATGAAGTCTTAAGCAAATCATTTCACTCATCTGTGCCTCAGTTTCCGTATCCGTGACAGAAGTGTATTAGACCAGATTCCCGTAAAGGCCCATCCAGCTTTGTCATCTAAAACTTTTATGACTTCCCCATTCTTATTGGTAAATGAGGAAATTAAACCACTTTACTTAGAAGACACTAACTCTTTCATCCCATGATTATATTTTTTATAAGAGAAAAATGGAATTGCATTGGGCTCCAGGCAAGCCCTGTTGGCCATATGTGTTCTTTGGCAAGAATTTAGGAATAGAAGATGGAAAGGAACACAGAAGAGACGTGGGCCTTTTCCCATTGGCATTAAAGTGAATGTTTAGTTTAAAATGCCCCAAATAAAAATAAAACAAAGGAGTCTGCATGTGAACATTTTTCATGTAAATAATAGACAACATCCCATTATTGAGACTAGTCAGAGAGTGCCTTATTTAAAAGTGCATTTTTCATCTGACAGGTACCATTTGGAGAGCAAATGCATGTTTCTGGCAAAGCCCCATGCCTGGTGATGTTTTTCTTAGCACGGAGGTTTTAGAAGTGGGAGAGAGGTTATGCAGAGGAGGGAGTGTATTCAGAGATTAAACATGTCTGTGTTGCTCATATTTCAAGACCACAAAATTATCAGTAATAACCTCAGTTACTCTGATTCTTCCAATATAAGAATCCAGACAGCTCACAGCTACTGCTGGAGGCTGAGGATTAATAAGCATCCTCTGCACCTTGAGGTGTTCATGCTTTTACTTCCCTTTCTTTCCTAAAATCTTCCATCGAGTACATTACCCTCTGTTTGGACAGCACTGATAGGAAATAATGCATTTGCTTATAGGGTTTTGAATTTATAGCTTCTTTTCTAGGCTGAGTCCATGTCAAAATGGTCTGTGTATATATCAGTCTATTTGGGGGTGGAAAGGTGAAAATTATGTAAGCTAAACAACTTGTGGAGTGCATTTTTAAAGTTACAGGTTATAAATTCCCACGGACCAATGTAGCCTTAGCCTTGGTCCTCTTAAAGGACGTCTCAGTATGCAAGGACACAAGTGCAAGTAATTTAGTTAGAAGGTGATGTCAGCAAGCCCACAGAGAAGTGAGGAAGTGAGACAGGCAGAGGCAAGCATGGGTTTTGCCAGAAACATCATCAAACAAATTAAGCTCAATCCCACTGGGGAACTGTAAGAACCCAGAGAGAGAACATATCCCAGAGTTATCCCAAAGGATCAAGGAAGCTGGGGTATTTGTCTGTGAACTCCTGCCAGTCATTGGTTGAGGGCTGCCTCAAAGGGATATTAACTACCCTTTGTACTAATGTTGTACTAAGGCAGAAGCAATAGAGTAAGCCCTCAGAAGTAGGAATTCAGGTAGGGGAGCATTATAGTGGTAATATCTGAAGGGATATGGGCAGGGCCCCACCTACACTTGCTACAAATAGAAATGTTAAGGAGACTACCTATAACAAATAGATATATGTAGGTGAAAGTATTAGGATTCTCCACTCAAAATTAAATAATAAAGGAACAATAGTCATTCAAAACTGAAATATCTAAAGATTGGGGTGGCTTTAGGTAACGCTTGGTCCAGGCTCTTCAATGCTTTGACCAGTGGTCTCTTTTCTGTATTTCTTTGCCCCACTTTTTATGTGTTGACTCCCTCAGTAGTTTCTATCTTCATGGTTGCAAAATAGCTAACAGTGAGTAGCTCCTTGTGACTACATTTTCTAGGTTCAACATTCAGCCAAGAAAAGAAAGTCTGTTCTCCAAATAGGTTAAACAAGTCCTGGAATTAAGTATTTTGGACTATGATCGATTGCCACCTTTAAACCAATCACTATATCCAGGGGCTTTAAGTCTATCAAGAGTCACTTCTGAGTTTTTGGAGGGTGGGAGAATGGTGACTCTAACTCAAAACACATGGCTGAGAAATTTAGTCTGTTGGGTCAGGGATAGGAAGTAGTTAATACTGGGGCCCTTAAATCTAATAGTAGAGGTGTTTGATAACCTTAAACAAAGGAGCTAAATCAATAATATTGTATTTCAGCTCTCGGATGTTAGAATCCAGCCAAATGTCCAGGGAAGTGAGAAAAGGATGAACTGTGTGGTAAGGGAGAGGGGGGAGGCAGGAAGAAAAAGTAATGACAAAAAGCTTAGGTACCAACAGCCACACCAGGGAGCTGAATTCAGACTGTATCTTTGACAACACTAATGCTGGGTAATATTTATTTAGCTGAGTCTAATAAGCAGAGTAAAGAGTCTCATCTCTCAAATTGGCACAGCAAGGGGCCACAGCAGCCAGGGTGCTGATAATTAACAGTGAAATGCCTGGCATGGTGTCTCCCTGGAACATCCCAAGGGATGTCTGGGACTGCTGGGCAAATTCATTTTCCTCTTGTCAGCTGGGCTCTGGATGGAGGTTGCTGCAGAAAATGACAGGAGCAGCCAGCCAACCGCAGAACAAAATGGCTGCTCTGAGCAGGCAGGCTTGGCTGAGGAGGGCAAACCACCTCTTACTTGTGAAAGATCACATACACATTTTGCATTTTCAATATCCATAAATGTAGATCAATACAGGCAAAGGGGACTTATATCATTCTCAGTTCACAAGTGCAGCATTTGAAACAGTAGTTGCAGAATGAAAGAACGTTAAAACTCAACAAACCCTGGAGACTATGTGGTTCAACCATATGATATCAAGTACAGATGTGTGGCTTGCCTAACTCACGGTGAGTTCACTGTAGAGTTGAGGCAAGAACTGAACACTCCTGTGCACCAGATCAATGTATGAGATCTAACCTGGACATAGATCTTGTTCCCCTTTTTAGCTGAGTCACTTGGTGGAATTCATACAGCAGGTCAGTAGAAGATGAAAAACTCTGATCTTATTCACCACTGTCTATGAATAATTCTGGAAGCACTCTATAATTAGCTAATAATAGTGATGATGGGGATGGTAGATAATAATTATTTAGCTTTAAAAATATACCAGGCACTGTGCTAAGTAATGTGCGTGTATTATTATTTTGAATTTTAATCCTCATAAACTCTTTGATGTGAGTACTATTCTGATTGTATGATGGAGGAAGTTGAGGTTTACAGGTTTTATGAACTTGCCCAAGACACAATTAGTAAATGGTGGAGCCAGTATCTGATCTCACACAGTCTCATTCAGGAGCCAAGCCTATGCCTGTAACCACTACTAACTTTAACTTTTCCTTCTCAACCCTGCCAGTGTCTAGATGTCTTCCACTTGATTTTGCTTCTGCATGAAGAAATTCTACCTCCTGAGTGATCCGATATCCTTTCTTTTATCTCTAACTAAAAAAGTCATAAGTTTATTGTACTTTGTGGAAGTGCTGTTAACGATTTTAGAGATTCGGTATTTTTTAGAGGATCACAAAACACTGCATTTACATATATAAAGACAGTTTTCCAAAATGTCAGTTCAAAATAAAGATTTATCAGGATTTGAAAATGAAATAATTTTCTCTTTTTGCTGACTATGAGCTGTCAAGAATGCAAGTTGTATTCCAGAATTAGAACATTGGGGGGGCATCTGACCCCACCCAAGGGATCCCTGCCAATCTTATTTCCCCACCTCTGATCTGCATGACTTCCAATTCTCCTTCCTCCAGTTTCTCCAGATGGCAGACATCTTTCAGCCTCCTGGCTCCTGCAACTTCTTACTGAACTGAAGCCAATTCCTGAAATCGAACTTCCTCTTCTTCAAAGGGATGAGTGTAGCTTCTACAAGGATGAGGCCATCTGACTCCACTGCCTGTTGTCTTCTCTTGTTATTGTCCTTATTTGACCTCATTTTTTCCCAGTTTGTCCCCACCGAGAGCTGATAATTGGCTTGACTTGCATCACCTTGCCCTGTTGGTCACCTTCTCATCTTAATTCTTCTTTCCTCAACTTAATCATTAATATCCCACTCTTCTCTACTCTTGGGCATTATTATGACTTAGGACAGGTGAACTAACTCTGATATTTTAAAATCCAAGCAGTTTTTCCAATTACATCAGCATAGTGTGGGCTCAGGGATGACCAAAAAGTTGATTGTTCATCTACAGGAGTATTGGGTGAAATTGCTTAGCATGGAGAAGGAACATACCACAAAAGAATGGATGACTGAGGTGGAGGCAAGGATCACATAGAACATAGCTGAGTCTAGTTTGTCCTTTTCTTTTTATATCTTTTTCTAGCCTATCTTAGCTTTGTAAGACCTACATTTGCCTCTCTTTTCTATCTTTAAGCAATCACTGCCATATTATATAATCTAAGCTTTTTTTTACATTATTAATAAACAATTGCCATGCTCCTGTCTTCTAGAAATTTTTAACCTACCTGAATATTTATGAGATGCATAATTGAGCACTTTCCAAAAGTATGAAGAATCAATTAATAGAGGCTTTTACTGCTCATTGAGTTCACTTTAAAAAAAAAAAACACAAATATTTCTTCTGCTTAATCTTCTTTTTATATCCTCCATGTGAGTTCTTCTTACTTTACATCAGTGTTTATATTTTACTTTTTTATCTTACTTTTTATTTCTTTTATATTGAGTCTTTATGAAATCTATGAGTTATCTCTCCCCAGTAAAATGTCCAAATGTCATACACACATACCCCCACACACATTGGTCAAATCTCAGTGTTTACTGATGTTCACACCCACAGAAATCCATTCCTCACACTGCCATCAGACTAATGACATCATTTTACTTTCCTAGTTTCTGTCGCCTATAGAATACAAAATAAAGTTCAAAGTCTTTTATGACTACTGCTCAAATTACTTTTTTTTCATTCATCTCCTATTCTAACAATGTTTTCTGTATTCTTATTTCTTTGTGCCTTTGCTCAGGCCCTTCTCTTGACCTGGAATAATTTTACTTCATTCTTTACCTTAAAGAATCATATATCTTTCCCAATCTCACTAATGCCACTTTCTGTGAATCCTTCTATCACCCCATCTGACATAAATGACACAAATACAATAGGATTCATCTCTTCTTTCTTTTCCTTACAACTCCCTGAGGCTTTTCTCTTTGATAGTATTTAGGAGCATGTAAATCTTAAGATTAAATAAAACATTAAAAATAATTTTGCGAAGATTTTTGTTTGCCTCATATTATTCATTTATTTATAAATAATAATAGTTGTCTCAATAACAATATAAGTGATGATTTATGCTTGATGTCATAATGAATTTATAGTAATTTTCAAGCTAGGGACAATAACTTATAGGGAATTGAATGAAATGAATTCACTAATATGCTAACAAATCAAAAGTAAGAATGAACAAATTGTTACTATGCACAATAAATTCATAAGTATTTGTGAAGTTCTAGGAGTTGTAATAAAATATGTATATGTTTTATTCACAAAAAGAGTAATAAATAGTAGTAGAAATTTAAATTTAATGTGCTCAAGTTAGATGCTAGGCATTGATCCAGCCATTGGGGCATAGTAGTGAGTGATGCAGATAGAGCCTCTGCTCTCATGGAATGGTATTTTTTTTTAAGAGTTTAAAATGAAAAAGAGTTTACCAGTGAAGCTGAGAGACAGAGAGAAGGCTACTCCACAGGCATTCAATAAGAGGGAAGAATATTCAAGATTTTTCCAGGGAAGAGGTGTAGACTTCTCACAAGAGCATCATGGGTCATGTGTCCTTATATGGGCTTTTCGTTTCTGATCATGGCTGCTTGGGATGTATCATTTAGTATGCTAATATATTATAATGAGGCTAGGGGTTACAGCAAGGTGAAATTAGTTGCTGTGCCAAATCAAGCTGGTCTTCCGCTGGTTCTAAGCCATAAATCCACTCGGGGTTGGTCTTACACTCTGAAACTTTCTTTATATTGGAAGTAGGAAGCCTAGAAATAAGTTTTAGAAAACAGACATTTACAAATATTGAGTATTTGGAAGAACATTACTTTGAGAAATGAGGTTGTGAATGATTGGGGGAGAGGGAAAAAAGAACATTATTAATTTTTTAATTGGGAGGTCATGAAAGCATCTCTGAGATTTGAATTGAAACTTGAAAGGTAAGAAAGTGCTGGCCAGGTAAAGATGAAGGGAAGAAAAAGTCAAGTAGAGGGTACAGCAAGTGCAAAGGCCTTGAGGTGGGAGCTCACTAAAGCAAAGATAGGCCAGTGGAGGCTGGGAGAGATATGTTCCTAGATGAGGTCAGAGAGTAGTAATGAATTCAGAATTTATTTTCAGTGACATAGAGATTTCTAGCTCTACAAACTCCTTGAGAGCAAACATACATACCTATTGTGTCCCAGCATGGTGCTTGGCAAAATAATAAATGCTGTATTACAACCAAGTTATTTTGAGCATATTAAGATGCTTCTTATTGTAAACTAGAAGAAAGTTGTTTCCTAGTCTATGCAATGGATGTCCATGGTCACATTTGGCTAAGAGGAAATGTAGCCATTAAGTAACAACCCTTGAATTTCAATTTCCTCCAAGGACCATTGTAGGAGTTTTATGAGCTCATAACAGTCCTACTTGTCCTGCAAGTTTCCATTCATTTCACTTTCTTCAATTCTATCTTATCGCTGAAATGGTTTGAAGCCTCAGGAGTTTTACAAGCTTCAATCTGCTCTTGGCTTTTTGCCTCCTGACATTCAATTTTCACACCTACTTTTATGAATTCAAGAATGGTACAGACTGGTTTCCTCTGATAGCATTTTTTTCTTTCAACACATTTTCAATCATTACTTATTTAGAAGATTGTATAAAACATATATGTTCAGCTTAAAGAATAATTACAAAGCAAATACTTGTGTAACTTCTACTGAGGTTAAGAAATAGAATGGTACATTTTAGAAAGTGGGATTTTAGAACTGAAAGCAACCTCTAGATCTAAAATCACCTGGTTTGCACCACTTTTACAGATGAAAATTCTAAGGCTTAGAATTGGCAAAAGTGGTTTTATACAGGCCATACAACAGTTACTGACAGACAATCATGAAATCTAAACTAGCAGGCCCCATAGAGATTAAGGTCTCAGTTTCTCAGATCAGGTTGTCTGGGCTCGAGGTAAACATTTTCAGTCAGTTGAGGGACGAGGAGCTAATTTTCTCAAAAAGGGACAATTGTTTCCCTTTCCAGAAGCTCTCATGAAAGCAACACTGATGGTCTACTCTCAAGGTGTTTGCTAATTTCATATGTGGTTGGATTTTTAGCATGGAGTTTTCTTTATTTTCCTTTTTTCTTTTATCACCAAACTGGCTCATGTTCAGAGTTAATATTTTCTAAGTATCATAAGATTTTTGATAAGTAGTGAAATCAGAAGTGATTTGGAGCTTTATTTCAGTGGCCTTTATTCCAAAGACAGTTTTATTTGGAAGGGTGGGATGTTGTAATCATATCTGATCATTTCCCTAGGAGGGTTGAGATCTGGACCTGGGTGATTCTGTGTTATTAGCATTGTTTCTCTCTCTCTCTCTCTCTCTCTCTCACACACACACACACACACACACTCACTCATGTCAATGATCTAATTAACACTAGTACCTTGGAAATACCAAAAGATGAGGACAAAAGTCATATAAACTTCTGTATTCCTCCATGTAACATTTTGCTTACCATAAGAAACTTTCTTGACACTCATAGGCAAGAGAGGATGGGCAACAGTTTTGGATTCCTAAGAATTAACTCAAAGGTAGAGAACTCAAATGTCTTCTATTCCAGGTAGAAAATATAAGTTTAGTGCACAGAGTTATTAGGGCCCAATATTGGTGATTATTTGCCCAGTCATGATACTGTGATATCATACAAAATACATATTTTTGTCTTTATCTCAGGTTCCTGACACAGAATTCCTTAAACCCTTGGCATTTCTGAGTAATGGTGTTAAGAAAATCTTTTTTCATTATTCATAAGTCCCTTTAATTATACCTGTGTTTATGCTAATGAGGTGACTCTTGGAGGATGGTGACTAGCTGCCAAAGAAACTAACCATGTGATTACAGGGTTGGAACTTTCAGATCCTCCCCACCTCAAACTCCTGCCAGGGGAGAGGAGGTTGGAGGTTGGATTAATTGTTAATGGCCATTTATTTAACCAGTTGTGCCCACATAATGAAGTACCTATAAACATTTTATTTATTTATTTTTAAGCTTTTATTTATTTATTTTTAGAGTGAGGAAAGAGGAGGGAGAAAGAGAGGGAGAAAAAATTGATATGAGACAGCAGTATTAATCGGTTGTCTCTTGTACGCCCCTTAATCAGTCACTGAACCCGAAACCCAGGCATGTGTTCTGGCTAAGAATTGCAACTGAGCCACACTGGTCTGGACAAAGTATCCATAACCATTTTAACTGAAGGGTCTGGAGAGCTTTCTGGTTGTTAAACACATTGAAGTTCTGGGGGATTGCATGCACAGAGAGGTCATGGAAGTACCAAGACCTCCCACCCTGTCCCATCACACCTTGCCCTATGCATTCTTAATGTTTGGTTCTTCCTTCTTTGTATCCTTCATTATAAATGAGTAATACTAAGTAAGGCATTTTCCTGAATTCTGTGAGCCATCCTACCAAATTATCAAAACTGAGAAGGGGTCATGGGAATCTCTGACTTAGAGCCAATTTGTCAGAAGTACATTGAAAGCCTGAGACTTTGATTGGCATATGAAGTGGAAAGCAGTCCTGTGGGGCTAAGCCCTTAGCCTGTGAGATTTGCACTAAATCCACATATTTGGTGTTATAATTGAGTTAAATTGTGGGGCACTCAGTCAATGTCCACTGAAAATTGGAGAATTGCTTGGTGTGGGAAAAAACCATATATTTAATGTCAGAAGTGAGTAGTAGAAGGAAACAGTTTTTAAAATTTTTTCTTTATGAGCCCAAAGACATCGAAGCATTTTAAAAATCATCCCATCAAAGGTAGATGGCGGCAAGATAGGTGGGAGTGGAGTTCACCCATGTGCACTTTCCCCTGCACATGTGTAAAACACCCAGCCAATCTTCTGAGGAACAGAGTGAACAGCCAGCAGTACCCCAGCATATATGAAGATTGGAGACCAAAAATTGTAGAGGACCTTGAAAAACTAGGTGGAAGCTCTGAACACCAGGATACCTGTTGGAAGAGGAAACCCAACAACAAAGGAACCACCTACAGATAACAACAGAAGAAGGTGAAGGAGGGAGTGGAAGCCACATAAATTCAACCCAAGACCTATCTGGAAATACAACTAAATAGTGGAGAAATTACTCAGAACAAACAACTGAACAAGAGCAAGAGAGAATCTTCAAAACCTTGTACACACAGAAGAACCAGCTTCAACACAACCTGCCCACACCTGCACAACAGAAAACAAGACATGGTGGACGGAGTGACCTCAGTTAACCAGTTGGAAGGAAGGACCCACCAAAGAAAGACCCAACAACAATCAGCACCCAAAGACATACAGAGAGCCAACATAAACGACAGCCCAAGACCAGTGAGCTTGGGAGATCAAGGAGACTGCACCACTGAAACTCACAGGTATTCTACCACAGAAGTTCATAGACACAACCCAGGGAGTCAGAATCAATTTAAGAAGCAGAGGCTAACAAGAAGAGTCTTACAAATAATGGGACGACAAAGAAATAATCCCCAAATGAAAGGAAAGGAGGAAGCCACAGAAAGAATGCTAAATGAAAAAGAGACAAGTGAATGATCAGATATTGAGTACAAAGCAATGGTTATAAGGAAGCTCAATGAGCTCCCAGAGAATTACCAAAAACTACAGGGAAACTACAATGAACACACTGCAAACTATATTAACATGAAAAAGGAATAGAAACTATCAACAAGGGCCAAAAGGAAATGTAGAATACAATTTCTGAACTGAAGAACACAGTAGAAGGAATCAAAAGCAGGCTCGATGAAGCAGAGGATCGGATCACCGAGCTAGAGGACAAGGTAGAAAAAAACATCCAGAATGAGCAAGAAAAGGAAAAGAGGCTCAGAAAGAATGAAGAGGGGTTAAGGGAAATGCAGGACAACATGAAACATAATAATATCCGTATAATAGGGATACCAGGAGAAGAAGAAGAGCAAGGGATAGAAAACCTGTTTGAAAAGGTAATGATGGAAAACTTCCCTAATTTGATGAAAGAAAAAGTCACACAAATCCAGGAAACACAGAGAGTCCCAATCAAGAGGAACCCAAAAAGGTCCACTTCAAGACACATCATAATTAAAATTGTAAAATTCCAAGACAAAGAGAGAATCTTAAACGCAGCAAGGGAAAAACAGGAAGTAACATACAAGGGAACCCCGATAAGACCAGCAGCTGACTTCTCAATGGAAACGCTCCAAGCCAGAAGAGAATGGCAAAAAATATTGCAAGTAATGAGAACCAGAGGCCTGCAACCAAGACATGTCAAGCATTTTCTCCAACCACAAGGGACTGAAACTAGAAACCAACCTCAAGGAAAACCCCCCAAAACACTCAAACTCAATGAGATTGAATACCATGCTATTAAATAATGAATGGATCAAGAATGATGAGGGAAGAAATCAAAATGTTTCTGGAAACAAATGAAAATGAACTCACAACAACCCCAAACCTATGGGACACAGCAAAGGCAGTCCTGAGAGGGAGGTTCATAGAGATACAGGCCTACCTAAAAAAGATAGAAACATTTCAAATAAACAATCTAACCCTACACCTACAAGAATTTGAGGAACAAAAACAAAGACAGCCGAGAGCAAGTAGAAGGGAAGAAATAACCCAGATCAGAACAGAATTAAGTGACATGGAGACTAAAGGCACAATTCTAAGGATCAATAAATCCAGGAACTGGTTCTTTGAAAAGATAAACAAAACTGACAAGCCTTTAAGCAAGCTCAAGAAAAAAAGAGAGGACCTAAATAAACACAATCAGAAATGAAAGAGGAGACATTACAACTGATAAGACAGAAACACAAAGGATTGTAAGAAATTACTACGAAGAACTGTATGCCAAGAAATTTGAAAATCTAGGTGAAATGGACACATTTCTAGAAAAATATAATCTTCCAAAACTGAATGAAGAAGCAGTAGAAAGCCTGAACAGACCAATAACAGGTGATGAAATTGAAACAGTAATCAAAAATCTTTCAACACACAAAAGCCCTGGACCAGACGGCTTCACAAAAGAATTTTATAAAGCATTTAAGGGAGAACTAACCCCCACCCCCCAGTTATTCAAAAAAATTCAAGAAGATGCAAGACTCCAAACTCTTTTTATGAAGCCAGCATCATCCTAATTCCAAAACAAGATAAAGATATAACAAAGAAAGAAAACTTCAGGCCAATATTGCTGATGAACATAGATGCTAAAATCTTCAACAAAATACTGGCCAACTGCATCCAGCAATACGTTAAAAAGATCATACACCATGGCCAAGTGGGATTCATCCTAAGGACACAAGGATGGTACAATATTTGCAAATCGACAAACATCATACATCACATAAATAAAACAAAAGACAAAAATCACATGATCATATCAATAGATGCAGAAAAAGCATTTGATAAGGTACAGCACCCATTTATGATAAAACACTCAGCAAAGTTGGAATAGAGGGAGCATTCCTCAACATAATAAAGGCCATATATGAGAGACCTACAGCCAACATCATACTCAATGGACAAAAACTTAGAGCTTTCCCACTAAGATCAAGAACAAGACAAGGATGCCTGCTTTCACCACTCCTATTCAACATAGTACTGGAAGTCCTAGCCAGAGCAATCAGACAAGAAAAAGAAATAAAAGGCATTCAAATTCGTAAGGAGGAAGTAAAACTATCATTGTTTGCAGATGACATGATACTGTACATAGAAAATCCTATAGACTCCACCAAAAAACTATTCAACCTAATAAATGAATTCGGCAAAACAGCGGGATACAAAGTCAATACTCAGAAATCAAAGGCATTATTGTACACCAACAACGAAACTGCAGAAACAGAAATAAGGAAAAAAATCCCATTTGATATAGCAACAAGAAAAATAAAGTACCTAGGAATAAACCTAACCGAGGAGGTAAAAGACCTGTACTCAGAAAACTACACAACACTGAAGAAAGAAATTAAGGAAGACACAAACAAATGGAAGCGTGTACCATGCTCCTGGATTGGAAGAATTCACATCATCAAAATGGCCATACTACCCAAAGCAATTTATAGATACAATGCAATCCCTATTAAAGTACCTATGACATATTTCACAGATATAGAACAAACATTTCAGAAATTTATATAGAACCATAAACAACTCTGAATAGCTGCAGCAATTTTGAGAAAGAAGAACAAAGCAGGAGGGATCACAATACCTGATATCAAACTGTATTACAAGGCCAATGTAATCAAAACAGCCTGGTACTGGCATAAAAACAGGCACATAGACCAATGGAACAGAACAGAGAGCCCAGAAATAAAGCCAAGTCTTTACGGTCAATTAATATTTGACAAAGGAGGCAGGAGCATAAAATGGAGCAAAAACAGCCTCTTCAACAGATGGTGTTGGGAGATCTGGACAGCTACATGCAAAAAAATGAAACTTGATCACCAGCTTACACCATACACAAAAATAAATTCAAGGTTGATAAAAGATTTAAATATAAGTCATAACACCATAAAAGTCCTAGAGGAAAACACTGGTAGGAAAATCTCAAACATTCCATGCAACAACATCTTCACGGATATGTCCCTGAAAGGAAGGGACATCAAGGAAAGAATAAATAAATGGAACCTCATGAAATTAAAAAGCTTCTGCATGGCTAAGGAAAATAACATTAAAATGAAAAGAGAACCAACTATATGGGAAAACATATTTGCCCACGATACCTTAGACAAGGGTTTGATCTCCAAAATGTATAAAGAACTTGCACGACTCCACTCCAGGAAGACAAAAAACCCAATTAAAAGTGGGCAGAAGGCTTGAACAGACACTTCTCCAAGGAAGACATACAGAGGACCCAGAGACATATGAAAAGATGCTCAGCATCACTAGCCATCAGAGAGATGCAAATTAAAACCATAATGAGGTGCCATCTCACACTGGTCAGAGTGGCCAACATAAACAAATCAACAAACAAATGTTGGAGAGGATGCGGAGAAAAGGGAACCCTAGTGCACTGTTGGTGGGAATGAAGGCTGATGCAGTCTCTGTGGAAAACGGTATGGAATTTCCTCAGAAAACTAAAAATGGGACTGCCGTGTTTTTTTTTTAAAGGTAGCACATTTTTAAAATTATTTATTTATTTATTTTTAGAGAGGGGGAAGAGAAGGAGAGAGGGAGAGAAATATCAATGTGTTGTTGCCTTTCATGTGCCACCTACTGGGGACCTGGCCTGCAACCCAGGCACGTGCCCTGACTGGGAATTGAACCTGCAACCCTTTGGTTCGCAGCCCGTGCTCAGACCATTAAGCTACACCAGCCAGGGCTGGAACTGCCTTTTGACCCAGCAGTTCCACTGCTGGGATTATACCCTAAGAGTCCTGAAACACCAGTCCAAAAGAACCTATGCACCCCAATGTTCATAGCAGGATGATTTACAATAGCCAAGTGCTGGAAGCAACCTAAGTGCCCATCAGCAAATGAGTGGATCAAAAAACTCTGGTACATTTACACAATGGAATTCTACACAGCAGAGAGAATGGAGGAGCTCATACCCTTTGGGACAGCATGGATGGAACTGGAGAGCATTATGCTAAGTGAAATAAGCCAGGCGGTGAGGGACAAATACCATATGATCTCACCTTTAACCGGAACAAACCAAGAAAAGAAAAAAGCAAACAAATTATAACCAGAGACATTGAAATTAAAAACAATTTAACAATAGCCAGAGGGAAAGGGGGAGGGGACAGTGGGGAGAAAGGTTTTCAGGAGCTACTATAAGGGACACATGGACAAAACCAAGGGGGAGGATGGAACCAAGGAAGGGAGGTGGGCTTGGCTGAAGTGGGCGGGAGGGGTGGGGAGAAAATGCAGACAACTGTAATCGAACAACAATAAAGTAATTAAAAAATGTATCCCATGAAGACAAAAAGAAAAAAAATTCAATTGTAGGTGGAGCAAAGTTCATAGCCACTGGTAAGCTAAAAATAAAAGGCCAAAGTGGGAAACAACTTGCATTTATTTGAGATTCAAAAATAGCTATTAGGGAAGCATTGATTCAGGCAGAAGCCCAAATAGCATTCTGATTAGGAGTCAAAGGCCAGGGGTATCTATGAGAAAGGGAAGGGGAACAATTACATCAATAGAAGGAATGCATTTCTATTGGTGCAGAGAAGCTAACATAGTGACACTAATTCTAAACAGTGTTTTTAATATTTAGTCTAGTAGCCATCATTCTGGTAGTCATAATATCTGCTTTTTTATCTTTGCAAACAGTTGTTTGGGACTTAGAGTCAGTCTGAAGGTTATTTTGCTCTGTTTTAGTATTCCTAAAGTTGGAGGCCTAAGATGGGCAAGACGGTTCCTCAGGGATGGCAGCCCTGGTTTCATTTTAAAGTGGCTCTCATTATGTTGTACACCAATTCCTTCTCAGTTTGTCATCTTGGAATCTTTTCACACAAGTCAAATCAAATTAAAATGGCTATAAAGTTACTGTTGGTGAGGGGAAGAGCTACAGAGTGAATGTACATTTTTTCAGGGTACTGGTGTTGGTGATGATGGTGAAGAAGGCGGTGGTGAGTAGAATGGAGCAATGTGGAGAAATTTGCTACAAAGTCACAGAGCTCTTGGTAAACTAGTGTGATTTACCATTTCATCTCTCCATGCTTCATTTGGGTTATTTTTTTTTTCCAAGCTTTCTTTCAGTTCACAAATTCTTTCTTCAGGTTTATCTGTTCTGCTGTTATAATCATTCATTACTTTTTGCATTGGCTATTGTATCTTTCAGTTCTAGGATTTCATTTTTTTCTTTAAAAGTATGTATTTATAATCTTTTATCATATTTTTCAATTTTAATTTTTATATAACAAATATCTATTTTAAAGTCTGTTTCTTATGTTCATATATAAGGAGACCCTGTGCCTTTCTTTCTGCTGTTTGAAGTTTTTGATATTTCTTTTTAATGATTTTCTATTTTTACTTTCATTTTATGTAAGACATTATATTTGAAAAAATATTTGGGGAGGTTATTTCAACCTAGGATGATGTTATCTTCTCTCTAAAGGAATTTTATTTCATCACATGCTTGGGACACCAGCAATTTGAAGTCATCAAAACCCCTTGTAGGGATGTACATTATTTGGACAATCCAGATGACTCAAGCTAAATTGTATTTGAGAGCCAGGTGACATTGATTACAAGTTTTGTCTTCCTGATGCAGTGAGACCGACAAAAACCCTTTTCTGTCTGTGAGAAGCACCTTCCTTATGGGCAAAAAGTGACACAAAATAATGGTTTGCCTTCCTGGATTTCCAACTTCCCTGAATGTTTACTTGGTAATTCTGCACTATCTTATTCACTGTTTTATGCTTTCAAGATGACTTTTATTATTCATTTTTAAAATATGTTTTTCCATTTTTTATGGTTTTTCTCAGTAATAACACTAATGCAAATTACCTAGTCTCTCATTACTGGAGGTAGAAGTCCTGAGCTTGTGTGATTTACAAACTAGCCACCAAAGTATGAACTTCAGGGGCTGGTTATACCCTGGCTAAGAGAACAAGATCTGAACTGCCACCTCTTCAGACACTGTCCTATTACCTGATCTTTGATGATTACCTCATTTCACTCTGACAGCTACTTCCTGCCCTCCTCCCAATTCCTTACTGAGCCATGCTCATGATGCAGAGCTCTCCGAGACAGAAGAAAAAAAAATGTCCATCCATCATCATCCTTCCTCTTCAGTTAAATATATATTTTAATATATAAATATATAATATATAAATATTTTAGGAAGGTTAATATGTTTTGCTGAATGGCCAATAGAGAAGGTGTGAGATTTTAGAAAATGTATTATTTGGGACCCTGAAAACCATTTTTCTCTCGAAAAAATCAGGAGAAGTGACATCTTCAGAATCAGAAGTGTTCTTTTTGTGAGATTCAGCTAAAGATTCAATTTCTTTTCAACACATGCTTCTGATGGGTTTGAAAATTGGCATATCAGTCTTGGAGTGCTTTGCAAAAGAGGCTTTTTAAATTTTCTTAGCTTAAAATTCCTTAAATGAATGAGGAAATTTTTTAGTAAAATTGTATTGAAATATGAATAAATAGAGGAATATGCATATATTAAGTGTATAGCTGAATGAACTTTGGTAAACATATCCATGTAACTAGGACTCTAAAACAAAACTAAGTCACCACCAGCACCCCAGATGCCTCTTTCATGTCCCCTTCTGAGTCACTTAACCCCTCAAGGGTAACCACTGTCCTGATCTCACACTATAGATGAGTCTGCTTGTTTTTGAACTTTATACATAGAATTATTTAGTATATATTCTTGTGACTGGTTGTTTACTTTCCTTCTCTCAAAACTATGTACTGTGTATTAATATTATTGCATGCAGTTGTAAATCATTCATTCTTGTTTTTTTTAATAGTAGTCCATAGCATAAATATACCACAATTTCTTTATTCATTCTATTATTGATGGGCATGTGGATTCTTACAATTTTATAAATAGTGCTTTTACAAAAATTCTTGTGTCTTCTTTTTTATCTTTCAGTAAACATAGATATCAGGAAATTCTTGACCTTTCATCTTTTAAGTTTTACCCTGTTCACCAGGACTTTAACCCAGATTCTTATCCTTGATCTTTTAATTGGGACCAAATACAAATGATTTCCATGACCTGCTTTGTGAATAAGCTGAAAGCACTTTGTTCAGCTGACTGCGGTCTTTTGTCTGAGCCCTAGAATCTCTAGATCTCTAGAATTTAGTAGTTGAATTGGATGTGTTTGATAAAAGGGTGGAAAGACCTCCTTGGTAGAGTGCCTCAGTTTGGCTTCAACCCAGGGTCTGCACCCTGATTCCTGAACCTTGCTTTGTGGTTTCATCTGGTGAACCAAATTATATCTACTGGTCACTATAGATTTAGTGGAAGTTAATCTGCCATGTCCCAATTTAATCTTTTAAGAATGTGAGAAAAGCCTTTTTTTTAATAGTCCCTTATGAGAATATTATTATAATTCTGTTAGCTAATGACATCTGTGAGAATTTGCAAATGTCTGTACATGGGATCTTCAAATTGCATAAAATCTGCTTGAATAGAAAGACTGTCTATGCACTAGAACAAAAGATGCATAAGACAAGATGTTATAACCAATATGAGTTACTGTCATATATGCCTCGAAGCCAAATGGAGTGGTGACTTCAGACAAGTGTGCAACTTTTATTTTGTGATGGAGGATAACCAAAGAAACAAACTCCACCAAAATATCCCCAAGCATCCTCCCCATTGAAAAATGAGTCAGCTAAAGGACTTCAAAATAATTAAATTACAATAATTGAAAACACATTTCATAAGAGAAATTAAATAGATTATTTGAGGTTACAGAGCATCTGCTAATGAATGTTTGCCTCAGCATGTACAGCTTTACTTTGTCTTCCCCAATTCCAGCATTTCTGAAACCCACTAATTTCTCCTTTCTGTGTAAATTCTGTATGTATTTCTCGTTACAGCTCCATAAGACCAGTGTTTGCCACCTTCCCAGCTTTTGTCACATGTGTCAAATCACCGGGGTTCAGCGAAGAAAAGAGAAACTACTCTAGATATTTCAAGCAGAAGGTGATTTAATACAGGGAAATAAAAGCTTACAAAATAGTGGGGAGAATGGAAGTAAAAGGCACCAGTGGAATTTTGGTTTTAATGTCAAAGTCAAAAACCAATGATTATCACATTTTCTACTCTTGCTGCCTCCATAATCACCTCACTCCCAGGAGGCTGTTGACTACAGAGTAAATCCCTGATTCTACTCGGGCATGCACTGGAATCTCTCCAGGCTTGCTAACCAGCTGCCTCTACTGCAGTGAGACTGCCTCCACTTCATTCTTCCTTACAAAACTCAGGTAACTGCACCTAATTGGCACAATATAATTCATATCCAGACCCCAACCAGCCAGATGTCTAGAAAGTGTAATGTTAAGACTTCTAATCTCTTGGGAAAAAACAGGAGGTTGAGAGAACTAACCCAAGGATATGCCACTTGTACTCACTTTATAAATTAAAGTTATTTAAAAGGAGACCTTATATTTACACCGTAAAGGAAAATCCAAGATCATTTGCCATTAATAGTAGGTATTTGTCAAAGTAAATGCAAGGACTTTTTTTTGTCTCAAGTTTTCCATAGACATTTTTCCTCGCCGAGCAAACAAATTATAAAAAGATCCTTCTTTCAGGCTGTCCCCACACTGCATTGTTTTCCCATGCTACCACCAACTACCCACATTATGTGAGCCAAAAGCCAATATTTGCAATTAGATTGTAGGTCACATCTGAAATAAAGCAGAACTCTATGCAAGTTATCATCAAGAATTTTTTCCCCTGGTGGAGGAATGGAGAGGACCACGCATAACTCCTCGGCCCCACCTGCAGTGCCCATCAATGCACTTTGGAAATGCTTTATTAGCTATCAGCACCTTAAAGGTACTTTGATCTTTTTTTCTTAAGTTCTAGGATAGAACTGTTTAAAAATCCACATTTTAAAAATCCAACCTAGTGTTACAAATTTAGGAAAGAAGAAAATTAGGAAAGATGACTCAGGGAATTTTAGGGAGTTAAACAAAGACCAACAGTCAGTTTAAAGCAGGCCCTTGTTGCCTTTGTCTGGGCATGATGTAGAGCTTGGGGAACTTGGGGTTACTCTTGCAGCTTGAGCCACAAGGCCTGGATAAGAGTTGCCCATTTAACCCAACTCCATTCCTGGTGCTTTGGGTCTATTCTTCCTGTTATCAGCTGACCAAACCCTTCTCTGCCATGAGAACCATAGCTTTCTCCTTTTCCCCTCTACTTCACTTTGGTCAGCACATTCTTTAACCTCCCATCCCCAACTCTACGTTATTTTTCTTCAGAGAAGTTACCATTACAAGCTTCATTACATATTACTGCTTGCATTCCAAAGAGCTCCCATTGGTTGAACAAATGACAACTGGGTGAGTAAGATGTCAGCCTTCTTGTTTCAGCCAGGGGAACCCTAGAAGGAAGTCCAAATCCAGCTCAGCCTCACTTCAGAACTTCCTATGTTTCACAGAATGTCAGATCGATCAAAATTATTTATAACAGAATGCACTTCAAACTCCAGGCTACCTACATCACACAGAGGCCTTAAGTTGTTGTAAACTCAATTTTGAAATAATATTGGTAATTTCCTCTTTCGTGTTGAGGATGAAGAATTGGGTTGAGACCTGACTCCACCATATCCTGGATGGCAAGTCACTTTAATTCCCAGGGTCCACTATAAAGTGGGGATGATTTATTTTTTGCTGTATTTATCACTTGTTGCACGGGTCTTATAAAATGAGGCATTTAACCATGTATTTCATCATTTAATAAGTAATTTTATGAGTGCCTACCATGTGCAAGATCTTTAAATGTCATCCTCTCAGTGTGGCCCTTCATAACCATCTTATGTGACATTTCAGCCTCACACTCCTCAATAATTCTCTAATCCTCCTTCTCTGCTTTCTCTGCTTTTATTTTTTCACAAGTGCTTTTCTTTTTCCAACTAAATATATATTTTATTGATTTATATTATTTATCATAGGTATCTATTTAATTTTGTATTATTTGTCTCCCTCCACTAGGCTTCAAGCTCCTTGAGAGGGATGACTGGATTTTTTTTTTTTTTTTTTTTGCTATTGTCTCTCCAGAGCCTGGCCCATAGTGGGCACTTAATAAATCATGCTGAATGAATAAACAAATGTGCCGTGCTCAGAGTACTAGTGCTGATATAAATCAGGCTAGTGTGTAAAACTCAAATTTATTCTTGATTAGAGAAAACTTGCTGAAGAATGTGTATTCTGTACAGATGGCTGTACAGAAGGGCTGGAGTTAAGCTGAGAGAACAATTAGGAGGCCAGTACATAATCCAGGCAAGAAATGACAAAGTGAATTAATTCTGTGTCTGTGAGTGTAGGAAGGGGCCATTGGAAAACATTGAGAATATTGCATTGCAGAGCTTAGTGACTGCTTACATGTGAGTGTGATGGGAAAAGTAAAATCTGCATCAAATCCCTGGGTTCTAGATTGGGCAGTTGAAAGGATGATGGTGATTCTTGCTGAGATGGGAATGCTGGAGAAGGAAATGGTTGTTTGAAGGACAAGCCTAGGGAGAGAATTTGTTGTCAGGTGCCTGTGGGTCAATAGATGTTCACCAGGAGATTGAGTATACAGCTCTGAGTTTAGAAGAGAAAGTTAGACTGGGGATAAAGATTTGAGAGCTACAATCTTAGGCTCTAAGGGCAGCATGCAGAATGGGGAGAAGGAAGGATCTAGGGGTACACCATGGTTTAGGATAATTGCAGGAAAAGAAGAGTTGCAAAGAGAACTATGAGCAATTAGAAAAGCAGAAGAAAACCAGGGGAAATTTTTCAAAGTGGGAGAAACCAATAGCATCAGATATCAGAGAGATATAAAGCAGCACAAAAGATGAAAATTTCCCACTGGCCTTGGCACATCAAGGGCCAGGTGACAGAATGGCCACTCTAACTTGAAATCTGAAGATCCTTCACTTGCATTCTCATCCTCTCTCCACAGATGGGACACTGGGGAGTGCCTGATTATTCTAAAAAAAAAAATAAGCCTTTTTCACCTGTTCCATTTGAGACCCCAGAGTTCTGCACCATTGATGATGGAAAAGATTTTTATGTCCTTAAAATCTGAGACTACTATGGTCTCGTTACATCAAATACCCACAATTCACTTTCTTTTATTAATGAACATGGTGTGCCTGAGAGTTCTGGACTTGAAAGCCAGAAAACCTGGTCTGATCTAGCTTAATATCTGTTTTGGCTAAAGGGTGACCTTGAACAACACATGGATTTTTTCAATTCAGTTGTCCTCATCTATAAAACTATGGGGTTGCTCTCAATCAGGTCCCTGGAAAGTATTTGAGTGATCTTATAGCTTTAACAATATGAATTAATAAAATTCATAATAGACATTTATTAAAGATCCTGCAAGTATCCAATTTCCATTCCATTCTAATAATAATTGTGTTGCTGGACCTGTTCCCATTCTTCTATATACTCTTTAAAGCACATAGACACCTCAACAGTACACAGATCTCTGGAATATGATCATGACTAATGCTGCAGAACATTTAAGAAAGTGGAACAAAATACAGGCTCCTCTATATCTCTGTCGTAGGCTGCTGGCTGTTGTGAAGCTGCTAGTGATTTATTTAGTATTCTGGTTGCAAAGAATCAGGGCTACATCATTTTATTGATACTTAAGTTTCCCTTTAAAAGTAATTAACCCAAATCAAGACAGTGTTCACCAAGAGTCCTGAAAAATAAAACGCAACAATAAAACCACCAGTCTATAGATTTTAAAGTAAGATTTTTTAAAGGCAGCTAAGAAAATTTTGGTATTTATGTGGTGCATCTTCCAAACTGAGATCTTGTTATGTTTTGTAAACATGACTCAAAAGCCAGTGATATTTCTCCCTTTTTGTCTCTTAAAGCAATGGAGCCAGTGAGAACTGAAAACCATGGTTTCTTTTCAAGGTGGTATTAAGAATGTGGCCTTTGAAGTTTATGTGTGTAACTGTAGTAGATTATTGTTCAGCAGAATCTGATACTACTGGGTGAGTGATGATGGTATTTAAGTGAAGAACAATGGTGACCCCAAGAGAGAACTGAAACTGTTGGGCCCCAGGCGTTTGTCCATCTGAAAGAGAAGGAAATTTCTGGCACATCCACAGGCCCAGTTTGGTCTTCAACAATGCCGAAGTGAAAATGTCTCCACTTGCCACTGTAGATTCCAGGAGAGAACTTGGTCAGGGCAGTCTCTAGTCCTGAAAGCTCCTGCTTCATCATTCTCTCTGCTCTGCCCCTTTGGAGCCATAGTGAAGGACATCCTGGTGAGCCAGAAAGAACTTGAGCAAAAAGATGGTGCAGGGCCTGACCCTGAACATGCAGACAATACACAAATGTGTACTTCCCTAGCCACAATGAACTGAAATGCCCATATTTTTTTGCCAATTCCATTTGGTTGTTTTGGATTTAATCCCAATATCACCTTTAGATAATGTTTTTTGTGTTTTTTTTTCTCCTGTACCAAGCTACAGAAAGAGAGAAGGCAGGTAGCATGAAAACAATTGTCTGACACTTAAAGAGAAAATCAATGGCAAATGTCCGCTTTTATGTTTTCTCATCTAATCTTTACAAAAATCATGTGAGAAGGTAAGAAAACAAAGGTTCCCAGAGAGTAACTACCTTGAATTTTAATTCAGGTGCGTCTGACATTTAAGTCCATACTCTTTTTAATCACTACAAAAGTTAACCTTCACTCCATTTTTTGACCTGTTAATACTCAAATCAATAAGATTAAAAAAATACAAACATATAATTTTTATTTCAAAAAGTAACATGTTGCATGATGCTCAAAGTTGAAAGGCAAGGGCCACCTTTAAAATAATATGACATATGTAACTCTGGTAAAACTCCATTTTAAACACAGAATCTGTGAGAAATGCACATTTTTATAAAATTGAATTTATTGGGGTGGCATTGGTTAATAAAATTATATAGGTTTCAGGTGTACAAGTCTATACTATATCATCTGTATATTGTATTGTGTGTTCATCACCCCAAGTCAAGTCTCCCTTTATCACCAATTACCCCCACTTTACCCTTTCCTACCTCTCCCCAATGCCCTTTCTTTCTGGTCATCACCATACAGTTGTCTGTGTCTATGAGTTGTTCTTTTTTTCTGCTTAATTCCTTCACCTTTTTCACCCAGTCTCCCATCACCCTTCCTTCTGACAGCTGTCAGTCTGTTTCTGTATCTATGAGTCTGTTTCTATTTTGTTTGTTAGTTAATTTTGTTCATTGGATTCCACACGTAAGTGAAATAATATGGTACTTGTCTTTCTCTGACTGGCTTATTTCACTTAACATAATATCTCCCAGGTCCATCTGGGCTGTTGCAAAAGGTAAGATTTGCTTCTCTTTTATGGCTGAATAGCATTCCACTGTGTAAATGTACCACAGCTTTTTCATGCACTCATCTGCTGATGGGCACTTAGGTTGCTTCCAAATCTAGGCTATTGTAAATAATGTTGCAATGAACATAGGGGGGCATATGTTATTTCATATCAGTGTTTTGGTTTTCTTTGGATAAATTCCTGGAAGTGGAATCGCTGGGTCATAAGGCAGTTCCATTTTTAAATTGTTGAGATAACTCCATACTGCTTTCCCCAGCGGCTGCACCAGTCTGCATTCCCATCAGCAATGCACAAGGATTCCCTTTTCTCCACATTCTTGTGAACAATTGTTTGTTGATTTACTGATGATAGCCATTTTGACAGGTGTGAGGTGATATTTCATTGTGGTTTTAGCATTTCTTGAATGATTAGTGATGTTGAATATATTTTTGTATATTGGCCATTGTATGTCCTCTTTGGAGAAGTGTATATTCAGGTCCTTTGCCCATTTTTAAATTGGGTTGTTTGTTTGGTGTTGAGTTATAAAACTTATAAAACTTATCAAAGTTCTTTATAAATTTCTTTATAAATTGTAAATTGACCCCTTACCAGATATATGATTGGTGAATATGTTCTCCCATTCAGTGGGTTCTCTTTTCATTTTGTTGATAATTTCCTTTACTGTGCAAAAACTTTTTAGTTTGATGTGTTCCTATTTATTTTTTTCTTTTGTTTCCCTTGCCTGAGGCAATATATCAGAAAAAATATTGCAATGAGAAATGTCCAAGATTTTACTGTCTATGTTTTCTTCTAGGATTTTTATGATTCCAAGTCTAACAGTTAAGTCTTTATAATCTATTTTGAGTTTATTTTTGTGTATGGTGTAAGAAAGTGGTCTGATTTCATTTTTGCATGTGTCTGTCCAATTTTTCTAACACTATTTATTGAATAGGCTATCTTTACCCCATTCCATGTTCTTCCCTCCTTTGTCAAATATTAATTGACCATAAAGGCTTGGGTTTATTTCTGGTCTAATAAGATTTCCTATCATGGAAAAATCCAAGCCCTGAAATTTCCAGTCAAAATGATAGATGGCATAGGTAAATGTGGTACTTGCATCCTCCCACGACCACATCAAAATTACAACTAAACTACAGAGCAATCATCATTCAGAACTGCCTGCAACCTAGCTGAATGAAAGTCCTACAACTAGAGAGTTAAAGAAGAAGCCACATTGAAACTGGTAGGAAGTGTGGAAATGCAGTATGGGCTGGTCTCATATTCACATGTGGTAGATAAAAATTAGGAAGTATATCTCAGCTGTGGAGGTCCCCCCTGAGGAGCAAAGGGTCCCAGTTCCACATCAGGCCCCCAGGCCCAGCATTCCAGTGCCAGGGAAGAGACGTCCCCATAATTTCTGGCTGTAAAAACCAGTGGAGATTGTGGCTGAGTAAGACAGGGATTCTGGAGTCCCAGGCAATTTCCCTTAAAGGGCCTATGCACGGACTTACTTTGATTCACTCCCTTCAGCTCTAGCACTGATATAGCAGCTTGGAAGGCAGCGGGGATGTATGGGGAGAAACTAAATTGCCTGGCATCAGGGTGAGAGCTGGGGGGTCAGTGTTTTGCCAGACAAAAGTGCTGACAAAGGTCATTGTTCCTTTTCTGGCCCTCCCACAAAGCTGGCAGACACCGTATCTGAGTCTCCTTCAACCCAGCTAACACTGTTTTCCTGCCCTAGTGATTCCCTGAGACACTGTCCCACCCAACTTGAGAGCCCACCCAAGCCTTTCCAGAGGCTTTTCCATAGAAATGGCCTGTCTTGGCTCATGCTTCAGATTTTCCTAAAATCTTTCAAACAAGCAGCATCTGGCCTCAGTGTGCTCCATACCTCTTACTAAATGGCACCAGACCTGGCACTAGTGGAAGCCAGCTTTAGTTCACAGCCTGGCCTCACCTGGACACCTCCAAGCCCAGCACAAGTAGCAGCCATCTGCAGATCTCTTTGTAGCTTATGCTGGTTGCCTCAGGCAGAACCCAGATGGTGGCTGACATTGGCCTGCACATCCTGGAAGGCCTCAGAGCCAGTGTACCCAGTAGACAGCTTCAGAACACATTGAAACACCACCCGACCACCTCCATAGCACCATACTCAAGGGACAGATCCAGTGGGCACCAGAGCCCTAATGAAGTAAGTTCTATTCTGTGGGATGGGTCAGTGATTTGCCTGTCCTTGCAGCAAACTGGCATGGGGGTAAATTTTCCCCACTGATGTGCTAATATCAATCAAAGCTCAACTCCAACAGGAGAGTGTACATTGCCCACATGGGGGTGGGAGGTACAACTGGAGTGCCCAGCTTGGGTGATTGAAGAAGCTGTGTGCCACTGGACTCTACTGGACAACTACTACATTATGCCACTCTACCAAGCCTGGCATATGTAGCATCTCTACCTAATACATAGAAACAAAGACAGGGAGGCTGCCAAAATGAGGAGACAAAGAAACATGTACCAAGTGAAAGAATAGAACAAAACTCCAGAAAAAGAACTAAACAAAATTGAGAGAAGCAATCTACTAGATGTAAAGTTCAAAATACTGGTTATAAAGATGCTCAGTGAAATTAGAAGTTCAACAGCATAAAAAAAAATATGAAATCCATAACAAAGAACCCATCAGAAATGAAGAGTTTACTAACTTAAATGAAGAATAATTAACAGGGAATCAATAGTAGAGTAGATATAGCAGAGAATCAAATCAGCAATTTGGAATATAAGGAGGCAAAGAACACCCTATCAGAACAGCAAAAAGAAAAAAGAATCCAAAAAGTAAAGATAGTGTAAGGAACCTCTGGGCCAACTGCAAGCATGACAACATTCACATCATGGGGGTGTCAGAAGGAAAAGAGAGAGAGCAAGAAATTGAAATTTAAAAAAGTAATGACAGAAAACTTTCTTAACCTGGTGAAGGAAATACATACAAGTCTAGGAAAGGCAGAGTGTCCCAAACAAGATGAATCCAAAGAGGCCCTCACCAAGGCTCATCAAAATTAAAATGAAGAAGGTTAAGAACAAAGAGAGAATCCTAAAAGCAGCAAGAGAAAAGCAGTTAGTTAGCTACAAGGGAGTTCTCTTAAAACTGTCAGCTTACTTCTCAACAGAAACTTTGCAGGCCAGAAGGGATTGGCACAGAATATTCAAAGTGATGAAAAACAAAGCCCTACAACCAGGTTTACTGTACCTAGCAAAACTATCAGGAAGAATTGAAGGACATATAAAGAGCTTCCAAGACAAGAAGTAGCTAAAGGAGACTAGCAAACCTGTATTACATGAAATGTTAAGGGGTCTTCTTTAAGGAGAAGAAGAGAAAATAAAAATATGAACAATAAAATGGCAATAAATGTATATCTATCAACAACTGAATCTAAAAGAACAAAATAAATGAACAAGCAGAACAGAAACAGAGTCATAGATACAGAGAACGTTTTGGCCGTTGCCAGAGGGGAGGATGATTGGGGAGATGGGTGAAAAAGGGTGAAGGATTTAAGAAGTGTAAATTGGTTGTTACAGAATAGTCATGGGGATGTAAATTTCAGCATAGGGAATATAGTCAATAATATTCTTATATCTGTGTATGGTGTTAGATGGGTATGAGATTTATCAGCATGATCACTTAGTAAGTTATATAAATGTCTAGTCACTGGGGTGCACACCTGAAGCTAATAAAATATTGCATGTCAACTGTAATTGAAAATAAAACATGATTTAATTAAAAAAACAAAGACAAAAAGAAAAATCCAAGTGGGGTAGGTGAAGGTGGAAGAATGTGTAGGGGAAATAAATGGTAATGGAAAAAAATTTAGAGAAAATAGAGCTCTAAGAGAAGAAAAAAAGAAAACTCCAAGCCCTACCTAGAGGGAGGAATCAGCTAACATAAATTCATCCCTTTGATGGAACAGTGAAATTGCATATGGTTTCAAATCACATGGAGAGGCAAGAAATCTGCTCTGAGTTTGCATATTTGATTTGGAGGAGTTGAGGCATGGGAGCTGTGTCACAGTCAATATATCTGCCAGGGACAGATTAGGACCAGGTGACTGTTGAGCTATTCACTGTTCCCTTCTGACACACATGCTTCACTCACCAAATCACCATGCAGCATGAAGACTGATAAAACAAAGGTAATCTCATGCACTCTGACTTTTCCTCTCTGCCTCTCTCTTGAGGCTTTTTGACTCCATGTTGGTAGTAGCCAGTGCCAACTGCTTATAGGCATAAGTCATTTGCAGTAATAAAACAAGAGATAACTCAGGCCAGAGCCAGTTGTTGAATTTTTGAGAGTCTACATTTTTTTAAGAAAGTATGGTTTCTTCAAAGAGTCCAATGGACTAAAGCAAAAATATGTGGACTCTGGAACCACATTGCTCAAATCACGATTCTTATTTACCCACTGTGTGACCCTGGGTATGTTCCTTCACCTCTTGAATGTTTCAGTTCCCTCATCTATAAAACAGATTCATTTATTCATTCCACATATATATGCTGTCATATATCACAACCTTGATTCCACACGCTGGCATGAAGCACTGAGCAAAACCAACCTAGCCCTCATCCTCATAGTGGAGAGAGATGATAAACAGATCTATTTGTAACATTATTTTAGATAGTGCTAAATGCTGTAAAGTCAAATAAAGCAGGGTAGGGGATTGAGAGATGGAAGAAGGGATGGCTATATTACAAAGGGCAGAAAAAGGTAAATCCTTGGAGGAGATAAAACACTGAAAACACCAAAATAATGTGAAGGGGGTAAGCTACACAGTATCACAGATAACAGTATTGCAAGCAGAGAGAGTGGAAATGTGAACAAAACATAATAACTGTGCCCACCTACTGGAGTGTTATATGAGTGACATGGAATAATATGTATAAAATAAGACCATGGAAACTACCCTGGGAAGGTTAGCTCTGCGTGTCTCATAGAATCTCAGAGGTGCAAGAACAATAAATTTCTCTCCAGTCTTCCTCTTATAATGTTAGTGTCTCTAAAACAAACAAACAAACAAACAAAAACATGCATCTTCTGTTTAAGTACCTGTCATGATGAGGCTGTCCTACCTCAAGAAGCAGGGCCTTGCTTCCACTGTTGGGGGAGCTTCGTATCTCTGTCCACTGAACTTACATCCTACTCACGGGAACCACAAAGACCCTACCTGCTCCCTCTCTTACATGACAATGCTTCCATATTCAAAATAAGTTTCATCTCAGCTCCATCAGCTTCTTCAAACACTCCTTATTTGTATGGCTTCCAGATTTCTCACTTTCATTTGATCATTTGATAAACACAGCACAATATATTCACTCTCTTAATGATGGGTTTAGTGTTGGAGGCTTGAACCCACCCCCACTTGGAAGCTCTTTCCTAAAAGCAGAGTCCCTAGGTAAGGAGGCACATGTCTATCCTTCTCAGTGTGTGCCTGCCCCTTCCTGCCATCTTGCTCAGGTAGAGCCACAGCCTGCACCAATTCGAACTCACATCTATGGTAATGGGTAAGAGAAGTAGTTGACTGACCAGTGCTTCCAGTTTCCTAGAGACTGGGGTGGAAAAGAGAAGGGAGGGCAGGGGGTATTGGGGAGTGGTGGATTCAGGACAGATCTTACTGCTGTGTTATTAATTAAGCATTGGATCAATGGGATTAGAACAGAGCTGATGAGTCATAAGTCCTAGGTTCCAATGCCTGTGAGTCAGCCTGCTGAGCTGAGGCTGGGTCCTGCTCCCGCCAGGTGCCTCATAAAACAAACCATAGTGGCACAGGTTAGAGGAACACTTTATATGGTGTTATTTTCTTCTAGAAAATAATTTCAAGGAGAAATCTGTTTAATGGTAGATTACTCAGGCCATCTTGTCTTTAGAACTTACCTACAATACTATAGAGCACAGAGAATCTCCTTGGCATTGTAATGGAGTGCTGAGCTGGAGGTCCTCCCAAAATCCTAAAGCTCCCACAGCTATCACTTGGGGGATGAGGGAAGAGGAGCAGGGCCATTGAGAGCTACTTTGCATATCTGAAGAACTTGGCCAGTGTTTTAGTAATTTCAAAAGCTGTCCCTCCACTGGGAGGCAGGGAGATGGGTGTGAGTCTAACCGGTGACACGATGTAGCTGGAGGGGCTTCCTGCACCCACTATAGTGGCTTGGAGGCGGCTTCCACTTCATGGAGCCATGCTTGCCCAGGCTAACAATGGCAGCCAGGAAAGGCAGAATAAACCAGGCTACTGACAAGTGTAACCCAGGGAGGAATAAGAAATGGGGTTACAGAGGAAGATCTTCACCAGGATTTAAACCCAGGTGCAGCAGCCATGCTGGGGGTTAACCATATTGTTTGGAAGTGGAGAGGGGGCTCTCTTGACCACACAGCTTAGAAAGAAGCAGAAAAGCAGGATGTAGCAGCTGTGCTTGCTCTTGACCACATGGCTGGGGAAAAGGGCGGCTCTTGACTATGTAGAAGCAGTGCAGGGTGTTGGCCGTATGCTTTGAAAGAATGCAGAAGGGCTTCCACTGGCCCACCATGAGGGAGTGCCACACAGTATGGATTAAGAATGGGAGCCTAGCCGAGCTATGGTCTTCTATTTTCTTTTCCTGAGATACGGTACCTCTGACTGGCCTGGTTTGGCAAGGGGAGGCAGGACTCTATATATATGTATATGTGTGTTTGTGGATGTTTTAAAGGGACTTTGGGATTTAATAGTCATTCTGCCATTATTCTGAACCTGTATAACTTTTGAATACAGAGTTCCTTTCCTTTTTACCAAACTCTGGCATGGAGAGCCACAGCCCTTACCAGCGGCAGGCAAAAAGAGCCATAGAGTAATAGACCCGCAGGGAGGGTTTCTGTAACAGCATGAATTGTAAGATGATAGGCATGTTTCATCACTATGGAGTATGGGCTTGAATTTTAAGCCATCTAGTCAATGGTGTTCTGAAGTTCTGTATCATTAAACTTTGGGACAAATACACATTTTGGGCAGTAGGTAGGAACAGGACATAACAGTAAACACAGTCATGTTTTAATCTGTTTATTCATTTGTTTTTATATTTAGAACAAAAATCGTAATTCTTAAGTTGAATATGGGGAGGGCGAGTGCGAGAAAAATTAAGTCACCCACTCAGGCTGATCCACCATTAAGCAATAGTCACAGTGTAAACAGCCAGTAATCACAACTTCATAGTGATTGATCTGCTCTCCTGGACCAGGTTGATAAAGCAGCCACCCCACTGATGTTCTTTTGATACCACTCCAGGATTGAGTTTGCTGGGAGCTGCTAATTGGCTGAGCAACTGCTGGAAGATAATGAGCCTGTTTGACTCATTGGTTGATCTGCTTGACCGACAGACAGGTTGGACAAGGCCAGAAATTTTGTGTGGGCAGGTCCATTCCAGGACACCGGGCAGTCTGACCTTGAAGCTGTCTAAACTGGGCAAGTTGTCATTTGGGAATCCTGACAGTTACGAGAATTTGCAGACTCATCCTACCTGACTCCAAGCTTTTCCTGCTGTGCAAAATGTGTCTGCAAATCTTACTGCCTTCTGCAGTTTGCAGACATAATTTTTTTTAACTCTGTGGAGGTGGGAAATTACTATTCCTTGAGTCCTCTGTACCCAGCCAAAGCTTAGTCATTCCTCAGAGGCAAACTCCTGCATGGATATTTTCCTGACCACTGATGTGCGTGATAATCACTCTCTCCCCTAAACTCCAACTTCAATTGTCTGGATCAGTAGGTCTCAGACATCACTAAGCTTGAAACCCCCTGGGCATTCAGTTAAAATGCAGATTCTTATTCAGCAGGTCTGGAGTGGTGCCCGAGACTGCATCTCTCACAAGCTTCCAGGGGGCATTCACCCCTTCGGTAGCAAGAGTATGTTTCTTTGACAATAGAAATGGGATGTCTGTGATCTTGCACATTTCTCCAGATATATCTGAAGCTTCTTGAGAGCTTGTATGCTCTCTTCCTTTTTACACCCAGCACCTCACACAGTGCTATGTAAGCAGGCCATGCTATTAAATATCTGTAGACTAAAGAAGCTCCTATATGGTAGAAACAGTCGATTCTTCATTACACAATGACTCACACATGACATATGCTCAATAATTATTAATTGAATGAATGGATGGCCTGCCGGTATCTAGGAGGCTGATGAGAGAATGACAAAGAAGAGAAGGCTAAGTCTAAGAGGCATTTTTAAGTTCTGTTTGCTTGAACCAAAAAGGTAAGGGAAATGTTGATGCAAATTCAGGAAATATGCCTGGAGTTAACTGATTTGCATGCTAGTCATGCGGCATCTGGCATACTCATTGCTAAGTCATTTCTGGTATAAAGATTTTTAAAAGCATTTTCACTGTCGCAATAGGGTTTGAGTGAATTCACTGATCTGCCTGGCTGTGGGTACTGTGTAGAGGTACACAGCAGGTAGTAGGAAAGAATAGCACTCATTCTGGCAAAGCTCAATGGGAAGGAAGTCCTGGGATGCCTGAGAAACAGTTAATCCTCAAACAGTGGTTTCTGATGTATTCTTTTCAGTGACCCCTGCTTCCTTCTTTCCTACTTCTGACCAGCCACCAACACAAACCCTGACACACTGACCAGTTTTTAACGTTGGCCTGGAAACCTGGACCTCTTTCTTGCCTAGTTTCATCTGCTGGGAGTTTGGATCAGTGCCCTTGCCACATAACTGGACCCTGACTGAGAAAACAGGGGATAGTTGTTCATCGAGAGGTCCAGTCATCTCCCAGTGTTGGGAAAGGAAAGCCATTGATGGCAGAAAGGTGAAATGTATAGACGTACATAGGGCAGCCAGGACAACCAGGGAGGCCAAAGATCAAGGGAGTAAGGAGACGACTGATCTCACACTCTGCTGGGACAACTCAGTACACACACTGGTTTTACAGCCCACAAGCTTCCCTGCCTGCCTAAGTAGCTCTCTCACCAGCATGTGGTTTCTCCTTTCCCTTTGCCTCTTCCAGAATCCCTGCCATGAGATCTATCCTTTTGGCTTAGGAAACAAATCAGCTTTGGAAGGCCACTGTTAACTGTACCTTTGACATTTGGCAGCTGTTGGGGTGGTGAGAAGGAGGATGCAGGTGTCCTTGGAGTCCTCCTGTGTCAGTACTCAGGCAAGTGGAACTCCGTGTATTTTTCAGCCTCTCTGTAGCTGGATTGGAAGGAAGACCACAGAGTCTAGGAAAGTTTCACTGATCTGAACCCTGAGCCTTGCTGAGCCAGAGTCATCCTGACTTTGGGACTGTCATAGGGTTCAAGGTCAAGGGGAAACCTCCAGCTGTCTGTAAGTTAAGGGGAGCAAGTCTGCAACCTGGAGCTACTTCCTGGAGGGGCGACAAGAAATGGTGAAACCTCAGGGTCCTTGGACCCTGTAGGTGTGTATAGGCATGCCCTGAGCTGAACCTGTCTTGGGTTGCTGCACCCAGCTTCCCAGCCAGCTCTGCAGTCTGACTGTCTTTGTTTGCTGCAGAGCTGTGTCTCTTCTGGTACAGGTGATATTGATGCTCTTCGGGGCCCTGCAAAGGTGTACCGAGCAGCCTCCAATCTCCCTGCAGAGCTGAGAGTACTGCATTGAGGGTCCGGGCCAGCTCTGGGCTGGCTGCCAACAGCTTCTTGTAGACTGTGTCACAGCACAGACCTCTGGCTTGCAGGCAAGGGAGGAGTAAGACAGCAAAGCCAGGGATTTGAAATGTGTCTCTGGCACTGCTTCATCCTTCTTTCCATGCCTTTTTGCTGTTTCATGTGGTTTTGTCATTCCTTTTCCTTTCCTCTACCCTGTCCCCTCCTTACCATGTGTCCTCTGATGGGTTCTCAGGCCAATGTCCAAACAAAGTGCCCGAAATCACAGTGCATCCTTTCAGGATAGTGCTTCCTAAGGAGAAACAGGCTGGTAGCCTTGATGATGTGTTAGGTGTGTCATTAGGTATCAGCGTGAAATAATGGAAAATGAGTAGTTTCCATCTAGAGAACTTTCCCTGGCACAGAACCAGCAGGGTGCTCTTGGCATGTTAGGTTTACCTTTCTGTGTTTTGATTTCCCCATTTGTAAAGAGAACATTTACCTCTCCCTTGTCTGTTTTTTAAGGTCTTGTGAGTATCAAGTGGTATATGAGAGGGCTTCATACACTTTAATGTACAAGGGAATTACCTGGGATCTTGTCAAAATGCAGGTCTTGGTTCCATAGGTCTGGGTGGGGCCTGATATTCTACATTTCTAGCAGACCCCTAGGATAATGGATGCTGCTGGTGGGGGCACCACCCTGAGTCATGAGGGACTGGTAAATAGGAAGATCTGAACATTGCAAGCACCAGGAAACTGGAACATTTTAATTATATTATGTATTTGCCCTTCTAAAAAGCACATTTGCATCTTAAAATGTCTTTACATTTTTAATTCAAATGAATGTCATCATTTTAGGCATCTCAGACAGCTACTAGAGAGAAAATGTGAAGTTAGGAGGAGCTGATTATCATTTCTGTTGTCACTAAAGCTGCCTCCTTCTTTCTTCTCCCTTTTCCTTTTCTTTTTCCTCCTCATAGAGTAGGCTCTGGATTCAAAGGTGGATTCTTACTGGAATCTGTGGTCAACAGGTGGCCAAGGGTATCGGGTCAGGTGGTAGACAAAAGAGAGTTGATTGGAAGTCACTGTTTTCTCAAGAGAAAGAGAATATGTGTGCATCAAAAGACATGTGCAAGAATATTTGTAGCAGCAGTATTCATAAGGTCAAAGCCAGAAAGAACACAAATATCTCACAGCAGTAGAATAGAATAAATATATTATGGTGGAAACATTACAGAACAATAAAAAAGAACAAAGTACTATAACATGCACCCTCCTATAAGAACTTCACAGACAAAATCATGAACAGAAAAAGTCAGGCATAAAAGCATATGCTGTATAATTCCATTTATACGAAGTTCAAAAACAGGCAAAACTAAGTAACAAGGTTTCTTCTGTATGAAGAGGTGGTGTTGACTGGCATAAGGGAGCTCTCTGGGTGCTGGAAAGCTCTTTCATATTTCTCTAGGTGCTTGTCACACCAATTCACTGAGCTGGATTCTTAAGATTTGTACAATTTACTATATGCTTGTTATAACCCAATAAAGAGATTTTTGAAAGTACAGAGAGAAAGACTAGTTCTAATTTTACATTTCTGGGCCTCACTATCTTTTTCTTTATCTATCCCACATTTTTCATAAAATGGAAGCCCATGTTGGTTGTCTCAGTCAACTTCCCTGATTTGCTTCTGCTGGCTTCCCAGGTATTTTGTCAGACCATGGCACAAAAATAGAAGCTGTCTTCTTGTCACTTCCCCATGACTGCAGAGAAGGCTTCAGGAGGTATAGTTTCCTGCTCACAGGGCCCCCTCTGAGCTCACCGCCTGCCCCTCTCTGCCCCAGGAGCTGTGTCCTCTGGCTATCAGAACCCCAATTCTCTCCATGGCTCTGAGCTGCTAACCTGTCTCCCCAAATCCAGAATCTGACATGCAGAGCCATTTGTAGTTTAATACTTCTGTCCCATATCTGGGTGTCCCCCAAAAGGATCTGAAAGTCGTAGGGAATCAGTTAATTGTTGTCATAATAATGCTGCCTAAGAAACTCAGTGTCTTCAAACAATAACCATTATTAATTCTTAAGGTTAATGTGTTAGATGGGTGGTCCTTCTGCTCTGGTCCAGACACTGCTTATCTCAGTTGGGCTTTCTTGTGAGTTGGTGGACTGCTGGAGGATGGTCTCACCCATGTTTGGTGGTCAGCTGCCTGTGTTCTGAGAGGATGACAAAATTGGGTCATGTGTCTCTCATCATGTCTCCAACAGGCTACTCCAGTCATTGTCACATGGTGGTAGCTAAAGGTCTGACAAAGAAGAGGGGTACTTGAGAGCTCTGTAGGTCAGGTTTGGAATTGTCAAACCATTCCTTCTGCTTCATTCTATTGGTCTAAATAAGTCGCAGGCCAGCCCATGTTCAGAGACCGGGAAATTCTCTACCTCTAGATTGGAGGAATTGGAGGAACTGCAAAATCACATTGCATACAGGGAGGAGTAGAAAATCAGGGCCTTTTTTTTTTTTTTTTTTTTTTTTGGTAAGCAATGTACATGTAGCTGGGGCATTAAGACAGTAGCATTGAGAATTGGGTCTTTTCCCTTCTGCAGGGCATCTGTGAGGTAGCAGCTGTCATGAAGGCTTCCTAGCCTTCAGCCTTGACCATGACTCCATACAACCTATCAAACTGGTTCTCCAGCTCTCTTTTATATGTTAGTATTTTGAGGTTCAGCAGGCTGTTTTAATTCTAACCGATCCAACAAATGTGTGGAAATGTGGGTGAGCATGTCAAAGGAGCAATCTTAAATGTTTCTGCTCCTGGGGGATGTTTCAGGTCAAGTTTCCTAGAAGAGCCTGAAGAGGGGATTCTTGTCGAGTGATTTGCTGAGGAAAACTCAGGAAAAGGGGAGGGGGCTTAGTAGGCATAGATGTGGTCTCCCCTGGAGCTCAGAATTGTCCCACCTTGAGACAAGGAAGCTGAGTGTTTTTGACTCCTTATCAGTCAGTTATTGGCCCTGGCTACCCCTGGAGGAGGGGCAGCACACATCTCCATTGCCGTGGCTCCCATCAACCTGTGAAGTTTTCTAGAGGAGGTTGTAGCTGTGAGCTCTTAACAGCCAACAGTCAGAGCAGCTGGAAAATGGGGATGTTGTCCAGGAAAGAGGGGCTGGACAGGACTCCAACAGCATTTCTATCGAAGGACACTATTTAGAAAATTAATTCTGAACTCAGAACTAGAGAAAATTTAGGGGGGCCTGATAACTGTGTTTAAAAGTTTCATGGGTTGCAGTGTCCTGTGGAGGAGCCCATTCTGTAGGTAGATCCAGGATCCATAATTGGACCTTCCATAGAAGCAGATTTGGGCTTAACATAAGGGAAAAACTTTGCATAATTAGAACAATCTGAAAATAAAAAGGACTGCCTTGGGAGAAGTGAATTTCCAAAAAATAGTTTAGGCACCATTTGGCAGAAAGATAGTATAGATTTAGAACATTAGTTAGGTTCCTGAAAGATAGAAAGGGAGAGATGATGGCAGGGAACTCACATCCTTGGGTCCTTGATGTTCTGGCCAGAGATTTAATAGGGGCCATTCTCTCAGGGCAAATATACTTCTGTTAATGCAGGGCTTTGGCCTCAATCCCCCATTCATTAGCCACAACTCTGGCTGGCGGGACCACATACCAACTGAAAGGTAGATAGAAGGGACCTTCTTACAGGTAGAGTGAGTCCTGGTGCACAGATAGCACCAGCTACAAAGGAGAAAAGAAAGGTGGACAGTAAAAGAAAGATTGAGATAGACCCTAAGAAAAAAGGGTCAGTGTTTATATCCCTCTCAAAGCAATGTCAACCTTAACATTGTCAACCTTAACAGTTATTTGATTAGCAAAATGGGTTTATTCAGGGATAACATTGAGTTAAAATACAGACAAGCCTGCTATGGCAAAACCATAGGGAAGTCCAGAGAACAAAGAAGGGTGCTTGCTTTTATTAGATTTTGGGAGGAAACTGGGGAAGATTGTTTTGAAGAAAAGTTCATTGGAGAAGAACAAGAGTTCAAGATTGTGGTGGTTTCTCATTGGCTGCAAAGTGGGGTTTGGCTGCCCACTGTCAGCAATAGGCAAATTTTTGAGGCAGAGCTTGGTGATAAAGGAAAGAGGTCTTTATTCAAATGCTGCACAACTTGGGAGGATGGGGTACTCCCCACCTCCAGGCTCATCAGGCTCATTTCTTTTGCAAAACACAGGCAAAACCCAGCCATTTCCAGAAAGACCAAAACCCAAGTCAGTGCCCAGAATTCCTGCTCCATCCTTATCTGTCCTTTGGAGCCTGTGGCAGCTAAACCAGCAGCTGTCTGGCTTCAGGCTGCCTCCCTGGAGTCTGTGTGATGCCGAAGCCAGCACTGGCTACATGGCTTCCAGGGCCATAAGGTCTCACAAACACAGTAGCCAATATGGTTGCAAGGTGGGCCAAGGGTGTCTCTTTCTTCCCCTGGGTTTTTGTAAGTTACCTGTGTGGGCCAGGCCTGGTGCTCAAATTTCTGTGCACTCTAGGAGTGCCCAGCCCCTCAACCAATCCTTTCTTCTCCCTAGGCTACACTGACAGGATTTTGTTGTACAGCACCTCCGCCAGCTGCCATTTTGATCTCAATGGCACATATGCCCCTGGCCCTATCCCCAATCAGGGACCAGAAAGGGGTAGGGGGGCTTCTCCCTTATCCAATTATTTTTGCTAGCCTTGCGTGTGCTCAGTGTAATGCTACCTCCTGTTGCCGTCTTGCTGGGGCATGGGCAGGGTCTGTCACCAGAAGCAGGATACAGCACATCAGGATGGAGTGGTCACTAAGCACTAGCTTGGTTATCCAGGCAATTTGGCCTTACCTGCTGCCTCAGGACCCTCCTTTCCTGGTGGTCTGGCCAGGTGTGCTATCAGTATCAGTTAGTGGGGTTTTGCTGGAGTAGGGAGGGCTCTTCTTTCCTTTTCTTAAAGACAGGAAATGAAATTCCCATGTGATTAAGGTAATGTTCTCCCTTTCAAAATAATTCTTATTTTCCTTCTTCCTGCTGGTTATGCTGGCTGCACTGAGTGGCACCTGTGTAAGATGCTCCCCCTCCAGGGCTTTCTGACTCCGTTTTAAATGAGGTTTCCTTAATTTATTTTCATTGCCATGACAAGATCCAGTACTGACTTTGAGACTGATTGGAGATATTAGCCTCAAATATGAAGGCCTTCTACTTGGTGCTGAGAGCAGTGGAATTTTCTCATGCCCCTAGTCTGGCTGCAGAATAAAATCACTTGGGAAACTTAAAAAAAAATCACACTGTCTAGCTGCTCCCCAGACCAATAAACTCAGAATTTCTGGAGGCAACACAAGTACCAGCCCCAGGTGATATCATTGTGTAATTAAGGTTGAAGACCATTATTCTAGGGGGTAGCAGTTCTCAGACTTGAGTCTACATCAGAATCACCTGGAGGATTTGTTACAACATGGATTATGGGGCTCCCCCCTCAGAGTGTCAGATTCAATAGCTTTGGGATGGGCCTGAGATTCTGCATTTCTAACAATGCTAATGCTGCTGTTTGGAAGACCACACTTCGAGTAAGTGTCTAGTTTTAGCTCTTGTTGTCCCCCATCCCACCTCGTCTGTGCTGATTGGGTTTTTTAGTTTTCAGCTGCCTAGGTCCTGGTGTTAGGGCATGGTGGAGAATGCTTGATAGGTGTTGATGAACACCAAGTTTGTGTGAGTCTAGAAAAAAAAAGCTAGCTAGGAGGATGCCTATTGCAAGTACAAATGAGATATTTTCTCAGTTAAATTTAAACCTTTGCTGCCAAGAAGAGAAAAGTAGCTGATGGCAGTCGTATACATTTCAAAGTAAATGGATTTAAGAGTACTTCTCTGGGATAAAGATCTTATTGTTTGGCTTGCTTGCGAAATAAAAATTTTCTGGTTAGGAAGTAACACTATGAAAAGAAGCAAATTCCACATTAAGTGAAATAAAGTCACTCAGAAAAAGACAACATAAGCCATTGTACTCAACTACAGTAGCCCAGCATTACAGACAAATATTGCATTTGGTGCTATTGGCAGCAAAATGGTACCAGGTGTTAGACCAGTGGAGTAAGACTGGACCTTGGTTCATCAACCTTGGTACTTGAGTTCTGGCTAAGAAAGAGTTCATAGCCAAAACTTAAACTGTAAGGGAAAGTTTACTTAGGAAGTCACAGAGGTAGAGGAAGTGAGCTATAGAGGGCATGGGTCAGGAAACAAGTTACAGAGGCAAAAGAAGGACTGTTGGAGCTTAGAAAAAAGAGAGAGGCAAGGAAAATGCACGTGGGAGAAGGGGGTAGGAAAGGAGCTGATGTTCTCCATAGAGAGAGCTGAGCTGGGTCCTCTATCTCAAGGGCTTTTAAGAGTGTGGATTTTAGGGTGGGGGGGGTCTCAGCAGAAGACCTCAGTGGAATTCATCAACTTTCCAGGTGTGTCCTTTCAGGGTTGTGGTCTTCATTCATTGGTGGGAACCAGGGCAGAGGTCATTAATCAATGCAGCTGGTCCTGCAGTCAGCAATGGCATCACTTATCTGGTTTTGTTGCTTTTCTAGGCCTGGAGCTGAAACACAACTGAGGCCTAGATGTATTTGATATGGGTCAGAACCTCATTGTCCTGGGAGCTTAATGCTTAAGGGCTATTCTCCAGCCCCCTTGCTTATTCCCCCTCTAAGGAGGTCTAACTTGCATGACTAGCAATATGCCAGGGGAGGGGTCAGGGGAGAGTCTAAACCACATGACCAGTGATATTAAAAGTCAGGGAGTCAAAATTGAATGATCACCAATATTCTAGGGGAGGAAACGTCACCCTGTGGGGTGGGGGTATACTGAGGTCCCAGCCCAGTTTTTCCCCTTGCTAGGTACTAGGGCTTACCGCCCTGGTAACCTTCTGTCCTGGTCCATTGTCCTTGCTCTGCTCATGTCTAACTGCCTACCACAGTGCTAAACATTCAACTTCTAAATTTTTTCCAAGAATAAAAATCATCCAGTGATAAAGAAATAAAGGCTCATATACAATTGGAAGTGTTGCATTTTCTGATTTAAGAGCAGGGATTTCCAAAGTAAATATCAAGAACTGAATAAACATTTAGCCAGAATTGGATTTATTCAATAAACTTATTAACCACCCTTTTAAAACTCTTCATACTTTTTAAATTTTCTTTTCCAGCCCTGATGATTATGTCTACAATTAATATTTATTTTTTGACCAAAATCATTAATTCCTCCTTTACAAAGCTAACTTAGCAGCTCTGTTCATTTTCTCCCCATATTTTTTCTCCTCTTTTACTAACTTAACCTTTATTTTTTTTTTCAGAGCAGCAAAGTACCCAGCTGAAATGCTCATCACATCACCCTCCTTTGAGCTAGACAGCTGCCAGCCCTGGCCAGTGAAATGGGAAGCTTCCGGGAAACCTTTCAGCAGTGGAGGGACCCAGTTTGCCTTTCATCATCTTTCTCATCTCATCCTTCCCAACATAGATGAGAAGCCATCCCATGACCTTGAAATGTTGCACCTGAGGACAAAGCCACTTGCCAAGTTTGGCAGAGTGGAAAGGTAGAAGGAGCCTGGGATAATGATAATATTATGGTTCTGTAGCACCAGCTCACAGTTGCTGACCTCCAGTCTTCTTGTGACAAAAAAGGAAATCCTTATTTAGATCCACCATCATGGTCGACTTCCTGTTTCTTGCAACTCAAAACAATCCCAACTGGTATATCAATTTACTTCCTTAAAGTAGCGCTTTTATGGCAATATTAGAGCAGTAATTCTCAACCTTCAGCATGCATCGTAACCCTCTGGGGGGCTTGTTGAAGTACAGATACCTGAGTCTCAACTATGGGTGTTCTGATTCAGTACATCTGGGGAGAGGCCTGAAAATTTGCATTTTTAACAAGTTATCACAGGATGTCAATGCTGCTGGTCTGGGAACCACACTTTGAGAGCCTGGTAATGGAGATGCACAGATAGAAGGAAAACTAGCCTGTGATGGTTTCAGTGTGACCCTGCCTCAAGTGAGAAATTAGGGTAGGTGACACTTCAATGTCTGTTTCTTCAATCCCCTAGTTCTGTGACTCTGTTTACACTGACCAAAAGACCTGGGAAAAGACCCTATTCAGCTCTTGGTGCCAGTAGTCAAAATGGTTAGGTGAACATTTTCAAGACATTCTAGCTATTGAACAGTGAGTAGAAAAAGGCTGTTGTTGGGTCAGACAGCTTCATGACATCTTATCTTCCCCTGAAGATACCAGGCTATTTTTTTGGACCTAGTCCATATGTGCAGTGCATTTAGGGCACTGACAATTTCCTTTTTCTGTATCTGCCTGCTGGGACTACTCCTTTCCAATGCTTACTTGAGGGAATAACTTTTCTTCTCTAATGTCATTGAGTTTAGAAGAAGCTCTAGGTGACATTGTCTTACCATTCTTCTTTTGAAGACTCTCACACTGTTTACTAATAATTGCTAACTATTGAAAAATAATAGCAGATTAATATTCTGCAAAAACTGATTTATGGCTCTTACTTCTGAGAAGACGGCCTGAGTCATTCTCCTTGACCCATGCTCACTGCAGAATTTTCAGTGATAAAAGTCTTCCCCTTAAACATAGAAAACTTACGAGCAAACTTCAAGGTCTTCCCCCTGACTCAGCAATTAATCTTGAGGCTAGATAGGAAAAGCAAAAACAGTGCGTTTGCAGAGCAGCAAAAAGGGATGCCCCAAATTTTGGTTTTCAGGCTCTGTCCCCTGGCTGTGACTATTGAGTCTTTGCCTTCATGTTCCTTGGGATTCCCCAGTTAGGGATGAGGCTGGCTCTGCTCCAATTATAAGGCCTAATTAGTTTAAAATTTAAGATGACTTTGAGACTCTGCAGTACAGGATAATAACTATAAAAATAATACAAGTACTATTATTTATTAAGCATAAGTCACTGTTTTAATGACTGAACCTTGAATTTTTAGGAAGTCATTTAGACCTTCTAATGACCTTGTGTGACGAATTCAAGTATTCCTCCCAATTTACAGATGGGTAATCTGGGCAAGGAAAGGGAGCAAATGACCTAAATCACAGCTATTAAAGCGGTGAAGCCAGAAGTCAGAGGCTCATCAGACTGACTGCAGAGCTCTCAACCACATGATGTACTGAACAAAACAAAACAAACAAAAACAAAAGAAACAAATAAATAGCAACCTGCCACAGAGATACACTAGTCCCATTTTTTTTTTGCACTGCTAGACCTATGGAGGAAGTGGAAGTAGCATATTTATATAAGGAGGACATTTTGGGAGGATCAAAAGAATTTAGGTGTCTTCAGCTTTGAAACCAAAGAAGAGGAACAGGGCTCATTAACAATTATAACAAGCCCAGTTAGTTATAATTGTATGTGATAAAATTATATATGCAAGCACATATGTAAATATATAACATATAACATTATATAGTATATAATTAGCAATAGATACTATATATGAGATATATAATACACAATACATTGATCATATGTTTTATAAAATATAAATTTAATATGTTTTATAAAATATAATATTTAATATATAATGTTTAACATAATATTTAACATAGTTTTTATTACAGTTTTATTAAGATATTACGCACATACCATAAAATTCAGTTAAAGTATATAATTCAAGTTCGTAGTACAGTCTCAGATTTGTGAACCATCACCACTATCTAACTACAAAACACTTTCATCACCCCCAGAGAAACTCCTTACCCCTCAGCAGCCACTCTGTTTCCCCTTCCCTTCAGTGCCTGACAGCAACTAATCTACTTTTTGTCTCTTTGGAGTTGCCTATTTTGGATATTTCATATCAAAGGAATCATACAACATATGGTCTTTTGTGATGGGCTTCTTTCACTTAATGTTTTCAAGGTTTCTCCAGATATAGAATATATTAGTACATCATTCCTTTTCTTAAATTTTTTATTAAATTTATTGGGGTGACATTAGTTAACAGGATCATATAGGTTTCAAGTACACATTTCTATGGTACAAGATTCCTTTTAATGGCCAAATAACATTGGATTGTATGGATGTACCACATTTTGTTTATTTGTTACCCAGCTGATGGACATTTGGATTGTTTCCACTTTTTGGTAATTGTACATAATGCTGCTGTTAGCACTCATGTACAAGTTTTTGTGTGAACATATTAATTCCCCTAAGTGTGGAATTGCTGCATCATATGGTAACTCTATGTTTAACTTTTTAGGATCTGCCAGACTATTTTTTCAGAAGTGGTTATTTTACAATTCCATTTGCACTGTATGAGGGTTTCAATTCATCTACCCTCACCAGTGTTTGTTATTGTCTGTTTGTTTTTTAATTTTTAATTTTTAGTCATCCTATTCAGTGTGAAGGGGTATCTCATGTAGTTCTGATTTGCATTTAGGTAATACTAATGATGAGAAGCCTCTTTTCAGGTGCTATTTGCCTCCTGTATATTTTCTTTGTAGCAGCATCTTTTTAGATCCTTTTTCAATTTTTAAATTGGTTTGTTTGTCTCTTTGTTGTTAACATGCTTTTTTTTTTTTTTTTAATGTGGTCTAGTCCCTTATCAGACATACCAATCCCTTATCAGATTTGGGAATATTGGGTTGGCCAAAAAGTTTGTTTGTTTGTTTCTGGAAGATGGCTCTAGTAGCGCTTAGTTGTCTTTAACTTCATGCAAAACAATTATGTTGGATTGCATTGTAACACCTGTCATATCAGTGTGCACTTAAAAAAACTTATCAAAACTGGTGACGTTTTGTGTAGCTATCTTACTATTGAAGATAGAAGAAAATATGCAACATTTTTGGCATATTATGCTTCATTATTTCAAGAAAAGTAAAAATGCAACTGAAACACAGAAAAAGATTTGTGCAGCATATGGAGAAGATGCTGTGATTGATCGAATGTGTCAAAAGTGGTTTTGGAAGTTTTGTGCTGGAGATTTCTTGCTGGACAATGCTGTAAGCTCTGGTAGACCAATTGAAGTTGATGGTGATAAATTGAGACATTAACTGAGGACAATCAACATTATAGCATGTGGGAGATAGCTGACACACTCAAAATATCCAAATCCTTGAAGTTATTGATGAAAATGAAAAAATGTGTCTTTTATTATACAGAAAAAGCATATGGAGTTTTTGGCCAACCGAGTATTTCCTTCGTTCTGTGGGTTACCATTACTTTCTTCATGGTGTCCTTTGAAGCTCAAAAGTTTTTAATTTGGATGAAGTACAATTTAGCTATTTTTTTATTACTTGTACTTGATGTTATATCTAAGAAATCATTGCATAATGCAATATCACAAACATTTATCCCTAGGTGCTCTGCTAGGATTTTTATAATTTTAGCACTTACATTTCAATCGTGAGTCTATTTTTACTTCTTTTTTTTTTTTTTTTTTTTTAGTACTTGGTCACTTTTACATTAAAATCATCATCATCATCATCACATTATTGAAAACTTGCTTGGTACTAAATCTTTTACAAGCATCATCTCACTCAATGTCATGAGACCCCTATTAGGTACATCAGTTATGCTTCTCATTTTATACACAAGCAAATTGAGAGTTTTTTCATTTTAATTTATTTTATTGATTATGCTATTATAGTTATCCCATTTTGTTCTCCCCTTTATTCCCCTCCACTCAGTATCCCCTTCCCACCATCATTCCCTCACCTTAGTTCATGTCCATGGGTCATACATATAAGTTCTTTGGCTTCTCCACTTTCTATACTGTGCTTAATATCCCCCTGTGTATTTTTTTTTTTACTTTCCACATCTTTTAATTTTTTTTCTTTTTTTAAAAAATATATTTATTGATTATGCTATTATAGTTGTCCCATTCCCCCCCCCACTCCACTCCATCCTGCCCACCCCCCTCCCTCCCACATTCCCACCCTATAGTTCATGTCCATAGGTCATACTTATAAGTTCTTTGGCTTCTACATTTCCTACACTATTTTTACCCTCCCCCTGTCTATTTTCCACCTATCATCTATGCTACTTATTCTCTGTACCTTTACCCCCCCTCCCCCTCCCACTCCCTTAATGACAACCCTCATGTTCTAGTTGTTTGCCTAGTTTGCTCTCGTTTTTGTTTTATGTGTGGCCATTAATAACTGTGAGTTTGCTGTCATTTTTACTGTTCCTATTTTTGATCTTCTTTTTCTTAGGTAACTCCCTTTAACATTTCATATAATAAGGGCTTGGTGAGGATGAACTTCTTTAACTTGACCTTATCTGAGAAGCACTTTATCTTCCCTTCCATTCTAAATGATAGCTTTGCTGAATACAGTAATCTTGGATGTAGGTCCTTGCGTTTAATCTTGGGTAATGTAATTATGATGTGCCTTGTTGTGTTCCTCCTTGGGTCCAGCTTCTTTGGGACTTTCTGAGCTTCCTGGACTTCCCGGAAGTCTATTTCCTTTGCCAGATTAGGGAAGTTCTCCTTCATTATTTGTTCAAATAAGTTTTCAATTTTTTGTTCTTCTTCTTCTCCTTCTGGCACCCCTATAATTCGGATGTTGGAACGTTTCAAGGCGTCCGGGAGGTTCCTAAGCCTCTCCTCATTTTTCTGAATTCTTGTTTCTTCATTCTTTTCTGGTTGGATGTTTGTTTCTTCCTTCTGGTCCACACCATTGATTTGAGTCCCAGTTTCCTTCTCATCACTATTGGTTCCCTGTACATTTTCCTTTGTTTCTCTTAGCATAGGCTTCATTTTTTCGTCTGTTTTTCGAATAGATTCAACCAAGTCTGTGAGCATATTGATAACCAGTGCTTTGAACTGTGCATCCGATAGGTTGGCTATCTCTTCGTCGCTTAGTTGTATTTTTTCTGGAGCTTTGAAGTGTTCTGTCATTTGGGCCATTTTTTTTTGTGTCTTGGCGCATCTGTTACTTTAAGGGGCAGAGCCTTAGGTGTTCACCGGGGCGGGGTAATGCTGGTCGCAGCGCTGTGACGCTGTACGTGGGGGAGGGGCCGAGCGGGAGCAATGGCGCCCGCCTCACTCTCCTCCGGCTTTCAATCTTTCACTCTGCTACCCACAATCAAACTGGGCCACTCTGGTGCTGGTTCCCGAGTAAGTGGGCCTGTGCACACTCTAGGCCCCTGTGGGTCTCTCCAACGACCTCTCCTGTGAGGCTGGGAGTCTCTCCTGCTGCCGCCCCAACCCCCACGGGAGTTTTCAATCAGAGGTTTGAGGCTTTATTTCCCTGAGCTGGAGCCCTGGGTTGCGCAGCGGTCTGCTTCGCTGCCCGCCATTCGTCCGGTTTATCTGTGGGCGAATGTGGTGCCGCGGGGTGCTACCCGCTGCTCTGCCTGCCCCACTCTCCGCCACTCTGAGTCTGGCCCTCTCGGTTTATCTGTGCAAATGTGGGGCCGCAGGGTCTGCTAGTGCTCGGACTGCCTGCGCCATTTGTCCCACACTCTGCCAGTCTCAGTCCCGCCACAGCCACGCGAGTCCTCTCCACCCCGGTGCCTGTCTTCGCCCCTCCTACCAGTCTGGATGAATGTTTATTTTCTATTTCCTTGGTGTTGGTCCCCCTTGCTGTTCGATTTTCTGTCAGTTCTGGTTGTGCGAGGAGGCGCAGTGTGTCTACCTACGCCGCCATCTTGGTTCTCCCCTACTTCATTTTTATCTATGATATGAAATACAGGTTCAACTGCATTCTTTTACTTGTGGATATCCAGTTGTCCGAGCACCATTTGTTGAAAACACTATTCTTTCCCTATTGAATTGTGTTGACAACCTTATCAAAAATCAATTGATGATTAATGTTAAGAGTTTACTTCTGGACCCTCAATTTAACTCTGTTGATTTATGTCTCAATCTTTATCCCTATACCAAGTATTCAAGATGACTACTGCAGCTTTGCAGTAAGTTTTGAAAGACAAAGTGTGAGTTCTCCAAATTTATTTCTCTTTTTTCAGGACTGTTTTGGCCATTCTCAGTTCCTTTCATGTTCACAAGAATTTTAGAATAAACTTGTCAGTTTCTGAAAAACATAGCTGAGATTTTGATAGGGCTTATTTTTAGTCTGTAGAACAGTTTTCATATTGCTATCCTAACAATATTGCCTTCCAATCCATGAATATGAGATTTCTTTCTACTTATTTAGCTATTCTAAACTCAACTATACACACACACACACACACACACACATTTTAGTGTTCAGTTCTAGCATTTTTGCTTAAATTCTTTTCTATGTATGTTATTTTTGGGATGATATTATAAATGGAATTATCTTCTTAATTTTATTTTTGGTCTGTTAATTGATAGTATATAGAAATATAATTGGTCTTTAAATATATTGACCTATTTTAAAATTTTGATAAACTTCTTTAAAAAAATATTTTATTGATTATGCTATTATAGTTGTCCCATTTTTTTCTGCCCTTTACTCCCTTCTGCCCTGTATTCCCCCTCCCACCATCATTCCCCTACCTTAGTTCATGTTCATGGGTCATACATGTAAGTTCTTTGGGTTCTCTACTTCCCACATTATTATTAACCTCCCTCTGTCTGTTTTGTACCTGCCATTTATGATTCTTATACCTCTTCCTCCATTCTCCCCCTTCCCGCTCCCTGTTGATAACCCTCCATGTGATCTCTATTTCTGTGAATCTGTTCCTGTTCTAGTTGTTTGCTTAGTTTGTTTTGTTTTTGTTGTTTTAAGGTTTGGTTGTTGATAGTTGTGAATTTGTTGTCATTTTACTGTTCATATTTTTGATCTTCTTTTTCTTAGATAAGTCCCTTTAACATTTCATATAATAAAGGCTGAGAGATGATGAACTCCTTTAACTTGACCTTATCTGGGAAGCACCTTACCTGCCCTTCCATTCTAAATGAAAGCTTTGCTGGATAGAGTAATCTTGGGTGGAGGTCCTTGCTTTTCATGACTTGGAATACTTCTTTCTAGCCCCTTCTTGCCTCCAAGGTTTCTTTTGAGAAATCAGGTGATAGCCTTATGGGAACTCCTTTGTAGGTAACTGTGTCATTATCTTTTACTGCTTCTAAGATTCTCTCCTTCTGTTTCATCTTGGCTAATGTAATTATGATGTGCCTTGGTGTGTTCCTCCTTGGGTCCAGTTTCTTTGAGATTCTCTGAACTTCCTGGACTTCCTGGAAGTCTATTTCCTTTGCCAGGTGGGGGAAGTTCTCCTTCATTATTTTCTCAAATAATTTTCCAATTTCTTGCTCTTCTCCTTCTGGCACCCCTATAATTCGGATGTTGGAAGGTTTAAAGTAGTCCCGGAGGTTCCTAAGCCTCTCCTCATTTTTTTTTTTGAATTCTTTTTTCTTCATTCTGTTCCAGTTGAATGTTTATTTCTTCCTTCTGCTCCAAACCATTGATTTGAGTTCTTCTTTTCTTCCCGTCACTGTTGGTTCCCTGCATATTTTCCTTTATTTCATTTTTCATAGCCTTCACTTTTTCCTCTATTTTGCTCCCATACTCAACCATTTCTGTGAGCATCCTGATTACCAATATTTTGAACTCTGCATTTGATAGGTTGACTATCTCTTCATCCCTTAGTTGTATTTTTTCTGGAGCTTTGATTTGTTCTTTCATTTGAGCCATATATTTTTGTTTCAGTGCACCTGTTACATAGTAAGGGGGGGGAGCCTTAGGTATTTGCCAGGGCAGGGCAACCCACATTGCTGCATTGTGGCACTATATGTGGAGGAGGGGTCTGAGAGGGAACAATGCCACTTGCTCAGCTCTTGGTCAGCTTTCAGTCACTTCTGCTACCCACAAGCAAATTGGGCCCTCTGGTGCTGATCCCCAGTGATGAGGTTGGTGGTTTTGTGTACATTCTAGGACCTTGTGGGTCTCTACAGTGAACTCTCCTATGGGGCTGGGAGTTTCTCCTGCTGCCTCAACTCCCACAGGTTTTTTCAGTCAGAGGTTTTGAGGCTTCATATCCCCGCATTAGGACCTTAGGTTGCGTGGTCTGTCTTGCTTCCCAGTTGTTTCTCCTGGTTTATCTACATGCACATTTGGGATCACCTGGTCCACTAGCCGCTGCCTCGCTGTGTGTCCTCTCAGGCCCTGCTGCCCATCTTTGCCCCTCCTACCCATCTGATAAATGTTTCTTCTTTAACTCCTTGGTTGTCAGACTTCCGTACAATTCAATTTTCTGGCAGTTCTGGTTGTTTTTTGTTTTTACATTTTTTCTTGTGCTTCTTTTGGTTGTGTGAGGAGGCGAAGTGTATCTACCTCCATCTGGGCCAGCAGTCCTCTTGATAAACTTTTCTGACAGTTTTTCTGTGGATTCTTTAGGATCCTTTATAGATAATATAATATATATATTTTCCAATTTCTATATATTATACATTTCTATATAATTTATATATTATATAAATATATTATATAATATAGCATAAAATAATGTATTGTATAATATATTATACTATAATATATTACATTACATATTATTGTATTATATATTATTTTATATAACACATTATATTTTGTTATATTTTCTATATAATTTCTATATAATATATTATACATTTCTATATAATTTTCTATAATATAATACATTATTTTATGCTATATTATATTATATAATGTATATAATATAATATATAATATAATATAATATAATATATAATATATATACACATATATTATATAATATATTTATATAGTATGTAAATTATATAGAGATATATAATATATTATATAGATATTGGAAGATATATATTATCTATATATCATATATATCATATATTATAATATATATTAATTATATACAGATATATAATATATTATATGGAAATTGGAAAATATATATTATATTATCTATAAAGAATCCACAGAAAAACTATCAGAACTCAGAAAAGTTTAATATAATATATATTATATATTAACATATATAATATATTATATGATGTATATAATATAATATACATTATATATTATATTATACTGTATTATATTATATTATATTAATGTGCAAATAGAGATAGTCTTATTTTTTTCTTTTCAATCTGAATGTCATTTGCTTGTTATTTTATTTTTGTTTTTGTTTGTTTGTTTTTGCCTAATTGCTCTGGCTAGAATCTCCAGTATAATGTTCAATAAAAGTAGTGAGAGTAGACCTCTCTGTCATATTCCTGAGCTTGGGGACAAACTTTTCCTTTGTTAGAATAATATTAGCTGTGTACTTACTATAGATTTTTTTTAAAAATCACATTGAGGAAGTTTTCTTCTTTCCTAGTTTGTTTAATATCTTTATCATAAAAGAATATTGAATTTGTCAAATGCTTATTCTGTGTCTATTGAGGTAATCATGAGGTTTGTACCCTTTGTTCTATGAATATAAAGTAGTACATTGTTTGATTTTGGGATGCTAAACCAACTCTGCATTCCTGGGATAAATTCACATTGTTCATGCTGTATAATCCTTTTTATATGTTTCTTGATTCAATTTTCTAGAATATAATATATTTTCATTAGGAAGTATAATTACGAGCACAGTCTTTGGAGTTAGGCAGACCTGGCTACATATAAATATTGTTTTGGCATCTCTATTAGTTGTGTGGCCATGAGCAAATTAGCTCACCAATCTTTGCCTTCACTATAAGATGGAGATAACAGTAGAATATACCTCTATCTTATTTGGTTATTGTGAGGGTTAAATGAGATATTCAGAAAATTTCAGTGTCTGGCACATAGTTAAGTATTCAATAAATAGTAATCATGAGAAAATTATTGTAATAAAACATTATGACCATTTCCCTAGCAGCCAGTTGGCCATTGTTAGTGGAATTATGTGCTCTCTTTATTAAAGTTTATTTGCATTCAATCATCTGAACAACTGTGGAGCATTTACTTCATCCTGAGTGATTTAGAAGGTTACCTCATAAGGGCCTGAACATTTTTATTGCTGAAGGCAAAAAATATGCTAAATAACATCCCCTCTGATGCAGGATCAGCATGCTGGGAAGATGGGAGATACATACTCTAGAGCCATAAAAGGAAGTGACTGAGAGGGGACTGGAAGGCAGGAGAAGTTTGGAGAGACGCGTTAGCATCACAGAGTCTGCACTGAATGAGTTTGAGGAGGGTTTGCTCCAAGCAGAGCCAAGTATGCCAACACAAGGGAAATGGTGAACAATCGTGCAGAGGTGGAGGAGGGAGCCATGAGGGGCTGGCAGGACTGATAAAGGAGCTTCCTCCTGTAGGCCACAGGGGACACCTTCTCTATAGGCAGAGGGTCCTCTGTTGAAGAAGGCCACAGCAGGCTTGTGGCACTGGCTCTGGCCTCACAGCTGTGGAAACTGGCAGACCAGAATTAAAGGCGAGATAACTTCAGCAGTCTCTTAAACATCCTTTTCACTTGTGGTTTTGAACATTGCTATTCCTTGTTGGCAATGCAGCTAGAATTATTCTTATAAAACAAAGGTCTGAATTTGACACTGTTCTGCTTAAATTCCATCAAGAGCTTCTCCTTGCCTTCAATATAAATCCCAAATGCCTTAAAATACTAGTTTATAACATTTTTTGCATATTTCGTCTCTCTTTTCTTGACACTCTGACTTCTTGTTTCTTGAATATACACTTTCTCAATGACCAATGACCCTATAAATGTCCCTCTGCTTGGAATGTTCTCCCTCCCCCTCTTCCCACCTCTCCGCTGCCTGCACATGGTAAGATTTCTCCTCAATCTAAAGTTCTCAGCATAGCCCAAAATTTCCTCCAGGAAAGCTGATTCTCAAACTTCCGTGTGGAGGCCTCTCCCACATGTTGCCACCCTCCCACCCCCACTTCCCATCTACCCATCATCTCCTGTGGGCTAAATTATTGACTCTGTGAGCGCTGAGAGGGAAATGGTGACATTTGTCATTCACCCATGTGTATGTCTGTAACACTCACAAGGGGGTTCTCACTTGGCAGCATCATCTCTTGGCCCTCACCTCAGGCCTACTGAGTCAGGATCTCTGAAGGTGGGACTCAGGAATCGGCATTCCAGAAACCCTGCAGGTGATTCTGATGAATGCTAAATTTTGAGAAGCACTTGTATAGTGAGATGCCTGGTACTGGTAGATTGTCAGTGAATGAATACATTCGTAAGTCCTAAATATACTGCTAATTGACTGTAATCTTTACCAGATTCCTTAGCCTCATGATTCTCATTGGTGATGCCGACCTCTGATAAGGTTTGGAGAAGCAAATGTGATGGCCTGAGAAAAAGCTCCTGTACAGAATCTGATACATAACAGTTTCTTCTTTGTTTTTTCTTCATTCTTATTTTTATTCGGCTAACTGCTTACTAGGGTGGTCTTCAAACCCTCAGCCTGTTTGCAGGCCCACCACTGGGCAAGTCGGGAGTACCCCTACTTGTATCCACAGACCCAAAAAGGGAATAAATAAAATGTGCTTAATAGAAGAGGATGTTCTCTGGAGTTTGCAGGTGGCCCGTTTGATCAGGAATTTGTCTTATTATGGGGGATGATCAGCATATGTCATAGGTGACAGGATATTAAAATATTTTCTTTTCCAGCTTCAAGCCTACAGGCTAGCTGAGGATCATCATTTTTATTTCTAAAAAGATAAAATTGTGGTTATCAGTACTTCTAAGTGCCAACTATAATAATTGCATTCAATCTGTTTAATTTGAGATAATATCTCTCCTAGTTTTGTGGCTTGACGTTTTTCTTAAAAGCAAAACAAGACAGAATTTAAAAATTCCTGGGCTGTTTTCTTTGACCACATCTAAACACATATTTGTCTGGTTTCTAAGTTCCTAATTGTTTCAATCAATGTTTCATTCTCCTTAAACTGTGGTGAGCTTGTAGAAGAGGGTCATAATTTCCTCCACATTTATTTGAAATTGAGTGGCCAATTAAAATACACACTAACCAACCCTTAAATCAACTGGATTTTTCAGAGGCATTTCAAAAGGTATTTAAGGGGATATAAAAATAAATGATGCTCAAATGCTTAAAAGGCCCACAATTCTTTTAAAGGTCCACTTTAATTTAGGCTGAAACCCTGGCAATGGGAAAAGTGCTACAAAGAACGGAGAGGGGGCAGTAGCGTGTTTACGTTCTTCATCACAGGGAAGGGGGAGGTAGAAATACCAAAATCAAGAGGAGGAGAGGAATGGAGACAAAGAAAGGGATCATGGCTTTCAATTGTGCACCCTGGCATTGTCTTAGAATTAAAAGTAATTGAGGCCCACGAAGGGAAGCTTGACACCAGACTCTAGGAAAACAGTCTCAGCAAAGTGTTGTGCTGAGATAATATAATCAGTGCTGTGCTGTGCCCCGAAGGATGACAGACAACTGTCAGAGCCACCTTCCTTCCAGGAACTACATACATCTGAACAACCAGCATACAGGGTGACCAACTACCAGGGGAATTCCCATCAATTCTATGCTACAGACAACTTCATGGATTTTTTGTGGGGGAGCCAAGGGGTGGGCGGGAAGAAACTTCATAATCACTGAGATTGAGTATTCCTTGACCCAAGTGAAATGAAGTCTTGAAGTCAGTTACAATTTGAGTTTTACTATCACAGAATAAAGCATTGTGCTGTATTTTGAAGCATGATACTTTTTGAAAGCAGAAGGTGGCTGACGATTTAAGTTGAAAATCTCTTTTATATCTGCATTTTCTCATCTCTGGGAAAGATGTCAGAACAAAGCAGACATGGTTAAGTCAGATATTTTGTGGCTGAAATAAGAGCAGATGATAGAGACAAATCCATGGTGATGGAAATTTCTCCGTATATATTTAACAGGGGCCTTCTGGATTGCATGCTTTAAGAACAGAGGCACTGTGAAAAGTCAAAAGGCACTTGGCCTTGTCAGATATAGGCTGTGGCTCAGAAAACATGCTCACTTACTGTGTTGTTACTTATCCTCTCTATACTTCAACTTTATCATTTGTATATTGGAGTGATAATAGAGTACCCTATAATTTTATTGAGATGACTAAATGAGCTAATATACTCATACCATTTAGAACATTGTCTTGTCCAGGATTAGGGCTCAGTGAATGTTAGTATCATCATTGTTGTCATCATCATCATGATCACATGGGACTGTGTCAGGTGACCAGGGTATTAATTTGACTTTACTTCTTTCCTTTTGCAAAACAAAAAGAGCTAGGTAAGCTGGATGAAGGCCAGCTATTTATAAGCATAGTTCTAGCAGAAGTGATTTTTCAAAGATAAAATTAAAAGAAGCTAAGCTTATATGTACTCATTAATGTTGGTTCTAAATGCTTATATCAACAAGCAAAATAAAAGATATTTATGGGTTCATATTTACAAAGTAGTCTAGGAAGACCCAACATCCTTAAAACATAGTGGCTTAAGGTAATAATTTATTAGTATTTCCCATGATTCTGAGCTCAACTAGGCTCCTCTGGGTATGTCTGTTTTCTAGCTCTCACTGTTACAGTCAGACAGCAGCTAGGGCTAGAGTCATTGAGAAGGCTTCTTCATTCACACAGATGGCCTTCCCTGGGCTGGGAAGATCCAATCAATGGCTGGAGCTAGAATATCTGGGCTTCAATGGTCATTCTTCCCTCCCTTTCTCCCTCCTTCTCTCAGTGTCTCCACATGGTATCTCCAGCAAGTCAGCCTTGGGGTAGTCAAACTTCTCAACGGGCACCTGAGGACAGCAAAAGTGAGTGTTCCAAGAGAACAAAGAGGAAGCTTCCTGCCTCTCTGCAGACCTACCCTTGGAAGTCACACAGTGTTACTTCCATTGTATTCTTTAGGTTGAGGCAATGACAATGACCACTCAATCTCAAGTGGTGAAAAACACAGATCCTATCTCTTGGTGGGAGAAGTATCAAAGAATGCACAGCCCTCTTAAAATCATCACACCTTCTGAGTTAGCCCAAATAATGTATGCTTTCCAGATCTCTAAAAAAATCACTTCATACTTCTCCACTGAAATCACATTTTAGAGACTATCCTTGGTTATACGGTTCTGATTCCATTCTGCCCTTGGTGGAAATGAGGTGAGATTACCAGGGCATCGCAAGAAATGTGGTTTCTTAATTAACCGTGTGCCAGAAAAGAGGCTTAGACATCACGTGCAAATGCAATGGCCTCCATCTGGGCACACTGACCTACTTTGGGTAGTCAGGATACCTTTTAACTCTTACAAAAACATTGAAATACCTCACTCTATTAACAGTTTGGGATTTTTCTATAGACTATAGCTAGAATTAAGAAACATTCTCTTAACCATAGAACATAAGCGCCTCTGTGTTCACTGCAGTGTTATTTACAATCACCAAGGTATGGAGCAGCCCAAGTGTCCATCAGTAGATGAGTGGAGAAAACAACTGTGGGGTATTTACACAATGGGATACTACTCAGCCATAAAAAAGAAGAAAATGTTACCCTTTGTGACAGTATGGATGGACCTGGAGAACATTATGCTAAGTGAAATAAGCCAGTCAGAGAAAGACAAATACTATGATTTCACTCATATGTGGAATCTAATGGACAAAATGAACTAACAAGGAAAATGGGGACAGACTTATAGATGGAGAGTAGGATGACATCTAAGAAAGCGGGGAGAGGGGATGGGTTAGGGTGTGGAGGGACTGAGCAAAAAGGAGAAAGGTCTCATAGACATGGACAACAATGTAGTGATTGCTGGGGACAGGGGTGTGTTAAAAAATACAATAAAGATTAAATTAAAGAAAATAAAAATGAAAATAAAAGCAGTTAGATGCTCTGGAGTGGTTTTGAGACAATCTGATACTATTGCCCAGAGTTTTATTATTTTTGGGAAAAAGATAATGGTGTCATTTTTGGTCACTGGGCTCATTCAATAGACATTCAAAGTGCATTTGTTGACCTCCAATCACATGCAAGGGCTGTACTATTTATTTCTATTTACAGAAATAAATAAGCCAGCCATAGTTTTGATGTATGAAACTTATAAGTTAGCACTATGACTTTCTGGAAAAGCAGTAGTAGGAGGGGCAAGTTTTATACTTATTCATTTCTACTGTAAAACTAAGATGGGGTTTTCCAAGCTTTAAAGTTGAATCACCCTCCTCCATTCTGCCAGTCCTATACACACTTTTAACAAAAGTACAGAGAATCCCAGAGGTAGCTAATACAGTAGCAAATGTTTTTTGGAAGACTGCTTCTGTTAGTTAAATTTCCCCAGCATAGAAAACTGGAAATATTTGTTCAAAGTGCATGCATGTAGTTCTCTATCAAAGTGAAATTTTGTTTCTTGAGACAGAGCTAGACTGAATTCATTAACTTGGGGCTAATGCTGAAAGGGAAAGACTAAGTTGCTGTTGCTGGAAAAAGTCAATGGGCAGGCAGAATACAATACCCATTGAATCAACAAATACTTAAGTTCACAGAGGTCCTAGGGTTACCATGGTAAACAAGGCAAAGTGACTCCCTTATGGATTTCATATTCTAGTTGGGGAGGCAGATAATAAATGAGTCCAGGTAAACAAATTTTATGGTTGCAAGTAAGGTGGAGGTCTGACAGAGGTAGGCTGTGTTTTAGATAAATTAACAGCAACAGGGCAATCTGAGGAGTTGGAATTTAAGCCAGACCTGAACAGTATGGAGGAGTGAGTCATGCAAAGGTCTCCAGGAAGGTTTCAGGTAGAAGGAACGTCATGGATGAAGCAAGAAATCCGGGGGGACAGGCCAAAACAGAGGGGTACAAGGACTGAGGGACCTACATAGCATATACCTGGTTGCTGTTGAGCCATCTGGCTGTGCCTGGAAAGAAAGGATTCAGCTGTTTAAACAGAATTATGTACAGCTCAGAGCCAGAACACTGAGGAAAAACTGATACTATAAATCTGTGTAAATTCTTCGTCCATAGGTAAAGACTGATCCTTGAGATCTGGGCAAAACTGAGCTGACTGGTGAGGTCCAGCTGCTGTCTGAAAGACATGGAGGCCCCCCAGGCACAAAGCTTTGACAAGGTCAACTTTGGAGTCCACTGGTTTTCAGAACAGAGGGTCAAGTAACCCTATTCTGTGGGATGAAGGTAGAAGGTGATTGTTTCCTTCTCAGCATAAGCTGCCATCCTGGAAATGTACTGGAATACTAGATGTTTTATAAGCTTTAACTACAGTGTTTCTGAATGGAGTTAAACTGAAAAAAAAAAATCACAAAGCTATCCAAAGTTTTCTGTTCTGCAATCGGCAGGTGAGAATAATCCAATGTCCCCAAGTGTCCCTTGGTCTCTCGGGGTTCCATAATAAGCAGAAATCCCAACACCACTTGATTCACACCTTTACCTGCATGCTGATGCCAAGATCCTCTCACTTTTGGCTCCTGAGTTTGCTGCAGGGCTTGAGGATTCTGTTCAAAGAAAGTACTATGTATCCTCACATGATGGAGACTGTTAATTTGGAGCAAGTCCTGCTTGCTGTGTTCTGTGGTGTGAAATGTTTTCAGATTCTTCTTCTTTTAGGATGCTATGGACAGAGGGTAGGGCTGACTTTCTGTTTTCCAGTGTGGTTTGTACCATTTTCTCTTCCAAGAATATGATGTCTTTTGCTTTCTCTCTGATATCCTGGTCTATTCTCTAACACTGTGGACTTTTCTTCAAGCATGAGTTGCTTTCTGCCTCTCAGGAGTGGGGACAACTCCCCATTCTTTGCTCCCATCTTCAGCTGGTTCACATGATCTGGTCCAGAATCTTCTCCTAGTACTTCAGCAGACCCTGTCCTTCTTGGACACCAGAGATTTTCCCTTGATCTTCCCATGGAGTCTTCTTTCAGTAGCATCAATAGAAGTTCACCAAATACATTACTGGCCTTTGAAGTCATTGACCTGTCTCTCAGGATTCCTTTTTCTCTCCTGTGTTTCTCATAGGTCTTATCTACTTCTCAGTCTATGGACAATACTTTGCCCATTATGTGGCTCTGTGGAACTTCAGCCCAGACTTGTGGTCCTCAGTCAAGCTTAGAGGAAAGTACGCTTGGCAGAGACTAAATTGTCTCACTTTATCCAGTTCCCTTTTTTTCTGGGTACACAGCTAAACTACATTTCCCAGACTCCTCTACAGTAAGTTGTGGCCATGTGTCTGAGTCCTATCCAGTTGAATGCAGCCCATAAAAATTTCCCATGAGCACTCTTCCAGCTTATGCTTTTGCCACTTACCAGCTGAATGAAGAGTGTTCTAATGAACTAAGATGGGGAGTCGTGAAATGAAGGAGTCTGGGTCTCACCAACCAGGAGAATTTAGTGGACTTTCTATGAATAAGAAATAAATTTTCATGTTGTTGGGTGACTCAAATTATAGAGGTTGTTCGTTATAGCAGCTAACATTATTTACTGTAAATACAGTTGGTCACATCCCTGTCCTAAGGTACTGCCCCACAGACACATATATATCTTCCCAAACTCCCCTTAGACCCCAGACCACGCTGGTAAGTCTGTGGCTCACTCCCAAGAGGCATTGGGTTTAATGAGGAGTAGATGTATAGGAAGCAGAGGCCCCTATTTCCAAAACCAAATCAGTGATATCTAACATTTAGGGAACACTGGCTAAGTGACAGTCATTGTGTTAAAAAAATAAAAGCAGATTTACTGTGAGGCTATTAAAGCTGAAGCTTGGGGCCTCTCACATGCATGGACTCTTTCCCAAGGCCCTGGGAGAGGCCTTAACATGTTCTCCTGGTCCTATGTTTTTATAACATTTACAAATTTTTGCATAATTAAAAAAAATTTGTGTGAGAGTATATTTGCATAAACTTTAAGCTCCATCAAATCTAGATACAGGTTTAAGGCTGAGTGCAGACCTGTATTTTCAAAATGTCATTTTCACAGCAATTGTGTTATAGCTACTATTGTTTTGCAGAGAAGAAAAGTGATGCATAAAGATTTTAAGTACCTTGTCCCAAGTTACCCAGCTCTGACTTGTTGGAACCAGGATTCAAGTACAGGCTTCAAAGCCCAAGCTTTCTGCCACCCATATGGGGTCTCTAGTCGGTGGGTCACATGCATGTGGGTAGGGAAATCAAACCAGGAAGGAAGAAGGACTGGCAAGGTTTAACCTATTTCTTTTGGCCTATCTGTATGACTCCCTTTGGACCCACCCTAATTTCTTCAGTCCTAAATAAAATGGAGTAGAGATTTTTTTTGGGGGGGAGGGGGCTACATTAAAATGTTAACTTTATACAATAGGAGGAACATAGGATTTAGCATCAGACTTGAGTGTTAGAATAATGTGGCTCACATTACTCTAACAATGGGATGTAATGGCCAAGAGATAGCTAGAGGTAGCAGCAAGCAATTGCATCAAACAATGGATGATTGGCTGTCCAAGGCAGTGGAACAGCTTCAAAGTTCATTACTGCCTCCGCTTCCTGAGGCTCACATGGGGCCAAAGAACTGGAAGATGTGAAGGATAAACAGGCAATTTCAGAGAGGGGGATTAGAACATGCAACTCCAGATAAGCCTTCAGGGCCAGCAATGCCTCGAGGCTAGTGGGCACATTCCCAGCTGTTACCTGTGTGGTGGTTTTATCCCTAACTAATACACCAGCTGGTGGGTGTTTTATTTCCTTGTTGACTTTTTTGTTGCCACCTGGAGAATCTTAGTAACTGTAAACAAAGATTTAGAACACTAATAAAGTGTCAGGCACCAATGTGGTTGACTCTGTGCCAGTACTAAAGTCAAGAATCCTGTGGATGAGCAGCTGGCGTGGGAAGGCCCCAGCCACACAGGCTAGTGGGGAGCAGGAGGAGGCCAGAAGCAGGGAGGTGGGGTGAGAGAGAAAGGGATTGGATTTTTGAAGCCCCCAGGTTTAGAGTCCAAGACTTAGGCACTTATAGTAGATTCTATTGGATGGGCAGTTGTCCCCAGCCACCAGAATCTGCTGGGTGTTGACCACTAAGGACTCACAATGGATTTCCTTCCCAAGAAAGGCCCTCAACTGATGCCTAGGAGGTTACAACCCCATATTTCCTTCCCCCGTGAGGGGAAACTTATAGCAATGACTGACTGATACAAGGGTACCGAAGGCTAGCCCTCTTGTCTTAAGAAGGGGACAATTGTATCAGCCTTGTGATTTATGCTCCAGAGCTTTTCATGAATCAGCCAAGTTTAGATTTTACCCAAGCACACATCTTGCTTGGCTTCTTATCCCATCTGCTTTCCTGTCTTAGATGATTCTCCTGAGAGTTCTCCCTCAACACACCATGATCACCTGATTTTCCCTATCTTGGGCTTTGCTTCTGGGGAAACTGACCTAAGATAGCACTGATGGATTTAGGCCCCCATTGCCACAGCTAATTCTGGCAGGAAGTGGGCAGAGCTTTAAAGCAGGAAGTTCCCAAAGATATGTATTTAGGGGAAATTCTCTAGCTATATGTGTGTATGGAGAATTGAAGGTAGAGATTGAAGACATATTCTAAGGAGTGTGTGTCAGCTCCCAGGGATAAGGAATGGGCAGAGAATGGGTGTCAGATCTTTAAGCAGGAAAGCACAAGTAGAAAACCCAGCAAGATACTCAAAGACAAACCCAGTACTAGAGCCTGGGTCAGCAAAGCCTGGGAAGAAAATTCCTGGGAAGAAAATGCTATGACTTGTAGAATGCTTGGAGGTTCAGGGCTCATGTCTGATTCAGCAAACTCTTGGTCTGTGGGTGGCAAGACCTAGGTAGTTATTGGACATGTGAATCTGGGCAAGTTAATCTTTTCTAAGTCTCATTTTCTTCATCTGTAAAATGGCATGTAACATGCGTTCAAGAAGTAATAACTATTTTATTAATGATGTAAATTATTATTCTAAGCCATGGCGAGTAGTGGAATTTTTGCCTGCTATGTGGTAGACCTGAATTTCTACATAGGATCCACACGTAGATCCAGTCTTAGAAAGCAAAGAAATGCACATCTATGGGGTACAAAGTGGGGAGTGAAATAATAGCCATGAAAGGCCATGATGATGCTTGTATGGCTGCCCATGGTTTGCATCTTAAGGCCCAGAACCCTAAGTTGCCATTTTTGCATCTTTAGAGCCAGTCTTAAGAGAAAGAAGGAGAGGGAGAGGAGGAGAGGGAGAGGCAGAATGAGAGGAAGGGAGAGCTGTATGCCAAGAATCCTTTAGATTTGATCATTATTCAATGAGAATTGGACCCAAGAAAGACTGTTGGAAACAGCAAGTTGGCCAATTATTGACCCCCAAGTCTGAAATTGCAAGAGAGTTTTTCTTTAGCTTGGCAGACACTACATGCACAATGCCAGATTCCCAGGGCCTAGATCAAGTTGGAAATTCCCAAAGACAAGAACATCAGGAACTCTTAGATACTCAAATTATTCTTTCCCTAGGACAACTCTCTACTGTTTCTCTATTTCTAGTACAGAGTTATATGGCCTCTTTAATTTTATTTTCCTTATTTTAAGAGCAATTTCCAAGGAGCAGACTTTGAGATGACAAATTCACAATTTATTGAGGAGGTTCTTTTGGGAAAAACTGGGTGCAAAAAGCAGGACCAAGAAGGGAAGAAGCCAAGCTGAGTTCCAGCCTCAGCCTGATCCCACAGCGGAGGTTGGGAATGTAAATTCATGGCAAAGAAGCTGGTTTTTCATTTTCCTTCCCCAGTTAATCATTGGATAAGGGTTACTGTTAAGGAAATGAAATCCCAGGAACTTTTATCTCTCAGTAGCCACCCTGTTAGCCCAAGTGTGGTTCTCCAGAGAGCACCATAGAGAAGGACAATTAGAAGCAAAACACTTAGAAGTCAATGAAAGGTACACTGAAAAGGTCAAAGGGATCCAACAGAATCTTAGTGGAACACTAGTGGATAGGTTACCATACTTACGATTATTTTAACAGACTGAAAAAAAGGCCAGTCATTTCTGTAAATATGGGATTTATTCCATATGTCTTAGTGTTATAAAATGGAGAGGGCAGTGGATTTAGAATTAGAAGATGTATTAGTCCTGGCTCTGACTCATACGAACTTTGTGAGCTTGGGTGAGTCACTCAGCTTCCCTGGGTCTCAGTTTCTACATTAATAGAATGAATTTATTATTTTTGAGCTTAGTATAAATTGATATTTTCTGCACGCTCTACAGGATATGTGTGTTTTAAAGCCTTGAACAGCAGGACAGGTTTTTCTATTGTGTCTTATAATTTTGTAATTTTTTTCTTTGTATTTCAAGCCATAGTGTTAGCCATTCAAATATGGAACTGTTTCATTTTTCACCAAGTAATGTCTCATTTTATGCTTTTGGATCTGAATTCAATTTCTTCTGACATTAATATTGCTGTATCAGCTTTCTTTTAGTAACTACCTTATTTGTTTTTTTCCAATCCTTTACTTTCAACCTTTCTGGATGATTATGTTTTATGTATGTCTATTATAAACCACATATGGTTGGATTTTTGAAAACCTGGTCTGATAATCTTGTTTACAGGCAACTTGAATTTCTTTACATTTATTTTAATTACTGCTCTATTAAGATTTAGGTATATGATCTCATTTTATGTTTTATACTTATTATTTTATTTTGCTTATCATGCTCTTAATTTGCTTCTTTTTCCACTTTTCCTTCTTTCTGTTTGATAGTTTCAAAATATTAAAATATTTACATAGTATAAAAATATTTACAAAGTCTAACATATCTCTACCCTCTTCCCAGATAACCCAAGAAGTTAGTATGCTTTAATCACTCCCTGAACACCCCCCTTAACTCTCTCTATTTTTTCTTGGTATTATTTGAATTACCTCTAGTAATGTGAAAAATATCATTCTTTTTTAAAGAGTCAATAATAAATTTATCAGCATAATCTACTAAATTTTGTATGAACTATTGTTTCTATACTCCACTCCATTCACTTCTGTTTCACAGGGTGTGTTCTTCTGCCTAAACTGCATTCTTTAGTAGTTACTTCAGTGCAGATCTGTGGGTAATGATCTCTTTTACTATTTTTATTTCATCTACAGTGATTTTTTTCTAGTTACTGATTTTGTTGCTGCCTTTCTTTGCATTATTTCCTCATATTATAGAATTTTATGACTGAATGAAGGCTGAGCTCTCTCTCTCCCCCTACCCTATGTTTCACTGTCTTGCAGATTTATATTTGATCTATTTTTCCATCACCTCCTGAGACCATTTAGTTTACGACCAGGTGTTATATTGGTATTTCAGGGCTTCTAGCCTACACATATTGGAGTTATCACATATACCAAACCAGCAGTTAATCCAAAGTCCAGATTGAGAGACTTTATTTCTTACAGCTTCCTGCTATACAGCTTTATAGAAATGGTAGCTCAGCTAGTGCTTTTAAAAGCTTATTTCACCCTCCTTCAATAAGGAGTGTCAGTAAGCCTCACACTTGCGTCTCTGATTTCAAACAGTAAGTTTGAAGAGTGAGTCTCTTGCTCCCCGTGGGACACTTTTATTGTTGTTACCTCATGGGACCCCAGATTTCTCCATTTGAGCTTGAGTCTGAAAAGTCAGTCTCAGTTAATTGTTTGTGTTCACTTTGATTTCTTGTCTTCAGAGATATTTATCTCTATTTTTACAGTGATTATGTCATCTTAAATTTCTGTCTTTAGGTGTTGTGTATATCAGTCAGCTATTGCTGCATAACAAAGCATTCCTAAAAACTGAGTGACTTAATATAATAGTCACTTATTTTCACTCACATTCCTGGGGTTTGGCTGGGGTTTGGCCCACCTGGGATGGGCTCAGCTAGGCAACTCACTTGACTCTGCAGGAAATGAGATGGGGGAATGAAAATCCTGGTGTTTTTATCTTCTTGATATCTAGTGCACCCCACTCCCCATTAGCTAAGAGCTAGGGTACCATTGATGAGCCCATAAATATCAGTACCCTGGGGCCCAGATCTGGGTAGAGAAGGTGAGAGGGGTCAACAGAGACTATCTAGCACATGGTCCAAGGGGAGTCACAGGCAGTGACTCCCTGGGAATCAATGGTAAGTCCCTCAGGGACATGGAGCGTGTGTAAACAGAACACCAAGACTCACAAGTCTCCAAAAGGGGGTCGCTCAAGACAGATTTTGAAAAATCACTTTTTGGGATTTTGGAAATACGAAACTCTTGGCTCAGTTGGGAGATACAGAGGCAGAGGGACAAAGTATTTCCAAGTGCCAGGTTGTCTTGCACTTAAAAAATTAATGTCTCCTTTGGACTTTTTATTACTTAGGTTTCATTAATCTAGTCTTTTGTACTGAAAAAAAATGAGAGAAAAGTAAATTTTTCCATTCAATGGATGCTGGAATAGCAGTCAGGAAAGCTGTTGTGTTCCAGCTCTGTGAATGTCAAGTTTTATGACCTTGGACAATTCATGTGTCTCCCTGAACCTTCCATTTCCTCCTGCAGATAATGAGGAGGTTGAATCAAATGCCTTCAAAACTACTTAGTATTCATAGTTTATAGATGAGATTAATGAAACATGAAGTTTTTTCTTAATTTGAGAGAGAGAGACATTGATTTGTTGTTTCATTTATTTCTGCATTCAATTGGTTGATTCTTGTATGTGCCAACTGGAGATTGAACCCACAACCTTGGGTTATTGGGACAACACTCTAACCAATTGAGCTACCTGGCCAGGGCCACTTGCAGTTTTTAAATTAAAAAATATTCAACACTGACTGCCCATGTTCTGGTCTCTTTACTGAATCACTCAAACTAATGGGAGTTTTGTGAAAGAGTTATATATTTTCTATCTTCCCTATCATAATTCTTAAATCCAATTTTTTAATGACTCCAAGACAAAGGAAAGCCAGCCCTCGTAGCCACCCAACATAAAATGTGGTTTGATAATATTAAAATGAAAATGCTAGAAGCCTGTAAATTTAGATTTCCAGCATGTATTCTGATTTCCTGGCCTCATGGGCATCCCAGTAATTAGAATTATGCATAATTTACCTACTTCCATTTTCTAAGAAATTGTCAGTTTTAAGGTCTGAGTTTGATAATTTATTGGTTTGTCCAGTAGAAATAAATTGGGGGCATCTGGGGCTAGAGTCTTTAATGTGTGTAGTTGGGGCCATTGATGTGAAGCTGCCTCCTATTTATAACTGAACAAGCTTAATTGTTGCTTTTCAATCTAAATAGAAAGGCTCTGTTTACTGCTGCTTTTAATTGTAGCAAGCTGGTGAAAGAGCATGCAGGGCCTCTTCAGTAAAGGCAATTCAATAAAAGCATTTTGTCAATAAATTATTATTTCCATCATGAAAACCATGCACCGCATTCAAATATAAAACCAGCAGCAGCTCAGCTTCTCCTTTGATGGACCCAGAATAATGCTTTTATATTTTCTTAATTTATTCTCTTTTTCTCCTGTTTTCATGGATGGTTATAACTGATAATGGTATTATGGATTTTCTTAATCTCTAGCCTTCATATTAGAGAGGAAAATCTGAATTCTCTGTGCAGTGCCGAGACATGATTGTGTCTAGAACCCTAAAAAATAAAGATCACCAGGGAAATCAGAAAGTCAAACCCTTTTCTTTGCGGGCCAGGTTGGAAGAGGATCATGGTACACACCAGACCTTTGTGTGGGGAGATCTTTTTATGAAGGTCGTCTCAAATGTTTTCTACTAAATGCATCATATTGTCTTCAAACTTCTGGCAATTGAGTAATATAAGAATCAAAATCACAAACCCAACAGTGTTTGATGGGAGAAAGCTCCAGAAGGAAGTCCTTTTGTGTAGGAAGGTAAGGATGAGTGGAGGATCGTAGTTTTTAAAAATGATCATGGCACCACATGTTCTTGCTGCCTTGTATCAGTCTATTTCCCATTCCCTTCAACCTGGAGAGGGATTATGAATGTTTTGAATTGTAGAATGCCACAGAAGTAATTTTGAGTGACTTTTGAGATCCTAAAAGGCACTATGTGTCCACTCTCTTTCAGGATGCTTACTCTTGGAACACAGCCACCATGTTGTGAGGAAGCCCAAGCCATGTGGAGATGCGTCATGTAGGCATTCAATAGGTCCCAGCTGACATCCAGCAGTGACTTGTGAGTGAGACTTGGAACTACTCCCTAAGAGAGCCTCAGTTTGGTTCAGGTGTCCCATGTTTTATTGTTTTATTTATTTATTTATTTATTTATTTATTCATTCTTAGACAGAGGGGAAGGGAGGGAGAAATAGAGGAGAGAAACATCAATGTGTGGTTGCCTCTTGCACACTTGGCTCCAGGGAACCTGGCCTGCAATCCAGGCATGTGTCCTGACTGGGAATCAAACCAGTGACTCTCTGGTTTGCAGGCTGTTGCTCAATCCACTGAGCCACACCAGCCAGGGTGTGGTGTCTCACTTTTATGCAGCCCGTATGACTCAGAACAATCTCATCCCCTTGCCTGTAATTGGTTTATAAAAAGTCATGTGACCTGGTTCTGGCCAAATGATAAAAGGTTCTTTGGTGCCTGTTTGGGGAAGTTCTGCTTGCCCCTAAGAGCAAGCTATTTGCTCTCATCATATTCAAATGAAGGTAGGTAAATCACAACTGTCCCCTGGTGAGAACTGACCTTCAAAAATGAGGCTGTGTGAATAGCAAAGCCATGAATTGGAGAGAACCCAAGTCCCAGATAATCACATTGGGGTGCTGGATCAACCAACTCCTATTAAACTTCCTATTAAATGAGCTTATACATTCACTCATTAAAAAAAACTACAATGCCCCCCCTTATTTTCAGGTTTCAGTTACCCACAGTCAACCATGGTCCACAAATATTAAATTAAAAATTTCGGAAATAAACAATTTAATAAAGAATTCCTAAGTTTTATATCGCATACCATTGAGTAGGATGATGGAATTTTACACCATCTCACTCTGTCCTGCCCAGGACAGGAAGCATCCCTTTGTCCAGTGTATCCATGCTGGGTAGGCTACCAATACATTGGCCGCTTATTAGCCAGCTGAGTTATCAGATCAAGTGTCTTGGTATCACAATGCTATGTGCAAGTAATCATTATTTCACTTAATAGTGGCCACAAATTGCAAGAGTAGTAATGCTGGCAATTCGGATATGCCAAAGAGAAGCAGTAAAGTGCTTCCTTTAAGTGAAAACTTCTCAAAAGAAAGAAGTAAAAATTGCATACTGAGGTTGCTAAGATTTGTGGTAAGAACAAATCTATTCATAAAATTGTGAAGAAGGAAAAAGAAGTTTGTGCTAGTTTTGCTGTCATACCTCAAATTGCAAATGCATCTTATTATGTGGGTATTTTGTCATCTCACATCCTCACAAGAAGGCTGAGTACAGTACAATACGATATTTTGAAAGTGAGAGAAAGAGCACATTCACATAGTTTTTATTACAGTATACTGCTATAATTATTTTATTATTAGTTATCATTGTTAATCTTTTACCATATCTAATTTATAAATTAAACTTTATCACAGGAATATAAGTATAGGAACAAAACATAGTATATGTAGGGTTTGGTACTATTTGCAGTTTCAGGCATCCACTAGGGGTCTTGGAATGTATCCCACAGATAAGGGGGACTACTGTAGTTTAAAGTGTACTGTATTGAAAAAACTAATGGCTGCCAAAAGCATCCTAGTATTTCCAAATACCTCCAATAAAGTAAATAATTCCTGCCTTCTGCCCCCAAAGACAGACAAAATTTGCTTTATCCCTTCTATCTCTGTCTTCTTAGGCTGTAAATGGCCAAGCAGTTTCTCTCTCACATGAAGGACCATGGGATGAACTCTGTGCTGTCTCTCCAAACCAGCTCTTAAACAGAAAATGTTGGTGGTAGTGTCTTAGCCATAAAGTGGTCTGTGCTCTACAACACAGACTAAGCGAGGCTATTTGACAGTGTCATTTGCAGCAGAAGGGAGAACAGTGGGCATATTCCTGGCTCTTGAGATCAGACTCCTCTCCTTCCTCGTCCAAGACCACTCACTAGTTATATTGCAGGGATTTAATGACTGATGGTGAAAATAAAGTTGGTTGACAGTCTAAGCCCAATAATTATGTTTGTGAACTGGTAGAAATGGACTTTAAGGCATTTATGTATTGGAAGCTTTCAAATGCCTAATATTTATATATATATAGACTTGGTTCATATATTTGTAAGGTTTCTTTTTCAGTTAAATTGTTTGTGCCTATTATCAACTCTGGAAGGTAACTGTAGCAGATCTTGTCAGTTTCATTGTACAAATAAAATAGAAAAGGAGAGTGACTTCATCCCTAGGTTGATCCTATTGTGATAGAACACACTTGGTATGATTTCAGGTCTTCTAAATTTGTTGAGGCTTTTTTATGACCCAAGAAATGACCTATCCTGGTATATACAGTCTGTGGGCACTTGAAAAGAATGTGTGTTTTGCTGTTGTGCAGTGGGGGGTACACTTCTATGGATGTTGATTAGATTGTGCTGGTTGATGGTGTTGTTGAATTCTTATATGTCCTTTCTGATGTTCTGTCTAGTTGTTCTAACAAATATTAAGAGAGGCGTTTAAGCCTGCGGTTATAACTGTTCTCCTTTCATTCCGTATCTTCTACTCTTAGAGGAACATTTTCCCCTGACTCTTTTCCTTGTGGCATTTTGTGTTGTCAAGGCTAGCTGTGGGCTTTCTCTCATTTGTACAAGGAGTCAGGAGTTCTCATTTACGCTGAAAGAAGACAGGCAGCATCTCTTTGCATGCCTCATGGAAGCCACATGGAAGGTCTGTTCTGGAAGAGGTTAGTACTCCTTCAGCAAGACTTTAAAATCTTGAGAAAGCTAAGTATTTATTGTAAATTCCATAATCTCTAGTTAATGCAGTGGGGTTATCTCTCCAGCCATATTTCTAATAAACCCAACTCTGTCCCTGGATTCAGAGGAGCTAGGGTAGGCTTTATTTAAGATTTTTCTGTTTCTAGCCACATCTAGACAACCAGTCAATCATCTGGCCTACTCCGTGTGAGAGAGCCCCAGCCTTGTGCCCATGGTGGTGAGGGTCTGGGGGAAAGGCAAAGACAGCAGCAGCATTTTTTGAGCAACCGCATTTCTTCAGGGACTGTACTAGGCAATGTGGATACATTGCCTTATCTGAGGCTCTATGACAATCCTCTGACATCACTACTGTTATTGTCTTCATTTTATAAACAAGGAAATGAAGACCCAGAAAAACAAATAGATCAGCACAACTTCTTGAACCCTACCAGAACTTGCTAATTACAGAACATCATGTCCCCAACCCCCACGCACAAGCACACTTTTTTTAAATTTAAGAAAAAGAAGAGATGATGTGGCAGTGTCCTAATATCCATTATAAAGAATTGATCATTGCTGACACTTTGCCTCATTTGTTTAAAGTACTTTAAATAAAATGAAAAACTCTTTGACCCTCCCTCACTTTCAACCTCATCCTGCTATTCCTTTTCTGCTCCCACCTCCAAGAATAAATCTCTACTATAAGTTTAGTATTTTTCCTTCTAACCCATTTTTCCTACATTTTGAAGACCTTTCTGGAGATAGAAAGCTTCATTCTCCTTACTGCTTCCTTCCAGGGGGGTTTAGGAATTCCACTCCTTAGAAAATGCCAGCAATCTGCCTTCTCCTTTGTGCTTTGTCTCCCACCCCACAGTTGGTGATGTTGATGCCAAGGGTTCAGACAGAGCAGTGGCCTTGGTAGAGCTGAAGTGGCCACGACTGCTGTGGCAGGCACACTGGTTTGTTCTCAGCTCATGCTGGTAATTGTTCAGTTCCAAGGACAACTAGGAACATTGCCTGGCATTTTGTTTCCTGAGCCACAGGATGACTTGAAATGATGCCATCTAGTGTCCCAATCTTGCCAGCAAGAGAACTGAGGCATCACCCAAAACAAAGCAGATTTATTTTGTTTTTTAAAAAATAGTGTTTTGATTAAGTAACTTAAAACTTAGCCACTTAAAACTGAAGCTTGAGATTTTAAAAATCACATTGGACTGAAGGAAATATGGCAGGTATCTTACCTATACCTTGCCCCACCCTTACCTCTTCAGGACATGGTGGCCAACCCACCAGCTGCCAGCACCTGCATTTCTTTGCCAAGGGCTGCCCTGGCCTCTCAAGCCACTTTGTCCAGTGTGAGGATGAAGTGGTGTGGAATTAGTGTCCCCTAGGAGCAGCCCTCAACAAATGACTGATAGGAATTGATGTACGAATACCCAGCTCTCTCCCTCAGGTAGGATAACAAGAAGGCACATGGTCAACACTTCCAGTTTCCCAGTGGAATGAAGCTCCAAGTCCCCAAAGTGCCAGCTGGCTTGGTTATGCACACTTTACTGTATGCTTCCCTCGATGTCTTAATCTCCTCCTCCCGTTTCCTTCACTTCCCAAGTAACAGAGTCAACCATTTGCTTTGGAATCTTTGTTCCAAGGTCTCCTGAACTTAGAAAACTCCTCTGTGGTACATTGTAAAAATAGCCACAAGCCTTTTTCCTTCTCTATATTTTTACATTGTGATGTTATAGAGAGGTCTATCAAGAAGTACAATGGCCTGGATCTTGTTTTAGGATATGGTGAAAGTGATGGCAGGTAAGTTCCAAGCCTATGCTTCAAGGGGCCTTGAACACTTCTACTTTTTCTCAAAGACTCATGAGCAATAATAATTATTGGTTGCTTTTGTAGTCAGTAAGTATTGAGTGATTTGCCATGCAACAGAAACTAACTAATCCAACCCGCATTTTCCATTTGTGTGTGAGATCCCCCTTTGTTGTATTTCCTTGAATGAGAGTATTGTTTTCCCTAAAGAAAAAGCATCTTCTCAGACACTGAGAGGTTATGACCTTCTCGAGTTTTCCAGCACAATGTGGGGGCCAGTTGCTGTCACTATCCTGGTTTATGCCTCTGATCCAGGGCCTCTGTGCTGAATCACTTTGTCTGGGCTTGCCTGGTAGCTGCTGCATTTTCTTTCCACCGCGACTGCCAGCCGGGCTGCTGGTTTTTTCCAAACCCTTCTTTTCACAGAACGGTGAGCTAGAAAGCTGCTGTGGTTTCACTGTGAATTGTGCCAATGATATATGTGTCTGATAGGGATTCAAGTGCCTGTAGAGCTGGCCTGAGATGGAGAGTTCACCCAAAATACTGCTGGTTTTAGATATTGAAAAATTTGTGGAGCTTTAGAGCCAGCAGGATGCAGAGTAAACAACATTGAATAGAGTGAGTCAGGATGCTTAATCCTGACTTTGCCCCTGGTCTCTCAAGTCCCTTTCAGCTCTAAAATGTGAGGATTTGAGGACTGGGTAGAGCTTCATGCAATGCAAAGCCAAAAAGCATGGGGTTAATTGTTCAATGTAACGAAGTTCTAGTAGGCTAGAATAGCAGTTCTCAAAGTGGGGTCCCTGTACCTGCCACATTAGCATCATCTGGGAACTTGTTAGAGATGCAAATCTTGGGCCCCATTCCAGGCCCTCTGAATCAGAATCTCTTGGGATGCGGCCCAGCAATTTGTATCAACAAGGCCTCCGGGTGATTTGAATGCAGCTGAAGTTTGAAAACTACTGATCTAGAGCTGTGTTATTTCAAATGTAGCTCATGGCATTGGCATAATCAGGGAGCTGGTTAGAGAAGCAGATGCTCAGCACCACCTCCCGACCCTCCTGAATCAGAATCCACATTTAACAAGACCTGCAGATGATCACGTGAAAGTTTAGAAGCCCTGGGTATAGATTCCTAGTCTCAATCCTTGAAGACTGTGAGTCCCTAGATCTGGGGTGGGGCCCCACAATGTACAAGTCTAAAAAGCTCCCAGATATTACTGGTGGTACAGTTTAGGGACCTCACTCTGAGTACCAAGGCTCTGGATTTCAGGCCAGGCTTAGGATCTCAGCCATGACAGGGTTTCGAGCCAATCTGATTTGGGTTGACCCACTCCGTACAGACGTGCAGGCTGCGCACTCTCCACTCCAGGAGACACATTCATGTACCCGTAGACTATGACTTAAAAACCCGAAACCCAGTGCTAAGTAAGATAAGAGGCAGGGGCTGGCTAAAGAGGGAGTTTTAGAGGGAACTGGGCTTGAATCCTAACCCTGCCACTGATGTAAGTTGTGTGATCTTGGCAAATGAATTTAACTCTGTGTCTCAGTTTCCTCATTGGTAAGATGGAGATGGTCATACCAGCCCCCCTAGATGAGTCAACACATAAACCAAGCTCAGCCAATATTCATTCTTTTACTTTCAGCCAAGGGAATAGCAAGTGTCATCAGCTCCACAAGCTCCTTCTCATCCTTCAGTCTCCTCCTGGCCAGTGGCCTAATTGCCTGGTTTAGGCTGAAGGCCAGGTGAGAATGATGGGATTTTCTTCAGAGTTTCTGGGGGTCACATGAAGGTGATACAGCAGTAACTCAGGCTATTTATAGTAGGAACACTTCCTAAGGGGTTGGTAAAGATCAATTCATACAATTGACCAACGAGCCAATATCAAACCGCACTTTGGGTTCACCCACCTACTAAAGTCACAAAAGACTGGTCCTGCCAAAGCTCTCTTGTGTGCTGTGGAGCCTGGGGTCATGCAGAGGCTTTCAAGGGCACCTTGTCTGGCCAGGCAGGGAAACCTGCCCTCCTCCACAAAAAGGATCCAGTTAGGCCCTTCCTGGGCTTTTGTGAGACAAAGTCCAAGATGCTCTAAAGCAAACCTAAAGACTAAATTGAAGTACACATTTTGGGTGAGGAGAGAGTACAAAGCAGGCAGTGAGATACTTTCAAAGCTCATTCCATACAAATCAAGCAAGGCAATATTAAGAAGCCAGATGAACTTTGATGGTGTCAGAAAGTAGACATCCCTAAGTTTGATTTTTGGGTTTTTAGAAAAAGGGTTTTTTTAGGAAAAAAAATCCTTTTCTTCAGGGCTTGTGGAATCTTTAGGAGGAGGTGGAAGGTCTGCTGAGTTTAGGTGGGAGTTCAGCCTAAGATAGCCACTAGAGGGCCTCAGAGATCCAGGAAAACCACCCGGTGTTTCCCAAGAGAGGCCCTGAGAACTGTCAGGCCTGGTTTGATTTGGATGTTTAGGTTGGACTTGATTCCTGACAACTTTCTCAGAAGGTGTTCACCTTCCCACGAGAAAGAAGTATTCAGCTCGACTAAAGAAGTTAGATAATTAATTGACCAATTAAACCATTTCTTCACCCCAGACCCTGTTTTGTCTTAGGTGTTACAGTAAAGATGAGTGGGTAGGACTTTTATGAGAGAGTCACTAACTGAAAACATGTAGGGTTAAAGCTCAGTGGTGGTATCAAGGACAGGCTTGGAGGTGTAGACTTTAGTAACCCATCACTTCCATTTCTGCCTATGTGAACAGAAAACCAAAATCAAAACAGCATGTTGCTGTACAGATACAGCTTTAAGCAAGTCCCATTGAATAACTAGATCACCACATATTAATTCATCCTATATAAATTCTAGTGCTTGAGGCCTTCCGCAATGTACACTGCTGTAGAAACGAAGGTGATTTTTCTATTAGTGCTCAAAAGGCTCTTAAAATATATAGTAAGACATGATACCTGTCAACTGATGGTTGTTGGCATCAATTCAACAAAACAGGGATCCCCAGTTTGGGGTGTGATAAGGAAGGAAACTTTATTCAGTGCAAACAGTTCGGCTGCAATACAGCACAGCTGTGAGAACAACACGGCTGCAAAACAGCTCAATAATGTCACAGCTCAATTATGAAGCAGACGGGCGAGGAACAGCAGGGCTGTGAGGTGGCCCTGGAGCCAGGTGCCCCACTCTGGCTAGACAGCCCTGTTCCTGTGCTGGTCTGTTCTGCTCTGCTTTGGGGAGACATCCTTGGTGTTGCTTCTTTAATGTTGCAGCTCCAGCCAGGGAAACACAGTCCTCATTCTTTGATGGAAAGGGAAATTGTGCTACCTCAGCCACAGGGTAGCTGGCTTATACAGACATAAGTCCTCAGCCCTAGTCCCTGATGGCTCCATCCAAATGCAAAAGAGAACTCCAAATCCTCAAAGATCGATTGGTCCCAAAAGGCACTGTCCTGATTGGCCAGAATGGAGGTGCTCTGATTAGTTGGTAAAGATACTGATGAGGATATAGCTGTGTAGCTCCAATTGGATGAGAAAAGCCTCAGTCTTCCTGATTGAAATACTATTCCAGGGACTCCTTTAGAAGAACTCTCTCAGAGAGCAGGAACACAGTGCAGGCAAGCAGTTCAGTGCAGGCAGCTTCTCCCTGAAATGCAATTTGTGTGAAAGCCCCCTGTGTAGAAGTGGCTGCTAGGCTCTGCTTTTTAAAATTTGAGCCCAGTTTCTTTCCGGAGCTCTTCTTAGTAGGTGTCTTCTTTCTCAGGGCTCACATACACAGAAGTTTAGAAACTTACCTTTCTTGGTGAGCTCTAGAAAACAGGAGCAGCTTTTTAAGGAGAGGGACATGTTAGAAAAGAACCTACACAGATATGTTCCAGCCAGAAGAACTGTTGGGCAGGGGAACCGTGAGGGCAGAAGGAGCACTGCTTCAACTGCCAGCACCTGTGGGGGAAGATACTCTTCTCCCCCTCCCTCATGCCCCTGCAGCCCTTCCAGCAAGGCATTTTGGCTGAGAAGGCCTTCGTCGCCATGACCTGCACCCCACACCCTCCTTCCCATACCACCACAGGGGGTTCCCTAAAGCAGGAGAAGGGTCTCCCAGCTCATGGGTTTGCTTTAGGAGAGCTGAGTCCCAGATAACTTGCAAATATGGTCATCTTGATACAGAGAGCTCCTGGGAAAGAAAAAATAGGTGGGGTTTTACTATATATATTTGGGTACAGGAGGCAGATGGATAAAATTAATGCAATGAAACAGATTATTTAAGCAATATGTTTCCCTTTCTGATAGAATTTTCCTTTTCAGAGGCTAAAAGGCCAGAGAACCTCTTATATCCCAGTTTCCCACAAATAAAAGGAAGAACATCTTCCCTATGTGACTCTCTATTGCTCTCTGGACCACTGGCACCAGCCCCTCTGTCTCCTCTCTTTCCAGGTAGCTTAGTCAGCCATATCAATCCTCCAATAGATGCTGCCTTCATCTTGTTGCTCTTTGCTCCCTAGTTCCCATCACATCAAGTCCAAGCATCCTTACCTGGTTTCCAGGAACAGCCCATACCTTCCACCTAACACCCATCCCCTACTCTCTTATCCTGTTGGGCATTTCACTGTCCAGTAAAAGGATCCCTGATACTGATTCCTTTGGACATTTGCACACATTCTCCTTGCTTGACACACCTTTTCTTTCTGGCAAAGAAGTTGAACCCAAGCTATATTTCTTCCAAAGCATCTTTCCTGATTATTTAGCCCTTATTGATTTCTTCTTCCTTTGAACTCTCATATCTTTCTACAGACATTGGGGAACATAATCCAGTATTGTTTTATTTTCCTCTCTCACTGTTATTTTAGGAAACTTGATTGAGGCTTGACAATTAGATGGCTAGGTCTTTAAAGACATAGCATCCCAAGACCGTAGTATGGTGACCCCTTGCATACATTAGAAAATACAAATAATATTTGCCTGGTTACCGCCCATGCATCCTTTGGATCTTAGACTGAACCTCACTTCCTAAGAGCAGTCTCCTGTATTAGATCCAAATTTACTAGTCCCCCCATAAATGTATCTCTTGCATATGTATCTCAAATATATACATTTCATTTCATTGTTTTGTGTCATTATTCTCTTCTGCCAGTGAGGGCTGGGGCTATGTCTGGTTTTGCCTAGTGCCCAGGGCAGTGCTTGGAACACAGCGAGTACTCTATAGATATTTATTTAAATGAATGAATACTTGTTCGTTAGATGGCTTAACTGGAAAGTGACATGAACTTCTTGGGGAATGAGGAGAACGGAGTTGAGGGTGTTAATCTCCTGAGACCTGCTACCCTTAAGCACAGTCTTGAACAGAATCTAATGGCAGAGGCTTGGATGGGCCTAATCAGCAAATCATCATTTCAGGGTTATTAGTGCCAATGAGTGACGCATTTCTCTTAAGAATTCATAAGTTACATAGTAATACATGTTCATTGTGGAAAATATCTAAATTTTAGAAAATAATAAGGAGGCAGAAAAAAGTAGCTATAAACCCACCATTTGAACAAAGGCTTTTAAAAAAAACAGTATGTTCTTCCAACATTGGTTTTGTAGCTTATTGTTTTTTTTACAAAGTGGAAACTTTACTGGATATACAATTTGGGTCTTGTTTTTTTTAAATCACTGAACATGAAATGATAAACATTTTTCACTGTGAAAAATTCACTCTTTGTGAATCGGAATTTTAAATAGTTCCAGAGTGTTCCATGTATGGTTGTACTCTATCATTCCTTCATTAGAGGACATGAAGGCCGACAAATGTGAGTTTTGACCCTTACGATTCTGAAGACATTCTAAAATCCAAAGACAATAATGATCAATGGGAGCTGTATCACAGACTCTTCCAGCTGTTTCAATGGGACACCTACCTCCACTCATTGGCATACCATCCTGGCCAACCAGATCTCAGACCTACCCAAGCGAGTGGCCCTCATTCCTGGCTCCCTCATCCTCAGCCCTCTGCACCTCCATCTTCTGTTTCTCCCATGCAGCAGACACGATTGATGTCCTGCCCACATACTCCCCACACCGGCATTCCTGAACATGCCTGCCAATGGCTTCCTACTGCAAGCATCTCGGATTCTCTGCCTCAGGACTTTCTTTGGCTGCAGGAGCACGCCTCCAGGAACAGCCCTCAACCAATAAGAAGAGGGAGTTAGTGGACAAATGTCTCAGCTCCTCATCACCTATAATGAACAGTTTGGAGGTGTGTTCTACACAGAGCTCCCCACCAGGACTGAGTTCCAGTTACCCACAGGCATAACTTACTCATTAATGCGCCTTTATTAACTTCCTTTCCTTCACTGCCTCATTTCTATATTCTTCTACTGTGTTTCCTGAAATCATGTCAAAATTAAACCATTTGGGCTCAAATCCTTGTATCAGGACTTGTTTCTGGGGACCCAGCCTAAGACATCCCACTATCCCACTTCTTAATTATAAGTTCCAGAACTTTTCAGCTTAGAGTTTCTTCTTTTTGACTAGTACAAGCTAAAAAGTCTAAATGATACAACCTATGTTTTAAGGAACTGGGTAAAAATGCCAAACCATGCCAGATTGTTGACTCTGTCATCAGAACCTCTGATAGGAATACTCCCAAAGGGGAATAAATTATACAGAGACGCTGGTCTCTTTGAAGGTGACTTTGGATTGTTCTTTCTTTCTCCTCTCTTTTGTCCTCTCATTTGTTTCTTCATCTGCTTCCTCTGCAGTACCAGCCACCCTAAACTGAACTATTTTTGCTGCCAATTCCTAATTAGGTTTCCAGATATGCCCTGAAGCCTGGGAGTTATGCTAGGTGTATGCTACAAAGCAAGTTCAGATTCTTTTTCTTTAATTAATTGTGATTACTCCTTACTAAAAGCCTGATATATGCTGAGCACTCTGCTGGTCTCTGCAAGAGATTCTGCAGGGACTCTTAAGTCACTATCCTTGTAGGGAAGATAAGACACATAAACAGCTGGACTCATACATGGCCAAGTATGATGTGTCGAATGAGGGCACAAATAGACCCAAACAAACAACTCTAGAACTTTTTTTTAAAGATATGAAGAAATCTTTTTTAAAAAAGATTTTATTTATTTATTTTTAAGCAGGGAGGGAGAGAGGGAGAGAAACATCAATGTGTGGTTGCCACTTGCGTACCCCCTACAGGAGACCTGGCCCACAACCCACGCATGTGCCCTGACTGGGAATTGAACTGGTGACCCTTTGGTTTTCAGGAGCCAGCTCACAATCCACTGAGCCATACCAGCCATGGTGACAACTCTAGAACTTTAAGAAAAGTAGTGATTTGTTCTGGATAGATTTTGAGAAAGTTTCACGAACAGGCAAAGAACATTGGAATTCAGTAGGTCAAATAAATCAAGACAGAGAGAGAAGTAACCTATGCTTCCACCATCTCAATTCCCAGCGGACTCCTTCTTGAGGTTAAAAAGTGAGACTGCTGCTTCCCCCCACCTCCCCACAGTAGATTATGCAAATTCAGAGTTTCCCTTTACCTCAGCTTCTCCAATACTCACCAAAGAAACAACATCATCTTTCTGATACAGACTGAGACAGACCTAAGTCAAACCTTAAAAAAAGCATATCAGTTATTAATGCATTTCATTTTAGATATCAGAACCCCATCAAATGAGGATTGAAAAAACATAGATACTGATTTCACCTCATGTTAAAATAAAACTAAAAATAGGCACTTGTTGATGCAGATTTAGCTTCTCAGCAACATCTTCAGGGATCCAGCCTTCCTGCATCTTCCTACTCTGCCTTTCTCAGGCTGGTCACCTGCTGGTTGCAAGTGGCTGCTACAGATCCAGGCATCACAATGCCTTCGAGGCAGGAAAAAGGGAGGAGGGCTGTGACAGAAGTATCTTTTCTTCTTACCAAGACAGCAAAAGTTTCTTAAGAGTCTCCTGCAAAACTATACTTACATATTCTTGTCTAGAACTGGGTTGGTCATATGGCCACCCTAGCTATAAAAAAATTCTGGGAACTTGGGTTTTGCATTTTTTAGATTCTATACAGAAAGCAAGAAAGAGGGATAGGGGATGGCTGCAGTGAAATTCCTACAGACTCTGCCTTCTCTTACAGGAAACTTCAACTGCTGTGGCCAAGACACCGAGAACCTTGTTTCCTCTTAGCTGACAGCTGGTGTATTAGTCAACTATTACCACCAACACATTGTATAACAAACCACCCCAAATCTCAGTGGCATGTAGTAATAAGCATTCATTATCGTGCTCACAGGTTTGCTGATTGGCCAGGGTGGCTCTGTTCCATGTGTCTTGCATTCTTCTGGAACCAGAATGGTGTGGTAGAAGCTCAAGAGAAATGAGCAGGAAGCTGTGCTGCCTCTTCAGGTATAGCTCAGAAGTGGCACACCACCACTTTTGTCCACATTCTACTGGCCAAAGCAAGTCACACAGGCCCAAAGCAAGATCTCCAGTGGAAGGAACCGCAGTTTCTTAGGGAAGGGAGTAGAGTATGGGGAGAGGCGAGGAACCCCCTGCCCCAGCTGCATAATCTTAATACATTACCTCTGGGGAAGTGGTGGTGGGGCTACAATGTCAATGCATATCCCTGCAAGTGACATATGTGCCGATAGCAGGCAATGGCCAACTTAGGGCCATGCCCAATCAGTGAAGTGACCACAGGGTTGTAATGGTAGACCAGGTGTGAGGGAAAGGAGGGATACAGCAGCCTAGCCCTTCAGGGAAGGCAGAGCATGTTGTCCATTGAGTCACTTGTCATAGGTCACTTTTATTGGTTATCCAACAAAAAAGAATTCTGAGGATCTGCTTCTTACCACACCTGTGTGCCATTATTAGAAGCAGCAATTCCCAGCCACAGTCTCCTCATGCGTGTTGGGGTTTTCATGCCCCAAGTAGGGACTGAATTCTGCTCTAGCAAGCAGTGACATCTGGACACGTTACCCTCATTTCTCATGGAGGCTTTCCCCAGTGAAACCCCATTTGTTATAATTATTATAACTTAATTAACCAAATATTGTGATAGTAATTGAAGAGAGATGGAGACAATTCCTTCTAATGCTCATAATATCCAGGTTGTTTGTTGGTGTCATTGTGTTAACCAGAACTTCCTTAACAATTAATTTAAGTAAATTCTAACACATATTCACAGAGGGAAATTGCAACACTGGCAAGTTGTATTTAAGAACATAGTGTGTCCCTGAAAAAAGTGTTATACACCTTTTGCTTTGAAAATGGAATTCAGTCATTCATTCAATAAACATTAGCGATAGATTTTTCATCCCTCTGGAGGTCACCTTGACAATAAGAAGTGTGTATGACCTCTTTTGAGAAATCAATGAATCTTCTTTTCTAATAAAAATATATAATACCACATTTTCACGTATTTATTTAATGTTTTTTAGCACTTGTTAACTGTCAGATTCTATTGCAAGTATTTCACAAATATAAACTTATTTAATCTTTATTATAAATGTATGGGGTGGGTGCAACCATTGTTCCCAATTCATAGATTGAAACTCTGAAGCACAGAATCTCCTTTTTTAAATATATATTGTTGTTCAGTTACAGTTGTCCCACCTTTTTCCCCATTGCTTTCCCCTACCCCATACCCCCTACTCCCACAGTCAATCCCCCCATTGTCTGTGCCCATGAGTTCTCTATTCATGTTCCTTTGCTTGCCCCTTCCCCTTCTTTCCCCCACAACCTCCTCTTCCCTTCCCTCTGGTCACTGTCAGTTTATTCTTTGTTTCCAAGTCTCTGGTTCTATTTTGCTCATTTGTTTGTTTTGTTGATTAGGTTCCACTTATAGGTGAGATCATATGGTATTTGTCTTTCACTGCCTGGCTTATTTCACTTAGCATAATGCTCTCCAGTTCCATCCATGCTGTCACAAAGGGTAGGAGTTCCTTCTTTATTTTTGCTACATAGTATTTCATCATGTAAATGTACTATAGTTTTTTTGACCCATTCATTTAGTGAGGGACACTTAGGCAATCTCCTTTTAAACATTCAAAAGTCCTTTGACCCAAACAAACAACAAAACAAAACCAAATTATCTTGATCCTGGAAAGCTGAAATTTTGAAGGTTTTTTTAAAAAGACTTCTTAGTAAATCAGGGATGTACATCAGATTTGGCAAACACAAGGCCTGCAGGAGGAATCCAGCCCCCCACCTTATTTTATTTGGCCCGGCACCTTGTTTCTCCCTGGTGGCAGCAACAAGCTCTCGCTTAACTGTTAAGGAGTAGCCACATTTATGTAGTCCTAAAATTACATTCAGCCCTTTGAAGGTAACCGTGAGGCTGATGTGGCCCCCGGTAAAAATGAGTTTGACACTCTTGATGTACATGTAGCCTGTAAAGCATGTGCCAGACATTAGCCTGCTTGCTCTCAGATCCATTCTGCACACTCCGCCCTGCTCTCTTGTGCACTGCAGGGAGCTCATCCTGCAGGCTGCACTTCTCAGACTTTCCAGCCGATTGGCTTCTGGCTGGATTCAGCCCATGGGAAGTGTGGAGGCAGGAGATAGGACAACAAAGGGAAGACAGAGAAAAACTAGGGCCTCTCTTTCTTTCTTAAGATGCATCACCTTTGGTAGTAGCTTTGTGTCCTCTTTTTCCCAGCTCTTGTCAAACATCCCTTCATTCTATGACATTACATGTAAAAATTTAGAAAATGCACACAAAAAGCATACTATAATTGAATTATGCACTTATATGTGACATTTTAAATCGATTATAGGAGAACATATTACAATATTAATTATGTTTGATGGAATGGGCCAGGAAATGCAACTGGGGCTTATGGTTAAAGGGGACCTGGTATTTCACTGTAATGAAGATTTTACTTTTGCATAAAACCTAATGAAAGGCCATAATGCAAAGTATTAATAGCTGTTAATTCTGGATAGTGGAAAATGGAAGAAAGAACAGAAAAAAGAAAAAACATACTTCTAGACATTGTTTTTGAGAAGAAATACACCATACCATGTATAAATATAAAATATATTTTTACATAAGTTTTTCCAAGAATTATTTAAATATTATAACTATTAGTTTTCAATTGCCACTGTGACAAACTGCCACAAACTTATTGGCTTAACACAACACGCGTTCATTATCTTACAGTTCTGGGGGTCAGAAATATGACTCCTGTCTCACTGGGTAAAAACCAAGGTGTCAGCAGGGCCGCAATCCTTTCTGGAGGCTCCGGGAGGAAATCTGTTTCCTTGTCTTTTCCAGCTTCTAAAAGCTATCCACACTCATTGACTCGTGGCCCCCTCCTCCATTTTCAAAGCTAGCAAGATTAAACATCTTTGACTATTCTTCCTTAGTCACATTCCCTCTGATTACAGCTGGGATAATTCTATGATTTTAAGGACCTGTGACTAGGTTAGGCCCACCCAGGTAGTCCAGCATAACACCACATCTCAAGATTCTTAACTTAATCACATCTGCAAAACCCCTTTTGCCATGAAGATAACATATTCATAGGTTCCAGAGATTTGAATGTGGATGTTTGGGGGGGGGAATCCTATTATTATGGCTATCATGATCATTTACAGTAAGAAGACATCCTTCATTTGAAAAGTAAAGGCTTTTGTAAGCCCCTCCTTCATCTAGCATGCTATCTTTCTGAGAACTTTTTACTCAAGTCCAAAGTAGTAAGGGTGTTCATCTCCTGGTTATGCATAGCTGAGCAGGAAATTTGCTATACATTTTTACCATGGAAGGCAATGAGAAATCTACACATCCATTAAGATGGTTTTTACCAGGATAGCCAGGCAGATCTCAAATTAAAATTATGACAGAGCTGTCTTGTAGAATTTCCCCCAATGAAGAGACAAGCATCATTTGCTGTGATTATTGCTTTGCTGTATTGCAAATCATCTTGGCTGTAATGACAAATTCATGTGATTCTGTGACATATTACATTTTGCATTGGGTTTCAGTGGTTCTACTGAAAACAGGTTAATTTCTTGTGAACCACAATTTTGCTGAACTGGTTAGTTGTCTAGAAATTGGGGCCTGGAACTAATTATTAGAAAGTGCTAATGTTCACTGACCTAGAATGAATAAGCCTTCCTTTCCCAGTAAATTAACTTCTCTTTAAGAAAAGAGCTAATGAAATTCAGAACCTTCCAGAGATCACAACTAGACATTTGATTAAGCAAACAAGTTAAAGCAAGAACTGGGTAGATAATCATGAAAATGGTCTTTGTCAAGTCTTTTCACATGTCATTCAGCAATTGCTCTCCTTGAGCAAACAAAGAATAATGCACTAAAAGTTCAAGAATTTGAATTATGCAATCAACCATCAGAAATACTCAAGCTGCCCTTTCAGTTGATCAAAGGGTAACAGCTTTTCCCCATCCTCCTCCCAGCATTTGTAAAGCTTTTGTCTGCTTTGTTTCTGAAAAACTACTTTATCAGGTAGAAATTTTTCAAAATTTAAGGTCCAAGAAAGGGACATTTCTCTGATTTCATAGCTCAAATCAAGTGTTGCTCAAGAAGATAGCACAAAATCTAGTACACCATAGTCATTATTTTTACCTCTTCTTTCAACCAGTGGAAACCAGGACAAGTGGAGAATGGCTTTGAGGCTGCCAGAATATATACACTGCCCACCCCAAACTGGGCCAGGGAATTGTGGGCCACTGTGTTGTCAGCACCTGCCTGCTTTAGGCTTAGCTGGGTACCAGGTGCCATAAAACTTCACAACTGCCCCTAAGGGTGCAGTGCTTTGTGTTTTAAATTAATTCCCATGCATCCTTCCCTTTCTGGGTGCTTCCACTGTTGAGGTACAACATGGGTTGAACCTTCCGTCCTACCCATCTGAGAAATCCAACTCCACCCCTGGCCTGGCTTCTCTGCCTGAGAAGAAGAAAGTGAATATCACCTTTTCATTTATTCCATAAAATGTATTGAATGTTGTCTTAGTCTGACTTCCCTTATAAGCAGACCCTGAGACAATACAACTATAAGCAGTTTATTTGGGAGGCAATTTCAGAAAATACTAATAAGTAAGTGTAGAAGTGAGACAGGAAATAAAGGCAGCCATAAGTAAATTACCTCTATGGGCAACTGGGGCTCAAACCCACTGGGGAACTCTGGGAGCCAGTGTAGAAGACTCAGAGTTGACTTATGGAGGGTGAGGAGACTGGATTATATATCCACCAGCCCCTAAGGATCAGTGTTTGAGGGCTGTCAGAGGTTAGTTTCCCAGACTGTCCAGTCTACCGTGCTGAGGCCAGAGTGGCTTTCTGCTGTTTGGAAGGAAGCCCTCTGGCAAAGCAATACAGACACTGGCAGTTGGAAGTAGAGCAAACTCACACTGCTGTGGTAATGCTGGAAGTTCCAGCCTTTTAGTAAGGCATTGAAATAAAACTTTAGAAAAGCTTAATTTCTCCAATCAGTACATAAAGCAGAAGCAGCTATGTTTTGCTGACTGTGTGCTCAGAATGATGCCAAGTACTGTAGGGAAAGCAGCAGAAGAAGGAGGCATGGTCTCTCCCTGATTTTATTCCCTACATAGGGCAGACAACTCTGACTTTATGATGTAACATGGACAAACTATTAAAATGTAATGGGGCTATTGAAATAGATATGTTGCTGAACAGCTGCAATTAATAAACACTACAGAAACTGTAAAGAAGAAGAAAACCTCCCCCCACCCACCCGTCACTGGATTTGTGAAGTAAAACTGGCAGAGAACAGCTCAATCCAATATGGCAACTAATTTCACCTAAAGGTAACCCCTAGCCTTATTATGCAGTCATTGTAATACATTAGCACGCTAAATGACACACCCTGTGCCACTGTGATCAGAAACAAAAAGCTCATATAAGGGCACAAACTGGCCCATGGAGCTCCTCTGAGAAATCTCCACCCCTTTCCCAGGAAGATCCTGAATATTTCTCCTCCTTATTGAATACCCTACCTCCTGATTAAATGAACCTTAATAAAGGAAGCAAATTTTGCTAAATTAGGGCTGCTCTGTCTGTGGGGTAGCCCATTCTCTGTCTTTCTGTCTCACTGCTTCACTAAAAAACTCATTTTCACTTTAAACTCTGCAGCCTTGTTTGTGATTTCTTTCCTGTGCGAAGCCAAGAACCCACAGCGGATTGTGAACCCTCAGGTTCCTGAACCCCTAGAGTTCCTGCCTCACTATGGGCATTAGGAGAGGACTGGCATCCTTGGGAGAGACGTCATGGAGAAGGTAGGAAATAAAAGAAAAAAAGTGTTTGCAGAAACAAAACCAAAGCCCAGGTAATTGAAGGAACAGTGAGAGAGATAGCATGGAGACACTTAGCTTAGCATATTGATAAAAAATGAACAAGCTCATTAGATTGGAGTTGATGAAATATGTACTGGAGAAGTGAGAATCTTTAAGCCTGACTGGATAGGGAAGGGCCAACATTGAGATGTTTGAAGACAAAACAAAAAAGTCTGACATTATTATTGTCCTAGAGAAGTTAGTCATTGCCTTAAGCCTATAATCCCTTTTGAAAAAAATCTACCTATGCCCAAAGTACTGCAAAAGAAGTGGCCATGTCATGGCAGATGAGCCTGCTTCTGAGGCCACGTTTGATTGGGTGGTGGCAGACATCTGACCCGAGATACAGTAATCAGATTCTGGTGTTTTGGGTTTTTTTCCCTGGTAATTAGAGTCAGGGTACTAAGAGGCTGAGTTGGTTCTCTAAAGAGCCAGGGTAAGAGTTTTGTTCCCTTAGTAAGCCATAGCCATGTGCACACATATTACACTAAAATAAAGCATCATAGAAAATATTGAACTATAGTAAAAAAGAGGAGTACAAATACTGAGAGAATCAGAGAAGAAAGACCATGTGGCCCCAGCATGTTAAGGTGACTTTCTAATTCCCCAAGGCTATGGTGCACCTCTAGAATTTAGAGTCTTCTGTAAACTCCATTCAGGCTAATTTGAGTGGGTGTTTCTTCCATGGAAATCAAGGACACTTAAATAAAGCAAACTGGTAGCCATTAACTTGCATATTGCCAGTGGTTATAAGTCCTGTTGGTTGACATCATAGCTGGTGATTCCCAGGAAAGAAAAAAAGCCTTGAGACCAGAATTATGTGCAAATGGTTTATTAAGGAAGAACTTCAGGGAAACTGTAAAGGCAAAGGAGAGAGGGAAGCCTTGGTGAATTTAGACCACCAAGTCCGTGAAACCTGCGGAGGATGCTGCAGTGGAGATCTCACCATTCTCCTTCCTTAGCCTCTTAGGCAAGGGAGCTAGGCTTTCCCTTTCCTGCTTACTGGCATGCAGGATTGCATGGTGTTGGGCAAGCAGAGGTACACTGGGCAACATCCTGGCCCTCAACTTGTTTACAGTCTATGTGGGGGCAATAAGCTTGCAAACTCATATAGGTGACTAGAAAACTGCTTCTGGGTGGTGGAGAGTAAGAAAAGCTTCACCCAGAGGAGGTGCTGTATGAACAGTGGACAATTTATCATCTGTGTGCCATGTGTTCCACTGACCCAACTACCCCCCAAAAGATAAAAAGAATACTAGAATCTCTCAACAACCTAAGCATGGCTGATTTACTCCCAGGGACATTTTTCTTTTTTTTTAATCTCTTCCAGAACACTGAACTTCCTGAAGAATGAGTGTCGGAGGAACGTGGAAGGAACCTGACAGGAACCCAGTTAATACTCAGCAGCCTTGACCCAAGAAAGAGAAAGTAAATATCAAACCCAACGTCAATAAGACCTTGTGTATTTTTCTTTTTCTTTTTCCCCTAAAGGCATGTTTGCTCTTTCAAGGACTAGGAACTTATTGTTTAAAGTATTTTGGGTCCAAGGATCAGGCTTGCAGTAGTAGGGTTTTACCCGATATGACCTCTATTTAGTACAGGAATTGTGAAGGCTGGACTAGCATCCACAAGACTTTCAGGAGTCTTAAAGGATCAAAGCTGATAAAACACAGAGCTCTTTCTTTGTCATGATCAAATGATATGCATATAATACCACTGCATTTTTTCTGTATAAGCAAGTGCTACATATAGTATGTTTCAGTATGAGGAATTCAGTATTACTAAAATTTGGTGTTTGTACATTTTAAATAGCACAGTTTGGGAATCCAGTGACACTTGGCCTCCACTAAATATTTCACAGCACCGTGAAATGTGCACCCAGGCCACAGGTATGAATTCCCACAAGGCTTGGGGAAAACACCGATCGGTTCATCCTAGTGGTGTATCTATAGCTTTTGATTTCTGCTATTCTTGCTTCTTAATCAGTATTCATTGTTAGTTCAAATTTATCTTAAGCTATTTTCTTTTGAATTTGGTTCACTTTCTTTTTTTTAATTTAATCTTTATTGTATTTTTTCCATTATCATTTAGTCCCCTTACATCCCCTCCCCCCAGCAATCACCACACTGTTGTCCATGTCCATGAGTCCTTTTTCCTTTTTGCTCATAGCTTTTCCCCCACTCCCAGTCAGGATGATGGTTCATTTTCTTATATGGAAGAATACTGTCTGTCTGGATCTCTGCAGAAGGAGACTCTGAGATAAGGATGTGAGTGCAAGTAGTTCATTGGGAGGAGTGATTTCAGGAACCACTGGAGGATGAGTGGAAAAGTGGAAAGGGGAGGGAGGAAAATCAGTCAAGGGTGTTATTGTTGTGGGCAGCTGGGGCTCATACCCATGGGGACTGTGCAGAAACTTTGTGTAACATGCCTCGGGGTTGCCCCACCTGAAAGGTGAGGATTGAGGTATTTATACATTTTCCATTGGACTGTTCTTGAGGGCTGCCTCTGGAGGTATCAACTCACACATGTCCAGCCTGCCCCGCATGCTGCATCATGCCCTGCAGCCAAAGTTGAGCTCTCTGAGAGTAGCAGGTGCTGATATGAGGCTGCCAGTGATGAGAATCAGAAGAGACACACAACAGGACTTGGGCTGGGCCCTGGGGGCTCTAATAGTGTCTGATATGGATGCATATTTCCCTGAACAGTATTTTGTGTCTGTAATTTCCTGATCACTTGACTTTGAAACACTCGTTGCATTCCAATGAGCTATATAAGCCCATGTTGCTAAGTAGTCAGGGAGAGCCTTATGTAAGGATGTACTCTTTAAGGTGAAACCTGGAGGATGAGACGAAGCTGGCCATATTAAGAGGAGAGAATGGTCCTAAAATCTCCTGCATCAATTTCTCCATTTAAATTCTGAGCATAGAATAAGAGATTTAAATTTTGGATTGCTTGAAGAGTGATTTTTAGCAATCACATTCTCATTCAGAATAAAATTGTTTTTAGCTATCTCCTACAGGATAAACTTCCAAATTTTCCATTTGGTACAATTTTAACATTCACACTTCTTTCCTCTAGTCAATTTCTCTACGCCCACCCATTAGTCAAATTTCCGATCCCGTTTTCATCAATCACTGTTTTGACATTTCCCTTCTTCCACTGTAGGATCCTCTAAACCCTTTAGAGTTGTGTGGAAACTACAGCTCCTTAGGGAAAAAGAACATTTTGCCCTGGCTGGTGTGGCTCATTTGGTTGGAGTATCATCCAATGGGTCAGAAGGTTGTGGGTTTGATCCCTGGTCCGTGCACATACAAGAAGGCAACCAGTTGATGTTCCTCTCTTACATTGATGTTTCTCTCTCTCCCCCACCCTCTCCCTTCCTCTCTCTCTCTCTGAAAAGCAATGAAAAAAATGTCATCAGGTAAGGATTTTTTAAAAAAAGAGCATCTCATTGAGACACAGAAAACCTCAGTCCCTCTAAAAATGGTGAGGATAATTCAGATACCTGGAACTGGAATTTCTCAAATCATTCTGGTGACAAACTTTCCCACTTTGTCTTGTCTTTCATCCAAAAGGTAATTCCATATCCCTCAAATGCTATGCTGAAGTGTGTCTTAGGGTCTCACTGCTCTGGAAGCAATTTTGTGGCACTGAAAGGATGTAGATGAAATCTCTGAAGGGCGTCTTCCACGAAGGCCCAAATCACAGATATTTTTTTGCTACGGAGCCACTGTCAAAATGGCCTGAGTCACTATTTCCTCTTTCCGGTGTAATGCACTCCCATGGGACATGTGGCTTACTCCTGAGCATGTTCAGTAAGCAATACTAGAAAAGATATTAAAAATGTTAAAGAGTTATGAAGCTCAGATCTTATATTTTGAAAAATTTCTCAGAATCCTCCAGTTGGCAACAGCATCACCTGAGATCACCCAACAGTGACCCCTTCCATTATATTCTCCCGTTGATGGCATCTCTGATATTTCTGTTAGAAGAATCACTTCTCCTGAGTATATTTTGAGTTAGCTTCTCTGCAAGTGCTTGTTTTCTACCTCCCAGAGATTCTTCATAATTTGTGTGCCTTTGATGGAAATATTTATTGTTTGTCTGTACTATTATGAATTATTTCCATCAACTTTTCTTTCTTTGCAAAGGCTTTACAATGAAAGTAGACATCTATACTCAGTTTGTAATTTGCTATAATTTTCAATTGCCCTTTATTTATGATCTGATTTTTCATATCTAGCAACATAAAATTAGCTCTTAAATAAGACTGAATGAACAAAAGCCTTAAATCAATGCTTGATAAGAAGATCCAACCTAACCAAGCCATATGCAAACTTAAAATATGTGTGTTAAAGGAATTCTAGGATTTCTGTTTTTCTTACCTTGTAGCTGAAATTTGTATCAACTTAGTTGAATTTGTTTATGTGGTGCTGGGTAGCAAGAAAGAAAAAAGTAGTAATACATACACATAACTTTTTATAAGTGTAGCAGAAAAGAAAAAAAAAATCTTAAAGCTATAAGACTTCTCTTCCAGTGGCTTTTCAGCCTTTTTAAAACAGACTTACAGTGACATCAAACTCATGGTGCCCTCTCAAGGTTATTCAGACCAGTTTCAGAATGTTCTAATTGTTAAAGACAAAAAAAGCACTCAGAAACCAAATTATGGACTGTTTAAGTGCTAAAAGATTTGGGTAGCTTTTTCTGTCTTGATTAAGGGAACTCTACCAATAAATGATGTTAGCAACCCAGGAAAAAAAAGACAATATTGAACCTCAGTGTCCACTGGTACCTATAATGTCCTCATCTTCCACCCAACATATCTGTTTATCCAAGTAAATGTGCATTTAGTTGGACAGCTGTCTCACTGACTTACTTTGAATTATGCTTTTGTAACAATATTGTTTAGACTAGATTTATTCTCCTTTCAACCTGTAGCTCTGATAAATCACCATGGCGCAAAGTAGGATTTTCCTAGTTCTTCTGCAGCGGTCATGTTGCCCTAGAAGGACCTTTGCATTGATCAAATTGAGCATCTGCTCTCCATATGTGATATAGTGCAGGTTGCCGTCTTCTCACTTGGAGTATAGTGTCAAATTCTTACTCAGGTTTTATACAATGGTCCTTTTGGAGTAGGATCCAAAATATAATCTTATTTGCCTTGTTTAACCTCATATCATAAGACTGAAAGGAGATTATCAAGGCAAGTCTGGAAACACAGTCTTACTAATTTTGTAGGCATTTAACGTTAATTCCTAAGTGGCAAGTGAAGGGTAAGAAATATTCTAAACCTCTTCAGTGTCCCCAACATTTACTAGTACCATTGCTTCACTCCAGTCCTCTCCAAGTCTAATGCTACAACTTATTGTTCCCATCAGCCTTAGCATGCCATGTCTCCCATCCCCTCCCTTCTGCAGCCAAAGTAGTGCTCTTTCTTAAAGGCACATCAGATTAGGTCACTCTGTCACTTAATTGCTTCGTTGCCTTTTAAATGGAACTCAGATTCCTTACTGGGAATACAAAACCTGTGCCAATTTCTCCTTCCTCATCTCTTGTCTTTATCTGTCTATCCTCCAGCCAGGTGGGATTACCTTTGATCCTGGACAGTGTGTGTTGCCTGCTGATTCTCCTCTTCCCTGTCTCTATCTGCACCCATTCCTCCAAGTAAGGCCCTACTGTATAACTTCCAGGAAATTTGTTCTACATAACTCCTTTATCCCCAGGCAGAACACCCTTATGTTCCATTGCATCCTGAGCTTATCTCTCCTTATAGTTGTTTTCCAGTCTACATCCTCCCCATAGCTGAAGTTCTTGGCAAGAACAGGCTGGGTCTTTTATATCTACAACATTGGGATGTAAAACATTGTAGTTGCCCCATATTGCAAAAGCATGATGAGTGTAGGTGCTCCATCTCAGAAGTGAATAAATATTCAGCACTTTAGAAAATGTAATTACGCTGCTGGGGGCCATTCTACAGAATATCCCCTTTGAGTGAACTCTGAAGTGAAGTAATGGTTGCTTTTAGTGAAGCACGAAAATATGAATATGGTGCTCTCTGATGGTTTTTCCCTGGGCTATGTGTTTGTCTTAATAATTTTTATATTTTCAAAATTCTCTATAAGGAGTCACATAGGTTACAGTTACAATCAAGAATAAAAGTTAAAAAACCATATACATTATTTTCTATTTGCATTTATCTTTGTGGCAAACATGCAAAGAAAAAAACTGGAGTAAAATCCTTAAGAGGTTAACAGTAGTTTTCTCTAGGGTTGGGAAAATAGATAATTTTTTTCTGCTTCCTTTCCATTTGCCATTTTTAAATGTATGATTATGTGTTCTTTTTATAGGAAACAATTTTATTTCAAATAAGTATAAGAGTTAAATAAATTACATGACTATTAATAATATGATTAGTCAAATAATCAAACCACCCCTATCAAGAGGTTACTGAATTTAATCAAATCACACTGTCAAGTTATTTAGCTACTATTTTGAAAACACATGGAAGACAATTTAAGTTTAGAATCTATGTTTTTAAGTAGAGAAAAATATGACTCTGGAAATTATGAAACTGGAAACTGCATTTAGATCTTTGAGAAGTGCGTGTGTCATTGGGCTGGGAGAAGAACCTGCATCCAACTGTGAGTTATAGAGTTGCTTTTTAATGGAATGTAACCATCTATTTCTGTTGTCAAATCTATTATCCTTTGGTATATAACATACCGGAGATTGAGAATCCATTATTCAGCAAAAGATTTACCATGAAGAAGTAAAAATAGATTTAGTCATCATTTATACAGGTGTATATTTATTGGTAGAGCACAAATGAGAAAATGGCACTAAGAAAAAGGAAGGAGCCAATATTATTTTAGAATATTATTTGATTTTCTTCTTTAAACCCATATGCTTTGCATTTATTACAAGCTAAAAATAAACGATGCTTAAATATTTATCAAACATTAAGATTTCTCTGAATTGTATTTGGGAAGAACTGAGTAAAGTTGTTGCTTATGGGTATTTATTGAAAAGGAGATTAGGTGTACTTTTAGCCATTTTGAGTTTACTTTTGTGATCAAAGTAATGTTACTTTCTTAGAGTTACTTTCTTAGAGGTTCTTGAATATTGTTAATTATCACAATCTAAACATATGATTTATAAACTTGATATTCAGTAATTTTCATGTATTAGTAAATGTCAAGTAGATACTTCTAAAGGTAACTTGTATCATTCAGTCTTAAGCATGAAAAATTAAACCCTGAAAGCTACACAAATTTTAATACTTGAACACTGAAGTCCAATAATGCTTACCTGAAAGATAGAAACATATATGTGTTTAGCACTTTGTAGTGTAACAGATAATAGAGCAATGCCTACTACATATTTTCCCATTGAATTCTCACCCCAAATCTATGGAGTAGACTGTTAGGATAGTCAACAATTTATAATCCCAGTTGCTTATCATCCACCATGTCCATGGACAGGCAGCTCTGGACCCTGTTCCATACCCTCCAAGCTGACAGAGTAGCCAGCAGCAAAGAGAGGGAGAGCTCAGAGACTCACCTCTGCAATTCAAAGCTCCAGCCTGGAAATGGGGATACACCACTTCTGCTCACAATTCATCGTTCCAAACTAGTCAGCTGGCACCACGCAACCACAATGGGGCAGGGCAGGGAGTACAATCCTATGGTGTGTCCAGCAGTGGTAGAAACAGAAACTATTTGGTGATAGTGCTAATCACTACTACGGTAAGCTTGTGTCCCTATTTTACATACAAGGAAACAGACTCTGAGAGAGGTCACTAGCCAAGTCACGTAGCTAGTAAGTGAAAGACTTAAGATGTTATTAAAGAACTAAGATCGAATATAGCAATTTTTATAGCCAATTCCATGTCACCTAGAAAGTCACAGGAATATTAAAGATTGAACAGAGAATAGCAGGTATTTCTTGGTCTCACTATTGTGAACTGTGAAATCCTTTGGTTATACTTCCAGCTGCCTACCTCTAAAGCTAGAGGCTAAAAATATTGACTTTCTGTTATGAGAGTTGAGTTCCTTATGAAATTGTCTTGGCCCTTGAAATTCTTGGGTAAGTTATTCACGATAAATAGCACTGTGATTTGCAAACACTTTGAAGATGTTGTTAGCAATGTAAGGCCAAATAACCCTCAGGGAGAGGCAACACTACCTACCCAATCTGCATTAGTGGTGTGCATTTTTCATTAAGGTGAATCATATGGGGGCACTGTCTACGTAGTATACTATGTTAATGGTACCTCTTAGAGTTGTGCAGTGCATTGGTCAAAAACAATCTTTTATCCTAGGGAGGAAATGTCATACTTTTCCTCCAATTTTAGCCCCTCTCCTCCATAGTATTTTACATCTTATAAGTAGATATCGGAAAGGTATTTTCAGTGAAGTCTTGAGGAATCTACAAATAGTGCACTTTCATTAAGCATTCAGCCAGTGCAAGCTCCTTTCTATCATTTCCCTTTCAGGGTTTGACAGTGTCATCTTCAGCATTTGCTCATAGGTACTGAAGAATCTCGACTGCTTAGAAATTTCAGCATCAAGTAAACAACAAATGTACATTGCTTCTATGTAACACACAGGAAGCGGTCTCCACCCTGTCTGCACTTTAATATTCTGATGTACTTTCAAAAAAGCCCCTTGCCCTTTTCCACCCCTAGGATCTGATTTAACTGACCTGGCATAGGGATACACCATGAACATTTTACAAAGCTGCTCAGATCTCTCTGATAGTAGCCTAGCTTGAGAAACACAGAGCTGGGAATAGTTTTTAAATGTCCTAAGACAAGATTATTACCGAGTTAAATTTATTAGACTAGGGACATGGGAGGCATATAACAGCATTCTTTCAAAAAAGAACACAAAGAAAGATAAATCATAACAGATTTGATTCCTCAATCTATCAGATTTGGCTTCTGGCCCACAATTTTGCCAAGTCCCACAAGTAAGTACTTGCCACATCACCAAACTCATTAGATCCTGGTTGTCAATTTTGTTCATAAGAATGCCCTGGAAAGCTTTTAAAATCCCGAGACCCAGTCCTATTCAAGTCCAATTAAATCATAATCTCTCTGGGATGAAAACAGCCATCATTTTTTTAATGTTCTGCAGTTGATTCCAATATGCTGTTAAGGTCAAGAGTGACTGCAGCAGTCCTTTCTCAGGGGAGTGACGGGAGGTGGAGGTGGGGGAAGGGGATCAAAGGGAGGAAAATAGGGACAACTGCAATAACATAAACAATAAAATATTTTTTAAATGTCCCTTTTCAGTCAACAGTGTACTACACTTCTCAGCAACTTTTGGTATCAGCTTATTCTTCCTTGGGAAACTGTTATCTTGGGTTCCATAATACCATGGTCTTCTCTTTTCTTCTTTTCTTTCACTAACCACTCCCTTAACCACTTTCTTTTCCTCACCCTCATGTGCCAACTTCTCTTCTAGGTTTACATTATGGAAACCTTCAGACATTGGTTCTTGAGGCAGAATCATCACCTTGCTGTAGTTTATATAATTTATCCCTATGACTATAAACACCATTAGTAAGCCAGAAGTTCCCAAATTTATATCACTAGCTCAGATCTCTTTTTTTTAATTTATTGTGGTGACACCGGTTAACTGTATAGGTTTGAGGTATACAATGCTATAATACATCATCTGCATATTGCATTGTGTGCTCATCATCTTAATTCAAGTCTCCTTCCATCACCATTTAACCCCGCTTTACTCTCATCTGCTTCTCCCACTCCTGTTTCCCTCTGGAAATCACCATAGTATTGTCTTTGTCTATGAGATTTTTTTTCTTAATCACTTCACCTTTTTCACCTAGCCCTCAACTCCCTCCCTTTTGACAGCTGTCAGTCTGTTTTCTGTATCCATGTATCTGTTTCTATTTTGTTCATTAGATTCCACATGTAAGTGAAATCATATGGTATTTGTCTTTCTCTGAATGGCTTATTTCACTTAGCATAACATTCTCTGGGTCTATTCATGTTGTCACAAAAGATAACATTTCTTTCTTTTTCTTTTTTTAATGCCAAGTAGTATTCCATTGTATAAACATACCACAGCTTTTTTTTGTCCACTTATCTACTGATGGGCACTTAGGCTGCTTCCAGATTTTGGCCATTGTAAATAACACTGCAATGAACATAGGGGTGCATATATTCAGATTTCTTTTTGAGCTTCTTTACGCACTTGGTTGTTTTACAGGTACATTTCCAAAATCAGACTCTTGACCTCAGATGTGTTCATTTTGATGCCTTCCTCAGCCTCACTGTATAATGCGAACTCTTCAGTTGCACAAGCCAGAAATGTGGGAGTTGTTCTTATGCTGCCCTCCTCAAGCCTCATCTACATATCTGGGCCTTCATCACATTTCATCTGGTTTACCTCCAAATACACATCAAATCCACCCTCCTCTCTATTCCTCCACAACAAATCTAGTCATCTCTTTGTGCACCATATATTGTCCTAAAACTTAATGCCTTAAAATGACAATGGATGTTTTATACCTCATACATTTTTCTATGGATCAAGAACATGAGAGTGGTTTAGTTGGATGATTTGGGCTGTAAAGGGGTGCAGCCAAGGCCCTCAAAGGGGGGATTGGTAATGGGGCCCGGAACTTGGGGTGTCTGGGAATATAGGATATCCCTACAAGTCTGGCTGGGGAATGGGAGACATGGAGCAGGGACATTGAGAGTTATTTCACATATCAAAAACAGCAGACTAGTCTTCATATCTATATGCAAAAATGGTTATTTTATATATCAACTGCAGGCTAGCTAGGGAGATGGGTGTGACTTTACCCATAATGTCACTGGGAGGCAGCTCCCCCTGGCTACAGTGCCTGCCTGAGAGCTTGGAGATGGCTCCCTCCATGCGTGGACTAACTTTCATGGAAGCCAAGAAAGGCAGAAAAATGTAGGGGTGCTGGCAGGTGTAGCCAATTGTGGGAGGAGTTGGAAATGGGGCTACAAGGAAGATCTACACTGGGATTTAAACCTAATCATGGTAGCCATTCGGAGTCTAACCATGCAGTTTTAGGAATGGAGAGGAGGGCTCCCCTGACCATGTGGCTTAGGAAGCAGGAAAGCAAGATGTAACAGTTTCAAAGGATGAAGTAGGATCCCATGGCTTGGCATGAGGACATGGTTTTAGATTAAAGACTTCAAGGTCAAATCGATACAGTTTAGGATGCTGGGGACTGAGGGAAACCTGCCCAGCTGAGCACAGATTACTGGGAGGAACCAGGAGTCTAGCCAAGCTATGGACTTCTATTTCTCTTTCCTGAGATCAAACTCCCCTGACTGGCCTGGTTGGGAAAAGTGGGGGAAGGTAGGACTCTGTGTGTGTGTATGTGGGTGTTTTAAAGGAACTTTGGGATTTTTAATGGTGACATTCTGCCATTACTCTAAACCTGTATAACTTTTGAATAAATAGTTCCTTTCCTTTTTACCAAACTCTGGCATTGAGAGACACATTTCCTAAGAGCAGAGGGCAAAGAACCACAGGGGAGGGCAAAGAAAGACTCTGGGGGAGGAGGCTTGTTTTGGTAACAGTATCTGGGGCCCCATGGGTTCATTTTGTAACTGGGCCAGGGGGCTCTCATGAGGTTGCTTGAGATATGGGTCAAGGGTGCACTCGTCTGAAAGCTTCACTAGCGCAGCAAGATCTGCTTCCAACGTGGCTCACTTACATGGCTGGAGATTTTGTGTTGGTTGTTGGTGAAGAGAGGGAGAAGAGCGCAAAGGGGGGCTTCAGTTCCTCCCCGCATGAAACTCTCCAGAGAGTTCCTGAGTGTCCTCATGACATGGCAGCTGGACGCCCCCAAGGCGAGTGATCCAGGAGAGAGCAAACAGGAGGCTGCAGTGTCTTTAGGTTTACCTCTGGGAGTCACACACCATTATTTCTGCATGATCTTAGTGGTTACACAGGTCAGCCCTATTTAACGTTCAAGAAAACGACTCCAGGATGTGGAAATCAGGAGGAGAGAATCACTGGGGCTAATTTGGAACCTGTTATCACAACAGCCAACAATCTACATCATAATCACGTCTCACCCTCAATATTACAATACCCTAAACAATAACTTCACTTTTTGGTCCTCATTTCAACCTTTCCACAAAGCAGACAGGAGGATCTTTTAATAAAGAGAATTTCAATGCCATTATATTGAACCTGGATATTCACTCTCCTTATTCTTCCCTGCAAGGTTCTCAAAATCTGGCTCCAGCCTCCCCTTCAACTTCATGTCCAGCTCTGTCCCCCTTACCACCATCTTTGTTGAAGCTACTTTTTTCTCCTCTTCACCAAGCCAGGCTCTTTCTGATTTCAGAGCCTTTGCAGGTGTCTCTTCTTCATGTATATATTGCTTCTCCCTCCTTCCCCCCAATCCTCCTGCTTTTACTCATTCTTTAGACCAGGTGCTTCTTCTGAGAGGCCATCCCTGCTTCCCAACTTAAAACTTCACCCAGTACTTTTCCATTATAACTGTCATCACAATGAATAATGATATTTTGTGTTTATTTAATTACTGTCTGCATTATGGTGACAAAAGCCAAGGCAGCAGGGACTATATTTTGCTCAGCAAAAGTAGCAAATTCTTAATATTTATGAATGAAATAAATGAATGACTTTTAGTCTTTAAGTGAGGATATTTGTTGAGCTCTCCAAATTTCAATTTATGTTTCTCTTTTTTTAAGCTTTGCCAACAATCCCAATGCTAGAGGTGAGAAAACAGAGATGGGAAAACCAAAACCTTTAGAAAAATGTTAGAAAAAATGTTCCCTCTTTATTCTGCAGTTTTTTAAATCTTCGCCTGTGGTTATGTTTATTGATTTTAGAGAGAGAGAGAGAGAGACTGAGAGAAAGAAACATTGATGTGAGAGAGAAACATCCATTGGTTGCCTTCTTTACATGCCTGACCAGGGATCGAACCTGAAACCTCTTTGGTGTAGAGAACGATGTTTCAATCAATTGAGCCACCCAGCCAGGGCTACTCTTGTAATTTATATACTTATTTATTAAAAATAATATTTTTGCCAAGAGCTTGGAAAAAGTTAATCTCTTTGGACTATTGATTTTTAGACGGAGGTATAAAACATTTAAGGAGTTTGCTCTCTTCAAGACAATTTCTATAAGTAGAAAGGATATAGAAAACCACCAAACCAATTATTACATTTGAATCAATAAGTATATTTACATTTTTTTCCAGGCATTTCTTACCAAATGATTCAGACAATATCATCTGTTCTTGTTTTTTGTGCCTTCCTGCTCACACATATCAAATGAAGAAAAGCCACAGGCTTTATTAAGCAGTGGAAAGAACCTTGTTGTCAGGCAGTTCATGCTGCTGCAGTTCTGTGGATCCGGGACCCAGAGGAAAATATAAGCGGATGTGCTCTCTTTTGCATCACAAAACATGTGGCACATTTAGGAATTAGCACCACAAGGGTAATTTTAATGCTCCAGAACACATTTATCTCCCGATGTGTGGTCTAGGAATAGTCTTTTTATTCTGCCAGTTCTGCCTCCCACCCCTCTCTCAAAAAAACCAAAACAACAACAACAAAAAACTCTTGCAAAGTCATTTGCAAAGAGTTTTTGAGACTATTTGTTCTTTGTTTATTTGCAATCCCTTTAATGCTTAAGTGTTTGACAATTTTTATGCATATGGGGGCCTAAGGTGGAGTTGAGGCTTACATAGGAAGGCATCTGGGTAAGGAAACTCCTCTACCAGGGGACACTTATTAGAAGCAGCCATTTAGAAGACCTGTCTCATACAAATAGATATGCGATAAGAGGCAAAAGGAAAAGCTAATATACTGCAGTGTTACCGGACTAAAGGGGTCTGTCTGCCTGTGCTCAACAAAGCGCAAGAAGATAGGAACAGAAATTTGCAGCAAAGAAAGTAAGGTTTTATTTTTAGGAAGTAGTCCACTCCCAGAGAATCAGGTGAGTTTGTTGTCAGTGGAAATCAGGCTCTTTCACAGGATTGCAAGAAAAGCATTTCAAGAACCCATGCATGGGGGATTGTGGTGTGGCAAAATGTATTCATGTGGAAATCTACCCCTGGATTCCAATTTCCCATCTCTCCCCCTCCCGCCATGGAAAAAGTCCAACCATGTCCTCAGCAAGGCCAAAACACAGGCCAGTATCCAGAGTCTCTGGTTCAAATTAAAGCTCAGTCCTCGGTAGCTCAGCCATCTGTTGTGGACCCCAGTACCTGCCAGACACACGTCACATGCTTGCAGGCAAGAGAGTGCACAAATAAAGAGGGCAAGTGTGGGTCACCAAGCAAGACAGGGACACAGAGAGAAAGTGTGTGTGTGTGTGTGTGTGTGTGTGTGTTTCTTTGTTGCCCTGGGATTATATTAGCTTGGGTTTGGGACGGACCAGGTGCTTTTTTTAAAAGAACCAATCAACTTCCCAAACTTTTGAAGGCTTTTTGATGGGTCCATCCCCTAGTCAATCCACTGTTTCCCAGGCTGGACAGACAGGCCTCTGTGATCAAACATCTCCCCTTCTGCCCTGCTTCCCTGACAATTCAGTGCCAGAAGAGGGAAGGGAGGATGTAAATCCCCTTTGTTGAACAATGTTGTAATCCCCTGAGGTGTGGAGCTGTAGCTTCCTGGTGAAGCAAAGAGGTTCATACTCCCCAGTTTGTTAAACTCAATGTCCAACTCCCTTTGTTCCATTTCTTTAAAAATAACTAGTTAATTATCTATAGTAATGAGTTAATGCTAAAAACTTGGCTCCCTCATGACTTCCAGGGGATAGGTTATATAGGGGAAAACCATTAATCACATGACTAAGGGAGTTAGGCTTATGGTCAGGGTCATGATCTCCACTGACTGGTCAGCACTAGGGGAGGAGAGAGTTAATCAGAGCAGCTGGTCCTGAAGTCAGCCTTGGCATCCCTTCATCTGGTTTTACCACTTTTCTGGTCCTGGAGCTGAAATACAAGGGAGGCCTAGATGTTATCTCTAGTTTGACTGAAACTCTGTGTCTGGGTCAACAGACTACATACAGGCTTTGTTCCCAAGATAATTTGATGCTGATCATAATCCCATTGTCCTGAGGACTTAATATTAAGGGAGTGGATGGGCAAGGGAGAAGGAGGCAGGTGAGTCATGGTGCTGAGTGAGGCCAGTTTGAAACAAAAGGCAAGCAAAGAGAAGAGGTCATAATAAAAAATGACATTTCTACGTGGTTACGCCAGTAGAAAGAAACAGAGAAACACTCTAAAGAGCAGATGCAGAAACTCAGGAGCTTAACAGTGCGGAATGAATAAGCATAAGAGCAAACATCCCTTTATATGTGACTAGGCCCTGAGAAAGGACATACACGATTTTTAGTCATGTATGATGACTAACTTTAAAATAATTTGAGATTAAGTTATATTTCAACATGGCAGGGAAATCCCTGGAGGGATTTGTAAGCAACCATATGCATTTTGGGAAGTTGTAGATTTCCATTTGATTCTGCTGATTCCACCCTCTCCCTTAGAATTCCCTTGGTTTTAGTAACACCACAGTTCCTGGTGCGTCTCAATATCCTTTCAAGGGCAATCTTTTTTGTTAGGACTCTCAGCATAGACCAATTTGATAATGCTCCAAATTTCAAGGGGTGGGCTGAGCAAGACTGCATCTAAGACTGGAGAGCTGTGTCTTTCTCCTGTGATTGCTGGCACTCTTGCTCTCTCGTTTCCTTGATCTCTCAGCTCTGCTTTCATTTGTGTGTGCAACAACTTCAGCCAGCATATCCCCACAAGGTAGCGATGATGTCCACCAGCAGCTCCAGTCTTATATCCTGCTAAAATCCCAAGTGAAAAGAGATACTCATAAAAACCCTGGTGGGGCTCAATGAGTCTGACTTTGGCTTCTCCCTCCACCCAATTTCTATTTATGTTCTCATCTCTTTGCCTTTATTGGAATGGATCTGTCCTGCAAAATGCTGTTTCTTCCACCGAACTCTTCCCTTCCTTCAGGGCCAACTTAATTCCTTACTCAGCCTTCAGATCTCAGCTAAATGCCATTTCATTGGTATGAATTCCCCAAGCCCACAGCATATACTACAGATTTACATGCTCTGTAGAGGCAGGGTTACCTTGCAGCTGTACCAAGGTAGCACTGTGCTTAACTCTTCAGATGCCTAGAAATCTGGTAAATATAAGAATGAATTGTACTAGCTAGGACTTTACAATGTGCTATTTAAAGTTCAAAATTTCCTGGAGGCAACCTATATTAGCTTCTCTACAATTTTTAGGGATATATAGATTGATAGTCCGTACCTGGCAAATACAGCCAGTGTGTATAAAAGACCCCTCAATAAATGAGTGCCTGGGCTCACATTTATCTTGATCAGATGTATTATCTGAGGATGAAGTATGTCCTCTCCTGAGTCCCTAAGAACAAACACTGGGTACTTATATCTGGAAGTCTTTGATATGAATATAAAGTCTATATGCTTTCTCTGTCTTGCTCCATTGTACCCTTTACCTGTATTAAAAACTTACATGCATATACCCTGTGGAATCTTGGGGGTCTTGTGATAAACTTAAAGTCACCCGACTTTGTGTAGATCTCATATATAACATTATGCCATCATTCTATTAAAATATGTTCCTCCTACCAAACTCTAAACCCTATGAGGGCATGGGCCATGACTGATTTTGCATTTCATTTTCTCCTGATATGCCATAGTATTTACCAATACCTGGTAAATCAGGATCCAACCAAGGAAACTGAAACCGCTCGTAGGTTTTACAGAAGGGAAGTTAATGCAAATTTGATTACACTGGTAATAGAATAGGCTGAGGAACCAACCAGTGCATCATGAGGCAGCCCAGATATTAACAATAAAAAGAAGTTGGTACTATTTCTAGATTATAGAAACAGAGAGAAGAGGAGGTGCTACCAGAGCCCAGGGGCTAGAGTCACCTGGTAGAAGCTGGAACCATGGCCGGATGTTCAGGTGGGAACTGGATCCATTGGGAAAAGAGACGCATGCTGCTGGGAATGCTGCCCAAGGCAAAGAGGGAAAGCTATAACTCCCCTGGATTCCCCCTCCTCCCTCTTCTTTTACCAGTGTCTGTGGTTGTCTGAATCCAGCTAGAGCCAGATGATGAAGAAACCCAGGAAAGACAATCTGGGTGGATCACTATCCCATGATGTACCACAAGGGAAGAGCAAGGAACAGCACCAGGACTGTCATTGTCAGTGCTCAATAAATAGAAGCTGAATTAGTGGATAAAACCAAATCGTGTACAAAACAAGTGCTGCTGGTTGATTGAAAGTCCTAGTGGTACTAGCCTTGAAAGGGGCTAGATTTTTATTATAGATCTAGATTTTTATTATAGATTTAGTTACATAGGCAGAATCTGGAGACACAGTCTGCCTAGCTGCTTTCATTTAATGATAATTCTGTTGCTGATCAATTTTTCTCCTGGCTGACACTTTCTTTATCTATGCAATGTGTTCAGACTTATCAGTAATAATTTGTCTACTGTGCATTTTGTTGTCTGTGTTGATTTCATCATTTCATTTTATGAGGAAATACTTATTTCTCTTATGTCCAACTTCTTTAGGAGGGAAGCATCACATCGGACCCTGCATGTCCCAATAACAAAGAGCATAATAATATGCCAAGTTTAGAGAAATAGATGGATATTTCATATCCTCTTGTAAAAAAGTCACTATATCTATGGAAATGAAATCATCTTTTGTGTGTTTGTTCTTCTTCAAAGACTTATTTACTGAAGATACAAGGAAAGACTATCATTATTAACCTCAAATAAAACATACACACACATATCACACAATACTCAACTGGGATAAAAAAACCCCAAAAACCTCCAGTGAGTTCTAGAATGTTGATAGAATATTCAGTTCTTCCTTACTGCCCAAATAAAATTCATGATGTAGTAACAATCACCTAAGGATCTACGAATGTTAGCAAGAGCTTATTTCATCTGCACAAATGTCCCATCTACCTTCATTTGTAAATTTCCCCCAGGAGCCACTGTTAAAGAACAAATCCAGGAAAAAAATATATGACTTTTACAAATATTTAGAAAATAACACTATTCAGAGGATGATTAACTTCAAATTTATGTTCATGTGTAGAAGGCATCAGAATTTTCTGCCTTCTCTTTCATGCTACTTTGCTTAAAAACAAGTTATAGGCTAGTAGTTCTCTTGGGCACCTTCATGGTTACACAGTGAATTTTTTAAACTTTGAATTCAATAAAAAATTGCTTAACTAATTGCACTGAGGCTGATTCATTTGTACCAATTAGACATGACCTTATCCTGAGCATATTTCTGTCTCATGTTTATAATTTCAATGATTGATATCATGTTCAACTCGGGTTTGAAGAAACAGAAACTGCCAGTGAGATCTGTGAATTGCTTTCTCCTTCTTAGTAGCTGCTGAATCAGTCTCACTGCTGTTCTTGCTCATTCTATTTTCTTTGAGTGTTTTAGACAAGTTTGAAAGTCTGTAAAAGTTATGTGTTTTTTTTTAAAGAGAAAGTTCAGCCCTGGCTCGTGTGGCTCAGTGGACTGAGTGCCCAACTGCGAACCAAAGCGTCACCAGTTCAATTCCCAGTTAGGGCACATGCCTGGGTTTTGGGCCAGGTCACCGGAAGGGGACACTTGAGAGGCAACCACACATTGATGTTTCTCTCCTTCTCTTCCTCCCTTCCTCTCTCTAAAAATAAATAAATAAAATCTTTAAAGAGAAAGTTTATTACACAGAATGATCTTCAAGAAGTCGCTGTCTAAAACTTCACACCCAAGCCTTGCATGCAAAGCTTCTCATTTGTAGCAGATGTTATTGGTGCCCTAACCAGATTCCTATCATCGTCTGGTGCCTCCATTGCTCAGCTGCTGTGGTTGGTGGTTGCTTTTGGCTCAGAGCTACCCATCTTTCAGGAGGATTGCTTTTGGCTGATGGGAGCCACCTAGCCTCTGTGAGACATCTGTCTCTACAAGGGTCTGACCAATGACTTACTGAGGTAGGATATAACAGCCAGCCCCTTCCCTCTGGGCAAGGCAATCTCTGTGGTACATTTCATTCTCCATATCTTGCCATGGAATCAGGCTGAGGCTAACATAAGGTCCTCTTCCTTTTTCATCTTTCTTCTATCATGCCCTTAAAAACTTCTTTGGGAGCACTCCCTCAGTAAAGCTCTTATGCAGAAGTCCCTATCTTGGGCTCTGTTTCTTGGGAGCTCCCCCTACGACACTGTTTTAATTGTCTATTTAGAGTCTATAAGAAATTGGTTAGGCTCTGGAGAAAGAAAAAAATAAACGTTTGGTCAACTCTCCACTAGAATTATTGTGACTGGAATTAGTAACTATTTCCACAGCAAATGAGTTCTACTCTTCCTTCTCTGCTTACAGAAACCAGACAAAGAGTGCGTCTCCATGTTTACATCACTTCGACTGACAGTCTGAAAGTAAATGTGCTTCAACAAGCCTTTGTTCTTCTAGTTGTCTGGTTCTGGGTCTTCATCCCTGTCTTCTATTTTCTGACCTTGCAACTTGAGCCTGAGAGAAGGTGTAAAACATGCCACTGATCGAGCGCTGACTATGCATAGGCCCCAAACTAGAAGCCTTACAAATGTTTTTCCATTGGAATCTCACAACAGCTTATTGAGGGGCACTCTATAGATGATGAAATTGAGACTCAGAGACAATTTGTAGCTGATCCATAAATATACTGCTAGTAAATGGCAGAGGAAGGATTCAGATCTGGGTCTGCTGAATACAAAGTCCACACTTAACCAATTTACCAAAATGTTCATTTAAAGACAGAACATGTATAGAGGAGAGTATTTCCTTTTAAAGTTTATCTCTGTATACACATTTCTGTAGCACACCTTCTCGGTGTTACTTTTGCCACAATATGCACTCACCCCCAGCCTCCGCTTGCTTTCCAGACAACAGTTCCCACAATGACCCACCAATTCAATGTATTGTATTGCCCTTGAGCATTGGCATAGCCTTGCCAGTACCCTCTACCTTGTAGCTATTAACTGCTGCAGGAATCTAGAAGCCCAGCACCCATTACCTGTGCTCTAGGGCTCCCCACAGGTTGGATTAAACCTGGGTCTTCATAGAAAAGCTCACTCTTGGGTTTTATTCACTTCCCTGTCCTGCTTCACCCCTTTAACCCTCATTGGTCTCCCCTGGGGGCATTTCCTTAACAAACCACTTGCTTCTGAATTCTTGGCTCAATGTCATTTTCTAAGAGACTCTTAACTAAGTAAAGATATAGAAAGGAGTAAAAGAGGCAAACACTAATAAAATCACTTTGGTATTTTGCACTTCTGAGTCAAGCTATATTTTTTTCAAAAAGGTGATTTTGTTGTTTATTGCAAACTAATACATGTTCATGGTAAAAAATACATATAGAAAATATGGATAAACCAAAACAAGACAATAAAATTCAGTAATTCTAAAACCCAGAAACATGACAGTTTATGTGTGTTTTTGCATATTTACAAGTCTGAAATTACTATACATACTAGTTATACTGATTTTTAAAAATGTAACTTTGACAAATTCTTTTCATGCCAGGAAAATTTTCTCTACACTTTTTTTTATGCTTGTATAGAATTCTGGACAATAATTTTTTTTTGGGGGGGTAGGGAGGTAGGACCAAGCTTCCAGGTGATGCTCATGCTGCTGTTCCATGGACCACTTTTTAAATAGCACTGATGGCATTATAGGCCACCAATGACCTTAGGCTTTGCTCTGTTTGGTTTTAGTTAAACTCAGAGAAAAGAGAATTAATAAGACTTGACACTAACAGTCTCTCAGTTTATGTTTGCAAATGGCTAAAGGTGACCACAGACCACCACTATGTATAAAACTGGCATTTAGAAAGTATACTTACTATAGTGACAGCAGAAAGTAGATACCCTCTGAAAATCTGCTGTTGCAGACTCATTCTGTGTGTTCCTGAATAAAACCATGGGTACACATTTGCCCTCACATTCAGGAATCCTCTAACTATTTCAGTCAACAAAATGTCATGTTCTCAGGAACCAGCTTGCAGGGGCTTCTTCCTTGGCCAAGTCTGGGATAATTTGAGCATCAAAATAATGAGAGCAAGGGGTTATAACCCATTAAACAAACAAACAAAAAGAATGCATGAGTCTATACTGATTTAAAAACACAAATTAATAGGGAAGAGGAGAAAGTTCTGTCCAATGATAGAAAGCCAACTGAGAAATGTAGAAAGAATGGTCAAATTAGAAAATCAAATTAGAAAGCTATCACTGTAATAATTATTTCAGGCAAGTTTATTCATAAATGCTAAAATTAATGGATGAGAGTTATGGAACTAACAGGAAGTTTACATAGTTTCAAAGGCTCTATCCACAAAATATATAAGTACAAAGGGAAAAATAACTTTACAGTGGAGAAATCAGATAGATACCACTTTAACCAAGGGATTAAAGTTTACAAAGTTTACATCACATTCAATGTCAGATGCCTTATAATTTGTACTTGAAGGGCCTGTGGTACTCCTGCCTAAAATGCATCACCTAAAAGTATATTTGAGTAAATATAAGACAAATCAAAATTAAGGGACATTTTTGGGCCCTGGTGGGTAGCTCAATTAGTTGGAGCATCGTCCAGATATGTCAAGCTTGCGGGTTCAAGCCCCTGGTCAGTGCACATACAAGAAGGAACTAATGAATGCATAAATAAGTGGAACAATGAATTGATCTTTTTCTCTCCCTTCCCCCGCCTCTCTAAAATCAACAAAAATTGAGGGACATTCTACAAAATAACGAACCTGAATTCTTCTAATATACCAATGTCATTAAAAACAAGCAACAAGAAACCAAAGAGATGTGACACCTGAATGTAGCCTGTGACCTGGGATTTTCTTTGCTCTATAGAATATTATTGGGACAAATATCAAAATAAGGACTATAGACTAAATATGTAGTTAATTCAAGTATTAATTTCCTAATTCACAATTTTAATATAGTTACATAAGAGAATGTTCTTGTTTTATGGATAAACATACTGAAAATTTACAGGTTTTCAACTGACAGTAATTCAGGAAAAAATTACACATATACATATATATGTAGAGAAAGAAGGAAATAAAGTGGGTGGTTAACATTTATGTAGTATGGGTAAAGAATTGCAGGATTTCTTTGTGCAATTCTTGTAATTTTTCTGTAAATCTGACTAAGTCAAAATTTAAAAATGAAGTAACAGATCAAAAAAATTTCATAAAACAAAATTAAGTTCTAATAGCAAGTGTCCAGGCTCCGTATTATGAAACATGTAAGCAACCGCAGCTCAAGCCTGCTTTAGGAAAAGATGGGCCTAAACAGCTACTTCACTCAGTCATCTGGCCTCCTCTCAGTCTCATTAACTTGTTAACATGGAAAGTAATGGGTTAGAAGGAAAGGGATTTCATGTATATGCCTGAGAGCTGTAACCTGGAGTTGTGCCCTCTGGTAAGGCGGATTCTAAAGTGGACTCGCTGTCCCATGGGGCTTTTATGGATACACTTGGAGCTCCTGCCCAGCCGTCATTGTATCTCCTGGTACGGGTGATGTCTCTACTAGCTTTTTACTTAGTACTACACCTCCAGCGGTGGTCAGTTTTATGTCTCTATTGGGTTACGTTATAGAACCCAGTTACCCAGACACTAACTGTAGGTGTTGCTGTGAATGTAATACACATGCAACTAACATCTACATTTAGTTGACTTTATGTAAAGGAGATTATCCTCAATAATCTGGGTGGGTCTGATCCCATCAGTTGGCTCAGAGAGCAGAACTGAGGTTTCCCTGAGGAAGAAGAAATTTTACTTGAGAACTGCAAGGACATCTCTTGTCCAACAGTTTTTTGCCTATCCTTCCTGGTGGCCTGCCCTACCAGCTCCACAATTGTATAAGTCAACTCCTTGCAATATCTATCTGTCTGTCTATCTATCTATCTATCTATCTATCTATCTATCCATCCACCCACCCATCCATCCATCCATCCATCCATCCTTCCATTCATTGTAGCCTATTGGTTCTATTTCTTCAGTAGAACCCTAACATACCTCTTTCCCAAGCATGAGTCAGGCCGCAGACTCAAATTCCAATGGATATGTGTAAGGTTTTGTGGTGGGTGTCTTAAATCTGCCCTTCTCCCTTGCCCCACACACACTTGCCTTGAGGAAAAGTCATATATAATATCTAGTCATTCCCTATCAGATATATTTTTATGGCATCTGGAAATTTTGTCTAAAGTATTGTGTGAATACCACTTGAACTGCTTCTCAAATGCTTAAGATCCTGGGGACAAATCCTCTAAGTTGGGGAAATGTTTCTTTTGTTGCAAACAGAAGCTAAGGGAATGCATTTTAAAAATATTTGCTAGGGGACTTAGAATCATGATACCATAGATGTTGTCTTTGTTTGGGTCCTTAAAGAAGGAACCTTGAGACAAGAATTTAGGTATAAGTATTTGGGAGGTGATACCAACAAAGACAAGAAGGGCTGGCGAAAAATGAGGAAACAGGAGAGAAAAGGTGGCCAATAAAGGGTGTGTTATCACACAAAATCACCACTGTGGGCATCTTGATCTTAATCCCTGTGGGGAGCTCTAGAAGTCAGTGAGAATGTGTCCTTTAGAATAATCTCACCAGCACAGTGAGGGAACTGGGGCATTAATACACTGAATCTGTTCAGTCACTGCTTGAGAGCTGTTTCCAGGAGGTGCTCATGACCATGTTTTGGCCCCTACTGTACAGGTTTAAATGTCAGAGGCCACAATCCAGCATCTGGAAACCAGGTCTGAGAATGCCTCAATCCCAGAGCAGAGGAGAGATGGCTGGAGTGTGGACAGTGTCTGCCAGAGGCATCAACATTTACTTAACCCAATATACATCACTTATGACCATGCATGAGAAACAAATTTCTTCCTTAATGGACTAAAAATTCCTTCTCTTTCTTAATATTAAATAGTCTTCATCAACTTCCAGAATTATATCTTTAGCAAACACAATGGTGTACATTTGGTAAATTTTCTGACCATAAAGTTGTGTTTATAACCAAAATGCCATTTATTCCACTATAATCTTAAAGAAGACTGGGGAATTTATCCAGAATGACATGCAATTCGTTGTTAAACAAAACACACCTTTTCTATACAGCTCATAGTATTTATAGTTGTTAAAGCAAAAACAAATATTTGGTTACAAATACTTAAGTTGTGGACTGCTTTGGCTTTGATGGAAATATTTACTTCCTCCAAAGTTTGATCTCTGGGTCTCAAAATATTTAACACAAGGCGCAACTTCTGTGACTTAGTTCTTGAAAGCAGCTTCCAATGCTCGAGCTTTCTCTGTGATGTTCTTCTGAAAGGGCATCATGAAGTCTTCAAAGTCCACCTCATAAGTGAACCTCTCCCTCCGCAGCTCCCTCTTTCTGATCAGCTCTGCCGTTGTGGCTTCAGGACTCCAGGTCTTAAATAAACAACCACACCCAGAGCAGATATGAGTGTGACAGCCAATAAACATGCCATAGATAATTTTCAATATAGTTAATTTGAAACTATCACATTTACTTCTAATTCTATTTTAACATGTTTTTTCCTCTTACATAACATCAGTGGTTACACGGGCATCACTGTTTCTGATGGTGACTATCTGGACAACTGAAGTGTTCTTCAGTTACCTCTCTGATGACCTTTTTGAGCCAGGTACTGTTCAATTTCAGGATGTCAAAACCAGAAAGCAATGGAATTAGATGATCATTTGGGTTTACTACCATTACATCTTATGAGTAAATCAAAATTATTTTCATAGTAGAAGGCCGAGAAAGCTGGTGGTCTCTCTTTCAGCGTGGTTTGATTGGCATTGCCAAGATCACTCTTATTCTCCAAAGATGTCTCTACCTCTAACTGTAGATGCTTTAGGTAGCTACTGAATAAATCCTCTCTTAATTAGTGGGAAACCCCTACAAATTAAGGAGTTGGTGGTAGCAAGTACAAGGAAGAAGGGTTGGACCTAAGGTATAAGAAAAAGTATCTACAGCACCTGGTGACTAAATGGCTATAGGGAATGATAATGACCAAAGGAGACTTTAAACTTTTGAGGAAAATGAAAATGTCAAAATAGAAATAGTAATAGAAGAATCCAGATACTTGGAGCCAAACAAATTGGACTTAATGAGTCAGAAGTAGCAGGACCTGGCAAAAGGACACCTTCAAATAGTAACTATGAAAAATATCCTTTGGACATTTGTTTGGGTATTCTGCATAGAAAGTATTTGAAAAATGACCTTATGAGTTTATAACATGTTATGAAAATCTTTCTGAAGTACTTACCCTCCGTGGAATAAATGTGATATCTACTTTCTTGGTGTAACCACTGGTAATCAATGAATTGAGATGAACCACATTACCCTTACGCATTTTCTTTTCCTCCAATATGGCTGGTACAGTATAAATTGGTGAAAGTGGTTCCTGGAAGCAAGACAAAAAAAAAATCCCTATGAATTTCATAAACCTATGTATACTCTAATATTACATGTTATTCTACATTTCACTCAGAAACCAGAAAAATAGAAACAAGAAATGCTACTATATAACTTGAAATGCAGTAGAATATTATTTTAACTTTGGGTAAGGAGAGAGAATTAGTTCGCCTTGTTTAACTCTATTTAATTAGTAGTTTCAGGGGCAGTTCTCATAAGTCTTTAAGATATCCATCCTTGACCTGTGGCAATTCATTAAAAACAATAATGGTGCACATAGTAGGAACTTTAGCTGATTGACTTCCTTCACCTCTGGCAATTCTTTTTTTTAAAGTATATTTTATTGACTATACTATTACAGTTGTCCCAATTTTTTTCCACTTTACTCCCCTCCACCCAGTTCCCCCCTTACTTCATGTCCATGGGTAATGCATAAGTTCTTTGGGTTCTCCATTTTCTATACTATTCTTAATATCCTCCTGTCTATTTTGTACCTACCATTTATGCTTCTTAAACCCTGGACCTTTCCCCCCATTCTCCCCCTTCCTCCTCTCTGCTGATAACCCTCCATGTTATCTCCATTTCTATAATTCTGTTCCTGTTCTAGTTGTTTGATTTGTTTGTTTGTTTGTTTTAAGATTCAGTTGTTGGTAGTTTTGAGTTTGTCATTTTACTGTTCATTATTTTGATCTTTTTCTCAAATAAGTCCCTTTAACATTTCATATAATAAGGGCTTGGTGATGATGAACTCCTTAGCTTTACCTGATCTGGGAAGCACTTTATCTGCCCTTCCATTCTAAATGGTAGCTTTGCTGGATAGAATAATTTTGGTTGTAGGTCCTTGCTTTTCATCACTTTGAGTACTTCTTGCTAGTCTCTTGTTGCCTACAAAGTTTCTTTTGAGAAATCAGCTGATAGTCTTATGGGAACTCCTTTGTACATTACTCTCTGCTTTTCTCTTGATGATTTTAAGATTCTTTATCTTTTATCTTTGGCAATTTAATTATGATGTGTCTTGGTGTGGCCCTCTTTGGGTCCAACTTGTTTGGGACTCTCTGTGCTTCCTGGACTTGTATGTCTATTTCCTTTGCCAAATTAGGGAAGCTTTCTTTCATTATTTGTTCAAATAAGTTTTCAATTTCTTGCTCTTCCTCTTCCACTTCTGATATCCCTATGATGCAGATGTTGGCACCTTTGGAGATGTCCCAGAATGTTCTTATTCTCTGTTTTTTTTAAAATTCTTCTTTCTTCATTCTGTACTAGTTGACTGTTTATTTCTTCCTTGTGTTCCAATTAATTTATTTGAACCCCATCTTCCTTCCCCTCACTGTTGGTTCCCTGTGGAATTTTCTTTATTTCACTTAACATAGCCTTCATTTCTTCATTTATGCCTTTGCCATACCCCATGATTTCTCTGAGCATCCTTATCACCAGTGTTTTGAACTCTGCATCTGATAGGTTGGCTATCTCCATTTGGCTTAGTTTTTTTTCTGGAGTTTTGTTCTTTCATTTGGGACACGTTTCTTTGTCCCGTCATTTTGGCAGCCTCCCTGTGTTTGTTTCTGTATATTAGGTAGAGCTGCTTTGACTACCCATCTTGGCACATCTGTTAAGTTGTAAGGGGAGGAGCCTTAGGTATTTGCCAGGGCAAGGCTACCGACTTCAACACTTCGTGGTGCTGTATGTGGGGGAAGGGTCAGAGAAGGGACAATGCCACTTGTTCAGCTCTCACCTAATTTCCAGTCACTTCCTCCCCTTCCCGTATGTGACCGGCACCCTTCTAGCTGCTGCCCTGGTGTTGAATCCGAGTGGGTGGGTTTGCATATGTTCTAGGGCTGTGTAGGTCCTTTAAGTGGACTCTCCTGAGAGATGATCAGTTTCTTCTGTCACCCCAACCCCCACTGGTTTTTACTGCCAGAAGTTATGAGGCTTTATTTTTCCTGGTGCTTGATCCCTGGGCTATGCCCTCTGACCTGAGGCTGGGATCACTTGCTCCCCAGGTGTCCCTCCCAGTTTTTATCCACCACATGAGAATGTGGGACCACTCATTCTGCTGGTCACTGCCACAACTGCCTCACCTCTGCCACACTGGGTCCTCTCTGCCTCAGCTTCCCAGCTCCGCTCCTCCAACCTATCTGGAAGAATGTTTCTTCTTTAAATCCTTGGTTGTTGAGCTTCCATTGTCTGGCAGTTCTAGTTGTTTTTTGTTTTGAGATTAGTTGTGATCGTTCTTATGGTTGTGCGAGGAGGTGAAGCATATCTACCTACACTTCCATCTTGATCGGAAGTTCCATCTCTGCCAATTCTTAATCTTGTCATCCATGTTTGTTACTCTCTACTGTCTGCTTATAATCTCTTCACTCTATCCATTTCCTACCACTTACATTCCTTGTTTCTATTTGATAACATTAAAGCTTTTCCTTCTTAAATTTCATCCATTGTCAGTTGTCTGCAAGAAACTTCCAGGGATCCTTCTGTTCCCCTAAAAGAAGCTTCTAGTTTAGAAATGCACCTAGAGCTTCCCTTCTAATGACAAAGCTTTGATGTCTCAGAAATCCCCATAAGCAACAACCTCAACCTTCTTCTAATAGTTTAGAGGCACCCATACCATCCCAGATTATTAAGATCAGTCAGTTTGGTGCTTTAAACCTTCTAGAGTCATACTGCATGATATCCAAAGTTACAAGTATCCCCATATCTCAGGGTTCAGTGGTAGTCATTAAAATTCCTTGGGCAGGGGTGGTATAAGATGAGTAATGAAAGAATGTAAGACCAAAAATGAAGGAAAATCTTGCTTTACTTCATTCCTCATAAGGGTTATCCTCCTTCCCTGTTGGGCCATCTCATCAAATCCATATAGGGAAGGACCAAATATATGTATATATTTATACATATATATATACATATATATGTATATATCCAATACATATATCCAATATCAGTTCTGTTTTCAACATTCTAATTGTTGAACAAACTTGGTTTTTGTATGGATTCTGTTTGCAACAAATACTTTTCAGATTCTTCAGTAAAAGGAATTTTCTTGCTAGATTTTTTTTTTTAAGTATCACATAATGGTGCTGAAAATATAGACTGCCTGTTATTTGGCCCGTGTTGTGTAACAGTATGCAACACTGCCCCATTCCCCAACAAGTTTTTAAGACATTTCAGTTACTAATGGATAGTCAATTGCTTTTCTTACCTCTTCTTTCTTAATTTCAGTGCCTTCAGTTTTCACTTTAAGAGGTGGCTTGCCTTTCAGTTTTTGGTTTTCTGCTGGTTTTGGCAAATTATCTAGCTTTTCTTTAATCAAATCAATTATTCTATAGTCAGCATATGCCTTTGCAATATCCATGGCAGTGTGCCCTGTTTAAAACATAAATTCCAAACTACAATAAGCATATTAATAATAAACCATGTAGAAAAATCTTAGCACATCAGCCCCAAGCATGTCTTAGTATGGGTGTTTCTAGAGCAAATGGTATGTGTAAGGTCACAGAGCTAGATCAGACATTCTCGAAGGTGGGCCCAGCTCTAAAATCCCATAATTAAAATGTCATTTACTGGCAAATCAGTGTTTTTCTTACTAATTTTTTGAGCATGTTTCTTAAAAAATCCATAGGAAATAGTGGCAGATTACATTCTGAGTATCTAATTGCTGGTTCTCATTCCATACTGTGCACATGTGACAACTCTATGTTGTCTTCCCCTTTCCCGATGTAACGAGGTATATTCTAAAAGGCCTGGGGAACCTGATGGTCAAAAGTGCCCTACGCAGGTGGCTAGAATTTATGATACCTGTAAAGTTCTCAGGCAGGACTTCCACAATAGTACCCATGTCTTAGAGACAGCCTGGAGCAGCCAGAGGTACAATGCTCTTCCATTGACAGGAAGCAATGAGTTCTACTATAAGAAAATGATAACTCCAAGCAAAGAGCTCACATACTTAACAAATGAATTTATATTCGTCATTTGTGATTTTTATAAGGTATGCCTTCCATTTACATCCTAGAGAGAGCCTCAATTCAGAAACGACTTTGTCTAGCTTTAGAAGAACTCCAAATGCAGAGGTTTTAAACTATGCCAGTTATCAGAAGCTGACAGTTAAAACAGTGTGCTAACTCACTCAAGGTATGATCTGCACACCGGTGAAGTCCACAAACAAAATGTACTGGTCCACAATGAAATAAGCTCAGGAACTAAGAGTAGTATTTAGAAATTTTTATAGCATTTGATAGAGGAGTTTTCTGTCATTAGAATCTAATTTAAAAAGTTTGAGCTTGTATTTTGTGGGCTTTTTATCACTTCATTTTTTTCTAGTAAACCATTTTTTATTGTACTTTGAAAAAGTATCAGTCCATGGAAGATTGCAAATATAAAGAACTGTCCCTTTAACACCAGTGATTTGCAAAGAATTGAGTAATTCTTTGAGTAATTTGTCAAATTGAGTAATAAGACAAATTTCCATAACATTTAACTCAGGCTTATGTTTGCAGCAGTAATTCAGGGGGAAAATATGGCCCTGTAAGAATAGAATCAGATGGGGTTTGAAATCAAACCTAAATTCTTCTTTCCTACCCCTAACCATCAATAAGATGAACACATACCTTTTCTATTTTCCAACTGGAATTTAGCACCAATATCAAGTAGGTATTTGACAGTATCCAGTCTACAGCTCTCAATGGCTCTACTTAAAGGAGTTGAGTTGTTGAGTGAAACTGCATCTACCACGGCTCCAGATTTAACAAGAAGCTCAACAATATCTTGTTGGCCTGCATGGCATGCAAAATGGAGCGGAGTCCACAGAAAATTATCTGTAGCATTAACGTTAGCCCTGTAAGATAAGAGAGATGCACAAGCTAAAAATATGGGTTATTCCAAGCACTGGAGGCTAAAAATGCTACGTAAGCCTTCATAGAGTTTAATCAACTTGTTCAAATATAAAGCAAGGAAGCTCCGAGTAAAGTTAAACTCTGTGTCATAATTTTTCTTGACAAGTGTTCCACATTATCTGGCAGTCTTCATTTTGTGGACACATATACATTTTATTTCGTTTTAAAAGCCACTTAAGGTCCTAGGGGTTATAATTTTGCAAATGTTAGAATCAAGAAAAATTGTAAAACTGAATCCAATGAAGATAAAAGCTAACAGGAAATATGTTACATGACTCCATTTTTGTGTCTATTTCTGCATGTTATAACATTTTTAAATGCACCTTCATTAAAATCCTCAGCATTAATATTTCAAATTTTTATGTATTATTATGTAAATGTGTTATTTTAAATTTTAGTCCCTTTTAAAGATTCACTGCCCCAAAGTTTGAGTTCTCATAGTTGCTTTATACTCTCTTCTGATAATATACAAATTTGAATCCTTTTTTGACATTAAATATTTATAGTAACGGTAACAATACTTTTTATCAAGTATGCAATTACTGTGCTAATAAATGTTTTACATATTTTAACTAATTTTATCTTCAGTAAATTCTGTGACCTGAGTCCTATTAGGGGCCCATTATTAAAATGAGAAACTGAGGTACAAAAAGATTAAGAAACTTATCCCAGGTTATTTAGCTGTGGTAAAAAAAGGACTTAAACCAAGTAATTACTTTAGATTAAAAAGTCAAATGAAAATATTATGCTTTGGTATTTTGAAGATATTTACATATTAACCAAGGAAAAAATTGCTATCTCTGGAGAAGGGAATCAAACATGTCCTTAGTCATTATAGCCAACATCCCACTTGTTTGACTTTGTTGGGATTTCCCTACACACATAAAAAGAGACAGATTACAAAGTGTCTCCATGTAAAATGAATAAATTCTAGAGATGTACTGTATAATCTCATTATAGCTAATAACACTATATTAGACACTTAATATTTGTTAACAGGCTAAATTTCATGTAATGTTCTTATCACAATAATTTTTTTTAAGTTTAAAATAAAATGAAGAGCACCTCTACACCAACTAGGTAAGGCACTGAGACGAAATTAACTTCTCTTGGGAGGCCGGTGATACCCAATCACAAAGCTTCTTGTACCCCCAAAGTGAAAACGCCTTGGCCTTCACTTTGTGCATAGATGCTACTGGCGAGCCATCTTTGTGTACACACACTCCTGTGTTCCCATTAGCCTGGTTTCCCATATGAGATCCACCTATAGTCTAGGCTTCAGTAGTGAAGCACTTTCTTGTGCTGTTAAAATTCTGCAGTGAAATATATCTTAGCTTTCACTTCCTTGAAATATGAAGACTCATGAAAATCTAAGCCTCACCCAACCAAAAACATACCCTCTTTCAAGAAGAAACTTGACCACCTCTATGTTTCCACTTGCACAAGCAGTCATTAGTGGTGTTTTGTAATAATTATCCTTCATATCCACAGGTATTCCTGATTCAAATGCCTTTTTCAGAGAAGCTAGGTCTCCTGCCTTGGTGAGAAAATTAATATTTGAAAATGCTTTCTCTGAATCATCAATGTACCAAGCAGAGTCATCCTGAATGGGATGTTCTGGTGGATGATCCCGATTAAACCGACTGCAATCAGTTACATTCTTGTAGGTTTCAATCATGTAATATGGTGGCCCACCATCAATCCGGCGTGGAAAGGCCTCATCAGGAATGACGCAGATTGGGAGAGGTAAAACGAACTTGCCTTTTTTTGTCTTTTTGGCTATTCCTTTTTTCTTTTTTTTAGGCCCATAGGATCCCAAGACATAAGACTTCTGTAAGTATCTGGTTCCCTTAAAGAAATCATTAATGTTGACCCCTCCTCCCCGCAATTGTTCATGAAGTTGAGCGATGGAAAACAGCTGCTCTGGGCTGACTAACTCTTGCCTCTCTTCCAGCACCATCACAAAGTCTTCCTTGCTGACTGTCCCATCCCCCCTGTCCACATACGAAAAAGCTCCCCGAAGGAAAGTCTCATGTTCTATCGACCAATCGTGAAGTCGAAGGGCCCAGAGTGGGTTAGGGTCTTTGGCTCCTGGCCGGGCCAGTTTATTAGCAATTCGCTCTGCCCGCCTTATTTCTTTGCTTGCTGCTTTGAAGCCACCTTCCTTAGCCACAGTCCTGGGTGTTTTATGTTGTAAATTCTTCCATTTCAGGTCACACCCTAAAACGTGAAGCATCATTATTATGAATGGCGCCAAGGCACCTGCATGGCTCTACAAATGACATTCATCCAGCTGTTTTCCTGTTTCAGATGATTAGTCAACAGTTTGTCCCTAAATTACTCAAATATAGAGATGAACACATTTAGCTATTATAATTACAAAATTAAGCTGTTATTTATTTTTATGCTTCGCTTTGGTGAATTTCTGAGAGATATTTCCAATTCATATTATCTGCCCCCAAAGGATTAGGACATTAATCCCTATAGATATTTAAAGCAAATACCATGTTGGGGTAGTTGCCAAGGAGTCTTCATGTCAAACAGGAAAAGAATAGGGTGGCAGTGGAATTTGGAAAGAAGCTGTATTCAGACGGCTTACACAGGCCCTTAGAACTCAGAATGTCAAACAACGGCCTGTTTCTTTTTGAATGACTATGACTATAAATCTGTGTGCAATCTTAAATCATATGTTATCTGTATTCTCAGGGAATTAGTGTCATTATATATGGAGATCTGCTGTTTCGTGGTAAGGTCATGTGAACAACCTAACAGAGGAAAATGTATTTGTTCATCAAATCTGAAAGGATTCCAGTATTATATTTGATTGAGTTCTACATTAAATTCATTTTCCTTTTTAAACCCTTACTTAAATTCATTAGACCAAGATTACAGGTAAGTATTCTCTAAATCAATTAACTTTGTGAATCAGGGTGGTGGGAGGGGTGCCTATTTAGTGTTATAAGGAAGGCTATGTTGTGTATTAATAAGCGTCTTGAGACATTAAAAGTCTATTATGTATATAAATGTCAGACGATGAAGTTCTTTCTAGTGTTCTGACTCTAGAAGACCCTTTTATTGATTTGCCAACATCATGTAATCAAAAATAATAATAATTGCTACCCAATCAGTATCTGTAGCAACCAAAACATATAGGCAACTACATGTAAAAATAAAACATACCTCTCCAATACTTTATAGTTTTATCCCTTGCCAAAAAGAAAATTAATCACCAATGCTTTTCAAGATTAATACTTCCTTTAGTATTATTAAAAATTAAAAATGTATGCTCAGGCTGATAAGTTTATTATTGATAGAAAAAGTTTATCGGGACAATAAAGATCCTAAAATTCCTATACTAGACAGTTTTAAGAACAGTAATTTATTGGGAAGGGGTCTTGATAGTATAGTTTCGTAGCATAATGATTCCATACTAATTCCAAGTATGCTGTTTTTACTGAGCTTTTTTGCTTATTCAGGGTGTCTGGGGGCTTATCTATCATCTCCCACACCATTCCTATATTTACTCCAGCACCATGAATCCAAAGATTATTAAAGCTGTTCTATGCCTTTTTCTGCTCCAAGTTTTCTCCTAGTTAGAAACCTTATATGGATAAAAGACTAACATCTCAGCTGAAAGATCTGAAGACATGTTTCCTTTTTTTTTTTTTTATTTGGGAGACTTTCTCTCCTCCTTTATGATTAGTAAATAAAGATCCATTCATCCCCTTTGTGAGTTATGTTCCTCTGTGGTCAAGAGACTCAACTTTAGGGGCTGGTGCTGGAGAACACCAGCAGCCAAAAGCCCATAGGATGGAGAATTCTCCATGGGGCGGGTGCTTCAGGAGAACTACTCCACATTCCCCTCCTGTGTCCCTGGACATGGCACCCACACTGCTTACAGGCACTTGTAGATTGCTCCAGCAGCAGGAGCAGGGCAAAAGAAGAGCATATTGAGGAAGGTAGGTTAATGTGGGAAACGAATTCTGCCTTTACACTGAAGTATAGAAGAAGCTAACCCCACAGAGTTTACTCAGAAATGAGCATTTTACCTACATAACATTTAAATGAAAAAAACATTTTATTGCTAATGTTTTTTTGCTGCTCTGATTGACTTCGATCTAAGATTTCAAAGGTGGAACTGTAACTGGTAACTACGGCTATGGAATTGCACCGTCCACAGAGGATCTGGTGATGTTGTGGCACTTCTAAACACGCTACGGAACTCAAAATATTTTCACACATCTGTTTGAAAACCACAGTCTAGTCCCACGATTCTACCAGGAAGATAAATGTTTTCTATACGATGGGGTGAGGCCTTTGGCATGGCTAAAGCTCTGGCCCTTTGCTTCTCAATTTCCTTTCTGTGACTTTATTCCAGGAGCATGTGAACAAAGAGCACATGTTGGGCGATGTTTGTCTCAGTAAGGAAGCAAGGGACACATTTAAGTTGAAGAAGTTTATCTCAATCTGGGCAGATCTTCAGTTTTTAGAAATACATCACATTGAAAATGAAATGTCAGAATAAACTGCTGATTGTGACAGATTTGAAAACTGGACCATGAGACGATTTATGCATTTGATATATTTTCCTTAAATACATTTGTTAAGAGCGTTCATTATTGTGGAGGGTGGGGAAAGAATAGTCAGTTATTGCACCATTAGTTATGTAGGCACATTAGTCTTATTTGTAATATTAGTGATTACAGTTTAGGGTCTCCAGGTCCCAGTGACTTCTGAAATGTTGTGCTTTGTAGAGGAGAGCAAAACAAAGGCCCTTTCTCTGCTCTACTATAGAGTCACAGAACCTCAAGTTTTGTCTATTTCTCATAAGCTGGAAAAAGAAAGCCTCCACCATAAGTTCAGCAGAATGCAGTCTCATTCCTAAAATTTTAATGTACCTTCAATTAGCATGTGACTAACACCAAATTGGTCCATTTCTTTAAACCTCATCAGTGAATATTATCATCTTAAGGACTCCATAACATATAGTCCTAAATTAACAAAGTTACTTAAAAAAAGCTACAGGAAAAGCTAAAATAATAACTATTACATTTCAAATTTTCTCTGAAATTTTTTATTTTACTTCATATTTCCCCCATAATTTCAAATTATCCAGAAAAGTTATCTTTGCAATTGACACAATAGAATATTTTTAATAAAATAAGAATTAAGATGAAAAGACATGGTTTTCAGTGTTTATCCTTGCTTAGATGGATGTTCGTATTTTTTTTAAAAAGCAGTTTAATAACTACAAACATTTTAGAATAATTTCTTGACTGATTAGATTTTTAACAATAACCTAAAAATATTTTGGAAAATGGATGTTTATCACTTTTAATACCAGTCTCATGACTTAATAGAAAGTAGAGTAGAAAAAAATCAATTTTTTTGACATATGTGAGTGAGGTTGGCTATTGAAAAACATGAGGAACCGACAAGTGACAGACCCAAAGTCTCCCTGACCTACAACAGTGATTTCCTACCACTGTGCTAAAAGAATTCTTAAAACATGCAATACCTGACTACTTAGTAGCACTGACCTCTTTTCCCCTTAGATTGTCAAATTAAAAAATGACAACAGCCAACGCAATAGCCATCCAGTGAAAATGAATCAAAATTATGCCTATTTTTTGTCAGGTGGGCAAAAATACATATTTTAGTAATTAGTTTATATGTGCCATGACATAAAAAAGTTCAAAATTGCTGATCCACAACATGGGTAAATCATAAATACTTTAAGCATAAAATTGCTACACAATTTTACCTCGCTGAGCTATGTATCTACAGCAATCTGCAAAACCACCCATTGCAGCATAATGAAGTGGTGTGTTCCCATTCATTGCAATCAGCCCCACGTCTCCGTTGTAGGCAAAAAGAAGCTTCAGTATCTGCAAAACAGATGGTGGATAATGTAGAGGAAGAGGAATGTACGTTTACTGAATGAGGAATGCACTTAGACCTGTGCTATCCAATATATTAGATGTTAGCCCCATGTGGCTATTAAAAGTTAAATTGAAATGAATTAAATAGGAAATAAATCTTAAAAGTACAGTTCCTTAGTTTCACTAGCCATATTTAAAGTCCTAAAAAGCCATATGTGGCTATTGTATTGTATTCTATTGTACAGCACAGATATAGAACATTTTTATCATTGCCAAAATTTCTACCAAACAACACTGATCTCTAGAGTATAAAAAACTCTATATTCAGCTGGAGTACTATCATTTTGGTAAAGCTAGGCAATTTTACAAGGCATAAGACTAAGGCAAACATCTTCAGAGAAGCAAATTCTTTACCAAATGTAACTTCTATTGTGATGCATATTTTTACGGCAGGGAAGAGACTCAATGACAAAAATAATGATAACTATGTTAAAACTCAGAGACAATTGAGTAAAGAAACTTTAGATGTAATTCAGAATTTTACAAAGTAAGGCCAGCACTGGTTCCTATTTTGTTTCTGCAAGGTAACTGTCTGTACCTATGAAAACCTTTGTTGGTATGTCCAGTAAGAACACTTGGAGTTTAAAATGTAGGTGACTCATTAGGTGCACACAACAATCAAGGGGATAAATGCATATTGGCATTGTTCTCCCCACAATTAGATCGTAACATATTTTGAAGATTATAGTATGTAATGGAGGCATAAAATACAGTAGCCCCAGTAGCCAAAACTTTTAAATTGTCATAGCTAAGAAAACAGAAAAAAACATTAATATTACTAAATGTATAAATTAGCAAGCAGACAGAATTGAATAAAGAGCTAGAATGTGTTTTTAAAACTAATATCTGAACCCTGGCTGGTGTGGCTCAGGGGACTGAGTGCCAGCCTGTGAACCGAAGAGTCACCAGTTGGATTCCCAGTTAGGGCACGTGTCTGGGTTGCAGGCCAAGTCCCCTGCTGGGGGCGTGCGAGAGGCAACCAATCAATGTCTCTCTCCCTCTCTTCCTTTCTCTCTAAAAATAAAGAAATAAAATCTTTTAAACAATAATATTTGGTATGAAGTATAATTTTAGAATTTTTAAAGGAAATCAAGATGGTAACTCAGAAAAAAATCTGCCTTAATGTAACCTATATGATATTTAAAATTTTTTGTGAAAATTTGCCAGCAACAAATTTTAAAGCAATAAGCATGTTATTACATCAAAAAAGCCTCCTTTGGCAGCAAAATGTGCGGCGTGATGTCTCTCATTATCAAATGCATTCACTTCACCTCCTCGTTCCAATATCCCTCGAACTAGTTCCACCACTCCCTCTCTGGACGCTTCCATCAAAGCTGTGCGACCTGTGGCCTGGATGTGAAACAGATCAAAGTGTTTACAGCTGTGATGTTAAATGACATATTCAGTATAAATATCATCGAAATCCATTTGGCTTTAGTGTCACTAACATGTTTAGTTCTCTACATTGTCATTGGTTTTATGTAACAAATAAAAAAAATGAAGCCAGTACTATGGGTAAATATCCAAAATGTAGAATTCTAAATGAGTCAAGATCATACCAGATGTCCCGGTGAGAAAAATGCATTTCTTGCAGAGATTATAGACCAAAAAGGGAGAAAAGAGGGTAGGATATATGCTAACATGAGGTTACAGGAGCTTTCTAATGAGAAGAAAACCTGATTTTATTGTCTCAAAATAACAATTAAAAGATAAAAATTTTCAATAAAATTACCCACATGAGGAGAGAGAACAAAATGAATAAAGAAAACAGTATAACCACATATTCTCTTTTCAAAAAGATAAAAACTTTATTAGGCATTAGTGATACCTTGTCTATTTTCTAAAATAATATTTCAACATTATGAATAATAAATAACAAGTTTCCAAACATAATTAGAAAATAGACTAAAGGATTATGGTAATATAAATATAATGAAAGTATGTTGTCTTAAAGCATTTTGAATAGAAATGAACTGTCTATACGCTAACAGGATAATATTACCATATTTAAATGCAAAAATTACCCTAAGACTCTATAATTGAAAAAAATGAATATTTATAAGCACAGGAATAGTCATACTGAGTTGATAGCATTTGGATTGGCTCCTCTGTCCAAAAAAGTCAGGCACATTTCTTTAACATCATGTGCTTCTTCGCAAGCTCTAAGGAATATTGGGATTCCTTCATAGGAGGAATTGTTGACATCCGCACCGTGTTCCAGGGCAATCAATGCACAGCGATGATGCCTCTTAGTAGGTAAAATGCAGTGAAACAAAATACCTGTAGAAAAATAGAACCCCCGAAGAATACTTATTAATTGCTTATATATTTCCATCAAATAAAAATAATTTTAAAATCCATAATTAGCTAGTAAAAGTGATAGAGCAAGGGCATGTCTGCCTTTGTTTTCCTTCTGAAACTAACTGAAACACCAAGATTGAGAAACAGGAAAGAAACTCAGCCCATGATAGAGTTAGGAAGCAGTCACAACCAAGTGTGGCTTAGAGCTTTATCTTCTTCATATTCTGCAAAATAGTTCAAAGAGAAAGTACAGTATAGGCATGGAATATGTCCCACATCCTTCTAAAGATCAAGTAAGTATTTTAATCATTTAAATGTTTGCTTATCCTTTAGAAACAATGTGCAGTGAGTCAAATATTGGTCTCTGGAAAATAAGATGTTATCACAGAGAGTACTGTGGAATAAGCAAAACAGTTTGGCAAGTGGCAGCCAACCTGAGGGATGCGCAAGGTGAACTAGGTTCGTGATGTGGGAAGACAAGGCACTCGGTGCAATGAGCACAGCAAAGGTTGTTAGAATGGAGGCAGAAGAAGGCAGCAGTAACAAGGTTATGTTTAAAACAAGATTTTGTATTTGTTTCAGGTTCCATTTTATATTTTGATTTTTTACTATGTGATTTGTATATTGTTTTCTGATACACTCATCTTCCAGAACCTTGACAGATTTAATATTAATTTCAATGAGGTTAAATTTTAACCAATGGCCATCAACATTTACTACAAATATTCACTTGACCTTGTTTCTAATTTTACCTTGTTAATTTTTAATTTTACAATTTTAGATTTTTATGCTATACAATTTTTTGACCCATTTTCTTTGTGATTGGTATGTTTCAAACTCAAGGAGGTAAACTATTCATTACAGTGTTTCCCAAAGTATCTTTGACAAAATTCCATGTATAGGAGATGCCATATGGAAAAACTATTTCATGGTCAAATAAATATGGAAAGTGTCACCATCGTTAGTCTGTCTGACAAATGTGAAATCAACATGCCTAAATGTGTTTTATCCAACATTTCTCTAATGGACTTGACAGTGGAACCAATTTTGCATGTAGCACTTATCAACTTCCCAGGGATTCAGTGGTCCATGAAACACTTTGGGAAATGATACTCCATCGAGCTGTGAGAGGCTTCTGTGTTTGTTTTTTTTTCTCTTTTTTTAGGATATGGAATTTTAAAACACATTTGACCCCTGAGTGCACCTGAAGGATATTTTGTTACCTGGTGCCATTAAGTAATTAAATAATTCTTTCTTGTCTTTGTCCACTCCTTTGTTTTAAGCAAGTCACTGTTCAGAGAGAGTTACAAAAGCAGATTTTGTTCCTGTCAGAAAACATTAATATTTTACAGGTGGATTTATTTCTCTACTATGGGGCTGATGAAAGCGGCTCTGTACTTGATGCAACTCTTTGGGACAATTCATGAAATCTACCAGTTTATATTAAGCCTGGTGGTAATTTTCCTGAGGCTATGTCAACTCCTGCTGGGACCTGGGGTTATTTGCACAAGAAGCTCCAGGACCATGGTCTTGAGATGGGATTGGGGCAGGGGGAGAGGGGTGAACAGGGTGGGGATGTGGGGCTATCTCACCTGAAAAGTCCTGGAAATGACATCCCTATCTCAAATTTCAAGTCGTACTTACAAATTATTTAAAATGACTCCAGAAAGTTGGAGTTTTCCCAGAAACCACCTTAACTGTTCAAATTCCCAAGTGTAACTAACTCCTTTCTACATCAGACTGCTATTGAGAGGAGATGATCCTTCTGGAGTCTGAAGTCCAGTACTACTCCAGGTTCTAAACTATGAAAAAGAAAAATAAGTGCTCTCCCTTTTTTGCCCTAAACAAGATTTTGTATTTTATAGTGGGTGGCTATGATTACAATATCAACGTGTGTTGTGTTAAAAATTCTCCACATTTAGCAAAACTACCAAATACAGATTAATCTAATTCTAATTTTTTCTGTTTTTAAAATTCAATCTTCATTGTATTTTTTCCCCATTACGATTCATTCCCCTTATACACACCTGCCCTTAGCAATTAATTTTCTTTTTAAATGAAAAAACTCTCAGATCTGATTTCCCTAAGATTTACCTCTACCATTTTCAAATTATGGGCAGTCGGTATCCTTAGGTACAGGAGTAATCCACTTGTAAAGTTGGAAAGCAAAAAAGCCCACTTTATGAATTTCTGGCTACAAAAAGAATTGCATCTGCTGGATAGAATGTTGAGATTTTTACCTTTTCCTTCGCTATCAACTTTAGTCATATCTGCCTTTGCCTTGGCTAGTATTTCCATGGACAATTCATGGCCCAGTTCTGCAGCCCTCATGGTCGGAGTACAGCCCATTCGATCTTGCACATCAGGGTGAGCACCAAGGCCGAGGAGAAAGCTGACCATATCAATGTCATTGGAGACTGAGGCTAAGTGCAGAGCGCTGAGTCCCTCCACAGGTTCCGTGAAATTGATCAGTTCAGGGTAACCAAGTTTGACGAGCTTCTCTATCTGCTTCTTGTCTTTGTTCCGAACACACTGAAGAAGTTTGTAGATTTGCAGGTTCTCAAGCCTCTGATCTGCTAAAGCCATACTTGACCAGCTTCTTGAAAATACCTTTGTGGTCCAAAACAAATACTATAGCAGAAAACACACACATACAACCAAAATAAAAACATGTGACTCAAAGTTAATTATGTCAACTTTATTTTGATTAAATAATATTTTAAGCCTTCCCAAAGAAGAGAGTCAGTTTCTTATAAAATGTTATTATGATAATTGATTGGAACTAATTTCATGAAAGTAGAAATTACACATAAATATAAAAATCTGCAACTAGCATAAAGTTAAAATATTTTTAAACTAATCTTCATCAGAATGACTACTATGAGGTTTCCTTGTTATTCTCACTTAATCTTCCCTCCTCAACAGAGCCTTTCCATTTACCTATGAACCAGGTGAGGCTAACTCAATTGTCAAATTAAGGATTTGAGCTCCCCACTACATGGCTCTGAACCAGCAACCATAATGTAGAGGCCATACAGGTTTTAGTAGTTAAAACATATGATAAAGAACATGCAATATTTTGAGGTGCGCATTATAAATGGTATCTACTATGCTCTGTGAGATACCAAAGAGAGATCAACAATTTTTTTGTCATTTTATGTGACAATGAGGTACCAATCTTTTGCACTGAGGAGTAGGCCAGGCTAGGTACTAACTGCTTGTTTTCCTCTGTTTATTTTTCTGAGGGAAATAAAATAAACAACAAAACAAACCTAGGCCAAATCATTGCCACTGCCCCATATTTGTCTCACTGCTTCCTCAAGAGCCCCCTACAGTCCAATCTCTTTTCAATTCCCAGAAAAATCTTTTATAAATGCAGATCAGATAAGGTCAGACAAGTTGCTACCTCAACTTTTTTGTGTGGGGATACCCCTTCCATCTCCTAAGACAGGAATGGGTCTATGACCTAGGTTTAGCCTGTGTGAGTGAACACTCTTCCCAGGTACAGTGAATGTCTCAAGAATACACTCAGAAAAGACATCAGCCAATTAGCATCTCGCGGGACCCTTCTGCCAAACTGCATGGAAAGACTACTCTTTCTGCCCAGCTGTTAAGCAGTGGGGTGTGGGGCGGGGCTGCAGGCAGCCATGTTGGAGGTCATGGGGGGACTGAGGGCAGCAGCTGCGCTCAGAACTCAGCTGTACTAGAAGTCACCTACCACCTAAATGTTCAGGGTTGCATGAGAAAAAACGCCCTTCCCCAACCTTATATTGGTAGAAGCTAGTTAGCTGGGTTCCTCTCATTTGCAATGAAAATATCCCATCTTACTACAAAATCTGAAACTGTACCATCTTTCCTCCACCACAAACCTGCTCCCTTACCTACATTCCCTACGGCAGCAATGAGCTCCACTGTTGACTAGGTGTTCCTTCTGTAACCGTGTCTCTCTAGACAACCATAACACGTCTATTGCCTGTTCCTTCCTACCTCCCCACCCACTCCTGCTTAGTCTCCTTTGCTGGTTCCCCCTCTTCTGTTAGAAGCCTAATTGTTGGAGAGCCCAGGACTAAGCCCTCAGGATCCTTCCCTATTCTCAATCACTCCCCTGTGATCACATCCCATCTGATGATCTTTATCCAATTTGCAGCTTATAATTATTCACTCTCAAATTTATACAGCCATCTCTGTCTCTCCCCAGAGCTTCAAAATTATATACCTATCAGTCAACTCTTCATTTTCGCATGGATGTTTAATAGGCATCTGAATGTAACATGTCCAGAGTGGGACTCTTGCTATCACCCAGACCTCCAGTTCTCCCCATTTCCAGTAATGGCATCACCATCCATCCACCTTCTCAGGTTAAAAACTAGGGGTTACTCTTCATTATCTTTCCCTCACAGATACTCTACTCTTTCTTTCGGCAAATCCTGTCAACTCTACCTCTGGACATCAGCTTCCAGTGGTACTCTCCTAGGCCAAATCATTGCTACGGATTTCTAATTCGTCTCATTGCTTCCATAACAGCCCTCTACGGCTCGTTTTCTATTCAGCCCCAGAACAATCTTTTAAGAATGTAGATGAGAAGGATCAGACAAGCTTCCACCCCCAAAATTTTAGTATAACTATTTTTAAACATAAAGAAAAACTGAACACCCATATATCCACCATTGAGATCCTACCATTAATGCTCGACTTGCTTTATCACATATCTATCCATTATATTTTTTGATCCATTTCAAAGTAAATTGCAGACATAGTCCAGCATATCCTTATCTGGAGATCAATGTTTGTTTACAGTTTTTTTTTCTTTTTGGTCTTTTGAATATATATGAAATGTGTCAGTTTTAAGTGTACCACCGCATGAGTTTGGACAAAAGCATACATCTTTGTCACCCAATCTCCTGTCAACATATGGAACATTACCTCATATCAGAACATTCTCCCCAGGTAATCTTTTAAAAACATCCCAGTATTTTTCCCTTTTAATAAGAAAAAACAAAAAGGCTCATAATGACCTCCCCAGTTCCCTTTTCCTGATCCTCAGACCTCACTTCAATCTCCCTTGAATTAGTGATCTCCAGCCATACTGCCCTTCTGCTTGTTTATGGAACAAAAGTTGACTTCTGCCTCTGAATTGTCTTTTTCCCTCAACCTGGAGTGTCCTTTGCTCAGAATTTCCATTGGTTGGCACTTCTCACCATTAAAATTGATGCCACCATGTATTTCATTTATTTTCTTCATAATTAAATGAAACATTTCTCTCTATAACATTTCTATAGATGTATAGATATAGGTATATTCAATTTATATATTGTATACCTTCCCCACTAGTATGTAGTCTTCATGCAACAGAAGTTTTATATTATAATGACCATTATTTCTCCACCAGGCAGAACCTGGCTCATATTTTAAACATAAAGAAAAATTGAACACGCATATATCTACCATTGAGATCCCATCATTAATGCTTGATTTGCTTTATCACATATCACAGGAGGCATCAATGAATGTTTGCTTAACAGACAACCAAAAGTTATAATACTGAGGAGGTGAAGGAATCAAAGAAAATGTCTAGGTTTCTTTCTGGCTTGAGCAACTGGCTACCTGTGCCTAAGATGCGTAGCTCAGGATGGGGTCCAGACTGGTCAGGGAGTGTGGCTGGTTAAGCTTTGGGCATGCTGAGTTAGAACCCACAAGTCAATAGGGTACATAATTCAGGAGAGAGATCTGAACCTGGTCTATGTGGAATCATGAGGTTTTCTGGGGTTGCAGGCAGCCGGAGTCTGGGAGAGAGCAAACAGAAAAGTTTCAAGTGGGAAGAGTGACCACCACCATCAATGCATGCTGCTGCCTTGTCCCTCTTTTTTTCTCACTCTTCTGCATGTTGTTTATTCTTTGTGCTTTCTTCCTTTCCTGCTGTGACATCAGCCATCACATGGCTTGTGGCTTTAATGTCCTGTTTGCTGTAGCCCCTCTCTTCCCCTCTAATCTGTTTATAATGTGTGTGGACTAGGAAACCAGATAAGGAAGCTTGTTAGAACCGTGTGTATAAATAGGCTCCCAATGAGACCTGAAGTTGTCTACTTGGTCTTTGCTGCATGCTTGAGATTTATTTTAGCTGCTGTTATGGCTGGTTTTATTATTATTATCAGTCAAATTCTAGTAGGTGCAGTGTTGTCATACTGCATACCCATGTACATCCTACACGGAATAAAATATGATGCTCCTAAATAGTTTACTGATTATACTGAATTAATGTCACTGCACTGGTGCAGACAAAGACTTCCAAATCAGTGAATTCACTGGTGACTCTGATAGCATCCACCCTAAAGAATTACCGTATTTTGCCATGTAAAATATGCACCCACGTTTTGGCCCAAACTTTTAGGAAAAAAATCTTTCATTTTAATTTTTTAATTCAATGTTTAGTTATTTATGTATAGATACTTATTTTTGTATTATAAAGGAATTTTAGCATTTATTTTTGAACTACTACGGTACAAGAAATTTTATGTAACAAATAATTACAAAACACAAGAACAGATATGAGGTATTTCAGGCACTGCCCATGTGTAATGCACATCCTTATTTTTCCCTCAAAAATTTGGGTAATAAGTGCACATTATAGATGGCAAAATATGGTAGCAGCATGTGACATTATCCAGTCGGGCTATAAGGGTGAATTCAGCAATCTGTGGGCTAGGTCTGTGGCTTGTACACCTTCCAGCTAAAGCCCCAAAATGCTGCACAGAGAACACTGCCCTCTGCAGTGTCCTTCACAACCAACCGCCAAGACGGACCAAGAGCCTCACCTCTCTGGAGGAAATAACAGAAGTCCTATCCTCCAGGGCTGGGTTCCTTGTAAACCTTGTAGCATTTCTGACCCTCAGGAGAGCTGTCACATACACACACACCCCAGCATGCATACTTTACCTCAGCACGGCCCCATGGCGCTTTCGTACACCCTCATCTAACCATTTATGTGCAGACTCAGAACAGTGGAATAGAACACAAATTCTTGACTTGAGGTCCATGTTTGGGTCTGAATATTCTAAAACATGAAAATTTGTGTGGGGGGGTGTCCATGTGCATTTTTTCCCTGTGGGGAGAGATCCACGGAGCTCACCAACTTCCAAAGGAGTCTGTGAGACAAGGGTGTTTTTTAGAAAAAGAAGATATGCTTGGAAGAGTAGAAAGTGTGTAGGATTTGAGGTGGAGGAGTCTGTTTTTGTGATCCATCCAGGACTGCATTAAAATTTATTCAAACTGGTTGCACAAACCTGGAAAGTTACCCATGTAGTTTGTACCTCAGTCTCTTCATCTGTGAAATGGGGATAAAACAGTGTCCACTTCATGGGGGCTGTGTGAAGAGAAAATGTGCTAGTCCTTGTAAAATGACTTTAGCAAAGTCCCTCAATGCAGCCTCACTATGAATAATCAAACTTCCATGGGTCTCAACTCACCCACCAGCCACGGTTTACGTTTGGGAGGTGTGGGGTTCTTTACTGTCCCTTTCAGTTTTGAATCCGGAGGGGAGAGTGGGTAAGATGTAATTTCAAGGTAAAGGCCAGGTGGCAGGGTCCATGGTGCTAAGCTCACCTCTCAGTCCTGGGGGTGATCAGGAGCCACGGATGTACCGGCACCAACGCGCCTAGGCCCCCGGAGGAGCCCGGCGGCCCCAGCCCTCGTTCTCTGCCAACTGGTTCCTGCCCCAGCAGCGATCTCGGGCTCCAGGAGCCCGGCTGGGGCGTCAAGACGTCAATGGTGTACTTAAGCGCAAAGCTGGCGAACTGGCACGCGGAGCTGCAAGGAAGGGGGTGTGTATCCATGGGCCCGGGTCCGCCCAGCGCTAGCGCGCCGGAAGGTGAGCACTGGGGGCGGAGCGGGAGCCACCCGGGGAGCGAGAATTATGAGCTTCCGCCACGCAAGCCCGGTTACCAGGGCAACCGCGCAAGGGCGCGGCTGGGCGGGTAGGGGAGGGAAAGAGCGGGACGGGGCGGGGCGGGGTGGGGTAGGGGTCATCTCCGCCCACCGCCCTAAGCTAGTTCCGCGAGGTGGCAGGGTCCACACCCTGGTGCTGGGGGTTGGTTCAACGCTCCAAGTGTGGTTGGTGCAGGGGCGGTGTGCCCAATGCTAAGGTCCCCAGGGGTCCCCACTCTGCATCGTTCATCTGCTTCTCCCACCTCCCGACTTCATTAAAAAATAATTTCATTAGAAACGTAAAGGTCGTACAGTAAAATAAATAAAATACACAATGAACTAATTTTAAAGTAAAATAAAAAGGCAATAAGTTACATAATACAAGGAAAAGTGATTCTACTTGTCAGATAACTGCTGTAGATTATTCTAAATCTACCAGAAATTTTCTTCGTGTACTCCTCGATGCATACATGCTTAAAAATATACACGAATGGGAGCAAAAATATAAAGGAGATCATTTTACTTCAGGGCCTGCAAGTGTACCCTAATATTACCTCAACCCCCAACACAATTGGGGAGGCAAATTCTTAAAGCTTTTGTTTGTGTGAATGTAAAATAAGCATGCTTTAAAAAATATCAGGCAATAACTTCCAAATAAAAGCAATAGTCCCCCCACCCCACTCTATTCTATCAATATTTCTACCTACACTGTTTAAAAAATGTTAAGAATTATATCATGAAAACAAAATAATATATTATATAATGTATGGAAAGTATAAAGAACCAGAGCACACCAGGACTAAAGAAAATGAAGCCTGTCTCTACTGCTGGATTCTGTGTCTTTCTACCCAATACTGTATCCTCCATTTCTTGCTCTCAGAAGTAACTGCTATTCTGAGTTTTGTATCTATCACCCTTTTGACTTTTAAAAAACTTTTTGCTTCATATGAATGCTTCCCTAAAAATTATGTATTGCATGTTTCAAGAATTTATAAAAATGTGTCTTATTCTGACATTTCTTTAACATCATATTTTTGAAATGTAACTTTGTGCTTAATTATAGTTTTTACCATTCCACAATTCCACACCCCTTTTAAATGCTACTGTTGATGGACGTTTGAGATACTTCAGTATTTTCTAGTAAAAGCAATGCTGCTATGATTGTGTTTGTACATGTCTTTAGATGCACAAGTTCAACAATTTGTCTAGGGTAAATTTCTGGGTCATAGGTTATCGATAACATTAAGATAATGTGGACTGGTTTTCCAAGTATATAGAGCAATTTAAACTCTCATTAGCAGTGTGTGCCTTAGCCAAAACTTGGTTTTGTCACACTTTACATTTTTTGCCAATCTAGTGGGTGTAAACTGGCATTTCGTGATTTTATTTTGCATGTTCTGATTACTGATTGTTAGTTTGAGAGCTTGATTGCTCAGAGAGATTTGAGTGAGTGTAACTTTATTGGCAAGCCATGCTATCCACACTCAAGTACTTACCACAAAACTCTCAGATTATTTTAACAGAATCAGAAGACCATTTCTTGAATTGCTGTCTCTTAGTATAGGAAAAATGCCACATTTCAGTTTGGGTTGTGGACCTAGTGGAATTTAGTAATGAAGAGTAAGTCAGCCACTGAGTATACATGGGTCTCAGTTTGTAAATCGGAGTAAGATGAACTGCCCTACAAGTCTTAAAGGAAGTAGGCAGAATAATGAATGATCTCATCCTGGCTCTTGTAGACACATGTAATTGATTCTTGGGGAATGCTTCTATAGATGAATAGTTCTAACTGTGTTACAGGTTGTCAATGTGTATTTACAATGATAGTCATTCTCATTTGGAGACATGTCAATGGTAGCATTGTTGAACTCTGGAGATGTTTCCTGAAGTTATTTGAGGATCTGGTAGATTTGGGAAGAAATAGATCTAGAAGACTGAAGGGAATGGATTAGTAATGTGTAAGCTCTGTTTGGATTTATCGGAACTGTTGGTGCAAATATTTTGAGAAGTTGGGTAAACATTTGTTAGTTGATTGAGACCTTGGAGATAAGCAAAGCAGTCTGACTCATGTTCCTAATGTGGTTTCAGGTAAATTTACTCTCTGAGTTTCATAAATACTCTGATGCTATGAGCAGGTAGCTGAAAAGTAGGTTCACAATAGATAATCATATTTAATTTCAACCTTTTTTAGCCTAGGGAGTATGGTTACGCTGAGCTACTTAAATGTACCAACTTCCTACTAATGAAGAAACAGTCATAACACGGGTGAAATTTTAGAAATCTTACAACTTAGTAAATGGACACAACCTTTCCCCTCTTTTGCTAGATGTTATAAAAACACTGCAAAGTTTTTAACTTGAACTTTATTTATTTTTTTACTTATTTATTTTTGCCCTTAGCCATTTGGCAGTAAAGTGATTGGAACTTGGGCAACACAAAAGAAAAGTGAGAGTAAAGGGAATCTGTTTAAAACAAAGAGAAGTGACAGAAAAGTTTGTGTAGGAGATGGACAGCTGCATGGGCTAAATTCTCTCCCAATGATATAACTTGAGTTTTGATCTTTATCTGATATTAAATAACATTTTATCTACAAACTACAACTGTGGCAAAAGATTGCATATTTAGTACTTCTTACTTTGACCCAGACCTTCTGCAAAATGCTTGACACATAACAGTGATTTTGTCGCATTACCTCACACATCTTTATAAAAATTGTCACTAAAATTCAGTAACAAACTGCCTTAACTACCAGAGCTCTTACATAAGAATTTACTGGCCTAAAAAGCAGGCCAGGTTTCCATGAGGTAGTAACTGGTATGGTATGCCAGTGGCTGATGGTAAATTTAATTGGAAATAAAATTTGTTGAATCATTATGGATCTTTCCATAAGATTAAGGCAAAGTTAGTGGAGTTTGTTAACTTTTCATAAATATTTACAAAATGCATTTTTTATAATGCCATGTGTTAATATTTTTCCCTGTAAAAACAAGTCAACTTTCAGGGTGCCTCTGTGTTGTGGAGAAGGCTATATGCTAGTTGGCACTGCACATTAATTTACAACTTTATGTATTATACAAATAAGTGATGGATTCATAACAGATATTTAGTTGTTTCTTTCCAAAAGAAAAATGAAAACATGTCAAATAGCTTTGAAATGGGGAATAAATTTGTTGACAATATAAAGCCCTGTTTAATACTTCTATGAAAGACTTAGATGGACTTTTTCACAATATATTGTAACAATTACAAGACACCTCTTGAATGGATAAATGCTGAGCAACTATACCTTTAGAATATGAGCAGCTTGTGGATAAATGTATTCATATCAGGATCTGTACTTTTCTCTGGCTTAAAGATTTCTAAGCTCATTGGGAAATTTTTGTGAATAAACATCTCACAAATTCTCTTGTTCCTGAGCATATTTTCATTATTTATATCTTATGGTTGCATTATTTAGAACTCCTATGCATGCGGTTATTTTTGAATCTATGGTATCAGACTACTATCTTAGCATATATGACATCTCTCATAGTATTTCTATCAAGTTTTTCTTATATTTCCAGTGATTTTTACTGCCATAATATTTGTACATATAGATTTATATCATATCTGATTTCCAAATTTCAGCTTTTATTGTTACAGAATGTCTCTCCTTTTCTTAGGTAGTATCTATAACCATTAATTCCTTCTGGTCTAATATTAATTTCTTTTGTTTGTCTTACTCCAGTCTCACATTTTTAAACTTTCATTATCAATTATTTTTACATTTTTTTGTGAACAGTAAGTAGTTAGCTTTTTCTGTTACTATTTAGTGCAACATGTTTCTGCCTTTTCATGAGAGACTCTAACACACTGACATTTAGTGTAACAAGTGATACACTTGATTTTAGTCTTTTAATCTTATTGCTTATTATTTAGTTTACTCTGCTATGACCTCTTTTTTCCTTCATTTTTCTGATTGGCTCAAACTTCTTCTTAACTTGAGAAACTTCAAGACTATTTCCATCCCATTAATCACCTTCCATTTTCAGGTACTAATAATCTATTTTTTCATTTTATAAAAGTGAAATGAATTTTCCCATATATTTCCAGATACTCTGTTCTCCAAGTTCTTTCTTTAACCTAAAAAAGAACTCTGTCATTTCCCCACGTTATTCTTCCATTCCTAGAAGAGATTTTGGGAATGATTTTACATCCCTCCAACCCTCTACTCAGCCCCAATTCTTGAGTTTGGCCAAAATAACTTAGAATTTCTAATTCCAGGCAATTATTATACTATCATTGGCAGTATGAATCTTTTGTGTCAAAGCATATGACATTCCTATGTTTCACCTCCTTGCACAAACATAAGAAAGATTACAAGTAAAGATTACAAACTCCACAGGGAAGAAATACCCACAAGGAACCAACAGTGAAGAGAAGGAAGCCAGGGTTCAAATCAACAATTGGAACACAACAAAAACAAAACAAAAAATACACAAAGCTGCCAGAAAGTTGAACTGTATGGAAGTTCAACAACCAAGGATTTAAAGAAGACATGTTCATCCAGACAGGTAGGAGGGGTGGGGATGCGGAGCCAGGGCAGAGAGGACATGGTGTGGCAGTGGTGAGGCAGCAGGGACCAGGCAGTGTCAGCAGTGGCCAGTGGAAAGGGCAGCCCGACCTTAGTGATATCTGGGGAGTGAGCCTCAGGCCAGACCACACAGCCCAGGGGTCCAGTGGCAGGAAATAAAGCCTCATAAGTCCTGGTTATAAAAACAAGTGGGTGTTTGGGCAGTGGAAGAAACTGCTGGTCTCTCAGGAGTCTGTTTAAAGGGCTAGCAGGATCCTAGAATGTATGCAAAACTACCCACTCTGGAAATCACCATTAGGGCAACAGCTAGAGGGGCACCATTCGCATAAGGGACTGGAAGCAGGGTGAGTGCAGAACAAGCCTCCAGCAGTCAGGCAGCAGCATTGTCCCCTCTCTGACCCCTTTCCCACATACAAAGCAGTGAAGTGGGCTTCACCTGCCCTGGCAATTACTTAAGGCTCGGCCCCATACAACGTAACAGATGTGTCAAGATGTTATGTAGTCAAAGGAGCTTACCTAATACACAGAAACAAACACAGGGAGGCTGCCAAATTGAGGAGACAAAGAAATATGGCTCAAATGAAAGAACAGAACAAAACCCCATTAAAATAATTAAGCGAAATGGAGAAAATCAACCTATCAGATGCAGAGTTCAAAACACTGGTAATAAGGATGCTCAGAGGAATCACTGGGTATAGCAAAAGCATAAATGAAGAAATGAATGTTACATTAAGTGAAATAAATATTCACAGAAAACCAACAGTGAGGGGAAGGAAGATAGGGTTCAAATCAATGAATTGGAACATAAGGAAGAAATAAATAGTCAACCAGAACAGAATTAGGAAACAAAAAACTCAAAAGAATGAGGAAAGAATAAGACTCTGGGACATCTCCAAAGGTGCCAACATCTGCATCATAGGGATATCAGAAGTAGTAGAGGAAGAGCAAGAAATTGAAAACTTATTTGAAAAAATAATGAATGAAAGCTTCCCTAATTTGGCAAAGGAAAGAGACATAAAAGTGCAAGAAACACAGAGAGTCCCAAACAAGTGGGACCCAAAGAGGGCCACACCAAGACACATCATAATTAAATTGCTGAAGGTTAAAGATAAAGAGAGAATCTTAAAATCAGCAAGAGAAAAGCAGAGAGTAAAGTACAAAGGAGTTCTGAGACTATCAGCTGATTTCTCGAAAGAAACTTTGCAGTCAAGAAGGGACTGGCAAGAAGTATTCAAAGTGATGAAAAGCAAGGACCTACATCCAAGATTGCTCTATCCAGCAAAGCTATCATTTAGAATGGAAGGGCAGATAAAGTGCTTCCCAGATAAGGTCAATTTAAAGGAGTTCATCATCACCAAGCCCTTATTATATGAAATGTTAAAGGGACTTATCTAAGAAAAAGAAGATCAAAACTATGAACATTAAAATGACAACAAACTACAACTATCAACAACTGAATCTAAAAAACAGAAACAAACTAAGCAAACAGCCAGAACATGAACAGAATCTTAGCTATGGAGATCATCTGGAAGGTTATCAGTGGAGAGGGGGGAAGGGGGAAAATGGAGGAAAAGGTACAGGGTTTAAAAAGCATAATTGATAGGTGCAAAACAGACAGGGCGGTGTTAAGAACAGTATAGATAGGGGGATGGAGAAGCCAAAGTACTTCTATGTACAACTCATGGACATGAACTAAGAGGCGGATTGCTGGAGGGAAGGGGCGTACCGCTCAGATGGGGCTAAGGTGGAAAAATTGGGACAGCTGTAATAGCATAATCATAAAATATACTTAAAAAAAGCATAGGACACATTCCCAAAATATCTATCTTTTTTCATTGAAAGGCCATATCACATTGTTGGTATGAGCTTGGGCACTTGAATCAGACTACCTGGGTTTGTTAACTCAGCTCACCTGCCTGCTAACCATGTATGCTTGGTCAAGTAAAATTTCATTTTTTGTGGTCCAGAATAATAATAAAAGAATAATAACATTGTAGTGGTTTAAAATACCCACAGTCTTTGACCTTCCCTTCAAAAAGTGGAACTTAATTTCACTCCTGTTTCATGTATCCTGAATTTAGTCTCTCACTTCTAATGACTAGACAGTGTGTGACATCTGAGATGATGTCATAAACGACACTGTGGCCTCTGAATCTCTCTCAGAATGTTCACTGTGGGGAAAGCCAGCTGCTATACTAATAAACTCAAACAGCCCTGTAGACAGGCCCTCATTTCCACCCAATAGGCATGTGACTCAGTCATCTAAAAAGTGGTCCTTCAGCTCCAGGAAAACCTTCAGATGCCTGAAGCTCTGGCTGGAAACATCAGTATTTTTCCTTTCTCACATCTTTACATGGTCCGTGGCCAGGCTTAATGGAGACTTTGCCACAAAATGTTGATTTCTTTCTATCTTATCTCTAACCATGCTGCAGGAGGTGTAAATAGGAGATAGGGGAAAATAAATATTCTGGAGGAGAATTTGGAGGAAGTTACAGTTTAGTGTGTGAACACTTCCTAAATCCCCAAGGGTTGGGCAGGGTGGACTGAGGTCTGAACGAAAAACTTTTGAAGTTTGCATGTAAGCTGGATCTACATTATGCTATCTGCTTCTCATATGGAGATTTCTGAAGGCAAGAGACTCTATGCAGGATGTGAGCCAACAGGAGATGGTGGAATCGCATGGTGAACAGAGTCACTCACCTTCTTTATCTCAGAGGATAGCAAATAAGAGAGATATCTGAGATTCGCTGAGGGGTAGAAGTTAGTTGTGAGCTAGCCTGGTGCTGGAGCAGTGGAAAAAGATGGACATAATTCTCAAATGAGCATGCATGATTTGTGGACTCCAAAGGGAAATGCAGCTGAGTTTAGGCTAAACAGGGGTTTAGAAAAACATAACTATTAGCTATATTGAAACCAGCACTTTAGTAATAATTTAAAAATCAGACTCTACCTGCTCAGTTCATGGGCAGGACCAGCTGATGACCCCAGCAGTAGAAGAATGGTCCAGCTGTTTCTGCCAAAGAACCAATAGTCACCATCACTAATCTAAGCAGATTCTCTTTGTGCCTTTTCCTCCCCTCTCCCTCCCACAAGCACAGACCAGTGATGAAAATGTGCTGATACTGACAGTACTTGGAATTCACTGGCTCATTACATGTGACTGTTACTGTAATAACAGATTTTACAGAAAATCCTAGATTGGACTAGACAATTTAAGAAAAACATTTAATTGTCTCATCACCAACTGAGAACAGGGGCTCTGCAAACAATTAGACAGTTGGTTATGGAAAGGGTGACCGTACATTAGTGGTTTGACTGTGACAAACTGGTTTACACCTTGTGTTTAGGCTTCATTGTAAGGAGGTACTGCAACCATCTCATCTGACCATGAGGGGAAAAGGCTCAGAACAGAAGCCAACCAGCTAAGGCTAGCAGAACAATTCCAGTAATGTAGGGGTTTAGTTAACTTGAATTAACTTGGACCTGCCCTACCTCTAACTTCAAACCAAATGAGGTAATAATTCCAAGTATTTTTAAGCCATTTTGAGATCAGTCCCTTACAGCCCAAAATATCCTGACATAGCATCCTCTTGTACTCAACCAATGGTTCGTCAACATTTGATACATTCATTAAATAAATATTTTGATGTCTATGTCTTCTATGTAACATAAATGTGATCGGAATATCCATCCAGAATTTAGAGTTGGTCTGTAATTACCTTCCATGTGATCTCCATTCCTGTGATTCTGTTCCTGTTCTAGTTGTTTGCTTAGTTTGTTTTTGTTTTTGCATTTTTTTAGGTTCAGTTGCCCACCCTGGTCTTCCACCAGCCACCACCTTGCCCGCCCTGGCCCTCCAGCTGGGAGGAGTCCTCTACACCTGGCTGCTTATCTCTGCCCCTCCTATCCATCCAGATGAATGTTCCTTAACTCCTTGGTTGTCATATTTCCATACAGTTCAATTTTCTGTCAGTTCTGGTTGTTTTTTGTTTTTAAATTTGTAGCTGTCCTTCTTTTGGTTGTGTGAGGAGGCTCCTTGTACCTACTTACGCCTCTATCTTGGCCTGAAGTTGGGAGTTTGTTAATATACTTGAGAAATACCAGGGACACAGTCCAATTACTTTTTCATTCTTTCAGTCATATTTCTCACTGCTCTGTCCAACTTTGCCAATAAGATCCATGACATTATTTTCATTTCATATGAGCAACCAGCAAAATGATTATTTCATTATTTCATTAGTTTTTCTGTACTAAGTTCTTAAAACAATTCATGTTTAAAACAGTGAAGGACAACTTCTTTTTATAAAAGAGTTTGGGAAGAAAACTTACTGTTTTTTTCATGTTGCTATTCTCATGTTGCTTAAAATCATGTTGCTAAGATTCTAAGGTATCTTTCAGACATTTTAGGAAGATCATTTAGCAAGAAAAGTACAAATAAATTCATATTGTATTACAGTAAACATTTTTTTCTCCTGAATTACTTTTGAAATTATCCTTATGCATCTGGTGATATAGAAAGAAGAATTCAATGGAATAACGTAATGGGGTAATATGAACTTGGGTTTTAGTTCCTGTTGTTCAGGGGTATCAAACTCATTTTCATCAGGGGCCATATCAGCCTTGCGGTTGCCTTCAAAGGGCCAAAGGTAATTTCAGGACTGTATAAATGTAACTACTCCTTAAGAGTTAAGCGAGAGCTCGGCGCTGCTGCCAGGTAGAAACAAGGTGGAGCTCGCAGGCCTTGTGTTTGCCACCTGTGCTATAGTTGAATCCTTGTTTGAATTACATCTGGAAGAGATCCAACCATGACACGCCGCCAAGGCAACTGATAAGGGTGATGGCAGACAGTAACGTTTAGATCTCGGTCTTCATTACATCATCATTCAATTTTCATTGGCATCACAGCAACTCATTCATTCATTTTTTAAAGGGAGCTTTGAATAATTGAACAAGTTTTAAACATAATCTTCCAAGCAAAAGAATATTTATTCATTGACTCGTTTGTTTAACACATTATTCTTAAGTAACTGTCATGTGCCAGGCACTGTTCTAGTCATTGAAATACAGCACTGAACAAAAGAAATAAATTTTCTATGCTCATGGAGTTCATACACATATATACTAATTGAGAGGAAGAGATACATGCAAACAAAAAAATACAATTCAGGAAATAATGGTGCTATGAAGAAAAGTAAACCATGGTAAAGGTTACACACAGTGCTGGGTAGAGGTACTAGTTCATATAGGTTGGCCGGAGAAGGCCCCTGTGAGAAGATGACATCGAAGAAGAGAGTGGGCCCAGTGGATTCTGAAAAAAGAGTATTCCTAATAGAGATAATAGTAAGTCCAAGTTGCTGAGGCATCCTTGTCCTAGGCAGGTCAATAAGCAGAAGGAAAGTGCTGTGGCTGGAACATAGTGTTCATGTTTGGGTGGTGATAAATCAGTACTTCATAAATGGTTTTGAAAATCACGGGAAGAACTTTGGCTTCTACTCTGATGTGGGAGGTCATTGGAGGCATTTGTGCAAAGGAATGATAGGATTTTACTTAGAACACAGGTGGCAAGCACATGGCCCAAGGGCCAAATCCAGCCCCTCTACCTTGTTTTATATGGCCCGGCACCTTGTTTCTACACGGCAGCAGTGCCAAGCTCTCACTTAACTGTTAAGAAGTAGTTACATTTATACAGTCCTAAAATTACATTCGGCCCTTTGAAGGCAACTGCAAAGCTGGTGTGGCCCCTAGTGAAAATGAGTTTGACACCCCTGACTTAGAATGCAAAAGGACTGCTCTGGCTGATCTGTGGAGAATTGAATTGTAAGGCAGCAAAAATAAGAAGGGAGAGAAATTAGTTGGCTGCAGATGTTCAGGTGAAGGCTGATGTCTTGGACTAGGGTGGTATGACAGACTGATTTCAGTTGATGGGCTCCATTAATGCCTCCCTGCTTATTCTTGTTCTCTTTTGAGCCTGACTTGCCTGCTGGAAGATGGGGAAGCATGTGGAACAGAGCCCATCATCCCAGCTGAAATCATTCTAGATCAGCCAACTGGCAGCTTCTCAACATATGTGAGACCCACTCAAGACCACAAAAGCTTGCCCAGCTGAGCTGAGCAAGATCAGCAGAGAATCTCAACTCATAAACTTACAAATGTAGAGGAAGTTGTGATACAAAATTATGGAATTATTGTATGAATTATATTTATTGTATTGCAAGAAACAGATGGCATTCATAGAGGTAATTGAACCAATTGGCTGAGTATGAGAAGCCATGTGACTCCAATATTCCCCTACTGGACAATTAGAATAATGATATGGATAATGGAAATGAATATGTGTGTGTGTGTGTATATATATATTTAAATCCTATCCCAAGGATATGTTTATTGATATTAGGGATAAAGGGAGAGACATGTTGATGTGAGAGAGAAATATCAATCAGTTGCCTCTTGTAGGTACCCCAACGGGGGATCGAACCCACAGTCTAGGTAAGTACCCTGACTGGGGATGGAACCCACAACATTTTGGTGTACAGAACAACATTCCAACCAACTGAGCCTCCAGGGCAGTGGAGGTGGATACTGAATCCAGACTGAATCTTTGTTCAACATATTGGGACTCATTGAAATGAAAATCATAAAATAATAATTGTCCTCAATGTTTAAAATTTTCTGAAGTAGTTTTCTTCTTTCTCAAGGAAAAATCGAACATCAATATGACTTTGGCTAGAGACAGAGAAACAAAAACTCAGTTAAAAAGCTACTTCTCTTTATCACTTTGCTAAAGGAGATATATCAAAGTCATACACTCATTTTTTTAAAATAACCACACTTTGAATAAATATTCCTCCATCTATTGTGGAACTGGACGCTGATAGATGCCAGTCCTTTATTTGACTAGGGTCTCTTCCCTCCAGCTGCTATGATTGCTCGTAATAGGTCACAGCTGCCCATTCTCCTGAGACTGCCCTAAGCCACTGGGGCTCACCCACCAGGGGATGCCTGGGTGCAGGGATGAACAACTCTGTGGTGCCGTGTACACTCCACAGTTGCTCTGTGATCAGATAGAGGCTAGATCTCAGTGGCATCCCCATTGCTGCTTAGCTCCCTTTCTTGGAGCTAATATGTGTGAAAGCTAGAAGTCGAAGCCTCTGTAGAGTGTATGGAAATGAGGAATTAACAGGAGGCTGCTTCTCCATGTTGTTTGCACTGGGTCAAGTTCACCTGGGAATGCAGAATCCAGACACCCCAGCCTTGGCTGGCTCTCCACTCAGAAAGTGGAAACATTGATATTTGATGTAGGAAGAAAAATCATAATTTACAAAATTCAGTCTGTCTTTTAGAAATATGTAAATGCCATTTTTTGCTTTGTTTTTACTCAGTTGTTCTGCCTCTCTAGATACTGAAAAATTCTAGTTTTGTGTTTAATACTTTAACTTCTTAAAAAGGATTTTATTTATTTATCTCTAAAGAGAGGGGAAGGAAGGGAGAAAGAGAGGGAGAGAAACATTGATGTGTCAGAGAAATATTGATTGATTGCCTCTGGCACACACCCCAACTAGGGATCAGGCCCACAACTTGGACGTGTGCCCTGACTGGGAATCACACTAGTGACCTTTGGCTTTGCAGGATGACACTCAACCAACTGAGCCTCACTGGTCAGGGCTCACATTTTAGCATTTAAAAAAATATATCACAAACTATTTTTGATATTTGAAGGTACTTTTAAGTACTTTTTATATGGACAATATAAAACAGTACAGAAATAAAAAATATTAAAAATATTTTTTATAATTAGGACAGAAACTTAAATACAATATATTAATTTTTAAAGGTTTTTTTTTCAGTGATTAAAGCAGAAGTTGAAATGCTTAATGTTTTACAGCAATGTTTCTCAAACTTTCCTGTGCACAAGAATAACCTGGGGATCTTGTTATAGATTCTGCTGGTCTGAGCTGAGGCCCAAGATTCTACATTTCTAACTAGCTCTCGGGTAATTCCACTGCTGCTCGTCCAAGGGCCTCACTTTGAGACGCAAGATTTCAATTCATTACTAGCGGTTAGCAGGAAATACAAATGGTAATTTGGTAGTTAAATGTTAACCAAATATAATATTATTGTTTCATGAACTTGTTTTCACTTGTGGAAACATTTTTTGGTCAGATTTTCCTTTTGTAAGTTACACAGTAATGAACTGTTATAAAAATTTGCTAATTATAGTTTATATAGGTGGACTCAGGAAAATCCATCATTATTCTCCACCCTTCTCCTCCCTCAGTCTCTTTCCTTTGTAGATAATATAATAAGCTTTCTGCATATGTAAATAAAAATAAACGGGAAGAGTATAATGAATACATTGGTGTTTATGGAGAACTTTTACAATGTCACAGTCATGCTACGTAATAAATTTACCTGCAAATTCAGTGGTTTACACAACAGTAATAAGCATTTTGTCCTCACTCTTGGGGTCTCATCTGGAATAGGCTTGGCCGAGTAGCTCTGCCTTAGGCTCTATGTCCCCAAATGGAAGCACCTGTCTGGGGCTGGGTTCAAGCTGGCTCCACATTTCATTCTGGAGCCTCAGCTAAAGCTGAAGAACAGTTACTTGGGATGTGTCCTCTTCATAGAGGATCACAATTGCCAAGAAGACAAGCGCAACATTCAGGTGAGGTCTGCTAACTTTGTTTAAACAAGTCACGTGGCCAAGCCCAGAATCCAAGCTGTTCCCTCAGCCTACCCTAATGTCATGGCAGAAGGGTGTATTTATAATTTCATTAGAAGAAAATGAAGAATTGTTGTGAGTTTTTAATCTATGAAGCCATTGAGATTGTCTTCTTTCTAGCTTCTCTTTTATGCTCTGTTCAGTCTTCTGTCCTCTGTGAAATCAACTTCATTTAAGTCAAATTTTCATAAATTGTTATTGTCCTTTCTATCAAAAAACACTGGGTGGGAAAAAAGAGGGTCACAACCCCTCTACTCTTTGAGTGACTCCACCTCAGTGACAGTCCAGAGCAATGACGAACACCAGAGAATCAAAAACTCCTCAGTGGTTTCCATGTGTTCATATGGGAACAGAGCAGAGCCTTTACTTAACATAGTTTGGTGAGGGCCTTTGTTTATAGGGCAGAGCAATAAGCGTATTGGTTTCTTTCCTAATTTGTTCTTCAGCCACAGCCAATGGGATTTTCATTAAGGGGATCTAATGCCATTTTGAAGTTTTTGTCTGCAAATTTTTTTTTCAATATATTTATTGATTATGCTATTACAGTTGTCCCATTTCCCCCCCCCCACACTCCACTCCATCCTGCCCACCCGCTCCCTCCCACATTCCCCCCTATAGTTCATGTCCATGGGTCATACTTATAAGTTCTTTGGCTTCTACATTTCCTACACTATTCTTACCCTCCCCCTGTCTATTTTCCACCTATCATCTATGCTACTTATTCTCTGTACCTTTCCCCCCCTCTCCCTCTCCCACTCCCCTATTGACACCACTTCATGTGATCTCCATCTCTATGGTTCTGTTCCTGTTCTAGTTGTTTGCCTAGTTTGCTCTTGTTTTTGTTTTAGGTGTGGTCATTAATAACTGTGAGTTTGCTGTCATTTTTACTGTTCCTATTTTTGATCTTCTTTTTCTTAGGTAACTCCCTTTAACATTTCATATAATAAGGGCTTGGTGATGATGAACTTCTTTAACTTGACCTTATCTGAGAAGCACCTTATCTGCCCTTCCATTCTAAATGATAGGTTTGCTGGATATAGTAATCCTTCCATTTAATCTTGGGTAATGTAATTATGATGTGCCTTGGTGTGTTCCTCCTTGGGTCCAGCTTCTTTGGGACTCTCTGAGCTTCCTGGACTTCCTGGAAATCTATTTCCTTTGCCAGATTAGGGAAGTTCTCCTTCATTATTTGTTCCAATAAGTTTTCAATTTTTTGTTCTTCCTCTTCTCCTCTGGCACCCCTATAATTCGGATGTTGGAACGTTTTGAGATGTCCTGGAGGTTCCTATGCCTCTCCTCATTTTTCCGAGTTCTTGTTTCTTCATTCTTTTCTGGTTGGATGTTTCTTTCTTCCTTCTGGTCCACACCGTTGATTTGAGTCCCAGTTTCCTTCCCATCACTATTGGTTCCCTGTACATTTTCCTTTGTTTCTATTTGCATAGGCTTCATTTTTTCATCTACTTTTCGAACAGATTCAACCAATTCTGTGAGCATATTGATAACCAGTGCTTTGAACTGTGCATCCGATAGGTTGGCTATCTCTTCGTCACTTAGTTGTATTTTTTCTGGAGCTTTGAAGTGTTCTGTCCTTTGGGCCTTTTTTTTTTTTTTTTTTTTTTTTGTCTTGGCGCTTCTGTTACTTTAAGGGGCGGAGCCTTAGGTGTTCACCAGGGGCGGGGTAATGCTTGTCGCTGTGCTGTGACGCTGTACGTGGGGGAGGGGCCGAGAGGGAGCAATGGCGCCCGCCTCACTCTCCTCCGGATTTCAGTCTTTCACTCTGATACCCACAATCAAACTGGGCCCCTCTGGTGCTGGTTCCCCAGTGGGTGGGCTTGTGCACACTCTAGGCCCCTGTGGGTCTCTCCAACGACCTCTCCTGTGAGGCTGGGAGTCTCTCCTGCTGCTGCCCCAACCCCCACGGGCGCTTTCAATCAGAGGTTTGAGGCTTTATTTCCCGGAGCTGGAGCCCTGGGTTACGCAGTCTGCTTCGCTCCCCGCTGTTCTCCCGGTTTATCTGTGTGCGAATGTGGGGCCCCGGGGTGCTACCCACTGCTCTGCCTGCCCTGTTCTCCGCCACTCCGAGTCCGGCCCTCTCGGTTTATCTGCACAAATGTAGGGTTGCAGGGTCTGCTAGTGCTCGGACTGCCTGCTCCGTTTGTCCCACACTCCGCCAGTCTCAGTCCCGCCACGGCCACGTGAGTCCTCTCCACCCCGGTGCCCGTCTCCGCCCCTCCTACCGGTCTGGATGAATGTTTATTTTGTATTTTCTTGGTGTTGGACCCCCTTGCCGTTCAATTTTCTGTCAGTTCTGGTTGTGCAAGGAGGCGCAGTGTGTCTACCTACGCCGCCATCTTGGTTCTCCGTCTGCAAATTTTAATAAATAATCTCAGTTTCAAAGCTAATTTTAGTTGCTTCTAATCCTTTACTAATTAAATATTCTTCTTTCCACCTAGATACCAGAAGGAGGTTTTTGCTATTGTTTTTGTCCGTGTTTGGACATTTTGACCTGTGCAAAATTATCTCTGGGTGCATAGTAGAAGGCACAATGCTCCAATCGATATGCCCTTGGCCAATGTCTGGATTCACTGCAGCTCTATGTACACCCATCCCCTCCACCTCAACCAGCCACACCTATCTGCTTGCTTCTCTGCCTACATGCAGGGCAACCTGGAAGTGCCATAGGTTTGTGCCCAAGAGGAACCTTCAGTTAGTGAGGAACTGGAGCCTGTGCATAGACACCAAGCTACAGTCACTCAGTGGTGCATGTGATCAGAAAGACTGAAACACCTATAACCTGCTCGTGTTCACACACTGCCTTTCCTTCCCTGCATCATTCCCCACTCCCTTGCAGCACTTCCTGGGGTTACCACCCAAATAAACTACTTGTACCCACAGCCTTGCCTCAGGGTCAGCTTTTGGAGAAACTCAAACTAGGGTTACAAGTATTAAAAGCTGAGAGGTTTCCATAAAATTCATAAAACTCAGAGCACCTAAAGAGATAAAACAATTTATATGCAGGTAAGAAGTGGCTGGCAGATGGCATTGTTTTGTCAGGGCTACAAGTTAATATAATTAGTAACCAAATAGAAAAAACAGGAATAGGAAGAAAAACTCCCACCCAGGTGTACTAACACCTGTCTCTGTTTGAAGCAGAGGGAAGGTGGAGTTTGGTTCTTAGCAAGGGCAATGCCCCCAAGGCCCCAGTGTCTTCTGATCTCCACTTCGTGTCTCTTTCTGGCTGCCCCTTGGTCTGAGTGCTCCTTGGTCTGAGTGCCCCTTTCTTTGTCGAAAAAGGATGGATATGATCCTGTGCTCATTATTTCCAGAGCAGACAGACTTGCATTAAGTTCATGTACTACTAAGAGATGGGTGTCAGTTATTCTCTTGTGCCCCAGATCACCTCCTCTGGCCCACCTGTTTACAGTAGCCAGTTTGATGACAGTGTACCTTCCATTAGGGGCAACACCGATCTCTTGCTTTCTGTCCTGGAGCTTTTCTTTTGCCATCTCTTAAGATGCCTTCTGGAAATCATTCAACTCTTCTGAAGCATGGATTAGATACAATCCTAGAAGTTCAAGGTCATGAACACCCTGTGGAGAAACTCTTGACCAAAGGGAGAAGAAAGCTGACGGATAATCTCTCTTGTTTGTCCTCCTGGTGGACAACTTTCGGGTGTATTCTATGCAGCTTTTCAGAGCGCCCCCTGGAGGATTGAGCCTCAATTGCTCATGGTGTTTAGCTTGACAACTCCCTGTCTTCTATTCTAGTAGTTTGGGATGGAAGTGCCCAAAGGAAACTTTCTGCACACATAACTGTGCCCAGCTCAGCTTCCTGGGGAACCAAGTACTGCTTATGCCCACATTCCAGAGTGTCAAGCTTCCTCTGTTTCTCCTTTCCCAATCGCTCTTCACCCACCTTCCCAGCCCAGTTGCTCTTCTGTCACTGTCGTGGTTTCACCTTGGCTTCCCATGAACAAGAGTGTGAATGTCTGACAAACTGGAATTTTTCTGCTGATTAGCTACTCTTAAGGAATTAACCATTTGTAAGAATATGAACAAACAATTAAGACCCTAACTTCTGGACATTCTTGTTGAATTTTGAGAATTCTGATAAGCTCATTCCTCTGCTGATGGTCTTCCATTAATTTTCACCTTTCCTTGAAATGCACAGCATTTATACCTGTGGATTCAGATTTGGTGGTTCATTGACTCAGAAAAATATTTATTAACATTCATGGCATTTGGAAAAGCACTATTGAGGATACACAGCAGCTAAGGAGAAATTGCTAAAATTTAGAGATAATTTGAAGATGAAATAGGGAAAACTTTACAAATAACCAAAACAAGTAAAATACAGAATGCAGTACGTGCGGCAAGCTTTGACAAGGTGCTGTGGTGGAGAGAGAAATCACAGTCAAAGCTGTAAGATAGCAGAGCCTTTGCACTGTTTCTCAGTCAGGTAGTGAAGGATGATGCTTCTCCTGGACCACACTGAGACCAGCAGAGGCAATGGCAAAAATGCTCTGATTGGCTAAAGCAGTTTTGAAGGAATATTTTTCAATTAAATTCTTAAAACAGTTTGGTGACTCTGTACAGTTAAAGCTCCAAAGGCATTTCAACAAGTTTTAGTACTCTGCCATCATATAGCTTGTTTACCCTCTCCACGGTTGAGTTTTTAGAGTTATAAGATGTATCTTTTCTGAGGTTGTAATGTCATAATACATGAGTTTTTGAAGCATTCCAATTCTTCCTGCATCCTGGATATTTCTGCTTGTTTATGAGAACTTCATTGCTATTCATGTGTAGATGGCAGTTTGACCTAGAAAGAACAAAACATTAAAAATGATGGTTACATAATTCATGCCATCCTTAATGAACTATGTATTATTTTCTGGGAGCTACAGATGTTATATTACTCCTAACAGTCTGTTCACATATTAGTTATGTATCACAAATAGGATATTTGTTAGCTTGAAACTCTTAAGCAAATTGTTTGTTTCTTTAAATTAAAAAAGTTGGTATCAGGGTATGCTAATGACTTTTTTGTTCCTATAAAATGAAGAGCTAAGCTAGCTGAGGTCTAAGACCACCCTAACACAGAGTGTGGTCTGCAAACCAGCAGCATCCATGCCGCCTCTGGGCTTTTAGAAATGCAGAATCCTGGGCCCCAGCACAGAACTACTGTCTCAGAATCTGCATTTAACAAGATGTCCAGTGATTCATAAGAACTTTAAAGTTTGAAACACTCTGAAGTACTATTTTCTACAACTATAATTTTATGAGTTTTAAGAACTAACTTTGGCTTTAATTGCAATAATACCTGACACACAGGACACTCTTGAGACACCTGGTGACGGAGGTACTTGGGTTTTAGAATACATAAGTATATTTTTAAATATTTATTTCTAGTAAAGGTTTTCTGATCCTTCTAAAACAAGCCCAGTTATAGGTTTAAAGGATCTTTAATTACAACAGTGCTTTTTTTCATGTGCTGATCATTTATATACTACTGAATCTCAAGGCAAAGTGTTAGGTTTTAGAAACTTAGAACCACCTTAATAGTCACTTACTGGATGTATCTCTTGGGGGAGTAAAATGACATGTTTTATACTTGCCCAAATGGTAAATGTCCAAGTACTGTATTCAGTTACATTCAATATTATTATGAAATTTTAAGCTGTTTTTTTAAGAATTTTTTCTACGCATCAAACCAAATAAAGAGTGGGGTCACTACTCCAGGGCTTGGGAGGGGAACCCAGCCTGATGTACAATTGGTAAGGATGTGAACTGACACAAACTTTTTGGAGGACACATCTACAACTTTTCAATGGGCATACATCCTGATAGAAAAGTTTCACTTTAGAAATTTATAGCTACATTCCCATATGTTTATAGAAAAATCTGTGCTAGAATGTTCCGTGAGCCATTTTACATAAACATGAAAACTGGAAATTACCTAAATGTCTATTAACACTAGTAAAGAGATACATTGCTGTCCAAGATATGTAATTAGATTCAAGTTCTTATACAGATTACAAACACATTTAGATGAGCTATAGATATAGGTGTATGCATAGGGAATGCTTGAAAGAATAAATAGCAAGCTTCTCACAATGGCTGCCTCTGGGAAATGCTATGGTGAAAAAAATAGAAGACCTTAACTTTTCAGTTATTTATTGTTTGATTAAAAAATAAATCTATACAAATAATTATTGTTTCTTACCTGAATGTCTTCCTGATAGCAAAAAATTATATATAGCTAGATTTAAAAAATAGGCTTATAGCCCTGACTGTTGTGGCTCAGTGGATTGAGTACCAGCCTGCGAATCAAAGAGTCGCTAGTTTGATTCCCAGTCAGGGCATGCCTGAGTTGCAGGCTGGGTCCCCAGTTGGAAGTGTACAAGAGGCAACCACACATCAATGTTTCTCTCCCTCTCCTTTCCCCTCTCTCTAAAAATAAATAAATAAAATCTTCTTTTAAATAAAGATAAGCTTATAAATTTTAGAATGTATGCAAGCTAAATAAATTAAAAATAGAAAAAATTCAAGAAGAGGTACTCAAGGAAAGGTTTCTCAGCAATTCTCAGCTGCAGGGTTCTGAGAAATCTGAATTCTGAATTAATAAGTTTTCTACTATTAGTTTAAGATATTTTGGTATATGAACAACACTTAAACTCACAGGTAATTTTTAAAATGCAAAATAAAATGAGATACATCATTTTTTCTTACCAAGTTAGCAAAGAGTTTGTTAATATTAAAAAGTTCTTAAAATAAGTTTGAGAACATTAAAAAAGATCACAATATTCAGCAATCATAAGTAGGTATACATTTAATAATGTAGGAAAAATGTACATTTTTTAATGGAACCAACAAGTTTTAGTCCCATATGTATAGCTTGATGCCATTTTATAAGACAAAAGCATAAGAAAAAGTTGGGAAGAAGAAATATGTTTGTAATGGTTACCTCAGGGGTTGGGGATTAGAGAATATACTTTCAACATTTTCTATTTAAAGAAAATTTTAGTGTGAGAATATTGTAGGGTTTTTTTTCACTATTTTCAAAAATTTTTAAGTATAAAGAAAACCAGTGAAATTTGTTTACATAAAACATACTACACAATTTTGTGATTATTTCTATAATTTCTCCAGAGTTTTAATCTCCTTTCTGGATTAAATAACGAAATTAAAGCAAAATTTTCTTCTGTAATTAGGCTTGTGAAAAAATATAATAGGTCAACTATGGGGGGCATTTATATGTGGTATTTATATGTGGGAACAAGGAAGTGCATGGAATTTTATCCTATATACTTATTTCAGAATAATGGCATTTGGAAGGAAGAGATACACTGAGTGAAGGGATATGATATTGTGTTTTTCTTGATTGAAGGGACATATAAGTAAAAAAATCCTATCTTAAAAGTGTTTTATGGCACTTTTTTGAGGGGCATATTTGCAAGTTCTCTGCATTGCTTTTTGTTTTCTAGAAGCTTTGATTTTTAAGGTTTTAGGAAATTAGGCACTTGGACCAGGAACTATGACAAATGAGGCAGTGAAAGTGCTGAGTCAGAACCATGGTTCAAATAATTTAGCCTTAACTTTTTTTTTATCATTGATTTTTATTGTGTTTTTTCCCTTACCATTTATTCCTCTTTTACCCCATCTGCCCTCCAATCGCCACACTGTTGTCCATATCCATGAGCCCTTAAGAGCCTTAATTTGTATTGGAAAGTAGGATATCTTAGAAATTGAAAGAGTTCTAAGATATTCTTATCTTTTAAGGCACCTCATATATTTTTAAAAAATGAATAAATGACAAAATTGGATCAAATACTTGGATATATTCTTGATATTTACTTCTAAGAATTCAAGTGTTATTATCTATCACTCAGCCCCTCAGCTTCCCTCTGTGACTGTACGTGTACACTGTGAAAGTCACATCAGAAACCCAAATATGAGACCTATTAAAAATGTCAGCCTGAGGCCTATTCCCTCCCTCTCTGTGACATAGGCCCTGAGGGAAGAGCCTCACTATTTCTTCCACCATCAAGAAATAGTCACACCTGAGTGGAAGCAGTGAGTTCAGCAATCTAGGCATGTTTACGCTTAGGAAATGTTTGCCACTACTGCTTTCCATATTTGCTATGATTGTGAGAAAAATTGTATCTCAGTTGCAAAGTAACAAATAAAAAAAAAATAAAATAATATTAAATAAAACATTCATTGTACAAGCAATAGCCTACATAGAAAACCTTCTTCCTCCCTTCCTTTCTTTCAATTGAGCTATGATATTAGTTTTTTGTATACAACATAATTGTAGACTTTTCTTTCACAGATAATCTACAAGCCTTCTTGTGGGCCCAGGCAGTGATGAAAGCATAAAATAGTTCCACTTTTTAAAACACTAGCCAGTGCTACTTATGAATCTCTGGCATAGTGCCTGTTGAATTGACAGGTATCTACTACATGACTTGATTGAAAAGATAAATGAACAAGTATATAGTGCAATTTGGGAGAAAACCCTTGATTAGCATTCAAGGGAATCATACTCCATGTTGGAGTAGATTATTAAAACCTTATTTTAAATACACTATACTTATAGGGAATTTATTATTCCTATTGGATGGGAAGAAAAGCTACACTAGTTATTGTGGCAGATGAACAGATTATTGTGGCAGAATGATTGCACCTGGGGTGCAATTCATTCTTTTACAATATTAAATACTTTGTTTCTCTAATTACTTATTTGGAACCCAAATATGCTCATGTATATCCATGTGCTAGATAAAATGAGGAGTGAGCTGGCATATTAAAAACTGTGGCTCTCTTCAATAAAACTTAATGAATCTAATTAATACTCATAATAGGGAACAATTATTTCCTTTAGAAAGATAAATGCATTAAAATTATTTTAATTGACTAATATTTAGTGTTGACCAAGAAAAGCCAGGTACCATCACCATAATTGCAATCCAAACTTGAACATATGAACCAAAGTTTATAATGTGAACAAATGGTTTGATCTAAAAATGTTGAAGTACTTAATTTCCAATGCATTTATCCCAACCTTTAAGAAAAATCGGTAACATTCTATGGGCTGCAGATTCCTGGCCCTGGCCTGGCCCTTGAAGCACCTGTGGTTTAATGGGAGGAGACAGGGGCATAGATACAGTCACATTATAAAATCAGCGCTATGCTCAGGGGTATGAAAGAACAATAGGAACTCACAGTGACAGTAGGGATTTGTTTGGCCTGCAGGAAAACCTTTACTAAAATGGAGGTATTTTAATTTGAAAGTTGTTTGTAGTTTGTCTAGTAATGAAAAGAGGACATGAATAAATGAGTAAAAAAATGTTCTGCTCATAAAAAACAGCAAGGGCAAAGGCAAGGAGGAGAGAACACTCACTGTGTGAAAACCAGAAATAGGACACAAATCATGTATTGTTTATCAATGTCAAGTGACTGACAAGCCATATGGGATCTATTTGCCTTCTTTTAAATGTACTTTCAAATAGAAGAAACAAAACAAATTGTATTTCATTCAGTTAACTTGCTTCTTTCTGAATGAGGAACATGCTTTCTAATCTGTTGTAGAAGGAACAAACAGGTTTGCATTAGACATTGTCCTGTTGCTGTGATCAGTGTGTCCGAAACAGTGAGTACCAGATCAAGCAGTGCTAATGCTCAGTTGTATTAAATAGCTCCCACTGGGATATTATTCCCAAAATAAATATGACTAACATTGAAAAACAAACAAACATAGTAATTTTTAGAACAACAAGAGATTCTGAGAGATGGCCAATGGGGTACATGGGGAAGTGCAGGTCAGCTTGGATGTTCTGAGGGACTCCCTGACCAACTCTGGGTCCCTTTTCATGCAGGAACATTGTTATGGGTACTCCCATTCCTTGCTTAGCTTGGCTGCTGACCCCTTGCTAGTTGCCTTTTCTTTTTTTTTTTTTTTTAATTTTTATTGTTATTCAATTAGAGTTGCACGCCTTTTCTCCCCATCCCTCCACTCCACCTCAGCTGAACCCACCTCCCTCCCCCCCTCCCCCCTCCCCCCTGGTTTTGTCCATGTGTCCTTTATAGTAGTTCCTGTAATCCCCTCTTCCCACTGTCCCCCCCACCCCCGGCTATTGTTAGATTGTTCTTAACTTCAATGTCTCTGGTTATATTTTGTTTCCTTTTTTCTTCTATTTCTTATGTTCCAGTTAAAGGTGAGATCATATGGTATTTGTCCCTCACCACCTGGCTTATTTCACTTAGCATAATGCTCTCCAGTTTCATCCATGCTGTTGCAAAGGGGATAAGCTCCTTCTTTCTTTCTGCTGCGTAGAATTCCATTGTGTAAATATACCATAGTGTTTTGATTCACTCATTTGCTGATGGGCACTTAGGTTGCTTCCAGTACTTGGCTATTGTAAATTGTGCTGCTATGAACATTGGGGTGCACAGGTTCTTTTGGATTGGTGTTTCAGGGTTCTTAGGGTATAATCCCAGCAGCGGAATTGCTGGGTCAAAGGGCAGTTCCATTTTTAGTTTTCTGAGGAAATTCCATATTGTTTTCCACAGTGGCCTGACCAGTCTGCATTCCCACCAACAGTGCACTAGGGTTCCCTTTTCTCCGCATCCTCTCCAACATTTGTTTGTGGATTTGTTTATGTTGGCCACTCTGACTGATGTGAGATGGTACCTCATTGTGGTTTTAATTTGCATCTCTCTGATGGCTAGTGATGCTGAGCATCTTTTCATATGTCTCTGGGCCCTCTGTATGTCTTCCTTGGAGAAGTGTCTGTTCAAGTCCTTTGCCCATTTTTTAATTGGGTTGTTTGAGCTCAAAGAGAACAACCAGAAACTACAGGGAAACTACAATGAACTCACTGCAAACTATATCAACATGAAAAAGGAAATAGAAACTATCAACAAGGGCCAAGAGGAAATGAAGAATACAATTTCTGAATTGAAGAACACAGTAGAAGGAATGAAAAGCAGACTTGATGAAGCAGAGGATCGGATCAGCGAGCTGGAGGACAAAGTAGAAAAAAACACCCAGAAAGAGCAAGAAAAGGAAAAGAGGCTCAGAAAGAATGAAGAGGTAATAAGGGAAATGCAGGACAACATGAAACGTAACAATATCCGTATAATAGGAATACCAGAAGGAGAAGAAGAAGAGCAAGGGATAGAAAACCTGTTTGAAAAAGTAATGATGGAAAATTTCCCTAATCAGAGGAGAGAAAAAGTCACCCAAATCCAGGAAACACAGAGAGTCCCAAGCAAGAGGAACCCAAAGAGACCCACTGCAAGACACATCATAATTAAAATGGCAAATTTCCAAGACAAAGAGAGGATCTTAAAGGCAGCAAGGGAGAAAAAGGAAGTAACATACAAGGGAGCCCCAATAAGGTTAGCAACTGACTTCTCAATGGAAACGCTCCAAGCCAGAAGAGAATGGCAAAAAAAATATTCCAAGTAATGAGAACCAGAGGCTAGTTGCCTTTTCCACTAGACTAGACTTCAGGGCCCATCCCTTGCTTCCAGATAAACCTTGCCCAGAATCAGGTCTCTCAGTACTTTCCCCTACTCTCCACCCAGCACCACAGTACTGACTCCTTAATCTCCATCCTGTGCACCCTATCTGCAGTTGTCCCTTCTATCTTTTTTTGTTGTTTTTCCATTTGCATTAATACAAAAAAATCTCATTCCCAGGGAACCCAGAATATTAAAAAATAAAATATGGGTATGACTAGAAAATTCAGACAGTTCAGAAAGAAATGACATGAAAAGTGAAATTCTGTCCTTTCTCTACATATCTCTTTCTCCAAAGGATGTGTTATTATTAATTTCTTATGATTTCCTTCCAGGAAAACTAATGTATAAATATGCTTCATTCTTTCACTGGGGTAAATGTTATCAAATCTATTTTTTAAGGCCATGCTCAATGTTACCAAAAATTTCAGTATATTTGCAATTTGAAAAGTACTTTCTTTGGGTAGTTTTAAGTTCTTCTGTTTTTGGTTACTTGTCTTTTCAAATTTTAATATTGTGTCTGACTTTTTTTTCCTTTCTTCCTTTCTTTCTTTCAATTAGCTTCATCACTAAGTTACCTATTCTATTACTTTGCTTTCAACTTATCTACTTTTCTTTCTTTCTAGTTCATCAATTTTGTTTTTATCTTTATTGCCTTACTTTTCCTTGGGTTTATTTTGTTATTATTTTCTAATGTTGGGTCTGGAGTAGTTAATTCTTTTGTTCTTTTGTTTTCACTCTTTCCTTTTAGTGATGTAGGTACATAAAGCTATGTATTTTTCTGTGTTTCAGGTTTTAATGTTTATTGTTTTAATTATAATAACTTTCTAGATACTCTGCAACTATAATTTGATTACTCCTTTGATTCCAGATATTTTATGGGAGGAAAACTAAAAATTTTCTAGGTAGTTGCAGTTTTTCTCTTCAATTTGGTTATTATTTTTTAGGTTTACTTTGTGTACATGTGTGCACATCTAGAATGTAGTCTGTACTATTTCTACTTTCTGTTCTAATACATGGAAAATTTTTATATATGAGGGATTAAAATAAAATACATTATTTTTAATGGATGTGCCACTTACTATATTTTTATAACTTCAGGTCAATTTTTGTTCAGAAATTAAAATTCTTACATATGTATTGCTCAATTTTCTAACATTTTTATAGATTGTTTCTTTTTTTGTTATGATGTTTACTGGTTAATATTTTTTGCTATCTTATTGTTTAGGTAAACTTTTTGCTATGAATTGGACTTTTAACCTTTATGTGTTTTGTCTCTTTTAAGCTTCTCTTCTCTGATACTAACATCACACCTTCAAGTTTATATTAATATTTTGCTGGTCTGGATTCGTTTATTCTTTAAAATTTTCCCTTTTAGTATTCCTTTATTTTATATTTCTGTGTTTTATACAATATCTATTTGTTGCTACTCAATCCATGATAATATTTTTATTCATTTTAATTTTGACATTTTTAAGAGGAAAGATTTTTTAAATTTATTTTTGTAAATCTTAAGAATTTTGTAAATCTTTTATTTAGTTAGTTATATATTGACATTTTTAAGAGAAAAGTTATATTTAGATTTATTTTTATCATCTTGATATCTTTTCTGCTTTCAATATTATGAGTTCAATTCAACCAGCCTTTAAATCTATAAACTAATATTCATTTTACTAGACTTTTTTTAGATTTGGACTTCAATTTTGGGGAAAATTATTTAGATACTTCTTTGCCAGTGGCAGATTCAGACTAAGAGTAGCATCAGGTATAGGACAAATAGACATTAATTACATAGGACTTTCTGAGAAAATGTGCTTAAGCCATTGAATTTTTCTCAAAACCAATGGGAGTTTGAGGAAATCTAGCATCAGAATAGTTACTGTGAGAAAAACAAACAAAAGCAAAAAATACTTATATCTAAAAGAATGCATTTCAACATAAGTTAGAGTAGCCCAGAAGTAGTGACTAAAAATACTAAGTAGGCATTCCCAAGAATACTAAGTAGCTATTACTGCTCAAAAATGTATTGGTCAGCTGGTTGGGTCTTCTCGTCTCCCTCCTGCATCTGTGGTCAGATGCAGGTCAGGTAGGTCGCTCTGCTGATCTCAGGTTGGCTATCTCGTGTTTGGGGGTCTGTGGCTGAAGGCTGGTCTGGTGTGGCCTCAACTAGGACCGTTGGGCTCTGCTATATATGTACTCTCATCCTCCAAAAGTCTGGCCACGGCTTATTCCCAAAGTGCTGGCAGGACTCCAAAAGAGAGAGCAAAGTTTGAGATCCCATGAGTTCCAGGCTGGGAACTGGCTCACTCTCAATTACACATTCTATTGGCCTACTCCAGTCCAAAAGCCAGCCCAGATTCAAGAGGTAGGAAAACAGATGCAGACACATGCTGAAGAGAATAGTTGTGAAGTCACCATGCAAAGAGCACACAGGGTCAAAGAACTGAAATACTTTGACAATCCATGCTCCATATGTTACTACTTAGGATTAAAATCCTTCGCATTCATACTCTCCACTTCATGTACCTCAAGCTTTCTTAGAGTCTTCAGTATTCTTCATTAGAAGACTATTTCATCACAGAAAAAAATGGAATGATGTCTATTGTGCAGCAATTCATTTGGGAACTCTCATAATGTGCTGTCCTGTGCCCTGAGGTCAGCATTTCCATTTTGAAGTTCTGAGCTTGTTCAAACCCTGGAAATATTGAGAATGTTTATGTAACAACATAAGAACTTTCCATGAATCTATACTTTTTAGACTAAAAATAATTGGAGAAAATTAATATTTATGTATATTGGCATTTAAAAACACTAGTTCAAATTTAAAAAGGTGGATTTTATATAGCTGCTGATAGATCTTATTATAGTCATGTCTATATTCAAGTATTATGCTTTTTCTCTGAATGATTAATTATATACTTGAGATTTGTGAGCATACAAATATAGCCCCATGACTCCATGAAAGTTATGTTTATATTATTTTTCTCAGTCATACTTACTACTAGCACTCTCCAGTTAAATAAACCTGGATGTAAAGAGCACAACCCTGAGAAACAAAAGCCTTTCCAAATATAATTGTCTAAATTTATCAGGCCTACTTCAGAAACATAAGTCTTGTTTTAAAAGAAATCTATAATTTGGTCCTTTTGAACTTGTCATGACTAACACTGACATCAAATCATAGTGTCAGAGATGTTACTTAGTAAAACTGCTGGAGATCAAAATTTGAAATTAAAAAAATTATCCAGAATGTATGCATCATTATTTTTTCTTTATTCAGCAAACCATTCACAGGTAAAGTGAAATGGGGAATTCAGGCATTCTCAAGTACTTCGAGTGCTACTTGATTGAATTTTAGTTAGCCTTGAGATATATATTGGGATAATTATCACATATGATAAAAAGAAGGTAAAATTACTTATTCCAATAAGTTATCTCCTCTGTGGTCAAATCTACTAAGTAATATGAAATGAAAATTTTGAAACAATTATGGTATCTCATTAAAACCAAATTTAAATAATTAGCTAGTTGATCATCTTTATTATAATCTATTTCTGTCAGTGGTCTTTAAGAACAATTAAAATAGGAATGCTATTAGCTATTTATCCATAAATGAAAAATTTTGCTCTGCTCTTAATAATGCCTGGCTACTAATTACAGACAAATTAATTAATTAAACACAGTGAAAGAAAACTAAAACCCAAAGAGACTGTAGTCTAGACAAATTATAAATAAGGGTATCTATTTTCTGGTAAATATATTGAATTGCATTTCCGTATTTAATCTCATTTAATCAATACAGCAACCTATTTGTCAGTTTGGGCAAGTTTTATTAAATAAACTGTGTATCTGTAAGTTTACATGACTGCCTGAATTCAGCTAATCTATGTGGACCCAGGATGTTGCCCACCCCAAAGCACCTGCTCTCTCTACCAAAGCAGCACTGACATCTGACCCTATCTGTGTACACTTTAGGAAGCTGAGGCACAAGCAATGTTGATGGAGTTAGAGAAAGGAAGTCAAAGGTCACAATGAAACAATTTTCTGCCCTGAAAAATGCCACCAAAAGGATGGACTCAGTTTCTAAAAACTATTTTCCAGCAAATGAGCCCAATCTGCTTAATTGAAATCATGGAAAATCTCAAAAAGTAAAGCATGTGGATTTCAAATCCTATATTAAATTTCACTCTGTCAATGTTAAGGCTTGCATTTTATTTCATAAAAAATAAGAACCAATTAATAATATTGGTAATGTTATTGATTATAAAGTTTTGTATTCTATTATGCCTTGTGGGTATATTGTTACTGTTCAGCATCTACTCACCCTCCTTATGACCTCCATGGAAAGAGTGCACTTCTTTGCCCTAGTGATGTCATGTCACTTTCTTTGGCCAAAGGAATGTGACCCAAAGTGACAAAATAATCATGTGCTAACTCCAAGCCTACATCTTAAAAGTCAACACAAGTGTCCCTTTGTCCTTCTTGTGCTTGTGCCATTGCCATGAGAAGATCATGCCTCAAGCAGCTTCCAGTCCAAGGAGGATGAGGGACTTGTGGACCAGACATAGACCCAACCTGCAGCTCAGAGCCCAGCACAGCCATGCCCAGCCTAGATCAGCTGAATCTCAGCCAGCCCACCATAGAATCATTGGTATAAGTGGGTGAAAGACCAAGACTAATGAAAGTATTTACACTGCTCTTCTCCAGTGAGTGGGAGCTATAGCAAATCTTTAAGCATAAAAACAAGCTCCCACATTACATTTTCCCAAGATTATTCTTGAAGTCATGTGCAGGAAAAATACAAACATGATTTCAATTTGGTGCCAGGACTTTAACATGTAATGAAGCAATAAGAAGAATAGCTAGAACTGTGTGAAAACTCAGTGTTGGAAATTTTTAAAAATATATTTATTGATTATGTGATTACAGTTGTCCCATTCCACCCCCCTCACTCCACTCCATCCTGCCCACCCCCTCCCTCCCACATTCCCCCCCTGTAGTTCATGTCCATGGGTCATACTTATAAGTTCTTTGGCTTCTACATTTCCTACACTATTCTTACCCTCCCCCTGTCTATTTTCCACCTATCATCTATACTACTTATTCTCTGTACCTTTCCCCCCCTCTCCCCCTCCCACTCCCCTATTGACAATCCTCCATGTGATCTCCATCTCTATGGTTCTGTTCCTGTTCTAGTTGTTTGCCTAGTTTGCTCTTGTTTTTGTTTTAGGTGTGGTCGTTAATAACTGTGAGTTTGCTGTCATTTTTACTGTTCCTATTTTTGATCTTCTTTTTCTTAGGTAACTCCCTTTAACATTTCATATAATAAGGGCTTGGTGATGATGAACTTCTTTAACTTGACCTTATCTGAGAAGCACTTTATCTGCTTTTTCATTCTAAATGATAGCTTTGCTGGATACAGTAATCTTGGATGTAGGCCCTTGCCTTTCATGACTTGGAATACTTCTTGCCAGCCCCTTCTTGCCTGTAAGGTCTCTTTGGAGAAATCAGCTGACAGTCTTATGGGAAGACCTTTGTAGGTAACTGTGTCCTTTTCTCTTGCTGCTTCTAAGATTCTCTCCTTCTGTTTCATCTTGGCTAATGTAATTATGACGTGCCTTGGTGTGTTCCTCCTTGGGTCCAGCTTCTTTGGGACTCTCTGAGCTTCCTGGACTTCCTGGAAGTCTATTTCCTTTGCCTGATGAGGGAAGTTCTCCTTCATTATTTGTTCCAATAAGTTTTCAATGTTTTGTTCTTCCTCTTCTCCTTCTGGCACCCCTATAATTCGGATGTTGGAACATTTAAAGATGTCCTGGAGGTTCCTAAGCCTCTCCTCATTTTTCCAAGTTCTTGTTTCTTCATTCTTTTCTGGTTGGATGTTTGTTTCTTCCTTCTGGTCCATACCATTGATTTGAGTCCCAGTTTCCTTCTCATCACTATTGGTTCCCTGAACATTTTCCTTTGTTTCTCTTAGCATAGGCTTCATTTTTTCATCTGGTTTTCGAACAAATTCAACCAATTCTGTGAGCGCCTTGATAACCAGTGTTTTGAACTGTGCATCCGATAGTTTGGCTATCTCTTCCTCACTTAGTTGTACTTTTTCTGGAGCTTTGAAGTGTTCTGTCATTTGGGACTTTTTTTTTTTTTTTTTTTGGTCTTGGCGTGTCTGTTACTTTAAGGGGCGGAGCCTTAGGTGTTTACCAGGGGCCGGGTAATGCTGGTCGCTGCACTGTGATGCTGTATGTGGGGGAGGGGCCGAGAGGGAGTAATGGCGCCCGCTCCACTCTCCACCGGATCTCAGTCTTTCACTCTGCTACCCACAATCAAACTGGGCCCCTCTGGTGCTGGTTCCTGAGTGGGTGAGCTTGTGCACACTCTAGGCCCCTGTGGGTCTCTCCAACGACCTCTCCTGTGCGGCTGGGAGTCTCTCCTGCTGCCGCCCCAACCCCCATGGGCACTTTCAATCAGAGGTTTGTGGCTTTATTTCCCCGCGCTGGAGCCCTGGGTTACACCGTCTGCTTCGCTCCCCTCCATTTGTCCCAGTTTATCTGTGCATGAGTGTGGGGCTGCGGGGTACCACCCTCCACTCTGCCTGCCCCATTCTCCGCCACTCTGAGTCCGGCCCTCTCGGTTTATCTACGTGAATGTGGGGCGGCAGGGTCTGCCCGTGGTCAGACTGTCTGCCCTGTTCGTCCCACACTCTGGCAGTCTCGGTCTTGCCACAGCCACGCGAGTCCTCTCCGCCCCGGCTGCCCGTCTCCGCCCCTCCTACCGGTCTGGATGAATGTTTATTTTTTATTTCCTTGGTGTCAGACTTCCTTGCAGTTCAATTTTCTGTCAGTTCTGGTTGTGTGAGGAGGCGCAGTGTGTCTACCTACGCCGCCATCTTGACTCTCTCAGTGTTGGAAATTTATCCAAAGGAAATAATGAACCTACACCTCTGGAAATATGGTTGCCACCTATTTGGGGATTTTTGCATAAGAACAAGCACGCAGAAAAGTTCCATAGTTGTTTTCTATTGTCCTTAATTTGGTCTTTCTTGGTAGGGGTCTTCAGATAAGGCCATCAGTTAATTTTTATATTTTCTTAAAAGTATTTGAATGGCCTTCCTAAGAATTAACTATATCTGAACATCAAATGAATTGTTGACTCATTTTGTTCAAGACTGAAAGCAAATCGAATAAATGTGCTATTGAACCTGTTAATGAATTGTTTTCAATTCATATAAGAACTAGCAGCACTTATTTGTAGGATTTCTATGCTGGGGCTCATCAATATTAAGTACTTCATTATGAAAAGCTAGGTAATTGGGACACCCCATAGTTATTAGTGTCAAATAGAAAACAAATAATCACTGGCTAATAAAGATAATTCAATAGTAGAGAGCCTAAGGCAGTCATTTTTAATTCTGCTCATACATTACAATCACCTGGGAATATTTATTTTAAAACAAATCCTCTGGTGAGGATTAAAAGAATCCCATTCTTTTAAAAAATAATCAGGGTAGTAAAAAAAATACTCCAGACCAAAGAATTACCATTTTTAAAAGCTTTTCTGGGTGATTTTACTGTGCAATCAGAGTTGAGAAAGGGCATGTATGTTTTATACAATTTTTTAAAAGCCAAATAATCTCAATAGTTTACCTATGCAAAAAATGCCCATGAAAAGCACCATTCCATATAGCCTAACCAGTTTTAGTGTGTAGTTCAGTGTCATTAAGTATATACATATTGTTTTGTTACCATCACCCCCATCCATCCACAGAACTCTTCATTATGCAAAACTGAAACTCTGCTGAACTGAAACTGAAACTGAAAAACTGAGATTAAATAATAAATCTCCATTGCTCACATGGCCAGTTTCTGGTAACTACCATACCACTTTTGGTCTCTATAAATTTTATAATTCCAGATACCTCATATAAGCAGAATCGTACAATATTTGTCCTTTTGTGAATATCTTCTTTCGCATAACATAATATCCTCACAGTTTATCCATGATGTAGCATATGTAAGAATTTCTTTCCTTTTTAAGACTTAATAATATTCCATGGTATGTATAGTCTACATTTTGTTTATATATCCAACTGTCAATGGACATTCTACACTTTGGCTGTTGTGAGTAATACTGTCGTGAACATGAGTGTACAAATATCTCTTCAAAATATTCCTGCTTTCAATTCCTTTGGGTATATACCCACAAATGGAATTGCTGGGTCATATGGTAGTTCTAGTTTTCCTTTTTTAAGGAATCAGCATACTGTTTTATATACTGGCTGCACCATTTTACATTCCCACCCACAGCACACAAGGGATTAAATTTCTCAATATCTTCACTAACACTCGTTATTTTTTGGTTTTAATAGTAGCCATTCAAGAGATCCAAGATGGCAGCTGAGTAAATAGAAGCTACACTAACCTCCTCTGAGGACCAACTGGAATTACAACTAAATAATAGAAAAATGATCCTGAATAACCAACTGAACACTAGCTAGGGAGAAGCCTTATATCCAAGGACTTATGGAAGAAACACCACCACCACAACAAGACTGGTAAGAACTGTAGAGGTGTGAGAGGGCTGGCTGGACTCCCAAGGGTGGCAGATGGAGTTCTGGAGGGATATTTCAACAGTTGGGGGCGTTCTCCCTGAGAAGAGTGGGTCATAAACCCCAGGCTGGGCTCCTAGGCCTAGAGCACCAGAACTGAGAAAGGAACCCAAATAACACCTGGCTATGAAAAGCAGCAGGAGAAAAGGCAAGAAATGCAGAGATCTTAAAGAGCCAATGCACAAAATCTTGTTAGCAGCCACTTATTCTGGGCTCATACAGACAGAGGGCAGAGTGGATTAGAGCCATGAGAGGAGAGTCTGGGGTTGGTGACTCTGTGGAGAGAGTTAAAGGGTCAGCTACAAGGACCCCTGTGCTGAGTCAATCCCCATACTGCAGAAGCCATCTTTCTCAGACAGAGTACTCCCCTCCTTGTAGCAACAACCTGGAGGGAGGTAGTAGCACAACTGGCAGGAATCCTTTTCTCCCCATGCTGTGGAGTTTAAGCCCAGCTTCTGAGGAGTACAGCTGGAAGCACTTTCAGTGATCAAGCCTAATAGAAAGCCTGCAGGTGAAGGAGGATCACTGGGAGCTTTAGCTAACCCTCCCTCAGGCCCATTGCTGGTAAAAGCTGGCTTTGCTGTGCAACTTGGTTCTTTCTGCACATACTCAAGGGAGGGAACCACAAGCTGTAGATCACTGATATCTCCAACAGGTTGTCCAGGGCCAGACACAGGCAATACCTGACATAGGCCAGACATAGGCAGTATCAGAGTCTTTACAGATCTACCTGATACACAGAAACAAAAACAAAGAGGTAGACAGAATGGGAAGATAAAGAAACAGGCCCCACATGAAAGAATGAGAAAATTCTTCAGAAGAAGAGCTACCAATTTTGCCATGTATAATACATACCCACGTTTTTGTGCCAATTATACATGGGATTATTATGCCCATTATTATACTCATGATATGTAATCATTATACCCATGTATAATTCTCATCCTTATTTTTCCCTCAAAAATTTGGGCAAAATTGTGCATTATATATGATAAATTAAATGTAGGCAAGCAATTTATCAGATACATAGTTTAAAGTAATGATTATAAGGATGTTCAACTGCATTTAAAAAGACATAGAAACCATAAAAAAGGACTGGTCAGAAATACAGAATGCAATAATGCAATATCTGAAATAAATAATACACTTGAAAGAACAGAGTAGGTTCAATGAAGCAGAGAATCAAATCAACCATTTGGAAGACAAGGTAGAAAAAACACCCAAGCAGAGAATCAAAAAGAAAAAAAGAATTTAAAAAATGAGGAGAGTTTAAGGGACCTTTGGGAAATCATGAAGTATAACAACATCTGCATCATGAGGATACCAGAAGAAGAAGAGAGTGAGGAAGGGATCAAAACCTATTTGAGGGCTTCCAGCCAAGATGGAGGCATAGGTAGATATTCACTTGCTTGAACAACCAAAAGAAGGATAACAACCAATTAAAAAAGCAAAAAAAAAAAACCAACCAGAACTGCCAGAAAATTGAACTGTATGGAAGTCTGACAACCAAGGAGTTAAAGAAGAAACATTCATTCAGACTGGTAGGAGGGTCAGAGGTGGGTAGTTGGGATAAAGAGGACATGTGGCAAGGTGGTGGTTGAAAGACCGGGAGGACCCACATTCACATATAGATAAACCAGGAGGAATAAGTGGAGAGCAAGACAGACCGGCAACCCAGGGTTCTAGTGCAGGAAAAGAAACCTTCGCAACCTCTGGCTGTAAAAATCTGTGGGGGTTGTGGCAGTGGGAAAAACTGCTAGTTTCACAGGAGGGTCCATTGGAGGGGCCCACAGGGTCCTAAAACATACACAAGCCTACCTACCTGGGAATCGCACCAGAAGGAAACATTCACTTGATTTGTGGGTAGCAGGGAAAGTTACTAAAAGAAGAGCGAGAGCTGAGCAAGGGGCATTGTTCCCTTTCTGGTGCCTCCTCCACATACAGCACCACAACGCAGTGAAGTGGGTTGCCCTGCCTTGGCAAATACCTGAGGTTCCACCTCATAGAACATAACAGGTGTTCCAAGACAGAGAAAAATGGCCCAAATGAAAGAACAGATCAAAACTCCAGAAAAAGAACTAAGGAATGAGGAGACAGCCAACCTATCAGATGCAGAGTTCAAAACACTGGTAATCAGGGTGCTCACAGAAATGATTGTGTACAGCCACAAAATAAAGGAAGAAGAGAAGGCCATACAAAATGAAATAAAGAAAGATATACAGGAAACCAACAGTGAAAGGAAGGAAACCAGTACTCAGATCAATGATTTGGAACAAAAGAAAGATATAAACATTTAAGTGGAACAGACTGAAGAAAAAAGAATTCAATAAAATGAGGAGAGGCTTAGGAATGTCTGGGACAACTTTAAACACTCCAACATCTGAATCATAGGGGTGCCAAAGGAGAAGAAGAAGAGTAAGAAATTGGAAACTTATTTGAAAAAATAATGAAAGAAAACCTCACCAATCTGGTGAAGTAAATAGACATATGGGTCCAGGAATCTCAGAGAATCCCAAACAAGTTGGACCCAAAGAGGTCCACACCAAGACACATCATAATTAAATTGCCAAAGGTTAAAGATAAAGAGAGAATCCTAAAAGTAGCAAGGGAAAAGTAGAGAGTTACCTACATAAGAGTTCCTGTAAGATTATCAGCTGATTTCTCAAAAGAAACCTAATAAGCAAGAAGGGACTGGAAAGAAGTATTCAAAGTCATGAAAGGCAAGGACCCACATACAAGATTACTCTATCCAGCATAGCTATCATTTAAAATCAAAGGGCATCGCTTGTTGGCCTTTTGGCTAAGATGAAGTACAAAACTGAAGGGCAGATAAACTGCTTCCCAGGTAAGGTAAAGATAAAAGAGTTCATTGTCACTGAGTCCTTATTATATGGAAAGTTAAATGAATTTATCTTTAAAAAAAAAGATCAAAACTATGAACAGTAAAATGACAACAAACTCACATCTATCAACAACTGAACCTAAAAAACAAAAACAAACTAAGCAAACAATTAAAACAGGAACAGAATCACAGAAATGGAATCACATGGAGGGATATTAGCAGGGAGGGGGAGAATTGGGGAAAAGGTACAGGGAATAAGAAGCAGAAATGGTAGGTACAAAACAGATAAAGGGAGGTTAAGAATAGTATAGGAAATGAAGAAGCCAAAGAACTTGTATGTACAACTCATGGACATGAACTAAGAGCAGGGAATACTGGAAAGAAGGAGGTACAGGGTGGAGGGGGATAAAAGGGAGAAAAAAATGGGACAATTGTAATAGCACAATCAATAAAATATACTTACAAAACCTATTTGAAGAAATAATGACAAAAATCTTCCCTAACCTGGTGAAGAAAAAAGACACACAAGTCAAGGAAAGTGCAGAGAGACCCAAACAAGACGGACCCAAAGAGGCCCACACTAAGACACATCATAATTAAAATGGCAAAGCTTAAATACAAGGAGGGAATCTTACAAATGGCAAGAGAAAAGCAGTTATTTAACTACAAGGGAGTCCCCATTAGACTGTCATCTGTTTTCTCAACAGAAACATTTCAGGCCAGAAAGGATTGACATGAAATATTCAAGGTGATGAAAAGCAAGAACCTACAACCAAGGCTATTATACCCAGCAAGGTTATTTAAAATTGAAGGAGAAATAAAGAGCTTTCCAGACAAGAAAAGTCTAAAGGAGTTTCTTACCACCCAAATAGTATCACAACATATGTCAAAGGGCTTGCTTAAGAAGAAAAAACAAAGAAAAAGAAAAAAACAGAGGAAAATAGTTAAAAATAAAATGACAATAAATACCTATCTATCAATAATCACTTTAAATGTAACAGACTTAGAGGTTCCAATCAAAGACATAGGGTAGCGGAATGGATAAGAAAACAAAACCCACATATGTGTTGTCTCCAGGAAACCCACCTCACAATGAAAGATACACACAGACTAAAAGTAAAGGGATGGAAAAAGATATTTCATGCAAAGGGAAAGGGAAATAAGTTGGGGTAGCAATACTTACATCTGACAAAATAGACTTTAAAACTGAGGCTAAAGTAAGAGACAAAGGACACTACATAATGATTAAGGGAGTAAAAAAACCAAAAGGATATAACACAAGTAAACATTCATGAACTCAACATAGGAGCACCTAAATATATAAAGCAAATACTGATGAGCATAAAGGGAGAGACTGACAGAAAGACAGTCTTCATAGGGGATTTTAACACCTCATTGATTTCAATGGATAGATCTTCCAGACAGAAAATCAAAACAAGACAACGGCCTTAAATGACACATTAGATCAATTGCATTTAATTGATACCTTCAGAGCATTTCACCCCAAAGCAGCAGAATATACATTCTTTTCAAGTGCATATGGAATGTTTTATAGGATAGACCATATGTTAGGACACAAAACAAGTCTCATTAAATTTAAGAAAATTGAAATCACTTCAAGCATCTTCTCTGACCACAATGCTATGAAACTAGAAATCAATCACAAGATGAAAACTGAGAAATACAAAAAAAAATGACATGTTATTAAACAGTGAATGAGTCAACAAAGAGATCAAGAAAGAAATCAAAAGATACCTTGAAACACATTAAAATGAGAACGCAACAAAAAATCTGTGGGATGCAGGGAAAACAATGCTAAGAGGGAAGGAAGTTCGTAGCATTATAGGCCTATCTCAAGAAACAAGAAAAAGCTCAAATAGAACCTACCTTTACACTTAAAGGAACTTGAAAAAGAATAACAAACAAAGCCCATAGTGAGTAGGAGAAAATCATAAAGATCAGAGGAGAAATAAATGAAATAGAGTCTAAAAATATGCAAAACATCAATGAATCCAAGAGCTGGTTCTTTGAAAAGATAAGAAAGATTGACAACCCTTTAACCAGATTCATCAAGAAAAAAGAAGAGGGGACAGAAATAAGTAAAATCAGAAATGAAAGAGGAGAAATAGCAACTGACACAAAAGAAGTAAGAACAACTTCTTACTGAACAACTATCTGCCAACAAATTGGACAATCTGGAGAAAATGGATAAATTCCTAGAAACATATAATCTTCCAGAATTAAATCAGGAAGAATCAGAGAATCCAAATAGACAGATTACACCTAGTGTTGAAGCAGTAATCAAATACTCCCAACAAACTAAAGCCCCGGACAAGATGGCTTCATAGGTGAATTTTACCAAACATTCCAAGGACTAATATCTCCTCTTCTCAAACTATTCCAAAAAAATTCAAGAGGAGGGAATACTCCTAAGCTCATTTTACAAGGCCAGTGTTATCCTAATTTCAAAATCAGATAAAGACACTACAAAAGAAAATTATTGGTCAGTATTTTTGATGAATGTAGATGCTAATATCCTCAAAAACTATCAGCAAACTGAATACAGCAATAGATCAAAAAGATTATACACCATGATCAAGTGGGATTTACTCTGAGTTTGCAGAGTTGATACAACATTCACAAATCAATAAATGTGATATGCCACATAAACAAAATGAAGGAGAAAAAACACATGATCATATCAATACATGCAGAAAAAGCAACTGATAAAATTTAGCACCCATCTCTGATAAAATCTCTCAGCAAAGTGGGAACTAGGGTGTATACTTAAACATAATAAAGTCCATATATGACAAACCCACTGTCAGAATCACATTCAAAGGGCAAAAACTACAAGTTTTCCCCTTAAGATCAAGACCAAGACAGGGATGGTCACTTTCACCTCTCTTATCCAACATAGTACTGGAAATCTTAGCCACAGCAATCAGACAAGAAGAAATAAAATGCATCCAAATAGGAAAGGAAGAAGTAAAACTGTCATTATTTGCAGATGACAAGATTCTACCAAGAAACTATTAGAACTGATAAATGAATTTAGCAAAGTAGCAGGATGCAAAATTAATATCCAGAAATCTGTTGCATTTTTATGTGCTACTAATGAACTATCAGAAAGGGAAATTAAAAAAACAATCTCATTCACAATTGCTACAAAAAGAATAAAATACCTACAAATAAATTTAACCAAGGATGTAAAAGACCTGTACTCAGAAAATTATAAGACACTAAAGAAAAAAATTGAGGAAGGTAGAAATAAGTGGAAGCACATACTGTATTTGTGGATTTGGAGTAATTAAAATCGTTAAAATTTCCATACTACCCAAACAATCTATAGATTCAATGTGATTCTTATCAAGATATCATGGATGTGTTTCACAGAAGTAGAACAAATATTTCAAAAATTTATATGGAATTACAAAAGGCCCCGAACAACAACAGCGATCTTGAGAAAGAACAGTTTGAAAAAATCATGCCACCTATACTATATCAAACTATACTACAAGGCCATAGTAATCAAAACAGCATAGTACTGGCATAAAAACCGACACTTAGATCAATGGAACAGAATGGAAAGCCCAGAAATAAATCCTTGCCTTTATATTTAATTAATATTTGACAGAGGAAGCAAGCACATACAATTGGCTAAAGATAGTTTATTCGATAAATCATGTTTGGAAAATTGGACAGATGCAAAAAAATGAAACGAGCCTTCTGATTCTACACACAAGAATAAATTCAAATTGGATTAAAGGCTTAAATGTTAGACTAGAAATCATAAAAATCCTAAAGGAAAACATAGGCAGTAACATCTTAAACGTTGCTCATAGCAATATATTTTTTATATATGTCTCCTCAGGCAAGGGAAACAAAAGAAAAATATAAATAAATGGGACTACATCAAACTAAAAAGTTTTTGCACAGCAAAGGAAATCATCAACAAAGTAAAAAGATAACTCACTGAATGCAAAAACATATTCACTGGTACATCTGATAAGGGGTTAATATCCAAAATTTATAAAGAACTTATAAAACTGAACAACAAAAAATACCATATAACCCAATTTAAAAAAAGAGAAAGAGCAATGGTCCTAAATAGATACTTCTCCAAAAGGACATACATACAGATGGCCGGTAGACATTTAAAAAGGTGCTCAATGTCACTATCATCAGAGAAATGCAAATTAAAACCACAACGCAACATCACCTCACACCTGTCAGAATGGCTATCATCAATAAATCAACAAACAACAAGTGCTGGGGAGGATGTGGAGAAACTGGAACCCTTTTGCACCATTGGTGTGAATGTAGATTGGTGAAGCCACTGTGGAAAGTAGTATGGAATTACCTCAAAAAATTACAAATGGAACTGCCTTATGACCCAGAAATTTCACTTTTGGGAATTTATGTGAAGAAACCTGAAACACTAATTTGAAGGAATATAAGCACCCATATGTTTACTGCAGCATTATTTACAATAGCCAAGATTTGGAAGCAGCCGTGTCCATCAGCAGATGAGTGGATAAAAGAACTCTGGTACATTTACACAATGAAATACTACTTGGCTGTCAAAAGGAAGTAAATGTTACCCTTTGTGACAGCATGGATAGACCTGGAGAACATTATTCTAAGTGAAATAAGTCGGTCAGAGAAAGACAAATAAAATATGATTTCACTCATATGAAATCTAATGAACAAACTGAACTAACAAGGAAAACAGGCAGTTTCAGATAGAGAGGAGGTTGATAGCTTGGGGTGGGGGCTGTTGGGGATGGAGGGATCAAGCAAAAAAGAAAAAGGGCTCATGGACAGGGACAATAGTGTGATGATTACAGGGGAGGGGTACCTGGAGGTGGAAGAGACTATAAGGACAATAAGTAGTAATACAAATTCAATAAAAATATAAATAAATAAAAATAAGCAATATATTGAGCTATTAAAAATAAATTTTAAAAAATATTTCTTTTAAAAAATAGTAGCCATGCTAATGAATATAAGGTGGTTTTCATTGTTGTTTTGATTTGCATTTTCCTAATAGTTAGTGATGTGTAGCATCTTGTTATGTACTTACTATTTGTATACATTTTTTAAGAAATGTCTATTAACTTTTTTGCCCATTTTATAATCAGGTTTGGATTTGTTTTTGTTTTTCTTTTTGAGTTGTTGGAATTATTTATATATTTTGCATGTTAACCTCTTATGAGATAGATTATGCACAAATATATTCTCCCATCTCTTGGGTCGCTTATGCAATTTGTGTATTGTATTGATTGATGCACAGTTTTTAATTTTGATGTGGTATAGTTTATATATTTTCACTATTTTTGCCTCTGCCTTTGGTGCCACATTCAAGAAATTATTGCTAAACAATCCATTTACTTTTAGCAAAGTTTGTCTTCTAAGGCACAAAGATGATTTACAATGCAAATCAGTTGAACAACCAGAATTAATTTGCTCATTCAAAACACAGGATATTAATGAACAAAATTAACATTGGAAAACTGAGGTTTTATTGAAACTTTAACTTTTGAAAAAGTATTAAATTTGTTTAACTAGTTGATTACTTTGCCTGAGGTTTCTCATTAATATCTAGTTAATGGATTCTTTCAAAGAGAAACACAATGGGAACTTTTTGAAGTCTAATTCTAAGTATTATGTGTCTTTGTTTTGCCAAACTGTCTAGTACAGTGGGTAGCTCAAAGCATCTATTCAATTAACCCGTAAAATAATAAAACATTAGCCCACCAGTAGCTATTATTTACACCACGTATTCATTCAATGGGTGAACACACTGAGATCCTGAAGGAAAAGTATTCTAAGTAATCAATACTGAATGCAAAAGAGAAGCACTGCTTGCAGATACAACAAAAATGCATGGGCTTAGAAGTCTGGACGGCATCTCTGAACCACTGGGGTAATAGATACCTGTGGAATGCAGGTGTGCATATGATGTCACTCTTTCATTGTGAGTAGGTATTGCAATAAGAACATGGGGATATATTTTGGTCTCTAAGAAAATTTACTTCCAGGCCTGGCTGGTGTGGCTCAGTGGATTGAATGGCAGCCTGAGAACCAAAAGGTCACTGGTTTGATTCCCAGTCAGTGCACAGGCCTGGGTTGTGGGCAGGGTCCCCATTTGGGGGCATGTGAGTAGCAACTGATATCTCTCACACATCGCTCTTTCTCCTTTCCTTCCCCTCTCTCTAAAAATAAAGAAATAAAATCTTTTTTTAAAAAAGAAAATTTACTTCAAGAGTTTTTCCCTCAATTCTATAAATGCTCCTGAAAACTATGACCTTGTCCCGTGGGTACTCCTACATCTCATGCGTCCCTGAATTATTAGCAAGACATTTTGAGAGACCTTCTGTGCAAATTACCATCCTGGCTGACCAAGTTTTGCATCTAACTCATTTTATTGTGTAAAGTTTACAGTATTTGACACCTGAAGAAGCCTTCTAAGTCATTGGGTTTATATCCCCTTCTTTTTAAAAAGAGGCTTAGGAAGCCAGTGATTTGACACAAATAAGCTCCCCAAAGGGGTGTGTGGTCAAGATCCTAACTGGCTCCCAGATCCAAAAGCTTATATATTGTTAGAAATATCGTCAGAAGCAGAAACAAAAAGGATACAATAGGTATGCATTCCAGGTTTTGAGTCCCCTCCTTGTCTTGCAGGTTCTGAAAACTTGTTCTCCCTCAGCCATCCACAAAGCCAGAACATCTTTGGCGTCTAGTACTCTAACCCCCCAAGCCTAGTACCAAAGCCATGGGACCTCCCCCTCACAGCCCAAAGTCCACTTGAGCGGATTCCACTGCCCTCAGAAACAGGATGATGAACCCTTTTCCAATTTTCCCACTTTCAGCTACCTGTGAAAAAAGGGGCTTTATTCTGTAAAGATTAACATACTCAAAGTGTTGCTGTCTCTGTATTCACAAAATTATATTGACAAGATTGCCAATTTTCCAAAATGTTCAAATTCATCTGACCTTCCAAAGAACAACATCCGCTGGAAAATTATTGGACATCTGTACGGGTCACCTGGGGTTGAATTAAATTTTCAATATGCTGTGAAACTGGGTCAGTGCATTAGAATTGCATTTTAATAGTTACGAATGTACTAATAGTTGTGAATTTAATAACATGCTGTTCTTTAGCGCAAATTGGCAACACTCCCAGATCTCAGGAAGCGGACAAGAAATGAATTTCAAAATTCCTGATTAACAAATATGTATAAGAAGTCCGAAAAGACAAATTAAGAATCTCTTATTAAAGTACACAATAAAACCTATATTATCTTAGGAGTTATGATCATAAATAGGGCCTATGTGCACTGAAAAGGGCAACATTGTTTAATGGTGTGAGTAGCAACTAGAAAATTCAGAAGAAAAGTTTCTCTTCTGAGAATTTTTTATTCCAGTGAAACCACTGTACTTAGTCAACTATTTTCTAGATTGCTTAATCGGGCAAAACCAGGACAAAGAAATGGGAGTTGTAGGGGCTTAAATTTGTATTGGATATTATAGAGAACTTCTTAACAACAGGCTCCCTGTACAGCTCATGAAATACGCTTATGCAGAAATTGGACAACCATCTTTCAGGAATATTGAAGAAGATATTTCTTAATTCGATGAGAAGTACACTCAAAGACTTTCAAGGTCTTTTTGAATTTTAAGGCCATGCTGCTACATTCTGTAAAATGAAGCCAAAGGAATCTTAACTGAATCTCTCTGGTAAATAATATGTCTTAGAAATGAATCCTCACCTAACAGCATTTAGAATTTATCAAAACTAAATCTAGGTTTCTGGAACCCATCCATGGGACAGTCACAGCTTTTGGATGTGAAAAGGACAAGGGAGCTGCAGGAGCCTGGTGGGGCATGCCGCCCTACTGCCCTGTGGAGCCAGCAGGTGCTCGGAAGGCAGCTGTAAGGCAGGCACATGGTGGAGGTTGAAGGCAAGCCTCAAAGATATTTAAAATATAAAGCAGTTTTGGTTTCTTTTCTTACCAAATCATTACCACTGACCCTAATTTTTTACATTAGAAACAGACAGGATATAAGAGAGCTCTAGGACAAATGGCAAAGACTGAACAAGAAATCTTTCGTTGGGGTACAGCTATAGCCCATCATCACACCTGGATGGTAGCACAGTCAAGTGCAGAGGTTTCTCAGGAATCCAAACACTTATGCAAGGCAAGATTTTATGTTTGATCATAGCCAAGGCAAGCATGTTATGCCCCTTCACCCTTTGTCCATACTTCTCCCTCTTACCCTTGCCCCTTCGCTCTTCCCTAGGCCCCCTGACTCCAGTCAGTGCCTCACATTCAGGACGTGTTCTTTTGTCACTGCTGAATCAGAATTGACCTAAGCTGTGTCCTCATCCCTCTGGGTCTTCTAGGTAAGTCAATGAGCTAATTAAAATTTAAAGACAAAAAAAACCCCACAACCAATCTGTGTAATTCTTCCGTGATATTTGCATAATAGTTGAGTTTCCTTAGGTCTGAAAAAACCGTTTCACAAAATAATGCTTCTGTAATTGTAATTCCATGCAGGTGGTCAGCAGTTATGGGCAATGGATTATGGTCTGGTCTAGTCATATACCCCACATGCCACGAGATGGGTCACCCCCTCTACATCTGAGTATAAGTTTGGAAACTATGTGATGGTGAATTATTTTAAAATTCTTTACTATGATCTGTGCTAATTCAACAAAATGTATTCATTTCTTCTGTGGAGAGTTATTGCACTCAAACAAATGCCATAGCTAAAATGTGCATAACATTATTATATGAAAGTTAATTCCTCACTTCTTAAAGCTTAAGTATTTTCTTCTTTATTGTGCTTTGGTTTATTTTTTATTTTTGACACATTTTCCTATTTCTTTTTCAGCTTTATTGATTAGAAATTATACTTATTCAAGGTATACAATTTGTTAATATATATATAACTGTATATATTTAAACTATACAACTTCGTGTTTTGATACAAATATATATTGTAAAGTAATCATTGCAAGGTAATTAACATATGTATCACCTCACATAATTAGCATTTTTTTGTGGTGAGAACACTTATGATCTACTAAAAGTTTAAGTATTTATAGTCCATGGAAATAAGCTTATTATTTTTCTTATTGAGTATAATTTTGCTACTTTTTTCATAAGGAGTTCATTTAATTATTACCTTAAATAGAGACTAAAATAAGTTTTTAGTTTGTTGGAAAGAAATACTTCAAAGAGTTATGGTGTCAAGAGTCCTCCAGGCAGTGGAGATGAAATATGAAAACAAGGGCTTGGCTTTAAGAAGTAGTAATCACAATGACTAAAACAGAATCAATTTACCAGAGTCTTCTGCAAATTAACCAGATATTGTTCCTGAGAAAAATGTATCTATGTACCATAAAAATATAAAATTATACCACAAAAACCCAAACACAGGACACCTATTGTGGTCATTTATCTGACAATAACCAAGGCAAAAAGTGTTCCATTTGCTTCGCTGAACCAGTGATGAAACAGAAACAAGGCACCAGGTGATTCCAAATGAGACCAGTTTCCTGGTTTGAAGTGTCACTCTTAGATCACCCTGAATTTTTTTCCCTTACAATCTCCAATTTTCACAGGACACTAAACCAAAGGGAGTAAATTTCCTTTCTGCCATTTCACATGCACAAACGTTGTTTTTGCTCCAAGGACCATTTTGAAAACATACTGTCCAGTCGAGGACGAGTACTGATTACTTTTGCCACTTGGAGTCCAGGAACAAGTAGCAACCCAGAGACGGACAGAACATCCATCTCATACTTTCTCTTCTACTAAGCCTGTAGCCAAACTGCTTAAGAAAAGAGTGAAACAGAAGTTTCAACCTTTTGACCTGTGTCTAACCATTGCTCGGGAGAGATAATAACATGAGTAGGACTCCCTGTTTTTCTGATTAAGTGGTATTTTGAGATGAAAACAAGAACTATTGTAGTCCCTATAGAGGCCACCAAGTCCATTTTTGGAAAATGGAAGATAGTGATCAAAAGCATTAGTTTATTCTTCTCTGACATCAAGCATGCATATTACTTGTATTATCTCATTCACAAAAGGGAGAGTTAAACTAAATATCCCACATGCTTACCTTAAACAGTATCTCTCCCATAGAATAAAGACACCGGTTGGTCCAAATTCATTGATGAATAAATATAATGTTGTGCACAAGTTTCCTTTGTCCAGTAAAAATACCACTCAGGAGTAGTGAACGCAGTTAATGGAACCAGAAGCTTATACGATTGGAGGGCAGGATGTCTTTTTAAAAAAAGATAACTCTCAGTTGGTTGGGTCCCGGGTTCCAGCAAGTCTTCCCATCGGTCTCCTCCACTCCAGAGAGCTCGTCACTCTTTAGAAGAGATAACCACTTCTTTGGGCAAGAAAGCCCCTTTTCTTGAGGCTGGAAAAAGAACAGGAACCCTCCCAGAGTGGACTTTCTCTAAATTGCCTGCAAATGGCTTCCCAGAAGAATGCTTAGAAGAATCCAGTACCCGGACTCTGCCCTTGCTGATGTCACAGTTTTTTCCCATCTCTGTTTTGAAAATATAGAGAAGGACTAAGATAAAAATACCTGTGGCTGCTATAAAGTAAACAGCATATAGAATAACAAAAATGGCTAAAGCAAGCATGAGATCCACAACGAAAATGATCAGCTTTGCCAACATGTCCGCATTTATCCTTGTTCACGGAAGATACTTAAAAACTCACAAAGGCACCCATCATGCAATTATGTCTTTTTAAGATGTGGGCAGGAAAAAAGACATTTCCAGACATGCTAAAGTATGTTGCAATTCTTCCAAGTACCTACCAGGAAGGCTGTACAATATAATGCAATTTTTGATTTCCCAACTAATACAAAAAAGTGGCTAAAGGTGAAGCATGAGATATTGCTTCACTGTAACTATTCTGGTGGAGAGAAGTCCAGGGACTTATTTCATCCCCTAACTGTGTAACTGATTCACTTGGATTGGAATTTTCAAAGGGTAGGAACACACTAATGTTATACATTTATAACATGCAAAGCTACTATAGAAATCTGATTTTTTTTGGAAAATTAAAATATACCAGTCTAGTATGAAAATAAAAATAAAGCCATTTCAAACATGTAAAAACTAAAAGCTTACCTCTTTTTCATGTGCTTGAAAAAAATTGCTGAAAGATATAATTCAATAAAATATCTTCTTTATTGAAAGAGGATTATTTGGTGTATAGAATTTAACCATAGAGAATTAATTAATTAACTAATTAATTAATCCCAGAATCACAGCTCAGCAGCAGACATACAGATGATAAATTCACATTAGAAAAGGAAATTAGTTAGTGGGCTACCAGAGATATTCTTTAGGAAAACATTTGCCTTCCTGTATTAAATGGTATGATTAAAAAGCATGATGATCTAAAAACAAGATGTCCAGGATATTTCTCAGTTAACAAGGTAAAGAAATGTATTAAGAGAATCCAGGAACATAAAGTTAAATATAAAGGCATGGTCCTCAAATGAAGCAAACTAAACTGAAGCATGATTCTGAGAAAGCCATGAAATATGAAACATGAGAATCTATTTATTCTCAATATTCAGAAGCTCTACTCTAAGTAACAGATCAAGAATTTGAGATTGTATTGCCACAGTATTGAAAGATACTGCTTGATTTCACAATGAACTTTTCCAAAAGCATAATATTCTAAATGCTATCTACTAGTATTATATTTTTAAGAACCAAAAACACACAAAAATTATTAATTATAGTAACAGAACAGGCTGCAGAGGTTATAAACCTTGATGATTTCAAAGTAATGGAAATTTAGTTACTCAAGTTTGGAGGCATAGTGAGGGAGATGGAGAGAGTGAAGGTGCACTGATTTCTACATCTTGCATAGCTGGAATTCAAGAGATACTGGCAAATATTGGTATAAGAAATAAAAATTAGGTATAGTTTTGCAAATAATACAGAGGACCAATGAAAGATCTAAATATACAAATTTTTAAAAGATTGGTGAGATAGAATGTGTAGAAGAGGGTGTTAAATTCTTCATTTTCATGGCAGGAAATCAACAGATACTGTTTAAAATTGCTAAACAAACTAGATGCATATTATCCAGACCTGTGATGTCTAATATGACAGCCACTTGCCACATGTGGCTATTAAACATTTAAATTTATCTAGTCTGAATTGATATGTGCTCTAAGTATGAAACACACTTAACATTAAAAACATATATAAATAGCTCCATATTTTTATATTGACTATATGCAAAATAACATTTACATATATGAGATCAAATAAAATATATCATTAAAATTATTTTCACCTGTTTCTTTTTACTTTTTAAAATGTGACTATTAGACTAATTAAATGTGGCTCACAATATATTTCTATTGGACAGCACTGGTCTAAAATTTTAGAGCTAATCACAAGGAAACCACAAACCAAAGAATGTTAAAAATAGTTTCTCTGAAGGGTAGGACATATGTGCAGGAGGGAAGACATTATATTTTCATTTTGTCCCATTTTGTATGGTCTCAATTTTTCTTACCACATCCATTATTTTTATTATTTTGAATAAACAGTTAATAAAATACAAATAAAAGATAATACACAATAAATAAAAATGCTGATAATTTTTCCAAAAATGAATTTCAATGAGTGGACTACAGGCAAAAATCAAAAGAACAAAGTGAAGAGAGTAATACACATAAAATTTGAAAACAATATACCTTTTAATGTATGAGAAAAGAATGAGAGGAATAGTAGGTAATTATAAGTGGAGAGGGAAGTTAAAATTATAAAATGTATTATACTGACCAATAGTTCATCTTTCAGTTTAAAACTTAACTTTAATAATCATTGGGTAACTTTATACAGATTAGATAAGATAATAACTGTGAAATAACTAGTAGATGATGGAATTATGATAGTTAATACTGATAGTATTTAGCTTTATACTTAAGTAATACATTTGGACAAAGACATAGACTTGTTGTGAGTGCTTCCTTTGTATTTTTTATTTAAGTATATTTTATTGATTATGCTATTATAGTTTTCCCAGTTATTCCCCCTTTATCTCCCTCCACCCTGCACCCCAACCCTCCAGGTTTCTCCATGTCCTTAGTTCATGTCCATGGGTTGTACATATAAGTTCTTTAAGTTCTCTGTTTCCTATACCATTTTTGACGTCTCCCCATCTATTTAATGCCTACCAATGAAGCTTCTTCTTCCCTGTATCTTTTCCCCACTATTCCTCCCATCCCCCTCACCACTAAAAACCCTCCATGTGATGTCCATTTCTCTGATTCTGTTCCTGTTCTAGTTGTTTGCTTAGTTTTTGTTTTCGCTGTTTTTCTTTCTTTTATTTTTTTTAGGTTCATTTGTTGATAGTTGTGCGTTTGTTGTCATTTTACTGTTCATATTTTTGAGCTTCCTTTTCTTAGATAAGTCCCTTTGACATTTCATATAATAATGGCCTGGTGATTATGAACTCCTTTAACTTGACCTTATCTGGGAAGCACTTGTTCTGCCCTGCCACTCTAATGATAGCTTTGCTGGATAGAGTAATCTTGGATGTAGGTCCTTGCCTTTCATGACTTGGAATACTTCTTTCCAGCCCCTTCTTGCCTGTAAGGTCTCTTTTGAGAAATCAGCTGACAGTCTTATGGGAACTCCTTTGTAGGTAACTGTCTCCTTTCCTCTTGCTGCTTATAGGATTCTCTCTTTATCTTTAATCTTGGGTAATTTAATGATGATGTGCCTTTGTTCCAATTTGGGTCCAACTTCTTTGGGACTCTCTGGGCTTCCTGGACTTCCTGGAAGTCTATTTCCTTCACCAGACTGGGAAAGTTTTCCCTCGTTATTTGTTCAAATAAGTTTTCAATTTCTTGTTGTTGTTCTCCTTCTGGCACCCCAATAATTCTGATGTTGGAACATTTCAAGTTGTCAAAGAGGTTCAAAAGTCTCTCTTCATTTTTTTGAATTCTTGTTTCTTCATTCTGTTCTGGTTGGATGTTTATTTCTTCCTTTTCTTCCATATCATTGATTTGAGTCCTGGTTTCTTTCCTGTCACTGTTAGTTCCCTGAATATTTTGTTTTTTTTTCATTTTGGGTATCTTTCTTTTGTTCTTTCATTTTTTGACCAATCTCAATCAGTTCTGTGAGCATGTTGATTCCCAGGGCTTTAAATTCTCCATCAGATAGGTTGGCTATCTCCTCATCATTTAGCTCTCTTTCTGAAGTTTGGCACTGTTCCTTCATTTTGGCCCTATTTCTTTGTTCAGGGACCCTGTTAAGTCCTAAGTTGTAAAGGGGCAGGGCCTTAGGTATTCACCCCGGCAGGGCAACCTGCCTGTGGGGGAGGAGCCAGAGAGGGAACAGTGCAGCTCACCTGCTCGTCTCTAATGCACTTTTCAACAAACTCTCATGTGAGACTAGGAGTTTCTCTGGCCTCGGCAACTGCCATAGTCCACAGCCCACTCTGAGTCTCAGTTTCCCCTTAAGTCAGCCCTGCCCACGCAACCTGTCACCTTGCTGCAGCCAACCAGGCCCACACAGTTGCTGCCTTGCCTTGGTTTCCCAGCCAGCCCCACCCACGCAGCCTGCCGCTTTACAAGTCTGGTTGTTCTGATTGTTTCTCTAATTCTGTGGTTGTCAGACTTCCATGCAGTTTGATTTTCTGGCACTTCTGGTTGTTTATTGATTTTAGATTGGTTGTTATCCCCCTTTTGGTTGTGCGAGGAAGTGAAGTGTTTCTACTACACCTCCATCTTGGCCAGAACTCAGGAATGCTTCCTTTTTAAAAGAAGCTTGTCCTTAACTAAAGGAAATGACAAAGAACTTCAGGATCAGACACCCTCAAATATTATCTCATAAATTCAACTCTTTGAGTTTATAAAGCTGATAGAGAAGTAACATCATCAGGGAAAGAATTCAGATTTTCCATTATGATTGCAATTAAAGAAAATTTAATAAAACTAAAGTTGCATACATTATTTAATACAATAAATTGTATATTCAAAATTTCTTCAAAATATTATATAAAATTAAATTAATTTTAGTAATAATTACAGAAAATATGAGTTTGGCCTTTCTTTCATGATGAAGAGTATGTTTTCAGAGGTTATGTTAAGGAAGAAACTTCTTTGTTCCCTTAAGAATTTCTCCCATCAAAAATTCCTAAAAAATTTTCAGAGGGGTAGACAGAAATGTAACATAAGTATGAACCAATTGTCCTTTTGGATCATTGCTTTTAAATTTTCTCCACTGAGTAATTTTACAAAAGACAGGAATATATCCCACTTTCATTTTTGGTTGTCCTTAATTTCCCATTAGAACATCTTTTCTTTGGCTATAATTTTGTTTTCTACTGAAATATGCATTCAATGCTTTATGCTAACATTAAATTTGTTGTGTGGAGGTATTGAGATTTGTTGTAAAGTCTAATAAAGATTATTTACCGTATTTTGCCATGTGCAATGCTCACCCACGTTTTTGTGCACATTGTACATGGGATTATGAACTCATTATACCAATGTATAATGTACATCCTTACTTTTCCCTAAAAAATTTGGACAAAAAAAGTGTGCATTATACACAGCAAAAAACAGTATTTTAGTTCACAGGCCAGTGCTGAATCCACTGAGTCACACCAGCCAGAGCTAAAATACAGTACTTCAGAAAAATAGGTTTTGGTAGGAAAAGTGAGATTGAAGCATTAGAGAATAAAATGTTTCAACATAGGAAGGAATACAGAAAGGCTGGGCGCAGAGATGATTATAGCAAAACTTACCTTCCTTCCAGGCTTAAAACAGATGTGCCTCAATTTTGTGAGACCCTGGGGCCATAAATTGGAATTGTGGCTTTTCATGTCCCTCAGTGAAAAAAACTAAAATGATTTTATGCTTAATCCTCACCAAAGTATATGTTCATTATTATTTTTTTTAGAGAGGTAGAAGGGAGAGAGAAAGAGAAACATACATGTGAGAAACAGGGATAGGTTGCCTCCCATCCATACCCTGACCCGGGATGGAGCTCGCAACCTAGGTACATGCCCTGACCAGGAATTGAACACACAACCTTTTGGTGTGTGGAATGATACTGTACCTGGCCAGGGCAAAACTAAGATTTTAAATGTTATTGATTCCAGGCTCAGGATTAAAAAAACGGGAATTCTTTCATCAAACACATGAATCCTTGGTTCTTATCCTAAAATATTATTAGATCGAGAGCTAGTTATAGTAGAGATCAATGCTTTCATATGTAGAGAGGTTTGCTGACATACATTTTTATTAATGGATGGGTTTTTCCTTTATGCAAATTACAGTAGATCTTAATTGTAAGCATCAAAGATCACATTCAACTTTTCATCCTAATGTCCCACAAATTCATCTCCAATTATTTCAACTACATTTTAAACCACCAGCAACTAAGGTTTCAATCCATGTAAAACTATTGCAGTGACTCCTGAAGTTAAATCATACATTTACTATCTCTTGCCTTTCAGACCATCAAATCCCCTAAGACTCGCTATAAATCTCTCTACTTCTACCCCATAATGACTTGGGCAGAAACATTCTGAGTGAAATGATGCTGTGACTTGATTTATGTACATCTGGACTTTCAACCCAATGGTTTTCCAGCACTCTATCAATCTTTATAAAGTCCTGGTAACATACTTGAAAAGAACTGCAATGCACTGAGTTAAAAATGAGGCTTGGATTTTTGCCAGTGTAACAAAATAAGAAGCTGTGTGACCTGCCCCTTGCTGTGTAGCTGGTGATGGAGGATTGGTGGCACTTTGGGCTCAGCAGCCCCCTGGGCTCTGCTGCTTACCCCTTAAGTCAACTCCCACATCCTGAAATGACAGCTGCTGAGAAAGGTCCAGAGTGCTTCAGTGCTCGAACTTCCTCAATATTTCTTTTATGAGGTTAAGCTGAAGCTGGTAGAGCTTACTTGCATTCTCACCCTATTAATTTATTCAAATAGAAAGCTCCCTAAACCTAATATAATATAATTCACTAAGTCTGATGATTGCATTATTATTCCTAATATTAGATGACCCTTCCTTCCTATAAGAGGATTAAAGTTTCCAGGCCTATTAACATCAGACTTGGCCATGTGACTTGCTTTGGTCCGTTAATGGAAGGTAACTTCATTAGCTATCTTGCCTATCTCAAAAATTTGCCGAGACTATCAAGTGCTTAGAAAGAACTTTATAAAGTTTATGAAGCATTGTTTTTGTTGTCTTTTATTTTTCACTTTGCTGTACAACATGATTTATTTTACTTTGATTGCAATTCTTTGAGGGATAACAATAATTTAGGATTTTTAATGGGTTCACTTGATGAGATCAGTTTCTTTTTATAAGACCATTGGAGTCAAAAACAATTTGTCTCCACAAATCAGTCTTAAAATGCATGTCAAAAGCAAGAAATTTTCACAATTTGGTTGATTATTTGTGTCAAATTTTTAATTCCAAAGTGCTCTTTTGAAACCATGGAGACTGATTTCACAAAATTAACACTAAGATGATGAATTCATCACAGATTAAAAAAGAGAAAGAAAAAAAATCCATTCTCCATGCACAAAACAATGCTTTGAAGATTCTTGGCTATTTATTAACAACCCATATGGTTCCTCTTTTTTTTAGCATAGCTAATGTTCTTTTTGAGAGATATTTTGAATTTTACAGAACTTTATTGCAAAGTATCTGTTGTTTTAGTTTAGGAATTCAAGCTTACTTCATTCTAACCTTTTCCAAAAGATTGCTGTGGAATCATTCTACTATATGTTGTAGAAATCAGACGTTCTCTGAGGAGTTTTACACTCTCCTCCATTTTCAAAGGCCTTTGTTCCATTGGGTATTATTATCCATCTGTGTTGAAATATCTGTTCAAGTCAGTTAAGAAATATCAGAGGTCTATTGAGTAGATAGCCTTCCTTGCAATATCCACATGAAAAGGACATGTTGGCCATAGCTTTGGTTTGAGACGTATAACTCGAGCCCTTCAATTCAACTCAACAAGATAATGATAAGTGATGGTTCAAGCTCAAGCAGGAGAGGCCAAGAAACGACACTGCCATTTCTTGAAGAATTCAGAAGCGAGGAGTACGTTTTTGTCTTCAGTTCTTTCTGGCAAATATTTTCCTCAAAAACGTTCTTCCCCTGGTGTTTCTGGGCACTGCACATAGCAATAGCACCACCTATTGGTGTATGCTGTCTGTTTTATTTGCTGTCTTGAAGGTTTTGTCACTACTCTCTTGAAATGTATGAAGAATTCGGCTTACAGCTTCACTTTTATCATCTACCTTGTTTCTACTGAGTAGCTTTTTTGTGCTGTTTTATGCTTAGTTCAATAATTTACTGGTGTTAAAAAGAAAATTTAAGATAAGCCGTTTGTTAGCTCCTAAACTCTCTTCTTTGAATGAGTTGTATGAGTACCATAAATAACAATTTTTATTAGTTTTTCTATTATAGTATAGTGTGAGCAAATGAGCCATCTTAGGAGGTACATAAAGTTAACTGCTTAATAACACTGGCTAATTAACTAACCTAATTCAGTTTTTATTTTCTTAACCACAAGTATTGTTTCTGCTGCAGATATAGACATAATAAACCTAGAGATATGAATTTATATTAACTTCTTGTTTAAATGGAACTAGAGAGTGTATTTGGTATATGTGTGCAATAGAATCTTGGGAGAACTTTATGAATATGTTACTCATTTAAAGATCACATTTGCAGAAAGCATGAAAATTGTTTTATTTCTATTTTTGCTGAATTGTGAAATTGACCAGACAAATTATAAGTCAAAATTCTTTTGAAGCTCGGTGTAAAGATGTCCACACCAAGACTGACTTCTAAAGGAAGAATCAAATGGACCGCTAGTAGTCTCACCACGGCTTCATAATGTTTGGCAAATGACTCGCACACAATAAGGGATTCATAAATATTTTTAAAATAAGAGAAGGGAAGAAGGAATGAGTAGAAGGATTATCAAACCATACTGCATGTAGGTCAGGTTCAAAGCAAAGACTGAGACACCTATGTGATGTACCAAAGAAGAACTCTTTGGGAAAAACCCATAACAAAGGGGATAAAGCAGGATCACAAGGATGTGGTCATAGGTAAGGTCTAGCCTCAACCGAATCCCATGGGAGAGCTCTGGAGTATAAGCCACATCACAAATTTTTATTCCTCTATCCAATTCAGTCACTGGCTGTAAGTTCATCCCTGGTTGCATAGGGGGAGACATCACTTCCCTGGCAAGGTATCTCTTACACACTGAGGTCAATTCTCTGGAGAAGGAGCAGCTGCTAGCCATTAGCCTCTAACATTCACAGCAGCTGGGAGGTGGGCACTTTGGCTCATCTGAGGCATCTGGGTAAAAGGTATCCAGGTGGGGCTCTAAAGGTGTGCTTCCAGAGTGTGTCATTAGGTCTTAGTTTTATGTTTAAATGCATTCAGTGTTCACCATTAACCATTTTAACTTTCTATTCCCGAGGTTTTTAACTTTTATTCAACTCTGGATTGGACTTCATTTTCAAAAATTTCCTTTTTAAAGAGTTCATGGGCATGACAGCTTGTATATGACAAGAACTGTCCAGAAAGTATCCAGCCACACAATATGAAAAATAGAGATATTTATTGAAGATACAAGAAACATTATACATAGGACAGTGATGCCTCATCCCCTTCAAAGTTGGCACCTTCCCAATAAAAAAAAAACAGTTAACATGGTCTTGATGTTCCTGTGAACTTGCCGCACCTTTGCCACATTTTCTTCAGGCATGGAGAACAAGGCAACTTCCATTGGGACGACTAGGGCTTCATTTCCAACTCAATAGCCACAGACCCATGATTCATCTTCGGTTATGACCTTCTTGAGGAAATCTGGTTCATTGGTAGCAGTTTGAATCAAGTCATTGGCAGCTGCAGCACAGTGTTCCTTCTGTTCTGGTAGCAGAAGCCATGGAACGAATTTTGTCACGACACATTTCATGCCAAGATTCTGCATCAAAATCTCGGACACAGTAATTTTTGGTATCCCCAGAGCAGCTTCTGGTTCTTGCACTGTCAGTCGCTGATTTTTGTTCATTGCAGCCTGTACATGTTCAACATTCTCAGGTGTTCTGCTTGTTGCAGGCCTTCCAGAACATGCATCACTTTCAACAGATTCTCCACCATCTTTGAAGTGTTTGTGCCACACTTTTATTTGTGCTGCACTCATTACATCATCCCCGAAAGACTTCTGAATCATCCGAATAGTTTCCACGGAGGAATGTCCAAGCTTAACGCAAAATTTGGTGCAGATTTGTTGCTCTACTCGCTCAGTCATTTTGAATGTGACGGCCACACAGTACACATGCTCACTCAATGGTGTCTACTGCCCCCTCTGACTAGTACAGTGAAGTCATCATTGCTCACACATGCACATTTCAGTCCACTCTCCTTGGCTGCCTGGTTACATCCATGCCATGCAAACCGTTCTCATTATATTAACTGACTGGCCTTTTTCTGGACAGACCTTGTATTTGAAATGTTTGTTTTGTCTTTACACTTGAAGGACAATTTAGAGGGTATAAAATTCTTCAGTCCTACTCTTTTCTTCTCTGTCTTACTCTAGTCTTCTGTTATTAATATTTATAGGAAGAAGTATAAATAAACTTTTTTCCTTGTATGTCACTTACTTTTCCTGCTGGTGGTTCTCATGTGATTTTTTTATCCTTGAAATTCTGTAATCTTATCAGCATATGTGTTTGTGTCTTTGTGCCTTGTATACTGTGCCAAGTCTCCTTCCTATCTTTGGGTGGTGGATATACAATGCAATATACAGTTGACATATTATAGAAGTAAGTATACACTTCAAACCTATATAATTTGATTAACCAATGTTACCCCAGTAAATTTAATAATTTTTAAAAAGTAAACAAAGATGAAACTACTGCAGAGTAATATTGAATGTAAACTGTAGTTAAAAAATAAAAAAGTAAACAAAGCAAAATAAAAGTTGGTTCCTTGACTGGTGTAGGTCAGTGGGTTGGACATTGTCTCACAAACTGAAAGGTCACTGGTTCGATTCCTGGTTAGGGCACAGGGATCAGGACCCTGGTTGGAGGCATGCAAGAGACAACAAAAAGATGTTTCTCTTGCACACAGATGTTTCTCTCCCTCTCTTTCTACCTCCTTTCCCCTCTCTCTAAAAATAGATAAATAAAATCTTTTTTAAAATGTTATATAAAGTTGGTATGTTTTATAACTAAATTCCTGAAATCTGAGCTCTTATTTGAAATTGACAGTCTTTTTCTCTCCTCCTTTAGCATTACAACCAGAGTTCTTATCTCTTCTTTCATGACAGCGGTAATGCATTGTCACTTTAGTGCATACTTCATCATTTGGGTCACTCTATTTTATAGTTTTATTTAAAGTTGTAGCTTCTTTCTTTAGTATTTTATTTTATTTTATTTATTTATCCTCACCTGAGGACATGCTTATTGATTTTAGAGAGAGGGGAAGTAAGGGAGAGAAACATTGATGTAAGAGAGGAACATCGATTGGTTGCTTTTTGTACTCACCCTGACTGGGGACCAAACCCAGAGCCTAGGCATGTGCCCTGACCGGGAATCGAATTCATGACTTTTGGTGTACAGGAGGATGCTCCAAACAACTAAGCCACACCAGCCAGGGCTTTTTTTTACCTTTTTAAAAATAGAAACAAACTTACATATCAGAAAACTCACCCTTTTAAAGTGTACAATTTAATTTTAATTTTTTAATACATTCAGGTCATTATATAATCATTTGTAGGTATAAAGGGAAACTTTATACCTATTAGCAGTTACTGACCATTAGTCCTCCTCCTGACAAGTCCCTGACAACCACTAATCTGCTGTCTCTACAGGTTTGCTTATTCTGGACATTTCATATAAATGGAATCATAAAATACATGGTCTTTTATGTCTGGCTTCATTCACTTAAGCATAAAGTTTTCGAGGATAATACATGTCGTAACATGTAGTAGTACTTTATTACCAAATAATACTTCACTGTGTGGGTCCACCACATTTTATTCACCCATTTACCTCCTGATAAACATTTGGGCTGTTCCCACTGTTGGCCTATTATAAATAATGATGCTATGGACATCTGTGTGCGTACTTTCGTGTGGACATGTTTTCAATTCCTTTAGGTTCTCTTTTTCTCTTTATCGGTGGAACTTTTTCCCCTCTGTTTATCATTCTTCTTTCTGTGTTGTGTTTCAAGAGGGATGAGAAATAAAAATTCTCTTACTCTTCTATCATTAATCACAAATTCCCTTATCTAAATTTCAGATATGAAAATTAAAGCCCAAAGAGCTCACTTACATAAATTGCTCAGGGGCAGCAGCCAGTTAACAATATAACTAAGAATAAAAGTTTCTTTGATTTTATGAGAGCACTTTGTTATAATTTTCTCTTATGTTTCCATAATACTTTGATTCATTTTCTCCTAAATACTCCAATTAGCTATTGCTGCATAATAAAATACTTCAATACTTAGTGATATAAAATATCAAACATTTATTGTTTTTCATAAGTCTTTCACAACTGGGGAGTTCTGCTGATCTAAATTGGTCTTGGTGGGCTTATTCATCTCAGATAGCTCCTGACCTACTAAGTAACTTGTTGGGCATTGCTGTGATCCTTAACACATCTGGGGTCTTGGCTGGGATGGTTTATTGTAGCTTCTCATAGACTCTCATCCTGCAGCAGACTAGCCTCATGCCAAAGTGAGGGTTCCAAAAGAAAAAGAAGGATGTAAGTTCTCCTGAGGTTCAGACCTGGCACGCCATCACTTCTGTGCTACCTTGTTCCACACAGGGAACTCCAGCTGTGTCACCTCTAACCTCCTGTGTGCTGTGTGCACCTCCTGTTGTAGCTGAGCCTTGATTGCTGTTGGCATGTCAATGGGAGGGATTTATTCCCAGGCTGAATGCTTACAATGACTGGCTGTGACCAGCAAACACTGTGGAGGATCAGTTGTGCAGGGGCCTACCCCACAGAACAGGACTTACTTCATTGGAGGACTGGTGCCTTCTGAGTCTTCCCCTTGAGTATGGTGCTGTGGAGGTTGTTGGGTGGTGTTTCAATGTGGTCTGAAGCTGTCTACTGTGTGCACTGGTTCTGGAGCCCCCCAAGGTCAGCCACTGCCTGTGTTCTGCCTAGGCCACCCAGCATGAGTTACAAAGCAATCTGCAGTTGGCTGCTACTTGTTCTGGGCTTGGCGGTACCCAGGCAAGGCCAAGCTGTGTACCAAGGCAGGTGGCTGCTAGTGCCAGGCCTGGGGCCACTTAGCAAAAGGTATGGGGCACGCTGAGGTCAGATGCTGCTTGTTTGAGATATTTTACAAAAGTCTGATTTGTGAGCCAAGACAAGCTACACAAAAGGCACTGGAAACAAGTTAGGTGGACCCACAAGTTTAATGGGGTGAGGTCTCAGGGAATCACCAGGGTGAGTAAACAGTGATAGCCAAGCTGATGGAGACTCAAATGTGGTACCTGCCTGTTATCTCTGTGGGGTGGAGAGCTCATCAAAGGAACAATGGCCTCTGCCAGCACTTCTTTCTGGGAGTAAGCTGCCCAGGTCTCACCAAGGTCTCACACTGATGCCAGACTTACTTCTTCAGACTTCAGTTACTTCTTGTGTGTCCCTGGTGCCTTTCAAGCTGCTATCCCAGCACTGGAGCTCAGGAAGAGTCATTCTCAGGTGGTTCATCCATGGGCCCTTTAAGAGAAATTGCTTGGGACTCCAAAAGCCCTCTGTCACATTCAACCTCAATTTTCATTGGCTTTTACAGCCATAAATTATGGGGAATTTTTTCCCAGCACTAGAACTCTGGACTTGGGAGCCTGATGAGGGGCTGGGACCACTTCTCCTCAGTGGGGACATCCACAGCCAAGACATACCTCCTAATTTTTATCTGCTACACATGGGTTTGGGACCAGCTTGCTCTGTATCTCTGTACCTCCTACCAGTCTCGATGTGGCTTTTTCTTTAAATCACTAGTTGTAGGACCTTATTCAGCTAGATTTCAGCTGTAGTTGTAATTTCGATACAGTTGTGGGAGGATGCAAGTACACTAAGTCTAATTTTTATTCCATATTCCACTTCTAAAAAGAATTTGAAGTGACATATTTTTAATGATACAAAAGAGGTCATTATGAGTAAATATTATAAAGAATGCAGGAACCATTTTATAACAGCAGTGTTCCAGAAACCTGATGTATTATAGTTGCTTTAGCAATTATGGTAAATAGGGAAACAAAACTAGAGATCTCATTTTCAGAGAAACTGTTCTAAGAGGAGTTTATATGGCTTCTTATATAAAGAACATCATGGCATGTAATAGATGTCATCTAGAAGCATGGTTTTATAGAATAAGTAGAAACATGTTTCATATGGCCATTTCTCAAACTGACTTTCAATTAAACCCAAGGTATTAAACCCTAGCTTAATGATGACTTCTCTGTGGAGAGCTAAGCTACAATAGTCTAGGAAAGCTTGTTTCTGGTATATCAACTAAACATAATGATAGAGTTTCAAGGATGTAGGCTAACAACAAATTGTCACTTTCCTGAGAATTTTGCTCACAAGTGTTTGCAAACTTACTTGCTACTGGAAGGTTTCCAAGATCAACAGATTCAACACTGAACTTACTCAAATGTGCCAGAAGTATATGTTTTTATCACTGACTGAAATGTGATCCACAATAAAGTTTATATACAGATCACTAAGAGATAATGCTAACATATTTTTGTGAAAAGGAATTTCATGATAAAGAGCTCACTGCAAAATACAAGAGAGTCGAGAGAATGATTCTAAGCTATATTTACCCAGAAATGTCTTCTCACATATCTAACTCATATGTTTTTTATGGGTAAAGTTTGTTCTCATATTTTAATTTCTTTATATTCCCCTTAGGTTAATAATGAAATCAATGAATCCAGGTTGAATGAATAAATGAGTGAATGAAGACATGGGGAAGTAGGATTTTGCTAGAGTGGGGCCATTGTTGATGGCAGAGATCTGTTGAACTGGGAAGGTGGATGTGTTGACTATTTTATTACTCCCCACCCATTCCCTGTCTTCTCTACTCTGCTCTGTGCCCCAGAAGGCTGATCACTTCCAATGGCATTAACTGCTTCTCTTGTAATTTGGTGCCCTTTTGGATTTGGCCAATGAGAAGCTCTGCCAGAGATCACAGTGAAAAAAGAGCTCAGAGCATTTATTTCATATTCCCTGTCAGCTTTCAGTTTTCAGTTCTGGAAATGTCTAAGTCCATCAATAATTATATATAGCATCCATCTGGCAGCCCGTCTCCCATGGCTCCATTGGTCATATCTACACGGCCCCACATCCTTTCAAATCTATGGGTGATAGCAGCTTCCCACTCTTGCTAGTCTCTGGGCATCTCATCTTTCCTCGGTGGTTCCTTTAATGCTGCCCATACTTCTATAAATAGTTTCTCCATTGATCATCTGAAAAAAATGCTGTTTCCTGCTAGGACACTGACTTAGAGAATAGAAGCTATTATATTATAATTAAATAGAAATTTACAATAGATTATTTGTAAGTAAGGGGAAATAGCAATGAGGTTAGATATTATTTTAAGATTATACAACCTGGTTGTCTGTTTAGAAAATGAAGCTTTATCTCAGAATATTTGCTTGGCCATCATAGAGGTGAAATGTAGGTGGAAGGCAAGATTTAGGTATTGCAATGAAAAGATTAGTGGAAATAAAGAAGAAAGCCAGCACCAACCTGGATATGAGGAGCTCTGTGTGTGTGTGTGTGTGTGTGTGTGTGTATGTGTGAATCAGAGTAAGTGAAAAGGCAAGGAAATCTGGATATTTGTTTTTTCTAGAAAATATGTTTAAGTAAGCTACTGAATTTTAAGGTAGGTGTCAGAGAAAGAAACTATATGAACCACTTTTTAAATTTTGTAACTCATGACAAGAGATTCAGTGATAAATAGTCAATGAGAATTAACTGGCAAGATGGTGGCTGCAAAGAAAGTGTTAGTGTTTTTTTCACCAGCCAGAATGTAGCTGCTTTTCCCCTCTCCTGGAGCTGCCACTACCAAGCTTATCAAAGCCATCATTTAGAAGAACTATGAAGTAGACAATTTTTTTATAACTCCCCAACTTCATTATTCATAAAATGCTTCAATCAATAGATCAAATTAATTGAGTGCTATAGAGGAGAAAGGCCTTAACGTGAAACCACCATGTCTTTAATAGAGTCTAAATCTTTTCTTTGTGCTCTGCTCTCTCTCCTCATTGAGCAGAATTCTAGTTAAGATTTAGTGAGACAATGTTACATGAAAACCCCTAACACTGTTCTTGGGCCAGAAAGGACAACCAGTAATTTTCTCATTTGTTGGGAGATATGGTGTAGAGCTGAGTTTTCATCCAGCCTCTGCCCTATTATCTATGAGCTTCTGAGCAAGTTACTTAATCTCTGAGAGTTTCAGTTCCTCATCTGAAAAATGGGAGAAGATTATAGCACCCAACTGCGAAAAGATAGGTAATCCACATATAATGAATGCTGTGCCCTTCTCAGCCTCAGTCTCCTCATTAGGATAACTCTGATTCCATTGAATTTTTGGCCAGGAATAAATGAGATAATACATATGAGCTTCCACACATTCTCAGTGCATGCCCTTCTTACCTCATTCCCCCAGCCCTTGTGATTTTCATCTACAAGTGACAATTTGTACACCACATGGAGGAGGCAGTGGGGGGGAAAGCTCTTGCCTAGCTAAATTGAGTATAGTAAGCCCATAAGACTAAGTGACTAAATGACATTTCATTTGGCCCTTACAAAGAATTTTTGTAAGAGGACACAGGCAAAATTAAAGCCAAAAAGATGGGGAATGTATAAGACCATATTTCAGAATGATCACAATCAAAGGCTCTTTCTCAGAAAAAAGAAGGATGACTAAAGCCAAATTGTTGGTGATAACCTTGAATGAAAGGCAAAAATAGTTTTGTTTTTTTCATTAAACAGCGTGGGTCCATGGAAGGTTCTTAAGAAGACCAAAGGTAGACTATGTTGGATTTAGACAGGAAGTCAGACATGAAGACAGAACCTGTGGACTCTACATTTTGAATGAAATCATTCTTAGTTTATTTACGAGAATGAGAAAATAACAAGTGACATCCATTGAGTCTGATAAACATACATAAGGAGAAAAAAGATTATTTTACCAACTATTCTGTCCTCAAAGCCAGCATTAAAAGTTATATTAGAGTGACTTACCCATATGTCACAGGAGACGTTTCATAGGTTCCTTTGCAGGTTATCCTCCATTTGCCCTCCTCTTCACCCAGTCAGATTCATTTTCTGCACACCTGTGCCCTGCTCTATGCTATGGGCCAAAGGGTAATAATTCCTATGGATTTTCTGCCCCAGACTCCACTGTCCTCTAGCTTCTGGTTGGAATTTGGAGGCAGCAGCAGCAGGAAATAGGATGGTAGGAGAAATGAGAGAAGTCAGAATATTTGTTTCTCTGGTTCCCTCCCTAATTTTATCATGTTTATGGCAGTGGTTGCCAAAGGGCCCCTGTACTCATTCAGGTCCATTAACACTACTTATTCCCTTTGTCCTTCCAGGCCCAGGCCCAAGGTGGCCATAGCTTTCCATCATTGCTCCTCCCCTGGGTGCTGTAACCACCCTATGGGTTCCTTTGACCCCACCCACACCTCTGTAAGTCTCTTGAACAGTCTGCATTGGATTCTGTTTCCCAGCAGGATCTTGAATGAGTTGCTAAGCCGTGGTTGAAATGTCATGAGATTTGAGAAAGTCTCCAGGGACTTCTGTATCCTGGCCCTGGCCTTAGTGCCAGGACATTCAGCATCAATTATTCCCACTCATCCCTACTTCCCCTCTTCTTAGCTATCTCACTAAATGTTTCCACCACTCACCCAGTTGTTCAAACCCAACTGAGCCATTTTCAGTTATTCTATTTCTCTCAACTTTCACCCCCTTATCCAATCTATCACAAAGTCTTGTCACCTCTTTCTCCAAAGTATATCCTGAATCTGCTCACTTCTCTGCATCTCCACTGCTAACAACTTAACCCAAGACCTGTATCATTTCAATGGTCTCTTAACTATTCTCCCTACTCCCTCTTTCCAATTCATTTTCCACCCAGCAGCTAACAATATTTTACAAGTAAATTAAACTACATTAGTCTCCTGCATCCTGTAAAGCTATGTTGCTCTTATATTAACTCCAATGTCTTACTTAGCATGAACAAAAATCCCTGCATCGTCTGGCCCCTTGGGTAATAGCTCTTACTTCCTTGCTTTTTTCTTACTGGATATAATGACCCAGGCTTTTATTCCATCCTTAGAACACACCACAGTTGTGCTGCTTTCTCTTCCAAAGGAGTGCTGCAAAAAGGGCATTTGCACTTGCTGCTTTCTCTTCCAAAATCTCCACCCACCATTTGCACATGGTTTTGTCTCATCATTCAAATCTCTACTTAAAGGCTCCCTTCTCAGGGAGTCTCTCCTTCATCATTCACTATAAATTATTGCTCCTTCTGTGTTACTATCACATCATGTGTATATTTTCTTTACTGTCTGGAATTCTTGTGGGTGTTTTCTGAAAATTTTCTTTGTCTTTTTAAGTTTACTCCCTTCCTCCCCCAGTACCCCTAGAATTCAAACTCCAAGGGAGCTGAGGTCTTTGTCTTATTCTCCACTGCATTGGCAGTGCCCAGACATCATAAATAATCTAAAAATATTGGTTGAATGAGTGAATGAGCAAACATCTTATATATCAAGAAAAAAACAGAAAAGGAAACTCAAATGATCAATCAACTGTTGCAAAGAAGCAAAAAAAAAAAAAAGAAAGAAAGAAAGAAAAAAGAAAGGGCATTTGCATTCATTCAATGGGAAAAAAATTTTTAAAGTTTGCCAAAACCAAGTCTTGACCAAGTATTTAAAAAAAAACAGAACTTTCAAGCATTACCTTGAGAATGTCAAATGGTATACTCATTTTAGAGAGCAATTTGGTAGCATAAACTTGAAGATGTGCTTAACATTTGACTCAAGAATTCCACTTGTAAGAATCCACATTAGCTTGCATATTTTCATAAGCACATGTTATGAGAGTGTTTATTGGAGTACTTTTGTATTAACAGAAAAATTAAAGCAACTAAATGTCTATTAATTAAGGAGTAAATAAAATGTGACATATTCATATGATGGAAATACTATATAGCAACCAAAAAGGATAACTGTTAGGTGTATGTGTGTAAAAGCATAAATATATAGAAATCAAATGGTTATATCTCCAAAATATAATTTAAAGTAAAAAATGGAAAGATGCACTTTTTGACAGCACTTATGTAAATAGAAAACACAGTTATTGTTCAGGGTGTAAAGCATGGAGTAGAAATAAACCCACCATCCATTATTATTACCTTTGAGGAAGAGGGTAGGGACAGGGACCCAGGGGATTTCTCATGTAAAGTGACTATGTTTATAATGTTTTATTTGATTCTGAAAGTAAGTATAACCAAATATTAACAATTGTTAATTCTGGATGATGACCATATAGGAGTTTTTCCCCTGTTTTTTAAAAAATCATATTCAATAACTTTTAATTTCTAAAATAAAATCAAATAATTTAAATGATGTCAATTATATATCCCTAGGGCAAGGGATATAAAGGAAAGAATAAGCAAATGGAACTACATCAAATTAAAAAGCTCCTGCACAGCTAAAGAAAACATCAACAAAATGAAAAGGGAACCAACTGTATGGGAAAACATAACTGCCAATGATACTTTGGACTAGGGTTTGATCTCCAAAATATATAAAGAACTCACATGACTCCACACCAGGAATACAAACAACCCAATTAAAAAATGGGCAAAGGACCTGAACAGACATTTCTTCAAGGAGGACATACAGAGAGACACATGAAAAAATGCTCAATATCACTAGCCATCAGAGATGCAAATTAAAACCACAATGAGATACCACTTCACACCAGCCAGAATGGCCATCATAAACAAATCAACAAACAGCAAGTGCTAGAGAGGCTGTGGAGAAAAGGGAGCCCTAGTACACTGTTGGTGGGAATGCAGACTGGTGCAGCTACTGTGGAAAACATATGGAATTTCCTCAAAAACCTAAAAATGGTATTCCCTTTTGATCCAGCTATCCCACTACTGGGGTTATACACCAAGAATCATGTCACCAATTCTGAAGAACGTATGCACCCCAATGTTCATAGCAGCACAATTTACAATAGCGAGGTGCCATAAACAGCTTAAGTCCCCATCAGTAAATGAGTGGATCAAAAAACTGTGGTAGATTTACATAATGGAATACTACGACACAGCAGAAAGAAAGAAGGAACCCATACCCTTTTCAACAGCATGGATGGAACTGGAGAGCATTATGCTAAGTGAAATAATCCAGGCAGTGAAAGACAAATACCATATGATCTCACTTATAGAAGTGGAACCTAATCAACAAAACAAACAAGCGAGCAAAATAGGACCAGAGACATGGAAATAAAAAACAAACTGACGGTGACCAGAGAGGTGGGAGGTGGGGGATAAAAGGAAAAAAAGGGGATGGGGTAAGTCAAGGAATATGAATAGAGGACTCGTGGGCATAGACAATGGTGAGGGGACTGACTGTGGTAGTTAGAGGGGCAGGGCAGAGGAGAGCAACGGGGAAAAAGGTGGGGCAACTGTAACTGAACAACAATAAAGAAAATATCAGAAAAATGATGTCAATTATTTGGAAGTGGGAGCAACGGGGAAAGACCATCAGAGGGAAGCAGAGGCTGAGAAAATAGCTGAGTTAGGCTGCTGACTGCAGAAAGGGGGTGCTATTAGGATCTGTTCCTGGAGCCCCTCTGCAGGCTATCGCAGTGCACCCATCACCTTCCGTTGCAAGTTTTGGCTGCAAAGAACTCACAACTGTCCTTTCTTCTGGAAAACTGCCTCATCCTGCAGTCCCTGGGCTGTGCTGCAGAGGGCCTGAGGCCTGGCCTCACTCAGTTGTTAGCTTCTTCTCAAGACCTGGGTGAATGCTGTTGGTATGACCATGGGCTTTTTTATCTCAATTACTTTATTGTTTTCCTGTACTTAATATTATGTCAATGAACTTTTCCTGGAACAAACCTAACCCAGTAAGTTGGGGGAGGGGGGAGAATTAGTTTTAAAGTAGTTCAAAATGATGAAAAATAAATCCTACACCCAAGAAGGAAAAGATTTCTTAATCTTACAGTATGTCCCCATCTGATCCAATTGGCTAAGTTTCTTCATATGAAACAAACATACCCATTCCACAGTTGTAATGACAACAAAAAAAATGTAGAATGACAAGAACCAGGACAAGGCTGCACATGTAATGGTATGGATCCATTCCCCCTAAAATGGGTGAGAGTCCCCTGATTGTCCATGGATTGAAGAGCTGAAGTCTGAAAGTGAGCTGGGCCCTCTCTGCATGTTGCCAAGGATAGGCCCAACGCACCCGTACCCAGGTGGAGAAAAGTTGTAACCACAGGCTTCTTACCTTGCTGCCTGGGAAACCATAGTAGCAACCATATGCAGAAGTCCTTGCCTCTGCCCAGATTCATAATTATTTTTTATGTAATTTAAAGGACTAAATAGAATTGGATTGGCTTTCCAGTTCCTCCATTTACTAGCTAGTGTGGGCCATGGGTAAATTACTTAACTTGTTTGATCTTCCATTTTTCTTGCATATAAAGTAGTTATTGGAAGGCTTCAATGAACCCATGCATTACATGAGTCCATACTAGGCACGTAGTCAATGTCAGTGCCTTTTTTCTGAGCTAATGCCAGCTTGGCCTTAAGAAACATCTGCTACTCTGTCTGGCCAGCTTTCACCTTTGTGCCAAAAGGAATGGGCTATAGTGAATGCAGAGGTTCCCCCAGCAGAACACCCATCCTTTCCCACTCACAAAAGTTCTAGCTTTGCACACGCTGCCAACAGCCTTTATGACCCCTCAAATACAGCATGACTAGGAGCAGAGGCTGAAGTGAGGCTACAGTCTGGGTTTCTTTTAATGCCATCCCAAAATATTTAATTTCTTAAAAACATTTTTAATGTGTTTCACCATTTGAGAACTCATAATTGCTTTTTCCTCCATCTATATATATAAAGTGGCACAATCACTATAGCTTATCACCAGCAGAGGTTAGAAATAAAGTCTTAGAAATAAATCTAATTCCCTTTGCTTTCTCAGCCCTTACCAGAGCAGCTGCATGTTTGCCTGATACAATACATTTGGGGCCAAACAAACTGGTAGATGTTATCACATATAATTTCAGGATATTGTTTCATTAGTGGATCAAGTAGAGAATTGACTCTTTCTCTCCCAATTTCTCACCCACACCTTTACCCCAAATTTATTCTTTTTCTTCCTGTTTACTCCTTTGAGGAAAATATTTTGACATTTCAACCTCCTAGCAAAGATGCTGATTGAATATACACGTTTGCTTTTTTTCCCCTCCAAAGCCCTATTAACAAAACAATAAAGTTATTTTTTTAAAAAAACAAGAGTAAGAACTACTAGTAACTACAAAGGACAGGAGAGGCAACTACACCACAAAATCTTGGAAACTGGAAACTGGATGGATGAGAGGAACTTGATTAGCAAACCAAAGAAAGCTCGGTTATAAACTGAAGTGGGGGAAGATGAGAAGCAATTCAATTAACACCCTCAATGACCTCCAATAGGCTGTGAAATTAGCAGTATTGGGTACTCCTGGAAGTGGGTAGGAAGAAGGGGACAAGACAAGGGATTGATTGGGAGTCTCCTAAGGAGGTTTTATTCCAAGATCCTATTGTCCACTTTATGTAGCTGTGCAATTGCCCTTTTGCATCCTGGTAAAATACAAGTATTTAAGTTTTGGGAGAGGGTAATTGAGAAGTCTCTGGACTGGGAAGGGCTCTAGGCACAATTGGGAGTAGGGTAGATGTCATAGTGAAATCAGTGAAGTTCAGGCCTTCTGCTGGCATTTACAGACCACAAAACAAGTGTGCCCTGTAGGCAATGGCTCCTGACCTTGCTGGCCCTTCTAGTCCCATTCTGGTCCCTTTCTTCACCATTAGGGTGAGCACTGGGGAGACCCAGCCCTCCTGCTCAAGCTCTATCAAATCTCCACAAACTGCCCTCTAGCTCATCCCTTGGTTTTGGGTGGGGGACTTACACTGGTGGGTGGAATGAGTAACTCTAAGAAAGACAGATTGAGGGGAGAGGTCCATACAACCCCTGGAGGCAGGTTTGAGGTGATTTGTACAGAAATCCTAAAGCACAGTCTGGAAATGAGGGGCAGGTCCCCTTGACCTTGGGGAAGGGCACTCCAAAAAAGGGCTGGAGCAGTGCCCTTTAAAGAATACTGCCCTGGCTAAAGTGATAAGGTCCTGTATTGAGTTTAGCACTGAAAGTCCACATCCCAGGAAGGTCCTCAGTCCTGGACAAACAATGATGGTTGGTCACCCTGCCAGGCTTAAGTGTGCTACTGTATTTATATACTCAAGTCTTTTCCCATTTATTTAGTACCCAGAGGGCTGGTGGCAGGGACCTATGTCTTCCAGGCAGGAAATTAGAAGTCTTCCTTTGGGGAATCTGACCTGCCCAACAAGAAAGGACATTAATGATTTCCCCAGAGAACTCCCTTAGATGCCTGTATGGTAATGCCCACCCACTAGCTCAGAGCACCCAATCAGCTCTTTAGGGACCTAGGCTTAACTATAAGCAGACAGCAAAGGATCCATAGGCATTAAGGAAATCCTTAACATAAAAAATTAAAACCAAAAGAAACGGGAAAAAAAGCTTTTTAGAAGGTAACATATTGTGCCAGGAGAAGAAATGTTAAAACATCTAATTAATATTTTCAGAATCATAGAAGATTTTACATCATGATGTCATAAAAAGAAATGTTCAGATAATAAAAAGAGCTCTTAGAAATTAAAATCTGAGAATTTCTACACAAAAGGAAGACGATAAAGATAGAGATAGAAGGTAAGATAGAAAAAGAAAAGGAAAACAGAGTAACAGTCCAGAAGGTCTAAAAGTCCAAAAAAAAAAAAAAAAAAGGAGGAACTTCAGACAGAGAAATCAGGGGGCAAAAAAAAGGAAACCATAATTCAAGAAATTCCCCAAACTGGAGGTACATAAATTTGCAGATTCAAAGAGTCCAGCAAATGTCAAGCACAATGAATGAAAATATCCCTATGCCAAGACACTGGAGTAATGCCAAAGAAGGGACAAAAAGAAGATACTACATGAAGAAAAACTCACAATTAAAGAATAAAAGTTGAGAATGGTCTGGAACTTCCCTTAACTAACACTAGAAGCTATAGACAACAGGGGAATGTCTTCACAATCCAAAGGAGATTTGTTTCCAACCTAGAATTCTACACCAGGGCAATGTGTCACTCAGCGTGAGGACAGAACGTTTTCAACCACACAAGACGTCTACAGCTGGTCTTCAGGAAGCTACTGGAAGGTGTGTACCACTAAAGCAAATAAATAAATCAAGAAAAGAAATACAGGTTTTAAGAAACATAGAATCCACTACAGAAAAGAGACGAAGAGAATCAGCACGGGGATGTTGATCACAAGGTGCAGGGCAAGTCTCCTGATAAGAGCATGCAGAAGGCTTTGGGGGCGATTTATCTGAGAAAATGAAATTTTTGGAATAATGATCTATCTGAATATTAAAGAAGAGATAAAAATAATTGCAGAAAATTGTGGGTTGAGTTGCAAGAAAAAAATCCATGAGGAATTAAGGAAATAGGCAAAAGCATACAATTATTAATTATAAACAAAACTAAAAGTTTGCAAGAAATGAAAAGTAATTATAGTATATCACTTAGATCAGCTGTGGATAGCATTTGTGTAGTATTTACATATTGTTCTAACTGAAGTTGGGATATAACTATCCTAAGGGAGTGGAGAGAGAGACAAGATGCCTTTGGTGGGGGATAAGAGATCAGGGAAATGAAGAAGAAATCATCATTTCCTACAATAGGGAGAGAATTGATAATGCCCGATATGGAAAATTAAGAGGGAACAACATAAGCATTCAATTTTAAGCAACGTGGATATCCAGAACAAAATAATGCAAAAGTTTGAAAATACTTGCCTGTTGGAAGAGACCAATGACTGCAGAGATATGGAAAACTGGCATTTTTCATAACAAACATTGGAAGACTGTTTTACTCTTTAAATTATGTACATGTATAGCATCACAAAATTACCTCCTCAAAAAAAAAAAGGACAGGAAATTCTAAGTTATTTACTAGTTTCCTTTTTATTTTGTATTTTCTTTCTATTTAAAGATTTGTATACAACAATTTAAAAGTATTATTTAAATGGATTCAATCGTATTGATTTAAATAACTTACAGGAGACCATAGCGGTCCTGTTTTAGCTTTAGGTTATATTTAGTTTATTAAACTGATAGGAATCCAATAATGTGGTTTTTGTTTTTCATTAGGGAAGTACTGCATTTTTTAATGAAGTGAGAAGTTTAATTAGCTTTGTGTTCATGAGCAGAATAAAGTGAAAAGTTTATTTATTTAGAATTATAGGAAAATTAGATCTTCTCATTAATAGAATAGTCTCATTTTGTAAGTGTGAAGAATTAATTGCAAAAATCTCTTCAGTTCTTCACCTTTCTTATATGCATTCTCTGTGTAATGTGCTTTTGTGGCAACTTCTATTGATAGGCGGAGTCTTATTTCTCCACTCTGGAATCTGGGCTGGCCTTGTGATTTGCTTGACTAATGGAAGGCCATGAAGTGTTGGTGTGCCGGCTCTGAGGGAGCCATGTATACTGCCACACTTTCTCTGCGAAACAAGCCAGACTTTTTGATTGAAAATGGGAGACAACATGGATGAGAACTCACTAGCCCTAGCCAAGGTCATATTAAAATATCCTAGAGCCAAGCATGTGAGGGAGGCCGGCTTAGGTCAGCAGAGCTGCCAACCCAGCGAACTCCTGTTTACTCCTGTAGAGACAGGAGTAAAACCATCTAAGACCAGAACTGCCTAGCTCAGCTGAGACCTCATGAGCAATAAAGAAATTTTGTTGCTTTAAGCCACTAAATTTGGGGGTAATTTGTTCACAGTACTAGCTAACTAGTACACTAGGAGTTATTGACTTATACCGTAAATAAACATTCAACTTTCAAAGAATTTTAACTTAATTTTTTTTAAAAAATGCATCCTTAAGAAGAAACTGTCATACACTCTCTAAGCAGGGGATATAATCCTAACAGAAAGGCATTTGTTCTGCTTTTCTAAATATGCATATGCACCAGCAGGAACAGCAGCCTTAGAGAACGGAGTTGCCCTTCAGAGAGGAGCAAACTTGCTTTAGAGCAGGAGAGAGGTTAACAAGACTAACTCCTAAATGAACAAGAGTAGAATAAAACCAGAATAGTGAATGCCCAAGTTGGGATACCATGAAATAACAGGGATGTTTAAGATGTAATTTTTAGTTGTTTTCTGTGGGCTGTAAAATATAACTTTCGCCTTCACAGTTTATGGTTCCTATGAACTTTCACCAAAATCTATAATGCTTGCTCATGTTTTCATGTGACTGGACAGTATATAAGTAGAGAATGTCGCGAATTTTGAATTCCAGTTGTTGGTGGTGGGCTAGTGGAGTGGTGGGATTGGACATCATGAAAAGACCAAGAAGTCAGGTGCAATGGTGTCCATCCAAGTGAAATTCCCCTAAATAAGCCTTCATTAGGGGAGAATTTTAAATTTGTACAAGCTCTGCACTTTGTAGTAGTCTGAGTCAATTTTACCCAGGCTACTGAAGCCAGGGAGCCCCGCTAATATCGCAATTACATAAGGCAGCATACAAGGTAGTGGGGTACACTAAGAAATATAGTAAAGTTAAGCATACCTGTACTATAGGATCCAACAATCTTGCCCAAGGTTATTATGCAAATAAAATAAAAACCTATATTCACACAAAAACTGCACTTGCATAAGTTATCATATTTATAGTCACCCCAAACTGGAAACAACTCAAATGCCCTTCAACTGGAGTGTTGGTAAACGAACTGTGATACATCCATTACCTGGAATACTACTCAACAATAAACAGGAATGGACTGCTGAAAGTTGCAACAGCATAGATAAATCTCAAGTGCATTGTGCTAAGTGGAAGAAGCCAGACACAGAAGGCTACTGCATTATTCCATTTATATGACACTTTTTGCAAAGACAAAACCATGGGACAGAACATAGGTTTGTGGTTGCCAAGAGTGAGTGATATATGTGGAAGTTGACTACTAAGAGGCATAAGGGAATTTTTTGATGTGAAGGTGATGCCCTACCTCTTGATCATGAAGGCAACTATGTCACTGTGTACATTTGTCAAAATTTGCAGAATTGTACACAAAAAATGAGAATTATGTTTTAATTTTTTTAAGAAAAGAAAGTATTAGAATTAAAATCTTAGCCTGAAAGGGTTTTCAATTTACTTTTGGAGAGCAGACACTATTGATACGAAAGTAGTAATGATACAGGCATAACTGAGATAAAAACTCCTTGAAGGCTACAGATATGAGTTGATAAAGCAAAAAGGTATTTCCAGACTGTTACAGGAACAGACCCGTGGTGGGGGCAAAATACTATTACCGAATTACTATTTCACCCCTTTCCTTCCTACAGCATTTCTCCTGCATTCTTCCAAACTGCTAAGAGAGAGTTCGGCATCATTGCTACATCTTATTTTCCAGCTTCCTATGCTGTGTGGCAAAGGGAGCCCCAAAGACACGTGGTCCCCCCTTTCCTGCCAAAAGCCACATGGTCCCAATCTTACTCCAAGCTCTCATGCAGGCACTGTAACCAGGGGGAGTTGCCTCCCAGTTATGTCATCAGTTGAAGTCACTCCCATCTCTCTGGCTCAAAGCATGGCCACATCTATTTAACATATCCATGAAACCAGTTAAAGTTATAGATCTGTTAAATGACCACACCCAAGTTAGTTGCAAAACTGTTGCTATGCAAAGCAGCTCTCAGTGGCCCTGCTCCATGTGTCCCATCCCCCAGCTCAGACTTGTGGTGGGGAGGACATCATATATATATTAATATTTCCTGGACACCCTGAGTTCTGAACCCCATTACAAATCCTTATTTGGGGACCCCCTGGCTGCACCCTATTACAAGACCAGAAAAGCTTAAGGAATCTTAAAAGTATTGATTGGATTTAAATTGTCTCTAAATGAAGGGTGGGAATTAAGTACATGGGGAAAAAGGGGGAAAGTGAGCAGAAATTCAATAATTTATTCTGGCAACAGGAAAGGGGCCAGCGGGGCTGGAATAGGACACGTGTGATTGGTAGAAACCAACACCACAGAGAACTCACATCCTCCCCTGCCCAACCTCCATTGCCTAAGACAATCAATCCTCCAGAATGGTCTCCATGACACTGAAGAGCCCAAGCTAACTGCTACTTTCCACGTCCGTGTGATTCAAGTCTAATTTCATTTGGAGACCCCAATTCACTAAGATTATGTGGGAAACTTGCTACAAAATCAGGATTCAAAGAGATAAATCTTGAGAGTTTGGGAGTTAAGACTTATCTTTACATTGAGATTTTCCTCAAAATAATATAAGGATAAAAATGAGGGGGAAGAAACTAAGAAATAAAACCATAATTATGAAATCAAGATGGATCAAGTTTTCCTGAGAGGAAAATATGTATTTTGGTTACCATTTATTTCAAGAGGATATGTTTATTTATGTTGAAGAATTCCAGGGGATAGAGTGAAATTCTATCAGGAAGAATATAATGTTTTATACAATGAAAGTATGAAATCCCATTAAAGCTTATTTTCCCTCTGTTGCACAAAAGACAGCACTAGCAGCATATTTTGTCAACATTGAACTCTGTGAACAGAGTGCTAAGTTACATTTTTAAGGCATGACACCGTCTTTTTTTTTAAGATTTTATTAATTTATTTTTAGAGGAGAAGGGAGGAAGAGAGAAAGAGAGAGAAACATCAATGTGTGGCTGCCTCTTACATGCCATCCACTGGGGACCTGGCCTGCAACCCAGGCATGTGCCCTGACTGGGAATCCACCCCTTGCTTCACAGGCCAGCACTCAATCCACTGAGCCACACCAGCCAGGGCCATGATACCATCTTGAATAACATGGTGTTCAGAATTTATCTAGATATTATGGGGAAATAGTAGAATTCTATGAACAAAGTTTATTAGTGAGTAACTAAGGGCTGAAGTTTCAGGTGACATCTGTAGCCAAGAAAGCTTTTCTCCTGCTGTCTTACCATGATTGAAACCCTCTCTTTCAACTGCACACCTCCCACCTCATTTTAGCAGTGAAACTTCCCTTGTATTATTGAAATACTCTCTAAATGGGGTTTTCTTTGAAGACTACCCAGAAGTTAGAGCTTGTGTAAAATCCTGCTGATTGGTCCAATTTGCATTTATGTGTGTAGTCCAGAGAGGAACTAGGCTTATGTGGCTTTGAATGGTTTACTTAAAACTGCCATATACCCTGTGGGTCAAAGTGGCAAGAAGAGCTGAGACCCCTTAGCTTTCTCTCTCCAAATGCTATCTGAAGTTAGGATGGCTGTATCATGTATTACCCACACTGAAACACTTTCTAGAATTAAAAAGGGTGCTACTAATAATTATACTCCAAGTAAATTGAGTCTGTTGGGGCAAGGACTAAGGCAGATGGGGATACTGAAGAAAGATCTACAACTCTAGAATCCCTTGCCCACAGTGAATTGGCATGAATCTGCTGGCCATCAAGGCATCAACATTCCACTAATAACACCATTAATAAATATATAGTGTACATATTTTTATATATCTTAATTTTCTACTATTTTTCTATAGCAGAGCATTTTTGGCTATTCTTAAACTCTACAAGATTAATCAAGAATAAATTGTTCCACACTTCTTTTTTTCTTTCTACTTGTATACAAAGCTGTGGCTAGGAAATATCATGCATTAACCAAAGGATTTTTTAAAATCTCTTTACTTTCCTCTCTGTATTTGCATTCCTTTACATCGTATATTCAAACACCTCAACTTGTTTTCTTTTACAAATCAAGGAGAATTAAATTATTAAAAAGTCAGTTTCAAATGTCAACAGAAAATCCTTTTCCTTTCTCTTTATTGATCCCAGGCCTTTTGAAGCCTGGGCATCTGAAATATATTTACATACTTTATTTCTATTATCTGAAATGAAATAACTTGAGTTTTATACTAATATAATATAATTTTAATACCAAAATAAAACTTAAAATTGTTAGCATTGCAGGATGCTACTGTTCTTGTGACAATATGCTGCTCTACGACAATCCCAAACATTGTGCTACTGAGACGCATTAATCAGTCAAATATTTGTTGACTAACCCACATGTCAGCTGACCTAATGGTGCAGGGTGCTGTGGCCTGATCGGGGCGAGTAGGACATCACATGAAAAGGTGGTTGGTCACAAAAAACAACAAAGAATACAATGTTTTAATTTTAAACTCTCTATTTGTTGTGATCATTATCTGTCTCTAATTGACATATTTTGTATATCTACCTAGTTTAGACATTAAGTGAGTAAGAGGGTTCTTTCTCTAGTTTTATACATACGGAATAGAAATTATCCAGTGTATCTTAAACTCTAAATGATTTGACAGCTCTCCTAATCAGTTTCAGAGTAAAGATTTATGCAAAACAGAACTGCAGATTGCTCTCTGGAAATATGTTCTCGGTTTTGCATTGCCCACATGGGCTTTGATGAGAGCAGGGCATTTGCCTATAATGATAATAGACGATGTCATTTCCAGAGATATCTGGGTTTGGTAACTTAAAGGAGCAAATGGCTCTGAAGTGGAATTACATGATTTTCACTCTCAATAAATACTAAGGGCCAAAAATAAACCATGGCAAACTTCAGGGAAATCGGGCAGCTTGAATAAAGCAAAAATAAGTACAGCTTCATTTGCTATTTTTATTATTAATTTTAAATGTTAGTACATCTTAGGTCAGGAAGGAGCCAAAAAAATTCCACCTTTTATTGGGGTTTTTATTTTAGTAAAGATAAAAATCTTTTTGGTAAGTTTCTGACAAGATTTTATTAGATTGGACTTTAGCAGCAGCCTTCATTAGCACAGAATACGTATTGCCGACTCAAAGCAGAGAGCTATAATGGGCAAAGATTGTGTGTGGCATGGACAGGCCCTAGGAATAGTAAAGGTTAATTAACTTGGAAGTTTTGATGATTATCAGACAGACAAATCTCAGAAGATTTCCTGGGCAACTTTGTAAGCCTCGGGGATATTCTGTGATGATATTCCAGGAAATTATTGTTGGCAGCATTTGAAATGAGGTGTTTAAGGGATGGCATAACAGTTTGAATGACTCTTGACAGCATTTGCCTTGGTACATCATCCTTTTTTTAAGTTATAAGAGCATTGTAGGTTGCAAAATATTCAAACAATCTAAAAATAGGCAAGGGAAAAACCAAAGTCTTCCTCTCCCCAATCCCATTATCCTGAAGTCATCGTTGTTAACGATACAGCAAGGATTATTTCAGCATCATTTCACACACACAAAAACAGACAGAATCAGCAATGTAGGTATTACCACATTTTTTTGTAGAAAACTAGAGTTGGATAAACTACATATATATTTTTTTATTTTTCAAAAATAAGATCTTCTATTGTTCTGCAACTTGTTTTTTTTAATATTTACTAATTAGCATGAGCCTCTTCCATGTCAGGCCTTATAGATATAGTTTTAAAAATCTGTATGAAATTCCTTAATGTGATTGTACAATTTCAACTTTGCTTTTATGATGAACATTTAGATTATTTCTAATTATTTGATATTAAGCCAGGACACAATAAACTTTCTCTATATATCTTTCTGAAAGTTTAACTGTTTTTAAAGGACAGATTGCCAGATAAAGTACTGTTAGATCAAAGATTTTTAAATATTGATTGATAATAACAAGTTATCTTTCAAAAAGGGGGTACCTTTACAAACTTATTTTCTCACCATGGGTCAATAGGTCAATGAGAGTTCCTTTCTTCTGCCAATATTTGATATTATTTTTTTATTTCAGCTAATCTAATTTTTTATTAAAATGTATAAAATTATTTCCTGATCACTAATGAGAAAGATCATTCTTTTATAGTATTGTTGTTTTTATTTCTTTTTCTGTGAATTATTTTTGATATGATATGAGTTCATCATCCCCTCTTTATTGATTCATAGAAACTCTTTGCATATTAAAAATTCTGGTAAAAACTATGTGTTGGAAGTCAGTTAACTTTCATTCCAACTTTCCAGCATATGGCAAAAACCTGATTTCCCTGATTTTTCTGAAACTTTGGTGTGAACATAATTTAGGAGCCAACAATCAGATACATTTACAGAGTGCTTTGTTCAGAAAAGGGGGAAGAAAGCAGCAGGGCCCCGGACACTTATTTCACAGATGTGAGTTGGGGTGGAGGTGGTTTGGTGTTGGAACCAATGGCTGTGGTGTCAAATGTCTAATCTGTGTTTAGCTTCTCAATCAATCTGCTTCCTTTATTAATGAAGGCAACACTCCTGAGTTAGACAAATGTAGCCTGGACTTTTCCTTAGCGGTAGCAGCAGATTCTGGGTTTAGTAGCTTCCTGCAGGAGCCATAAAGTCAGTTTTCCAGATCATACCTGGGGCAGAGTGGTTTTTGAAGCTGGAATGAATTTCTGTATGTGTGTGGTTTTCTTTTTTTCCCCTTTTTTGGGGGAGGGGGTCCCTGTGTTGATTTTGTTTGCATCCTAGTCCCTGTATCAGATTCTGTTCAGCCCAAAGAAGCTTGTGTAGATTTTGTTGCCTATAGCTAAAACCTAACATTACAGAAATAGTATCTATTTTAAACTGTTAAACATACTTTCTCTATTCTGTCACTTATAAGTTTGTATTCACTTTATAGTTTTAAATTTTTTAATGAAGTCAAATCTAGTCATCTTACCTTTATGAATTTGGGGTTTTGAGTCTTACATAGGAAGAACTTCTCCAGCATATTGTGTTATGTTTCCTTATGTTTCTGCCTTTATGACTAGGAATTTATTCCACCTAGACTTTACTTCTTAGGGCATGTGTAGGTAACTAATTTTATTTTCTTTCCCAAAATGGAGGGATAACGTATACAATAGTAATGTAGTTAATACCCGAAATTTCCCCCACTGAGTTAAAATAATAATTTATCATCTATCATGAATCTATTTTTAAGTTCTTTTCCATTATGTTATTTTTCTATTCCTGATCAAACACCACACTGTTTTCTTATAACTTTAAAATGTAATTTAAATGCTTAATTTAATTGCAATGAGGAATAATAATCATAAGTTTAAGTAACTAGTCGAGTGTCTAGACTAGCAGGAAGCAGAACTTCAGTGTCTGAAAGTTCCTGGGGTCAATCCCGCATTTTATTCGTATTTGTATTCATGACCGTGGCAACGACACCTGGCATATGACAAACACTTTTCGAGTGAACAAATCAAATAATTAACTGCTTTCATATCAATGGCACAACATTGTAAAACTAACAATCTGATTGTTGTTAGCAACTATTTTTATAGCATGTTTTATATCAAGTTCATATCAAGTTCACGTGATCTTTGATTCAATCACCCATGCGTTCAAAAGCATAGGGTTAGAAAAGCTTTATGTGCAAATTTCACAAATATCTTTAATACCAAAACCCCAAAGAACCAATAATAGAACAAAACAGACTATAGTCTGTCAAAGAAAATGAAAAAATATATAATATATACGTATATAAACTGTTAGATCCCTCAAAATTTAGAGTATTGTGCTGTTAGCAAAAATTTTGAAGATAATTCAGGAATGAAAATGAGTATGATATAAGTTAGGCAAAAAAAATGCAAAACAGAACATATTTGTGATATAAGAAATCCTTTTTCCTATATCCAACCTTGTTTTAAAGGGAGTCTATGGAGGGATTACCGAAAAATTTTGCATGCATATGCAAAAGCAGTAGAAACTTGAAAAATAATGAACTATTTTTATTGTGGAGGTGACAAGACTGTGTGTAATATTTTAGTTTATTTTTATTTTAATTAATGCTAATTTAATAGTGCTTTTACCAAAAATAAATAGTTCTTTAAGCCTATTCAAAGCATTGGTTTAAAAAAATGTTCAGTGATAGACATACAATGTCATGGCTGGAGCCCCATAGAAAATAAAGCCTGAGGCAAAATGTGCTAATGCTTTGTGGTGGATTGTAAAAATGTCCCCAGTTCTCTCTGTGCCTTTCTATGTTAATACATTTACAATGGGTCTCCATGACTCCCTTCATGTCCCCCACCTCTCAAATCTGGACCAGCTTTGTGATGGGTTTTGCCCAGCGAAATGTGGTGAGTGATAATGTGGCAGTGCTATTTAGGCTTAGAGAGGTCCTGCATGCTTCCACTTGCTTTCTTGCAGCACTGCTCAGCTGCAGTGAGAACAAAGTGGGGCCAGCTTGCTTGCTGGAGGATGAGGTACTTGTGGAGCAGTAATGGGCTAGCCTAGATTAACCAACTCTTTGTTGACCTAGCAACTGACTAAACTGAGGCCAGAGGAGTTACCCACCTGAGCCCAGCCCAAATAGCCAATCTACAGAGTGACCTAAATAAATGCGTGTTGTTTTAAGCCACTAAATTTTGGGGGTATTTTGTTATATAGCAAAAGCTAACCCTTTCATGCTTTGGGGGTAACGCATGTGCAATGAGAATGAGGGATGAAAAAAGAGAAAGAAAATACAAAGAAGTGCATTTTGGAGATGGCCAATTTCAAAAAACAAACAAACAAACTGGTAGCTTGGGTCAAAGCAGAGGTGTTCCAGAAGGACCTTATGGAGACATATCATCTCAGAATAGGCTGTTAAAGGGAAGGAGACAAAAAAAAAAAAAAAGAATTTATCTGCCAGCCACTTTTACCTCCCATCTCTCATTGATCCAAGTTTGCTCCACTGAGAATTAATACCCATGCATTTCTGGATTGTGTTATACTGTCCTGGTAGTTGCTCCAGAAAAGATTGAGCTCACAAAAGTCAAGATAGCAGCATCCTGGGTGAATGTGGTAGACTTGATTTAAAGAAATGCCCTCCATTCTTTACTTGGTCTTATATCCATATACTTTGCAATGTGACTTTGCAGTTTCTCCCATTAAGTGGTAAAACCTATTTTTGGTGCTTCGAATCTGGGTTGAACTTTCATCTTCCTTTAGTCTATAGAATGTGACAAAGGCAATTTTGTGCCAGTTCCAAGCTTATATTGCTTCTGCTCTCTCTCTTTGGACCCTAGTCTCTCTGTGTGAAAAAACCAGGACTAGCCTGATGGCTGATGACTCAGTCTTCCCCATTTTGTAACAGCCAACAGCTAGCCAAGCACAAAAAGCAGAGTCACCTAGTTAATCCACTGCTGACTGCATGCACATGAGTGTCCGGCCAAGACTAGAATAACCACCCAATTAGGCCTAGAATGAATTGCTGTCTCAAGATGGTGAAGGGATAAGACGAAGAACGTATATGCATGGCCCATGGACATGAACAATACTGTGGGGATTGACTGTGGGAATGAGGGGTGGCCTGGGGGAGAGGGTCAAAGGGGGAAAATTGAGACAACTGTAATAGCATAAACAATTTTTAAAAAGATGAATTAAATAACTAAATAAACAAAAAAAATAAGAGCTGAATATTTAATTGCTGTTTTAATCTCTTAAACTGTGAAGTAGCTTTTATGCAGCAATAAATTACTATTTCGTGGAGCAATAAATGATAGAGTGAGCTTGCAAATGAGGGAGTGGCTCACACATAGAATCAAAACTTGAAAAGGTTCATAATTTTAAAAATCTGGAGCACTCTGAACATGCAAACTTGCCTATGCCATTGTATCACTGAACTGAAAGTTGTTGCAAATTAGTTTTCTCATTAGTTGAGTTCCAATATAATGAGTTTTTAAAAAATCTTTCTTTTAAAAGCAATACATGATGCTGACAAGCAGGCTTGGTTGTTTTTCGTACTGAAAAGTGTTAATAACCCATTCCCTTGTTTTCCATTAATCATTGATTACTTTCCTGTGCAGTGGACAGACTTCTTTGTAACAGTAAAACCTGACGGACATGTTTGCTTAGATTGGTCATCCAACACACAATGGACCTCTGGTACTTATACAACGGGCAGAGCAGTACTATTCTCCATCTCCAGAAAAAACACTCTTACGTGAAGAATTACGGCTTCTTAGTTTTATTAGCCATAACATGGGTCTAATGGTAGCATAATTAGGATTTTAAATCATAATTGCTTCATTTTCATAAGATGGTTGAAAATTTTCCTTTTGCATTAGAGCTGTGTGATGAGATTGGTGTTTCTGACCCCTGGCTAGGGGAGAAAAATAAAGACCAAATAAGTCAAGACCCAATTGAGGTTACTAAGGAGACACCTTAAAGTGTTTTTTCTAAGTAGTTCTAGGTAAGTAGTTAAAAGCGAAATGCTTTTGTTAAGTAGTTAAGAAGAGTTAAGTAGAGAAATGCTATAAGCAGCTTCTCAGAATTATATCAGAGACAAGCTCTATATTTTTACCTCATAATACTATAACAAAATATTTAAGTGGATTTTAGTTAACTCAGCCTCAAAGTGAAATAAATTATACCTAAGTGTTTGTGTCTCTTTAAATCTTGCTCCAAATCAGGGTTTCCCAGTCTTGGCACTACTGACGTTTGGAACCAAGTAATGCTTTGCTGGGGGGCTGTCCTGTACATTGCAGGGTGTTTAGCAGCTTCTCTGGCCCCTGCTCACTACATGCAGTAACCCCTCCTCTGCACAGTTGCGACAACATGAATCACCTTCAGACATTGCCAAATGTCCCCCAGGACACAAAAGTGCCCCTACTTGAGAATTTCTGCTCCAAATCAGTATCGTATATGGTCTTTAGGGTGATGCTATGATTGCTTGGGGGCTGCTGCAGAAAATGTTGGGAAAACCAAATAAGTGAGACTTCAGGTTCCTTAATCCTACTTCAACCACAGAAGCTCCAGTTTTGTCTGTTCAGTAAGTCAAGTTTTATTGTAAAATTTGCCTTAAAATAAATTGATGCTAAATTAAAAGTTTGTAAAAGTTCCTCTAAATATAGAAACATGTTAGTACAAAGAATCAGGTATTAGTAACTAAAAATTAGTTTTCTAGAAAGAGTATCTAAAAAATATCCAAAAGCCTGTTATAGTCTAACGCTGTTGGGTATCCACCACCTTATGAGAAAAGTTTTGTCTCATATATTCATGACCCAGGTTCATGGCAGTAACGTCATTCATAGTCAGCATCTCCAGGAAGAAATACAGCAACCTCTTAAGGTTTTGAGTTGTACTTCCCATTCTGGAAAGGGATGCCACTGGTCACAAAATAGGCCAATCAAGAGAGTAGGGAGGGTGAGCAGAAGCCACTACAAGTGCTGCCTACTATGTGTTACTGGAACAACTTAAAATACACTCTCTTGTATGAATCAGAAGAATTGACATATTAGTTTCTACAATAAAATTCAATGTTATTATAGCCACAAAACCTCTTTGTCAAAAGAAATTTTATACAGAATCTTAATATATAAAATAGATGAAAGAACTTTACAGAACAACAGAAAGTTATGATCCCAGGGGCTCAGCCAGGCACTTAAGCAGTAGATTAGAAGATTAAGTCTCTACAGAAATATGGAAATGAATGATCTATATGAACTTTTGTACATCCATATGATGGCTGTAACCATTATAAGGTTTTACATATGGAATGAATGGGCTGGTCCACTCTGCTACAATTGCACATGCATAATATCTGACCTTAATTGGCAATATTCTTTCTGGTTGTAAAATTAACCTTTATTCTTTATAATTAAAATAGCAAAGCTGAAATTATGTCTGAGTGCCTGATTGTTTTCATTGAGGTATAATTTATATAAAATGAATCACACAATTTTTGTGTTCAGTCAAATGAGTTTTAAAAATTCAATATGGCTGTGCAACCACCACCCAAAACAAGATACAGAACTATCACCACCGTAAAAAGTTCCTGCATGCCTCTTTCCAGTCCTGTACTCTCCAAGAAGCAACCACTTTCCTAATTCAGTCACTGCATATCAGTTTTGAATGTCTAGACTTCACATATGCAGAATCATATACTATTTATTCTTTGGGTCCATTTTCCCCCTTGTTGTAATGTCTGTAAAACTTACCCATGTTGTTTCATGTATCAGTAATTGATTCCTTTTTACTAAATTGTATTTACTGCTCCATGCATCCTTAAAAGCTTCCCTTTATGCACTATTTTTGTGTATACAGGACATGTTTTAAGAATATGAAATCTCTACCGAAGTGGTTTGTTGAGCAGTTTTTATTTAGATATAATCTTCATATGATAAAAATCCACTTGAAGTTAATCCAGCACTTGAGAAAGGGTCTTTTTTTAACTTGCTTTTTTGTCTTCCTCTCCTGCTAATATGATCATCAGCTTTTAAAGCAATTAGCTGTGTAAAAATAATCAGCATTGAAGAAAAGACCTGAATTTACAGCAGACAGTCTTCAAAAGCATTTCCCTTTTACACAACAAGAATAATGTGAACTTAATCAACAGATGTGCCTAATGAGAAAAATCTACTTCCTTGAACTTTGGGGGAGGTGAACATTATTTTAATATATCACTTGGGACTGCTATAAATTTCTTCATGATAAAATGTGATGAGACCACATAGGTTTATAGGAACATTCAGAATGTTATTTTGGTAAGAAGCATTTAATCAAACATTAATGTTGGCGATGCCCACCTATTTAAACTGGTCTCTAGCTATGTTTAAGTCAATTGCTTAACAAACAGTTCTTGATTACTTTCTGTATTCTAGGCCCAAAGTTCACTATAAGTCAATAAATATCAATGAGTTATGGTTAGTGATATATGAGTATATCTATATATTTATTACATGTAATTTTTATTCACTTTTTTCCCTCTTCCCCACTACTGATACTTTACTGAAGTAATTTAACTAAACAAAAAGGAGAGGACCAAAGGAAATTTAGTATATGCTGCCTTTCTTTTAAAATCCCTGGTTGCTTGGTGTTCTAAATACTCTGTGTAAGCTAACAAACACTCTGTGTGTGTGTGTGTGTGTGTGTGTGTAGAGAGAGAGAGAGCAGGACCAGTGAAGTGGCCTTGCTCCAGGCAAGATAAGATAAAGTATATAAAACAAAGTGATGTTACTCATGTCAACCAAGATGGCTGCCAGTCAACCATGACACTTTGGTTCAAGAAGAGAAACTACTTAAGTCATACCAGACATATCTGGCAAAGATGCATGTCTAAGATATCTGTACATGTGACCAGAACAGATGTTTCTGCAGAACAGGGCCACCCACAGATAGGCTTCTGGGGAAGTTCCCCACTTGCCATTAGTGGTGTCAAGACACTTACCAAGAGATGCAACTTATCAAGAGATGCAGAGGGCTGGAGTACCTGACCCTCAAGGGCACAAGTAAGGTAGACTTCAGACTATTGCTGAGACAGCTAAGCTCTACAAACTAGAGTGCTGCTCCACACCATCCTGATCCCTCTAGGCATTGGTCCCCAAAGGCTCTGCTCTGCTGAGTTAAGACTGTACTTCTCCAACCTGTGGGACTGACTCTTTATACTGTGCAAGGAAGAGTCTTCCCCCCTGGACTTACCACCCACAGGGTTCTTCCTTGCAAGATGCTGATGGCTCCCTTGCCTACTGTAACGTCTCCTAGACTTGTTGACTGAGACTCTGGGACTCGGGTTCATTATCCACCATTGATTGCTGTATGTGTTATATTTCTCCTAGATTGTTAGAGTGTGGGTAGATATTAATGTGTGTTGATGTTGTACCTTGAGTGAACCTGCGTTCAATAAAAGCTGAGTGAATAGTATAGTGGCCTGGTGAGGCTCTTGTCAGTTCCTTGGCACCGGGTTGCTCTGTAGGCAGCTCCCTGAGCAGTCTCCCAGATGACTTATAGGAAAGACTATAAGGTGACCCCCTTCTCAAGGAACCATTTAGGGAAAGGTCTTCAGGGCTGCTCGTGACATTGTGTATGTGTGTGTGTGTGTGTGTTTGTGTACAAGGAAGTAGTCTTTCACCAAGTGTAACAGAGCATAAAGAGAGATTCCTGGGGAAGAAGATGGGAAAGCCAAATATTGCCAGAGACAGCTCGAATTTTGCAAGTTGGATGAAATTAGAGTAAATTATTTTCTAAAGCTTTCTTTCCCTCTTACAAAATAGAGAAATCAGTAAAGACACATATGTCTAATTTCAATATTCAGAAAATAAGACCATCAGTTAGAGTTTTCAAGGCTAGCTGCAGTTAAAAGACAAATTTTTGCATAGTCCTACTCCTATTTTTGCCTTACCCTGAGAATATATATTTAATTCATTGAATTCTTAATTATAAATTAAAAAGGCTCTACTTCTAAACATTTGAGAGCTTCTACATCATTATTGTCTTAGCAGAAAAATACTCTCCTCCCCACAAACAAATTCATAATTTCCATATTGTTTATCTATCTATTGCTATAGAGAGATAGACATAGGAGGGGCCATTTGTGTTAGTTATCTATTGCTACCAATCCACCCCAGGGGCTTCATGGTTGACTTTGCCTTCTGGTTGGGTCTAATTGAAATTCTAATATTTTCATGACACAAGATAGACTTGTTTCTAAGTCATTAATGACAGGTGCCATTCATATGAGTATTTGTATCATTAATTTGTGTAAGTATTTGATTATTCTTCATTCCTGTCACTGGATCACTACACTGTCAGGAGTTAGGTGCAGGAAGCATGGTTGATTTGTTCTCTCTCTCTCTCACTATACTATGGAATGGATGAATAAATGGCAAAGTGCCACAGAGATCAACATAACTGAGTTCTCAATTATAAGTGCTCTATAAGTGGAGAAAGATTTCATTTTATGTATTTTCATGGGACTACAAGACTATTCAAGAAGTAGTTTTCTCTGATTTTCTCCTGCTCTACTAGTTTCCTGAGTTTGGTATAAATATTCAGTATATTCTCATCTCACCTAATCACAGCCCAACCCACCTCTTTGCAGCTTGTTCTACCCTAACTACAATGACATCTCTCTTCTAAGTTCATCAGCACCCCAATTTTGCCAAGTTAAACACCTTTGTCATTTCTCATTTTTTAAGACCTGCTGCAGCTTTTGATACCACTTGTTATCTGTCTTCTTCTTCTTTTCACTGTAAAAAGGCTTTAATTGTACTAAAATACACTAACATAAAATTTATCATTTTAACTATTTTTTAAATGGAATGTTCAATAGTGTTAAGTACATTTACATTGTTGTGCAACTGATCTCCAGAACGTTTTCATCTTGCAAAACTAAAACTCTGTATTCATTAAGCAACTCCTCATTTCCCCTCCCCACAGCCCCTGGAAACTACCATTCTACTTTCTGTTTCTATAAATTGAACAACTCTAGATATCTCATATAAGTGGAATCATACAGTATTTTTATCCTCTGCTTTTGAAATGATTTTCTTCTCTGCCTTCCATGATATTGTATCTCTGTCAGTTTTCCTCTTTATCCTCTCTCCAGAAAGTCCTCCTCCCTCCCTGGAACTTCCCTGCCTGTGACACTTTGGGTTGCCCCACAACCAGAACCTGAGACAAAATTTGCATGCAAGTAATTTCAGAAGTGATCCTAGGAATCAATGGTTTGGGAGTGGAGAGGTGAGACAGAGAAAAGATGATAAATGATACATTATGGACAACAAGGCTCTGAGAGACAGTGCTGGACACAATTTAGAGCTGTCCCCACTAAGTGGGAGAAGACTGGGCATCTATCTGCCAACAATGCCCAGTCCTCTCTGGCTAAGGACTTTTCCTAGGGGCACTAACTCCATGGGTTTCCAGCCCAAGTACTGCATGAGCCACTGTGTTCTATGGACAGAATGTCCTCAAGTAGAGGGTGCAAGTGCTAGCAGAGGAGTGATAGAGAAACTGGAGATATCTGCTAATGTCCTCTTTCCTTCCTTGCCCTTCTCACTCAACACATGGTCTCAGCTAATGCCTCTCATCAATGTCCATGCTTTCTGTTACCTTTTATATGCTGAAAACTTCTGAATATTTGGCCCAGATTTTTCTCTTGTGATCGGATCTTTATATTCATCTGTTTACAGGACAGCAACTTCTGAGGGAACTTAAGGTATCTAAAAATCACCAAATCTGTTTCTCAGATTTGTGTACCACCCCCCACCCTGCTCTGGTACCACTTCCACCCCCACCTTGGTTAGTGAAACTGGGACTCCCTCTGTCTCCTGGGCCAGAAATCCAGTGGTCACATTGCAGCCCTCCTTCACAAGCACTTCTCAAGGTTAATCAGTTAGGAAGATCTGTCCATTCTAATTCCTTAAAAGCTCTATAGTACATCTCCACTACCACCACAGTTGTTTCATTTGAGTTCTTATTATCTCTCACCTTGCCTATTGCAGTATTGTCCTAATTTGCCCTCCTTTTTCTTCAATTTAAACTTCATCTACTTCATGCCTTAGGCAGCAGGAAGAGTGATCTTCAATTGTCAATCTGGTCACATCACTCCCTTGTTTAAATTCTTTTAATGATGCTTGATTGTTCGGTTATTCTAAAACTCTGTTTTACTTTGTCAGTTATAGAGAGGTAGACTTTCCTCTTTTGCTACTTTCTGGAAAAAGTGATAAACAATAGGAATTAAACATTTCTTAAATATATGAGAAACAATACTTATAAAACAGGACAGACATGGGTGTTTCGGAAAAAGAGTTCTTGACCACCAATTTAATTTCTTTTATTCTTACTTGCCCATTTAAATTCTCTACTTTGATTATGTTTGCAGTTACTTTCCTAAAAATGTTTATTCCACCTGGGTATTCAAACTGATAGACATAGAGTAAGTCATAATATTCTTTTATATTTTAAATATTGGTTGCATGTATAGCTTTCTCTTTTATTTTATTGATTTGTTCATTTATAAATTCCACTTTTTTCCATTTGCTCTTGTGGAAATCTGTCATATTAAGCTTTCAAAGAACTAGTTTTTGGTTTTGCTTAAGTATTGTCATTTGCTGTTATTCACAATTTAGTAAATTTATGCCTCTATTTTAATATTTTCTTTGTCTTTGATTTATTACATTTGCTAGCCTTGTTTTCATATTATTTATTTGCATGTTAGGCTCACTTTTTTTTTACCCTTTTGGTTTCTTTATTATGTATTAAAGCTATCTATATCTCTCCTGTAGGCACTCCTTTTATGTCCCTCAGAATTTGACATAGGGTGTAAAAGAGAAAACTCCACTTTTCTCTGCTACACACACATTTGACAACAAATGCATGGATTTTCTTCCCCCACACTGACCAATTCTCTGATACCAGCCAGGTGTCCTACAATTCAAATAATTCTGACACTACCCACCCAGAGTAACCATCAGACAGACCCCCTAAGTCAGGGGATCAGTCCCACAAGATTGTCCCCACTTCAGATGCCAATCACAAGTCTAGACCTTTTATACTTTTGACCACCTCGCTATAAATCTGGGATTCCCACAACTCCCTTCTCATGTTTAACAATTTGCTTGAGTGGTTCACAAAACTCAGGAAAGTACTTTCATTACTATTATCCATTCAATATATATATTTATATTGAACCGCCAGCAAAAGAGACTGGCAAGATATGGGGAAAGGTGTGAAAAGCTTCTATATTCTCTCCAGGTGTGCCACTTTCCCAGGAAAGCCAGAAACTCTCCAAGATTCTTCACTTAGAGTTTGTACGGAGCCTTTCTTACCTAAGAATGGTTGACTAAATCATTGGTCATTGGTGATTAGGTCAACCAGCAGTCCCAAGTGGGGCTGAAAGTTCCAACACTCTAATCACATGTTGGTTCCCTAGGCAACCAACCCCACCCTGTGGCTACCAAGGAGCCCCAGATGCCAATTATTAGCATACAAAAAGACACTTATTATATCAGAGAATCCAAAAGGTTTTACGAGCTCTGTGACAGGAAATGGAATCAGAGACCAAATACATATATCTTACATCATGTGTTTCATTACCATTCATTTCTAAATGTTTCTTAATTCAGATGTATTATACAGTTGGAAAGTGGGAGTCATGACCTAATCTTTAAAACCCCTAGTACTCACAAAGGAGGAATCCTTTGCAAGGTATATTCTATGAGAATAAAGCAGAAATCATAAGAAATACTGAAAGGTAAAACATCAATTTCTTTCATGTGTTTAAATGTAAGTAATATCTATTATCAATCTTCATCCCTACAAAAGGGAAGAAAAGAACCTTTGCATGAGTGAAAGATGACAGGTTAGTGACTGTAATTCATTTAAACAGTTTTCTGGGAATATCACCTTGTTCTGGATATCATTCAAACAAAAGTTTATGAAACTTTTTTCACATTGTTGTTAAGAAGAGAATTAAAGCCTATTTTATCAAATGATGTCATTGGCTATTTATCTTGATTAGAGTTAACCTTATCTGGTTTCATCTTCTAAATGTCACATTGTTTTCCTTGCAATTAAAAAAATTAGATTAAACATTGTTGGTTGGACCAATTTGTTTTTAGCATTTTATGATATTCTTTTAAATTAAGTACATAGAGATAGTTCGATCATGAAAACTAATGAAATTTAAGAAATTCTTTCCAATTTTTCATACACAAGTCTTATTTTAAAAACAGAGTATCAGAATATCACACACACATGCACATATATACAAACATATATTTCAAAGAAATATCATGCTTTTTATCATACTCTTTACATCACAAATTATTTCTATTTTAGATATTTAAATAATTAAAAAATGAGTGAAGGGATTGAGCAAAAAGGAAAAAAGACTCATGGACATAGCAATAGTGTGGTGATTGCTGGGCGGAGGGGGTATGAAGGGACTAAAAAGTAATAGGAAAAAAAATACAAAAAAAGATTTTTAAAAAATTAAATAATGAGAAGCAGAATATTGATTTACCTTTTCTATAACTTACCATAAGTTGATAAATCTTTATCATGTTTTTACTAATACACCTTATAAGAGGTATTATGAAAGATGGATATTTCAATATGTATTATGTCTATTTCCATGGAAAAATGATGTCCCAGTTTTTTCTGACACATAAGATGTATTTGGCTGATAATTTTTAAAACAAGGCCCAGAGACTTCCGGTCAGGATGGAGACATAGGTAAACATGGCTTGCCTCATCACATAACCACATCAAAATTACAACTAAACTATAGAATGACTATCACTCAGAACCATCAGAAACTGAGTTGAATGGATGTCCCAAAACTGTGGAATTAAAGAAACCACATCCATCCAGACTGGTAGGAGGGACAAATACACAGAACACACTGGTCCCATATCCAGGTGTGGTGGATACAAATTCGGGAGGGATATCTCAGGAGCAAGGGGTCCTAGTCCCACACCAGGCTGCCCTCCCCCAGTGCCCAGGCCAGCGTGCCAGTGCTGGGAAGATAAGTTCCTATAAATTTCAGCTGCAAAAAACAGTGGGGATTGAGTCAGTGGAAGAAACTTCTGAATCCTAAGCAGTTCCTCTTAAAGAACCCACAGTTGGACTTTGACTTGCTCCCTCTGAGCTCCAGCACTGGGGTAGCAGCTTGAAAGGCACCAGTGGTGTACAGGGAGGAATTAAAATGTCTGGAATCAAGGCAGGATCTGAAAGACAGCTTTCCCCCAAAAAGAAAGGAGAAGAGAGGCCATTGTTCCTTTTCTGAATCTACCACCCACAGAGCCACAAAGCCAGCAGGTGCCAGGCGGGTACCATACTGAGACTACATCAGACTGGGTAACACTGTGTGCCCCACCCGGGAAATCCCCAAGCTGTTAACAGTGGCTTTTACTGGTGAATGGCTGGTCTTGCCTCAGGCTTCACAACTTCCTAAATCCTCTCAAACAAGCAACAGACCGCCTCCACAACTTCCAGCCTCCGTACTTCTTGCCAAGTGCCCCAGGCCCAGCACTAGCAGCAGCAAATTCAGGATCACAGTTTAGCTTCACCTGGGAACCTCCAAGCCCAATACAAGTAGCAACCATCTGCGATTGCTTTATAGTTGATGCAGGGTGCCCCAGGCAGAACATAGGTGGAAGCTGACCTTGGCCTGCACCACCTGGCAAACCACAGAGTCTGTGCACCCAGTGGACAGCTACACACCATGTTAGAATACCACTGTCCTGCCCCTGCACAGTTGATTCTCCGTGAAGGGCAGAGGTTGATGGTCAGTGGTCACAGCTAGTCCTTGTAGCTGACTGGCCTGGGTAAATCCCTCCCATTAATCTGTCAACAGCAATCAACGCTCAACTACAAGATGAGGGTGTACTCAGCTCATGTGAAGGGCTCACCTCGACTACTCAGCTTGGGTGATGGGGGGGCTGTGCCACTGGACCCTACAGGACATCTACTGCACTAGGCCATGCTGCCAAGACAGGGAGTCATAGCCACTCTACCTAATACACAGAAACAAACACACAGAGGCTGCCAAAATGAGCAGACAAAGAAACATGGCCCAAATGAAAGAACAGATCAAAACTCAAGAAAAATGACTAAACAAAATGGAAATAAGCAATCTATCAGATGCAGAGTTCAAAACATTGGTTATAAGGATGGTCAAGGAACTCAGCATAAAAAGGATCCAGTCAGAAATTAATGATACACTAACTGAAATAAAGGACAATTTACAGGGAAACAACAGTAGAGTGGATGAAGCCAAGAATCAAATCTATGATTTGGAACATAAGGAAGCAAAAAACAACCAATTGGAACAAGAAGAAAAAAAAAAGATCCAAAAAACAAGGATAGTGTTAGGATCCTCTGGGACAACTTCAAGCAGTCCAACATTCACATTATAGGGGTGCCAGAAGGAAAAGAGAAAGAGCAAGAAATTGGAAATCGATTTGAAAAAAGAATGAAAGAAAACTTCCCTAATTTGGTAAAGGAAATAGATATGGAAGTCCAGGAAGTATAGAGAGTCCCAAACAAAGATGGAAGCAAAGAAGCCCACTCCAAGACACATCATAATTAAAATGCCAAAGGTTAAAATAAAGAGAGAATCTTAAAAGCAGCAAGAGAATTACCTATAGTGGAGTTCCCATAAAACTGTCAGCTGATTTCTCAAAAGCAACTTTGCAGGCTAGAAGGGATTGGCAAGAAATATTCAAAGTCATGAAAAGCAGGGATGGGATCTACAGCCAAGATTACTCTATCAAACAAAGCTATCATTTAGAATCGAAGGGCAGATAAAGAGCTACCCAGACAAGAAAAAACTAAAAAAGTTCATCATCACCAAACGATTATTATATGAAATGTTAAAGGGACTTATTTAAGAAAGAGAAGGTCAAAACTATGAGGAATAAAATGGCAAAAAATACATATCTATCAACAATTGAATCTAAAAAAACAAGAACAACAGAGATAGTATCTGGGATGCAGATAGCATTTTAATGGTTTCCAGGTGGGAGGAGGGTGTGGGAAAATGGGTGAAGAGGTGAAGGGATTAAGAAGTACAAATTTGTAGTTACAGAATAGCCATGGGGATACAAAGTACAGTATAGGAAACAGAGTAGCTATAGAACTTGTATAAGCATGACCCGTGGACATGAACAATGGTGTGAGGATTGCCTGAGTGAATAGGGGGTACAGGTGGAGGGGGCCAAAGGGGGAAAAATTGGGACAACTGTGATAGCATAATCAATAAAATATAATTTAAAAAATAAAGTTACAGGGAAAATGAAAAAATAAATAAATAAAAATAAGGCCCAGTTTTGCCGATTAAGTCACTCAGGGGTCTTTTTCATGAGTTAATCTGTAGCTCTAATTTTTAATAAAGAAAGAAAAATGTATTTAAGGCATGTAATATCTTCCGACATTTTAGAAAAATATTTTATTCACAAGGCATTAGAAATTAATAATATTTTGATTTTCTAACACTTTTCAGTATATATCTTTAGTTGAAAGAGTGAAAAGCCTACTTAATAGTACTTGATTATTCTTGGTAAATCCTTTTTTGCTGTTTCTCCCAGAAATTGAGATATTGAACGGCTTTAGTGACTGGGATACAAATGCTTTTGCAAGTCTGAGGGGTTTTGAGTGTTCAGCAAATTGAAGGAGGGCTTTGTCAAGTCCATTGCTTCTGGGATCATTAGAGGTTTTTATGATGGGTTTCCAGGTGTTTTGGGACATATCTGGAAAGTTCCAGTAATTGAATACCATGGCTATAACTAAACTTCCTTCAATCTTGTGTACTTTTTATGAAAACAAGATTTCGCCGTTATTATATATGCAAAAAAGAATAGAAATAGAATCCATGATCAGATTCATGTCCTTGTAGCAATTAAAAATATATATGTTTTTCACAAATATTTACAAATATATGAATTGGGGAAAAGTCTTATTTATGTCATTTAGAGATGTATTTGCAAAACCCTTTATTTTTATGTTTAATACTCATCCAATTTTGTAATAGATTTATAATTTTCATTAATTATAAATTACTAATAATTGCAATGTTATTTCAGTACCTTTTTACTATATCAACCTTTATGGTCAAAAAATGTTCAATTTATTATATGTATTTTTGAAGCTTAGAAGAATGTTGAATGAACAATAAAAACTTTCAAATATAAAACAAATTACTTTAGGATAAAATTCTGTAGGAAAACCATAATAAAAACTTGATTTCATACAGTAAAAAATATAATGAAAAATTACTGACTTTCATTGGGAAATTTCTTCTTTTTAATGAATGATCCTAAATTTCAAGATGTCATTTGTAGTCAGATTACTTTGGATATACTTAAGCTATGATGTAACAGTGTTGTTGTTGAGAGCTAGGAAAGAGGGCTAGCCAATTTTAAGCATTGCTAAGCAGAAAACCTCTTGAAGGTCACCAGAATAGATAGGGGAGAGAAACAACATTGTCGGCCAAAGTAAGGGTAAAGGTAAACAATACGTGATTTGCAGAGGGCTTATTCTGAGTTACAGCCAATTAGAGGGCCATAAAACTTTGGGTGCCAGACTCATCTCGGGTCTGGACCCTTATCTTTAAACTGAGGGTACAAATTAAGTGGGACAGACAGATGGTTCTTATCAACAGGAGACAGACAGATAGTTCCTCCTGACCCCAGAGCTATGCAGAGATAGCCGCAACTCCCACTTTTGTAACTTGCTTGCTTGCTTCTCACCGTATAAAAGAGCTAGCCTGTGAGCGTTCGGCGCGACTCCCCTTTGCAGCCTTAACGGGCACCCTGGGAGTTCGCCCCTGCGCAGGTAAAAAATAAAGTATCATCTAAGTGCACTCCACACGTCTCCATTTGATTTTCTGCTCGCGTACGGGATACAACATTTGGAGGCCCCAGCGGGATCTCCCTTTTGGGAGTTTTGCTTTCGGAGACTGGGTGGACAGTTCGAACTCAGTAAGTAATTTGTCAGGATCCTGTTTTGGTTTTGGTTTCAGTCCTCCGGAGGCTTTGCCCTGAGGTAGTAGGCAGGACGCTGCCGGAACCCTACCCAGGGGTTCGGAGAATAGTGGGACGCCACTTCCGAATATAGGTTTTGTCTCTGTGCCGCGCGGCCTTGTCGTGTTTGTCTGTGTTATGTTGTCGGAGGTATGTTATTAATGTAGTGAGAATGAGAGTGTGATTGTGTCTGTGGCTCCACCGGCATCAGCCTACGGAGCGTGCGTGGGCCCCAACCTGCGGTTCCTTAGTCTGTCATACGGCATAACGGCTGGGAGTTTAACCCGAATTCTACGCGGGCAGCCTTAGCTAAGACAGACCTAAGTCCTCGCGAGAGGAGAGGCCAGGCGGGCGAGGCGAATATCCTCCGACCTCGTTAGCTGTTTGTCTCGATATTGTGCTTGTCTCAGTTACGTGAAACTAACCCTTGTGAAAATGGGCCAGCGGGAGTCCACCCCCGAACTCCCCGCTTGATTGCATCTTGAATAACTTTTCTGATTTCCAGCGTCGTGCACGCGGCTACGTGAGCGTGCAGCTCGATCCGGAGTTCCTGCGGACTCTTTGCCAGCTAGAGTGGCTGACTTTTGGTGTCGGATGGCCTGCAGAGGGGACTTTCGACCTCCCGGTATTGTTTGCAGTTCGGGCCACAGTTTATAGAGCCCCACACCCCGATCAGATAGTTTACATCAATGTGTGGGTAGATATAGCCCCAGACAAGCCAGGCTATATTCAGAAATGTCTAAGAAGGAGTGCCTCCCGCGGAAGAACGGTTCTGTTAGCCGCGGGAAGAGGAAAACAAAAAGAAATTCCCGGAACCCTCCGCACCGAGAGGGCGGAGGGTGCCTAAACTCTACCCCCACCACTACCAGGACCTGGGGAGGACATGTTAGACCCCTTGAATGCGCTCCCTCCCTACCCTAGGAGGGAAGTGCCGCATTCTACCCAGCCGGAGGAGGGAGGGACACTCTCGAGCCCTCCTCACACCCGAGGGGGAACTAGAGAAGGGGAGGAGGCTCTAGTATTCCCAGCACCTCCGGCACTTCTGCCACTCCGTGAGGCACCGCCCGGACCGGGTGCCCCTGCTGGAGCACCCCCTCGGTTGATATATGTTCCTTTCTCCACTAGTGATCTGTATAATTAGAAACACCAGAATCCCCCATTTTCTGAGAAACCGCAGGGATTAATTTCCCTACTAGAAACTATATTTAGGACTCACCAGCCAACCTGGGATGATTGTCAGACTCTATTTACCTCAGAAGAAAGGGAAAGAATTTATAGGGAGGTTGCAAAGATTGTGTTGGGAGAAGGGAGGGAGGAATCTCCCGCTGCTTTCCTAGAAAGATTACTGCAGGCAGGTGCGGTAGTTCTTAGGAGCAATAGGATAGTGCCGCCTCTGGATTCTAGGGTTTGCAGAATTGGCCAAGCCTCTCCATGAACTTACGAGGGGAAAAGAGGGAAATATAACTTGAACTGAAAAAGAGAACCAAGCCTTTGAGGCGCTTAAGGCAGCTTTGGTATCTGCACCTGCATTGGCCTTGCCAAATTTAGGAAAGCCGTTCCAGCCATTTGTGGCAGAAAACGGAGGCATTGCAAAGAGAGTGCTGAGCCAGGCTTTAGGACCCTGGGGAAGGCCCGTGGCCTATTTGTCCAAGAGATTGGACCCAGTAGCCTCAGGGTGGCCAGCCTGCTTACTTGAGCTCTAGTTGCCACAGCCATGCTAGTGAAGGAGGCCAGCAAGCTCACCCTTGGACAGAATTTGCAGATAATTGGGGAGCATCATATAGAGAGAATTTTGAAATCCTCTCCTGATCGCTGGTTGTCTAATGCACGGCTAACTCAGTACCAGGTGCAGTTGCTGAATTCCCCATCAGTCCAGTTCCTGAAAAGTGCCGCCTTGAATCCAGCCACCCTGCTTCCAGCCCCTGATCCAACCATCATGCATAGCTGCCATGAAATATTAGAGCAGGTCACAGGCATGCGCCCAGACTTGCGGGATGAGGCATACAAAAAAGCAGAGCTCGCTCTGTTCTCGGATAGCAGTAGTTTCCTTAGGGAAGGGCAGCGGTACACGGGGGCTGCGGTAACCACGGAAACTGAAGTCCTTTGGCAGCAAGCCCTGCCAAAAGGAACTTCAGCCCAGAGGGCGGAGTTGATGGGGTGTTTGCAAGGTCTAATCTTAAGAAAGCTGCAGGATATCTCTGCATATCTAGGGACTTTGAGTAGAAGATGCCTGTACTGGTAGGGACTTTTGGCTGCCACGTACTGAGTTTAAGTGCTGAGTTTAAGTACAGTCCTTCCCAGGGTGGGAAAGGAGCAGGGATTAAAGGTAGACTGTAGTTAAATCTGGATGGGCAAAAATATGTAGAAAGGTTGTGAAAGTTTTAAACCTGGAGGAAAGGAAACCTCAACTACTTGTTTTCTGGTTTTATGGTAATGTAGTTTCATTTTGCTTCCGTTTCTAATCAGAAACCCCCTGTATCTGAAGACCTAGTTAGGGTCACCTGAAGACCTAGTGAAGGTCGCCTGTAACCGGTTGGAGAGAATGCCTTTGCCACTCGGGACCCAGGAAGGGTCATTTGGGCCTGATGTGTGTTTCAGCCTGAGGCAAAGGAGCATGTCTCTGCCAAGAGACCGGACCTGAATGGCATGTCTCTGCGGAGGCTCCAGTAGATGCACCGGTGCAAGAGGATGCCTCTACCTGTGTGCTGTTCTTATAGAACTCCGTCTGTGTTCTAGATTTTGTTCTGTATCTTCTCTGAAAAGAAAATTGAGGATTCCAGGGATAGTTAAAACTTCACACTCTGTAGGAAAGTGAACAAGGGAAAGTGCAAGATATGTAAATGAAGATGTATGAAAGGATACAGAAGGTTGGTGGATGTTGCAGAAGGTCTATGGGAAGCTGTAAAGATAGAAGAGGGTTTGTAAAAAGGTGTGTAAAAGGTTATAAAAGTTTGTGAAAGTTTTGGAAAGAAAGTGTGTGGGGCCAGTAATAGAAGGTATAAGGCATAGAGATGCAATCTTAGTAGATATCAGAAGGAAAAGGATTTTCCTTCGCACTTGGTATTTTTCTCCCTACCTGATCCCTCCAGAATTTGGCATTCTGAAGGAGTGAGTAATGACATAAGGTTTCTCTGCATAAATCCATTAAGACCAGTCATTAATAGTTTGTTAACCGATGCTTTGACTGGAATGTCACGCCTGAAGGAGGCATGTCTGGGTTCTGGTTGTCACCAGGAAGCCCCGAGGAACTGGGATTGACTTGAGAAGCTAGCAAAAGCCCACAGGAAGAAGCCTGGCACCTTGGTTGATTGTGTGGTTCGTGGCAGTCTTTCCAGGGAAGGAACGAAGGTTTCTTTCCTGAAAGATGGATAAAAAGGAACCTGTAGGCACAACGAAAGCCTCAAGGATTTAAGTGAAACAACTGGTACAGGTGAAGCCAGGTGGCAGATGTGTGGCTCTGCTTCTGTGCCCTGAGGGGCAGACTGAAGTCAGTCTAAAGGTTCCCTGAGTGAGTTCCAGCGAAGCAAACTTAAAGATCATAGGCGATCCAGGCTGCTCTTGGTGTGTTTATGCAAACAGACAGGCAGAATTAAAAGTTGGACTCAAAGTAGTCTCTTTAATAACGATGAGGGTGATCTTAAGGAGAAAAATCATGGTCTAAGGAAAATCACAATGCTCAGTATTGGATATAGGAATCATGCAGCTGTCTTGAAAGTTTGCTTTCATTTGAAAGTTGAAACTGGGTTTGTAATATTACCGAAGATGTTCAATTTACAGGCACGAAGGGCCTGTCAAATTGCCATTGCTGTATGTCATCGCAGCAAGGGCCTTGCAACTGAATGTCTTCCCAAAAGACAGTCTCACCAGCATAGAGACTGGCTTGGGAGTGGTTGTGTAAATTAACCTGCGTGTTCCTCCTTCTGTTTTCATAGGGCGTGGGACTATGGCCTCATTACCTGAGAGAATGGTTGCAATATAGGCCTCACTTAAGGATCCCATCTTCATCATCTACCCCTGAGACTCAACTAGTTTGGTTAAACTAGGTAGTTGGGTTGGTAAAGGGTTTGAGAGATCTGTGGGCTTCACTTCAGAGCTTATCTTCCCTTTTCTGTCCTAATAGCCAAGACAGAAAGGGCCCAGAGATCTGAAAGGAGAGAAATCCTGATATATTCCCCTCAGCCCGAGCGAAGTGTAGTGAGCCACAGGGTTTTGGACAGGTGTAGCATGTCTCATACACCTTCCTCCAGATGAGCCATTCTTTACCTAGGTGCCTGCCTTTCTGATTCGGTAATTATGATTTAATTGTGCCTTCCAAATCTCTTGCCAAGTCTGTCACCTCCAGAATATGACGAGGATGCCAACTGTCCAGTAATGCCAGCCTTTGGACACCGAGCCTGCAACTTCGCAGTGACAGCCAACTGACTTGGATTCTGTAAGGTCCTTCCCCTTACAGGAAAGGACTACCTCCGTGCTGCACCCCCTTTCAGGGCACCCCGACCCAAGGTTAGGTAGGACAACGTCCATGTCCAGCCGGAAGCAGTTACAAGAAGATGAGACCTTCGCCCATTGTCCTTTATATAATTATAAAGGGGTTATATATCTGAAAGGAAGGATTGAAGCAGGGTGCCGCCAAGAGGAGGGCCCAGGAAGGGATTTGTAATAGGGTCCAGAACTCAAGGTGTACCATTCCTAGGCCCCTTACTCATAATTCTTCTGGGGATTAAGCCTAGGGCCTTGCATCCTACAGACCCTAGTTCAGAATCTAGAAGCCACAGTCACTCGTACTGCAGTAGCTAAGGTGCTGGCCCTTCAGAATTATCAGCATCAGTACCAGAAACTAAGGCAGTTTACTGATACCCAGAACTATGGCCAGCTCTATAGTGATGCTAAAGGAGCCGAAAACGACTTTTTGCATCAAAAGGGGGGAATATAGTAGATAATGGTTTAGTTAGTATGCTGCTCCCAGTTACTATGCTGCTTCCAGGTTGCCCCTGGCTGCTCACTTACAGGTTCAGTGAGCCCAGGTGGCACTAAGGGAACCTGTGCTCAGGTTTGGGGAGGAAGTGAACCCCTAGGCTCTATAAGCTGAGCCTGCATGAATATTAGGAATTGGATACTAAGCCATGTAGGTACACCACCATTTTAGGTAAGCTGATTATAGAAATCGTTGTTTAACAACAAGGAACATGACCCACTCCTCCGAAAAGAATCCAGGATTACTGAAAGCCCCTGAGGGCATTTGGTTTATATGCCTCCAAGGAATATATCTTTGTTTGCCACCAATTTCTTATCCAGAATTTCGTGTAACTGGGTACATAATTCCCCAAGTGTATCTCTATGCAGGAAACCCAGATTTTGTTCTCCCCTCTAGGACTAGGAAAAAAAAAACTCCCCTTCTTATACCCATAGTAGCCACTGTTGGGATCTTAGGGTCCCCCGCACTCAGTGCCGCAGCCCTCATTCGGGAGATTTAGAGTTAAGGCAGCTTTCGCAGACTTTCTCTAAGGACATATCTCTGCTGCAAGATCAGGTAGCTGATTTAGAAAGACTGGTAGACTCCTTAGCAGAGGTAGCTGTCCAAAATCGGAGAGGATTAGATGTATTGTTCTTAAGGAAAGAAGGATTATGTGCAGCATTAGGAGAAACTTGTTGCTTTTATGCTAATCATTCAGGGATAATTAGAGATAGTATCAAGGTCTTAACCCAGAGACTAAAAGAATGAGAAAATCTAGAAGAACCAACGCAGGAATCTATTAAGATGTCCCCATAGTTGACTACCCTGATTTCCTCTATTAGTGGGCCTTTATTAATTATACTCCTCTGTTTAACCTGTGGCCCCATCATTAGTATGATTCAAGGATTTGACTCATAAGTGCCAACAAGGAAATGGGGGAATGTTGAGAGCTAGGAAAGAGGGCTAGCCAATTTTAAGCATTGCTAAGCAGAAAACCTCTTGAAGGTCACCAGAATAGATAGGGGAGAGAAACAACATTGTCGGCCAAAGTAAGGGTAAAGGTAAACAATACGTGATTTGCAGAGGGCTTATTCTGAGTTACAGCCAATTAGAGGGCCATAAAACTTTGGGTGCCAGACTCATCTCGGGTCTGGACCCTTATCTTTAAACTGAGGGTACAAATTAAGTGGGACAGACAGATGGTTCTTATCAACAGGAGACAGACAGATAGTTCCTCCTGACCCCAGAGCTATGCAGAGATAGCCGCAACTCCCACTTTTGTAACTTGCTTGCTTGCTTCTCACCGTATAAAAGAGCTAGCCTGTGAGCGTTCGGCGCGACTCCCCTTTGCAGCCTTAACGGGCACCCTGGGAGTTCGCCCCTGCGCAGGTAAAAAATAAAGTATCATCTAAGTGCACTCCACACGTCTCCATTTGATTTTCTGCTCGCGTACGGGATACAACATTGTTACATCATTGGATTCAACTTAAAATTTGGCAGGGGATCAATAGTTCTTCAAACTTAGTTTGAGATTTGGCAGCAAAACATTTCAAGGCCATCATGTTGGGATTCTACTTCTAGGGAAACAGGTTCATGTGTGACCAGCATCAGGGACACATAGCATCCCAGCCACCAGGTGGTAAGGGTGCTTTGAAAGTAGGATGAGCTGTGTTAGAAGTACAGACAGAAATATCTCAGAAAAAACCTTTGTTGTTCTCGCTGCCAGCACACCTAACGTCTCATCTCAGTTTTCATGGCTCTTCCAATAAAACTCCAGTTCCTGCAATTCATGGCTCCTGCTACTAAGTAAAATTATGCAAAGTTTTGCCTTTTTGTGTCGTGCTAGACTAGAGTATTCTTTAATAAGCCTGCCTGAAGTTCACCTGATGCGTTAGGGAAGTGCAATCCAATGTGAACTTTCTGTGCTGTTTGGAAATGATCTGTATCTGAGCTGGTCGATGTGATAGCCGCCAGCCACATGTGTCTACTGAGCATTTGAAATGTGGCTGATGCAACTAAGGAACATAATTTTAACTTTATACAAGTTCAATTAACTTAAGTTTAAATAGCCACATGCGACTTAGCCACCACATTGGACAGAACAGCTCTAGTGTAACAGACCTTTGTTTGATTTACTATTTATAGTGCTATTGATTCTGGCCCAGCTTCTCCGAAGTTAAATGTTAACTTCTAAAAGACCGAAAAGTTGCAAATGAGTTCTATCCTGTATTACAGAGCAATAAAACTGTTTTATTGTGCTGTAATATATTAACCAGTTTTGTATTTAATTAACAATCTTATTTCAATAGTTCTTTCACTGACAATATGTGCTTCAACTTTTTGAACTCTCCTTTTAACCGGACTTATCATCCTATTTCTGCCATTAATAGAAATTGCTACTAATTGCTACTAATTGACACACATTCCATATATATATTTGTGAGAAAGTAGTGTTTTTGAAGTTTTTGAAAATTATACTCTGATCTTGCTTCACATTTGAATTTATTTACTATTTACTGAGTTCATCAAGTCCTATGGTTTTGCTCCTGGTTATAAGCCTGAAGTATTTTCTAATTACTTGGCTGTATTTGGAGCCCAATTCCTGTTTATATTTGCTAGAGAGCAAATTATGGATTTTAGAGTTACTTAAACCAGAGCTGGACCTTAACCCAGCTCTGCCACTTATATCACTGTGTAACTTGGAAAAATTACTATGGTAAAAATAATAAGAACTACCTACTAAGGTTGCTGTGAGGAGCAAATGAAACATCATATTAATAAGCTCACCATTGTGCTGAGTAACAGTGTTAAAACTAGTGGTGTCGAGCACATTTCCTTTCTTTTACCGGCCTGTGGCCTTCCAGAGCTTTGGAGGCTTTCTTCTCTGCCCACCTTTTACTGAATGTTCACCGAAGCCACTGTTATGGGTTAAATTGTGTCACCCTAAAGTTCATACATTAAAGTTCTACCTCTTGGCACCTCAGAATGTGACTGCATCTAGACATAGGATCTTTAAAAAGGTAACTAAGTTAAAATGCAGTCACAAATGTGGGTCTTGATCCAATAGGAGTGGTGTCATAAAAAAAGGAAACTCGGATACAGGCAGGCACCGAGGGATGACCCTGTGAAGACACAGGAGAGGATGGCCCTCTACAGGCCAAGCAGAGAGGCATCAGAAGAAACCAATCCGACAGACCCTGCAATCTCAAACTTCCAGCTTCCAGAACTAGGAGAAAACAAATTTCTATTGTTTAAGTCACCCTGCCTTGGGTGCTTTAGCACAGCTGTATGTATCAGTGAACTGACACAGCCACTTAAAGATTAAACGTCTATGAAATCAGTTAAAATGCACAGGTTCCTTAAGAAGAAAAATACTTTAATCTTCTGTTAGTCAGTAACACTTGAACATGAATTAAGGCCAAACACTGAAGTGAAAAACTGGAGAGATCAGACTGGAGACTCTGGTTTCTGAAGAGTTACTGAGGAATTACCATTTGGTTACGGAAAGGGTCAAAGAAAGGGAGTAGCGATGTGAGCACCAAGAGTTTACATGTGACAAATCTGGGCTGGCCCAGCATACCAGCTCAACCACTAATGGATTTTTCTAAGAGACCATTGGATCAGTTAACTATGGCTAAGCAACAACTATCCAAAATCTAGTAGCTCAAAACAACTTTATTATTTCTAATAAATCTGCAGATTGGCTACGAGGTTCTGATGATCTGGGTTGGGCTGCTTCATGAGCACCCAGTCCCTTGGTAGGATGGCCTGAGGCTGACTGATCTAGGATTGCTTTACTCTGGAAAATTCAGCTCTCTTGGTCTCTCTTCCTTTTGCAGGCTGGTTCAGGCTTGTCCTCCTGGTGGTGGCCAGAATCTAAAACTGATAATGGAAGAGAAGAAACCTCCTGAGACCCACGATCAGAACTCACACAATATCACTTCTGCTTCATTCTTTTGGCTGAAGACAATCCCAAAGCCTGGAGTCACTGGGTGGGGAAATCTGGCAGGAGAGCTGGCAAAGTCGCCTTGGAAAGGAAGTAGATTTAGGAAGGAGCCGATAATTTGAACCATTTTTGTAATATGTCGAATTATAACCCTAATATATATTATATTTTGATGTTTTGGAACTTCTGCACTTTACTTTTTGCATTCAGTGCCTTCTCGGGTTTTCTTTTTCCATCCGCAGAGCAAAATGTGCATTAAAAGCTGCAGATTGTGGGAAATTAACAATTACATGGGTTAAACTTTCATTTTCTTTGGTTTTCACCTAATGCAAACAGTATACTTATTTTATTAAGTATAAAATAATCACAGGAGGCAGTTTCTCCTCTCAGGGCTCTTACAGTATTAACACATTGGCTATCCAGATCTCCAAATATACCCTCTTTACAGGGTACATGTCAGTATTTGTGCATTACCTCCTCCTAAATGCTGCACATTGTACTATGTCTCCGGTAGTTGTCCCTCTTTCTTCCTCCTTCCCCCCACTTTGCAGGACAGTATGTCTAACTCCCCTCGTTAAACAGTACACGCACACCTTTTCTGAGCCATTGCACCTTCTATTACTTAACACTGATCAAAAAGTGCCATGCAAAGCACTCAGCGGCTACAAAATAAAAGCAGTTACAAATATTCAAAATTTAAAATTCATATAACTGTTTTCAAATGATGTGATTTCATGTCTGCAACAAATAAGGAACTCAGCGAAAAACACTAATAGACTTATTGAGAAAGCTCAGTAAAATGGATGGATACATGGTAAGTGTATACAATGTGTGTGTGTATGTACTAAATCCACTTCTTGTTAGATACTTCTCTCCATTAAATTTTCATTGACATTGGAAGCAATTATTTATCTACTTAATACTACTTTTTATTCAATTGTTATATTTCATTATTTAATTTTGGCCTGTTAATGCATCCCGGCCTATGAGAATTTAGTTAAATCTCTTGTTAAATGTGTGGTCTTGTGAATTTTTCCTCATATTGCTTATTTGTCTGTTTTAAGACTGATAATCCACAAATACATATTCACGACTGTCTTGGCTTTAATATAAAACACCACTGTCTTATTCTATAATCTTGTCACTAATTCTATACTCAGTGATTAAAATTCCATTGCTTTAATGTTTGCTTTTGTCAACATACAGGGTCTGGCAGAAGTAACACCTGTGTGAGGGTGATAATATGGGTGTAACAATTTATAGTTTTAATTTGAACATTTCACCTAAAATGTCATATGGTGTGCTTGAGTGTGATATTGTGATGTTACAGAATTACATGCTTATGACTTTGCAATGAAAGATTTTGTAATAAAAGGGGTGTTATTTGAGCTGGACCCTATACATATTCATCCACCTATTTTCAACTATTAACACGAGAATGCTTTAAAATGATCATACTTGGTATATATCTTACTTTTTAGATTAATAGAGAAAAATCACCTCCTCAATAGATAATAACTTTTTATAAAATATAATACCCATTCTCCTCTTCCTCCTCTCACACATACACACACATACACATATTCAACTATTGGTCAACTAGAAGTGAAGGAATTTGCCCTAATTTGACAAAGAATACTTCCAGAAATATGTGATAATCATTACAAGCTAGCTGTGAAAACTTTAAAATTCATTCAATAGAATGAACTCCTAGAGTCTTCCTGACCATTTATAAACCTATAGTGTTATACAACTTCATCTAGTTTCCCAATTATCTCACAACATATGAAAGAAGAATGATTCTTGACTCTAGCCCTAAAAGCAGGGCCTAGGTGGAAGGCAGGTGGGATGGGCCTAAAGGGAAAAGAGTTCAAAGAGGGACTTGTGGCTGACATTCCTTAGGACTGATCTCATTATCCTTTCTGACTCAAGTGGCTTCCATTTTCTCATGCAAATGAAAAGGACCTCAGGTGGCAAACACAAGGCCAGCAGGCGAACCACGCCCTCCACCTTGTTTCCTTCCGCCCAGCACTTTGTTTCTCCCCAGCGGCAGTACTGAGCTCCTTGCCCCTAGTTAAGGAGTAGTTACATTTACACAGTCCTAAAATTGCATTTGGCCCTTTGAAAACAACCGTGAGGCTGATGTGGCCCCTGGTGCAAATGAGTTTGACACCTCTGGGCTAGACAGTCCTGAAAACTTCCTAAAAATCCCTTTGCTAATGCCTTAGCAAAGATTAATAGATTAATTATACTGAATTAATAATATATATTATTATTTATATATTTTATATATTAATATATTAATAATATATTAATCTATTACACATACATTAATTATACTGAAACTCTGTGGCACATCAAAAAATATAGTATATATTTTTTGCCAATCTGACAAAAAATAGGTATAATTTTGATTCATTCACACTGGAGAGCTATTGTGTTGGCTGTTGTCATTTTTTTATTTGACAGCTTCAGGGAAAAGAGGTCAGTGCCCCTGACTAAATAGTCAGCTACTGCATGCTTTAAAAGCTCCTGTGGCACACACCAGTTGAAAACCACTGCTCTATAAAATGCAGATACCAAGCTAAGAGTACTTGAAAGGTCATTCAGACCTATAGGAAGAGACTGCTTGATTCTTTGTGAACTAAGACAACAAATCCAGAAAAGCCAAGGTGTACTTCAGGTGTGGGGAACGTGGTTCTCTCCGTCAAGTTAGGCCTGAAACAACGGATTCTGAGATGCTACAAGCTACGTTCCCTGGAGGCTGCGGGCCAGGCCTGCTTTACATGAAGGGCCTCACGAATCAGTAAGGAATGATACTTCCACTGACAAATTGTTCATTGGCCATTGTCTTCAGACAACTGTTCTTTCCATGAAGAGATGATAATAAGTGACAGCACAACTGATTTATAAAGCTCTAAAAATACCTTAAAATAAATAAAAGTTGTCCAATATGAACAGAAAATGAAAACACCAAAGACTTTTTTTTTTGAGAGGGTCAAAAATCAAGATACAAAATAAATACTCTCTGAGGAAGAGAGTAGGTAAAGGTTCCAACCAGAATCTTTAAAAAAATGAATCAAATAATGAAATGCTGGTACAAAGTGTACTTGCTTGGGGAAACTCAGGAAGTACAAAACACAAAAGCAAACAGAAAAAGGAAACAAAATCCAACAAGGTGTTGGAAGGAGAGAGGTCTACAAAAATAATACAAATATTTTCAAGCAATTCCACAAAATTTTCAAAAGGACAAAAGCCTAATAAAACTAAACTCAGCCAAAAGATGAAGTCTGATCTCTAGCAGGTTCACGAGAAAAAAAATCAAGACCTGAGGCGAGCACAGAGCAGCAACCTCAGGAAGCAGAGAAGCTGAGAGAACCACTCAAGTTGCAGTTTATGACAAAACTCAGAAAGACCTCAAGGGAACTCTTGTTTACAAAAAAAAATAAAATAAAAGGCATTTGAAGTTTTGAATAATTGCATTAGGCAGCTGAAATAACTGGCAAATCAACAGAGTGAGAAGATAAAATAAATCAGGAATGACAGATGATACATATCTCCTGGATATAATCTTTGTTAACAATAGCTGGAAAAGATTGAGGCCATTTCCCACCCAAACTGAGTGATGAGGTGTCAACCAGGCATGAGCTGGAAGAACAAATAAAGAACATGAGATTTGTTCTCTGTGTTCAGCAAAGCTCTGTTGCAAAATGAATGCAAAACCTTGCAGCACAATGTAGAGATCCTGAAAGCACATGAAGACACAGGTCTGTAAAAGAAGCTGATTCAGGAAGAGAAAAAATGGGGAAAGAAACAGCAAAAGCGATCTGTTGCAGAATAATTGAACACTTAACAGGCAGAGAATTCAAGAACTGGAGTGGGGACAGAATTACAGAAAATAGAAATATTCATATGCAATTCATTATAAGAAAACCCATCACTGCTTAAGATCAAAATTAATACCACTACAAGGCGGGGAACCCCATAAAACCGAGAATTATCTCCTGGAGGGCAGGTCCCTTGTAGTACAGGCTTCCCCTACTAGGTGAGTGTTCTAGGAACCCATCTGTATCAGTGCGCCAGCTGGTGTTGTGGTGAGAGGTTGTGTTCAGTGTCAGCAAATTTTCTTTCTTTTTTGAAGACTACTTCAATGTGTTTGCCCATTTTATGATGGGTGATTTACAAGCATACCTGCCCACCTTGCACTGAGTGTTCAGTAGTTTTTGACCAAGAATGGCATGACCCCCGTGCCCCACCCTCCCTACTCACCTGATCTCACCCCAAGAGACTTTTTTGTTTGTTGGTTTGTCTGTTTTCCTGGATGAAAAAAATCCTCAAAGGCAAATGTTTTGCTGATGTGGAAAAGGGGAAACCAAGAATGGCAGAAGCACTAAAAGGCATCTAACTGACAAGTTCAAAAACTGTTTTGAGCAGTGGAAAAAAAAGTCTTGATAGGTGTATTACATGAAATGAAGAGTACTTTCAACGTGACTGAAGTTTAAACATGTAAGAATAAATACACAATTTTAATAAATAAATTCCAGTTTTGGGGGGTCCCCCTACTCATATATAAAAAGAGCGATGCTTCGAAAACCAGAGGCTCTAAAACCAAACCCAGGAAGACTTAATCCTGAAAGAGCCCAAAAGAAATTTCCTAAATCAGTGGGCAAACTACATTGTACATTAGAATCACCTAGCAGGCTTGTTGAAACAAATTTGGCTGAGCCCATCACTGAGTTTCTGATTCAGTAGATCCAGGTGAAGCCTGAAAATCTGCATTTTAACAGTTTTCTCCTTATGATGATGCCACTGGTTAAGAGATCACACTTTAAGGACCACTTCATATTAGAATCACCTTGGCACCTTTTAGAGTTATTCAATTAGAATCTCTGTATGTGGGGCTCAGTCACTACTATTTTTTGAAGCATCTCCGGTGATTCTGATGCAACCAGGGTGGAGAACCACCGCAGTTAGCCAAGATGGTTCTTTCTACCAATGCACTGAAACTGGCAATGTTACCTCTCATCCCTACTGATGACATTTTCACCTTTAATGTCTTCCTTTTTTCTTGAGAGTTTTGTCCAGAAATGAACGAGTCCAGGCCATGTGCCTCCACCTGGTCTCATGGAGTCCTCTGATTTATCAATGGAGTAGTAACAGCCTCAGTATGGATTATGATGAAGCTTCATTGAAAAACTGAAGGAGCCACTTGGATGATGATAGTTCATGCCTTCAATTCTGGTGCCAAAGCTGCCATCTCTCCTCCTACCCTCCCCACCTTTCCAGCACTGTCCCACAACAGGAGGATGTCCACCACCCACTGGTCCATTAGGAACTCTAGCTGAAGCCTGAGATCACCTGGTTTTTACTTTTCCTTCCACCTCTGGTTTTTGCTGTGCATTTCTTTCCAGACCTAAGTAAATGACTTTAGCTTTTAATGAAAATAAGAAACTTGTCTTCTGACTCTATGAGGATAGACTTGGGCACCCAAGTTTTAAAATATCCAGACTCTCTTGGTTCAAGAAAAATGATATTATTTAGTCTCAGATCAACATTTCTGTCTTTACCCCCAAACCAAATCCAGTGGCTTTTTACCTCCAGCAGTTGCAAGATCTTTTTCAGTTTGAAGTGTGTCTGCACCTCCCCTGTACATGCACACTCGTGCACACACACACACACTGATCAGAGCAAAGGACAAAGCATAGGCTTCTCCCAGGCTTTCAGTGTAAGACAATAAATGGACTATTTAAATATTTCACTTGATCCAATCCTATATTTTCCACTTTTATTGAGGTAGAATTTGTGGACAAGAGTAATGCACAGCTCTTAAGTGCAAACTTTGGTGAGTTCTGGCAAAATAGAACCAAAAAGAACATTTGGACCATCTTAGAAAGTTCTCTTATGTCTTCTCTCAGCCTGGAAGGCGAACTCTGTCCTGGTCTCTATCACTACATATTAGTTTTTCCTGTTCTTGACCTTCATAGAAATGAAATCACACACTATGTCCTCAGTTGTGTGTCTTTTTGCTCAGCATAATGGCTGTGAGATTTATCCATATTGTTGTATCTCCCAAGTTTATTCTTTTGTATTCCTGATTATTTCATTATTTGAATACATCAGAATTACTTTCTCCATTTTTACGTTGATGGATATTTGAGTTATTTTCAGGGTTGGCTGTTAAAAATAAAGTTCTATAAAGATTTTTGGACAAGTCTTTTTGTGGAACTCTGTTTTCATTTCTCTTGGGTATATTTCTTGCCAGAAGGGCTATATCATAACCATAATGTTGAACTTATCAAAGAAAACTTTGAAGTTGATTGTACGACTTTACACCCCAAACAGCTGTGCATGAGAGTTCTATAGATCTACATTCCACCAACACTTGGTGTGGCCAGTCTTTTTGATTTTAATGATTCTGGGTTTGAAGTACTAATGTTCATTATTTTTGTAGAAATGTTTCCAATGCATGCTGACCTGAAATTGTCCATATTTGAACAAAATTACTTAATATTGAGGCTTATATTTAATTTTTTTAAAGCTTGTTACCGAAGGAAATTATCTTCTGAGCTGCAGTCTCCTTCTATATTATGACCTGACTAGTCTTTTTTTAATTATTTAGACCATGTGATTTGAATGAACTGTAGAAATGATCCCTGAAAGTATAGTCTTTAAATCATGTGATTTTAAATGACTTAGTTTTGGAAATAAAATAAATGCCTTATAAATAAAATTATTTAAAATTAATTAATTAATTAACCAAAAGAAGAAAGATGGGCTAGAAGAGAAATTAAAACAAAATGAAATGTTACTTCTTCATTAGACTATTAAAATTGTTTCCATTTGTTATTACTATGTAGGCTTTGATTTCTGTTATTTGTTTTTATTAATTTTTTAGAATAATATAAATTTAAAAACCTTTTTCATAGGTATCCTGCATAAAATAATTGCTCCAAATTTTTGAGAAAAATTAGTGTGTATAATCTATAGCACTGATTCTCAAAGTTTGGTAAAAATTCAATTTGGTAAAATGCAAAGACCCAGGCTCCTTTTCCTGCTTCAAGAAACATGGTTGCCCTGGCTGTTGTGGCTGGGTGGACTGAGCACCTGCCTGAGAACCGAAAGTTCACAGGTTCAATTGCCGGTCAGGGCAAATGCCTGGGTTGTTGGCCAGGTCCCCAGCTGGGGGCATGCAAAATTGATGTGTCTCTCACACTTCGATGTTTCTTTCCCTCGCTTTCTCCCTCCCTTCCCCTCTCTCTAAAAATAAATAAATCTTAAAAAAAGAGAAAGAAACCTGGTCGTGTGTGTTCTTTATTGGTTTTTCACGTGATTCTGAGGCACACCAGAGCTTAATAACAACTGCTCTACAGTATATCCCAGCGTGAAAGAAAACGTCTTAATTATGGTGCAGTTGTCACAATGACCAACAGGTGGCTCACTGGATCATAACACTGTTTAGGGAAATTAGTTCATTTGCATATCAAGGCCTTTCCACAGAAGTAAGTAGTCAATGGAAAGACTAGTTATTTCTGAAGAATAATTCAAATGTCCTTTCCTCTTAATGCTTTTGAATGTGTGACTCATAACAAGTCTTCTAGGCACACATGTAAAAACTTCCATTCTTGAATGTGAAAATAGTCTTTAAATTTATTAATTATGTTTAAATTTATTAACAAAAAAAAAAAAGGAAATCTTACCTTTTGAGACAGCATGGATGGACCTAGAGATTGTTATACTAAGTGAATTAAGACAGTCAGGCAAAGACAAATACCACATGATCTCACTTATATGTGGAATCTAACGAACAAAATAAACCAACAAACAGAAACAGAGGCCTGGACACATGGAACAGATTGACGGCTGTCAGAGGGGAGGGGAGAAGGGGGACTGATGAAAGAAGATGCAGGGATTAGCCAAAGGGCACACGTGCATAACTCACAGATAAGAACAGCAGTGTGGTGATAGCCTGAGGGAAGGGGGGCCTGGTACGGGGGGAAGCAGGCAAAGGGGAGAAAAATGGGGACATCTGTATTACTGTCAATAATAAAAATAAAGGAGGGGGAGAAAAATTCAGTTCTGTCAAGATAAAATGCTCTATAAATTATATAGCACTTAACTTCAACAAAAAGTCAGGAAATGATTCATTCTGCTCTGGTTTGGGGCTTAAGAGGGTAGATAGCCTTAAAAGTTCACAGTGGGAATTATTTCAAAGATTAAGAAGCTGCTTCTTAGGCCTGGGTTTAATTACAACTGATCACTTGCAGTGATTCTGGCTTCAAAGTCAGCTTGCTTTGAGTTTACTGAAAAAGAACTTGCTATCTGGAGTGGTACAGAGTGTTCTTTCTGGGTGACAGCCAGTCGGACATCACTACATCACTCAGATGCCCCACGCCTACCCAGGCACGGTGACGTGTTCTGAAGCAGGCAGTGATCTTCCAGATAGAGTCTAAACGCTCAATTCAACTTGGAACTGATCCATGGTCTCACAATTTTAAATAAAGGGCTCCAGATAAGCCTGAGGGATACTCTTCATTTATTCACATTGGTAAACATATTTACTGAGTGCCCACTCTGTGCCAGATGATGAATAAGGCCCGAGAACTAAGGCACAAAAGGTATCATTTAGACTTGGAGGCAGACAAGTGGTCAACTTGCTATAGTTGTGTGATACTCATCACACCTGCAATTGGTGGTTGGATGACTGTTGTTTTCATTGCCACACCCCGGTTGCCCAGCCCAATGCCCAGCCCATGGCACCGACGTAATAAATATCCTCTCAGTTATGTATAATAGCTAGTGTTAATGATCTAGGTCATCCCAGGTCACTAGGAAAGAACAAGGAACAGTTACAGAACTCAAGTGATGGAGTTAGAACTTTGGAGAACTTCCTTTGGAGTAGTTTTCTTTGATTACGTTTACAGAGTAATCTGTACATTTGGGATTTTATAGCAAAAGTGACATTATTCTGCCCATCTTCCCTCACCACTTACTTCTATGCTATGGGCAACTTACTGATAACACCTAAGACTCAACACCTGAGGGCTTTTTTTCGGGCCTTGCACTACACCCAGTTGATGCCAGAAGTCCTCCCAAGGACAGATTTCAACCCATGACTTCCAGGCCTTGGTGGATAAATTCCCCAGCTTTCTTTGCTTTACAGGTGAGTCAACTCTGAAGATGCTCTACACTGTCTCTTAGAGTTCCTCAATGGGATTGACTTCTCTGATGGCCCACAGTGGTAACTGGCTTAATAATAAACCTTTGGCTAGATTCCTCCCATTCTCTCCCTCACTTTTCTTTGTTCATCAACTTCATCAATTCTCAAGTAAAATAAAACACTGGAGTCCTTTCTTAGGGTCTACTCCAGGGGGGATCAACTCAGGGATAAACATGAGCTATCCATGTGCAGGGGGGTGAGAGGTAGAGAGAAGCACGAGGCAACTTGAGACTGTGAATAGTTGACAATTATGGAACACAGGCTACAAGGGTTGGAAGCGATGATAAGGGATCCCGTATGCTAATCTAAAAAATCTGCATTTCGTCTTGAAGGCACTGGGGAAAGGGAACACGTTATGACCTAGCTGTGAGATACAAGCAAGTATAGAAGATGCTAAAGAGTGAATGAAATAACCCATGATAAGAGGGTACTACTTAAAGAACCTAATAAAAATTACAAACACCTCCCCTTAAAAACACACATAAACATATACACGCAAGTTTGCAAAGGAATGTATAGGTGTTCACTGACTCCCCTTTCAAACATAGTCAAGGACCTCTTTAAGGTTTCTATGAGAGTGGTTAGGAACTCCAAACACTGAGTGAGGAAACAAGAGGATTAGGGAACAATAGCAGTTAAGTATAGACAAGAATAAAGAAGTTAGAATAAGAAGCTGTCACTGGAACAGGAAAAGACTCAAAGCACAGTTTCATAGGGAAACAACAAAAGATGCTTTTGGTGGACCTAGTTTGGATTAGTAGGAGATGACACAATATCACTCTCTAGTTCATTCAGAAATATTTCATGATGGAGGATACAAACTGAAGGATCCCCAGTGAAATTCAGTTCATAAATGTATTGTTTGGTTCTAATGGCATTAGTTGTTTGGTATTTTTTAATTAGTTGTCAACATTTAAAAATTAAGAAATGTATATATATTCTTGAAGAAAAAACCAAAACATCGAGGCCAACTTTCCCAGCCAATTTCCACTGTCTGATTAGTTGCTGTCCCTATAGAATATTGTATGGGCTCTCCAATTGGCCATAATTTACTCATTTACATTACTGTCCTGACTCCTATAAACTTTCAAATCTTTGAATTTTAGAATTCTAACAGTAAAGTTTTATATCTCAGTACTCACCCCCACTACTCATTCATTTATTCATTCAGTTGTTCATCACCATTTATTAAATGTCTGCTTCCTGCTAGGTACAGAAAGACAAATTTGACTGTTCTTGCTCCAAGCTGTTTATAGCATAGACAATAGAAGCAACAACAACAACAAAAACAACAACAACAAAAATGTAAACTTAGAAACATCCTGGTTGTCTGTTGCCGTACTTCAAGAGGATCCAGGGCATTATCTTTGTATTACTCTGCTTTGATCACAAAATTCAGAGATTTATTTTCTCCTGATAAACTACTACTCATTCACGGATTGAGTAATTACTTGAGTAATAATGCAATCATTCAAATCTTTGAGGAGTTGAACAAAGAAGACCTTGAGTACTAAAGGAAAATGAAGAGGAAATTGTGAGAGAATACAAAAGAAGGCAAGCAAGACATGTTCCTGGGTGAAGAAGAGGAAGGGGAACTTGGTGGGTGCTTTTGGATCACCACTAACAGGCTGGTATCCCCATGGGCCAATGCACTCATAACCCAGCTTCTCTAAATATTGGTTCTCTAATAACTGCTTGCTCACAGCTGCATAGAGTTACTATCAGGCAGTGGAAGCTGCCTTCTATTGCAGGTTAAATCCTTCCTTCTGCAGGAGGACTTTCAATAGCCAGCAACTGACACACAGAGGTGTACACAAGACCGGGTGAGAATGCTACAACTCATGCTCCAGAACTCCCTGTGGGATCAGACTGAGGCCAGATGCCAGGTGAGACCATGTCCTTGCTTGATTTTTCCCTCTGTTCTCACCTGGTTCCCCACACCTTTTCTCCTGAGAACTCTTCCTCAATTAATCACATATTTCCAAACCCCTTTCTTAGTCTCTGCTTCCAGGGAATTCTGACCAACAAAAAACACAAAGACCCATAAAACATTTATAAATAGCTGTCTCATTAACAAGAATAGAAAAATATAAGCCTCTTAGGGTGCAATCACATCTAGTTTTTGCAAGACTAGATCAGCATACAATGATATAGTAATAACATTTTATACCTTATATGCCACAATTAAGTTTAAAATTCAATTTGCAGTTCTCTTTAGAGACAATTGTATACTATCCTAGATATATGTACATTTCCATATTGTTGGGAACCACCTTGCCTGGTTTCAGAAGCTGTAACCCCCTATCGCTAAGGCTGAGTGAGAGACCTTGGGACCCTAAGCCACTAAGGATACAAAGCTTATCTCCCTGGCAGGAGCACCAACTCTGCCCACTTTACTTCACCCTGCCTGGCCCCCAGTGCATGACCGGTTAGCCAATGATGGGTAAGATTACTCAAAGGAGGGACAACCTAAGACAAGTATGGTCATGAGGGGGCCCTCAGGGAAGAACTTGGGGGACTATAGAAAAAGGGGCTGGTGGACCCTCACCCCTAGGCTTTGATGTAGCAGGAGTCCTCATGCTGTCTGCAAGAAGTCTCCTAATCTCTTGGCTGCCTTACTTTCCCTGCTCAACCTAAGCCTGAAACAATGCTGGAGGTGGGTGCGGCCCTGTGCTGAAAAGGGCATTTTTCCCAGGGTGATCAGGCCTGAGAAAGAATGCATAAAATCCTGTGAAACCTACTTTGCTAATACCCTCAATTTAAATGATAAGGGTCCAAGCATGAAATGAGTATGTTTCCCCAAAGTTTTATGGCCCTTTAGCTATCTGACCCTGACTCTAAATAAGCCCACATAGTTCTTTGAATGTTATCTATTGTTTGATCATTTCTGCCTGAAAATGATTGATGAGCTTTACATACATGCCCTGAATTCCCATGCGAATAAACCCAATAAAAGTTCACTGAGGAACAGGCTCCTGGCCCTTCTCCTTTGAGAGATCGGCCACCTTTCCTCCCAAAGCAGACCATGTCTTGGTAGACTTATACTCAGCCACAATGCCACAGATGCTGCAGGCCAGTACCCACATCACCGCATTAAAATTTATTAACTTTAATTCCAATGATAAATATTACACTCATTGTAGGCTGCCGAAGGCCTTCCTATGAATGATAACTGGCAGGGAGGTGGGTTTCTGTTGGTTTGTGATAGAAGACAGATTTCAGTCCTGGCAAAGCCAAATACTATTAAATCCAGACTACTGATCTCTACAAAATGATTGGCCTACAGGTTATCTAGATGCTCATTTATTCAGCAGATGAGGAAAATGAAATCAAAATGGAAAAGCCTGCATGATCATGCCCTTAAACCTTGAGAAGTCTTTCTGCCCTGTGCAAAAACTTTAGCAGCTGCCTCATGACCTTATTTCTGCTGTTTTCAAATTTGTTAATTCCCTTCTTACCTCCACCTCATTCTCACACCACATAACACAGTTTGCATTCTAAGGGGACTGAGAAGGATGATGGTTGGGTATTTAGGAATATCAGTCTTTTTTTTTTTTTTTAATCCTTACCCGAGGACATGCTTACTGATTTTAGAGAGAGGGAAAAGGAAAGAGGGAGGGAGAGAAACATATTTGTGAGAGAGAAACATCGATTGGTTGCCTCTCATACATGCCCCTGCCTGGGGGTGGAAACACAACCTAGGCATTTGCCCTGCCTAGGAATGAACCTCCTGAGAACTTTTGGTTCACAGGATGAAGCTCCAACCAACTGAACCACACTGACCAGGGAGGAATATCAATCTTTTGACCAAATAAATATTGGGATTATCTTGTCTGTTGCAGCTCCCATCTTAGATATGCTTACACATCTGGGGGCCCACCCACACTCACATGCACACTCACTCAGTTAGCACATCCTTATTCACATTCTGTTCTCCCGGGCAGTTTAATAAGGTACAGTCCCATTTGAGGAAACAGTGATATCATATTCACAGAGAAGGAAAATAACAGAAAAGCAAACCAGTTTTTGTCTATTTGGACACCAAACACTCAGGCTAAGTTCACAGAGAGTTTTCCAAGTTGTCAGGAATAATGTAGAACCTTTTCATAAATGTATCAATCTTTGCCCCAAGAACGTGTTCACTCCCAAACTAAAAACACGTTGACGGCCCTAGCTAGGACACAAAAGTTTCTTGATTGGCTCTCTTCCCTGATTCAGATAACAACCCCAATCCCGGCGACACAGTCCCCCCATTGCACTTACATTTTCTTCACTAAACGTATCACTACATGACTTATTTGTTTGTTTATTATTTGTCCTATCTCCATACCCTATGCCCCCTACACATAAGAATAGAGATACCACAGTGTTATCTATTTTGTTCACTCTTCTGTCCCCAGCCACTAACTTGCTCCATGTATATAATAGGTGTTTAATGAATGTTTGTCAGATAAATGCGCAAATGACAATGACAACTGCAGATGCGTGAATTGAGAAAATGAGAAAAAGGCAGAGTGCAGGAATACCAATAAATAAAATAAAGATCTTGAAAAGCATTTCCAATATTCAAGAAGTATCTTTACCACATTTTCTAAATATTTAGAGCAGTGCTGATGTATTCAGCATTCTATCTGCTGGATCTATAAGCAATCCTGGGAAAGGTTATTTTGATACATGAAATACAGTTTTTCTTTCCTTCTCACTAAAGAGTTCATTCTTGCTGCCAAACTAAGCAGGACATATGATGTACATGTCATGTGATTAGACACTGAAGGTAGGAAGAAAATATGAAATTGCTTAGGGTGAGACCTCGGCAATCTCATCAGCTGTGCCATGAGCTTCACTTAGGGTCAGGCCAGGGTGAGGGTGGGAGGAAATCCAAAATGGCCAAAAGAGTATATGTTAATTGCTCTCTCAGGTGCTGAAAGTGCCACTTCAAGGTGATCAGGGACCCAGGCTCTTCCTAGTTTTGGGCTCCACCATGCTTTCATCCCCAAGTTCACCTTGTGGTCCAAGATGGCTGTCACAGCTTAAAGTCATTGAAGGATCATCAAGGCCTACATAAGAAAGAAGGTCAGAAGGGTGATGAGGGCTTATCTTGAAAAATGCTTCTCCCCTCCTAGTCCCAACTCTCTTCATGCATCCTCAAGTTCTCAACTACACTTACGCTTACATTTCTTGGTTATGCCCTATCACATGCACACTTAGCTCAAGAGAGGCTGGGAAAGGCAATTTTCTTTTTTTATCAAACTGCATTGCCACCCAAAATGGAATTTTGGTTGTACCGCAAGAGAAGAAATGGAGAATAGATATTGGGTGGTAACTTGTAGTCTTTGACATGGTTTGTAGTCTTTGATAAATTCTTTATCCTCTTTAAGCCTCTGTTTTGTCATCTGTGAGACAGGTATAATAGAATTGTCAAGAGCACTGCATGAAATAATGCATATAAAGTCTGTGGTACAATGCCTGACAAGTAGTAAATACTTGATGTAGTTGTTATTGTTGTTATGATTACCATCACTGACCTCCAGGAGTTTAGCATTTTCTAGGGCAGACAAGTCAAGCATGAGGAATATGTAAATGATAGTGCAATTCAGTAGAGGGTGATGTCTTTAAATCAGTAGGGCAGATGAGTGTTACAGATATGAGTGGGAAGCCCAGGGTTGGGGAGGATTTTTGCCGTGCCCTGTGAAGTAGGTGGGGTATAAAAGGAAGAGAAACTAGGTGCCCTGAAATTGCTTAAAAACATTTTTCCAAGAAGCCTGTTTATGCTTGTACAGCAGTCCCTGTTATCTGTGGGGGATAGGTTCCGTGACCCCCAGTAGATGCCTAAAACCAAGAATAGTACCGAATGCTACATATATTATGGTTTTGGGTTTTTTTTCCTGTACAGACATACACTTTATGGATTCTCTTTGGCATATCCGAATTGCCAGCATTGCCACTCTTATACTTTGGGGAATTATTAACTAAAATCACAGTTACTTGAAACACAAGCACTACGATATGGTGACAGTCAATCTGATAGCCAAGATGGCTAATAAGTGACAAATGGGTCAGTAGCATCTACAGCATGAAGAAACTGGGCAAAGGGAGATTTACATCCTAGGCAGGAGGCAGTGGGTCAGTCAGACATTTCTTCTGCTAGTCAGAACAGTTTGAAATTTAAAACTTATGAATTGTTGATTTCTGGAATTTCTACTTTATATTTTTCAGACCTCAGTTGACTGCAGGTAATTGAAACTGTGGAAAGTGAAACTGTAGACAAGAGGTGGGGGCAGGGTAGGGGCTACTGTAATTTAGTTTTACTGAAGACAATTAATTACTATATTGCCATGGATGGGAGTCACATCTTCATTTCAAGCCAGCTAGCAGCCACTTTGTGGTGGGCAGGGAGGAAAGTGTTGTTTTGTTACATGGGTTCCTCTATGATTTATTCCACTGTCTGGAAGAAAGAAAAAAGAGATAGTGAGGGAGCTTCACCCAAATGGGGAATTTCTTTATGGAAGGCAGCCATGGGAATAATTCCTATAATTAAGAAGCAATAATAAACAGCTGTGAGAGCCTCTTACTCTGATGAATGATCTATGTTGAGCTGGACCAGTGTTACTCATGTGGTTCATGGAGCAGCAGCCTCCGTCTCACTGCATAGGTTGTTGGAAGTGCAAATTCTCAGGCTCACTCCACTCCTGAGTCAGAATCCGCATTTCTTCAGGATCCCCTGATGATTTCTATGATCTGTTTGCAAATCACTGATATACACCACAATCCGACTCTGAAGAAGTTAATATTTGAGGAGAAATAAAGCATTAACCCATTAAAATGAGCAAAACATTGAATGCATGGAGCATTTCAAGTGATTCCAGAATAACAAGGACTTGATATTAAACCTGTAGCAATATTAAAACCATGCCAAGCTGAGAGAATTTCATTAAGAACAGTTATTGCTGATCTGCCTATATCCCTTACTTTTTCTGTGAACAGCACCATCTCCTTCTGGCAACTTCTGACTCTCACGCCATCCACATAATCCTCATGCCATCATCAAAGAAAGTCTTTTATCTTAAGTAAGTCAGCTCCCAGCACAGGTAGGTTGCATGCACCCCCTTAGAGGGGCCTGTGTTTTGAAAGACGCTCATTAATTATAAATAGGAGAAGTGTCAGGTCCTCGGTTGGTGGCTTCTGCTTGTTTCATTAGCATTGTCCACATGCTGTTCAGCACCACTTCTTGTCCCTGCCTCAGCACCCACCCCACATTTTGAGAACAAAGAATCGAATTGTCAAGGGAGACTTACACAGTCAGAGAACAGACCTAAAACCAAAACTTCACAATAATTCAAAGAAAGCAGGAAGTCACCAGTCACAAGTAAAACATTCATTTCTTGGTATATCTGAGACTGTGAGACACAGATCTCCAAATGACCATTTTTTCTCCCTTATTTAACAGAAGATTCTTTCTGACAATGTATGTGGAAACACTTCTCATACATATATCCATTTCCATTTTAGGGAAGCCCATCTTATACCTGGTTAGTTATAGTTTTCAGTACAAGTTTTCATTATTCAGCTATCCATGACCTATAAATCCATATATTCCAGTTTTGTTTTTATTTACAGTAAATAAAAAGGAAGACCAGGCATAATCCATGAAAAAAATATATGGGTAAGAAGTCCCTGGTATCACTTTACCAATCCACACCATTAGTGTGTTTACCAGGTGGTCTTTTCTTCGGGTCATCACTACATTTACATGGAAATTTTGACTGAATTCATTTCTAGATATCTCTGCTAGGAAGGGAATGGTTACTGGCAGGCAGTTTTTTCTGACTCCTAAGAAACCTGCTAGAACTCCTGTATTTTTCACTTATCACTCTCAGTTTTTTCAGTAATCTAACCCAGAAATCTGCAAGCCATCCTCAATGCCATTCTCTCCTTCTCCATCTGTAGCCAATAAATCACTATGACCTACATCCTATATCACACTTGAATCCATTTTTTTCATTGTCACTGTAGTTTAAGCCTTTATACTCTCTCAGCTAAATATTGTGATCTCTTGGCTTATCTGTCCACGTGTAATCTCTTCCCACTCCAGTTTGCTGTCAAATTGGTTCCTAGAGTGATCTTTCTAAAACATATATCATCTAGCCCTGGCCAATGTGGCTCAGTTGGTATGAGAAGCAACAGACTGATGTTTCTCTCTCACATCGATATTTCTCTCTCTCTCTCAATTCCCACCCCGTAACCCCTCCCTCTCATTCTAAAAAAATGAGGAGAAAATGTCCTCAGGTGAGGATTAAAAATAAAATAAAATATACATCTGCTAAACTGTTCAATAGTTTCAATGATTCCTTTGTGGCTAGCTGTGGCTGCATAATAAACCACCAAAACCTAAGGGGCTCAACAAAACAGTAATTAATTTTTATAGATTTTGAGGTTGGAGATGCACTGATCTCAGATGGGCTTTTTAATGCATCTGTGTGTCAGTAGGGGGTGCTTCTCTAGGCTTGTTTAACTGAGGTAGCTTAGCTGGAGCAACTTCATTCCATATGTCTTTCAATCCTTTCCCAGGACTAGCAAACTGACCTGAGCATCTCTTTTTTGGCAATAGTAGTAGCACAGAAGCACAAACCCCAATGTGTAATCCATCCCACACCCCCGCCGGCATTATGTTTCCTAGTTTCTGAGAGTTAAGGGATGTTACAGGTCATGTAAAAATATATTTATGTATATATTTTGTGTGTATACACACATACACAAACACACACATAGAGGGAAAGGTAAAGTAGGGGCAAATAATGTAGTCTACCATATCTATTTTCCAAAGGACAAAATCCAGACATGATGCTTATGTAGCCACTGCACATGGGAGCTTTGTCATCTCCCTGTTTTCCTCCCAGGTGGTTGACTATTCCATTTTCAGAGCTGCTTCTCTCAATGACTATAAATACATGTCTAGTCCTTAACATACACTGTTGTAGTGTATTTACAGTTTGGTCTCCTCAATGAGACTAGGAACTCCTTGAGAGCATTCTTATGTCTCATTCACCTTCATATCTTCAGGTTCTAGTACAGGTCCTAGCCCTGAAGTTGCTTAAGAAATCTTTGTTGAGGTGAATTGAAAGTACATCTCCTAGAGTCTGAACACATTTTGTGTTGTACATGATGTTTCTGGCAGCTTAAGAAATTTAATCAACTGTTGAGGAGTTGAGAAGATTCCTGGGAAGCAGTATCCAATCCCTGGGAAGTAGATTTGTAGGAGAAAGGCAGATTCCCAGGTCCTAGAGAGACTTGAATATCAGGCAGTTTGTATGAAGGGAACAACATGAGGTTCAATAGCAGAACTCAAGTGGAAATTGGGAACCTATTGTAGAAAAAAATTGCAGAATCCCAGAACCATTCAAGAACAGGAAGCTTTTGATTTTAAGCACCAGGGAGTTGTGAATATTTTAAATCTTCCATGTCTGAGGTAAAAATTTTTTCTAAAGTACTATCAGTGGAGTCAAATAACCGCATCTTTGAGAAGTGGAGGCAAGTGGAGAAGACAAACTGATCATTTCCTAGCAATTCTTAGAGCCATGATATTTATTAACCTTGTCATCAACGATAACATATGGTCTAGTGCCAGGATACAATATCAGAATCACAAAGTAAAAAAGTTGTTTGACTGGATGCTGAATGAATCTCTGGTTGGCCTAGGGATGAAATATGACCTACATGACATAGTTTGCCAATTCAGTGATAGAAAAAAGAGAAAATTAGAACCTACAATGAAATTTTTTTTCTGCGCACACACACACATACACAAACACAACTCAAAAGAACTTGATGAGATGACATGAATATGGCCAGCTGGGCTTCCTGAATAGTATGTGCAAAAAGAGAAACAAAATCAAAGGGTTTATCAAACATCCTTTAAACTTGCAGGGGTGTCCAACCTTTTGGCACCCCTGGGCCACACTGGAAGAAGAGTTGTCTTGGGCCACACATTAAATACACAAACATTAATGAAAACTGATCAGCAAAAAAAAAAGTTTTAAGTAAATTTACGATTTTGTGTTGGGTCACATTCATAGCCATCCTGGGCTGAAGGCTGGATACCTCTGCAAGAGTCTAACTTAATCAGTATTATAAAAATATAGAGTCTCAATAGGAGAAAGGAAAGGCCAAGGTTGATAATTTCTCATAATTAAAATAAAACAGATATCACACATAAAATAAATGCTATATTTTTAACAAGTTCTGTCCTGAGTTTATTTTTTTATGTACCTCTAGTGGTGTTTTTACTTACTAAGACATATTTAAAATAAGGGAATAAGAAGCAAGCTGTTTCCTTAGAATGGATTAATTAACATAGATCATTAAATCTTTCCTGTGAGAAAGAAGTTTTCTAAGGGACAAGAGAAGGAATTCACAAGATTTTATATTTACAATGTTGTAAACACTGTTGTACATGCTTTATTAATTTTATTTCTCCTAAATAGCCTTTTGTAATGAGATCTAAAATTTTTCTTGGAATTATTCACTTTCACAAATAAAATAATCCTCTCTTTCAAAATGTGTAACTCCCCAGAAAATATGGCTCTAATATTGATGCTACATGCAAAGGGTATAAAAAGTCCTATGTAAAAAAATTAAAAATAGGTTCTTCTTTTACAGCACTTACAGCTTAGCTATATACTTACATCAACGATAATGTAGGAATGTAAATTAACATAATCCATGGGAAAAAGGAATTTGTGATACAAATTTGTGATACCCTTTCAGAAAAGTATAATATCTCCTTTAGCTTGGAGTGTCAGGTTGATTTCACAGGACAAAGAAAAACTGACATTTAAAGAATGGGTCAAAGTTGGACATGAAGCAAACACTTCATTCGTGTTATATATATATACATATGTTACACATATATAATAGTTCTGCTCACTGAAAAGACCTAGAAGCAGTGACAACTTAATGGCAATGAGGTCACATAGTGCCCAGATGTTGGTTTCTAAATGCCTTTCTCTAATAAACAGAATGAGGTTTCTTATAACAGTGGTTAATTTCAAGGCCAAGATTGGGAAAATGTATAGGTCCTAGGGAGAAAGCCCCAGTCCTTGGAATATCTTGTGGTGCCAGAAAATAAGGAATAGCTTGGAAAAGAATGGGTCATGTAAGAAGGGCACAGGAGCCACCTGAATGAGCAAGCAGTGACCGAAGCCTGAACTTGCTGATATGAAAGTATTGCCTGAAAATGCATAAAACAAAATAAATATCCATGAGTTCATGCTAATATAAATAAATAATTAAATATATAACGGAGGAGCAGAGACAGCTTTTCTTTATAATATAATCATGATTAAATTAAGATATTAATATTATTGATTAATATACTATTAATATACAGATTTATTCTATAATATTACTAAATGTATTGATATAATATAATTAATAAGTATAGAAGAAATTAGAGAAATTGGAACTCACCATTAGGCAAACACCGCAGTAATAAATGGTGTAGGCAGAATCCACCAGTGGATGATAAAAGCAATTGGTGGAGGAGAAAGAGAATTTTGAGGTAGTCTCAAAGTATCTCTTCAAAGGTGGTTATTAGTTAAAAAAGGGGAAAAATCGTAACTTATAGTAGGGGACAATTTGAACACACACATATCTTACACAAAGGTTCACAATAACATTATCACTAATAAAAAAAATGGCAGGGCTGGGGGAGAATCTACAAATGCCTAAAGAGAAAGAAGGCATAAATAGAGATAAGTCACCCAAAAGAATACTATACAGCAATGTCATGGATGATTCTTAGAGACTCAATATTGAATGGAAAAATTCTCAGAAGGCTATGTAGAACATGATATCCTGAGAAAGTCTAAGAACAATTAAACCAAACAATATGTTGCTTAAATGTGTATCTATTTTTATTAATCTATATAAGTGTTTACAATTTATATAAATTATCAACACAGAATTCAGGATGGGGGCCGCGTTGGGGGATGGGGAAGAGGGAAGAAGGAGGCAGCGCACAGGTAGATGCAAATGTTTGTTAATTTCCAGTTCTTGAGTTGAGTGGAAGATCCAAGAATATTCATTATGTCGTTTGAAAGTAAGTGAATAGGAATAGATGAATGAATGAGAGAGGGCTGTGTAGAGATTGGTGATAGCATGTCAAGAACCAGGCATCATGCTAAATCCCACCTTGAGCACCTGAGGTCAAGTAAAAATAAAAAGCCAATGAGTATAAAGAGGGAAAATATTCCTAGGTTTATCATTAATAACAAACTACACACCTATTTTCTGAAATTCATCAGTAAATGCCTCTCTCCTCCCCTTTCATTTACACTTTCACGAAGGCTAGCCCTAAGCATTGAATTAAGTGAAAGAGAGGCCCTAAAACAGTTGCACTTTTCTAGAAACCAAAAAGGAAAATCACTGTGTGGCCTTCTACCTTTTCGTTTATTTCATGTGTGCACAGTTTTAATCAGTTTGAGCAAGTTAACCCACCAGTGAACTTCAGAGACAAAAAATAGTATATGCTATGGACTAAAAAATAGGGTCTATCAGATAAACCACTTGACTGAGAACTCCTGAGGTGTGAAAATGAGAGAAACTCAGAGCTGTTAGAAACCACATACAGCTTCGGACCTTTATTCCTTTGAACAATTGAGAAGCTGTAGTAGTTCAGGGATCTCAGTCATAAAGACAAAAATCTCAGACCCTGTAGGTGACCATCTTACATCTTATACCCTAGATGCCTCACATACCTCACCTGGTCCCAGCCCTGGGTCTAATTCCAGAGGTAGTCTGGGGGTGGGCGAGAGGTTTTGCAGTGAAACAAAGCTGGCTAATACAATATTACTGTGGAGGTCAATCCTTTAATGTTTGCAATTGCCAAGAACAAGTAGCAAATAATTAATTAAAAGTTGAGTTAGACTTTTAATTTATTAAACATAGAGTAATGATTTAATCAGCTAACAAGATAACATGTGCCATAGTTGCAGACAGAACTAGGAAGTCCTTGACCAAGTCTGGGTCTCCATGTGATGGGGGATATTATGACTGCCTGTGCTCATAGGAAGCAGAAGATTTATTTAGACAAAACACATGACCATTGAATTGGTAGAATGGCTTCTGCACAGTTAATTCAAGAATTGACTGCATTTAATATCACTATTAAGTGAGGCAACAAGAAAATTCTCTGAACCCTCCTTTCCCAAAAATGCATAGATGAGAGTGCAGAAAATTTTTCTTCCTTCTCTATTTTTTTCTCCACACCTGCACCCCTGATAGGGAACAGGCCTTCTGTCATAAATACACAACACAGTTGTGTTATGAGGTAATCATAAGGAGGTATTTCTGTTACAATGGTCTCTGCTGAAGAAAGGAAATATCTAGGGCAAGCAGATGTATCAGTAAATTTGGGAATGAAACTAAAGCTCTAGCGGAGGAAGGTGTGAAAGGGGTGGAGGGAGGGAGACCAAGGGAGACAGAGAGAACCTCCAAGGGCTTTACTGGATATTGCTTTAGAGGGAACCTAAGAGAGGTTTGCCCTGTCCTGTGGCGTCCTGTGTATTTCTGCTCAGCTACAATTAAGTGGCTGGTTCACTCTGTTGAAGTTATGCACCTGAAGCCTTTCCAACCATTGCGAACAAAGCAATGGGGTTGGAGCACAAACATGCAGCATTCTTTTGGAACTGCGGGGAGCTAGTGTTAATAACATCTCATATACAGTATATACACATGGCTAGGAGTCAGTAACCCTGAAATCCTATCCTGCCCTACCACCAGCTGGATGTTTGACTTTAGGCACGATCTTTTAAGTCTATCTCTTAATTCTATGACTCTAATATGCATACTATTTTATACCACTTATGGTGACACTTGGGCATGGGATTTAAACCTGTTGCCTCTCAGGGCCTCAATATCCCTATCTAGAAAATGAGGATTGAAATATCCTCTCATAGGTTTGCTTTGAGTGAATTACATGTGAAATAGTGTAAGGCACATGATATCATCCAGTATAAGTGGGCTAATAGAAATATGTAATGACATAAATACATTTATAGGTAATAACAAGTCTTTGTCTGAACTAAATACCCAACAACAATTAGATATCTATTTCTATATTTGCTATCAGGGCTGGTAAATTCACGAGAACTAACCACATTCTTCAACATCTTTAGACTCTGATACAAAGCTGTTTTGGATGTATAGAAAAGTATGCAAAATATAATATTACATTCCCTGTTATCTAAATATTGAAGGTTTGTTTTTAAAAAATCTGATGAAATCATTTTAGACATGTAGTAATTTCTTTTTAGGTTTTACATAATATTATGGTATTCTACTAAATTGCTAGTGCCAATAGATGATGATAGATAGATGGATAGATAGATGATAGATGATAGATAGATAGATAGATCTTATACTGCTTTACTTAATATGCTTTTTTCCCCTTCAGTCAGGCAGAGAAATTAATAGTAATTTGTATCTCTGTTTGGGGGTGGATTTTTTCCTGAAACTTAATAAGTGGCATTGGGTTCGCCATTGTTGTTCACTCTCTGCCTCTCCTATTTCCTCAGGCTGGTAACCATGGACTACTGATGTTTGAAATGTTTTAAGTGGATAAATATACATCTCTTCTATGAATAGAATAGTTGCAGCCATGGAATCTTTGAGCTGACGAGGGCCCTCTAGTCCAGTTTTGGCGTCTCATAGGTGAGAAGCAGGAGGCCCCACAGGGTCAAATGACGTGCCTGTGTGCACACAGCTGTTGGAGGCAGAGCCAAGATTAGAAACATATTCCTGGGAATCCTAGACCCATTGTCTTTCCTCAGCACCATTCTAAGAAAAATGCAGAATTCGTTCCTGGGTGAAATTGGAAACTGTCCAGAGCACATTCAATGCCGGATGAGGAGAAACACAGTACTTGAGAGGCAACTGACTTTCCCCAAGGCCAAGTGGGTGGTGTTAGAAGGGCCTGCCATTTGGTTCTCCTGGCTCTCAGGAGTATCTCAGTGGCATGTGAGGTCCTTTCATGAGTGTACCACACTCTGTTTTGTTTCAGCTCCATTTGAATTTGTAGTGTCCTCATTCAGTATCCAATTCAACCATCCTTCATCCACTTAACTCAGCTTTGCTACTTCTCCTATCTCAGTCAAAACAAGTTTTGTGGCTCTGCCCACTGTGCTTTATGAAGTTCATAGCAAAGGCCTTTACACTGTGGTAAATGTCAGTTTTCCCCAAAATGGCATTCTGGTAAGGCCTTGTGCCTCTTGTGGAACATGGTGGTAGATAAAGGAAGGAAAACTTCCTTGGCTTCTTAAGTCAAAACTCAAAGAGTTAAGCCATTTTCAGATTGATTGACGTCTGTTTTCCTTGGTGAGGAAATAATTGCCTGCCCTACCCAGATTTCTCCTCTCCTTTCCCCACATCAGGATGACTGAAAGGGGAAGGAATGCCTGACAATACCTGGCATTACTCCAGGGAAGTGAAAATGATGAATTTCCTCAATAGCTTATAGAGAGAAAACTATACATATACATGTTCAAACAAATGTTTCAAGAGTCATTTTAAAAGGGAGAACCACAGCATGTCTATTAGACTGAATAAATAAGCAAACAAGTTTAGGAGGGTGTCTGGTAACTGCTTCTCACAAAGCCTTAATGCAATGAAGATTTAACAAGAGACAGTAAGAATGAAGGAACCAGTAACTAAAGCACACTCCCACCTACCAGGACTCAGAGGGTTTGGACTGCACTGGGTTTATTCATGTACTGTACATGTGGAGCAGAGATTCCCAAAGTGAGGTCCCTAAACCAGAGGCATCAGCATCGCCTGGGAACTTGTTAGAAATATAACCTTCCTAGCCTCGCCCCAGATCTACTGAACCAGAATCTCCAGGGGTGGAGCTCAGCAATTTGCGTTTTAATAAGACCCCTTGATGATTTTTATGTATACTAAAATTTATAAACCATTAGTTTAGAAAATTTGGGATATAATTTTAAAGGTGTAGGGAGTCTCCAACCTTATCTAAAATGCCAAATCAATGTGTTGATTCTCTTGCATATGAACTTAATAGAGTCTAAAGACTGAAATCCATGAAATCAGGGGTGGAAGAGTGAGGGGGGACAGTGAAAGGGGAGAAGCGAGAAGGCCAAAGAATAAAATAACACGTGAGCGTATAAAATTTTTCTGCTATGTTGTGGTTTCTTAATAATAAAAATAAGTGAAATCTAAGCCCAAAGCTTCTCCCATTTTACTTTTTCCCACTGCTCAATCCAAACTGCAACCTTAATCACTTCTAAGCTGAATAAACATTGTATTAAAATAAAAGTTAGATTATGGTTTCAAATTAATAAATTAACACAAGTAAATAAAAAATGCATACCCCTGGGAATGTGGCCCACCACAGTAGAAGTTTGTGTCTAAGTGATCAAAGTAGGTGGGGGGAGGGGGATTCAGGGACCCAGGCACCTGTCATCTCATGGAGCCATCGTTTCTTTAGCCTCAGAGGCCATGGACTCCAGATGGTAGAAGGGGAAAGAGAGTGTGTAGAAACCCCTCCTTCTTCTTAAAACATGATGCCCAGAACTTCTGCTCACATTGCAGTAGGGAGATTAATTACATGGTCACGCTTAGGTGCAAGTGGGGCTCAGAAACATGGTCCCTGGTGGGCAGCCAACCCCCTCCTGCCACAACTTCACATCACCGGAAAGGGAGCATGAGGCTTTGGTGGAAAGCCACATTTGATTGTCAGAGGGACAGGACAGGGGGACTGTAAAAGAGGCTGCAAGTGTAAGTAGGTCATAGAATAACATGTATGGGGGCAGTGTAAAATAGTAGGTAGGCAGGGACCTGACATTTAATAACCTTTAATAACATGATCTTTCCATTCTCACATGGGCCTCATTTAGACAATACTCTCTTTACAAAGGCTGCTGATTGCCTCCTTGGTCAACAAAGTGTGGGATCAGCCATACTGGTTCACCATGTGATTGCTATAAATCTCCTACAGGCAGCCGTAATGCCTAAATTAAAGAGAGAAGTTGAAGGATGTGCAGGGAGTGAGAAAATATATCAGACTTGCATCCTCGGAAAAAAGATAATGGGAAGTTAAAATAAAACAGAAAAAGGTGCCAAAACAGTACATGCAAGAGCCAATTTGTGTGTGTATGTGTGTGTAGGAACAAACATATTAACAGCAGTTATCTATGGGTAGTAAGATAATAGGTGATATGATGTGGAGAAAGGTGGCAATTTTTTCTACAATGCATGTGTAATACTTTGCAATAAAAAATCATGAATGAATTAGAAGAAGGAAGAAAACTAAGAGTGAAGAAAGAAAAGAAAGAGAAAGAAGAGAAAGAGAAATAGAATGAGAAAGAAAGGGAAAGAAGGAAAGAAGGAATAGGTAAGAGAGGAAGGGAGGGAGGGAGGAAGAAAGGAAGTGAAGAAAGAAGAAATCAGGTTTGTTTGTTTTTCTGAAGTAGTACATGAGATCCCATCACCAATACCACTATATTAATGAATTACTAAGTTAATTAATCAATATAGGAATTAACTAATTTCTAAAATCCAAGCAAAATAACTTGGAATTGGCTGACTTTCCTATCTTTCTACTTCTTTTGTCACTTTATTGCCTTTTTGGGAGATTTCCTAATCTCCTAGTATATATTAGCATTAAATCTTTTTAAATTCTCAAGATCTTTTTTCCTTGAGTGTTTCTTTTTCATTATATTTATTCCTCTATCATGAATATACATTTTCTTCTTTCTCTGACAACATTATGGTTTATGTTAATGTTTTCCTATTTACCTCACTGTCTCTCCAATATGCCCAAATTTCATCCTCTCCTCAGAGTTCTTCTCTTACCAGGTCTGTCAGGTTTCTCATCTCCATCAATGAAAGTAAGTATGACATGCTTGAAGATCCTTTCCTGAATCTTTCAGGTAGAAAACATCAATGACTATGGTTCTAATTGTCCAAAGATAAGACTTCTTAATTGAGTACGTAGAGTGCTAGAAACTTGTTCTCAAAACATAAGGATGCTTGAAAACTGTAGAGATTGCTCCAGCCTGATGTTAAGGAAAATGCAACTCTATTCAAACAGCTAAAGCTATAGGTTGTTATTATTATTATCGCATTGTCAATCTTAATAATCTGGCACTTATAAATGATTGTTGGTTTTGAGTCAGAATTTAATCATCTCTTAGTATAGCAAATGACCTCAGGTTCTGGACCTTCAAAAAGCTAAAGTCTATTTTCAACAAAGGAGCCAAAAATATACAATGGAGAAGTGAACATCTCTTCAATAAATGGTGCTGGGAAAATTGGAAAACCACTTGCAATAAGATGAAACTACACTTTGTCATCATATACACACAAAAAATGACACCAAATGAATCAAAGATCGAAATATAATAACTGAAACAATAAATTACGTAGGGGAAAACATAGGTACTAAACTTATGGACCTTGGTCTTAGAGAGGATTTTATGAATTTGACCTAAAGTTAAAATAAAAATAAATGAATGGGACTATATCAAACTAAAAAGATTCTGCACAGTAAAAGAAACCATCAACACAACAGAAAGGTAACCACCAAAATGAGAGAAGGTATTTGCAAACAACACCTCCAGTAAGGGGCATGAGTAGTAATAAATGACAGATAAGGTGTTTTTTTTTTTAAGAAAGATTCATACAACTCAACAACAAAAAAACAAATATTCCAATTAAAAAAAAAAAAAGAAATGGGCAGAGGACCTGAACAGACACTTCTCCCAAGAAGACATACCAATGACCAGCAGATATATGAAAAGATGTTCAACTTCACTACCTATTAGGGAAATGCAAATCAAAACTACAATGAGATACCAACTCACACCTGTTAGAATGGTTATTATCAACAAGACAAGTAATAATAACTGTTGGAGAGGTTATGGAGAAAAAAGAACCCTTATTTACTGCTGTTGGGAATGTAAGCTGGTATGGCCATATAGAAAATAGTGTAGAAATTCCTCAAAAAATTAAGAATAGAGTTACCATATGATCCAATAATCCCTCTTCTGGGTATCTACCTAAGAATTTTTTTAAACATTTATTCATAAAGATGTATATATCCCTATGTTTATTGCAACATTATTCACGGTGGCCAAGACATGAAAATAACCAAAGTACTTTTTGATAAATTATTGGATTAAAAAGACGTGGTACATATATACAATGGGATACTACTCAACCATAAGAAAAGATGAAATACTGCTATTTGCAACAGGATGGGTGGATCTGGAGAATATCATGCTAAGCAAAATGAGTGAGATGGAAAAAGTCAGTAACCACATGATTTCACTCATATGTGGGATATGAAACTGAAAGAAACAAATGAACAAAAAAGACAAACAAACAAAAACTTATAGGCACAACAGTATGGCAGTTACCAGAAAGACAGGGGCATGAGAGGAGGTAGTAAAGGGTAAACAGAGTCAAATACGTAGTGTCAAATATATGGAAAGAGACTTGGGTGGTAAACACACAATGCAATAGACAGATGATGTATTATAGAATTTTATTCTTGAAACCTGTATAATTTTATTAACCAATGTCACCCCAATGAATTTGATTTTTAAAAAGAAGTTTTTTTTAAAACCTAAACCCCAGTTCTTCAAAAATGTAATAATGCCTTCCATGGCCTTCTAGCTGACACCTCTGCCTTGTCTGTCATTTTTTCCTGCTCATGTCCCACACTCAGCTGTAAACTTTTACATCCAGTGGGTAATGACAATGCCTGAAGAGGCGCCCAGGACTAGCCTTGTTTGTTGTCTCTAGTCACCCAGCCCACCTTGATTACTGTTCATTTTCCAAAATTGGTCCTGCAGAACTATTTTATTCCAAAAGCTAACAAATACATTTTCATAGCATTTCTTTTTCTTTTTTTCTTTAAGTTAGCTAAAGTTATTTTTGGTGGTTTCCCGCACAAAGTCTGTGGTCTGCCACCCCAAGTTTCCCATAAGTGGCCCCCCCACTCCTGCCCTCTGTCACAGCACTGCAATTGCTGCATCTCAAGCCTTGGGTGAAACAACTGTTTTTCTAGAGCAGCTAATGTCAACTAGGCAAGAGGCATCATCATCTTATGATTAATGAAATGTCTTTTTACATATTTACCTTGGCAGTCAATTTTTATTTTCAAATCAGAGCTTACTGACTTAAAGGAATCTCCAAAAGGAAGAATCCATATATTGATTGTTCATTCAAAAACATTTATTGAGTTCTTACTATGGACCAAACTACTTAGGTCCTGGGAATGAAAAGGCAAACAATATACCATTTCTCCTTTTCAGTAGCTCACATTCTAGGTAAGGAGACTGACATGTGAACAGGTAATGATGGGACCTTTTCTAGGTGTCAAGGTGATGGAATCCTCGGGGAATTCAGAATATCACAAGATAGGAGACTTTTCATGAGTTTCTAGAGGGATGAGTCAGAAGTTTTTTAGATGTATAAAAAGTACTACGCATATAAGGAAATACTTTAGAGGAAATGATCTTTTAAGTCATAAATATGATGTCATTCAATATTTATTCATTGAGTTTTAAACTTTAGTTCCTGACTTCTAAATTGTTGATTCCTCGAAGAATTTTCTATTTAATGAGGATTAAATGAGAAAGCAAAGAGGAGATATCTGAGATGATATAGGCATTCACCAAATAATATGAGATCCTTTCCTTTGTTATTGATACATTTATTTTAAGAATATCTTTCATTAGGGTTGTTCTGCCAGATTCATAAAGCCCACTGCTTTTAAAGATATTTTCTATTTTATGTAGCATTGTCAATGTACCTTCTTTTACTCTATTTAATCACAATCTCCTTTAGTTCTTGGAATATATTTATAATGGATATTCTGAAGTCTTTGTTAAATCCAACACCAGGTTGTTCTCACAAGTACTTTTAGCTGCTTGTTCTTTTTCCAATGTATGGTTCATACATTTCTGTTTCTTTGCATATCTTACAATATTTTGTTGCAAAATGAATATTTTAGATGTAAAAAATTAATAAACAGAAACTTCATTTAAATGAGGTAGGGAGGCCAGAAGGGGAGCTCTCATGCCCTATGCTACCACGAAGCACAGCAGGGGAAACCCTTGATAACAGCCCTTCCTAAATTCCTCCCCCCTCAGTAATGCAGCTTCCTCTTCTTTGTTCTAGTGGACTTGCAGGTGGTCCACCATGGTTGCAATTCCTTGTTGATTCAAAATAAACCCATTTTGCTGAAAAAATATCTGGCTTATGTTTTGCTCACAGTCAACATGGGTAATATATTGTAGTCACTCTAGGTCTTCTCCCTCACCTTTTCACCTACTTTCAGTGCTTGTTATTATTATTTGCATATTTATTTGTTTAGTGACTGGGTGGATTATTTTAGTGGAGTCTATTTCCCACACACAGTGTGAAGCTGTTACTGTAGATAATTAGCTAATTATTAATAAGGAGGGAAGCAAAGGGAGCCAGACATGGTTGAGCTTGATGAGCTCGGGAGCATAAACCTGCTTGTTTAGCCAGGAAGCTACAGCTTCACATATTCCAGGGGATTACAGCACTGCCCTGCCAAGGATTAACACCCCTCACTTTCCCCCTTGGTACCAGATTGTTGCGGGGAGCAGGGGAAGGTAAGCACATGTGCGATAGAAGTCAAAGTGGCACAGCGGGAGGTGCTTGACCATAGAGGCCCATCAGGCTAACTTGGGAGAGGGTTCAATTGGCTTAGGGGGTGGATCCATGAGAAGCCTGTGAAAACTTAGGAAGTTTATTGGTTATTTTGAGAAAGTTCCTGTCTTTTCCAAGCCCAAGGTGATATAATCCTAGGAACAAAGAGTTCTCTCTTTCTAGGTAACCTGTCCTCACCCTGTACACTCACGTGTTCTTTATCCATAACCATGTGATTCTAGCTCCCATGTGGCTGATGGCCACACAAACTTCAAATGCAGGCTCCAGGCAGGAGCTGTGGATACCACAGCACAGCAACAGATTGCAGCTGGGAACACAAGCTAAGCTAGCCGGATGGTGAGAAAGGCTAGACTGGATAAGCTTTAATATGGCACGGAAACCCTGGACACTGGCCTTTGTTCTGGCCTTGCTGAAGGCATGGTTGGACTTTTTCTATGGTGGCACAGATGGAGACGGGACACAGGGGCAGCCTTCTACCAGACTAAATCTTGCCACACCACAATCTTCCATGTGTGGGTCAGTAAAATGCTTTTCTCTTCATCCCATGAAAGAGCCCCACTTCCACTAGCAACAAAGCCTCTGATGATGCTCCTGGGTGTGTGTGGGGGTTGGGGGCACTGCAGCCTTAGATAATCCTACAGTCACCATGAGAGGCCAGTGATTTTGGCAGAGCTCTCCGTCTCTTTTCCTGACCGTGTCCAGCAGTTAAGGTGCCTGTTTTCTACAATGTCCTAGAGCATAATGGTTCTGCAACCTAACACCATCAAATTCAGTCTCCTTTGAAAAGATAGTTACTGAAGTCAATGTTTTATATTTGCTCTGACCCAAGAAGGGATTTTTTCTGCCGTCTCTTGACCCCTTATCTCTGGCAAACAACCCATCCCACAGTTTAACCTCTACCTCTAATGAGTCTACCAATCTCCTTCCAATTACCTTTCACAATGCCACTGTTTTTTGAGTGACCTAATCCTCACTGTTGCAAACAAAGTCAACTCCTTTGTGAAGATATGAGCTGTCTATTCGGAAACCTGCCTTGTCAGGGAGGCACTATCTCTGAGCCTGGATCCTGGAGCTGGGGGTGGGGACAATGGTACACCTCCCTCTGAATGACACCCCTGCTTTAGGAGCTGAACTCTGGGAAGAAGGTAGAAGCAGTAGTCTCCGGTCATCTCAGCTTGCCTTTCTTGGCATGGAACCACAGCCTTGCAAGCTGAAGCAAGGGACCCTAATATTTTCAGAGATGCTGTACCCCAGGTAGGTAGGGTCTTCTTCTCACCAGTGGGGACTGATGGAAGGAGGGGGCCTCTACTTCTTGGCTGAACTCTCTCAGAAATTAGTCTTTCATAGGTAGCTGGGGTAGGGTGAGAAATAATAAATTCCTGCTCCTCCCAGTAAGATAGCTCTCTAAACTAGAAACTGGGGTGTAGAGGGAACACTGTGTTCTTTGTTGCACCTATCTGGAATTAAGTTTTTGTCTTGCTGATCTGGGAGGGTAGAGAGAGAGAGAGTGGTCTTGGTTCAAATACAACAGAATCTCCCTGTTCCTACTGCAAAGAGGACCTGGACCGGCGCGGGTCTGGCTACGGCTGGCAGGTAGGTAGTATGTGGGTTCTTGACTTTGCACAGGAAAGATTTCACAACATGAGTCCCGGTGACTTTTAGAGGATGTTTACTAAAGCTGGGGATGGTGAACCAAGGAAGGGTTTAGGATATTGGAAACAATAGGAGAGCCTAAGTGGGTTTGCCTTGGCTCATTAAGAAGTCAGAAAATAAGGGGGCCTTGGGGACTGGTTCAGGGAATTAGCCTTGGATGTGCTGCCACTGCCCATTGCTCCCCTGATTGCAAGTGTCATAGGGACCCTTAGAGTTTAGGGGATGTGTGTCTGTGGGGGAAGAAAGGGATGGGCATGTTCCCAAGAGGGAGAGCACAGAAAGGACCTTTGTTTTGAGGGGCTGGGAGTTTAGGGGAGGTCTTACTGGAGAATCTTAATGGAATATTCATCAGCTTTATGCTGATACACCAAAAAGAAGTTTATTCCCTTAACTTTATCTGTCTCTGGGTATGGCTGGCAAATGGCACTAATTGCATGTCTGCTATCTATCTCCCTGAGCAGGGTGATTTAAGCTATTTACCTCTGCTTGGGGGGAGGTGTAAGCCATTTACCCTTAAGTGTCCTTGGTTTAGGGAAGATAGGATTTACTAGGTGGCTGCTGCAAACTGCTTATTTAATGATCTTAGTTTCCCTACTCTGCTTGTCCTGGTTACTAGCCTATTTCATTCTTACCAAATTTGGGTAGACTTTCTTGAACAGACATTTCTTTACTTGCTATATGCCTTTACCATTTCTAGAGACTTATGGAAGAAAAGGGGCCACTACTAAACCTGACAAGCTCAGGGGAGACCTGCATGGTGGCCTTCACAGACCTAAAGTCACCACATAGGATGGTCTGAAATTAAAACTTCCAACTAAAAGCTGTTTATGGCAGGCAGTCATGTCCTAGGCTAGAATCTTCCCTGACAAAAGTCAATAATCTTTACCTTAATTGAGCCTGCATATGGTCTTTTTGTATCTACAGTAACCTGCCTTTGGAATGTCAAGGTAAATTCCCTTTTCCTAGACCCCTCCCAACACAACAACCACACCAGAGCAAAGAACACAAATCCCCTCATTGTTATTGTTATCATGTTAATTGTTGACTGTTAACTATCCTTTACCCACTTGTATAACAGAAGTCTGTGCCTATTATTTTACTTCTATCCAATCCCAGAGGTTTCCCCCACTTTGCTTTTTCTGGCCTCTCTCATCTATCACCAATGAATTTCATGCAACCCACTTAGACCTCCTCTTTTGATTGTAATGCACAAAATAAGCTGCAAAACTGCCATTTTCTGGAGCATTTTCTCAACTCATTGAGGTTTTGCTTCCCGGCAATCATTTTCAGTTTGGCTCAAATAAACTTATAAAAAAATTCTTACAGTTTGAACACTTCTTACATCAACAGACTTTATCTTTTAAGGATTTTATTTATTTATTTTTAGAGAGAGGTAGAGAGGGAGAGAGAGAGAAACATCAATCATTTTGAGAGAAAAAATGCTCAGTTGCCTTTTGTAAGGGCCCCAGCTGTGGATCGAACCCATAACCCAAGCATGTGCCCTTGAAACCGGAAAAAGCCGACATTCGTGCTGCCTGTCACCTACCAGACCCAATAAACAGAAACAGGGTTTGAATCTTTAGGAACACTTCATTCAGCTGGCCCGTGATCTAAGACAGCAAGTTTGTACCCTAACAGACTTTAAAGTTAAATCAGTTAAAAGCTGCCGGATTCTTTCCTCAGTGTCCTGGGCGGTGGGCCTCTCACCCTGGAGCACAATGGCTCAGAGACCTTCTTGATTGCTTGCAGTCCTGCAGCACAAAGGTGGAACTGTTTATATGGTCTTCCGGAGGCAAGGTGGGTCATACCTTCAGTCCTGAAACAGTAGCTTTTATACACATTGATTACTAAGCTTATTAGCTATTACCTGAAACTAATATTTTTCCAACATTTGAGTCCCCCATAAGAGCGTTACATTGACAGACTCTAAGTGTTTATACATATGTAAATATATATAAATTTAATATATGTAATATATACAAGTGGGCAAAGGAGGTTTATAATTGTAAGTATACAAATTTGTTCTTATATTATTATTTGTTATTATAGTTTATTTGTATTACAACTGTAAACCTACTTTTGCCTGCCCCTTATAATGTCTTTATAAAGATATACTATAAATAAATACAAGTGTGTGTGTATATGTGTGTAAATTTTTACCAATATCCCTGAGAAGTAGCTCCACAGATCTCCCTCCTCCTGTCCTGCCAGAGAATAATCTCCTTTTTATGTGGTACTTTTGTCTGTAAATTCAACTTTATAGGATATCAAGACTGATCTCTGTTTTCCAGTTTATATTAGCATTAACGATCTTATTCTTTTGCATTATTTTTTGTTATTCTGTTTTAGATCTGCCTTGTGTATTCTACAGATAGTTGAACTTTGTTTCTAGATTCTAACATATAATCTTTTATTTTTTTTTAATTTACTTTTTATTTTCAATGTCTGGGACCATATTTATCATTCATTAGATATCGGTGTGAGGAAGTTTACTTTTTTTCCCGAGGCCTGGGTACAAAGGGTCCCCTGGATCTCCTGGGAAAACCCAGGAGTTGCCAAAATCATGTGTCATTCTTGCTGGAAGTTGCTCAGGTATCACCAAAATTAATCTCATTTTTCAAAAATTAGTGGCTTTATTGAGGTATAAATGACATACAACAAATGGTCCGTATTTAAACTGAATAATTTAATCAATTTTGACATATGTATTTACCGGGAAACAATCGCTACAAGCAAGGTAGTAAACAAAGCCATCACCCCCAAAAGTTTCCTGGTACCCCTTGTGTCTCCTGTGCTCCTTCCCAAAATGAACCATAATCCCTGACCTGATTTAGCATATGTTCCAGTGTTTGTTAATCACGACAAAGCATATATCTAACCAGACCCACCTGAAGAAAACTTCAATCACACATATATCAGGCCTTTCAGTGTCTCACAATAGAATTGTTTTATCCTTAGTTCAATGACCTGATAAAAGGACTGATTTTTCTTAAGGATTCAGGTTATATCTCCCAATGATCGTGCTGAATACAGGGTAAAATAAATAATGGAACTGTTCAATCAGTTATAGAAAAAACAGATCTCATGTTTGCAATCTTAGTCTCACCTGACTTTTCCATATTTTAATATTTTCTTTTTGTATTCATCTGTATGATTCTTTAGAAGAGAATTTTTTGACAAGCATAGGTAGGGAAAAGAAGAGCCTTACTAGATGCTGACAGCTGCTGACTCTAGCTCTCCAAAGTCTCCACAATAAATATATTTCTGAACATATTTGTTGTGAAGCATCATGGCTGGCTAAACTTGCCTAGTTGGGATAACAGATGTTAATTTGTTTAGCAGAATAAAGTAGAAATCTAAGTATATTTTTCATAGAATGCCCGCATGGATGACATAAACATTTTAAATAGTCCAAACAGAGTTTGGTTGTTTTTACTTGAAAATATTATCTGATACATTTTATGTATGCTCAAATATTATAACTTTACAGTCTAGTTTTAAAAGTAAAGAAATGTGTAAAGTATCTTCTTTAAACCAAAGAAGATACTGTTTGGGTCTTCTCTGTTGTGCTTAATTAATTTCAAATCTTGGAGTGGAGGAGTGAGCTAATATTTGAATTGGTTAAGAGCACAGACTTTGAACAAGACTGTCTTGGATTGAATAACTACCCTATTACTAGCTGTGTGATCTGAGGCAAATCACTTAACATCTCTGAGGGGATTATTTCATTGTCTTTAAAATAGAGATGTTAATAACACCTACCTCATAGGGTAATGGTGAAAATGAAGTGCGATAATATACAGGGTAGGGCAAAAGTATGTTTACAGTTGTTCTTATGGAAAATAATATAATAATTAATAAATAATAACACAAGAATAAACTGTGTTTTGGATACTCACAACTGTAAACATACTTTTGCCCCACCCGGTATATACGATACTAACAACAATCTTCTGGACCATAAGTGCTTTTTATTTTAATTAGTATTCTGTGTATAAAAATAATAGCCACTCAAAATAAACATTTTCCTTGATGTCATGATTAAAAAAGCAAGGCAAGTGGGTCATAGATTTGAATTTAGCTTTAAATATATTGACATGCAAATATGATGATACAGTTTACATTATTGTTGATTTTTTTTTATCACTTTGGGACAAAATGATAGTTCTAAAAACATGTGGCAACAAAGATTGAAAGTAGCTCAAAACTGCTTGCAGGGAGCTCTGCCCAAGAATATTGAGTGAGAAAGCACACATTCATTGTTTCCTGTATCTTTCTGAACACTTGTTACTCCAGTAAGTGCTCAGCCTTGTGAACAAAACCCTTTGTTTTAAGTGGATCTGGCTATTTCTTCTTGTATTCCTTAGCCCAGTGCATACATGTGTGGAGCCTTCTGCATTCCTCTGTAAACTAATTAAAGTGAAAAAAAAAAAAACCCTACTTCCCCTACCATGTTGCTGTGCTCCTTGATCCCCAGCACCCTTAACCCTGGTGTGGCCCTGCATGAGTAGGTCAGAAGGGGAGGTGTCATAATGGAGGATGTGGAACAGTCATGTACATATGCATGGGCTTGCCAATTCCTGTGGTGATCATGCTCTGGAAATGGTCCCCTAATTTTTGAGGGTAGGTCAATATAAAATGTAACAGGGGCTAAAACTGCAAGTGCTCACTTGTATTCGTGTTCTTTTTTTTGTTGTAGTTGGCTCACATCTATGTTACATCTTGCTGCCTCCCTTTAGGCTGGCGGCAGTCCTGTGATGAGTTCTGGCCAATCTCATGTGAGTAGAGGCACTGATTTCCACTTGTTGCCCTGACACACAAAAGCAACTGACACTCAACCTGTTTTTTCCATCCACTGCCTAAATAAGTCGACTTCAATGACCTAGACGGGAGACACACACATGGAAAGAGCCTAGATCCCTTATGTAACTTTTAAGTGATGCCCATCACTTTATTATGAATACAAAGGAAACCTCACACAAGCCCACTGCTGATAAAATTATGAAGAAGGCAACTCTTTTTTTCTTTGATTCTCTATGCCTCTTTCAACACCTTATTCCATTTGATAAAATTAACATTTATTGAGTACTTAATAATATATCTTAGATATTTTGCTAATTTCTATACCAATTATAGCTACTATCTCATTTAACCTTCATATCAACCTCATACACTAGGATCTGTTATTAATCTCATTTAACAATTGAGGAAAGGAAGCACAGAGAAGTTAGAGATCACTAGTAGACTATAGAGTCAAGACTTGAATTCAGAACATTGAAATTTACTCACTAAGCTATACAACTTCCCACTACATTCTAGGTGTCCATTCTCCTTAGCTGTGTGAACCCTCTACAGAAATTGTTTTCTCACCAAGCACATATAGCCCTTCAAAACACCCTGCCCTGCTCTGACCAGTGTGGCTCAGTGGTTTGGGCATTGTCCCATGAACTCAAAGGTCGCTGCTTTCATTCCCCAAAACAAAAGGGCACATGCCTGGGTTATGGGCCAGGTCCTCAGTTGGGGGACACATGAGAAGCAACCAATCTTGCCTCATGTTTCTTTCCCTCTCTTTCTCCCTTGCTTCCCCTCTCTCTAAGAGTAAAGAAATAAAATCTTAAAAAAAAAACACTCTATCCTAAATTCCGTTTCTTCAGCCATTTGCTATGCAAAGAAACTAATATATTAATTAAGATTTTAGTGTTGAGCATTCACTATGTTAAAGGATTAGTATTAACTATAATAGACATCGTAAAATCATATAGGATTTGGTGTCTGATTTCAAGATTTCATCTCTTCATCATTTGGTCATCTTACCCTGATCTGAAATCCAAAAAGTTAGAAAGTCTTGAGGTGGATTTTGAAGTATTTTTGGCCCATTATTCTTATGAGTAATACAAATCACAACCAAAGAAAGTAGAGAAGCATGTCCAATAAGCCTGTAAAAGTGGGCGGTCAGCAGTGAGCAGAGTGTCAGGAGCACATTGGATAAAGCAAGTGTAGATTGGAAAGAAGGAGGTGGAAGAGGTGGGTGGTCTGGCATAATTCCAGAAATGAATTCCTCTGTGTGCAGTACATTTTTACCATTTCTGAGTGTATATCTATATGATGAATTTGTGCTCACTGAAGAGGCTGGAATAGGCTGAAGTATGGTAAAATGTCACATAACCCATACATAGGGAAAAGTAAAGTAGCAATACTGTGGGGGACTTTGGATGATATATCATGAGGGATAAATGCCTCTGAGTGGAGAACACCTAGACAGGTTTTGTGCTGGAAAGATTTTATGAAGAAGGTAATCAATCATTGTGCTAGGCTTTCCTGTGCTCAAGAATGGAAATGTGGATATTGGAAAAAGGGCAAAAAGGCACCCCACTCAATGGAAGCTGCAGGCACAAAGGTATGGAGGTAAGAAAGAGCGAATTGTTAAATTTTCAGGAGAATGTAAATTGCACAGACAGTAGCACTAAGGGATTAAGATGAGATGAACAAGGAAAAGGAAGCATCCACGGGTGATTGAGGCTTTGAGGCTGGGTAATGGGGTGATAGTGGAGCCTATCAGAGAAAAACTCCTCAAGTGAGAGAATTTAGGAAAAAAGGAAAAGGAACAAAGACAGAAGAACACTTTGGAAGAAACTCTAAAGGTATATTTTTTAAGACATAAAGATGAAAATCTCTGAACTGGCAGAACCAATAAGGCAATGGAGATTTTCAAAAAGCATTGGGGTGACGAGAAGAGAAGTTGCAAAGCACTGATTGGCACTCTCTCAATAAGCATTTGGTCATCACCTATGAAGTGACTGGAGCTGTGCCACAAGCTACTTATAAAATATCATAAGCCAGAGATCTTACATGCAGCTTATTCTAAAGCTAGAGAAATTAACAAATAAATGAGGAGGAGGAAGTGGGTTATTACTCTCCAGAGAAGCACTTAGAGGCTCCGAGAGCATGATGGAGAGTGGGTAGGTGTTTAATCTAGGAGACACTTGAGCAGATTTCCAGCCAAGAGAATAAAGCCATGATGAAAGACACCTTAACATGCAGAAGAAGGGTAGGAAAAAGCAACTGATGGAGGGAGAAGGGATGGTAGTAGGAGTAAGACTTAGAGAGAAAGAAAAGTGGGCTAATACGGACATTCCATTGGTGGAAAAAGTGAAAATGCAGAGAGATAAAATCAAATGACTTTAAATTAATAAAGTTTGGCATCAAGTCATCTTCAAAGAAGGAGGAAGTGAGGATGGGTGGTGAGGATGGAATTTCCACTTTCCAGAGAGTGGAATCTTTTGGCAGAGCATCTATGAGGAATCTCTACAAAGACTGTAGTAGATTTTAATCCATCAATCACCACGTATTTATGCAGCATCTAGTCTATGCTCAATGATGTATACAGTATGAAATATATTTCAACCGTCCAGAGTGCTGGTAGTTGCTGCTAACTTGACAATATCAGCAAATGTTATAAAATGTGTCCTCTATAGAAGTCACTAATAAAAATAAGGAGCAATTTTGGATTTAGGTCCTTAGGGCACCCAACTTGCTTTCTGTCCATTTTAAGACCAAAGCACTGGCAGCTATATTTAAGCAGTTTTAAGTCAACATTATTTTTAGCACTATTTCATTATAACCTGTATTTTGTATGCTTGACTATGAGTCCATCTTCTTAGTTTTTCATTGCAACTTTCACAGAATCATGCATAGCTTTTTGTTTAATAAATTATTGTCTAATACAAAAGATGTAAAGTTATGCATGTGGAGTGTCACAGAAAGTACCATTTTAACTCGAAGTTCAAAGAATGCATGGACCAACAATTTACTCAAAACACATCAAAAAGAAATTGAGAAATGGGCCAGAAATTGAAAAAGACAAAAGCATCAAGACAGAGAAAATATGTTTAAAGAAATAGTGAATTTGAAATATTGAAGGAGGAAATTCAAGAGCAACAGACACTGTCCCTGCTCCACTAATATCCCTTCAGCATTCAGCTTTACAATATGCTCCGATGTCCAATTGAGCAAGCCTGAAGCTTTCTCTTGCTTCCAGAGCATTATTCGCTAAAGCACAGGAGTGCCATAAATTCATGTCCTTGGAAGGGTCCTTCAACAAATAATATAGAATTTGCACTATAAATATTTCAGATTCCTCATCCACAAATGGGACAAGTCAGAGGCATGTTCTACCATTTATCCCAGCAGGATGAGCCTCAGTTTTCCACAGTTATAACTTCTTCATCAACAGGTACTGGTTTCCTTTTCTTCCCTTCTTCTCTCCTTCTTTCTTACTCATTTTCTACATTTGTTTCCCCAAAATAATGACTTTCAGTCAAATTCTTGTCTAAGGTCTTTGATGGGGAAGGTTAGGTGGTGGAGGGATGGAGCAAAAAGGAAAAAGGACTCGTGGACGTGGGCAAGAGTGTGGTGATTGCAGGGCAGGGGCAGGGATAAGGGGGTTAAATGGTAGTGGAAAAAAAACAATTAAAATTTAAAAACAAAAAATTCTCGCCTAAGGTGTACTTCCAGTGAAACTGAGCCTAACATGTAGAATGAAACTAAATTCCTCTGGAAAAGAAAAAATAAATAAAATCCATTAACATAGACTATATCTTCCTTATAAATCCAGTCTATATTCAGTCAAACCACCATCTACCCAATTCTCCAAAATAGAAATCTCATGTTTATATTTGACATTCCCTCTTCCTCACATCTTGTATTCAAATCATCAGCAAGTTCTGCACATTTACCTCCTAAATCTCTCTCAGATCTATTTCTCTCCAGTTGTGTTTGCACAGGTTACATGAATCTTTATAATCTTGTTGGATGAATTAGTAAAACCAAATGTGGCCCTTTCAGTCAGCATGAAAAGGAAATTTCAAAAGAAAGGTTAAGGGTTTTGGTAAAGTGAATGAGTATCTGAACTGGAAGAATGTAAAAGATAGTAGATAAAGAAGTACTCGTACAAGATTGGAGGGGACTAATTTGGAGATATGGGGAAAACGATAATAGGCTGACCTATTTGGCAAGTGTATAACCTACGATGAAGATGGAAGTCAAGGAAATAGGAATAACTCAACTAATATTAAAGATGATGAAGACAGAAGCAGATGACAACAAGAGACATAGTGAAGGAATAAAAAAATATTAACTAGGTTTCGGTGTTTTGTTTTGTTTTTTTAGAAAAAAAACTTCTAATGACAAATTGAAAACATATACAAAAGTAGACAAAATATTACATTAACTTCAGTCATTGACTCACAGACAATCTTGTTTTACCTCTACTCCCACCCATATTCCTTCACCAACTACTTTTATTTTGAAACACATCTCAGGGCCATCCCATTATTTCAGAAAAATTCACAATTACTTAACTTTGAAGCTAACTGTCTTCCTGTCTGTGACGTGTTTAATTGGCAAGTAAGTTGCTGCAAATAAGAAAGCGGGGTACTTATTTTAATCAAAAATTCCTAAAGAGACACAAAACTTGGCCCTTTTTTCCAGTGAGGAAACTGAGCCTAGGTAAGGAAGGGTCCTGGCCTCGGTCCCAATGCTCCCAGGCCCATCCGCGCCAAGGCCGCGCTCCTAGTCGGCCTAGGAGGCAGAGCCACGCACTCCACAGGGAGCTGTGAGGAGAGGTGTTGCAGTAACCTCTCTCAGGACTTCCAGCTCCGCTTCCATTTAGGCCCCTTAGGCTACTCAATCGGACTCCAGTAGGCGGGGGTGGGCGGCTCACCCAACCGCACCACAGCTTGGGACACCCTAGGTTTGGAAGACTGATGTAAATATAAATCTGGCGTCTATGACAATTAAGATTTGGGGTAGGAGAAAATCACAAATATCTGCTTTTATATTTAATATATGATAACTAAAGTATTACGCAACTGAGAAAGTTCATTTGTTTTATTTGGCACAATTCACTTAAGAAAAATTATTATTGCTGTTCATTAACTTATACTTATTTTCACGGTGCCTGCAAATGAGCCTTTAATGAATGGGTCCAGAATCTTTCCAAACAGAAAGTTGTGCTAGCTGGTCTCTTCTTATCTTCCAAATTTTAAAAAGGAAAGCACTGAAAATATTTAAGAAACTTCCCCTCCTTATCTGGGAATGCACAGCCATAACAAATCTGGAGCTAAACCACAAGAAAAAAGTGATCTTTCGGGTCCTCACAAAGAACACTGGCGGATTATGATGGAACGGCTCCTTGTCACGTGGTATAACACCATCTGCTGTCCTTCAGCAAATGTCCAGGTGGATTTCATTTCTGGTTTCCAGAAAGAGGGAGCCAATCAACGTGAAAAAGCTGTTTTTGATTATGCGTCACAATCACCCAAGGAGAATCACAATTTTTTTTTTTTTTGGTTTCTACCATCATTTTTGTCAAGAGACTCATGGTTTTATTTTTAACCATGAAATCTGCTTCTGAATTTAAGAACAATAACAATGCCAATGGTCTCTTTTTTCCTTGGGTTTGTTTCTTACGGGGATAGGAAGGTCTAGCTTGAAAAATGTCTGTCCTATTCTTTTTCAATACCTTTCACTTAGTTTTCTGAGGAATTATATATGCTTCCAATTATTATGGGACTTTAAAATACTTACATTATACGGCTTTAGGAGTACCTCAGACTCAGGAGTCAAATAAAATGGAAAACCACTCTGATGAGAAATAAAAATCTATTTTAAAAGTTATGTTTGAGGATTTTTCCCAAATGTTCACAGTACTTATGTCATCTCTTTTGCCAACTGGTTATAGTTGTGTGACTATCTCTGTAACATTGCTGGTATCAAAAAGAAAGAACTCTGGTAGTATTCTAACTTTTATACTTTCCTCTCTTCCCCTACCCCTTCTCTCTCTCTCACCTTGGAATAGGTCTGTGCTGTTTGCATATCGTATTTTGATTTAACATATTTTTTTTAGGTTGATGAGATTCCAACCTAAGCGTGAATTCAGGAAGGGTCTAAGGAAAACACTGTTTTTTTTCTTTATAATTTTTCAAATAATTACTGATTATAAACTAAAACTTTCTGCTAGAAATTGTTTACAGTTTTTTAAAATTCACATTGAATATTTTTTAATTTGTGAGGAAAAGAGTGACAGTTGTCCCAAATATCTCTTTCCCTATTTCTTCTTCAATGGTAAAGTTTCCGTATTGGTTGGTTCTGGGGCCACTTGGAATGAAGATCCTTCTCAGCCTTGCAATGCGGTCTGGTCGTGTGACCAAGTTCTGGGCAATGAGATACAAGCAGAGGCAGAGTGTGCAACTTCTGAGAAGTACATGACATCTCTTCTCCAAAACTTCCTCCTTCCTTTAGGCAGCAGTGAGAGACTGGAGTGGCAGAAGCTCCAGCAGTCAAGGTGGACAGTAAGATAAATTTGGGAACAGAAGCCCTGCCATTCAGGGCAGCAAGATAGAAATAGTTTGGGACTCTTCCACCATAGAGCACCATTTTAATTCTGGAATGACTGACTTTTTGAATCAAACGTCTTGAATATGAGAGTAAAATTAATTTCTATTTTTATATCCTTATTATTTGGGGACTTTCTATTACTCATAGACTATTATATATATTTTAAAATTGGATAGTGTCCAATAAAAGATTCTGGCAGATGCCATTTCCAAGTAAAATCTAAGTAGTGATATGTACAATTGCAATGAAAATTTTCAAGAAAAATCATTAGGCTGTCAAGATCTTTTTACAGAAAGAAAAGACCAAAAGAAAATGAAGTTTTGTGATAGTTATTTTAACTTTTAAAAACTACATATTTCAAGTTCGTCTTTAGTATTCCATTTAATGAAATTGAACTTATATGTAACAGCATAAAAAAATCTGATTTCCAACTGCCAGTACCAGTGATTTTTTTGTCTAGCACTTAATCTACCAACAGAACCTGCTCTTGCTGAGGGTGGAGCAGGTTGGATGTGTTGAGGTATTAACAAGCACCCCCAACTCAAGACCACCCCTGAACCAATGACTGAAAAGAAATCATTTATAAATATCCCAGCTCCTTTGCTCTATCTAGTGATTAGCTCAAAGGTATTTGTCTACACCGGTTCCTAGAGCTCCCCTCTAGGATTAAGCTCCTATCCAGAGTAGTAACCAGCTTGACAGCGTAACCTTTATTGGCTTCTTGCTTTCCCTTGCCTCACTTCCTCATTCTTCTACCATTGTTTTCTGGGTTCACATCCTAAGTAAACTACTGCACATGAATTCTTATCTCAGAGTCTGCTTCTGGGGCACTGGAACTAAGGCATAATATTTACGTATTGTGTGAGTGGAAGTAAAAACATTATGGCCAAGGGAATGATATAAATAATAATGTGACATAACTGCAAAGTAGGGCAACAGTGTCTTTCCTCTCATTTTCTTTCAGTCCTCAGTGGTAGAATGGAGCAAGCCATTAACACATCCATAGAAAATAAACTGACTAGTAAATAATGTGCTTGGAAAATATAATCCTAAAACACTGGGTAAAGTATGTTCCCATTTCCTTTAAATAATTGGGATGAACTGGCTCCGGGTAAAAACAAGCTACATTAATCTCTTGAGAAAGAGTGTAAATAGTAATCATTGTGCTTATTATTTTCCTCCAATATCTAAAAAGAGATCAGATATATAGCAGTTAATTAATAAATATTTGTTGAATAAAAGTATGGTAGAGCCCTGACTGATGTGGCTCAGTTGTTTGGGCATCATTCTGCACAGCAAAGGGTCACGTGTTCGATTCCTAGTCAGGGCACATGCCTGGGTTACAGGCCTGGCTCCTAGTAGGGGCATGGGCAATGAGGCAACTGACTGATGTTTTTCTCTCACATGGACGTTTCTCTCCCTCTTTTTCTCCCTCCCTTTCCCTCTCTCTAAAAATAAATAAATAAAATCTTAAAAAAGAAGTATGGTAGAGAGTGAAACAGAGTACAGTTAGCAAATTGGGGATTATTACCCTATAAGGAATAAAAAGGCAAACATAGAGTCAGAGAAGATATTAGCAATGCATAATCCAATAAAGGACTTCAATTCAGAGTATGTAAAAAATTATAAAACAATTACAAAACTGTAAGTCCATAAGAAAAAAAAAAGGTCCAAAAAACCCCCTTCACATTATATCTAAATGGCCAGTTAATAGGTGACAATATGCTCAACTTTATTGGTCACCAGAGCAATGAAACTTAAAACCGTAATACAGCACTATATTTTTAACCGCATTGGTTTAAAATAAAAAGAGAGACAATACCAAGTATTGGCAAATATGTGGAATAGTTGGGACTGTCATACACCTCTGGTGGAAGGAAAATTTGGTACAACCAGTTTGAAAATTTACTAAAGCCAATTGATGCCAAAATTCCATTCCTAGATATATACCCAGCAGAACTGCATGTACACGTTCACCAAAAAACATGGATCAAATATGCATAACAACAATATTAATAATAATCCCAGGTTTGCAACAACCCAGATGTGCATCTATAGAAGCAGGAAAACATAAATTGTGGTGTAGTCGGTAGATTATTTTACAAGAATGAAAACGAATGAACTACAACTGCCCACATGACACGCATGACTGTCACAAAAATTATATTTGAGTGAAAGAAGCCAGATGCAAAAGAGTACAGGCCGTGAGTTTCCAAATACCAAATACCAAATACATACAGTTTAAGAACAGGCAAAATTTTTCTGTGCCGTTACAAGTCAGGAAGGTAGTTATTCCTGGGAGATATGCTGACTTTAAAGAAGCAGAAGGGGACTTCAGAGGTGCTATTTGTCTCAGTGGTCCCACAACCACCCACCATTTTGAAGATTTGCAGGAAGGGCCGACACCATTTATCATGAAGCTTTTGTCATAGTTAACATTTATCACAGAAAAGGATACAGTGCAGGAATAACAGGAAAAAAGATAACAGGCAAAGACTGCGAAGGTCACATACAGACTTTCTTGTCCTTCCTCTGCAAGGAACGCGTAGGTGCATCTTCTTCTCCAGCTGTGAAGTGCGAGGACATGTGTGAGATGCCCATGCCCAGGAAAGTCGGCTTGAGTCTTGGGGTCCAAATTTCCCAGTGGAGTTCATCACATTTCAGCCACGCGGCCAGCCATGCTATGAATCCCAAACCAGGCCTGGAGTGCACAGTATGAACCTTTACATTTATTTTAACACACAGGCAACCTGATTCATTGACCCCCTGCTTTGGGCATGTAGACTAATATCTTTACCCAGTCACTATGTGAACATTCCAGTATTTTAGTTCTCAGAGTTGACCGAGCATCATTACCATGGCTACAGAGATAAATGAAAACTGAGTAAAACAGACCTGCTCTGTTAACTCTCATTCTCACTAGTAATGTTATCTTTCTTGCTCTGAGGACTGATTATATGGGTATGTTTATTTTGTGTTTATGTATAAATATTATACTTCAAAGTTTAAAAAACACTAGACAGTTAGCTATCCAGAGCCATCAATGAGCTCAGTTAAGAAAATAAATACTTTCCCCCACATTCTTGTAAGATTACTGAAACCCTGGGAAGTTATCAAAAAACCATTAGAAAACCATTAGGGACTGTCAAAAACAGAGGTAACTCTAAGACGTCAAGAGAACGAGAAAGTGAATTAAATTCCTGATGTTGAGTTTCAGAATGTGTTTAAGTAGGCATGTTGTAGTAATTTTGTGAAGAATTGTATTTGGATGTTTTGGCTATTCTTTAATGTGTTTGAAGTGATCCAAAGAACCAAATTCAGAACAAATTTGTAATTTAGATAAATTTTAAGGGAATTTAGTTGGTTGCACAATTTATGTTAAAAGTTACTGAAAACAAGTTTTCAGATGTTTTTTCTATTATGTTTTTAATTTTTTAATTGAGTGTTAAAATATATGTGTAATAAAAAGTCCATAGATCTTAATATCCCCACATTCATCAGTCATTGTATGTGAGCTGCCCTGGGAAGGACTGTGAGACCATGGACAGGGCAGCTCTCTGTGGCTGAGTCAATCTTTGAAGGTGCTGAGAGTTGAAGGCCATCTGCCAACAACATTCCAGGGACCTGGGCCACAAGTTCTTCCTTGAAGAGGGAGGTAGGTGGTGTATCACAGAGTTCGCCACATCTAATTATTTGTTTTTTAGAGTCACTCAGAAGCCTTCAGAGACCCGGATTTCACTCTGAATTAGTAGACATGAAATAAAGCCAGACTTTATTACAAATAAACTTCCCAGATGATTTTGATGCACAGAACTTTGATAACTATTTTTTTATCTGTTTTTAATTTTTTATTGTATTTTTCCATTACCATTTAGTCCCCTTTCCCTCCACCCCCTGCCCCCACAATCACCACACTCTAAGTCCATGAGTCCTTTTTCCTTTTTGCTCAATCCCTCCCCCACCTAACCTCTCTCCCCTACTAGCTGTCATCTTGTTCTTTATCAATGAGCCTGCTCAGTTTGATCATTAGATTCCACACATGAGTGAAATCATATGGTACTTGTTTTTCTCTGACCAGCTTATTTCACTTAGCATAATGTTCTCCAGGTCCATCTATACTGCGTCTAAGGGTAAAGTTTTCTTCTATTTTATGGCAAAGTATTGTTCCATAGTCATTTAATCAACTCATCTACAGATGGATACTTGGATGGCTTCCATATCTTGGAAACTGTAAATAATGCTGCAACGAATAACGCTGGGTTCCTGTGTTCTTTTGAATTAGCGTTTTGGGTTCCTTCTGATATATTCCCAGAAGTGGCATCACTGGGTCATAAGGCAGGCCCATTTTTAATTTTTTGAGGTATCTCCATATTCCTTTCCACCGTGGCTGCACCAGTCTGCATTCCCACCAACAGTGCAAAAGCGTTCCCTTTTCTCCACATCCTCACCAGTACTTGTCTATTGATTTATTGATGATAGCCATTCTGACTCATTGTGGTTTTAATTTGCAATTCTTTGATGATTAGTGATGCTGAGCATCTTTTCATATGTCTATTGGCCATTTGCATGTTTCTTAAGAGAAGTGTCTATTTGGGTCCTTTGCCCATTTTTCTATTGGGCTGTTTGTTTGTTTCGCGGGGGTGTTGAGTTTTGTAAGTTCTTTATAAATTTTGGATATAAACCCCTTATCAGATGTATCAGCAAATATGTTCTCCCATTCTGTGGGTTGTCTTTTTATTTTGTTGATGATTTTCTTTGCTGTGACTTTTTAGTTTGATGTAGTCCCATTTGTTTATTTTTTCTTTTGTTTCCCTTGCCTGGGGAGATATATCTGATAAAAAATTGTTATGAGCAATGTCTGAGATTTTTCTGCCTATGTTTTCTTCTAGGATTTTTATGGCTTCCGATCTAATATTTAAGTCTTTAATTCCTTTTGAATTTATTCTTGTGTGTGGTATAAAAAGGTGATCTACTTTCATTTTTGTGCACGTATCTGTCCAATTTTCCCAACATGATTTATTGAATAAACTATCTTTAGCCTATTGTATGTGCTTGCTTCCTCTGTCAAATATTAATTGATTATAAAGGTGTGGGTTTATTTCTGGGCTCTCTATTTTGTCCTATTAATCTATATGTCTGTTTTATGCCAGTACCATGCCAACAGCTGGTTCTTTGAAAAGATAAACAAGATTGACAAAACTTTAACCATCGAGGAAAAAAGAGAGAGGACAAAGTAAATAAAATCAGAAATGATAGAGGAGAAATAACAACCGACACAAAAGAAATTCAAAGGATTGTAAGAAAATATTCTGAACAATTATATGCCAACAAACTGAACAACCTGGATGAAATGCATAAATTCCTAGAAACATACAATCTTCCCAAACTAAATCAGGAAGAATCAGAGAATCTGAATAGACTGATTGCTCCTAGTGAAATTGAAACAGTAATCAAAAAACTCCCAACAAACAAAAGCCTTGGACCAGATGGCTTCACAGGTAAATTTTACCAAACATTCCAAGAAGAACTAACTCCCCTCCTTCTCAAACTATTTCAAAAAATTCAAGAGGAGGGAAGGCTCCCAACCTCATTTTATGAGGCCAGCATTATCCTAACTCCAAAACCAGATAAACACTGTACAAACAAAGAAAATTATAGGCCAATATCCCTGATGAACATAGATGCTAAAATCCTCAATGAAATATTAGCATGCTGAATACAGCAATGCAACAAAAAGATCATACACTATGATTAAGAGGGATTTATTCCAGGAATGCAAGGTTACTAACATTTACAAATCAATAAACATGATTCACCACATAACCAAAATGAAGGATAAAAACGACATGATAATATCAATAGATGCAGGAAAAACATTTGATAAAATCCAGCACCCAATTATGATAAAAACTCTCAGCAAAGTGGGAATTGAGGGAACATATCTAAACATAATAAAGGTCATATTTGACAAACCCACTGCCAGCATCATACTCAATGAGCAAAAACTACAAGCATTCCTCTTAAGATTGGGGACAAGGGAGAGATATCCACTTTCACCTCTCATATTCAACACAGTAGTGGAAGACCTAGCCATAGCAATCAGACAAGAAGAAGAAATAAAAGGCGTCCAAATTGCAAAGGAAGAAGTAAAACTGTCTTTATTTGCAGATGACATGAAACTCTACATAAAGAACCCTAATGATTCCACCAAGAAACTACTAGAACTGATAAATGAATTCAGCAAAGTAGCAGGATACAAAATTAATATCCAAAAATCAGTTTCATTTTTATATGCCAATAACAAACTAACAGAAAGGGAAATTAAGAAAACAATTCCATTCACAATTGCTTCAAAAAGAATAAAATATCCAGGAATAAACCTAATCAAGGATGTAAAAGATCTGTACTCAGAAAATTATGATGCTGAAGAAAGAAAATGAAGAAGATAAAAATAAGTGGAAGCACATACTGTGTTCATGGGTAGGAAGAATTAACATCATTAAAATGTCCATACTACCCAAAGCAATCTGTAGATTCAATGCAAATCCTATCAAGATCCCAATGACAAATTTCATAGAACTATAACAAATATTTCTTTAGTATATGGAACCAGAGAAGGCCCTGCATAGCAACAGTGATCCTGAGAAAGAACAATATTGGAGGAATCATGCTACCTAATATGAAACTATACTATAAAGCTATCGAAATCAAGATAACTATTCTATTAGACATTCATTAAAAATGCTTGTGTAAGGACTCTGGGCCAGACCTATGTCCTCTGCTTGTAGAACAACCTTCCCACTTCAAAGTTCCTTCCTTTGATACAATAACTCTATGAAAAAATGCAGAACTGACATATGTATTTTGAAGATTTAAAAAAACAGCTTAGAAAGCATAAGTAACATACCCAAAGTCATACAGCTGCTAAATATTACTCTGGCTCAAACTTGTCCATTCCTGCTCCCTTTCCTACTCCCGCTCCTCTCTCTCTCACTCTCTCTGATATTTAAAATTTACTATTGTATAAGTCATATTGTTCTTAAAGTGAAATAAATGCCTTCATCATCCTTAGAAACTTTTCTAATGTTCTATTAGTGGCTCTTCATTTAAGAATACAAGTTTGTCCTTGTTGTGGTAAAAATAGATTTTTCCCACTATATTTTACCCAGCATAGATGATCACATGGTGCTGGCTTTCATCCTGGCAATAGCTTTAACTCACAATACCAGATACTGAAAAGAAACTGCAATAGTCTCATCTGATTTTTTCTGAATAAATCCTTTCTAGATCTTTACAAGACAGAGCTGTGTTTGCAAGAAAAAGAAGAGCCTATTAAATTCCCCTCCAAGAGTCAACTGAGGTTTTAGGTGGCATTAGTGAGGATGTGTTTTAAATGAAAGAGCAAGTTAAAATGAAGATGCAGGTGGTTTTAATGGGCAGAGAACCTTTGTTTGTTTGTTTTGTTTTGTTTTGGTGTGAGCACATGATTCTGTCTAAACCACTAGGTCTGTACAAAGCAAAGAGAGGTGGCCAGTAATCCCTCCAAAAAATCCAGGCTGCTCTCCATGCTGACAGCTTTACTAAATGACAAGTGAGTCATAACCTTTCATCACTTGGGCACGGCCCAGGGACCATGGCTGAGTTGTTGTAGATACAGTACTGGTGGATGAGGTTGTACTTGATATTCCATCCTTTGACCTCAACATTAAACAGTGACTTGGAAATGCATTAATGAGTAGCCTTTACATAGTGGTGTTGATAATATTTTTCTTCTTACAGAAAGAAATCTGGCATTGATATTCATCAGCATGCTGGGCTTTCATCAAGATAGAAGCAATTATACACACTTGTGTATGAGCAACTCACACAAGCCAAGGCCTTAATTGCTTGGCTGGCATGCCTCATACTTTCTGAGTATATATAATATATAAGCAGTGAATATTTTAACTTTCCAAAATCTGGCATCTCATTCAGAATTCTTAAGCTTGTTCTGGAGTGAAGTTCAACCTAAAATTTAGGTCCTAAATCATTCAAGGGGATTTCATACAAATTTCACTGAAATCCATGACCTTAAATGGTCATGGGTTTCCCATTCAGAAAAAGGATACAGCTCACTAAATTGGATAAAGTAATTTACTATTGCTAGAGGCTAATGGCCCTTACAGCCCAATTCTCCAAAACTTTAGCTGTTCTCTTTCACCAATAGAAATCCATTTTTTCTCCACTGACTTATAATGTTTCCATTATTACATGAAATTCCTATATAGATTTGGGTTATTCCTGGACTCTTCTGTTTATTTCATGTACTGATACCAAAATGTTTTAATTTTGATTTCCTTCAGGCCATGGAAAAAAACAAAGACTTCTCTGAGTGTTTGTCAATGGGAAAGCTGTTGCTCTGTTACCTTCTCTAGCACTCCTCCTGGTTTTCTGCATATTGTCTTTCTAACCACTTTTTTTCTTTGTAGTTGCTTTTTACATCCACTCCTTTCATGTTAGTGTTTGCCTCAGTTCCATTTTTTGGCCGTTCTCACTTGATATAGTTTTCTTATTTTTATTTTCTTATTTTTTTAAATCCTCACTCAAGGATATGTTTTTATTGATTTTAGAAAGACAGGAAAGAGGGGACAGAGAGAGAGAGACATTGATCACTTGCCTTGCCTCCCGCATGCACCCTGACCGGGAATTGAACCTGCAACTTAGCCATGTACCCTGACCGTGTATTGAACTCACAACCTTGTGGTATATGGGATGATGTTCCAACCAACTAAGCCACCTGGGCAGGGCAATAAGGTTTTCTTAACTGTGTTTTCAGCTGAACACCAACCTGGTATGCCTTCCATACTTCCTTGTTGAGCCTTTGACATTCTTTTCACTGACTGACTACTTTAAGCTCAGAGTCCTGGGGGCTTTCTCAGGCCCTTCTATCTCAACACATTTAAAAAGTTGAGCTGTATATTTTCTACTCCAAACCTGTTCTTTCTCTTTCATTAACTATCTCTGCCAATAGCACCACATCCACTAAGTTATCCCAGTCAACTGCCTGAAAACCATCCCAATTATTATCTTTATCACCTACATCCTCTTGGATGCAATATCCTCCTTATTCTACTTCTTTGATGTTTATCGAATCTATTTCCTTTTTCCCACCCCCACTTCCATGGCCTTCTTTGAGCCTTTGATCATTCGTCTCAGGGGCTACACCAATGGCTTTCTTCTTGGAGTTTTACTCTATACACTGCATTGCTGGGAGTTTTTACAGATACAAACCTCATTAAGTCATCCTTAAACTACTTCCCTGTCTCTCCGTGATCATGATGGAATTTCAAGTGCCAAGGCATGGCATCCAAGGCCCTTCACCATCCAGCCCCTTCCTAGCTCTCTAAGACACATTGACTCTGCCCTAGTTTATCAAACACTTGCCTTTCCCGAACGTCCTCTCATGTCAGTGTGCCTTTATAAATCCTGTTCCCTCTACCTTCAACAGTCTCTCTCCTCTGCAAACCCTGCCTTACCTCCCCTGGCCTACCTTAATTACCCAGAAGACTCAGCTTAATGTTTATTTCATTTTGAAAGCTTTTCTCATGACCTCTCTAACCATAGCTAGATGAGGTGTCCTTTGTTTTTGCCCTCAAAGTGCCGTTGAGCAATCCAATCTGTCACATATTTGATAATGGTAATATACTTATTACCATCCTTCTCACAGACTTCATCCTTTGAGCTTCTGGAAGACAAGGATCCATTTTAGGGTCTCCAGTGCCTAGGTTAGCGTTTGACATATAGGACTGTGATGTCCAACATGGCAGTCATTGGCTATGTGTCGAAAATTAGACTTTAATTATTTAAAATTAAAAATTCAGTTCTTAAGCCACACAACCCACATATCAAGTGCTTAGTAGCTATACATGGCTACTGGCGACTGTTTTGGACAACAGTCCATCTTCACAGGAAGTTCTGTATGGCACTGATTTAGGAAGTGCTCCGTAAGTGTTAGTGAGTTAAATATGAATGAATTATTTTTAATTGAAATTTTTATTGATCCAGTCACAGATTCACATGCAATCGTAAGAAATAATACAGAGAGATGAGTCTACCCTTTTATCCAGTTTTTCCCAACATCTTGCAAAACCATGGTACACACTCTCACAACCAGGATCATGACATTGATGCAATTCGCTGATCTTATTCAGATATCCCTGGTTGTACTTGTGCTCATTTTTGTGCATTTGTATTTAGTTTTATATAATTAAATCATATGTATATGTTCACACATTTACCACCATAGTCAAGATACTTCCATCAAGATATTTCCATCGCCAGAAGAATCCCTCTTTTGACCTTTCAAAATCACACCCCCTTCCTTCTACACCTCTCACCCCGTCCCTTAACCCTGGAACCACTAATCTATTCTGCATTTCTAAAATGTTGTCTTTTCAAAGTGTCTTATAAATGGAATCATATACTATGCAACCTTCTGGGATTGCTTGTTTCCCCCCTCAGTATAATTCTCTGGAGATTCATACAAGTTAATGCATGTATCAATAATCTGTTTCTTTTTATTGCTGATTATTATTTCATGGTATGTGTGCCAGAATTTGTTTAACCGTACACCTCTTGAAGAATATCAAGGCTGTTTCCACCTTTTGGCTACCACAAATCAAGCTGCTATGACCATTCTAGTACATGATTCTGAATGTAACTTTTTATTTTTCTGCAATAAATCCAAGAGTACAATTGCTGGGTCTTCTGGTAATTGCACACCGAGTTTTATAAGAAACTACCAAACTGATTTTTCAGAGTGGCTGTACCACTGTATATTCCCACCAGCAACGTGTAAATTATCTGGTTTCTCCTTATCCTTACCAGCATTTTGTGTTGTCAGTATGTTTTATTTTAGCCAGTCTCATGGGTGTGTAGTGATATTTCATTGTGGTCTCAACTTGAATTTTCCTAATGTCTAATAACTGAACATTTTTTATGTGCTTATTTGCCATTGGTATATCTTCTTCAGTGAAATGTCTGTTCTTGTCTTTTGACCATTTTCTAATTGGATTTTTAAATTCTAATTGTTATTTTTAACTACTGAGTTTTGAGAATTCTTTATATATTCTAGATGTCGAGATGTGGTTTACAAATATCCCACACTTCCCCCCCCACTACAGTCTGTAGCTTGTCTGTTTATTCTCTTCATGTGGGCCTTAACAGATACTACATTTTTAATTTGTTTCTTTTACTATGTTTGGCTAAATGATTTTTTAAACTTTGTTTTTATTTTGTTGACATTATTACAGATCTTCCCATTTCCCCACTTTGCCTACCTGCACCCGGCCCCTGCCTCCTCCCCTCTGTCCATGGGTCACCACACTGTTGTCTATGGGTTATACATATATTGTCTTTGAATAATCCCTTCACCTTCTTTCATCTAGTCCCTCCTCCCCCATCACCTCTGACAGCTGGCAGTCTGTTCCATGTGTTCATGCCTCAGTTTCTATTTTGTTTGTTACTTTATTTTGTTCATTACATTCCACATATAAGTGAGATCATATGGTATTTGTCTTTGCCTGACTGGCTTATTTCACTTTGCGTAATACTCTCCAGGTCCATCCATGCTGTTGGAAAGGGTAAGAGTTCCTTCTTTTTTATAACTGCATGGTATCACATTTTAAAAAAATATATTTATTTATTTTTAGACAGAGGGGAAGGGATAGAAAAAGAAAGGGAGAGAAACATCAATGTGTGGTTGCCTCTCCTGTGCCCCCAACTGGGGACCTGGCCCACAACCCAGGCATATGCCCTGACTGGGACTTGAACTGGTGACCCTTTCATTCACAGGCTGGCACTCAGTCCACTGAGCCACACCAGCCAGGGCACATTTTTAATTTTGATGGCATGTAACTTATCATCTTTCCCTTTATAGATATAGTTTTGGTTTCAAGTCTAAGAACTCTTTCCTAGACTTAGATTCTGAAGATTTTCTCCTATGTTTTATTCTTTTTTAATTGAATTTGTTAGGGTGACATTCGTTAATAAACTTGTGTAGGTTTCTGGAGTACAATTCTATAATACATCATCTGTATTTTGTATTGTGTGTTTACCACCCCAAGCCAAATTTCCTTCCAGCACCATTTATCCCCCCTATATCTTCTTCTACATCCTCCCACCCACCTTTCCCTCTGGTAATCACCACACTATTGTCTGTGTCTATGAGGGTTTGTTTTGGGGTTTTTTTTTGCTTACTCACTTCAACTTTTCACCAGGCCCCTCCCCCCCTCCCCCTCTAATAGTAACCAACCTATTCTCTATCAATGAGTCTGTTTCTATTTTGTTTCTTAGTTTATTTTTTCTTTAGGTTCCACAGATGAGTGAAATCAAATAGTACTTGGCTTTCTTTGACTGGCTTATTTCACTTAGCATATGCTCTCCAGGTCCATTCATGCTGTTGTAAAGGGTAAGTAAAATGTTCTTTTTTTTTTTTTTTTTTACAGCTGAGTAGTATTCTATTGAGCAAACATACCACAGTTTTGATGGGGTTTTTTTGTTTGTTTTTTATCTATTCATCTCTCATGGGCACTTGGAGGCTTCCAAATCTTGGCTACTGTAAATAATGCTGCAATGAACATAGGGGTGCTTATGTTCTTTTGAATTAGTGTTTCGAGTTTCTTCCGATACACTCCTAGAAGTGAAATTGCTAAAGATATAATGCAGTTCTATTTTTAATATTTTGAGGTAACTCCATTCTGTTTTCCACAGTGGCTGCACCAGTCTGCATTCTCACCAACAATGCATGAGGGTTCCCTTTTCTCCACATCCTTGTCAATACTTGTTGTTTGTTGATTTATTGATGACAGCCATTCTGACAAGTGTGAGGTGATTCGTCATTATGGTTTTAATTTGCATTTCTCTGATGATTAGTGACATTGAGCATCCTTTCATGTGTTCATTGACAATCTGTACGTCCTCTTTGGAGAAGTGTCTGTTCATGTCCTTTGCCCATTTTTAAATTGATTGTTTGTTTTTTCAGTGTTGAATTTTATAAGTTCTTTATAAATTTTGGATAATAACCCCTTATCAAATGTATCATTGCTAAATATGTTCTCCCTTTCTGTGGGTGGTCTTTTCATTTTGTTAATGGTTTCCTTTGCAGTGCAAAAACATTTTAGTTTGATGAGTCCCATTTGTTTATTTTTTCTTTGGTGTCTCTTGCCTGAGATGATAAGTCAGAAAAAATATTGCTACAAGAAATATCTGAGACTTTACTGAATACATTTTCCTATAGTTATTTTATGGTTTGGGGTATCACATTTAAGTCTAATCCATTTTGAGTTTATGCTCATGTGTGGTGTAAGAAGGTGGCCTAGCTCAATTTTTTTTGCATGTATCTGTTCAATTTTTTGAACATCATTCATTGAATAGACTGTCTTTACTTCATTGTATGTTCTTGTCTCCTTTGTCATATATTAATTGACTATAAAGTTGTGGGTTTATTTCTTGGCTCTCTATTCTGTTACAATTATCTATGTATCTGTTTTTATGCCAGTACCATGTTGTTTATATTTCTATGGCCTTGTAGTACAGTTTGATATCAGGTAGCATGATTCCTGCAATTTTGTTCTTCTTTCTCAAAATTGTTGTGGCTATTTGGGGTATTTTGTGGTTCCATATAAATATTTGGAATAATTGTTCTAGTTCTGTGAAATATGCCATTGGTAACTTGATAGGAATTATGTTGAATTTATAAATTTCTTTGGGTAGTATAGACATTTTAATGACGAGCCATGAACATGGTATATGTATCTACTTATTTGAATGTTTTTCAGTTTCTTTCATCAGAATCTTATTATTTTCTGAGTACAGGTCTTTTACATCCTTGGTTAAGTTTATTCATAAGTACTTTATTCTTTTTGAAGCAATTGTGAATAAGATTGTTTTCTTACTTTCCCTTTCTGATAGTTTATTATTACTGTATAAAAATGCCACTAATTTCTGGATTATTTTTAATACTGCAACTTTATGGAATTCATTTATCAGTTCTAGTAGTATTTTTGTGTTATCTTTATGGTTCTCTATATACAGTATTATGTCATTTGCAAATAAAGACAGTTTCACTTCTTCTTTTCTGATTTGGATGCCTTTTATTTCTTTTTCTTGTCTGATTGCTGTGGTTAGGACTTCCAGTAATGTGTTGAATTAGAGTGATGAAAGCAGACATCCTTGTCTTGTTTCTGATCCTAAGGGAAACTCTTGTAGCTTTTGCCCATTGAGTATAAGGTTGGCTGTGGGTTTGTCATATATGGCTTTTATTATGTTGAGGAATGTTTCCTCTATTTCCACTTTGCTAGGGAGCTTTTATCATAAATGGGTACTGGATTTTATCATGCTTTTTTCTGCATCTATTGATATTATCATGTAGTTTTTTCTTTTATTTTGTTTATGTGGTGTATCACATTTATTGAGTTGTGAGTATTGTACTGACTTTGTATCCCTGGAATAAATCCTTATTGATCATAGCGTATGATCTTTTTAATGTATTGCTGGATCTAGTGTGCTAATATTTTGTTAAGGATTTTAGCATCTGTGTTCATCATGGATATTGGCTTATAATCTTTTTCTGTTTCGTCTTTATCTGGTTTGGGATTAGAATAATGCTGGCTTCGTAAAATGAGCTTGGGGTCTTCCTTTCTCTTGAATTTTTGGGAAAAGTTTGAGACGGAGAGATATTAGTTCTTTGAATGTTTGGTAAAATTCACCTGTGAAGCCCTCTGGTCCAGGACTTTTGTTTTGGGGGAGTTTTTTGTTTATCACTGCTTCATTTTCACTGGTAATATATCTTTCCAGATCTGAAACTTACTGCTTTCTGCTCTGATGTTGTCTGAAGATGGTCATCAGGTATGTTGGTTCAGGGCTTCTGGGAAGGACTTTCATGCACACCAATGTCAATACTGCCTGTGACTGGCCCTGGGTAACCTGTTTGGAGCTACAAAGCTATCCACAGTTTGGAGCTGCCTCTGCTGGGCCCAGTTGTGCACATGAAGAACCAAGCTGTGCACCATGGCCAGCTATTACCAGCACCAGGTCTAAGGGCAAGTCAGCAAATGTTCCAAGGCATGCTGAGGTCTGCTTCTACCTGCTTCCACCTGCCCATCTCAGTCACTGAAAGAGCCTCTAGCAGTACTCAAGTTATATGAGGTAGGTTCTCAGTGAGTCACTGGGTAGGGGGAATAGTGTTCACCAAATTTATACAGGTTCAAACTCAGTGCCAGTACTGGGCCTGAAGCCACTCAGCAAAAGTCCCGAGGTATACCAAGTCTAGCTGCCACCTGCTGAGTGCTTGCACTCCTTTGTGTTGGGGTGAGTCTCAGCAAGTCATCATGATGAGGCCAGTAGAGTTTATCAGGTCCCAATAGACCAAGATTTGACTGTGTGAAGGGAGGGCTCTGCACTGCTCAGGTGTTTGAGAGACAAATGGCCCTTGTCCTAGAGCCACACAACTCAGTCTGTCCCAGATTCTGTGAGGGGGAGCCTGAGTTCAGCAGGATGGGGCCTGTGGCAGTGTAGAGAATGGTGCTAGGTGATCTCCTGTAAGCAGGAGATGCCTATTAGGCTTTGAGGAATTGGGGGGTATGGCCCCTACCCCAGAGCCACACAATTAAATCTGTCCTGGATTTTTCCCAGACCTCAGCAGGGCAGTCACCTGGAATTGGTAGGTGGGTCAACTGGGAGCCTGGATTGTGGGGCTAGCGTATCTCCCATGGTGGGGAAGTGCCAGTCAGGTTCACAGAGAAGTAAGGCAAATGGCCCCCATCCCAAAGCCAAACAACTCAACCACTGATACCTTTTGAGTCTGTCCAGACCTCTACACCTCAACCAAGGCAGCTGATTCCTCAGTAAGGTATAGCTCTGCAGGCTGGGGAGAGAGGGAGTCCAGAGGGTGGGGCTATTGTTTTCCCCCCAGGCTGATGCAATGTGAAGAGTAGTGCTGCACCCAAGAAAGATGGCATTTGTGGTGTGGGAGAATGACTCAGCACAGATATCCTGGCTGCTGTTCCCTCAGCTGTCTTCCCAGAGCCACAAACCCCAAACTCCACTCACACATCTCTAGTCCCACCCTCCTTCTACTGGCAAGTTGGCCCCTTAAGGGTGTGCCTGTGTCTCTAGCAGATTCCTGTCTTTGTTTGATGGACAGAATCTCCACTGATTTTCACAGCCAGGTGTTATGTGAGTGACTTTTTCTGGCTCTGGTACTTTGGGCTGGGAAGCCCAGCTTGGGTTTGAGACTCCACACTTCTCAGGGGGAACCCCCCACATACACAGCTGAGATAGTCCTCTGAAACCTCAGCTGCTGCCTGTGGAAGTGGGCCAGCTCTTTTTGCATCTCTGCCCTTCTTACTAGTCTCGATGTGGCTTCCTCTGTAAATCCTCGGTTATAACACTTTTCTTCAGTTAATGTTCATTTGGTTACTCAGAATAATTGTTCTATAATTTAGTTGCAATTCCAGTCTTGTCCTGGGAGGACGTGAGTATACCTTCCACCTACTTTGCCACCATCTTGGATCTTTTACTTTTTCTAAGAGTTTTATGCTTTTACATTTATGTCCATGATCTATTTTGAGTTAGTTTTTTTTAATACTCATCTTATTTTTGCAACCATAACCATTATCCATCTCCAGAAATTTTCTCTTATCCCATAATGAAGCTATATACCAACTTAACAATAACTTCCATCCTCCCACATCCCTCAGCCCCTGGTAAATACTATTCTACTTTCTGTCTATGAATATGCCTATTTTACTCAATATACATCTCATATAAGTGGAACCACACAGTATTTGTCCTTTTGAGTTTGACCCACTTCACTCAGTATACTATTCATCCATATTATGATATACTATATTTTGTTTACTTATTCCTCTGTCAGTGAACATTTCGGTTGTTTCTACCTTTTGACTATTTTAAACAAAGCTGCTATAATAATTGGTGTGAAAACATCAGTTTAAGTCCCTGCTTTCAATTCTTTGGGTACGTTCCCACAGGCAGAATTGCTGGATCTTGTGGTAATTCTATGTTTAATTTTTTTTGAAGAACTGCTACACTGTTTACATGGTGGCCATACCATTTTACATTCCCACCATCAGTGCACAAGTGTTCTAATATCTCCACATCCTTGACAACACTTATTTTCTTTTTTGTTTCTTCTTTTCTATATAGATCTCTCCATCCCTAAGACTATGAGGTGGCACCTCATTGTGGTTTCGATTTGCATTTCTCTGACTGATGATAATGACCATTTTTCATGTGCTTATTGGCCATCTGCATGTGTTCTTTGGACAAGTGTTCAAGTCCTTTGGTCATTTGTAAAATGGGATGTTTTTGTTGTTGAGTTTTAGGAGTTCTTTATATATTTTGGATAGTATCCCCTTATCAGATATATAATTTGCAAATATTTTCATCTGTGCTGTGAGATGCCTTTTCGCTCTATTGATTGTGTCCTTTGCACAGAAGATTTTAATTTTTATGTAGTTCGATTTATCTAATTTTTCTAAAAAAGTCTTTTGAGATTATTAGGAATTGCATTTATTAGTACTGACATCTTACCAATCTTAAGTCTTCCAGTCCATGAACATGAGAAGTCTTTTAACTTACATGTCTCCTTTAATTTCTTTCAACAGTGTTTTGCACTTTGCAGTGTGTAAGTCTTTCACCTCCTTGTTAAATTAATCCCTAAATGTTTCAGTGTTTTTATACTATTGAAAATTGTTTTCTTAATTTATTTTTTGATTTTTAATTAGTAGTATATAGAAGTGCAACTGACTTTTGCATGCTAATTTTATACCTGCAATTTTGTTGAATTCATCTATTCTACCTTCTTTTGGTATAGGATCTTTAGAATTTTCTACATACAACATCACATTTTCTGCAAACAGAGATGATTTTACTTTTGCCTCCAATTTCTATGTCTTTTGCTTCTTTTCCTTATCTAAATGTTCCCACCAGAACTTCCAATACTATGTAGAATAGAAGTGGCAAAAGTGGGAATCCTTGCATTGTTCCTGACTGTAGGGGAAAGGACTTCAGTCTTTCCCCATTGAGTATGATGTTAGTTGTGGAAAGTTCCTTTTTGCCTATGTATATCCAATTGTTCCAGCACCATGTTTTGAAAAAGCTATTCTTTGTCCATTGAATTACTTTTTCATTTTTGTCCACAATCAGTTGGTCATATGTGTGAATCTATTTCTAGGATCTCTATTCTGTTTCATGGATCTACATGTCTATCCCTCTGCAAATACCATATTGTCTTGATTACCATAGCTGTAGAAAAAGTCTTAATATTGGAAGGAGTAATCCTTCCTGCCTTATTCTTACTTGTTTTGCTATTCTAGAGCCCAAGATTTTTCATATAAATGCTGCAATAAATTTGATTATGTCTACCAAATCATACTGGAATTTTTTATAGATGTTTCAGTAAACATTTAGATAAATATAGGGGGAAATTCATATCTTTGCTACACTAAATCTTCTAATTCATGAACATAATACGTCTCTTCATTCATTCAAGTCTTCTTTGATTTATTTAACTGGTATCTTGAAATTTTTTAAAAATGATTTCATTTATTCATTTTTTAGACAGAGGGAAAAGGAGGGAGAGAGAGAAGGAGAGAAGCATCAATGTGTGGTTGCCTCTCATGTGCCCCTTACTGGGGAACTGGCCTGCAACCCAGGCATGTGCCCTGATTGAGAATTGAACCAGCGACCCTTTGGTTCACAGGTTGGTGCTCAATCCACTGAGCAGCACCAGCCAAGGCGTATCTTGTAATTGTTATCATACAGTTCCTGTACATGTTTTGTTAACTCTATACTTAAATATTTCACTTTGTTTGGAGAAAACGTAAGTAGTATTCTGTTTTAAATTTTATTGTCTGCATGTATACCAAAATACAATAGACTTTTGTGTGTAGATCATGTATCCTGAAAGCTTGCTGAACTGAACTCAATTATTAGTTATAGGAGTTGTTTTTGTAGACTTCTTGGCATTTGCTAGTTAGACATTCATATCATTTGCAAATAGAGACAATTTTGCATATTCCTTTTCAATCCAATGTCTTGTTTTTGTTTTTATTGCCTCATTGCAGTGGCTAGAATTTCCAGTACTATGTTGAATAAGATGGTGGAAACAAACATGCTAGTCTTATTTTATATCCTAGAGGAAAAGCATTTAGTCTTTCACTATTAAGTTCAATGTTAGCTGGGTTTTTTTAGATTTTTTAAATCAAGTTTAGGCAATTCCTCTCTATTCTTCACTTGCTAAGAGTTTTTAACCATAAAAACTTAGATTTGTCATTTTTTTCTGCATCAGTTGACAAAATCCTTTTTTTTTTTTCTGAGTTGGTTAGTATGGTACATTTCATTAACTAATTTTTTAAATGTCAAACCAGCTCTATATTCCTGGAGGAAACTTCCCTTGAGCATCATGTATAATTCTTTTTATACATCGTAAGGTTTGGTTTGCTAAATTTTTTTTGAGGATTTTTGCAGCCAAGTTCAAAACACTATTTGCCTGTAGTTTTTTTCCTCCCCTATTCTGTTTTTTAGTTCTAGTGTCAAGACAATACTGGCCTCATAAAATACATCAGGAGGTACTCCTTTTCTATTTCCTAGGGGAGAATGTGTAAAGGAGGCAAACTCAGGAGCTTCCAGGTGAAATCTGAAATTGTTCCCCACACTGGGAAGGAAAGGGGAGATCTAAGAAAGATGCAGAACACTCCAGATTGGTAGGTGGCAGTTTTAATAAGCAAAGGAGTTTACATATGAGGCTTGTCTTGGATACCCACAAGATGAATCTGTCTCTGCACACACCAAGTTTATCTAGAGGCTTTAACTGGGTCTAGTCACGTATACCGTCCAGATGATCTCAACAATACCTTATTCTAATAAGGTTTTATCCTTGAAATTGTTTCCTACTGTGGGAACAGTGTGCAGAGAGTACGTTCCAAGGACAAGGTAGGGGATAAGGAGCCTCCAATTACCCGGATCCAGCTCATGGATCAACAGGGGATCATGTCTTCTTGATGACCTCTAACAACTCCCGATTATTGATTACAGGTTATTTTCCAACTTTTAAACCTGTGAGCCATGGAGAAAATCTATTACTTATTTAAAAATAAAGTTTTTGAATCCCTCTGACAAATCAGCCCTATTTTGTGTATTCAAAAGTGATGTATTCAATAAATGTATTTGCCTGGAAGACAAAGTAATGTATTACCCAGATTCCTCTTAAGTGAAGGACCCATCACCCTGCTGCAGGGATTGCAGGCCAGGGAAAGCTTTTAGCTGTTCTCTTTTTCAGGGATTGCCTCAGCTTCAGAGAGTTGCTTATCTCAAGTTCATGCCCCTTCCAAGGCAGTGCAAATAATGATTAATGTTGATATATAAAGGACTATAACAACTTGGAACAACTCTGAAGGGTCTTCTTACCTCCAAAGCTTCCTGGAGGGCTAGTGACTGTCATTGGCCTGCATCATAGCTAAACTTCTACCACAGCCCACTCTTGTTGCTGTTATCTCCCATACACAGGTGTCTGTCCTAAGCATCCTGCCTGGGAAACTCTCAAGAAATTCTTATGTAAAAAGAAAACCCTTAGGACTGAATGCAATGTAATATTTAGGGAAATAATCTTATTATTCATTTATAACGTTTCCCTTGCTTAAATCCTAAATGAATTTGAGGCAACTAATAATAATCATAGTGCCTAACCAGTAGAAAGAACCATACAAACACAAGCTTTATCTATAACCGTAAAGGTATTTTAAGTGATTAAAGCTCAGTGTTTCAAAGCAAAATGTTAATAGATACCAATCCCTCACAAATAAACAACACCTGTATAAAATATTTTCTGGCATTTGCATCTGCGCCAGCACACATAAAAGAAAGTCAAAAATAAAAAATATGTATGCAAATAAAGATGGGGATGGTGTGGGAGTGGTGGGACTTAGGGCTACTTGTGTGGCTTAGAGAATAAAAAGATGGATTTAGAGATTCCTATTCTTTTAAACAGAAAAACAGGATACGATGTACCAGGACATAGTTCTCCTTTATAGATAGGAATGTGAGGGAGAAAAGTAATCGTCCATATATCATATGGTTCCTGTTTTCTTATGGCAGCTGGTACATGGAGGGTGCTGAGTAAATGGAAAACAAGCAAGAGGGAAGTGATGTATATTGCACTGTTAACTAGAAAGCTGTTTTAGAGTTATTGAGTATGACAGAGTACCAATAGATACAAACTCTTACTTTTAATCTGCTATCCAGTTATGGGATCAGATGCCATGTCATAACCAGTTCATGATGATACTGTTAGGGCATCTGAGGACAGACAAGGGTGTGACTTCTGTTCTAAGGCTGAAAACTCCTGACTGGTTTTATGAATGTCTCTCTCTTACTTGTAGCATAGACAGTGTGAGTGTTCTTGACAATTCTGGAGCCTTTGGAGTTTGGGAAGGAAGTGGACAACTGGGAGATTTAAGATGAATCACAAGATATTACAAGCTTCATCTTTCATCAGAAAGCCCTGTCTACTCTTGGTACATAACCACTCTACTCTTATCAGTCTTCTTAATTAGGCAAGCCCAGCCTTACCATTATAAACACACCAAATTGGCACTTTGATAACTAGTCCGAGTTTTTGTCCCAGTTCGGGAAAGGCAGGGGAACAACGAAGGCAGACTGGTTCCACTTTGAGTAGAGGCTCAACTACTAACTACTTTGCTAGTCAACTAGCAAACAGAGCATGGAGAGGTCTAGGAGCCCACATTCCCCTAGGCCTCAGACGTCAAAAAGCAGCCAATTTGTGCTGGGTGCTCAGAGCCCAGCTTTACTGACATTCCTTCCAAGGCCCGCAAAGCACCTTCGCCTTCGCCGGTGCGGCCGGGGGGGGGGGGGCGGGCGGGAGGGGGATAGGGGGGTGGAAAGGCACCTTCACTTCTTTGCAGCCACAGCATCTGTGGGTAGGAGGGGCCTCTGTGGACATCAGAGACCATTTCTGGGCTGGTTGATTGAAGGATGGCCATTGGGAGGTCAGTCTCCAGATCTTTGCTACTCAGTTGTGGTGGCAGAACCAGCAGCATCACATCACCTGGGAGCTAGTTTTGCTAGTAGAATCTCAGGTCCCAGACCAGACCTACTGAATCTGAACCTGCCTGTTAATTGACCCACACATTTAAGTTTGAGAAACACGGGTCCAGGTGGAAGCAATGAAGCTAGCTGGAGGATCTCTCAGCCCCGCCCCCTCCCACTCAGCTCTCCTTAGCAAAGCTCAGTCCTGCATTGGTCCTGCACAAAATTTCTGCAAAACCAGAGTGTGTGGGGAGGGGGCGTGCAGGAGCTGCCCCCGCCCGGGAGGGCAGAGGACAAGTGTGATTGGATGGGCGAAAGGCGGCTTTCCTCAGCTCCGGGAGAGTAGACACTCCCCCGACCCTCCCCCGACACCTCTCCACCCCCACCCCCCGCAGCGGCTACCGCCTGCTTCCCGCCGGCTGCCGCGAAAACCCGGAACAGCTGCGTGTGCTCGCGGAAAGTCCTCCTAGGGGCGACGCCGGGCAGCTGGGCATGCTCAGTAGCTGGGGGAGGCTTGGGTGGAGAGTAGAAAGCTTTGGCTCTGCCTCCCACCCCTTGCTAGCGGCCCCCGCACCCCTTGCCTCCAGCCCGTAGTAGTTGCCCGGCGTGTGCCCGGGGAGACCACGAACATGGCGCTCTTAGCGATGTAGCAGCCCAGGCGGAGAAGGGGATGAGGCACCGCCGCTTCGCTGACAGCCAGCCACCAGGTAGGCGAGCGCGCCTGGAGGGGCTGCCTGGGTGGATATGGACGCGGGGAGGGGCGCTTGCGAGGATGCGCACGGCTGGGACCCGGGGCATCTTGCTTTGCCGGGAGAGGATGCGAAGCGGACATCTGTGACAGCGCGCAATTGTGCATCACCTAGGAGATGTCAAAGGCTGGGGACCCGCTGGCTGGAGGGAAGGGATCTGGGGACCGCCCCCCGCCCCCCTCACGCACACCCATGCGCTACCATCCAGCCTGGGCGCTCCACGGGTCAAATAAAGGATAGTTCCTTTCTGCTGGGTGGGAGGAGAACCCCGAATACCAGTCTTGGATGTGCGCTGGTCGACCGGACCGCTGGCAAGACCAGCACCAGTTCTTTGTGTATACAGCCGTGCACGCCCGGGGGTGTCACGATGCCTGCATCTTCAGAGGAGTGTTGGACATATTGCCAGGGCAGGATTCCCGTGTGGTTTTTGTCTCTTGGCAGGTGTGAATTGGAAGATGCAATAGCTGAGCCTTTATGGGGCTGTTTTCCTTTGTTACTTGCTTGAAGTGTGTGTGTGCGTGCGTGGTGGGTTATAATGGTGAGAGAGAACTTCTTCTCGTGGGCACACATGTGGGCAGAGTGTGGAAGAGGATCTCGGTTCCAAACTCTTGTCAAAATTGAGTGCTCTGTCGGCCTCCTGGAGGCACACTTGAAAAGTCCAGAGACAAGTGCCCAGTTTGGAGCCCTTCTTGAACCCATGCATGTTTATCTGGAGCTTTAAACATGGGACACAAGTTCATTCAACATCAGATATCAATTAAGGGAATTTGAAGCATTGAGGCTATCAGTGGTGGACTTTTTTTTATGCCGAATTAATAAAGACAAAAAGAAGTTGGCATAAAGCCAGAGGAAAGTCATAGTTAATAGTTGATGATAGCTTAGAAGGCTGAATGCACTTTGGGGGAAACTGGGAAACCTGGCATTCGACAGGGTTCTACCAAGATAAAGCCACAGGGTTTTGGGTGACTCACAGAACCTCTCAGCACATCATTTTATCTTCTGGGGTCTGGTGGCATGTAGACACTTTCTCACCTGAGTCCAGATGGACTAGATGATCTTTGAAGCCCCTACTACACCCCATAATAATAGCTCTGTCACATTATATTAGTGTATCTGTTATAGTCAGCAGTACAACTCAGGGAGGGAAGGTACATTTAGAATATGCCTTTATTTTTTGCCTCATAATTTAAAGGATGAACATCTTTGACTACAAAGTTTAGAGACACTTCCCTTTGTACATACAGCATTTATTTTATGGTCTCCTTAGCAAAAATGAGTCAGTATCATTAAAATGAACTGAGGAATGTTTGCGGAAAATGCATGTAAGTAAATTAAAGTCACAACTGTCCAATCTGATAGTACCTTGACTTGGAATACATATGTGCAAAGTAGAAGCACTGCTAATGGGAGCAATACAAGTTGATGATAAGTTCATTGATAGCTTTGGTCTTGGAATAAAATTTTTCTGTCCCTGTGTGAATGGGTAGAGATTGATTGTACTGTGTCTCTGCAGTTTGCTATTTTGGAAATAAATGTGAGTTTTAATTGCAGTCATTGAAAACACAGTTTGGCATTGCCTCTCCTTCACTGTGTCAGAGGTTGCTGTAACACTGCAGGTGTGAGAGGCAGGTGTTCTATCTAGGTTGTGGTATCATCATGGTGATGAGACAGCTGAGTTTGGGCTCTGACTCCCATTTTTAGCTCTGGGATCTTGGGCAAGCTATTTAACTTTACTAAGTCTCAATTACTTCGTCTGTAAAAGAAGCTTAGGAAGACTTTAGATAAGTAAGACTTACCTAAGCGGGTGGGTGTGTGGATTACTCATAATATAAACCACCAAGAAAATTGTGGTGACCACTACAAGCAGAAAGAAAATGTATTTTTTTTTAACCTATACCAGGTGCCTTGTATCATGCTAGTCAGGTTCAAGCATGTGATTTTATTTCATCTTCCCAACTATATTAGTTTCCTAGGGCAGCCATAACAAATTACCAAAAGTTAGGTGACTTAAAACAAAAATTCTTTCACAGTTCTGGAGGCTAGAAGTCCACAGTCAAGGTGTAGACAGGCTGGGTGCCCTCAGACACCCCTAGGGGAGGAATCTTTCTTGCCTCTACTAGTTTCTCATAGCCCTAGGTGTTCCTTGACGTGTGCCAGCATAACGCCAATCTCTGCCTTTATCTTCATGTGGCAAAATTTCCCCTTCTTACAAGGACACCATTCACATTGGATTTCGGGCCCACCGTATTTCAGCTGACTCCACCTTAATTTGATTACAGCATAAAGACCCTCACATTTACACAGCTCACATTTACAGGTTCTGGCTGGGTGGGCATTTGGGGGGAACGCTATTCTGCGCTGTATGCCGACAGCCCTGTGATCTGTGTTTAATGGCAACATTAACATGAGCACACAAGCAGAAGGGAAAGAAAGAGTGGTGTGGGTTCAGAGATGACTTTCAAGGTTATTCAATCCAACTAACCCACTTGAGGTTTAATTTACCCAGACTTGGTAGGAAAGAGCAGCATTCAAACACACCTCACTTGTACAAATGTCCCTGGCCTGGAAACCTAGACAATCCAGGACCTCAGTCTTGAACAGGTAATATACCATATTTTGCCATGTATAATGCACACTTTTGCCTAAATTTTTGAGGGAAAAATAAGGATGTGTATTATATGTGGGTAGTACCTGAAACACATTGTATCTCTTCTTGTGTTTTGTAATTATTTGTTACATAAAACTTCTTGTACCATAATATATTTTTAAAATGCTAAAATTCCTTTATAATACAAAGAAGTATCTAAATATAAATAGATAAATAATTGAATTTAAAAAATTAAAACAAAAGATGTTTTTCCCTGAAAGTCTGGACCAAAAATGTGGGTGCACATTATACGTGGGAGTGCATTATACACGGCAAACTACGTTACCTAACGTACCCTGTCCCAAATGGATTTGTTAATGTTGCCTTCCTCCCTTTTGCTACCCCATCAATACAATGCAAACAAACAACAGAAGTCCAAATTAAACAACAAGAATAGCAACAAAAATACCCCAATATTAACACTTTCTAACGTTTCTTATCCTGGTAAATGGCACCACTGCCCATGGAGTTGCTTTAGTGAGAAACTAATAATCATCTTTGATACCTCCATTCCCTTTGCCTTCCACATCCACAACCATCAGTCTTACAAATTCTGTCTTCTGCTCAGACCTCTAAATATATCTAGAGAGACTCTTTTTTTTTATGCCCCCCCCACCATCATCTTTCACCTGGATTATTAGTATAATTTACTAAAAAGACCCCTGGTTCCTTGCTTGGCCTCTCCAATCCTTTATCCAGAACATATAGGATCATACCAGTTTCCCATACACATTCCTGAAACAGATTCCAGAGCCTCTCAGAGCCTTGGGTACTTGGCTGCCTCATCTTGGGCATCTCTTCCTCTTGTTGCTGTCATACTGATCTCCTATTTTGAATACTCCAAACACTCAACCCCTATGCTTTGCAAATTCAAGCAATACCCATCCTCTTTGATATCCCTTCTGCATAACCCAAATCTCTCATCGCCTTTCTGCTTTCTACCATAGCACTTATGTTCTATTTATTTATTTGGCTATTTAATGTCTTGCGTACCATAGCACTTATGTTCTATTTATTTATTTGGCTATTTAATGTCTTGCGTGTAGATATTCAATAAACATTTAGTGAATGAGTGAAGAAATAAATATTCTTTCTCATAGCATTTTTCTGTGCTAATTTAAAGTTCTTATTTTTTTAAAAAAATTTTTATTTACTACCTTGTATAAAAGGAGCAATTTAGAAACCCATTCTGACTTCACAAGAGGAGTATTCTTGGCTTCAACAAATGCATCTTCTAAAAATTGGCTTTAAGTGAGCAGTTAATAATTGAGTAAAAATATTTTCTGGGAACTGAGGATTTTGAAAAATATATCAGCCAGTCAACAAATATTTCAAAAATACTTCTTGGGCATTTATTTTTGCCATGTTAGGCCCTAGGAAGACAATGGTGAAATAGACTTTTAGCCTTCTAGAGATTAGTAATAAAACATAATAATCATATTATGTGTAATAATAATTAAAATCAACAACATTGTTTATTGAGCTTCTGTTGTATGCTAGCTTCTCATCAGTCCCTCTCCGTACTTATTGCTATAGATAGCCCTCCAATTTTTCTCAATGACACAGAACCCAGATCAGATTCACAACAAATATTTGATGAATTAATAATTAGTAGATACTGTTATCCTGATATTTTAAAATAGAAAACATGTTTATCTAGAGAAAAGGGTATTTTTATATATAAATATAAATAACCCTGCGGTTGCTTTTTGAATATATCTAGGTGGGCCCTGTTCTGCTTTAGAAGTCATCCTGCCTATTGTCATTGTCCTTGGGGTTAAAATAAGAGACAGATTGCTCTCCGTATGGGAACAGGTTCCTGGTGTTTCTTGGTCTTCCACAGTTGTCAAAATTCTTAATCACCAGCTGAATTGTTTTATTTGTCCTGTGGAATCCACGTGAGAAGTGACTTAATGTCTCTCTCATTCAGAGCTTTTTTTTTTTGGTAGTTTTGAATAGCAGGACTGAGTACCTGAGGGAAGTAATTGTGGTTTAATGCAGGAACACAGGTTACACTATAGATTTCTAAGGCATCCTCAACTTCATGTCATTTTATTATTTGCATAAACGGTGATTTTTAAAAAAATTTTTATTGTTATTCAATTACAGTTGTATGCCTGCATAAACGGTGATTTTTAAAAATAAAAATATTTGTTAATGCATATAGTTAAGCATAACTTTTTATCAAAGTAATGAAAAATCAGACATTGTGTCTTGCTTTTGTTTAAAAGTGAATGATAAATAATTGAATCAGTTAAAACCTAAAGAAACTAATAAGAGATTTCAGTAAGGTGGGTGGTTAAAAAAAATGGCTACCCAAAATGCCAGTATTTACTAACTAAAAAATACAATAGAAAATGATTCTGTTCATAAATCCACAAAAATATAAATTACCTAGGAAAAATAGTAAATGTACACAAAATACTGTAGACTAATAAACTATAAAATTTTGCTAAGACAAATGAAAACATCTTATTCTAGGGTAGAAAGATGGATATTATGAACTGGTTATGCTTTTATGATTAATTAGTTTTAGTGCATTGGGATTTGGGAAAATTTGACAAATGATTTTAACATGAGTCTGGAAAAATATCTATATGGCAAAAGTCAAGAAAATTTTGCAAAAGAATATATGTGGAGGTAGGTAGTAGGTCATCTTTCCAGAAATAAAAATAAATCTGATCGTCAAACTACAATCATTATAGCTGTGTAATAGTGGTGGAAGAATCAATCAATAGCTCAATGGAATAGAATAGCCTGGAAATAGACTCAGGTAGTTTTTGGAAAAAGAACTGTAATTGAGAAAGCATTTTGAAATAGTGAAGAGTATTTGACAATGTCGAGAGAATTGGATAAGTATGTAAAAATCTTCCAACTAAGAACTTCTGTTTACGTGACTCACTAGACTAAGTTCCAAATAAATTGGAAAGTTTACCTGCCAGGTGAGAGACAAAGCTAGAATAACATCCCAATAGAATTGTCTAAATATCTGAATAAGTAATTTTAAAGGAAGAAATAAAAAGGCTAGTACATATATTTAATAAATATCCTTACTATTAATCACAGAAATGGAAATTAAAACAAAAAGGAGATGCCATGGTTCATGTATTAAACAAGCAGTGTGTGTGTGTGTGCGTGCGCGTGTGTGTGTGTTTATAAAATGGCACTGGCAAGGATGCAATGAGAAGGACGTTCTCACTGGTGCTGGGAGGAACTTACACGATAAAACCCTCCTGGAGAACAGTTTGAAGATATTTGTGAAGGTTTTGAAGTTTTAAGTCATTTGACCCAGGTATTTCTCTGGCTTTTTATTTTACTTTTATTTTTTGTCTGCTAAGGAAGTGGATGCAGGCAAATTTTTATTTAGAGAATTATTTATGTAATTTGCAATAATAGTGACAAAACTTAAAATTAACTAAAACTGGGGGCCCCAAATGACAGGCTTTTGCATAAATGTTAAGACTGATTGTTTTGAAGGTTATGTAATCACATGGAACAAACTTTATCACTTTAAGCGGAAATAACCAACTGTGCTACTGTATTCCAATGACTTGATTTCTGAAATGGAACTATCACATAGGCATATAAAAACTGGAACAAAAACAGAAAGTTAAACAATGCCTGGGTGGTACAAATATGGATGGATTTTCTTTTCTATTTTTATACTTTTCCAAATTTTTCAAAATTTAGTTAAGATAACATTGCTTTATGGAACAATGAAACCCTGCGATTTTACAAATATGGCAGTGGTACACATTCAGGTTATAGTTACTCATTTATGTAACGAACATTCATTGATTATCTCTTTTGCCAGGAGCTCTGCCAAGTGTTATCGGCAATGACTCTTAGTTTGCACACAAATGAAAGACAGTCTAACTTGAACAAAGAGAATTTACTAGAAGGTTGTCAGGGAGCTGAGAGAATTGCCAGGATTGAGTGGGATGGGACAAAGACAATACCAACCTTCACCAAAAGACAGGCTCAGAAGCCAAGCAGAGCCTCGCCAGTTCCAGGGTTAGACATCAGGTACTGGAGAAATGGCCAAGAACAGCCTGCCGAGGGCTGGGCCACAGGCCTCTGGTTGTTACACTTTGGGGCTTGCACACCATACCCCACCCACTTTGTGTTTTTCTAATACAAAAGTTTTTATGATTCTTTCCATTAATTTTACACACACACACACACACACAAAAGTCTTCCCCTAAAATGGTTAAATATGTTATTCTAGCTTTGTTTCTCACCTGCCAGGTAAACTTTCCAATTTACTGGGAACTTAGTCTAGTGAGTCACATAAACAGAAGTTCTTAGTTGAATGTTTTCTACATACTTAGACAATTTCCTCAACTCTTATCAAATACTTTTCACTATTCGAAGAGAGGGGAGGGCACCCTGATTAGCAGGCCCACTCCCCCTTTTACAATAAAAGAAATGAAAAAGATGGCATGGTTGCTAAACAACCAAAATCAAACTAAAACAAAAGACAATAAAAATGCCCACCACCCCAGGACTTGGAGGTCAACAGCAGTGAGTAGCAGCCATCTGTCCCTCCCTCTATAGGGAACATTCACTGAGATGTAGGTGAGATGAACACCTAATGCAGGGTTCCTGGTACAGTGTGCACCAGAGTGCCCCACACAGGAGACGCTGTTTTCTCATGGTGTCAGTGGTGATGTGTCCCGAATAAGGTGGCTTTTCAGATCTTAGTGTAGGGGCAGGGTTTTTCAAAGGGAGATCCCGTTCTCAGGTGAGACAAGAGCCAGTGAATGGATTACCCAAAAGAAACTGTTTAGCAGAAGTAAGAGGTATAGTTTGGAAATAGATGGGGCCCTCACACAAGTCTAGGCTTCTTTTTATTCTGCATTAGCTGACACTTAGCAAGTCCTACAGTAATTTCCGAGTGTAATCCATCAAGAATATTGGATTCCTGGTTCAAATAACTTTTGGTTCATAATACTATAAAGCCATCCCTAGATCAGTATGCATTCTTCCTGTGGTTTGCATCATAAACAGGAACTATCTGTGGCTGACCAGGTAATTTAATGCACAGGTTCGTGTGGCTTTGATAACTATTTATAAACTTTCCCAGAGGAAAGAAAACTTGCACAGGGAAGGACAAAAGGGAATTATTCTTTAATTGCACAAAAAACAGGACAGAGAAGAACTTCCATCACCAAGAGGGGCCTCTGCCCTGGACATTGCATAATAAAGAGCTGAGCTGGGCTGCACCTGTACAGTCATGCCCTTCTGTGCCAGTCAGAGAACCCGTGTGCCACCTGGGCCCCTCTGGGTCAAGCTCTGCCTACCCAGGAGCTTGGACTTCCCAGCTTTTAAGGCTCATAGGCTCGAGGGGGCCTGAGGAAAGATTGGTGATGGGAAGTGTGGATGGAGTTTGGGCATGCAAATGTTGTAGCCCACACACAAGTGCTGGGGGCCAGGGTAGAGAGAGCAAGGGGGAAGGGCAGGAGGCTGGTTCTCCTTATTTTACATGTTCTGGAATTCAATAATTCTATATTTAAACCTGGCTTCCAGGGTGTTATGAAGGCATATGTTTCAGGCTAGGCACATGGAGCATATTTAATAATTTTTAGCTTGAATTATCAAATTTAAATATCTTAGATATAATAATGAGGACTCCATTTGCTCCGTTTGTGTTCTTGCCCCCTCAAATGTTAGGGTCAGGCCTGGTCGGGTAGCTTTTTTAGAAAGATAACACTCAGTTGTACACGCACGCGTGTTAGCTGCCTGTGCAACATCAGTGTAGATTATGAGGAAAGCAGAGCACACTCCTGTGGTGATAGCTAGTGTATTGAACAAGACGTGTTAAGCCCTCATCCAGCTATTTTACCTCAGTATCTTAATTAATCTTCATAGAGCTCTATAAAATGGGTCATTCAAGGCAAAATATCATGCAGGCAGGTAGGGTAGCAAAGAGCAGTCAAACCCTGGCTCGTCCAAATCCAACTGTCCATCAAGACTGTGCTGTATGGCAACTCAGTAGGTAAGAAGAGAAGTTTTGTTTGGAGTCCTTGAACCCTTAATAATTTAAAAATTGCTGGATTAATCAACCCACCCTGACTCTCAAATCCTCTGATTCGGCATTTCTGTTCACGCAGATTTTCTCATGAAAGAGAAAGGAAATGCATTGACTGCCTGCCTGTGTTCAGTATTATGATTAACTGAATGATCAAAGCCCCAAATCAATATTCGGTGGCTTTTATAAGAAACAAATTTAACTTACATTTTAAAACGGGTGTCAGTATAGGATTCCATCTCCCAGTTTTCAAGGGACTTGCCATCTGTGTCATTGGTGCTGAAGGTAAATTGGCAATGGAGAGTGCCCTTGATTTTCCTTAAAGCACTAGTTCATCCCCAAGCCTCCATTACTCCATTGTCCAACCGAGTCAGGACGGCCCTATCCAAACATTAGTGGTTCTGTCAGTCTTTAATAACAAATTACAGGGGGATGGGCGAGGGCTCACTCCCTCACGCCTTCAGTTCCAAAAACAAGATCTATGATAAAGTCAAAAGTCGTTAGCTTCACTTTTCAATTAAAATTCAAATTTAAGGCTATATTTGATACTATTTAAGAAACTCTTTTAGTTACTTTCTGGATGGAACTTGATCCCTTTACTTCTAGGCATGGTCATTTGACTTACCCAAATGAACGCATGCATAAAACACTGATTTTCTAGCTAATTGTTCTTAGCTGTCAGCTGAGTTGCTCTCTCGCCTGATTTAGCTCCACTACAATTTACTAACTCAGGAAAAGAACTTCCTGGAAGGGAAGAGTAGAAAACTTATACCCATTTGTTTAAAAGAAAGCTCCGTCCCCCAAAGTAAGAGCAGTTATTACTTGGGTATGATTTAACCTCTAAATATATAGATGCTGATGGAGGAGGGGGTTAAAGGACCACCCCCCCCCCCCAAAAAAAAAACCTTACAGAAACTGAATACAGAGCTGTCCTCATCTGTGTGGTTTTTAGAATAATGTCACTTCTCTAGGCTTTAGAGACATGCAAACAAGTAATAAAAGGTATTTTCTAATAACATTTGAATTCACGACTTTAATTAAATAGTAGTTTGTTATACACTTTATAAGAGTTTTTAAGCTACCAGCTACCTCCAAAGTCGTGTCCTATCTTCTTTCTACTTCAAGTAGTCTCCACTCACCCCTCTCACAGCCAAGGCTTCCCTAAATCTCACCAACTTAAAGTTTTCTCGCACGTGCCCTTCCCTGTACCCACTGCCACTCCTCTTAGCATCTCTCAGTAAGGCCTCCTGTCAACTTCCTATCTGTTCCCTTATCATTCCCACTGCAAAATAAACATATAGTCATCTGATTATCACTTTCTCATTGGAAGCATCCTACCTAGCTATCATTTTCCTCCCCCCCCCCAAAACCACAAAATTCTTCCTGTGGTTCTGGGCCATCCCTTTCAAAGCATTCAACACAGTGTTTTGTAGGCATTTTCTTACTTGACTCCCTTCTTGCACTAGACTGAAAACTCTTTAGAGCAGATATCTTGTATCTTGGTCTTTGTGTCTCCAGCACCTAGCTTTGTGCATGCACATGTCAGGTCTTAAATAAATGTTTGTGGATGAATGCATGTTACCTAAATTTAAAAAAATGAGCCCAGATGTCAAAGGGAAATGCCATAGTTGAAAATTCTGGAATGGAACCTAGCAATGATATAGTCCATTTCCTTAAAAAATAGTTTCATACTAATGTTCATTTTCTACATTCTATCAATGAAAGATGAGGCAGGAAAGATTAATATTATCTGTTTCTGTTAGAAAAAAAACTTTAAATTTGGGTAGGTGTATAATGTGGATATTTGAAATACACTGAAAAAAAGAGAAAGTAGTGAAGGAAATTATAAACTCAGAGCAAGCTTTCCAACAATAGAGTATATAAACTGAGCTTCTTGCAAAACATTAAGAGTAATTATTTGATTACTATATGCAACTTACACCTACTGCTCTGTTGTCCCACACCTGGCATGAACGTGTTTGGTTGGTGATGTGGCCCTTGCTTGAATATCAATTGATTTTTATACTGAGAACTGGGGTTTTATTGAGTTCTGCCCAAGTCTTTGGCACCAATTATTTTCATAGTAACAAATGCCCTAGAAAATGAGGAAAACTAGGAAGGATTGGAAGAGAAATGAATCAAAGTAAGTAGTCCAAGCAAGGGGCTCTCCACTGTGAGACCCAGGCTCTCTTCAGGCTTTCAATCAGGAGTATTTGTGGCAGGATTATCATAGAGAAGATTCTGGGGTGAAAACTGGAAGGTATTTTAAAGGCAATCATAGATACCTTCCGTGAAAGAAGTTACTGTGTTTTCTTTAGCTGGGATTCCTGTGCTGGGTACCTGCGTTGGCCTACTAGCAGTCCCCAGGGACTGAAAGAAACACTTGCCACCGGGAGTCCGCTAACAACTAGGAATCGGGGACCAGCAACTGGAGACTCTTACTGCCTATGAAATATAGGTGAGCTGGCTGTCCTTTCAGAACTGGAAGATGTAGGGAAACACTGAGTTTTAGTAGGTACTAACATTTGACAACGCTAATTAGAGTTTCCAGTTGTGGCATGCACAGTGTGAAATTTCCCCTAAAAATCCAGTTTTTGGCTTCTCTTTAAAAAAAAATCATATATACATAAACACAAAATTTGACAACACTAACCATGTGTTCTCATGGCAACCATCCACTGTGGCTGAGTAGCAGCTGCCGCCATTATAGGCAGGTGATGGGGTTTCACTTTGCCACAGTCCCAATCACTCTCTACCGTGCAGTCATCAGGCCATTTTACATGTTTATGTTAACCTCTTGGTCCTTGAAGGCTGTTGAATTTGTAATCTTTGAATTAGAGGAGATGATTGCTCTATGGCTTTGGGTTATTTTATTCTTATAGTATATTGTTTCTTCTTAATCCCATTTCCTGAAAATGAATCAATTTACTTCATAAAGATAAGGTAAATGACATTGTAAACAAAGACATTTAAAAAAATTCCATTCTAGAAAAAAAAAAAAACCTAACCTTAAGCCTTCTGTGCTGGTATGAAGTTAATTTAAAATGTAGACTTTGGGGAGAGTTGGTGGGAATATTTGCATATTTAGACGTCAGTAACTAAACTTTTTCAATATTTTTTCAGCATTAGAAGATTATAAAGAATTTCTTTATATGTTTCATTTGAACTAAACTGAAATAGAAATCATAGGTTCTTGAGCTTGCTGGAGGTAGAAATTATCACAACTCAAAAGTATGCTATCATATTTCATGTGATATTATCATCTAGAAAGTATAAAACATTGAGAATGCAAATATGCCCACAGAAGTGCAGTAGAACCTTATAAATGATATGCATTCTATAGAATGGCTGGCAACATCTCAAAATCAATATTGGAATCACCCAGGGCGACTGGAAATGATGATATCACTGTACCTCACTAAACAGTAATGAACAACAAATGAGATAGAAAATTCCAGAGTTATCCCTAGAGTTTTTATTTGCTTGAGCTGGGGGTGGGGTGGGGGGTTTGATTGATTTTAGGAGTGTTTTTTTTCTTTTCTTTCTTTTTTTTCTACTTCTTTTTTTAGACCTCAGTTTTATTTTAAACACAGAGCACACCCCACCCATTGAGGGTGGTTTTCTTTTCCACACAGACCAGGGTATGCAGTGACTATAGATGTCACTGTAAAACAGATACAATGTTTGGTTCTAAGTTAATCACTTATCTAGTGAATTTATAATAAGGATAATTGGACCTGTGGAGTGGTGTCTGCTTGCTTCGGCTTTGTTCTTTGATAGGATAGAAAAATAATAGGAAACCTATTATAATGAGCATTCCCAAGTAGTCATTCAATTCAACAGATATTCATTATGAATTACTGTGTTTATTTGGGGTGGTACTTACCCCTGTGGAGGAAGTGAACATAAGTAAAAATCCCTCATATGTAAGGAGAGACAGATAGTAAACAATAAACATATAAGTAAACATATGGAATGTCAGAAAGTTATTATGCTTTGAAAAAATAGAGTGGTTCATAAGGGAGATCGAACGTACTGAGATGGTGACAGGAAAAGTTTAGTTTTCAATGGTGGCGAGGGGGTGTCAGCATATACCTCACTGAGAAGGTGACATTTGAAAGAGGGGAGGAAACTACCTGTGTAGAGATGCCCTGTGATAGATATGAGCATCACAGGCAGAGAGAACCCAGTGCAAACACTTCAAGGTAGAACACCTGGCTTACTTGAGGAATTGTGAGGAGCCCAATGTGGTTGGAACAAAGTGAGTGAGGGAGCTTCAGAAGGAGACAAGGTCAGGGAGGCGAGCAGTCAGAACCAGTAGGCAGAGATGAAACGCCTTGGCCTTTATTCTGAGCAAGATGGGGAACCATTGGAGAGATGTCAGAGGAGGACAGAATCTGACGTAGTTTCAAGACAAGTCCCTTTCTTAGAGAGAGGGAAAGTGTGAAGGCAGAAGACTGATCAGGAGGACAATAATTCAGGAGAGAGATGATGATGATTTGACCAGGGTGGTAGCAGTGAAAGTGGCGGAGGTAGTGCTTCCTGAGGATTGGGTACAGGATACTAGACAGCGGAGTCAAGGATGACTCCAGGATTTCCAGCTTGATCAACTAGAACAGGGGTGTCAAACTCATTTTCACCGGGGGCCACATTACCCTCGTAGTTGCCTTCAAAGGGCCAAAATAATTTTAGGACTGTATAAATGGAACTACTCCTTAACTGTTAAGGAGTTGAAATTAAATTCCGCCCTTTGAAGGCAACCACGAGGCTAATGTGGCCCCTGGTGAAAATGAGTTTGACACCCCTGAACTAGAAGAATGGAATTTCCTTCAGCTAAGAAAGGGAAGACATTGAGAAGAATATGTTTCTAGGGGAAAAATCAGAAGTTTTGCTTTGGACATTAGATGTCCCAGTAGCTGTTTACTTCCAGTGGAGATGTTGAGGATCTGTGTACTGGCAGAGGGAAGTCAATAAACATCTAGGTGGACACTACCAGGGGTTGCTATATCCATAACTCTTAGCGTGTTCCTGCAATGTTTGTCAATTGTTAAAAACCGTATCTTTTGTTAGCCAACTGTGATGGCGCTGATTGGACAATATATTAGTACAGAGAGACAAGAACACCTCACGTACCATGGGTAAAAGGACATCGAGCCTGAGTAAGTTGCACCCAAAGTTATTTTGAAATGAATGAGATAATGTAACCACAGGAGCTGAATTGGAGTCTTAGATATGAAGCATGCAGCTGTTAAATGCATCTACTGTTGACAAATAGGACAGAAGTAAGGCTACGACTGACCTTGCGATGAAACAGAAAGGATAAACTAGTCCCCAGGACTAAGTCATTTACCCATGTGATGCAATTGCATTCTTTTAGGGCACTGGTGAACCAGTTGGTAAGCCATCTCCTCCAAGGCATTAATGGAACACTGTGTCCCCAGTATACTAGGTCCTTGAATAAAGAGAAAAAAAAATTGATTCCTGTCTGGGGCCACCGTCTGTGTGGGTTTCCTTTGAGGACTCTGGGTTCTCCCACATCTCAAAGATGTACGTTTGAGGTGAATTGTCGTGTCTACATTGTCCCAGTCTGACTGAGTGTGGGGGTGTGAGAGAGTGCACCCTGCGATGGAAGGGGGTCCTGACCACGGTGGGTCTTGTTTTGTGACCTGACTGCTGGGATATGCTCCAGCCACTGGCCACCGGCCACCCTGAACTGGAATCAGCAGGTTAGAAGAGAATTACCGTATTTTGCTGGGTACAATGTGCTCCCGTATATAATGCACAGCCTTGTTTTTGGCCCAAATTTTCAGGAAAAAAAGTCTTTCATTTTAATTTTTTAATTCAATTTTTTATTTACATTTAGAAACAAAACTGATTATCATGTTCCAGGGTATTATTTTGCATACAGATATTGTTATTACTTTCTAGAATTATACTTTTAATGCATGAGCATAAATAAAAGAATTAAAAACATTTATATAGATAAGGAATTAGTACTATCCATATATAACATGAATCCTTATTTTTCCCTCAAAAATTTGGGCAAAAATGTGTGCATTATATATGGCAAAATAAAAGATCTTGTTTTTATTAATTTTTAAGTGTGTGTATAGCTCCATTTATTTCAGTGTTTAAAGTACAAGTGGTTTGGATTTTTTTTTTTAGAAGTTTGGTAGTGTTTTTATGAATAGAAATATGCTGTAGGAACTTAACTCATGTCATTAGCCTATGATAAACTTGGTTTCATCATTATACTTAAAGTTCCAGTTTCCAAGAACCTATCGATAATGTTAAGTGAGGACTTACTGTAATGTGGTTCCTGCTATGATCCTTTCTAGGAACAGGTAGCATGAAAGTAGGGAAAGTTGGAGAAAACATAATAAAAGTTACATCTGTTGCCTAGCTAATAAAATGATTTTAATGGGTCTAAGCCTTGCTACAAACCCCAAACTAAAAATAGTTTTCAGTGGAGAAAGAAGAGTGTATAACATGTATGATGAGAGCAGAGAGACAGGTCTTAGTCATATTTATATGTTTGAATATAGTAATTGTTAATGAATTTTAACTGGGTGTTGAAATGTACTTGATCAACAAGAAGTGAGGAATGGATATTGGACAGGCAGTTAGCAGACTGTAGTGAGATTTAAAAAATAACCCAGATGGTTCCCTTGATGAGAATGTATGAGTAGGATACTAGGGAAAGTGTTTTAAAATTGGCCATCTGCTTCAAAGAATTGTGGAGCAAGGAGCAAGAAGGAGATGCAAAGTTAAGGAGGTCATATCAAGATTGTGAGGATATTTGGGCTTGGCAGGCCCCAAATCCTTGTGCCCCTGAAGTAACAGCTTTTAAGCCTTGGATTTGTGATACAGGCTTAAGAAATGCATCATCATTGGTATAGCAAGGATCCCTCAAGACGACACCTGGGATGTTGGAATTTCCACACCAGACAACACCTTGGATGCTGGAGTTTCCCACTTGGAATGCCAGAAATGTGTAGAGAATCCTTTCAAACTTTCTGGTGTTCCTAAAGGAATGAAGAGAAGAAATTTTGGGAGAGCCATCCAAGCCAAAAGAAGAATGGTCTTGAATTAGCTATGTATCATCAACACTGAGCCCTTCTTGACCATCTTTGGTTGCTCTGTGTTGAACCTGAGTGTTATCATAGTTTTGCCCTTCCCTAGTCAGGACGTCAGGGCTCACTATTCGATTCTTTCATGTTTAGGACCTATGTGATGTAAAACTTCAGGCAACCCTGTTCACATCCATCTGGTTCATGTGAATGGTGCCTCTGGGAGTGTTTTAGTCCACAGCCTGAATGGCCTTCTGCACTGATTCTGCTTGTATTGTCATTAATTTGGTCCAAAGTTTGTGCAGGGGATCACCATACCTTGTACTTATGTTTTCTGTTCTCCTTCTCCCTCTTGACTGTAAAAAGCTTGAGGGAAGAAGCTAGATTTTATGTATGTATAATAAAACATATCACATGACACCCTTTACAGAGTTGCTCGATACCTCTTTCCTAAATACATGAGAGAATAGTAATGTTGGGACTTGTTGAGACTTAACTGTGTGTTAGCCTCTGTATCAACTATTTCATCTGCTTATGTCCCATATTCCAAACAGTGGCCCAATGGGAGTACGCACTACCTTAGTTCAAACAATCACCCTGTGGGGGTACACATTGCCTTCATTTGTCCTTTGAGGATGTTGAGATGATGAGCAGAAGGTGAATGAATGGAAACAGTGAGTGAAGACAATTCTTTCAAGAATTTTGGTATGCAGAGTTACGAACAGAAGGTTTAACTGAAATAGGATGTTGTGTTGAGGGAGAGCATTTCATAGAAAGATGGATGATGGACTTGGTGGGTTTAAATGTTGATGGGAAGGATTCAGTTGTGAGTAAGAGATGGAATGTGTAGTTGAGAGAACCAATAATTGATAGTCATTCAGAGATGACCCCAGATGACAGAAATGTGGATGAATAAACAGGAGGTTTGTTCTCTTGGAACAGCAATGAAGGAGAGCAGTAAAGGAGCAGTAAAGGAAACTTGGTGGTGGGAACCTAAAAGTTCTCATCTGAAACCTTTTCGTTTTAACTTTGAAAAGTAGGCAAAGTTAGCTATTCAGTTTGAGGAAAATGGTTGCGGTTGTCATGGCAACAATGCCAGCCTTTTTAAAGGAGAGTGGAGAAGGTATGAAATGAACTCTGCAGAGATTTAGAGAGACCGAGTCAGTCGGTGAGAGGCCCTAGCATTTCCATGTATTTCCACCTGTTAATATTAATGAAACCATGGCTGCAAATTAAAAGCCTAAGTACTCATTGTTCTTGTATCTACCAGAAAAAAAAAGTTTGACCCGATTTAATTAGAATCTAAAATGAAAAGAATAAAGGCCTTCTGCATGTAGGGGAAATTTGAATTTTATCCAGTGCACTTAAAGAAAATAAGCTTTCCTTCTCCTGATTTCTACTTTTTGATTCAGTTTCATGAAAGTTGGCATTAGGAGGATTTGCCGAGTGTATTCCATATAGGCTAAAGTTGTATTTGTAGCCAGATGCTTTGGAAAGTGGAGCGTGAGTATCTTCAACAGGATTCTTTTTGCTTGAAAGAGACCAAACTCAAAGAGACCAACTTGAAGTGTACAAGCAAGCTAGGAAATTATTGACCAATAGAGCTAAAAATCCAGAAATACAACTGGATCAGTATCTCAAAAATATTATCATGGTGCCATTTCTTTCCCATGCCTCAGCTCCACATATTTCTGTGTAGGCTTCATTTTCAGGCAGGTTGTCCCATTTTGGGGGAAAGATGTCCTCCCCACCCCCATACTCCACCTCTCCAGGTTTAGATCCTACTGATTTCAAAATCCAGCAGAAAATGCTTGAGGACCCAAGCATTCCAACAAAAGTTTTAGGAAGGAATTTCAATAGTTCAGGTATTACTTTTGTGGGACACATGGCGGTGTCCCTTCCTAGTCTTAGTTGTCTAGCCTGGAGAATGTTCTTGTTGCTCTTAAAGTCCAACCCCTCCCTGGTGTCAGAAATCAGAGTGTCATTAATTTTCTTTCAATCACCTGGACCAAGAGCGGGATTAGAGAGGTTTCATGAGGATTGTCAGGATGCCAGTATTAGAAGCAGAAGCAGTGGATGTTATCATGAAAAATTTTTTTTCTTAAGAGTGGGTAAAAGTAAAATTGCCAAATGTAGTCATAATATTCTCTACAAAGTTTTCTGGCCCAGTGAAATTTCTCTGGTCACAGAGTTTTGGCGGCCCTAACTTATTGGACTGATTATATTTGAAAATACCTGTTTTTTCCCCTAGAAATGGATTAGAAGCTTCCTAAGACACTAAAAACAGATTCTTTTTCCTCATCCTCTTGTGATCTTAACTTTTTATCTTTATGTCCTAATTTTGCCACTGGACTCCTGCTTCTATTTTGGAACCTTGGTAGGAAACAGATTTGTGTGGATATACTGACTTAGTATGAAATTAAAATGAAAAGCCATTTGCATATTTAGAACCTCACTTAATAGGAGGAAAATTGGTGATAATTGCAACCTAAATGTTTCTCAGGGAATGAACTCAGCGTTAGTGGGGACATGCTGTCATACCAAACTAACATGAAATGCACGCTCCCGATCCAACTTCCTAATATTTTCTTTCTTTGGCTTTCTCAGGCAGAGCATGTTTTCTCATGATTTAAGTGATTTGGTATCATGTCCTATATAGCTTCATGTTTTGTTAGGTCAGTTCAACTTTTGGACAAAGCAAATAGAAAACTATCTTTGGTAATTACTGTTATTTTGGCTCTTATTTAGTTGAAATGATGTCCACTACCTTTGTTTGTGTTATTTCTACAGCCCTACCTGCCAAGCTGTGTTCTGTCTGAATATTGTATACCTACCCATTTGTTTGTGTTTGGATGGTCAGGCATTCTTAAGAAAGTGGCATACTTAGAATTCCGTCTAATGATTGCCTTTAGCCCCTCTGACACCATAATGATTCCATCTTTTCCATGGAATAATTTCAGATATATACTTTAAGATAATTTCATCTGTCCATTAAGAGATTAGATATTAGTGGCTTTAGGAACATCAGGGTCTGGGTGCATCAGTTGAGGTATATTTGCTTTTCCTGGTATGGTTTGGGTTATTGGTTCTTTTTTTTTTTTTAAGATTTTATTTATTTATTATTAGAGAGGGGAAGAGAGGGGATGGGAGGGAGAGAAGGAAGAGAAACATCAGTGTGTGGTTGCCTCTTGAGTGTCCCCCACCCGGGACCCAGCCTGCAGCCCAGGCATGTGTCCTGACTGGGAATCAAACCAGTGACCCTTTGGTTCGCAAGCTGGCACTCAATCCACTGAACCACACCAGCCAGGGCTGGGTTATTGGTTCTTATAGTTGTTCTACCTCCTATAAGACTCAGCTCCATGGGCCGCTGTTCCCATATTAATGGATTGACAGTCCTACATCCCTCTCTTTCCCTTCCTGTTACCTCCTTTTGGATTCCCTTCTTGAAAAACTGGTGTATTCTTCCACTTCCTCCTCTAAAAAAATAGAAGATTTAAGTCTTCCTCTCCTTCCAGGAAAAATAATGTTTTTCCCCAGAACAATTTTGCCTCTAGACCAAAAGGCAGAAAGAACAGAGAAATGAATTTGAAGGAAGTGTTCATTCTGAATCTGCTTTTTTTCTTCAAAAGAAACTCAGTGTCCTTTAATTTTTACAGCAGAAGTTGCATATTTGTTTTGGAAATGGCAGCTGAATTTTGTGTGAGAGAAAGGTAGCCGCTGACTCCAGCTATGCTGACACACTGGAGTCTGGTTGTGTCTGGCCTTCAGCTGGTTCAACCTCATTAATTCAGAATTGACAGCTTTGGAATTTGATATAATTCATAGGGTCCAATCTGGCATATAACTCTGAACTAGCCATGAGAGTTAACTAAGCAAAATCTCATTATTACAAAGGCAATTTACATAGCGGATAAGGCATTGGATTCTGAACTGGGCAGACATGGAATCTAGTCCCTGTCTGGACTATTACTGGCTGTGCAAACTGATCAAATTTATTAGTTACTAAGAGCACTGAGTAATTATTTCCCAAGCATAAAAGAAAATACTATTAGGTTCATTATTAGGGTGGCTGTGGGTTACTAACATTTCTGATTCAAAATGTGACTCTGGTTTTCTTTCTACACATTTTTTACCATCTGAAATTACCTTGTTCATTTACCTGTTTATTTTTTATTATTTTTCTCCTTCACTAACAAAACACCCCCACAAGTTCAAGGACCTTGTTTATTTTGTTCAGCCCTCTGTCTCCCCAGGTTGGAAGAGGGCCTGGCACATATTAGGGGATCAGTACTTGTGTTGAATGAAAGAATGAATGAATGGGTCAAGCTGAGCACAGAACAAGGCACTGAGTAGGCACTCAGTAAGTGCACTTTGTTTCACTAGCTGACACGCGAGACTGTTCTATGTGTAGACTTGAAAGTCTTTCATTTGGATATAATTTTTTTATTGTACAGATTCAAAATCATGGAAACTTAGTTTGAAACTAGTGATTGAGATTCTACTTGTAACACAAACTGTTATGTTGAATGCCTTTTTTCTTATGTTCTTAAACTCATATTAAACCATGAGAACCATTAAAACTTTTGCTTCAGTAAAAGAAATACCAGAGAAGTCAAGAGATGTGTTGTCATAAGCAGTTAGTAGCAGGTACAAGAAAAGAGTTCAGGCGTCCTGCCTCCCGCTGTTCCCCCCATACTGCATGTCTGTGTGCCGGTATTACAGTAGAACAGTGAACCTAGTGATGGTAATGGTGGTTCACTTTTATTTCACTTTTAACATGGCAGGTATTATGCTCACAATAACCCTAGGAGGTTAGTATCTCAATCCTTTGGTAATCCCCATATTTCAGATGACAAATCTGAGGCTTTAGAGAAGTTTTTACCCCAGGTCCTACTGCCACTTCTGAACTCAGAGAAGTCCCTCCCCAGAGCCCACCCACATAACCACAAAGCAGTACTGACCCCAGACTGCCAATCTCCTGTAACTCAGAACTTTCATTAAATCTGACTGCCCTTCACACTCCACAATCACTGAGAACCAGGGAGAGCCACTGAAGTGTGACTTGGAGCTCCCTGAACGATGCGTCCTTGCGAGAGCAGAGTCTTTGCAGTGTCTTGAGAAGTCATGTGTCTGGCATCTAGGAAGAGGAAATCAGAGAAGCAGCTTGTTGGTTTGAGTTGTTTGAGAGTCAGGAGGGAGCTGTCATCCAGCCTCTGAAATAGAGCTTAGTGGCTCTTATTTTCCCCTGAGTAGGTTGGTAGAACTATTTTTTTTTAATTTATTAAATTTATTGGGGTGATATTGGTTAATGACATTATATAAGTTTCAAGTGTACAACTTTATAATACGTCATCTGTACATTGTACTGTGTGCTCACCACCTAAGTCTAGTCTCCTGTCACCATATATTTGCCCATTTTTACCCTTTTCAGCTTTAATTATCATTTCAGTAAGCAGAAGAATTTTTCAAATAGAAACAAGTGGAATTGCTACAGTAGACCTTCAATCATAATAAGGACTTATTTTTGAATCACTAGGGGCCACAGTAAGAACCGATGATTCAGAACAGAGAATTATAACAGAAACAAGACCGTTACAAAGTTGATACTTGACAGTGATTTGACATAGGATAGTAACTCCTGTTCCATGTAAGCATTGGGAAGGGTCTGGCTTCAGGGATGGAGCAGTGAGTATGGTCTGCACCTGAGTGTGTGAATTTCAAGAGATGCTCCAGAGGGAAGGATGGCCCAGGAACATCGCCTGGACCCCAACAGTACCTATTTTCCCAAGAAACTCCAAGCACTCCACGATGCATTTTAGTTTTCACTTCTTGTGCTTCTGGGAAATGGTGGCAAGTATTCATATTGCTGTTTTCGATGCAGATATTAAATCAGATTAATATGGCTAACAGTACAGTTAGCAAAGTATCATGCGACTTCCAGGTGGCCACCCTCACACCATTGCCGATGCCTGCCTGGGTATGAAAACATGGAGTTTTCGGGATTCTGATTCCCATAGTGATTCATAACAATGAGATTGTTATGAATCACTATGGGATGTTATGTTCTGAATGGGAAGACATTCTAGTAAGAACTTATTTTTTTAGTTTTTATATATGCCTAATGAGTGACATACGATAAGCTTTAACTCGATAAATCCAAAAGAACCTTTTTTACAAGGTAAACGAAAAATTTTAACTAATAAAATAATCATGTAATTTTAGTTGGGAACACTTTTTTTCTTTCTCAATGATTTATAAAATAATGGTGCATCTTGCAATTCCTGGTATCTTAAATTCAATGAAATATAGAAATATTAACCACAAGCAGTTTTTGACGGTATGCTAAGCACTGTGTTAAACATTTTAAATCCATTATATCATTTATTTTATTACAGTAGTCTCTCCCCTTATCTGCAGGGGACACATTCTAAGTCCCACAGAGGATGCCTGAACCTGCAGATAGTACCAAGTCCTACATATGAGATATTTCTTCCTATACATATGTACCTGTGATAAAGTTTAATTTGTAAGTTAGGCACGGTAAGAGACTAACAGTAATAACTACTAATAAAATAGAACAATATACTCTAAGATAAGTTATGTGAATGCGATCTCTCTCTCTCTCGCTCTATGGTAGCCAATCTCATAACCTACAGGGCTACTGAGTGACTAATGGGTGGGTGGTGCAGACAGCATGGAGACACTGGGCAGAGGGATGATTCACATCCCAGGCACGATGGAGAGGGACAGCCCAAGATTTCATCACCCTATTCACAATGATATGTGATTTAAAACTTATGAATTGTTTATTCTGGACTTTTAATTTTAGTATTTTTTGGACTATAGTTGGCTACCTGAAACTGCAGAAAGCAAACTGGGTAAGGGGGAACTACTTATTACAATTTGTTTATCCATTTATCTGTTGATGGACAGTTGAGCCACCTGTTATTTATCTGTTATAAATAATGCTGCTATAAACATGGATGTATTAGCTTTCATGCATGTGCTTTTGCTTGAGTTCATATCCAGCAGTGGGATGGTCGGGCCACATGATAGGTGTGTGTAACCCTGTAAGAAACTGTCGACCTCTCTCTGTGCGAGAGTTCCAGTTGCTCCCACTAATGCCCCACTACTTTGATCACTTCTGTTTCATTTGAGTTTATCCAGAGGGAGTGGTGCCTATCGCACTGTGGTTTGAGTTTACATTTCCCTAATGACTAATGACACCGAGACCCCTTTTATGTATTATATGTCATGTGTATGTCTTCTTTGGTGAAGTGTGTGCTCACACTTTTTGTTTGTTTTTAAAATTAGGTTGTTTTTCTTCTTGACAGTAAGAGGTTTTTACAATATATTCTAGATACAAGGCCTTTGTTAGATAGATATTTTTTGAATATTTTCTTTCAGATTATGGCTTTGCCATTGTATTCTTATAACAGTGTCTTTTGCATGGGCTCTGTTTAACCGGGAACTGGAACAGTGGTTAGCATGTGGTGGTGCTCAGAAATTGTTGTGTGAAACAGATTCAGTGAAAAGTGATCCCCTAGTAAGATCTTAGATTCCAAACCTGGTTTGACCAACCCCAAAGCCCCTAATCTTAATCAATATATATTCCACATATAGGCATGTACAAAATTGATATAATGAAGCATATCATGTAATGTACTCCTTGAAGGAATTCCTGATATAAAAGAGCAGTAATAATAGTTGACATATTTTGACTGATTACTATATGCCAAGCCCTGGTCTAAGCATTTCTCATTAATAAACAGACAAAAGTATATATGAGATAGGTGCTATAATTGCTGCAATTTATCCCTATTGTGAAACTAAGGAAATGGGCTGATGGAAATAAAGTCACCTTTTCCAAAATCACCAAGAGGGAGACTGGTGAAGCCAGTGCGGAAACAAAGCATTCCCACTCCGTGGCCCACGGAGGGTGGGGCGTGCGGATGGGATGGAGACTGGCTGGAGGGAGCACAGTCACTTTTTCCATTACCCGACTTTACATTGTTTCACTGGCTGCTGAACATGTGTCAACTTTTATACTTTTGAAGGGTTCTTAAACATTACATTTTAAAAGAATTACATGTGTTCCGGTATTGGACTGCATAATATAAAGACATAGACAAGACTGGCCACAGGTCAGGTGTAGAGCCCAGCGTGGGCAACTGCAGCCTGGTTGCTGGGTTCTGTGGGCCACTGGCCATGCAGCCTGCCCCCGAGGGAAAGCGGTTGGCCCGGGGCCACTCCTGGTCATAGTGCCATTGCTCCCTTTTCCTCTTGAGCCACATCGTAAGATCTGATGCCCAGCTCTTACAAACAGTTTTTACCGTGCCAGCATTTGACTGGCCCACCTGTTAATGTCTGTACTAGATGGTTCTTTATGACTAAATGAACCTTAAAAATATTTTCTTTCTTTTTTTCTTTCCCCCTAAATTCTAGGAACACATTTCTTTTGGGGGGAGGGGATGGGGAGGAGGAGAGGGACAATGCATATATCTGCATCGAAAGAGGGATCTATGGATGTCTAGATAGATAACAGACATGTAGATTGATTCGTAAAGAGAGGGTCATTGGTCAGCACTTTGTAAACAATCTGGTGCTCGTTTTATTCAATTTAAATATTTCAGAGTCATTAAAAAGATACTCAAGTAGTGCTTAGGCAGCACAGAATGTATGGAAATCTGCAGCGGATCATGCAATCTATATAAACCGTTAGACCGCTTCTGCTGCTGATGTGGCTGCCAGATGTCTCTTTTGTGAGCTGACTTCCACAGCGTTTTCCGTGTCACTGGAGTTACTTGAAGACTTGCTTCCTGAATGTCTCCAACTGTGCGTATGCATATGTGTACGTAAATGTGGGTGTGAATGTAGTGAAACTTAACTTTGTACATGTTATTTACCTATGTCAAGAAATGGGGAAAGCTGACTGCAAATTTCTATTAGTCTATGTTAAGAAATGGATTATCCATTGGGGTAGTATAGGTAGAGTACATTTTGCAAGGAGATAATTTTAACAGCTACTGGTTAAAGTATTATTTTATATTTGGTACCACAGAGTTGGAATTTTAAATTGTAGTGTCTAGAGATGTCCAAAAAGCACATATCTGCTAAATTAACTCCAGTTAAATATTGCCTTTGCTACATTCTCTGTTTGCCTTGCTGACATTTGTGTCTTTCTAAAGGAGCAGCTGTCAACTTTGGCTACATGCTGGTATCACCTGGGGACTTTAAAAATACTATGTCCGGACCCCATTCAAAGTGATTCTGGTTTAGTTGATCTGAGGTGTGGTTAGGATGTCAGGATTGTTGAAAGACCTCTGGGTGCAGAGGAGGTTGAATACACTGACCAAAAGGTAGACGAAGCATTGAGGGGCATCTCTGACCATGGACTTAACTGCCCAAGAAGAGTTAGGAAGTAAAATAAAGCCAGTGAGTCTCGGGAGGAAGTGCTTGTCATTTTAGCATTGGAGGGCAGGTCTTCAGTGTTAGGAAAATGCCTGCAGAATGGAAAGTCAGAGGGAAGACAAATAGGATTCCTGGGCCAGAGCCTTTCCAAAGTTTGACAACGCAAAAGGGTGAAGAGGCTTCCTCAGAATAGAATTATGACCTTGCAGCCTTTCAAGCAGTGTTCTCCAAGCGGTGGTTCATGTACCACACATGGTATTAAGTAGCTGACAGATAAAATGTTTAGAAATTCTTAGCCACTATGCAATTATTTAATATATATTAAACTGAAAAAGGCTCATCAAACCTGTGACTTCATGAATTTATGGTTGGTAGATAAGAATAACTTTTTAAAAAAGATTTTATTTATTTTTAGACAGAGGGGAAGGGAGGGAGAAAGAAAGGGAGAGAAAAATCAATATGTGGTTGCCCCTCACATACCCCCTACTGGGGACCTAGCCCATAACCAGGCATGCGCCCAACTGGGAATCGAACCGATGACACTACATTTTAAAAGAATTACATGTAATCCAGGAACTACTATAAAGGACACATGGACAAAATCAAGGGGGAGGGTGGAGGTGGGGGAGGGAGGTGGGTTCAGCTGGGGTGGGGTGGAGGGATGGGGAGAAAAGGCATACAACTGTAATTGAATAACAATAAAATTTTAAAAAAAAGAATTACATGTAATCAAGTATTGGACTGTATAATATAAAGACATAGACAAGATTGGTCCTTTGGTTCACAGGCTCACACTCAATCCACTGAGCCACACCAGCCAGGATGAGTAACGTTTAAAAAATGAGTCAATTTGAAATTGGTTTAAATAAAATTATAAATTAATGATTGTAGAGGTGGTATGTGTCAGAAATAAGGAATATGGGATGGGAATAAAATTTAAGATGTTTGAGAAACATTGATCCAGTAAAGACAATGCATCTTAAAAAATAACAGTGTGAAGTGCTCCAGAGCTCAGCTTTTGAAATGTGAAGTGTCCAAAAATCAGTGTCAGAGACATGCCACAGACCTCGAAGACCACTCTCAGCTGGTGCAAAGACTGGGAATAGACTGGGCTTCAAAAATACAAAGGTGACAAAACTCTTGAAGAAATGGTGTTCTCAGAGAAAAGAAAAACCAGGAAAGGCTTCCCCTATGTCTAAAGAGGCAAATGATAAAAGATAGAGATGACAGGAGAAGTGAAAACCATTCAAGCCAAAACTATTCAAATCAAAACTATTCACGTCAGATATTTCATCAACTAAAATGAGCTAGAATCCAACTTAAGTCCAACATGGATTCGACAAAGATAAGATCCAACTGTACATCCAATTAAATTCCTGTTGGGGGAAAATATTTGCCTGCAAGATCATTTATTTAGTCGTCTCAGCTCTTACTTTACTTTCTAAAAGCAGGGATTTTTGGCCTCATGTCCTTATTTCTTTTTCATTTCTTTAAACACAGGTTTATCTCCCAAATCTGGAATCTGCATCATCATCTTTATCGGGCTTCCAAAAACATAACCCAGTTTTTGATTGCCTCAACAGAAAAGTAGTACCAATTGTTCTCTAACTGGATTGTTCAGCAGAATTATCTGGCTATCCTTTATGGTTAGTTTGCCATCCCCGAGTCTCTGATTCAACAGATCTGAATGTCTATTCTTATGTAAGCAGCATAGATGTATCTGGGACATACTAAAGTTTTAGAGTGTCGGTTGAGAACTTGGAAGTGATGATGATGAGGTTTCCCACACTGGTCAAGTACAGCTCTCCCTCCTGGAAGCATCTTGTAAACAAAATTATTATAAATAATTTAGTTGTAATCAAGGTAGAAAGAATAATATAATGATTGCTCTTATACCTACCACCCAGCATAAGGAATAATACATTTCTAATTTAGTGGAAGTCCTTCTGTGAGCTTACCCCCAAATGGCTTTGCGTTCTCTCCCCCAGAGATAATCATTCCTGTGAGTTTTTAATTAGCAGCTTTATTGAGATAGAATTAATATTTCATATGACGGAAGTCTGCAGGGTAGTGATATTCACAGAGTTGGGCAACCATTACCGCTCACTTTCAGAACATTCTCATCACCCTAAAAAAAAACCTAGTAATTATTAGCACTCAGTCCTTTTTTTCCCCACCGCACCAAACTCTGAAGTCCTAAACGACCACCAGTCTACCTTCTGTCTGTATGAATTTACCTTTTTGGACATGTCATATAAAAAGGATCATACAACCTGTGACCTTTTGTGATTAGCCTTTTTTACTTAGCATTATGTTTCTAAGGCTTATCCATGTTATACCACCTATCAGGATTTCATTCCTTTTTTTGGTGACCGAATAATATTCCAGTGTGTGGATAATACTACATTTTGTTTATTCCTTTATTAGTTGAGGGGCATTTGGGTTATTTTCCACTTTTTGGCTATTGTGAATAATGCTTCTTCTATGAAAACTTGAGTAGAAGTTTTTATGTGAATGTAGGTTTTCAGTTCTCTTGGGCATATACCTGGAAGTAGAATCGGTAGGTCATTTTGTCAGTCTGTGTTTAACTTTGTGAAGAATCGCCAATCTATTTTCCAAAGTCACTGTGCCATTTTGCCTTCCCACCACAGTTCCACATGCTCCACGTCCTTGTCACTTTTGTTATGACCTCCTTGATTCTAGCCACCCTGGTGCGTGGGAAGTGGTATCTCATTGTGTTTTTGATTTGCATTTCACCGATGGCTACGAAGTGGAGCATCTTTCATGTGCTTATTGGCCACTTGTTTATCTTCTTTGGGAAAATGTCTATTTGTTTTTGAGTTGGGCTACTTGGGAATTGCTTATACCTCATTTATTTAAAAAATAGAAATGATGGAGTGACAAGAGGTTTTTAATATACATAAATTCCGGACGCTAGACCATCGTCAGGTACATGGTTATGATTAGCAAGCATTTTCTCCCACTCTATGGATCGTCTTTTCACTCTCTTATAGTGTCCTGGTACAAAAGTTTAATTTTGATGAAGTCAGATTTATCTATTTTTCCTGTGATTGCTCATGCTTTAGCTGTCATCTAAGAAACTGTTGCCAAATAATCTGAGGTCATACAGATTCACCCTGTTTTCTTCCAAGAGTTTTATCATTTTAGCTCTTAGATTTAGGTCTTTGATCCGTTTTTAGTTAAATTTTGTGTATAATGAGAGGTTGTGAGAGGTCAAATTCATTCTTTTGCATGTAGATATCTAGTTAGTTGTCTGACATCTTTGTTGAAAATATTGGGTTGGCCAATAAGTCCATTACGTTTTTTCCATAAAATAAGACACACTTTTCATTTTCACTGATAACTTTATTGATTTGGATATTTTGAGTGTGTCAGCTATCTCCTGCTGTTGGCTTCTAGTGGGTAGAGGCCAGGAGTGCAGCTAAACATCTTCCAATGCATGAGGCAGCCCCACAGCAAATAATTATTTGGCCAAAATGTCAATAGTACCAAGAAACGTTGCAACCACTTTTGACACGTTCGATCAGTCACAGCACCTTTTTCACACACTGCACAGATCTTTTTTTGCATTTCAGTTGTATTTTTACCTTTCGTGAAATAATAAAGCCTAATACACCCAAAACATTGCATATCTTCTCCCATCGTCAGTATTAAAATGGCTGCACATAAACTCACCAATTTTTATAAGTTTTTAAAAATGCATGCTGATATTACAGCTGTCACAATACAATCTAACAAAATTGTTTCAAGTGAAGTTAAAGACAACTAAGCACTACTAGAGTCACCATATGGAAAAAATATAACTGACTTTTTGGCCAACCCAATACTATTCTTTCCCCATTGCAGTGTCTTAGCACCATTTTGGATATATGCTCAAAAAAATTGAAATCAGGATGTCAAAGAGAGAACTACAGTCCTGTGTTAATTGCAGCATTATTCACAATAGCAAACACATGGAAACCTAAATGGCCTTCAAGGGATGAATGCATAAAGAGGATATGGTATATACACACAATGGAATAGTATTCTACCTCAAAAGAGAAGGAAATCCTGCCGTTTGCTACAACATATATAAACTTGGAAGGCATGATGCTAAGTGGAATAAGCCAGACACAGAAATCTAAAGTAGTGAAGGGGAGGGAGACTCAGGGAGGTGTTGGCTAAAGGGTATGTATTTTCACCTATGCAAATTGTGAATCTCAAAGTTAGAGAAGGTAAAGATTCTTGTTCTAGTTCTTAGCAAATGCCTCAAAGCCAGAGGATCAGAGAAGATGGTTCTATTTTATTAGGAAGTATTCTTATAAGTCCTGGAGATATATTGTACCTCATGGTGCATAGAGTGAACACTGCTATATTGTGTATACTTGGGAATTTCAGAGGATAGATGTTATGTTAAATGTTATTTTCAAGAAAGAGAGGCGGAGGACACTTTTAGAGGTGATGGTTAAAGTTACGGCATTGTACGTGGTGATGGAGTTCCACAGGTACATACTTACCTTCAAAATCATGAAGATGTATACATTAAATATGTACAGCCTTTTCTGCGTGCCAATCATGCCTCAGTGAAAAATATTAGAGACATATATCAAGAGATATAATTTTTAATAAAAAAATGAATTAACCATAGAGATTTGTGTTTTTCTCTGGACTCTCATTTTGCTTTTGCTGATGTATGTCTATCTTCTGTACCTGATTTGAAAAATTACCTGAAGTGCTTGTTTACTGTATCTACATGGCCAATCCCTGAGATTCAGTAAGCCTTAGAAGGTGCTTGGACATCTGTATTTATACAGGGTGGAGCGAATGTAGGTTTACAGTTCCTCCTACAGAAAATAACACAGTAATTAACAATAGAGAGTAAACTGTGTTCTGTGTAGTCTCAACTGTAAACCTCCTTTTGCCACACCCTGTCTAAGCACCTCCAGGTAACTCTGGTCGAGATAGTGCTTCACAAACTTCTACGAACAGATGCCTCACTAGGGCTCTGGTTAAATGCAGATTTTGATGCAGCAGGTCTGGCTTGGGGTCCGAGATCTGCATTTCTGACCAGTTCCCTGACATTGATGACACTGCTGGTGGCAGACCACACGTGTTAGTGGCAAAGGGCTAGGAGGTCTTCTGCAGTAGCTGTGGCCCAGGTGGGCCTCTGGAGACACTGTTAGGCTTAATTGTATATATAAATTCTTTTCCATACCAGTCTTTACCTTTATTTACTTCAATAGTACCAAGATAATGAACTTATCCAGTTGGTGTATGGTGCCCTTATATGTTAGGTTGGAGGGACAGTTTTTGAAAAGCCTTCAGGATTTTAATTCTGGGCTGCACAGGAAAAGACAGGCGGAGTAAGGAATGCTTACTTAAGAAAGGGGCTTACTGGTTCCTGAACAACTTACTAACTAATGTTTCCATTTATTTTAATTCTACTTCTTCCCAGCAGATGTCCATTGGCAGGTTGCTTTTCTCTTACAAGTGGTACTTTAATACAGATCTAGAATTGCATCATGTTTTGCCTAAAAAATTCATTTAGATAAATCACAGATGCTAGATTACATCAGCTTTTCCAATATCCACTTGGTCTGCCCTTTTTTCAGAAATGGTCTATTTTGAAGGATAATGTGTTATTCCTAGAATCTTCTTCTTCTTCTTCTTCTTCTTCTTCTTTTTTTCTCACTGTTTGTGGTTCAGTCATCCAGATTGTTTGGATACGGAATATCTCCATTTTCACAGGAAAAGCATTCATCCATTTCCTCTCTCAGGAAAGCTGCTGTTGCTTAAGCACTTTGGTGAGGTTTGTACTTTCCAACCTTAGCATGTGCCAGGCTGTGCCCTTGCATATGATTCCATGCTCTCTGGGCTTGGTGTCCTAAGTGGTCATTGATTTCCCAGTAAAGGAGTTTTGTAGTTTCAGGCAACTGCAGCTGTTAATTCCTGATGTCACCTTCTAGTAAACCCACATTTTTAAAACGAGCATTTCTTGGACAGTGTTTGCTTTCAGAACAGTGGCAATGTTCCAAGTTAGGAGCACTTGACTCTTTTGTTTGTCTTTGTCCTCCATTGTTCTCTAAATTGTTTCAGGAGCCTGAACTAATACTCTCTTAGGGTTAGTGGTGATCTTCTGATACGAAATCTTTTTGGTGCAACACCTTAGTGGCTCTGTATTTAGCATGTTTTTGAAACTTTTATATATTTTTTAAATTTTTAATAAATAGTGTTTTCAATATGAGTAAGAGTATTCCATGCACATATTTAAGATAGCAAATGTTGCATAAGGGAATAAAATGGAAATTAACACCCACGCCAGCACCATTCCTTTTGTTGGTTACCACTTCCTCAAAATGGCATTCTGACACCTCCGCTTCTAGGCGATGCAGAATCTCTTCAACCCCCACCCTGAAAAAGTGGAAATTCCAAGCAATTATATTATCTCTTAATTTGCCTATCCCTGTCCAACTCCCAATTTCTCCACATTCTAAATTTTTATATTTCCTCTTAGGATTTAATCATATTTTAAAAGATCAATTTCCTTTTCAGAATTTAAAATGTATTAAATTATTTAATTTTTGCATAGGGAACATTTATATGGTGCAAAAATCAAAACATAAACTAGTGTGCAGTTAAGGGTCCTTTCTCTGCCCCCATTTATGAAGTCACTCCTCCCAATATGGGACCAATGTTACTAATTTCTTGGTTACCTTTTCATACACTAACAATGCACGTGGAAGATACATGTGTATACTAGCTCCTTTGCCAGTATCCCCAGTGAGGCCTGCATTAAGCATTGTTTATAGGACACTGCAGGTCCCCTTGGCCTCCCTTACCTCTGCAGTGACCACCAGCTCATTCTGGCCTCCAATCATCGTCTCGCAAGTTCAGCCTGGCTTCACCTCAGGGTGGGCATGAGCCATATGCATGTTGCCTTCTTTGTTTACATCCAAAGCATTGGGATTCTGTGAGACCCCCCTGACCACACACAAATGCACAACCCAGAAACAGGAGAAATTAGGGTCCCATAGGGCTGATCTTTGACTGATGGGAAGCAAGTGACAGTTAAAACGTTCTTTCCATAGCCCAACTATCCTAAAAAGCATTTCTTATGGCTTCTCAGAGGATGGGCCCATGAAATCAAGAGAAATCAGTCATCCTAGTGGTGACAAGCTCTGTAAGCATTTTTAAAAATTAAATTTATTGGGGTGACATTGGATAAGAGGATCATATATGTTTCAAGTTATATTTCTATGATGCTAGATCTGTATATTGCATTATGTGCCTACAGCCTAAGGTCAAATAATATTTTGTCACCATATATTAGGCCCCTTCTCCCTCCTATCCCCCATCCTCTTCCCTCTGGTAACCACCACATTGCTGTCTTTGTCCATGAGTTTCAGTTTTCTATCCCACATATGAGTGAAATCATATGGCTCTTAGCTTTTTCTGACTGACTGATTTCGCTTAGCATAGTATTCTCAAGGTCCATGCATGTTGTCACAAATGACAGTATTTCATTTTTTTTCTTATGCCTGAGTAGCATTCCATAGTCTATATGGACCACATCTTCTCTATCCAGTCATCTCTGTAAGAACACTTTGGTTGTTTCTGTGTCTCAGCCACAGTAAATAATGCTGCAGTGAACACAGAGGCGCATCATATATATCTTTGCAAATATGTACATGTGTTTGAGTTTTGGAGGCATCTTTGTATTGGTTCTTTTTGCTTCCCTGTTTTAGCTCCCGAGTCCCTCGCTCTGCGTTGTTGCCGAGGTTGCTCTCCCTCGTCACGTAGCAACACACAAACGTTTGCCTCAGACCCTCCTTCTTCATGGTATTTTGGTGGCCTTCACTTTGAGTTAATGTTAGGTGTGGAATTAACTTAAATTTATCTCAAGTTACTCAGAATTGAGATACTTGAATTCATACTGGCCTCTCCTATAACTAGTCTGAAATAGTAAGATTTTATTGTACTCAAATGTTGGATTATAAATCTTGCCATTATCACATTTAATTAAAATATATTTGATATTATGGTGGGGATATAGAGAAGAAAAATTTAATTTTTTCCCAGCTGGCAGAAATAGTTTGGATATATATGTTATATGAACTCACGTATACTTTTTTTTTTTTTTGAGAGACAGGTAAAGGGAGGAGGAAAGAGAGGTAGAGAAACATTGATGTAAGATAGAAACATCAATTGGTTGCCTCCATATATGCCCCGACCAGGCACAAAACCCACAACCCAGGCACATGCCCTGACCTGGAATCAAACTGGTGATCTTTTGGTTTGTGGGATGATGCCCAACCAACTGAGCCACACTGGCCAGGGCCACACACACATAATTTTTAAAAAAATCTATCTCCATTCTTAGCTGAGTTTCACAGATGCTTTTCAAGTGATTAAGAGACTCCAAGAAACTTTGTCTAAAAATTTGCTGCTTTAAGTATAGAATAGGAAAATCTTCATTCAGAACACAGGATATTGGTGTAAGATGCTAGGGTATGCATCGAGTTCTTTTTACCTTCAGCAAATCAAAAGTTTTAACATTGACATTAACATATACACTGAGCAGAGTTTGAAAATGTAAGACTTTGCATGAACAAGAAGAACGAATTAACGGGGAGGAGGAAGGCGGTGCTTTTTTCCCTCAAGGGGAGTCAGTGTTTCATGTTACATCCCTTTTCTTCCTGCAGGTTGCAGGGCGGGGAAGACTGACCCACTAAGTTATTCTTAGCCATGACCCGAAAACCTCCTTGACAGGGGTTGTATTTAAGGTTTCCATGATCTGTTTTCCCAGAGGGACAATAGCGATATTAAAGGAGGAAGGTTCTGTTTGGGATTTTTTTCTTTACTGATTCCTTATCTGACTGTAAAAGTTTATAAGATTAAACTGGATAATTACACATGTCCCTCTTGCCTAAGTGCACTGCTGTTAGAAGACTTTTCAAACTCTCCTGCAGTCTTTCAATTTTCAGAATGTATCTTTATATTCATTTCTCTCACTGGTTAGCTTCTGCAATGCCTTTTGCCTCTTCCAGTGGTCTCTGTCCTTCTGGAGCTGGGAGAATAAAGTGAAATTGCTAACTTCTTAGTGGAGGAAGAGAGCAGGTTGGCAGGAGGTTGACATTTGTGACTTAGATTTACTTCTTAGAGAGTAGACTGTGAAGACAGCAAAGGTTGTTAGGCCATAATCAGTCATTTCCTCAGGCACAGAGATGTTGGAAATAAATGTACCTGAAGCACCACGATGCCCTGCATCGTTATAATTCAACCCCTCAATCTGGTATTACACATTTATTTCTTACTTGCTGACCCTATTTATTATCCTGTCAAAACTAGTCTTACTGCCAGTATATCGGGAAGTAGAAGGTCTCTGAGTACATTCCTCTTGCCATCCCATAGGCATGAAGTTCAAATGGATGTTAAACTTTGTGATAAACAGTTGTGAATTTAAATGTAAGGTAATTTTTTTTTTTTTTTTTTGGAAATGGTTGGATGATAAACTTAAGGTTTAAAAAATAAAAGGACCTTTTACTTCATGCTCATAGCTAACTGAGAAACTCAAATTATTTGGTTGGAAAACAAGCCATGTCAGAAATATAAGTAAACTCACTGTACCCGTTTCTGTGATCTCTATGAAAATCACATTTGCCACCTTCTAAGCATCGTGAATCTCAACATTAGAGAAGGTAAAGGTTCTTGTTGTAGCTCTTAGCAAATGCCTCAAAGCCAGAGGATTAGAGAAGATGGTTCTATTTTATTAGGAAGTATTCTTAGAGATTGTAATAAAAGCCGTTTCCTCATTCTATCCTTGAATCTTTTAAAAAGATTTATGGTGATGAAGTCTACACTGGCTTTCACTTGTCAGTTATTTACTCTGTCAATATAAGAAAGGTCCAAACCTGTGAAGAATTTTTGTAAGAGTTTAGTTGAGCCAAACTGATGACCTATGCTGGGGAGCAAGATCTCAAATGCTCTGGAGAATAAGTTTTGCAATTTCTTTTATGCATTTGAGATTGAGGAGGGAAGTGAGAAGTCACAGGGAGCTGGGAAAGAGCAAGGTGGGGATTGGATTACAGGAGAGTTAAGCTTATGTGCTCTCTTGAGGGTGATTACAGTGTATTTCAAAGGTATGTTCATTTAGATGCACAGAAACAATGGACAGGGCTTGCTTAAGTCAAACACAAACCTTTTACTAAAAAGTTGTAGGTCTGGGGCATGACTCCCCACCATGACCTGCCCAGTTAGGAATTTATGATCAGATCACCTAATGAGGTTACTTTCCATATCACCCCTTTTCTCATTTACAACATGCTTCTTCTTCTTCTTCTTTTTTTTAAAGATTTTATTTACTTATGTATTTATTTTTAGAGAGATGGGAAAGGAAGGAAAAAGAGAGGGAGAGAAACATCAATGTGTGGTTGCCTCTCACACACCACCTACTGGGGACTTGGCCAGCAACCCAGGCATGTGCCCTGACTGGGAACTGAACTAGCAACCCTTTGGTTTGCAGTCCTGTACTCCATCCACTGAGCTACACCAGCCAGGACTATAACATGTTTCTTTATGGTGTCATTCTAGTGTCTGTCTGTCTGTATCTCCCCATCCATTCTCTTCCCTCCACATAAGGCTCTATTTTAGGCCAGATATTTCCAAAACATTTAAGTATACCTCATCTTTGGTGGTCTCAGGAAGGTACTTTATCATTTTAATCTCTCTCTCAAGGTGTGATATCCAGATCAAATAGAACACCCATAAGAATCTTCATACGACAGAACTGAATGGGAATGTCACTTAAACGTGGCACACATCCCTATTAACAGAACCATATCATACTCTGGACTTATTGCATATTCTAATTAAAACGCCTCCTGAAACTGTGAAAGTCAGTGTTCATGCTGCCTGTCACTACCAGAACCAATAAGTAGAGACGAGGATTGAATTTTTATGGGCACTTTATTCAGATGGCGAGTGATCTGAGAAGACGGTGGGTTATGTACCCTCAAAAACCATCTTAACATCTCATTTTGAGCTACCTTTTTATAAGGAGAAGAAAGAGTAGGTAAGGGGTTGGGTGAAAAAAAGGTTAATTGGGTAAGAGTTGCAGTCCAGAGGTGCTTTTCCTAGTACATCTTTTGATCAACAATTCTTTATCTGCATCACTGAGTTCCCTCCGTGGAACACAATGGCTCAGATACTGTCTCCATTGCTTTCGAACCCTCTGGAGCACAAAGGTTGAATTGCTTGTCAGCCTCCTGGAGTCACATGGTAATGTATTCCAGTTCCTGGAATAACAGCTTTCCACATGCATTAGTCACTTAAGCCTATCAACTACAGCAAAGGCTAAAATCTTTAACTTTCAAGTTCCCCTATCACTCTGGCTCTTTTTCTCATATGTTGTGAGGTTCCCTATGCTGTTCTGGTACATTTCATTTTGGGGTACCTGAGTGCAATAAAAGATAAGCAAGCAAACAAGACAAAAACAACCAAAAGATAACATTCTTCACCTGTTAAATGGACAACTGTGAAAAAAAATTGTTGGGCAGGCATACAGTGCACTTGTCTTTCATGTGCCTAGTGGACAGGTGTGTCAAGTTTTGGGAGGGTCATGTGCAATATGTCTCCAGAACTTGTGAGTATAATCACTTTTTTGCAGACATTTTAATTCTTTTGCTCTCTTTCCCTCCTTTACATTTGCATGTCAAAAGCGAATAAACCCCCCTTCTCCCCAAATCTCTAGTAGTGAGTGGTTCTCAAACTTTCCACTGCATCAGAATCACCCAAGGGCATATTCAAACAGATCGCTGGCCCTCATCAGCCAACCATTCTGGTACAAGTAGGTATGGGGTTGGGCTGAGAATTTTCATTTTTAGTAAGTAATCAGGCGAGGCTGATGGGCTGGTCTACTTTGAGGACCACAGTCCTGGATGAACCCAGTCCTTTATGATTGTCACCTGAGAGAATCACAGCTGGCAGATTGGTGTCACTATGTATTCATGAGCCCCAAGTTTAAATGGATGTAGAACACTACCTGGAAATTCTAGCTAACTTCCTTTTTCATTGTCTACAGAGAATTTTACATCTTGATTTTCCTCCTCAGACTTACCTCTTCTTCTCAGAGACACATAAGTACTGTACTCACAGTTTGACTGATGGCTGGTCTCATGCTTTCTTGAGAAAACAGCAAGTGCCAGAGGGAAAATTCCTGACATCTTATTGCAGATCTACAAAGCAGCTGATGTCTGAATCCCATTTTCTCCTTTATCCCCCCTCTCCCTGAGGGAAGTTAGAGACCAATTGTATACTTTAAATCCTTTACTTTCTAACCTTTTCCAGATTCAGTTGTTTGTTTTGTTTTCCTCCCTGGCCATACTGGATTACTCTCATTAATGCACAAACATACTGCAGGTTTTCCCATGTTAAAGTTGTACATGTAGCAAAAACTAGAAGCCATTTTGGCTTTACAACTCCTGTAATTACTCTACTTTTCTGTAAGAATTGTCTTCATATACTTCCTCCTACATTCCAATAACGGGTAAGTGTATTCCAGCCTGGTTTTGCCCCCAAATGCCACTGAAATTGATTTCCCTGTCATGTCCCAACTCTCAGACTAGCAGAGCTCTTAGTCCTCTTCTGTGTGACAGTGACCCAGTTAACCTCCGTGCAGCCGCCTTCGCCAGGACAACCACCCCCAAACGATCTCTGCCGCTTGTGTACATGACTTGTCTTCTGTCACCCCACTTTTCCTTTGTAGCCTTATGTCTCTCTCTTTGGATGATATTTAGCCGTTCACAAACAGATGAATCTTTTATTTTATATGGAGAACAGACCTTTATTCTGAAATCCAGACTCTCACATACACCTAATTGGTATCTTTACTTGCTTGTCTAATAAGCAAATGTAAATTGATATATCCAAAGTGGAACTCTAGATTCCCCTCCAACCCTATACCTCTACCGTTTTCCCCTCTTTCAGAACAAAGGTATCACCCAGTTGCTCACAGTCCAGCAGGAGTTCTTTAACAATCCCCCATCCTATCTGCTATATCTAATCCATCACCAAATTTTTACTTTGTTCTTTGATTTTCCATTGCCTTTCCATTTCCATTTCTACTTCCGTTGCCCTGACTCTAGGCCAAGCTTACCACTGTCTTTTCCCCGTACCCTCTAATAACCCTCAACAAGTCCCCTTTCCTTCACAGCAGCTAGAAAGAAGGATATCCTAAAAATGCAGATGAGATCATGTCACTCCCTCACCACTCTTTGGTGGTAGGTTTCTATCACAGTTGGAATAAAATTTAAATATAATTTTTATTTAGCTTCCTTTAAGATCCACCCATCTTCTGCTTTTTCAGCCTAGTTTTGGTCTATACTACCTATTCTGTAGCAATATTCATTGTCTTTTCGTTTCCTAAAAACAAGATTTCCTACAAGGGCCTTCGCATTAGCTATTGCCTCTGATTACATGTCCCATACCTTTGCAACCTGTCTCATTTTCATTCTTTGAGTCCCATCTTATTGGTCACCTCCTCAGAGTGATATAAGTCACTTCCTTCTGTTTTCTTCTCTCATAGTACAAATTAAAATTTGAAGGGATTTGTTCACTTTTGTTTTCTAATGTATTAGTCCCCTCTAGTAGCTCTGAACTCTGTGGAATTAGAGATTTCAACTGTTAACACCTAAATTTCCAGAGTCTAGCTCATTGCATGACACATGGGTGCTCAGTAAGTTTTTGTTGGGAGGCTGAGTAATGTTTATTAGAACATTGCTTTTAACAGCCAAAAATCTGGCCACAATGTAAAGGTCTATCATTTAATGATTAAGTTATAGGACAATCCACATGAAGCCTTTTTAAAGAAGTAAATTTGTACGTGTGCATATAGGATTCATGTTTAGGAAATATTAAGTAGAAAAAGCACAGCAGGGTCAAGTTCTCTAAGACAGAGCCTTCCGAAGACCTGGGGAGAAGCCATCCAGGTACAGCCAGCAGTTTGAGCAAAGCCATGGAGGTTCGACCCAGTCAGTAGGGAGGGGTGTCTAGGGAAATTGCTTTATGAAGCCCATGCCTCACCCACAAAATGACTTTGAGAGGGCTCTTTGTTTGCTTTATCACCAGCCCACAGGCCTTGGATAAAGAGCAGATTTATGCAAAGTGATTATAAGAGTTGTTTGGTTTAGGCCCCAGCGTCTGGTTTGAAGTTGTACTTTTAAAAATAGTTTTTAAAAGGATTGTATTTTCTAAAAAGATTGGTGGATTGTTTGTGCCTGCTCAGCCCATTCCCTGAATGTTGAGCTTTTGATGAGACTCAGGTGCACGCAGCCCACTGCACAGGTGGGCAAAGAGACTCCATGGCCAGGGAGAGCTAGGGGCTAGTATTTGGAAGTCCTGTGTGCGTGTGTGTGCGTGTGTGTAGACAGAGTATGTGAATGGAGCACACACCTGCCTTGTTAACTTGTGTCAATCTAAAATTATTCCCAAGATTCTGCTTTAGGTGGCTGGGTGAGTGGCGTGGGTAATTCACCAGATTTCCAAATGGAAGAGAAGACAGAGCAAGGACATACAGGGAGTTCAGTTGTGGAAAGTGTTGGACTGTGAGTCCCTGAAGGCACACAGGTGTACCTGCCCAGGAAGCCTATATCTAGGAGCCTATGTCTTGGAATATATGTTTAGGTCTTAGAGGTGACATCTGAACTAAAAGTTAAGTTGTTTTTCTTAAGAGGTGATTTTTGGCTCACAGCAATGAATGAACACAATACAGTGAGAAGAGAAAGCAGAGGGAATGATGCTGAATGTTGGATCTTACTATCATGTAAATGAAATGGGCCTGAAAATTGATCTCTGAGAGGGAGGAGCAAAAACAAGACTTCTCAAATGCATCCCACCCATTCCCAGTGCCTCAGAGAAACCAGGGAGAATGAGGACAGACCCCACTGCTTTTGGTCAATAGAGACTCAAAATCAACCCTCTTGTAAGAGAAATATCAAGGGGCAGTGGGAGTAGGTAAAACAGAGCTTGTCCCCAATGAGAGCTCTCCTTTTGTGGAGTTTGATGATAAAAGGAGGTGAGGGGAGTGGAGTGATGATCAGGTGGGGTTTTGGAGAACACAAGAAACACGATCTATGACATAAGGGGAAACTGAGTGTGTCAGCACCAAGACTTGCCCTTTACCTTTGTAGCAGCATGTGTGCACTTGGAGGCTGTCCCTCGGTAGCTGTAGATGGTGGCACTGTTCTTCGTTAAGCAGTTAGGCACCTTATTTTTTTTTTCCTTTTTCTGTTAGCCTTGATTAGATCTGAGACCTGTTTTGAATTAGGAGTTTATTTTCAGAGGTACTCTCTCCTCTCTCCCTCTTCTTTGATTCAAGATCAGACTGTAAAATACTAGAACTCTTCATAGGTGGCTTATTTTAGCGACCCCTCTCTCCTTATGTAAGGTTCCCACTCAGACCTTCTGTCCTCCCACTCCCTTATGCCCTGGAATAGGTTTCTATCTTCTCTTTTTTCCCTTTTCCATGCTTCACCTCAAAATAAAAACTTATCTCTCTTGGGGGCTCTTTTGCACCAATTGCTCTGTGACAGGCAAACAAATTTGATTATTTGTTTTATATGAGATGCGTGGTTTAATAATGTGATGATATGGTTTTTATCTTCACCTTGATTCTCAAAGCTTTGTGCCAAAACAGTTGATCATAGAAATTTCAAACATAGTAGCAGAACAAGTAGAGAAAGTTTGGGGGTGGGGGGTGGCACAGTTTGCTTTGCCCCAGTAAGAGGCAGGCTCTTTCACCTGCCCTGGGTTTGCTGCTGGGGATTTGGAGTAGAAAACTGCTGGGGGAGGAAGTTCCTTCTGTTCAGTTCTCTGACAGCTCCCTCCTCAACTTCTTCAAGCTGATGCTTCTTCATTTGCTTGCATCTTGGGTATGGAGAGAACACCGCCTTCCCCTCCCCCATCATGCCTGATTTGCATCAGCATCTTTTTGCAAACCCATGTGGTTAGAATTGTGGGGAAAACAGCCACTTCGTTTTATTGGTATCATTCCTGGGGCAGTTTTTGACTGATACCAGTCCATATGGTCCTCAGCAATGACTTCGCAACCATCTCTGGAGATTAAGGGAGAGGAGGGCGTTTTATTTTAGCCTCTGCTGGGGACTCAGCAAGATATTCAAGAGAGAGTTCCTTGGCTTTCCACAGGACTCCTGGTCTTCCCAGTCCTCTGCTCACCACCAGGAGAGACAAGGAAAGGGGGTCAGGCATGGTGCCAGCAATGTTGTGAACCCTTCCTAGTCCAAGGAAGGTCAAGCCTGCGGTGCTCTTGAAGTCACCTTGAATACTAATTCTTAATGATGACAAGAGTAAAAACTTTACAATGGCTTAGTGGAATAATTTTCCTTCCTAGTGGAAGACATAGAAGTTAAGTGACTTTTTAAACTTAGAATGTAAATACTCACACCTTTAAGAGCCTCGTATTGCACTGTGAATTGTGGGGGCATCTGGTGCATATTGCAAACGGCAGAGCGTTCTGATAGCCATCTGTCCCCAAGGACTGCCAGCAAGATGAAGCAAACATGACACCTGCTTAGACTAAGAGTTGTGAATTAGGCATAACTTTCGACACATATAGTGTTGCATAAAGAAGAAGGACAGCACACCATGCAGAGATTTTAGAGATATTCAAATATCCTGGTGTCCCATAAAGAAGGAAGACAGCACACCAAGCAGAGATTTTATAGGGATATTCAGACATACTTGTGTTTCATAGAGAAGAAAGCACATGAAGCAGAGATTTTTACAGAAATGTTTAGATGTACTTGAGTAACCAAGGCCTTGCCTTCATGGCAGTCAGCACCTGCTTCTACAAATTTATGCGTTCGGCTAAGATGGTGTACTGAGGGCTTCTAATACGCTAGGCTAAAAATGCTCTTAAGGCCTTCAGTGGCCTTCTTCTATTAGGTACATTCCATCCCAGGGGTCACATCCTAGTATGGGCATCTTTGTGAACAGATCAAGAAATTCTGAGGGCTGGGTTCGGGTCCTTATTCACCTATACATCCTTGTATATGTTAGTTGGTGTTGGATGGTTATTAAGAGCTCTAAGACCTGAGATTCACGGCAGAGCTGTGTTCCCTTGCTGGCTGGGGTTAGTAGTGACTAGAGGATGTCTCCTGACAAGTTTTTGGAAATCTTTCAGGGTGAGGTTTCAGTAAAGAGACCAGGTGTCTAATGTGACGAAATGCTCACCAGTGCTAGATCTTTGCCTTTTTGCTGGAGACACATTGTCTGTGGATGCTTGATTGGCATTGCTTTGTAATCCTTAGTTTGATTCATCTCAGAGTTTCTGTGCACTAGCATGAAAGTTGTTGGTACAGCCCTGTTACTAAACCTATTAGCCATTACTGGTATAAGATCACATTCAGTGGAGTCGATGCTTCCTGTAATTTATGTTTGTTTAGTGAAAACAAAGCAAATATTGTAGTTTTCTTTCTAGTAAAAGGTGTGGGCTTTGATTTGTCCAGTGGTGTGTTTGTACACACAACCACACACATACACAGAGATGTGGTAGAGCCAACTAGTTCTCAGCCATTATTAAAAATCACATATACATACAATTAAAGGATTTCATTTTAAAAGGCAACACACTCAAAACTCACCACTTCCATATGACTTTACTACATTTTACTATTATCTGTGCTCTTGTGGTTATTTACATCTATTGTATGTATGTGGAAATACTATATGATGTTGTATCACAGCACATCTGGTCTCCAATCTATTTTAGCAACATCCAGAACTTTTCAGGGGGTGGGAGAGCCAGCTGTTACACACACACTAGCGCACCACTGTAAATGTACACACACATGCTTGCATGTAGGCAAATTCCTTTCATAACCATGCAGAGTGTTCGTTTTTTTTATAGATGTAGAAACTGAGACGTGTTTAAGTAACTTCCAGGGGACTGCATTCAGACTTTAATTCTCCTGACCCTCAAAAATTTAAAGTAAGAAGCAAGCGTACAGAGAATATTTAGGGAAGACTGAAGCTATACTGGAAAAGAAGTAAAAATCAGAGATTTGAAGCAAGTAAGAGACAGAGAGCTGTGTGGAAACGGAGGGGATTAGCATTCTAGGCAGAGGGTCCAGCCAGTGCAAAGGCCCAGAGGTGGGATCATGCTTGCTCTTTCTGCGGACAGGAAGGGTACTGTGGGGCTGAGGTAGAGAGAGGGAGGGGGAGAGTTTGAAGAGCTGAGAGATGCAGGGCCAGATGACTAACCACCTTTATGAAGTCAAGCGAGTAACTTTCCTCTCTGGGGCTTGTTTATTGTGCCTTATCCATGCTTGTGGTTAGAGTAAACTGATGGTAATGTATGTGAATTCACTGCAAGTCATTGTTAGTAAAGCTAAGCCATCACTGTGGCTCAATAAGTACTCTTTTTCTTTTGACTATAAAAAAATTATGCTTTCCACCCTGACTGGTGTGGCTCAGTGTATCGAGTGTCATCCCGCAGACTGAAAGGTCGGTGGTTCAATTCCAAGTCAGGGCACATGCCTGGTTTGCAGGCCAGGTTCCCAGTTGAGGGCGTGCAAGAGGCAACTGATCAATGTTTCTCTCGCACATTGCTGTTTCTTCCCTCTCTTTCTCCCTCCCTTCTTCTCCTTCTAAAAGGAAATAAATACAATAAAAAAATTATTTTTCCTTAAAATTTTTCCCTGCCATCTTTAGCAGCTGCATGATGAGTGATTCAGTAATACTTACATACACCCCTCAGAGGTACCTATTGGCCTATTTAAAATCTATGTAAAACCCACAGTGTGAGGCAACTTAAATTCATCTGGGATTGCCAGCGTCCGACTTTAGCTCTCTTACTGACAGGGTGGTGGAATCCCAGCAGAACACTTGTTTGCCCTTTTCGAATGGCCAGTCTAATAGATCACAAAAGACTAAAAAATATTGAAACATATTCTGTATTTTGAAAATCCAGGTCTTCTGATTTTTACCAGTCATTCATTATCCATAAAATATGTTACCAAGTCCCCACATCCACATACAGATTATGTAGGTATCTCATAGAATATTGTTAAATAAAAGTATAATATAAATGTAATGGGCTTCTATGGTTTTGGCAACATTCTGTTTCTTCTTACATGAGTGTGTTAAATTTATTAGAATTGAATAGGATGTACAGGTACATTTTGTGCACTTTTCTATGTGTGTGTTATACTGTAACTTTAAGAAATATTTCTTAAGAATGAGAAGGGAATGTGTTTTCTCTATTGGGCCAAGGAAGCAAGACACAAAATGAGATGTGGCTAGAGCTAGAATGGCAATGGCAGGTGTGTGTCACAGAGAGGAGCTGCATCATTCCACAGCAGGTGGATGCTCTCTGAGCACTTACTGTGTCCCAGCGGGAAGATAATGTGAGCTGAGATCCTAAAATCACTCACAATCCACTTCTGCCTTGCCTGCCTCTTCCATCAGAGTTGGAAAGCTCAAATACATAATTTCCTAGCCTCCCTTCCAACTAGGTATGGCAATCTGAATTTGTTGATGGAAAAGCCTTTTCGAAGGCTTTTAAAGGGATAGACACAGTGGACATACTCCCTAATCCTTCTTTTTTGCTTTCTCTTTCCTTCTTCCTGCTGGAATGGGGCCATGGTTTCCAGAAGTAGGTCAGCAATCATTCAGCCATGATATGACCAGCATCAGGACAAAGGTCTACATACTAAGAATAGAGGATGGACAGATGGGAAGAATGAAGTCATATGGATCAGTGCTTCTCATTGGTCGGTCTGTTTAACTGAGGCATGTGTGGGTCAGTCCATTCTAGGACACTGTCCTGACCTGGAGGCTGCCTAAAATGTTGCCCTTTATAAATATTAACATCGTCCGCAGACATGCTACTTTAACAGTTGTTTAAATGTTTGTTTTGACATACTGGATGTACGCTTGTGTGTCATATGATCGAATAAACCAATTTCGTTGATTGCCAACTTTTCAATGTTACTTTTTACTGATTTAAACACTTTTCATTCCAACTTTTAGGTCTTTTTTTTTTTTTTTTTAATCCTCACTCAAGGACATGCTTACTGATTTTAGAGAGAGGGAAAGGGAGGGAGAGAGAGAGGAAGAGAACATTTATGTGAGAGAGAAACATCAATCAGTTGCCCCTTATATACACCCTGGCCAGGTACCCAACCTGTAACCAGGTACTTGTGCCCTGACCTGGAATCAGACCTGGAACCCTTCGGTTTATGGGATGATGCTCCAACCAACTGAGCCACACTGTCCAGGGCCCACAGGTTTTTTTATTTTATTCTCTTCAGATGTTAATCTTATGTCATCCTAGTCTTGGAGCCTTTTTCTGTACAATGAAACATTTTCAACATTTCCATATCTGGAGAGAATACATTTTATCTTTACTTGGAGACTTGATAATTTTCCAAGAAAACACACTCAGAGGGAGATGGAGAGACTGAAAAAGAATTTGATAAACTTGAAAAGTTGACAAAACAGACACTGTGATGCTCTCGGTTGAGCTAGCACATTTTATCACAGCCATTTAGAAGCTGTACCATCCAATCCCTGTGATCACTGTCACTTGTCATCAAACTTTGTTTCTGTTTGCATTTTGTTGTTGCATTTGTGATCATACAAATCATATATTACTGTACTAACACAGTGATAATTTAAATAATACAAATATGTTAATTTACCAACTTTGAGGAGAAAAATGGGTTCAAGCTGTTTAATTATTATGGGTGAAGTTTTTACATCTTTTCCTCAAATAATTGATTAAAGGTATGAATTCTTGTAATGATTATAGGATTTAGACTAGAAAAATATCTAGGAATTATGATATTTAGTTAAAGCTACAAGTTGCTATATGTGTTTTGAAAGCCAGAAGATACAATGAAAAATAAAGTGAAGTGAAAAATATTAAGACTTACTGAAACTGCTTGGCAGGGGGTACAATATTAAAATAAAGAAAATGGTTTTCATTTGAAACAAAACTGCATTTAGTTCAGTTTAATATGAGTTTGTTCAATCTATTTCTGTATTTGTCAGTAGAGAGTAAGAGAGTTCACAGGAGGACTGTGAAATTCTAAGCAATGGTGTGGCTATATCTTTTCTCTTTTAATTTTCTCTGTTGCTTTTTACATATGGTCCTGCCTTCTACTTCACAGGGAATGCAATCCATCTGTGACTTGCATCTCTGCTCCCCTCCCTCCCCCTGGAGGCTCCTGTATTTATAACACCGAGCTTACTGCAAACTGGAGCCTTTAATCTCATCTCCTCCCACTTGACCCAGGACTTTGCATCTCCAGATGAGCCCTCCCTTTTACTGGTATGTGCGAGGTATTTCTTTCTTGCTTCTTCTTTCCTCAGCCCACAGATACCACCAGGTCTCCACCACTTGCCTTTCCCCTCAAGCAGCTGCTCTCTCTGAAGACATTTTCCTCCAATTTCCTTGAAATGCCCATGTATTCCCCTATTCTTCCTTTAGCCTAGGGCAAGGCTTTTCTGCTTCTCTCTTCTCCCAGAACTCCACCAGTGGCAAAGTTCTTAATGAAAGTGGGAAAAAAAAACCCCTAAAAATCCAACAAAATCATTTTAATCCTCAGTCCACCTGATCTCTGAAGATTCTCCATTCTGCCGTTCTCGACTCTCTCTCCCCTCACCATTTCCTTGTAGTTTCCTTCACTCTCTGTAAGGAGATTTTTCCCTGCTTTCCCCCAGGAGTTACTCTTTCCCTCTAGAACTGCATCCAGCCCCACGACTCTCACAATGATCTCAACAATAGTTATCGCCAAATCTGGGTGTCTTAACTCCAGTCTCTCCCTTTAGCATCAAAGATGTGTTTCCAACTTGTGCCGCATGTCTCCATCTGGGCGATATCTTAAAAATACACCCCAAACTAAATTTATTTTCCACCTTCTCTCATCTTTGAAGCACTTTCCCTCTCCAGTCCTGTATCTCAGCAGTGGCAGCCCCAATGCAAAAAGTTAAACAAGCTTCGGTATCCTCTTGTAAAAATACAACAGGAGCATCAGCAATGGCCTTTTCATTAAAGTTTAAACCAGTAAAAAAACCCTGTATTATCTGTATTTTCGGTCTAATCTGAGATCCCTGTGCATGGTTATTAAGAGGACATTGGCATCTGCTATTTAATTTTATTTTTTACCTTTTTGTGAGACTTAAATTAAGATTTTATTATAGAATTGTAGTTGGTTGATATACCCTATTTCTTGCCAAAGTTTACATTATAAATAATTTGATTCACGCATTGAAGGGCAATTGAGATAGTTAGAATAATTTTACAGATGGAAGATTCTTGGCATAATTAAATCCATTAAACAAGGAGATGAAAGCTGTTTTTGGCCTTGGGATCTTTGAGAGTATCATGTTAAATAAGACCCAATCAGCAGAATGTTTCTTTCTCTCCTTGCTTTCTTACAGAGAGTTATAACATTGAATTAAACATTAAAAATTGAGTCCTAGAGTTAATAAATTTAGACTTAGAGTATCATATGTATGTGTATACACATATATAAACCTATAAAGTAAATATCATTAGAACTATGTAAACACATTATTCTATAACATATACTAGTAGGAAGAAACAAAATAGACTTCTTTCCTGAAGCTAAAGATATAACCCTTCTTCAGAGTTTTACTTAGTCTGTTAATAGAATCCAAGATGTTGAGATGGAGAGTGTCTCAGAGTTCCTAGTCTACTGCTTAGAATTGATGAAACAGAAGTTCAGAACATCACACAGTGCTTATTGGCAGAAATGGAAGCAGGACTTGGTACCTGAATTCATACTTCAGAATGGGGGTTCGGAGGACTTGGATATATATGCATGTGTATAATGACACTTGAGTTGGATGTATGACTTGGTGCCTCTTACGTCAACACTAGATTTGTACCGTTTTTACAGTTTGGCAAAAGAAAAGAGTAGAGTACTCTCTTTAGCTTTAGAAGTGTTCGATGATGGTGGTTGGGGGTCCTTCGCTGAGACAATATAGTTATCATAGAAGTTTGCACACAGTAATTTAGTGTTCTCCGAAGAGAATTCTAATACATACACAGGGGGACAAATGTGCCGGATGAAAAGAGAACTCTTCAGTATTGGGGGTACAGCTGCATATTGGACCCAATATTCTATCTAAAAGAAATGAATATGATAATATTGGGTTGACCAAAAAGTCCATTACATTTTTTCCATATGATGGCTCTAGTAGTGCTTAGTTGTCTTTGACTTCATTTGAAACAATTTTATTAGATTGTATTGTGACAGCTTATCAAAATTGGTGAATTTTGTGCAGCCATTTTAATATTGAAGATGAAAGAAAATGTGCAACATTTTCATCTTACTATGCTTTATTTATTATTTCAAGAATGGTAAAAATGCCACTAAAACGCCAAAACAAGATGTGTTCAGTGTATCGAGAAGATGCTATGATTGATCAAAACTGTCAAAAGTTGTTTGCAAAGTTTCTTGGCACTATTGATGTTTTGGCCAAATAATTCTTTGCTGCAGTGCTGTCTTATGCATTGGAAGATGTTTAGCAGCATCCCTGGCCTCTACCCACTAGAAGCCAATAGCTGAAGACAGCCGACATACTCAAAATATCCACTTAAGTACAGTTATTGGTGAAAATGAAAAGTGTGCCTTTAATTTTACAGGAAAAAATGTAATGGAATTTTTGGCCAGCCCAATATTTTAAAGGAAAACCAAAAAATTTCTCTGTAGTTAGACTATTTATTCTTGTAAGAAATGATAACAAGATGAATTTGGAAAATTATTGGGGGGGGGGGTGAGGCCATAGGACTCTGCACGTGGAATTGCACCACTCAGCAACTTTAGTTGAATCACAAACCGTATCAAAGGCTTCACCCACCTGTCCTCAAATGTTATAACACATGAATAAGTCTACAGATGCAGTCACCAGATTAGCTGTGGCCGTACTGCGTTACTTGTGTTCAAGTAACTCTTATTTAACTTAATAATGGCCCTAAAGTGCAAGAGTAATGATGTTCCAAAGAGACGCTGTAAGTGCTTCTTTTTAGTGAAAAGGTAGGTATGAATAGGAAAAAACCACAGCATACATAGGGTTCGGTACTCTCTGCAGTTTCAGATCTTCTGGGCGTCTTGGAATGTACCCCTGTGGGTGAGGGTTGACTACTGTAGTGACATCTCTGCTGTTACTTCTGGTGGCTACTAATTGGCTCGTTACCACTGCCACTCTCTGCCTTCGCTTGCCACATGCTGGTATCATCTTTTCTTTCTCTGTTCCTTTTCATTATTTCCTAACCACATCAAGTCAATGTGTAATCTTCAGACTTTGGGTTTTTCTCTTTCACTTATAAAACCAGCAATGAGAAGTGTGATCTCCAGACAAATAAGAGAAGACAGGAAGATATAATTTACCAAACTTGCACTGTCTAATGTAGAGCTTAAACAATGCCGGGGAAAGCCTCTTTCTATTATCATTCAGATGGATTATGGCACACTCGCATGAGTTTGGGGGCATGCTGTATTTCTTTGGGCAAAGCCAGCTCATCTTCCAGACAGACCTTCTTGGGTGGTCTTCCCTACCTTTTGAATTCACCATAGCCCTTGTTTGGTTTGGAAGGTGATGGAACCTGATTTCTCAGCATGCTGACTTACCTATTTTAGTTTGAGTTTCCTCTATAGACACCTGGGGTGACAGCATAGGGTATGGCTCAGTTTTCCCACTGAGTGCTGAGGAATCCAACACTTGCCGGGTTGAAGGTCGTTCTTGGGGTATTAATGCTCTGGCATGTCCAGCATGCCTTGCACACAGACTGGGCACCTCTCCTTGACCCTCAGGCCAAGAGGAACATGTGAGAAAAGTGGGGCTGGCCCGGGGGTGGGCTCAAGGGATATGCATGACCACTGACAGCATCTGTTCCATTGTTTCTCAAACACCAATGTACACTCACCACATTCACCAAGTATAGAGACTAATGTGTGAAAAGTGATCATTCTAATTTATTTATACTCAATGAGAAACACAATCACCAGGAATCCCAAGTATGTGTGACATGATGGTGATAACCTCTCTTTGTGGTCCTATCCTCCTGAGAAGCCAGGTTATCTTCACAAGGAGATTGGGCTTTCAGAGTTGGTTACATGAGGTTTCTGGCTGGTGTTACTGAGCTCTGTAGATCAATGACATCCATCCCCAAAGGAGAATGTTTCTCCATGGGGATGGGTGGGAGAGTCCTGCAAAACCCTCCTTCTCGGATTTGATTATTGTTTTCTTTCATAGACATCTCGCTGGTCATTCTTCTTTTCCTAAAACACAATCCAGTTCCTTAGCTGTGAGCATTATACTGGGTTGACCAAAAAGTCCATCACATTTTTCCTATAAAATTAAAGACACATTTTTCATTTTCACCAATAACTGTATTGAGTTGGATATTTTGAGTATGTTGGCTATCTCCCACTATTGGCTTCTAGTGGGTAGAGGCCAGGGGTCCTGCTAAACACCTTCCAATGCGTAAGACAGTGCCGTAGCAAAGAATTATTTGGCCAAAATGTCAATAGTACCAAGAAACTTCACAAACAACTTTTTTTTTCCTCAGACAACTTTTGGCATGTTTAACCAATCACAGCACCTTCTCCATACACTGTACAAATCTTTTTTTTTTGCGTTTTAGTTGCATTTTTACCTTGCTTGAAATAATAAAGGATAATATGCTGAAAATGTTGCATATTTTCTTCCATCTTCAATATTAAAGTGGCTGCACAAAAATTTGCCAATTTTGATAAGTTTTTTTAATGCATGCTGATATGACAGCTGTCACAATACAATCTAACAAAATTATTTCTAATGAAGTTAGAGATGACCAAGCAATACTAGAGCCCTCATATGGAAAAAAAAAATGTAATGGAATTTTTGTCCAACCCGATATTTATAATCATAATCCAATTTAACCTCTCCAGGTCACTTTAATTGAGTTTAGAGGGTCACCAAGTAATCTCTTAGTCACAGCTCCAGATGGATGCTCTTATCTGTTTGTTACCTTTGGATTTAAAAAAAAAAAAATCTTTTCTTGAGGTTAAATTTAACTTCAGTTTTAGGAGGTCCTTCACTGTCAACTTCACATAGCCCCCTGCAAACATTTTCTTGGTAACATTCAACAAGTTAATGAAGACCAAGGGAGCAGTAGTTTATTAAGGGAAAAAAGTCATTGATGCATGCTCATTCTTGACACTGCTAGAGTGGAAAGAACCCTGAAATACGTTAGGTTGAACAACATGAATCTGGCAATAGTCAACCACTTTGACCTGTAAAATGTCCATTCCCATGGTTCAGCTGACAGAAAGATAATCTTCCCTTTTGAAAAGTAAGTCAAGATGTTTGCAATATAGCTGCATGGCTTTTAGGCAAATCCTTCCACCTCTTTGGGTTTTGTTACTCGTCTGCAAAATGAGTTTGACTGAAAAAATTCTATGAGGCTTTTCAACAATGACACTCCTTGGTTTATGAATCTTAAAGGAGACATAAAGGCTCTGGGATGTGGGTCATTGCTTTGACTGCCACAAGAAATCTTGTCTCAAGAATGTTTGTTCCTTGTTGATATCTTGCTTTCTGATATCTACAATCTCATAGAGGAAAAGGGTATTCCTAGGTATGTTTATACCTAGGAGCACTCCTCTGTCCTTTCCTAATCCTTTTCTAATCTCTTTCTTACTAGATGGTTTTGTCTTTTCCTTAAGACAGCTCTAGTCTGAGTTGTCTGTTCCCATGGCAGCCTTAAATAAAAGGGGACAACCTCTGCTCTTTATCTATCCTTGACAATTTGCTTTTCCATTTATACTAAGATCAGAGCCCTGTCTGACAATGAGGATGACTTCCTGAGAGCCCTTGTTCCCCGTAGGACCCCACTTTCAACAATTCTTCAGCCCCACTGTGGCCCAAAATCCATTGATCCTAATCCTACCACCTTTTCACTGTCCCTCATCCCTTTCATGTCCTCATGTGCCGTGTGTTTCAGCTCAGTTTCTAGTCTCCATAATTATAATTACACTCTTGTACTTTGCACACATGGTCCCTTTCTTGTTCCTATTTGCTTGTCAAAAGTGTAACTCTGACTGCATTCAACTCTCGCTCACTTGTTGCTTGCACGTGCCCAGCTGAACACAGCTGGAGAAAAATATACCATCATGCTGGCTGGTTTCACTTTACATTCATGACCACAAACCACTCATGAGTCCAAGAGCTGCTGGTAGTCTGATTATATTTCCCCAAGTCCATTAAGTCTCCTGTTCTCTTAGGCAAACACTCCATGCCTTCTCCTATTTTCTCTCTCATTCCAAATTGTAGCTGATAATTCTTGTTTTGTGAAGAAAAGAGAAGCCATCAGAATAGAATGCCCCAGTGCTCCTCCCCATCACACTACTGAGCTTGTATCTGCACTCATGTTCTCTGCCTTTGTTCCTTTTTCTCGGGATGAGCTGTCTATGCTCCTCCCAGGGTCAGAGGGTCAACCCTACTTCTTAGGATGTAGAGTGCCTTCCTTTCTTGCCTGCTCTAATAACTCACCCCTCATTCCTGGATCATTGGTTTTACCTTTCCGCATCACAAACATATGCTCTTATTATTATTTTTTTAATCTAAAAAAGAAGTTCCCTGGACTTCAGGACCCTCTAGTTATGGTCCCCTTTTTCTACTCTGCTTTAGAGTAAAACTTCTCATTAGAAGTCTTCATTCATCTCTGCAGGATCCCATCATTCCACATCTCCTGGTTCCACATTCCTCCACTAACTACTACCGATTTCTTTGTGCCATATTTAGTGTTTAAAGAGCTTCCTCTAGAAATATTTCATCTCAATACCAGAGGTTATATCTCATGGGAAATGGCTTGTTGGTGGTTTAAAATAGATGAAAAGGAGAGTAAAAGCAGCCAAATATTTAGGGAAAGAGGAAGCCATTCCATTCCCATCACCTTTGTGTGAAGTATTTCAATTTACTCTATACCTTAGATATGCTCTCTGTAGCCCACAGCTGAACTAAAGCTGCATTAAGTCTGTCTAACTGGGCTTGAAGGAAAGCTTGGAGACCATTTGTTCTTTTAAATCATTTTGGTTTACAACTGTCAGATTCAATTTTGAGGGGAAGAGTTGAGAGCATCATTGAAAGTAAAAAAGAAGGGAAGAGCTACAGCCAAATCAGATAAATGATGTCGAAGTCTTTACCCTGTGGGAAAGAAGTATTTTTAGTACTGATGGCTAAGGAGTACCGCAAGTCACAGGGACACCTGTGTACTTATGCAGACTGGCCAGGATGTGGAGGAACTGTTAGAACCTCTGCCTTGTATTTTGATGGCATGTTTTATTCCTTGAGCAGACTTCACAGATAAAATTCACTCTACTGATTATGAGAGAGGAACGCTTTTTCACTACTCACTTGGAAATGTGTCCTGCTTCAATGTCAATTTATTTATGCTGTGGGTCATCATGCCCCATATGCTTGTGTTTTCACTTAGCAACTGAATGTTAATTGTGCTAGATTTACTGTGCTGTACTTCTGGTGAGTCAAAAGTTCAACCTAATTAGTTATAGCTCTGCTTTTGTTCTGTGTTAAGAAGGATTTTTGTCATTGGGCTATTTTCAAAATGTTAAAAAATTACAGTTAGAGGGATTTCTGGGAAGGTGCCAGCAGTTTGGGAGGCTTAGGTTATTTTCTTTTAAAATTCTTTTGCAAAAACAGGACATTAGATAGCAAGACTGAAAATCCATGGACATGTTTAAAAGAAAAGTAGGTGATAAGGCACCACATTGAATCCCAAGTGTAAGTAGGATGGGACAAGCCCACCAGTCCCACAAGACCTGCCTAGAGTCTGTATCTGGCAGGAAGAAATGGAGGGAAGCAAGGGTGTGACTGAAGGACCAGGGAATGGGGAAAATCCCAAACTGACCAACAGGTCCTCAGAGGGGTGCTTAATGTTGCCTGGAAATTTGCATTCCTTCTTTCTTCATTTACATTTAAAAAGACTTCATTGATTGTCCACACCATGCCAGACCCAATTTTAGACACTTAGAGAGACCACATCAAACAAGATGGAAAAGATCTGTTTTCTGTATACTCTTATGTTTATTTTTATGTGGAGCTCATGTTCTAAAAGAAAAGCATATAGACAAATAATTTAATTTGGGACATAGGTGTGCTAATGAAAATAAAGGAGGGCAATGGGAAGGAATAGATGACTAAGGTAAGGAAATTCTTTTATTACAGAATAAACAAATTCTGTCATTGAAGAGGTGACATTTGAGCAGACAGGTATGTGTACCGTAGGTGACCCATTTAATAAATAAAGTGGTCAGGATAATTTTTGCTGTGGTCTGAATATTTGTGTCCCTACCAAACTTCATATGTTGAAATCCTAACCACCAATGGCCAGTATTAGTAGGTTGGGTCTTTGGAAGGTACTTAAATCATGAAGGTGAAGCCTTTATGAATGGGGGCAGTGCCTTTAGAAAAGAGGCCTCAGAGAGGTTTCCACCATGGAAGGACACACGGAGAAGGTGCCAGCTTATAAACCAGGAGGAGGACCCTCACCCAAATGTGACCATGCTGTGGTACCTTGATCTTGGGCTTCCCAGCCTCCAGAACTGTGAAGAGTAAGTTTCTGTTGTTTATAACCTACCAAGTTTGTGGTATTTTGTTACAGCATCCCAATGGACTAAGGCAACCTGTTGATTATTTGATGAAGTATTGAAAATTATTTACTTAAATAGCTTAATCATTCTGCTTTGCAATCCTGACATTTTACATTTTTTCTTCATATAATACCAAAGGCTGCCTCGACCTAAAGTCTGAATGAATAATTTGGATGATACAACTACCCTTGGCCAAACAAAAATGACATTTATTCCGAAACAGGAGCTCAAGAGGAGTTTCCAAGACCTTTCCATGGTTTAACCTTGTCTAAAGGGATTCGGTTTAGTACCCTCCATCTGCTGATTAAGGTGGCTGCGTGGTTCTCTCATAGCCATGTCTTAGTGTGGGAAGGAAAAGCTGTTGGTCTCTTCTCTCTCATCTTTCTGTTAAACAAAAAAAATTATTAAAGTATAAATACCAAAAAGTGTACCTCTCTTAACTATACAGCTTGACATATTTTCACAAACTGAATCTATTTGACATCTAGCAACCAGATCAATAAGCAGAATATAATTAGCACCCAAAAAGTCTCTCATAGCCGCCTTTTTCATAACTACCTTCTCCAAGTGTAACTAGTTGTATAATTTTATGTTTCTAACACCTTAGATTAATTTTGCCTGTTGAATTTTAAATGGAACCACGTACTATGTACAATCTTGTGTTGGCTTCTTTTACTCCTTATGTTTGAGATTCACAGCCTTTTTTGTGTTTGTGTGTAGTTGTAAATTATTTTCATTGCTTTATAGTATTCTATTGTCCGTTCTACTATCGATGAGCATTTGAATAGGAACCAGTTTGGGGTTATTGTGAACAGTACTACATTGAACATTCTAGTAACTACCTTTTAGTGATCATATACCTGCATTTCTTTTGGATATACAGGGGTGGACAAAAGTAGGCTTACAGTTATCATACAAATAAATAATATAATAATTAGTAAATAATAATACCAGAATAAACTATGTGTTTTGTAGACTCGCAACTGTAAACCTACTTTTGCCTACCCCTGTACTGACATTTTAATAGGGGAAGAATTTTTTCCCTGTTTGTAATAAGGAAAGAAGTTTTTCTTGACATTCTGCATCCAGTTTCTTTTCAAGTCTCATTGATCACTCTTGAGTCATATGCCCCTCTGCTGTTTGTAGCAGGACCTGGGAGAAAAAATAGCCAGTGATGTGCCCTTAAGCAGTCAGTTCTCTCCACGAGGACTGGCGAAGTGGGGCTGACTTACAGCGTTTGCCATTTCCCTGGTGTAAATACCCCCACCATAGCCAATTTAAGGTACTGATGTTACATCCAGCAGGTAAGCAAAGCAGCTCTCGTAAGCGAGGGCTAGCTGGCTCCAGCATACCACTAGCTCTCATTTTTACCCTTTATAGTGGAGGTTTGGCCTTGTCAGAAAAGAAGAGGATGGTGGGAAGGGTTGAGATTTTTCTGTAGACAACCAGAGTTTCTGCATCAACTATTGAATTATTGCCATGGATATACTAATAAACCACTGCTGTAACCCAGTGATTATTTTTATAAAATTTTGACTATTGAAAAAAATAGGCTTTTAGAGACTATTAGTTATTATAGACTAGTCTTATACTGTATTAATAAATAACCCCAAATTACAGCAGCTCAACGCAGTTCATGTCTCACTCATACCATGCCCACTGTAGCTCAAGCAACTCTTCCTTGCAGCTGTTCTCAATGCAGGGGTTTAGCAGCCGAGGCTGCGTCTGTGTTTTGACTCCTCATTTCGACACTCAGGCTCCACAGTCACTGCTGAAGCAAAGAGACAATGAGGGCTATGCAGGGATTTGTAGGAGCTTCAGCTCAAAAGTGACTTGTCACTTCCACTCAGAGGTCACTCATTGGCCAGAACTAGTTACTTGGTTCCCTCCAACTGCAAGGGGGATCGGTAAATGTGGGAGAACACATGGATATGTGATGCACTGTAAATGCCTCTGCCACAGAGACCATCCGCTCAAGGGCCGCGTTATATTTTAAATTATTTTAATTAATTTCTATACATTTCCATCCTTGCATATACCTGAATTATTCTAAAAAATAACTGACACCTACACTCAAAGAATTACCCATTAGTAATGCATTTTCTTAGAAAATAGAAGAAACTCCTTATCGAGCAATAATGGGATTAATTTTAATTAAGACTATTTTCTGTATATGAGTTAATGGGATTTTGTATAGGACTCTGCCTTCAGGCTATATAGTGCTTTAAATGTGATGCTTATTTTGCAAACACCATACTCATGATTGATCTACACAAGAGTAAACAGTGGATACTAAAACCACTGGGTTCAAGTTTGTTGGGCAAGAGAATATTTACATAGTCTTAAAAGCATCACCTGTAGATTATTTATTACTTTCAAAAGGAAAAGATACCAATAAAATGGAGAGATTGTCTTTTCAAATTTAGTATTGCCAATAATGGAACAAACCAAACCTATGTGGTTCATAAGATGCATCGAGAAAGGATGTAATGTCATCTATGCAGAATTTCTGACTAAATTGTTAAATTTGAATGCAATTATGAGAAAAAAATTGGGCAAACCAAATTGAGTACCATCCTTGAAAAACTCAGCTGCAGTCTTAGAATGTCAATGTCATGAAAACCAACACAGCATCCTAGATGAAAGAGTCTCGGGAGCCATGATGACTAAGTGCAGGATGTGGCACTGGATTAGGTCCTAGAAAAAAAAAAAATCAAGCTATAAAGAACATTATTGGGACAATTTGCAAACTTTGATTATAGACTATACGAGGTCTGTCCAGGAAAAGTCCAGCCATTGTTAATATAACAAGAACGGTTTGCATGACCTCAATGTAACCTGGCAGCCAAGGACAGAGGACTGGAATACGCATGGGTGAACAATGATGACTTCACTGTACTAGTCAGTGGGGGCGGTAGATGCCGTTGAATACGCACAGGCACTGTGTTGCCGTAGCATTCAAAATGACTGAGCAAGTAGAGCAAGGAATATGCCGCATATTTTGCATTAAGCTTGAACATCCCTCTGAGGAAACTTTTCAGATGATTCAAAAGGCTGCAGCTCTGGGCAACTGGTAATTGACAGCTTCATCACCACAACACACTGCTCATGCATCATGTCTCGTGCAGAGATTTTTGTGAAACATCAAATCACCCAGGTGACTCAGTCCCTCTACAGCCCAAATTTGGTGCCCTGTGACTTCTGGCTTTTCCCAAAACTCAAATCACCTTTGAAAGGGAAGAAATTTCAGACCATCAGTGAGACTCAGGAAAATACAACAGGGCAGTTGATGGCAGTTGGGAGAACTGTGTGAGGTCCCAGGGTGCCTACTTTGAAGGGGTCTGAGGTGTCATTGTCCTGTGTACAATGTTTCTTTTATCTTTGTATCTTCAATAAATATCTCTATTTTTCATATTACATGGCTGGGTACCTTCTGGACAGACCTCGTCTATTAGAAAATAATGTATCAATGTTAAATTTTCTAAATGCAATCAGTATATTATGGTCATGTGGTAGAATGCTTTTGGTCTTAGAAGAAATATGCTGAATATTAGTGAAATGTCATATCTGCAGATAACTTTCAAATGATTCTCAACAGTCTATGCATATATTATACACGCATATGTGTATAAGTATCTGTATAATTGTGTATACATTTAGACACACACATACACATACGGAAAGACAGAGAAAGCAAGTGTGGCAAAAATGTTAACCTTTAATGAATGTAGGCAAAGATTATGAGGGCATGAATCCTCTACTCCTGCAACTTTTCTATAGTTTTCCAATGTTTCAGTAAAAAGTTGAGAAAATTCTGTCCATTCATTCCACTTATTCTGAAGTTTTATAACTTCATTCTATGGTATTTTTGCAAAATGTCAACCTTATTGTGATCAACTTTACTGTATTGTTTACATGTATATGTCTATGATCAGGTAGATGTTGAAGTTCTTGAGGAAGGATTCTTAGCAGTCACCCCTACTGTGAAGGTGCCTGAAATAAGGGAAAGATTTTATCCAGAAACTGAGAAGGCCTTATATGGGTTTAATGTGGCAACGTGCCTGGGACATGATAAAGAATAATGAGATCAGGGAGAGAGTAAAGCTGAAGCTAATTCCCCCCTTTATCACTTCTATCAGTTCAGATCAGCCTGCAATACTACCTGAAATTGGTGGTGGTGGGGGAATCTTTGTTTAATTTTTGAATGACAGTAGTGGTACTTTGCATGCTTATGCTGTAAGGAAAGCTCCTTAGCATAACGTGTAGTGCTAAGTGAATAAGCTGTCTTTTTAGAACAGGCCCTGTAATTTCATGGGAGGAGTAGCAATATCAGATGAATTTCAAAAAGAAGCTCAATATGCGTTTTCTCTAAAACATCAAAGCCCAGAAATTCCGTGCTGGGAACTTCTGGGATACTTTCTGGCCATTCTGTCAGAAGTAGATTGGTGGATTTGTAGAAGTAATATTGAGAGTGCTCCTTTTTGTGAGTCCAAATCTGAATGGGAGAACAGCATATCTGTGTGGCATAGTTTTGCTCAGAGGTGAAAACAAGAACCATCTTTTTGGTTTTTCCCAAAATGGATTTTTGATCAAACTAGTCATTCAACTCTTAGTACTGGACTTCAGGTGACTAGCACTTCCACTCACATGTTTTAAGATGTTTTCATTATTTTTTCATTGCCCTGAAAGTCTAGAATGAGCTTTTTAAGCTTCTCTTTTCTTCTTTTTTTGGTTCTACTTTTTGAAACACATTTTAAAAATGAAAGCCATCATTATTTGCAGTAAATATACCTCATATGGCTGGAACAGTGACTGCCATAGCTACTCAGGGAAACCATATGGAAAGGGCATCCATGCTGTTTGATTTAATTACAGATATTTAAATACCCTTCAATACAAGCTCCGGAAAAACTGAGGGCAGGGGGACACCTCCCAGTAGGGTAGCAGCTTATTGCAACATGGAGCTGTATATTTACCTAAAAGTTTTTATTTGACTAAAAGGCTCATAGATAGATAGAGAATATATATATAGTGACCTGAGTGTAAAGCTTAGACTTAGAACTTAAAATAGTCTCCTGGGGTCTTAGAAGATCCTTTTTTCAATGACTCATCATTCTGGGAGTCAATCCCAGCTGTGTTTGGGTAAACATTGTAACAGCATTACTGTGAGCTTCACAAAGGATCCGTGCATGGGACCAGAAGCACCTCCTTCTGGACCTTGTACCACAGACAGCATCTACACTCAAAGTATGGCATTGTGTAGAGCAGAGCTACTCAAAATTCAGTTCACATTTATCTTCATCCAGAAAGTTGTTAGGGATGCTAATGGGCCCCACCTACTGAGTCAGATTGTCTTGGGCTAGGGCCCAGGGAAGTGGGTTTTAACAGGCTCTCCCAGATAATTTTGTGAAGACTAACAACCTTAGATTTCCAACAGGTATGAGGTAACAATCAGACACTTCTCCAAAGATAATCACGATAATCTGTACATTTTGCCAAAGAAAAGTTGTTTCCCAAAATGCAGATGGATGAACACACTTATCTATAAGATGTGATATAGAAATAGGTTCTTAAAAACATAAATGTGCTACAAAGTAATTTCCTTAAAACATGGCATTATTATCAGATGTTAAGCAGTGAAAAGAAATAGTAAAGTAGAGGCAAGGCTAGATTTTGCAGTACCTTGTATAAATCCTGTACCCTCCAGATTATTTTTTCTGGGATTTCCTGTTATAGTACACAGTGTTAAGTGAAATCTTCCTCATTTGAATCTTTTCTATAATGGATGCTTGCTTGCTTTTTCCCTAGGAGTTCTTAGGAGCTAAGCAAATATTACATTCGTGTGTAACTCTTCAAGGGACTGTGTTGTGACTGGAGTCACAAAAGGTTTGGTCCCTTTTGGAAAGCAGATATAAAAGTAAACTCAATGATCCCTGGGATCTGGACCTATGTTGGTAAAAGCTTTGCTACCTTTCCTTTCCTTGGACATGACATCCAGGCAAAATACAAAGTGGATAGTTCATGGAGAAGGGCGTCTGTGCGCTGCAGTGTGGTGTTTCTTGTCCTTATTAGGGCAGGGGTTTCTCTTGTCTGGAGAGAACATGTTTTATTTTAATTAGCTGCTATGTTCATTTTAGTTCCCTCCAATCCAGTGTGTGCTAAGCCCTGAGTTGTATTAGCACTGGCTGATTTTTGTAGTGTAACTACTCTCACCGTGGGGTCAATTTCAAGCTAACAACCTGAGGTCACTGGAGTGGAGCTGGGACAAGTGGCCTCACTATTCTATGCCAGCTCACACTGCCTGGAGTCTCACGAGATTAAAGAAGACAGGAATTGTGCTAGTCCTTGGTGAACATGGATTGGAGGGAGGAATCATTTTTTTTAATATATTTTATTGATTATGCTATTACAGTTGTCCCTTCCCCCACCTTATTCCCCTCCACCCTGCACACCCCCTCCCACCTGAATTCTCCCCACTTTAGTTCATGTCAATGGGTTGTACATATAAGTTCTTTGGCTTCTACATTTCCTATACCATTCTTAACCTCCCCCTGTCTATTTTCTACCTACCATTTATGCAACTTATTCTCTGTACCTTTTCCCCCTCTCTCCCCATCCCACTCCCCTACTTATAACCCTCCATGTGATTTCCATTTCTGTGATTCTGTTCCTGTTCTAGTTGTTTGCTTAATTTGTTTTTGGTTTTTTTTTATGTTCGGTTGTTAATAGCTGTTAGTTTGTTGTCATTTTACTGTTCATATTTTTGATCTTTTCCTTAGATAATCCCTTTAACATTTCATATAATAAGGGCTGGGTGATGATGAACTCCTTTAACTTGACCTTATCTGGGAAGCACTTTATTTGCCCTTCCATTCTAAATGATAGCTTTGCTGGTTACAGTAATCTTGGATGTAGGTCCTTGCCTTTCATGACCCCTCCCTAACATACAGCGTCACAAAGAAGTGACCTGGATTGCCCTGCCCTGGTGAACACCTAAGGCTCCGCTCCTTACTATGTAACAGGTGCGCCAAGACAAAAAAAAAAAAAATGGCCCAAGTGAAAGAACAGTTCAAAGCTCCAGAAAAAATACAACTAAGCAACAAAGAGATAGCCAACCTATCAAATGTACAGTTCAAAACATTGGTTATCAGGATGCTCTAGGAACTCACTGAGTACTTCAACAGCATAAAAAAGACCCAGGCAGCAATGAAGGTTGCATTATGTGAAATACAGAAAAATCTACATAGAACCAACAGTGGTAGGAAGGAAACCAGGACTCAAACCAATGGTTTGGAGGAGAAGGAAGAAATAAACAATCAACCAGAACAGAATGAAAAATCAAGAATTCAAAAAACTGAGGAGAGGCTTAGGAACCTCCAGGACATCTTTAAACATTCCAACATCTGAATTATAGGGGTGCCAGAAGGAGAAGAGGGAAAGCAAGAAATTGAAAACTTATTTGAACAAATAATGAAGGAGAACTTCCCTAATCTGGCAAAGGAAAGAGACTTTCAAGAAGTCCAGGAAGCTCAGAGAGTCCCAAAGAAGTTGGACCCAAGGAGGAACACACCAAGGCACATCATAATTACATTAGCCAAGATTAAAGATAAAGAGAGAATCTTAAAAGCAGCAAAAGAAAAGGAGAGAGTTACCTTCAAAGGAGTTCCCATTAGACTATCAGCTGATTTCTCAAAAGAAACCTTGCAGGCAAGAACCAACTGGGAGGAATCGTTGTTGATACGCAGGCTTGGCATGTGGAGAGGGAGACAGATCTATCGGTGTTCAGTAGACAAGGAATATTCATGTTTGGCCCTATTTCTTTCCATGTGAATGTGTTTCCCCCTGTGCTGGGGAGCTACACAGCATTGGATTCTATGTCTGTGTCAATAGCCTGATGAGTTCACCACAAAACATAAGGCTAAGGAGGACATCGGTTTGGGATAAATGACTTAGCAACACCCTTATTTCCGGCTAAGGCTGCCCCTTGAGCAAAAGACACATGTGCGCACTGTTCTTCATTGTCCTAAAAAGCATGTGTTGTGTACATTGCTCTTGTAGGAAAACATAAAAGAGCCTGTATTTCAAATAAGACTATGAAGTATCTTCCAGGGGCAGTGTACTTTTGAAGCAGAGTCCTCCTCCTGCAAGAATCCCATTGTTAAAATATCAAGCGCAGCAAATACCCATGTTTGCTTTTGTCAGTACCTGAGTCCAACGCTTGATCATTCTCTTCACCATGAGGCTTACAGCCTAAAATATGGGATGAGTTATGCACTATAAGCCAGTAAAAAATAGGTGTATTTTATCTGGGTAACTAATTTATCTATTATTACCAAGGTATTTGGAAAGAAGAGGAAAGGAATTCAAGTCAAAGTGTGAAAACAGAGCAGCATGAAGGAAATTAGTAGAGCTGGGGATGAAAATGCTCTCGGAAGACCTGGAATGTGGAAGGTTTGTTTCATTAGTGCATTCAGTATTCATTTACATGGTTCTTCAAATCAGGCCATTTTATGAGGAAGAAAATGATGAGGCATCTAGCCTAAGGATTCAATTCCATGTTGAAATACAACAAAATCCTCTATTGAATCACAGAATTCTCTTAACTCCGGTGTCTCCTCTTAAAAGAACTTCCCAACAGAATTAAAGAGGAAAACAGAGCCATAAAATAGTCTTAAAGAGTAGGTTGAGTGGAATCCAAAAAAGTACGTAGGAGAAGGAAAACCCCATAATAGATTTGATGAAATTTTACTTTTACATTTTCTTTTTAGAGTCACATGTTTTATTTTCATTCTGTCTTGGAAAAAGTAGGACAGAAGGTGTGATAGTCACAAAGGAAATTATGATACTTGAAGTAATTAAGTTGATGAAGAGTTGAAATAAAACTCCTTGATGGATTAAAGGTGTGGAATGTGTCTAGTAGGTTTTTTGTTTTGCTTTTCATATTGTGGGGTTTTTAAAAAATTTTATTTATTTTCGAGAGAGAGTGGAGGGGGGAGAAGAGAGAGAAAGAGAGAGGGAGAGGAAGGGAGGGAGAGATCAGTTTGTTGGCTTATTCATGTATTCATTGGTTGATTCCTTATGTGCCCTGACTAGAAATCAACCTGCAACCTTGGCATATTGGGACAACGCTCTAACCAACTGAGCAACCTGGCCAGGGTGTCATAATTTCTTAATTTGGGTTCTCCCAGAGACAGACCTTGAGAGAAGACTCTACTGCAAGTACAGTTTCTTGGGAAACTACTCCCAGGAGATACCTGGGCTAGTGAGGCAGAGAAGGGAAATAATTCAATGATGGGTATGTTATCAAGTGAGTTACCCTTATGAGCAACTGGTGCTCAGTCCTGCTGGGGAATTTCATAAAACTTCGCAGAACATGCCTCTGAATTTTTCCAAATGAAAGGCAAGAAAGCTGGTGTATTTATGTAACTCACTTTCCACCGTTAGCTAAAGGCTGCCTTCAGGGTTACCGTTTGACACTATTGCTTTGGTGTTCAAAAGGGTTCTGTGAGTTTCCTTGGCCCTCTGGTGGAAAAGTACAGGTATTTGCACTAAGGAGCCTTCTCCACGCTGAGGCAGGACAACCTTCGTGCAGCACTGTCCAAGAAGTTTCGTCTGAGTCACTCATGTATGTCACTTTAAATTTTCTAGTAGCCACATTAAGAAGTAAAGACACATGTGAAATGAATCTTAATACATATTTTAAGCTGGTGTATCTAAAATATTATCATTTTAACATACAGAGAGTATATACATTATTAATGTGATACTTTTTTTGCCCCAAATCTTTGAAATTTGGTGTGGGTTTTACATTAAAGCACATCCCACATCTGAGTTCAAACTAGGGACTTTCAGGTACTCGGTAGTCACATGGGGCTAGTGGTACTGCATTAGGCAGTGCAATTTTAGGGTTGTCCCTGTGTTTGACTTCCCGTTTACTGCATTTGGGGGCATGTGTCATTTCTGTGTGTCCTAGTAAGCCCGCAAGTCAGTTTCACTCAGTATTTCAAGGAATCAAATACGTGGCATCAAACTGTGGCCCAACGGATGCTTTCTTTTCTCCACTAGATTATTCTGATTTCTCAGGACATAAAACCTGGGAAGTGCTGTCTTCTGCTTGTTTCAAAAAACTTGAGTATTTTAAATGTCTTTGCAAATGTATTTGCTGCTGTTTTGTTAATAGATCAGAGTTTCATAAAAATTAGGTCATTTATTCTCTTTTTTAAATTGACATAGAACATTAGATTCAGGTATACAACACAATGATTTGATACTTGTATATCACATCTTGTACATTTTTTTTCTTGTGATGAGAACTCTTAAGATCTACTTTTTCGCAAGTTTCAAACATACAATATTATTGACTGTAGTCACCATGCTATATATGACACTATTCACTTTTCCTGTCTCTCTTTACCCACCAAATAGTTATTGAAAAGCTTTTCCGGGGTGGGGGGGGGGGTCAGGCACAGTTAAAGGCCTGTGGCCCTCCTGTAAAATAAACCCAAGGCTTCATCTTCATGGGGCTCACATTTCGGTGGAAAAGGCTGCTGGTAAACAGAACACTATGTAAATAAGTGCCATGAAGAGCAGATTTTTCTTTATGACTTTATTGTTTTAGAGCAGTTTTAGGTTCAAAGCAAAATTAAGAGGAAGGTACAGAGATTTTGCATATATTCCCATGCACGTCCAGTCTCCCCATTATCAACAACCCCCCTCAGAGTGGTATTTACATTTCTTGCAATTGATGGACCTGCATCATAATCACCCAAAGTCCATAGTTCACATTAGGAAAAGCAGGTACTCAGCAAATATTTTTACAGTGTGTTATCAAGCTTTCTCTTACTTTGATCAAATGCCATGTATAAAAACCAAATACCATATGTAAAAATAAATAAGATAGTGGTTATTTAAAATTCTCTTTTAAAAAAGGATTCCTCACTTTTGAGAACTTTTCACCTCAGGGTTCCTTTAATTACAGAGATCCTTGATTTAGATTCTTTCTTTGAACTAATTTACAGGGGACTTTTCTGGATTTACCTATCCTGTAAAATGAGTTACAGTAAGTCTGGTTGGGAGGATGTTTACACTGCCTTATTTTGCATCCCCAGGTGCCCAATTTATGGACAAGTCCCACATCATACTTCCCCAGGGCTATCAGATGCATGGGTGAACCACTGTTTGTGGCATCTTCCGGAGTAAACTTTAAAGACCTTTGCTGAGTAGCTGCCAGCGGGCCAGGTCAAAGACTTTCCATTTGCATGTTTCCAGTTGAACCCTAGGAGGTATTTATTTGAGCTGCTGATGTGAACAAGGCTCCAATTTCTGTATTAATTAAGGTTGTCTTATTTATGGAGTGGAAATGTGAAAGCATTTAATAATTGAAAGACTTGACGTTTCAAAGTGTAATTGACTTTGGAGGTTTGAGACACTACAGAAAAAAATGTTAACTTGAAGCAAAGGCACTTGCAAAGATTTTACTGCGGCTGAATGCATATGAGGATATTTCTGTAGTTATATCATGTTAGGAAGATTCTTTCAGTAGGATTTAACTGGCTGAGTGTAATAAAGTAGAGGGTTTTATTATACAATAATTGACTCCAATGGGTGTGGGTATTTCATTTGACTATTGAAGTAATGCTAATGTAACTGTAGTTGAAAAGGTTACATTTACTTTTTAAACCTCTTTAACACATCAGATTAGGTCAGTTGGTTTAGTGCTTGAGATCATACGTTTACTTTTCATAGATTTAATTTTCTGGGATACATTGCGTCCTGAAACTTCTTAAACTATTTCCCAGTGGACAAAAGTGATTATTGAGTTCCTTTCTATACATCTAATTTCTTAATTTTTCAATGTGAATAAAATAAGAACTGATGCTGTCGATTTTTAGCAATAAGAAACTTATTGGTATGATCATGTGACTAAGGGAGTTGATAGAAGTCTTGAGCCTCAGGTTTTGCAAACAGGCAGGAACTGAGGACATTCTTGGGGTACCTTGGGTTAGGGTCCCTAGAAGCAGAGCCAGAAATGGGATTCTTGTGCAGATGCCCTACTGAGGGAATTTTCTCTGGAGAAAGCTGTAAGAAAGTAAGAAGATAGAGAAGAAGAAGGAGTCAAGTAAAAATAAAGGTTCAGGGGAAGTTGAGCCTCAGCTTGATTCCACAAGGAGTTCCGGAGCTTAATATCATCAGAGAATTATTCCACCTTTAGACAGAGGGCCAGGCTTTATGTACCTGTATCAGTCGGTCATTGGGTAGGGACGACCTCAGGAGGAAGGGCAGCCTCCCCATCAGTGATGTACTGCTGAAGTGGCTCTCTGGTGGAAGCGGTTACCAGGTTTATGTCATTTGCCAATTTCCATGTTGTAAGTACTCCCATCATGGCCTCTTTCAAGCTACCAGTGTGAAGTGGCTGGATGCGGAGTTGAAAATGAATTTTACAATAAGCTCTTATGAATTACCAACGAGCTGGCTCTAGGAAATCATTGCTCCCAGGCACATCCTGGAGAGGGGATTCCTGTCTGTTGAGTGCAGTTCTTTGGGAAACGGGTAGCCTGTAAACTGTCACGAGCCAAAACTGACAGCAACCAGGAATGGGTATGTTGGCACATGAACAAAGATCAGGGAAATATCTGCTAGAGGCTGATGAGACGTAGGGAACGTGGTGAGCATCACACAGCGGGAACAGGACTGTCAGGCAGGCTCCCGCTGCTGTCGCCACCACTAACTGCCATTGCGTCACTCACTCAAAATGCAGAGTCCTTGAGAAAGTTTAAGTTGGTCCTACCTAAGGTACATGCGCCCGCTCGTTGTACCAGGAAGATATGAGGAAAAATTTAGTCCACTATGCTTCATTAGTAGGAAGGAAACACTGCCAAGACCATACAAAATTGGGGGGAATTGGGGGGAGTTCAGTGTGTGTTTCTAGGGTCCCCAAAGAACCCTAGAAACACACACTGAAGGGAACTGGAGCCTACATAGCCGACAAAGAACATCTAGTCTAAGAAAATGTCTTAAAAGAATTTATTTGAGCCAAACTGACACTAATTGCCAGGAAGCAAAATTTCAATGGATTGAGAAAATGCTCTGGAGAATGTAGTTTTACAGCTTATTTTATACATTAGAATAAAAGGCGGAGACGTAAGGGGGTTACATGAAATTCATTGGCGGTAGATTAGGGAGGCGGGAGAAAGCAAAGTGGGGAAATTTGTGAGATTGGATAAAGAACAAAATGGAGAGGCACATACTTCTTTTGCATTGCTGGGTGCGAGATAGTTAACATTTACGGAACATAGAGAGGGTGTGGGGAGCAAGACACCCATGAAGGGTTCTGCCATTTTGTGCTCTGGTGGGAGCTTGTGCCTTTGGGGGGAAAAAGAGGATTACTTTCACATTCCAAAGGTGTGCTGTCTTAGATGCAAGAGAATAATAGACAAGCTCACTGGAGGTAAAGACTGACCTTTGTCAAGGACTCTACAGGCCTAGGGTGTGACTCCCCATCATGACTCACTTTTCCTGAGGAATTTCTATGTTTGGACCATCCTGTGTGGTTACTTTTAGGCCCTCCATCTCGGCCCTCCTTGAGCTTGTCAGGTTTAGTACGCAGCCTCTTCGTTTGTCCACAGAATTAATGGCAAGTATTTAATACATACGGAGAAGTTGGTGGAATTGTAACAAAAGGAACTAGCATTTATTGAATATTTTTTTTATGTATGCCGATAAGTATTTGCCAGCAGTTGTTTTAGCTACTCACTATACTGTGGTAGAAACTGTTGGTTGCCTCCCCACTAACTTTTCTACCAAGCTTCCTCCTTGGTGGCAGAATCCTACTACTATTAAAGAGGCTTAAAAAAAAAAGCCAGATGTCAGCTTTCCCAGCATCCTTTGCACATAGGACCTAGGCACGGGACCCAATTCTGACCAATGGATCCTGAGAGGAGGTCTTTTGGGAAGTGAGCCTCTGGGAAAGGGTTACTTTTCCTAAAAGGAAAACCCCAACACCTTTTATTCCTGCTCTAAATAAAGTCATGGCAGAACATGAGGCTTGGAGCTGTGTTAGCTGTCTTGTGATAATGAGAGGAAAGCCAAGAAAATCACAGGAAACTGACTCACAACCCTGACATTGTACTGTTAGATGAACTTCAAAACCACCTATTTGTGGTGTCATTATTACATAAGACCTTAAACATGTCTGTTATTTATTCTCCTTTTGTATAGGTGTTCAGTTATTTGATATACTTATTTTATGTTATTTAATATCACAGTATCCTGTAAGAGATATATTCTCATTTTCATTTCACATATAGAGAAACTGAGGCAAAAATCATTAAGTAACTTGACAGAGGTATGACAAAAGTTCAGACTTTTCGTTCTCACTCCAGAAGCTGAGATCTTTCTCCATGCCACACTACTTTCTTAAATATTAGCATTTCCTGTTGACTATGTTCTGTATGATAAAGACCTCTCAGTTCTTTTTCTTGCTTTGTTTCCATTGACATTTTCATTGGTTACTGCCATGAAACCAGAGTTATCCAGGAATCAGTCTTATAGGACTATCAGGCTGAAGGTGAGGATCATATCTCTTTAGGAACAAAACCATCCCGGACAGGAACAAGAGCATCCCTGACAATAAGGAAACAGCCTGTGGATATCAAATTGCGTTAGAAGAGCTCCTAACAAGAGTATGGGCAGCCACTTCGAACTCAGCGCAGATCAGCTGTGATCCGGGCAAGAGAAATGCTCATTTATAAAGAGAGTTTCAGGGTTTGGAGTGAAGAGGCCTTCAGTGTTCAGTACTTTATGGTTGAAATGGGGAAGTATTATTACTTGGTGGGAAGACTCTCACTTTTATAGAAGACCCAATGCACCAGAATGGAAAACTACTCGATTAATCCAGCAATCAGCAAACCTTTCTATACCTGAACACTAATCCCATAACTGCTGCTCTCTCTCCTTTCAACTTTGTTCTTGGTTAGGTCTTCAGTGCAGACTTAAAAACTTCTCTTTCCTTTTCTATGGCAGCCCAGATTATTTCGGTGGAACCAGGGCAACAGTTACTCCCTCCGAGCACAAACCCAAATGTAGTGAAAAAAAAATTAGATAACATATTGGTGATGACAGGTGATGACACAAAAAATGGAAAGTCATTGGAGAAAGCATTGCCAGACTTATGATTGACACGTCTGTGGTTCGAACCCTAGTCACAGCAGAAGAGGCGTTCAAAGGCTGATAGGAACTTCAGGCGCTCCCCAGCTGAAAGATAGTTCAGTACTCCCTCCTACCCTCCACACCCTGAGATTATGCCATGACTCCTTTTTCATCACATCCACTTTTTCTGCCTTCAGGGAACTTGGGGAGAATCTAACTTTTTCTCTCCCCCTTCTGTTTATTTTACATGAGTCTATGGTGAGGTTAAACTGAGATGATATTCTTAGACTTTGAGATTTGACTATGGAATTTTCCTTGACTTTATGTTGTATCCCACATGAATAGTTGATGGATGGAAAAGATAAAAGACTGTGAGCATATCTATTTTCTAGGCATTATGCTAGGTGGACTGGGGTGGGGAGAACCTAAAAAACTCAGGGCCCTCCTCTTTTGGTTTTAGGTGATTAAACTGGTCAGAGAGATGAAGGTACCTGACCAGGTGCCCATTTTGGCTCGAGTGCTCATCTCTCTGGTCCTTCTCCCATGCTCGCTCTTCTACAGCACTCCGCAGACTGGCATTGTAACAGGGTGAAATGCCGGCTCTCACTGACTCTGTCTTAATTCTAGCCTGCGTTTCTCCCAGGGCCTTCAGGCAAATAGCTCCTTCTACAGGTACAAGAGAGGACTCCCCAAAGAACTAAAATTTATTTATAAAAAATTGTATATTCTTACATATTTAAACTTCAATCACCTTCAAAGTACTCTCCATTTGATGCAGTACACCTATTGAGACAGTTTTTCCACTGCTCAAACAGTTTCTGTGCTCATCAGTTGTGAAGCCTTTTAGTGTTTCTAATAATTTTTGTCTCACCTCTTCCACATGGGCAAAACATTTCCCTCTGAGGCCATTTTTCATCTTGGGAAACATAAGAAAGTTGCTCATGGAGAGATCAGGTAAATAGGGAGGGTGGGGCATGGAGGTCATGATGTTTTTGGTCAAAAACTGCTGAACACTCAGCACAGTGCGGGCAGGTGCACTAGTAAATTGCCCTTCATGAAGTGGGCAAATGCATTGAAAGTCTCCAAAAACATTCCCTGAAGGTGAACACAGCCTCTCATAACAACACCAGTGGGTACACTGATATAGATGGGTTCCTAGAACACTCACCTAGTAGGGAAGCCTGTACTAAAAGGGGCCTACCCTCCAGGAGATAATTCTGTTTTGAGGGGGTCCTCCCTCATATGCTACTTATTAGATGAATTTTGCTTGAGGCTTGAACTTTTGCCAAAGATTTGCAGAAGCCTCAAGGCTGGACTCATATCAGCAAGGGTCAAGGGACTGGAGGGGTGGAGGGGACAAAGAGATATAGAGCTTTTGTGCTCTTCCTGGGGTTTCTGTTGGTGCCTAGGTGTCACGCACCTCCTGCCCTGCCCATTCTCCCTTCGACATATAAGAATTCTGAGTTCTGGGCCTCTTAACTGGATTTTGGATTTGTGCACGCTTTGAGGTCATTCCCTCATGTTCTTGAGTTGGTGCCTTTGTTTTGTTTTGTTTTTTAATTTCTTTAGTGGGAAACTCAAATGTCTCTCCAACATTTAAAATAAACACATTAAGAGGTTTATTTAGGTAAATGGCCCCTAGTGGAACTAGAGGACAGGTAATTTTGGACGGAACTAGAAGGCAGGTAATTTTGTGTATTGTCACCATGAGCACCTCCAGCTGTATTAGTGTCATTGGAATAATAAATCTGATACAGTGGTGCCTGTGGGGAAAAAACCTCCTAATTGAGTCCTTTTTTAATAATTTTTTTATTGTTGTTCAAGTACAGTTGTCTCCATTTTCCCCAACCATGTCCCCCCACCCCACCCACCCTCGAACCTACCCCCTTTTGGCTTTGTCCATGTGTCCTTTATACATGTTCCTTGAAAGCCCTTCCTCTATTTTCCCCCATTATCCCTTCTGCCCCTCTGATTACTGGCAGTTTGTTCTTTTTTTTAATGTCTGTGGTTATATTTTGCTTGCTTGTTTGTTTTGTTGATTAGGTTATAGGTGCCTTCTTTATCAATAAACTTTTTCTTACTCTAAACTCTGGTGCTTATTGCTTTTGAAGAGTCAGGCGCACATACCTTGAATCAGTAATAGCACCTATTTGGGGCCATTTTTCAACAGGCCTCAGCAAAATCTGAAAAATATGGCAGGCTTTTCATGATTTTTTAATTGGGAGTTCCATTTATGGAATATCACCTTAGAGAAGCAGATAAGTAAGTGTGTGTGTGTGTGTGTAAACTGTCCTTTGTGGTGAAATAGTGGATAACTCTGTTAACTGACACCTAGAATTTTTAAAAAATACATACTTTTCTGTGAAACTTGAATATATACATTTAAAAATATATATACTTTTGTGTAAACTACTGCAATTAAATGAAAGAACAGGAATTTATCACACAGTGGTAAGCAAAAGTGTGTTTATAGTGGGTAATACAAATAAATAACACAGTAAGTATTAATAATACAAGAATAAACTGTGTCTTGTGTACTTACAACTGTAAACCTCCTTTTGCCCACCCCTCATATTTCCTGGTCCGTCATACATCAATATAGACCTCCCCTCCAGTGATACATTATGCTCACGTGACGTGGCCTTTCTCTGATTATGATAAATATAACCTAAGACTACCTATAGAATGAGAAAACAAATGCAAATTTTCTTGAGTGTTTGATGCACTTTTATAAATTATATAGTATAAACATCATACTTGATTCCTTGCTTTCTCACTGTAACCGTAGGTTATTGCTGTGTAACACACAATAGCTCAGAATTTAGTGATTTTTTTAAAACCAGCATTTATTTAGCTCATTGGTCTGCAGGTTGTCTAGGCAGCTATGCTGATCTAGGCTGTGCTTCTTTGTTTTCAGCTGCTTGGCTCTCATGTGTGTGTGGCCAGCTGGGGATCAGCTTGGGTTTGACTGGTCTAGGATGCCCTCTCCTGGAATTTTGGGATGAGTAGGGAGGGTCCCTTTCCAGGTAGTGTCTCATTTTCCAGGAGGCTAGTCAGTGTGTTCTCATGGGTGTGGCAGGGTTCCCAGAGAGAGTGGAAGCTACAAGGCTTTTTGAAACCCAGCCTCAGAACTGGCGCAGTATTGCTTCTCCCCCATTCAGTTAGCCAATGCAAGTCATATATCCAAGCCAGGTGCAAGAAATAGGGAAACAGATTCCACCTCCTGAAAGGGGGAGCTGCAAGGTCATTGCAAAGGGCTTGTATGCAGTGAGGGATAGAAAAATGGGTGGTTATTTTTGCAGTTTCCACATGCTGATTCCCCATGCTGAACCAGTCAGCAATTCTTCTCTCTTCTGTGGCTAACTGAAATATTTTTAAAATTCACTAACTACCACTAATAACTCTCAGTACCACGATTCCAAGCCACTAGGCCACCTGGTTGATCACAGCAACTCCCTTACTTATCTACCTAACTCCATTCCTGGTCATCTCTAATCTTCTCTACACAATAGGCATGGTGATAATTTAAAAATAGAAAGCAACTCTTAATCAACTTCTCACACTTAGAATGAACTTATTTTCTTTTCTATGCCTGAAATGTCCCACAGTGATCTGACTTCCGCCCAGCACCAGCCTTATGCTTCCTATGAAGTCCTGGAGCGTATTAAACTCATTTTGTCTCAGGGACTTGGTAGCCATTGGACCCTCTTCCTGGTATGTTCTTTCTCCAACTTTTCATATTTATCTCTTCTCATACAACCACATCTCGTAGAGGGTCCTTCCTTAACCACCTTTGTCCAGCAGGACACTATCTTCTTAGCATATTGTGTTGTGTACTTCCTTAATAATACTGTTTGGTTTGTTAATTTACATGTTTATTGACTGTCTCTTCCACCAGAATGTGCTTTATAACGTCAAAGACAGTATCGGTTATTCACGGCATTGTACGTAGTGGTCACTTAATAAATGTTTGTCGGTCTCCTACAGAGCAGAACTGCTACATAAAGTTTTTGCCAAATAACCAAACCAAGGAATACTTATAACCTTTTTTAAAAAATGTATATTTTTATGGCTATATATTCAGTTACATATCATAAATATTGATCATGACAAATGATCTTTCATTACGGAAATGTAATCAGGATGGTCCAGAGAATTAAAAGTGGAGCATCTGATGCTCCATATATTGTGATGACATTTACAAAGAATATATATTAGTATGTTGTTTAATTAATGCAATGCAAGTAAATGTTTTCAGAAAGGGGTCTTTGCCAGATAAAGGCCTCAGTACTCAGAGCCTCATTCCCCAAATGGAGAAAAGAGCTCCCTGAAATTGAACTTTATTCATGCTTGAGAGAGAAATGAAATCTCTCCATCATGGAAAATGGGTATCAGGTGCTTTTGATTTCCTTTTATCAGCTGCTAATTGGAAGAGATGAGGGCAGAGAAGCAAGCTAATGAAGAAGCCAGCCGTTTCATAGGCAGTTGTATTGTAGGAAGCTTTGTGATTGTTAATTAGATGATGGCCTTGGGAAATACATTGTGAGAGGCAGAAATGGAGGAGGAAGTGGTATATTGCAAAGCCTCTCCCTAGGTGGATCACATCTAAACGTGTTTATGCTAGAATGTTTGAGTCATGAGAACTAGGTTTTGAACAAGAGATATCTGGTGTTTGGGAGATGCTAGAGGACCTTTTTCCTTACAGGTCCCTTATACATTAGTAATGATTTGTATCTATACTCTAGAAATTATATTATCTCTTCACATGAATAGTTTAGAAACACACTGTAATACACATTTATAATTTGGAAGAGCTGCCAATTAGTTGTAGTACCTTTTCTAGCTGGGAGAACTCCTTCCTTTTGGAGTCTGTAGAAGCCAGGAAGCTCGACTGTTTCCCAGCCTCTTTTGCAGCTAGGGGACAGGCTTGTGGCACAGGCTTGGGCAATCAGATAAACACGGCCTAGACTATGATGTAAAGAAGCGGAACAGGAGAGAATCTGTTTTATCATAGACCGAGGCATTGGCAATTGGGATTGTAGGACCAGTAGAAACTATGACCTGTGCTGATGGTGGTGGCTTTTCAAGTTCTGTGACAACACATATTATGTTCTTGTGGACAGACAGGGGTGGAATTCTAGTCATGGTCCATTTTAGCTTCCTTTGCCTCTCCCTGGTTCCTTCTGCAGGCTTCCCAGGAATGTTATATTTCCTGCTGCTCTTTCAGTAAATTCTTTTTACTCTTCAGTAAAGCAGGGTCACTTTTTATTGACTACAGATCAGAACCAACCATGACTAACTCACTCCCAAAGAAAATGCTAACCATGCAATGAGTACTTCTATATCCTCCTCAAAAATATATAGTCCCTTGTGTGATTAACATAATCATATGTTAACATTGTCCAGCACCATGCAAATAATGAGATTCTCATTTAGGAGGATTTAAAAGCTTCATTACATTGGTATCCCAATTGTTTTATTAAAATTATGACTATTTGTTGAATTAGATTCTCTTTAGTCAGTGTTATGTTTCACTCTGTCTTTTTTTAAAATGTATCACTTTTTGAAAAATCTAGTTGTATGAAATAGAATTAGTCCACTGAACAATTTTCTGCTGAGCATGATCATTCTCACTGTGTGTTTTGGGAAGTAACAGGGAGTCAAACAACTTTGCTGCCTCCACCGAGAGAGTAATTCCCTCTGGTGGAGAGTCTGGGCAGACACTGGTGAAGGTTAGTGTATCAAATAGTTGGAGATCTGTGTGGCTCAAAAATTATTTGTTTATTTAAAATATTTTATTGGGTCCTTACTAAAACCCAGAAATTATAAAGCACTGGTGAGTCAGAACTAATACTTGGATAATTTTTCTTTGGGAAACAAAATCTCAAGAGTATACAGTCTAGGGCAGTAGAACCCCAAGTGTGGCCCACAGACCTGTACCAGATATCTGCACACCGTTCCTGGTCCACAGTGGATGAAGGCGCTTGTACCGAAACACCTGTCGTTCATCAGCTGATGATTCTCTAGTGTGTTGTGTTTTTTAAGAAACTGAATTAATTGACATCTTTGTGCAAGTTCCTACTATTGTCACTGATTGTAGCAAACTGTTTATGTTTTGGGGTACTTTGAGTAGCAGTAATTTTAAAAGGCTGGAAATAACAGGTGATTACATCCATCTTTGGAACAGCAAAATATGTCCGCACATTAACATTCATTTCAAAACAAACATTTAAATTAATACTTATTTTAGAGCCCCTATTTATTATCTTTCTCTTTCCATAACTGAACCCTACCCAGGTGTTAGTACATACAAAATACTGTTCTGGATTTTGTTGGGTTTACAAAAACATCAAAGACAGCAATGGTCATCAGTATTTTTCAGCTGTGTAAGTGAGAAAAGAACTATTGTATACATTCAAATACCAGATATGGTCGAAAGCTTTGAAGTTTTCTTGATAAGAATTATAGCCCAACCCTGGCTGGTGTGACTCAGTGGATTGAGTGCCAACCTGCGAACCAAAGGGCCACTGGTTCAATTCCCAGTCAGGGCACATGCCTGAGTTGCTGGCCAGGTCCCCAGTAGGGGGCGTGGGAGAAGCATCCACACATTGATGTTTCTCTTCCTCTCTTTCTCCGTCCCTTCCCCCTCTCTCAAAATAAATAAATAAAATCATTAAAAGAATTATAGCCTATTAGAAAGCTCTGTCTATACAGTATTTTAAATAAATATTTGATAAGTTGACTTATATTTTTATCTCAGTTTTGTATATGAGTGTGTGAGTTAATAGCTCTTAATAAATCTTTAAAAAATCATTTCCCCCTAAGGGAGAATTAAGGAATATTTGTAGATAAAATACTGACAATAATAAAATAAGACATTGGCCTTATTCTGAATAGCAAAAGGGTTATTTCTTAATATTTTTTAAATCATTCTGTCAAATAAAGCACCAGATGTAAAAACTAAAAACGTTTTTGATCCCAGTTGAACTGGAGACAGCCCAAACAAACCTGTGGAGTAGGAGGACAGAGGTGGGTTCTGTTTGGAGGACACAGGCAGGAAGGGCAGGAGAGAGACGTCTGAGGTGCTGTACATGTTTTAGGCCTGGGCTGTCTAATACGGCAGCTACCAGTAGCCATGGCTACTTAAATGTCAATTACTTAAAATAAATACAATTAATAATTAAGTTCCTCACTTGCACTAGCCACCATTGACTTGCTCAGTGACACTGTGGCTAATGTGTTGGGCAATGTGTAATTATATTTTATTGTATTTCCCTAGGGGCAGAAAGTCCGCCTGGAGAGTGTTGTATTAGATCGCAGTCTGGGTTGTGACTGAGTGTACTGATGTGCCAATATTCATTGAGTTGAATACTTAAGATTTGTGTACTTTATTGTAGTATTTGTCCATTTGAAAAGTATATAAAGAAAACATTAGATATTTAGTTCTGTTGGCTTTTCCTCTTCAGCAAAAGGGATGTCTGTGTCATTTTTGGACAGTGGGAAGCCTGGGCAGGGACTTAGTCGATGCAGAGAAGACACATTCTGAGACCTGTATGGCCATGGCAGAGGTGGCCCTCCATGGAAGGGGAGTGCTGGGGACACCAAGTCAAAGAGCACTGTCAGTCTTTGGAAGAGCAGTACCTGAGAAGGGAAGACCTCTCTCATGGGGGATTGGAAAGTTTTGGAAACAATTTTTATTAATGCTGGGCTTGTTCTTGTCATTTGAAAACCTTTTCCCTGCTTAATGCAGGTGATCTCTTCCTCGCTGATTTCTGGAGTAAGAGAGTGGGGAGGGAGCTGGGGCAAAGCTAATGAGAAAACAATATAGAAAATTAAACTGATTCGCAATTTCTTTTTTCTTGTGGCTTTTACATAGACATTTCCCCCTTTCTTTCTCTTTTTTTTTTTTTTTTTTTCAGGTTTTGAGGATTTCAGCAGAGTTAACTCACTTTCAGTCTTAATTTATTCAAAGCCTATCACGTAAAATGCAGTCTAGGGACCAGCAGCATTGATTTCACCCAGAACTTGTCATTGGGTGCCCTCAGGCCCCCAAACCAAAGCCTGCGTTTTCAAGGAGATCTGTGTGCACATTGCAGCCGGAGAAGCACCGGTGTAGGAGTCCACAGTTAATGGATGCAGAATGCAGAGCACCCAGAATATTGGAAGACTACACTAATTAATTAGGTTGATTATTTTGCAGCCCAGTAGCCAAGATGAATTATAGATATTAAATTGACCATCTACTGTCTGCCAAATGTAGCAGCTGTAAGGAGTTGTTTCCTTCTTGTGGGATTCTCGTCTCACAAAGAAACTGCGCCCCCAGTTTCCCACCTGTTGAAGTCCACTTTCTTACAACAAGCATGTGGGGTGTCAAATGTGTTTTATATATTAAAGGTGAAAATTAGTTTTTGGAGTTGTGTCATTCAGAGTGAAAAGTGACATATACAAAGATAAGTGCACCATTTTAAGCCTTTGACCACAGAAATGGCAATTTAATAAGATGGCAATTTACAAAAAATAACTTGGTACTGAGAGCTTTCAATTAATCTCTGAAGGAAGAGAAAATGAATAGCCTCACATGTCAGCTAATTAATATTATTTATAGTTAGCTTTGGAAGGTATGTTCTGCTTACTTTTGACTTCATTTTAAACCAAATACTGAGGAAATACTCTGGTAACTTAATTTGGAAGGAGTAAAGGGCCTGTGTATTTTCTCCTTCATCCCCATCAACCTGCCATTGAAACTTCTTCAGCAGCTCACACCACAGGCAAATAAGTTGTGCATTCCCCAAGAGGCCTCTCAGAATAGCTGGAATGAGCTGCTTTTGTTCAAACCACAGAAGCATGGAGAGCAAAACTCCGTATTGAGGGCTCTGTGAAAAAGAAAGGAGAACTAATGCTGAGTGCTATGGGTGCGTCGACCATTACACCCAAAGGCAAGATGGACATGGTGGGTGTGTTTGGAACATCATTCAGGATGGTCATTCCGGCACACCAACCTGCAGGTGTGAGCGAACTCTGCCGTGTTGTTGCCTGTTATCAGGAAGGTAGGCAGGGTGGTCTGCCACTCTCATTCAGCCCACAATCTACCCCGTACCCATTTAGTTACTCAGCACGAAGTTGATGATTTCCCCCCAAACTCTTAATTTCTTAATATTTTCATTCTTTTATCCATTCCTTGAACATATTTAAATGTCCCTGAAGAACTGTACACTGGAGATGTTAATGCAATCAGATAAGTCCTTGATTTTGATGAGCTTATATGGTCTAGCTCTTACCTAAGTAGCACTGGCCAGTTTTGCTGGTTAAATGAACTAAAAGCAAAATTATTTGTTCTAGAAAAAAACCCATGTTGCTTTTTCAGGTTTTTGTTTCTATTTAATAAACTCCAATGCTTCAGGGCATCTAAAGATGTATGTATTAAATTCCTGTGGGTGCTGTAACCAATTGGCAGAAACTTGGCGGCCCAAACAGGAGTTTGCTTTCTCACGGTTCTGAAGGCCAGAAGTCTGAAATTGGTATCAATGGGCTGAAGTTAAGGTGTCAGCAGGGGTGCTGTCCATCCTGAGGTTCTAGGGGAGGATTTGTTCCCTACCTCTTCCCACTTCTGGTGGCTGCCAGCATTCCTGGACTTGTGCCTGCATCACTCCAGGCTTCACGACCAGCATCTTCAAATCTCTCTCTTCACATCATCTTCTCCTCCATGTGTTTAATCTCCCTCTATTTCCCTCTTCATAAGGATACATTCTGGGGCAATTGGAGCCTATCTGGCTAATTCAGGAAAACCTCCCCCATCTCATGATCCTTAACTTAATCACATCTGCAAAGTCTTTGCCATGAAAGGTAACATTCACAGGTTCCAGGAATTAGGATATGGATATCTTTTGGGGGGCTATTTCTCAGCCTGCCACAGACTTCAAGGAATAAGGACATTTCCCTTTAAAATGGTACTTATTCTTGAAGAATAGATATTGTTTCTAGCACATCCCATCACAGTGTTTACCAGGAGGTCTGGTATTGTCAAGGTCAGCACTTCCTCAGGGACACCCTAAAGATGGAGAGAGCAAGGAAGTGGTAGACCCAGGGTTAATCCTCTTCCTACAAGTGGATTATGTTTTAAATTTAGAGAGCATTCATTTATGACTATACCCAGATATTGGTGGAACTTTTGAAACCTTACTGTTTGGAAACGAAGTACATAAGTAAATCTGGGGAAATAAAATTATTTTCTTTAGTCCATCCTGAATTGACTTTGTGTGTGTGCTGTGTGTGTGTGTGTGTTTTCTACAGCAGGAGTATAGAGCCAACAAACGAAAGGGAACTATGTACCAAGAAGGGTTGCAGGCATGTCTGCTGTTTGAACAGAACTTGGTATATCTGCTTATACTGAAGATGCCTCAGGGACTTCAGCTAAGAGAATGATCATCAGTGTGTGTAATTTATTTATGGGATGTTTAGATGCCTTTATTGCATGAGATTGAAAACAATTAAATCCTACTTCTACCTGATGAATGAGAGAGTGACTTGAATAGAGTAACGGGGCTCCTACATGCATTTATGGGCAGATCTGCTTTGCTGTCACAGTTAGCCTTTGTTATGAGAAAATAAAAGTAAGATGATTTTCATTTTTTATTCATTTGGCTTTTGCACGGAAGAAACAGTGTATACTTGGCACCTGATATTTCCAGTGCCATCTGTCTGTTGGTTTCCTTGCTGTGAACAGATTCCCAGTATCCTGTGGGTGTGTGGGGAGAAAATCATCATTAGAATCTTTCCTAAGAAGGTCAACTCTGTGCAGCATCTGAATGCCCTTGGGGCGTGAAGGTTGGACAGAACTTTGCTTTACCCAGCTCTCCTTGCTCTGTACCTTAAGAAGACGTGGTCATCATAGGACCACTGCTGACCTCCAGCTTCCCTTTATATCTTTTACACATAGGATTTAAAGTAAGGACAACATGACAGATCTTCTGAGTAGCTACTTCTAATGTTGGCCTGACATTTTTCAGAGTATTGCTTTCAGGGGAAAAAAAGAGGGAGGGTTTTTTTCTCTGCTGGATCATTGGGGTCCTACTTAGCGTTGCCTGAAGAAGTGGGTTTATCAAAGATCTCACATAAGACCTCAAGAGGTCCCCAGCTGTTAGCTAGTGGCCTTATCACTTTCCCAACAAAGACCCGTGCCCTCAGCACTGTGCTTATATAGAGCCTACCAGTTTCTAGAGCACCTCAGGGTTTTTAAAGCAATTTTATAGATGTTTCACGTTTTCTCCTCGGAATAACCCTCTGAAATAGTCCAGGCAGGTATTAAACTTGAATTTATAGATGAGAAAATTGAGGCTAAGAGAGATCAAATAACTTACTCAAAGTCATATCATTCTTAATCAACAGAGTGGAGGCTAGAGCTCATTTCTCCAGAAGTTTAATCCTTATTGTTAACCATGATAGACATACTCACATTCCTTCAGGGACCTCCTGGATAATATAATTTAAAGAGGTCGGGGTGGGTAAGAAAAGAGTGGTGGGCTCGAGGGTGACCTGATGGAGTGAGGACAGTTTTCGAAGGTATTATATTGTCAGCCTGCCTCCCTTCCTGTATTTTCTGTCGGTAAGAGTGCAACCTTACCAGGTCTCAGGGAGGCACACGTTTAGCTCTCCCATCTTTCAACTCTGCAGAAAATTTGAAAGGTAAAGTACATGGAACTGTAAACTGTGGTTGTGCAGCAGGGGACCTTGCATCACTAAGGTTAACGAGAGGCCAATTGGCGGTTGCATTTGGCACTGTAGTCTGAGATAGATATGTGCAAAGTGACGGAGGAAAGACTCGGAATGGTCAGCCCAGGGCCTTGTGTGGGTTCCACTGCAAAAGGCTGAGCCATAATATCGAGGTCCGAGAGACCATGTAGTTAAACTCTCATTTTCAAGTATTTTAGGGAGTGTAGATGGCATAGCAGTTATCAACTACCACAATAATGCTGCATAAAAAACGTAAAACATCAGTGGCATATTGCAATAAGTGCTTAGGGCTCATAGGTCTTGCAACAGCCAGGCGTCAGCTATAAAGCTCTGATGATCATTTAAAAAAAAAAAAGATTTTATTTTTAGAGAGAGGGGAAGGATGGGAGAAAAAGAGAGAAACATCAACGCGTGGTTGCCTCTCACACGCCCCCTACTGGAGACCTGGCATGCAACCCAAGGCATGTTCCCTGACTAGGAATTGAACCAGCTACTCCTTCGTTTGCTTGCCAGCACTCAGTCCACTGAGCCACACCAGCCAGGGCTAGTTGTGATGATCTTGGCTTGGCTGTGCTCACTTACATATCCACACTTGGCTGGCTATTGGCTGATCTCGGCTGGCCCCAGCTAGGAAGACTGGGGCAACTCTGCCCAGCTCCATTTGTCTCTCACCTTCCAGCAGACTAGCCCAGGCATGTTCTCAAGGGGAAAGCAGTAGGGCAAGAGCAGAGGAGGAAAAAGACAAGGTCTCTGAAGACCTAGCCTTGGATTAGTAAACTGTTGTTCTGTCTGACAAAACGTATCACCTGAGGTGGGGAAATGCACCTCACCCTTTTGAAAGCAGCTCCAAGGTCACGTGCCAAGAGGTAGGATAGGAGGACAGCAATTATTAAATACTTGAGACATTACTAAATCTATCGACCCAGTTACCTAACAGATTAGGAATTACCGAATTTTTCAGACCATTAGACGCACATAGGTTTGAGAGGAGGAAAATAGGAATACAATTTTTGAAGCAAAAAAAATGTGGTAAAATATTTAATAACATAAATAACAATATTTCACCAATGTAAATGTAAGCTACATTCGGACTATAAGACGCACCCCGTTTTCCTCCCAAATTTGGGGGGGAAATGTGTTTTATAGTCTGAAAAATATGGTAGTAATAGGATAGAGCCAGGCCTCTTACCCCACCCCCACACTAATGCCTTTCACATCATTTCTGGAGAATCTGTTTGTCTTAGGTGCTGCGCCCCCACAAAAAGGCCCCAGGTGTTTAGAACCTTCAGTTCACTGCTAGGCTCCCTGCTAATCCCCCCGTTGTGCGGGTCCTGGTGCTCTGCCAACACTTCGCTAATCCCTGCCACGATATTAACTCTTAGTTGTGCAGCTTGCTGATAAAGTCCAGTGGTGGCATCAACATTTTTACCATGGAAGAACATTTATCATTTATTTTCCCTGTAGACTCCATGTTTGGAAACTGTTTTGTACCACAGTTTTTAATAATTATTTTTGTCTTTAAAAATATAAAACATGCAACTGCCAAATAGAGCACTTCTGGTTGGCAGGAGATACTGCACTGAGCAAAAGCCAGGCAAAAGTAACCATCATTTCTGCTTCAGTTAGGTTGGACCTGCATTTTCATAGGTAAATACCCAAGCGTGGTTAGGCCCTTTGACTCTGTCTTCACCGATTCTGGGTTCAGCGTCCTGGTGACAAGATATACTTCTATCTTGAGCATTTTTTTATAACCAGACCCTTCTGCAGACAAAACATCTTTCCCCTGTGTTAGTCACTGAATCTGGTGCTCTCTCAGATTAGGCTTGGCAACTTGTTGATATTTCAAAAATGATTGATTATCCAATCTCACTCAGAAAGTTCATTAATCTGACTCCCGATAACAAGTTGAGGTGGAGGTACAGGTTCATTTTGTTGATGCCATTTAGCTCTTGGGGAAGACTGAAGAATTGAGAGAAAAGATACTCTTCCTTAAGCAAGTAATTTAGTTAACCTCTGTGAATTTCTGGACATTTAAAATTCAACTTCCATAAAATACGGTAAGAGTAGTGTTAGAGGTTTTAGCAGTTGTAGTTTAATACTATATTTCAGAGACATAAATTGTTTCTCAAGTGAGTGCAAGCTTTCTTTTATCTTTGTATCACAGGAAAGGTCAGATATGGAGATCATTTTACCCAGCTGGAGTATTTGGTTCTTTGTTTGATTCTAGCCAAGGAGAGAGGTCAGTGAGCACTTAGAAAATGGTTGCGAGATGTGATTTAAAAATAAAAATAAAAAAACAAAGACCCTATGTTGATTTAACCACAGAAGGAAGAATTTTTTAGTGTAATGTAGTATTATGATATTTGAGGGACTTTGCATATATTACAGAATATTGCAAAAATGAATAATGTACCTTGAGGCATTTGTGACAGGAAGAATAACCCCTGTCTGCTTTTTAATATTTCTCAGTCATTTCTTGAAACAATACAGGAGTTGAGCAGTACTATATAGGAGGACTTTCTGTTGTGATGGGAATGTTTTATGTCTGCACTGACAATACAGTAGCCATTAGCCCTGGAAGGTTATCAAGTTAATATGTGGCTAGTATAACTAGGGAACTGAATATTCTTTTCTTAAAAAACATTTTGTTGATGTTAACAGACATACAAAAAAAAAAAAATCCTGCCCATCATGAAACCATCAACATAAAGAAGACAGTGACCATTTCTATCACCCCTGAAAGTTTTCTGATGGCTTTTAAAATCTGTCTCATATCACCCCCTCCCCACCCTCACCTCTGTCCCCAGGCAACCACTGGTCTAATTTCTGTTACCATATATGATGTTACATTTCCCAGAATTTGAATAAAGGAAGTCATACCGTATGTACTCTTCCTTGGTCTGTCCTCTTAGGACCTTATTCCTCGTAGGGTCTCCGTCACTCAGAGACCTTATTCTGAGATTCATGCAATTTGTACCATGAATAAATTTTTGTCTCAGCTTGAAATTACGTTCAGAAGAGATACAAACAACTACAGGCCGGGAATAAACAACCTCAATTCAATTAAGAATATTAAACAAAAGTACAGTGGAAATGACATTTTCTTGGATGATTAGACTGGATCTGAGAATACGGATAAACCTTTTATTGAAATACAGTTATTGGGATTTATGTCATATAAACTTTACTCAGGTTTTATGTCCCTCCTCCCAAAAAAGTGTTTATTCCAATTTGTTGTTAAGCAGCAGTCTGTAGCATGGATACCTCACGGGTGGTGTAAACCCTCACCTGTTGATGGACGTTTGGGTTGTTTCCGGTCTTTGGCTATTACCAGTGAAGCTGCTGTGGACATGCACGCAAAGACCTTTGTGCGGACATGCACTTTGATTCTCTTGAGTAAATACCTAGGCATGGAATGGCCGGATCATAAAGAAGGCGTATGTTTATTACTTTAGGGGACTGCCAAACTGTTCTTGCAAAGCGCTTCTACTATTTTACATTCTCCCAGGAATGTAGGAGTCTTAGTTCTTCCGCATCCTTACCAAGACTTGGTATGATTAATCTTTTCAATTATAGAAATTTTAGTGAGAGTGTGGTAGAACCACATTATGTTTTTATGAACATATTTTTCTGTGTATACTTAACAGTATATATTCATGAAGTATCTGTTCATATCTTTTGTCCAGTTTTATTTGTGTTGCTTGGTTTTTTTTAAAAGTATGATAGTACTTGAGGATTTTTTTTATTTTGAATACAAGTCCTTTGTCAGATTTATGGTTTTAAACTGTTTTTCTGAGTCTTTGGCTTGTCCATAATTTTGATGAATCATAATTTTTTTAAAAAATGTATAGTTCATGCCTTCAGTATTGTGTCTAAGAAATCTTTGCCTTACCCATGATCACTAAGTTTATCCCTATGTTTTCTTCTAGAAGTTTACATGGCTTATTAATATGGTGAATTACATCAATTTTAAATGGAAACCAACCTTGCTTTTCTGCAGTGAATTCCATCTAACCATGATGAATTATCCTTTTGATATACCGTTGAATTCATTAGGTAAAATTTTTATTAAAATTTTCATGTCTATGTTCATAATCGTTATTGGTGTGTAGTGGTCATTTATTACAATCTCTCTCTTGAATTTTGGTAACAGAGTGATGCTTGTGTAATACAGGGATGTGGAAAGCATTCACTTATTTCCAATTTTCTGGAAGAGTTTTGTGTAGAATTGATATTGTTTCTTCCCTAAATGATTGAAAAGTTTCACCACTATTGGTATCTGGGCCTAGAGTTTTTGTTAGAAGGTTTTAAATTACAATTTCAATTTTTAAAAAATAGGTATGGTACTGTTAGTAACTGAGCTTCCATAGTTTGTGTCTTTCAAGGACTTAGTCCATGTCATACAAGTTCACAAGTTCATTGTCATAAAGTTTCTCATAACATTTTTTATCTTTTCAATATTTGTGAAATCTGTAGTGATACCCTTCTGTAGTGATCATTTTTGATATTGGTGAATCAAAAATCACTATTGGTAGATCATGTCATCTATTTTTTCCTGATCAATCTTTCTATCTGTTATCAATGTTCTCAAGAAACAGATTTTGATTTCATTGATTGTCTCTCTTGCTTTTCTGTTTCCTATATATTGCCTTCCACAGTGGAATTTACTATTTACTTTCTTCTACTTTGGGTTTTATTGCTCTTCTTTTTCCAGTTTTGTTAAAGTAGATGCTGAGGGCATTGCTTTGAGATCTTTCTTATGTTCTTTTATTAATGATTTAGTGCTATAAAATGTCCCCTAGGTACTAATGCAATGGCATCCCACAAATTTTTATATGTTGTTTTTTAAAATTTTTATTTACTCTGACTACTTTTTTAAAAAATGTAATCTTTGTTGTATTTTTTCCATTGCCACTTAGTTCCCTTATACCCACTTGCCCCAGCAATCACCACACTGTTGCCCATATCCATGAACTCTGAATTCTTTTTAATTTCCCTTTTGATTTTTTTCCTTTGACTTATGGTTTATTTAGTAGTTAGTCAAAAAATACTTGGGAACTTCTAGGAGATTTTTCTGTTATTGTTTTCTGATTTACTTTATTGAAGTCAAATAACATACTTTGTATGACTGAATCCTTTTACACTAATTGAGACTTGTTTTATGGCCCCAAATATAGTCCATATTGCTAAGCATTCTGTGCATTTTTGACAAGAATGTTGATATCTTGCTGCTGCTGGTTACAGTGTTCTGTAAATGTCAGTTAGACCAAGTTGGATGGTAGTGTTCTAGTCTTCTACAGTCTTCCTTATTTTCTGCCCACTTACTCTATCAGTTATTGAAATAGCACTGAGTCTCTGAAAATAGTTGTAGATTTGTCTGTTCTCTTTGCAGTACCATCAGCTTTTGCTTCATATGTTTTGAAAGTGTTTTTAGATGTATACACATTTAGTATTTTAGATCTTGATGAATGTTATCCTTTATTTATATGAAATGACTGGTTTCATCCTTGGAAATTTTCTTTGCCCTGAAATCTTTGTATGATATTTATACAGCACTCTGGCTTTCTTTTGATTAATTGTAGCATATCCCTTTTCATTCTTTACATTCAATTTATTTGTGTATTTATCTGTAAAGTGTGTTTCTTATAGGCAGCTTATAGTTGGGTCTTGCTTTTTTATTTAGTCTGACATTTCTGCATCGTAACGGGCTATTTAGACCATCTTTCTTTACTGTGATTGTTGATATGGGTATGCTTAACTCTACCATTCTTGCTATTCTTTCTATTTGCCCCATCAAGTTTCTTTTCTTATTTTCTTTTTCCCCCCGCTGGTGGGAGGCAGATGGGATTCTCAAAATATCTTTATTTGACTGTCAGTGTTTTTGGATGGAGAATTCTAGATTGACAGGTTTTTTTTTTTCTTTCAGTACTTTGAAGATTTTGCTCCACTGTTTCTGTTTGCATTGTTTCTAATAAAAAATATGATGTCATCCTTATCTTCACTTTTCTGTACATGATATGTGTTTCCCCTACTGTCTTCTGCTAAAATTTCCTCTTTAGCACTGTGTTTTAGCAATGCAATTACAATGGGTTTGGTGTAGTTTTCTTTGCACTTTTGTGTGTGTGTTTGGGCCTCATTGAGCTGATTGTATTCATGGATATATAGTTTTCATCAAGTTTGGAAAACATTCACGTAGTATACCTTCAGATATTGTTTCTGTCCCTTCCTTTATGTCATCACAATTAGAGAATCCACTTACACTTATATTAGTCCACTTGAAGTTGTTCCATGGGTCCCTGACCTAATGTTTTATATCCTTTCTCTGTGTGTTATATGTTAAATAGTTTCTATTGCTAGGTCAACAAAGTCGTTAATCTTTCATTTCTCAATGTCTAATCTGCTGATAAACTTATCTAGTGTGTGTTTTACCTCTCACACATTGTGTTCTTAGATGTATTCTGCAGATGATTGGTGTCTCTTTCAAACATTTGGAAGGCAGTTATAATCACTGTTTTAAAGTTTTTCTCTGATGTCAATAACTTTGTCAGTTGTAGACTGGCTTTGAATAAAGGATTTATTTTCTACTTTTTGTTCATATTTTTCTGGGGTTTTTTTTGTTTGGTTGGTTGGTTTTTGCTTGCTAGGTAAATGTGGATTGAATGCCATATACCGTGTTTTATCTCGTTGGCCGCTGGATACCTTAGTATTCCTATAAATATTCTCTGAAACAATTATTTGGAAATGCTCTGATTTGGAGGGGGTCTCGCTTTACAATTTGTCAGGTGAAACTGGAGCAGTGCTTATCTGAGGCTAATTATTACTGACTGCTGAATACTTCACCGGATACCTGTCCCATGACTCTTCAAGCTTCCCATCCAGTCTAGCTGATTGATACAGAAACTATTACTGGATTTGTGCCACTTTTACCTCTAAACATTTGGGCAATTCTTTCCCCAGCCTCAAGTACTCAAGTAATATCCTCACATGCTTGCACTGATTGGTACTCAGCTGAATTATGTTCTACAAACATCTGGAGTTTGTCTTCTCTCTCTCTGTCTCTGTCTCTCTCTGTCTCTCTCTCTCACTCCTCCCCTCTCTCCTCTCTCCCCCTTTCTTTCTCCCTTTCTCTCCCTCTATCTCTCTCCACCCCCCACTCCATCCCTCTCTCTCATTTTCCCTCCCCCTTTCCTCTCATACTCTCTCTCTTCTCCCTCTCTGTCTCCCCAGCTCTCCCGTCTCTGGTACTCCCATCCTGAAAACTCCAGCTGCTTTGGTCTCTCAGTTCAGTCTATACAACTCAGGATGTCTGTTGGTCCTCTTCTGGGTTTCCCTTTCCTGCACAACAGCCTAGAAAACCAGCTCTTGAGCTTTAGTTTTCTTATGTGAGAAAAGTCCCAGTATCCAGAACCAGTTAGTAGCGTTCTTGAAGAATGCTATCATGTCCATAAAGCACATAGGTAACAAGCACTCACAAATGTAAATTCCATTTTCCTTATATAGAATTACATATTACATATGCTTTCCTCCACAATAATTTTGAGAAATGACAGTTCACTTGCCACTCCTGAGTCAGCCCCTGGGAAGCCCATTTCTCCCATGCATTGTTCCATGGCTCCAGGATGTTATAGCATCCTCTCACCAGCTGTGCTTGCCTCAGGCTGGTTAGCTCTGCTCTTTCTTCATTTCTGCAAAACACTTATAATTCTAAGGGGAATATTTGCTAGCAGACTTTACTAAAGATTCTCAGAGAGAAATTATAGCAGACAATGAGAGAAAACTGTACGTTCAGTGGTAGTTATTAATATTACTACATGCACCAGAAATTTTCAGCCACAGGGAATTCTCTTCACCTGTGTGCTACATTGTTGGCCTTGACTTCACCAGGTCCTGGAGATTCTCTCCCATTCCTAACTTCTGCTCTCTAGTATTCTCTCTGTCTCCCTTCTTCTCTCATCATTCTTTTTCTAATCTATCCAGTTGCCTACTCACTATTCCCAGTTTTACTCTTCCATGGGGGCCAAACTAGCCCTCTGCTTTTTCCCAGCTATACCTTTGGCTTACTTTTGGAAAGTAAGCTAATAGGAAATCTAGTAGAAGCTTCTTAAAGTCACCTTTTTGTCATAATGGCTTTTTGAGGAATTTACATTTTTGTTAAAAGGAGAACAATCCTCATATAAATAACTCAACCTTAGTAAGTCATTCAAAGCTAGTTCGGTAATGCCAGTGTAGGAACTCTTGGTGCATGGGATTCTGCTTTGGCCTCTTTTACCACAGTGGTATGCTTCTCAGCAGAAGGGTCAGTTCTGATGGAGGGGCTGGGAGACTTCCTGAAGTCTCACCCATCTTTCAGACAGGTCATCAGGCCAATAACAAAGATAGGCAATGTCCTGTTTTCTACCTCAACATCAATGTCCGTTGCCTTCACAGCATTGATCCTGGAATGTAAATATGTATTTATTTGTTTAATTGATTGCAAACCATCTTCCTTACTAAACTATTACTGTTGTGAGGCTAAAGGACTGTGTCTGATTCATGCACAGTTCCCTCTGTGCTGAACCCAAAATCTGCCCTTTTAAGCACTTCGTAAGTGTTTACTGTTGAATAGTTCTGAGAAAGTAGGTTCTTTCTTGCACAAAGTAAAGCCCAGGAAAATACAACCATAGGATTATGTTTATCAGCCAGTACCAATGTTATTAGTGAGTAAGAGGTAGAAGATGATGTCTCTTCCAGATTATGCTACTGTTTTAGGGTTATTAATAAGCAAAGCTGGTATTTATGTCTTTATCCAAGTACTATCTCTTCTTAAATTAGAGAGCATTTAAAAGCTTTGAGCTAACTGGAAGAAAGTGTGTTCACACAGAGGTCTTATTATGTGGGATGTGGGTGTAGGTGTGAGTGGAAGGAGGAGAACGTGGGAGAAGTCACTGATTTGTGAGCCTAAGATTAAAGTGCCCCTCACTCTGAACAACCTTTGTGTAGATGGCTGTGTAGGAGAGGGGAAGTGTGTGGGTCTTCATGTACCAAGTAGCATTGTATGGTCTGTTGAAGGAATTAGATCTAGAAGAGAGCCCATATGAGTTTCTTCATCACCGAGAGTTGGCAGTAATAATTATGTTGTTATAAGCATGGAGGGATATAGACTGAAAATGTCAGCCATGTCTTTGGTGCTGGGATTCTGAGTGACTGTTTTTCTACTTTGTGCTTTCTATGCTTTTCCAACTTTTCTACAATGAACAATATACATTCAGAGAGATTTTAGTGTATCAGTTTTACCATATATATTTGGTGAAAGTTATTTTACAATCTCATGGAATGCAGATTAAAAGCTACCCTAAGAAGCACACGCTCTTAAGTATTGCAGAGTTATCAGGTAATTTGATAGCCTTAAGGTTTGTAGCCTAAATAGTATAAGTTATTTAAAACTTTTTACTTAAAAAACTTTTAGAATTTTTTTTTTCATTTTCTACACACTACCAATTTTTTTTCTAGTTTTATGGCTTACTAACATGCAATCTTTTATTTGACCTAATGACTCTATAGACCTTTTCAATGAACTCAATTGACTATGGAGAAATTCCTTACATGTCAAAATTGTTAATGTAAGTGAACTCCATTTTAAAGACTAACAATTTCATCGGAAGCTGATTATAAAATTATACTATTTTTGACATTTTATATTCACTTCAGACTTTCTATATTCTTATGATTTATTCTCCATGTTGCATAATATAAATAAACATGTTACATTATTTGCTTGGGATATTTAACCACAGCTTAATGGATTTTATTTTGGCATACATTAATGTCCTAATAATTTTTCTGCCTGCAAAGTATTTGAGTTATAAGTGAGACAATTTCCAATGACATACTTCCTCTACACTGCAGAGTCTGTGCTTTAAAAATGGAGTATTTAAAAACTAAAAAACCCAACAAGCTGGTTTCAACTTTTGTATTGCTAATACAATTTCTATTAAAGTCTTCTCAGAAACATGTGTTAATGTGTTGTATTTGAAATCTCATTCTTTCCTTCTTTGGTTAGTGTCATTTCTAAGATCTTTAAATCATCACAATAAATCATAGAATACTCTAGATTTGCAGTGCCCAATATGGGAGCCAGATATGGCTATTGAGAACTTGAAATGTGGCTGCTCCAAAATGAGATGTGTTGTCAGCATTAAATACACACTGGATTTCAAAGATCTATTATGAAAAAATGAATGAGAATATTTTATTGGTACATGTTTTAATGATGATATTTTAGCCATATTGGTTTAAGTAGAATATATTATTAAAATTAATTTTACCTCTTTCTGCCTTTTTCATGCAGCTATTAGAAAATTTAAAATTATGCATGTGACTCATATTTGTCATCACATTACACTTCTGTTGGGCAGACCTGCTTTAGAGCTTCCTTCTTCACCAAGGAGACATGTTCTATCAAAATTTGTTGATGAGTGAAGCTGTGAAGCCCTCAGTCCTCTCACACTGGTGTCTACCAAGCTCTCTGCCAGTATGTCCGTGTCCACTGGACCTCACTGAGGTGCCTCTCACTCTATATTGCAGGACAGGAATTTTCCCTGCTCTGGCCTTTGGGTATTGTTTTCAAGAAACATTTCCTATCAACCATTGTTATAATGAATCCCAGTCACTTTTCATTGGATGAGTCCCTATACAATAGATCAAGGATTAGCACAGAAAACCAGCTAACAGGAATTTGCAGTCAACAGTCGAGAGATTAATGGTAGAGACAGTCACTTGCTTGGGCTAACGTGGTTGCTGGGGTCTGCAATTTGATGTGGCCGTGTGCGTGTATTCATTCCAAGGGAGTCAGCATGCCCTGTCAGCACTCACTCACGTCATCGTATCTTTTCCAAGTTTTTGTTCACAGCTTTTACCTTTTACAAAGAATGAATCTGCGGAGCCTAAGACTCTTTTAAGCATGCACATACTTTTACTTTTTTCATTAGCGGTTTGTGATGCAGAATGAAATATTAAATACCTAAATTCAAAGCATGGGCTTGACATTCTTGAGTTTCCTATTGTAAAAAAGGTAGTGATTATGAAGTACAAGTCTTCATGGGAGAAGTGTCTCATTAATTTTTTTCTGAAAACACAGCAGTACAGTACCAGTTATAAGTTGAAATATTCTTTTTTGTGTGGTAATTTTATTGATGAAAGCTGCTATTTTGTTTTAAAATACTAATTTTAAAAGAATCAAATTGATTTGTAGTATTTTTTGGAAATATGAACTATAAATACATATTTTAATTGATAAGTTGTCACATATTTTTAATATTCACTATAGTAATAATTATTTTAAGTCTGCTATGATATATGTATATTTTACATGTGCATTATTATGACTGTTTAAACAAGTGTTGTTAAGGTTGGTTTGACACTTCAAATCTCTCTCTAAAGCCATATGTACATATGTTAAAGTAATGGTATAATGAATTTCCATATTTTTTCTAATAATGTTTGAAGTTAGATTTATACTTTTTTCCTAAGAGAAATATTTCATCTTTAAAGGGATTTTATCAAACTTCCAGCAGCACTTGACAATATAGGGAATCTGGTGTGAACTTAATGAGCTTAAAATGCTCTAAAAACATCATTTCATTTATTTATTAGGTCTTCCACAGGTATTTCCACTGCTGTCCTGGGCCACAGGCTTCCAGCTCAGGTGCCTTGGGTACCGTCTGAGTTTACAAAGAAAAAAAAAAACCCTAATTGTCTTTTAATATGCCCCCTTTAAAAATATTCCACTAAGTTAGTGAGCCTCAAAGTACAAAGTAAGATGGAAAGGTCATCTTTCTTTCTCTCTAAAACATGAGGCTGGAGAGTAGAAGTCACATATCCAGGTGGTAGAAGGGCAATGCAGGTGACATAAATGAGTGACACATAATGAGCTGGGATTGTGGAAAAGTAAACAGCTCATGCTATTTATATGTCAGTTAGGAATTATGTATGATAGCAGATAAGACAGGCTAAAAGAAAGCGTTTTAGGCAAGATGGCTTTTCGCTCTCTTATGAAAGATGACTTTAGGCAGAAAGTCTGAAGCTACAGTGATAACTCCGTGGTTGTTACAGATATAGGGTCTACGCACCACATAGCAGAGCACCCCAGTGTCACAAAGAAGAGTGTACTATTGCTCATAGGTCTGCAAATAAGCTGGGAGAATTTTCTGGTCCAGGCCGGTGTTTCCACTGCATTTGTAGTCCTCGTTGGGTTGAGTAAGTGGCTCTGTGGACATCGACTGAATTCTCATATTTGGAGGACTGGTGATGGGTGATTTAGTAGGGTCTCAGCTAGGACAAATGGGTCCCACTCCACATGACCTCTCATCATTCTCCAGCATGAGGTATTTCCCATACCAGTGGAAGGCTTCCGAGAGAGTACACCCACTCAGGGCCTGTTGAGGTCTAGGCTCAGAATTGATGCTCTGTCACTTCTGCCACATTCTCTTGGCCAAATCAAGTCAAAAGCCCATCCCAGATTAAATGGGCTGGGAAACAGTTCCACATCTTGATGTCGCAAAGTGCATGAATAAAAAAAAATGCTGGAAAAATTAGGCCCCAATAAATCTATCACAAGTTTCTTCTACTTTGGCCTCTACCTGAAGAGACAACGGATGCATGGCTTCTATTCTTACCCCCTGGTCTAAGATGACTGCTGTAACTCCAGGCATCACCTTGGTTTTCTAGGCAAGAAGCAGTAGAAAGGGAGAAAGGCAAATAGGGACCATGTCTGCTTTCTGACCTAATGAGCTTTCCTTCAGGTCTCACTGAAACACTTAGGCTTACACATTACTTACTGACCACTCCTGGCTTTCAAAGGATAGGAAATACTTTTTTTATCTGATACCTTGTGCCCAAACAAAATCAGAGTTTTCATGTTCTGGAAGCCAATAGTGAGTCAGTAACCAACAGTATCAGACATAGTAACCACAAGACCCAACTTTTATTTTACTTTGATTATTGGGCAGTGTTACCAAACATTCTGCCTTTTCAAAATACCCCACAAATACAGAAATTTTATGTGAAATCTCCTTTATAAATATATGAATACGTAACTCAAACATTTAAAGTTTTTATTTTGAAATAATCTTAGTCCTACAGAAAAATAGTACAGTTTCTAGACATTCTTCCTAACTAATGTTAACATTTTATATAACCTGAGTAAAATTGTCAAAAATAGGAATTCAGAAATGGTGTGACTATGAATCAGGAGTTGGCAAGCTTTTTCAGTAAAGGGCCAGATAGTAACAAGTGTAAGTGGCTGTTTTGGTTCTATCATTGAAGCACAAAAACTGTCACAGACAACATGTAAACAAACAAGAATATCGGTGTTTTAATAAAAATTTTTTTTACAAAAATAGATGGCAGACCATATTTGGCTCATGAGCTGTAGTTTGCCAACCCCTAATACAAAGTAAGCTAAAGACCTCATTTGATTTTGTCAGTTTTCCCATTAGTGTCCTTTTCCTGTTCAGTACGAGAACCCAATTCCATTTAGTTGTCCTGTCTCCTTAGTCTCTTTCAGTCTAAGACAGTTCCTCTTTCTTTTATTATCTTTCATGAACTCAGTGCATTTCAAGTGTACTAGTCAGTTATTTTGTAGAATGTTCCTCGATTTTGATTTGTCTGATGGTTTCTCATGATTAGATTGAGATTATGCATAAATACAGGTACATATGCATGAGTTAGTATACACACGTATATTTCCTGACTCTGGCTGCTGAATGGGCCTGAAATCAATGACATCCCAGTAGCAAAGAGCATACCAAACCCCCAGATCTAGATTTCTAAATCCTATTCTCTAATGAAAGGACCCAGGGCTCTTTGGAGAAGTTGTTGATTCCATGGCTGGGGCAGAGAAAATTGGAATTTCCCCAATACATATGTTGTCAGAAAGTAAAATAGCACTCAGAAAAGAGCAAGAGGTTGTCCGAAGCACAGCTGAACCCATCTGAAGGAGTTCCCAATGGCCAAACCTGGGAGAAGTTGAGCAACAAAACATGAAATGAGAGTTTTAGATTGTAACACCTAAAATTAAAATAAATATCCCCAAGTACATGCTGATGTAAATAAATAATTGAATACATAAACAGGATGAAGGGACAGTCCTCTTTTATGGAAGATTTCCAATTAAATACATGGAATTAAAATAAATTCCAATAATGAATTAGAGGGCATAAAAAATTGCCATTGGCAAATGCCGCAGTAATAATTGTTGCAGACAAAATCCACTGACGTTTGCTAAAATCAGTGGGCTGACGTTTGTGGAGAACAGTATATTTGTGTACTCTGAAAAGTATCACCCCCAAATATTTACTAATTACAAAGGGGGGGAAATGTAATTTTTTACTACTGGCAGATATCACCTTAACCAAACGATCAAGCTTAACGTCACCAGTAATAAGACTTATCAACATTGTGAACAAGACTTAGCAACATTGTGAACAAGACTTACCAACATTGTGAAGGTGCGTTCCGAACGTTTAAATGTCAGTTTGGTTGGTGATAGTTTGCCCTTGTATCATCAGTTTGAAGCATCTACCTTAGAGCCCACCTTTGATAATACGTGATTAGCCACAGCTTTGTCATAAAAGTTAAAAACTAAATAAATGGTATTTTCCTGCCTCTTAGAAAACAATATATTTTCTTGCTAACTAGAAAAAAATGAAGTATGACTCAATCACAGTAGGTTAAATGAAGTATACATGTGTTCGGTATTCACTATATTAAAGTCCTAGAGTTGGTACAATTTCTAGAAAAAGAAACATGTAGCTATACTATGTTTTTAAAAACAACTCAGAAGACATGGTTATGTCTTTGAGCCAGTCATTTCAAATGTATAGCTTATACTTTGACCATTCTATTGAATTAAGCATCCCGGGGTTTATCTCTTTCCTTTCCAGCACATACAGCTGATCATTTTGCTTTAGGTACTAACATTTTCAGTTCTTGATAAAAATTCTTGGGCTTTTTTTCTTTCAGCCAGATAGTCAAAGTTCTGTCATGCTTTGCTTTGCTTTAAAAAATTCCTGTGCTTCATTTTGTCATGCATTTGGTTACTATCAGTGTGATCCAGAATCACTTACCTTATCAGGATTTCAGTTTATTGAAACACACTGGCCCTTAAAGATGGATTTCAGCAGAGAAATTGTTGTGTGTAGCCACTGCAGAGAGAGCTAGAGCTGCTGAGGTTGCTGCTGCTGTTTGACTGTGACATTTCTAAGTTGATTGAACTGTAGTTGTGCTCGCTTTCTCTCTCTCTCTCTCTCTCTATATATATATATATATATATTTTAGTTGACTCTAAATTTAAACTTCTGAACGATCATATTGAAAAAAAAGTAGCCAGTGGCCCAGAAAACAGAATTCATGAACCTAAAGATCCATGAATTTAGAATGTGTGCATATGAATAAAAATTGGGTAGGAATATGAATGTTTGCGATGAGGCAATACTTTACAACAAATTACAAATTAAAAAGCTGACAATGCAAACATCCCAACATAAGAAACAGTGTATTTTTATTAATAGACTACCTATCCCTTATTAATAGACTACCTATCCCATCCCTATAATACATTTTAGCTGAAAATGTTCATATCTTTACCTTTAAATATAAAAATTATTTTGTTCTATAGAGAACAAAAACGTAATACAGTTTTTCCTTCAAGATGTCTGATTGAATTTTATTTTTATTACTGACATTTAGAAAAGTATGTTTGAGTATCACATTTTGTTATCAGTACTAGCATGTATACTTATTTAGAATTATCAAATTTGGGAACACCTCTATCACATTTCTTGAATATATGAACCCTAACAAATCAGTGTATTTGTGATTAGCTTATATAGTCACTAATCTTAATACTCTTTAAATTCACAAACCATATCACCAGTTACACATCAATGTCTTCCTTGTTATAGCTATGTTGAAGTTTAAATTATCTTCATAATCATCACTTATGGGAAATCAGGAAGAATTTAAATATTTCCTAGTGTTCATATGATTCATTTGACTTTATCAATTGAATTATCAAACAAAAACCCATCCATTACTTATGTTCACAACTTCCCTCTTAGTGAATGCTTTGGGTATGATCTGAAAGTTATTTTTGGTCAATAGAGGTTCCTTCGATGTCAGAATTATTTCTGTTAATTTAATTATTTTAAATGCTTCTGTTTCATATTTCATTATTTTTTCTTAGGTGTCTCTTATTTTATTTGATTTTTTGCTCTAGAAGTGACAAATTTAAGCCCAATAATTTTATTTGCTTTTAAAAATCATGGTTCTTTAGATAAAACAAATTCTGTTTTTTTTTAATGTGATTTCTTTTTTATGAATGTGTAATTCCTTTCATCCAGTCTCCACATCTCCCTTCTGACAACTGTCAGTCTGTTCTCTGTATCTAACAGTCCGTTTCTGTTTTGTTTGTTTCTTTATTTTGTTTATTAGGTTCCACACATAAGTGAGATCATATGGTATTTGTCTTTCTCTGACTGGCTTATTTCAGTTAGCATAATATACTCCAGGTCTATATCTATATTCTTTCACAAAAGGTAAGAGTTCCCTTTACAGAGCTCAGTAGTATTCCATTGTGTAAATGTACCACAACTTTTTCATCCACTCATTTACTGATAAACACTTAGGTTGCTTCAAAATCTTGGGTATTGTAAATAATGCTGCAGTGAACATGGGTGCATACATTCTTTCAAATTAGTGTTTCAGGTTTTCTCGACACATTCCCAGAAGTGGAATTCCTGGGGCATAAGGCAGTTCCATTTTTTTTTTTTTGAGGTAACTCCATACTGCTTTCCACAGTGGCTGTACCAATCTTCATCCCCACCAACAGTGCATGAAGGTTCCCTTTTTTCCACATTTTCGTCAACACTTGTCTGTTGATTTATTGAGGATAACCATTCTGATAGGTGTGAGGTGATATCTCATTGTGGTTTTAACTTGCATTTCCTCAATGATCAATGACATTGAGCATCTTTTCATATATCTGTTGGTCATCTGTATGTTCTCTTTAGAGAAGTATCTGTTCAGGTCTTTTGCCCATTTTTTAATTGGATTGTTTGGGAGGCTTTTTTGGTGCTGAGTTCCCTGAGTTCTTTTTAAATTTTAGATGTTAATCCCTTATGAGATGCATCATTGCCAAATATGTTCTCCTATTCAGTGGATTGTCTTTTCATTTTGTTGTGCAAAAACTTCTTAGTTTGATGTAGTCCCATTTATTTATTTACTTATTTGTTTCCTTTGCTGGAGGAGATATATCAGAGAAAATATTACTATGAGAAATGTCTGAGATATTACTGCCTGTTTTCTTCTAGGATTTTTATGGTTTAAAGTCTTACATTTAAGTCTTAAATAAATTTTGAGTTCATTCTTGTGTATAGTGTGAGAAAATGGTCCAATTTCATTTTTTGCACATATCTGTCCAGTTTTCCCAACATCATTCATTGAAAAACTATCATTACCCATTTCATGTTCTTGTCTCCTTTGTCAAATAGTAGTTGACCATAAAGACATGGGTTTATTTCTGGGCTCTCTATTCTGTTCCATTGCGCTATTTCTGGGCTCTCTATTCTGTTCCATTGTCTGTTTTTTGTTTTGTTTTGTTTTGTTTTGTTTTGGCCAGTACCAAGCTGTTTTGATTACTATGACCTTGTAGTATAGTTTGATATCAGGTAGTGTGATTCCTCTAATGTTCTTTCTCAAGATTGCTGTGGCTATTTGGGGTCTTTTGTGGTTCAATATAAATATTTTGAGTACTTGTTCTAGTTCTGTGAAATACTCCATTGGTATCTTCACAGGAATTACACTGAATGTATAGATTGCTTTGGGAAGTATTGACATTTTAATGATATTAATTCTTCCTATCCATGAACACAATGTATGCTTCCACTTATTTGTATCTTCCTCAGTTTCTTTCTTCAGTGTCTTATAATTTTCAAATAAAGGTCTTTACATCCTTGGTAAATTTATTCCTGAGTATTTTGTTTTTTGATGCAATTATATATGGAATTATTTCTTAGTTTTCCTTTTGTCTAGTTCATTATTGGTGTATAATAATACAACTGATTTCTGGGTGTTTATTTTGTATCCTGCTACTTTACTGAATTCACTTATCAGGTCTAGTAGTTTTTTTGGTGGAATCTTTAGTGTTCTACATATACAGTATCATGTCATCTGCAAATAATGACAGTTTTACTTCTTTATTTCCAATTTGGATGCCTTTTATTCTTCTTGTTGTCTGACTGCTGTTGCTAGGACTTCCTATACTATGTTGAATAAGAGAGGTGAAAGCGGACATCCCTGTCTTGTTCCTGATCTTAAAGGAAATGCTTTTAGTTTTTGCCCAAGTATGATATTGGCTGTGGGTTTGTCATATATGGCCCCATCCTAGAGCCACACAGCTCAGTCTGTTCCAGATTCTGTCTGGAGCCTGATTTCAGCAGGGAGGGCCACCAGGAGCTGGGAGGGTGGGGCTAGTGGATCTCCCATAGGTAGGAGTCACTGGTCAGGCTTGGGGGAAGGTGAGGATTGTGGCCTCCACCCCAGAGCCACACAACTCAGTCTGTCCTGGATTCTGTCCAGACCTCCTCTCCAGTGAGGGGCCACCAGAAGTCTGAAGGTGGGGCCACCAGAAGCTTGGAGGGTAGGGCTAGGCTATCCGAGTTTCTTGGGAATGTGAGGGGAAAGGGCTCCACACCACAGCCACACAGCTCAGTCACTGACACCTGCTGAGTCTGCCCAAACCTCTGCTCCCAGACCTCTGCCCCCAAACCTCTGGCCCAGACAGCTGACTCCTTAGCAGGGCTTGATCTCTGCAGGGTAGGATGACAGGGAGACCAGAAGATGGGACTATTGCTTTTCCCCAAGCTGATGCCATAAGGAAGGGAGTGCTCCACCCAAGAAAGATGGCATCTGTGGTGAGGGAGAGGGACCCCAGCGCAGGGATTCTGGTGGCTGACACTTCAGCTCTCTTCCCAGTGCCACAAACCCGAGTCTCTCTTTGTGTGACTCTAGTCTGTTCCACTCTCCCTCTGCCAGAGCCCTGCATGAGTAGCTGCAAACAAGATTTTGTGAGTTGCCCCTTTAAAAATGTGCCTGTGTCTAGCAGACTCCTATCTCTCCCTGGTGGACAGAATCCCCACTGATTTTCATAGCCTGATGTTAGTTACATGGCACCTCTTCCTGGCTCTGGCACTCTGAGCTGGGAGTCTGGAGTGGAGTTCAGACCCCACACTCCTCAGGGGGAACCTTTGCAAGCTGAGTTATCCCTCCAGAATATTAGCAACAGCACTTGGGAGCAGGCCAGCCCTTTTCACAGCTCTATCAGTCCTACCAGTCCTACCAGTGGCTTCTTCTGTAAATCCTTGGTTATAAGACTTCTGTTCAGCTAGTCTTCAGGTGGTCGGTTATTCAGGTTGATTGTTCTGTATTTTAGTGGTAATTCCAGTTTGGTTCTGGGAGGAAGTGAGTGTAGCTTCCACCTACTCTACTGCCATTTTGGATCTCTACTTTCCCTCCATGCTTTAATAAATAGATATAAAGATGATATAAAAATGTTCCCTTTCATAAACAATCAATGCAGGGAAGGTTGACTTCTCACTTGCTTTAATGCCACCTTCAGAACAACTTTGTATATTGCAGTTAAATTGTATGTTCAAACCTTGTTGAATTTTGTAAACAAAATTTTTCGTGAATCTTTGAAACTACATTTTATCATACTTAACATGTTGATGTGCCCATGTTGCAAGGCTTAAGAAGCTTTATAAAAGTCAGATTTCCTCCATGCATATATATCCAGAGCTGCAGGGCGTGGAGGAAGTCCTTGTGTCATGAGGCTGGCAGCAAGGCTAGAGAGGTGTCCGCGGACACCTGGAAACTGTCGCTGCATTTGATGACTAGCAAACACTGAACTGTAATGGAAATTGACTGCGCAACACATAAATACATCCCACTATTTACAAATCCAAAGCATCCCCAACTTAAGTTTCCTTTTAGCTAGAGCCCCAGAATAGCTATAGCCACCCCAACTCCATGCAACACCTAGAAAAGTGTGATGTAGGAAGTTGGAATGCAAAGAGACAGCTGTCTTAACCAGTTGCTGTTAAAATATCTTACATTTGCATATTTTGCAAAAATATATAATCATGTGAACATATTGTAAGGTTCTTCTTAGGGCCTTGATGTCCACGAACAAGTGAGTGACCATGAACCCTTGGTCTGTGATACATTAATCTCTTTTCCTTGTTGAGCAAGGAAGATATCAGAAGCCAAGTCAATGAGTACATTAATGACAAATTAGTAACTGAGTGTTGGCAATTCAACAAAATCCTGGAGTACTCTGAAAATCTTATATTTGAGAGAAGTGTCTGAAACATGACAATAACCCTCAAAAAGATCATACTCCAGGACCAAAAATTTTAATAAACTCTAAAAGTATTAATTAATTTTTTTTGTTAGTCAGTCAGGCTGGCCTTTCTTGGAATGGGCCTGTACAAGTGAGGGAGCCTGGGTTTTGTGGTTCATTTATTTATTTATAATTCAGTTTCTGCTACTAATTTTTATCTAAATGAGCCCAGAGACTTGAAATTCAGACCCCCAGTTAAGAATCGTTGCTTTAAAGGGGAAGGGGAGCAGTTATATTATATGATCTCACCTGTAAGAGGAATCTAATGAACAAAATAAACTGACAAAAAAACAGAACCACAGGCATGGAAACGTGGAACAAGCTGACAGTGATGGTGGGCGGGGAGAGGGACAATGGTGGAAAGAAGGGGACAGGGCTAGACAAAGAACATGTATGAGTGACCCATGGACATGGACAACAGTGTGGGAATTGACTGGGAGCAGGCGGTGGGATGGGTGGAGGAGGGAAAAGGGGGAAAAATTGGGATAACTATAATAGAATAACAATTAAAAAATGAAAGAAAAGGACCCGGGGTAGCCCTTCTGTCTTGGCATCTGTCTGTTTCTCTCCCCTTGTTTCCCCACCATTCCTTTATCTTGTCCTCTGTCTTTGGAAATCTAAGCTCAGCAGGATCAGCATGACAGGGTGCAGATTCATTGAAGTGGAGATTAGAGACTCTTCATGCTCCGGAGACATTGTTACTAGTTTTTGAGCTATTGTATTTTACTGTTTTCTATGTCAGATTCACTTCATTTCTGTACAACTCAAACACTTAGAAATTAAAATAACGTTTCTAAACCTAATGTTGTATAGTGATTCAGAGTCCCTAAAGTTCTTACCCACACATTATTTCATTTAATCCCTTGAAAATTGTGCAGATATGTGCCATCATGTGAACACACACTGTCCTAAGCTTGGGTTCAGAATGACGAAGCTCTGACACAGAACGGTTCAGTCAGTTAAGTTCAAAGAGCAAGTACACGCCAAAGGGTTAGAACTTGGGGCGCTAGCAAATAAAAACTTTAAGTGCCTTTTCTATTCAACCAGAAAACCAGTGTATCCACACTTAATTGTTCAGTTGATTTTTCAACATAAGAGGCAGTTACTCCTAAAATAAGAGTCAATACATTATAAACTGCTCTTCCAGATGAAAAGAGCTTTGACATGGGATCATTGCCTTAGTTCACCATCCTGAAAGGCCTGATCCTTCCATTGTCTCAAGGGGAATGTCTCGTAGAGGCCAGGCATCTAAATGGTATTTTCTTGTAGGAAAAGGTGAGATGTTTTTAAAAATCAAGTTTCATTATTACTTGAAAAGAAAAACAAAATAGTTCTCGACTCCTATTCAAGGAGGTACAAAGACAGCGATTAGTTCTGTAGGCTCCTGAGAAGTTTCCTTAGAGAGGGTTCGCTGCAATAGACAGGTGCGTAAATATTACGAAAATGCAGTCCCCTGTGTCACAGTTTTCTGCCTTTGAATAAAAAAGCCATTTTTAAGTGGATTAGGTTTTCTACTTTCCTGAAGTTTTCTCAAATTTTTAGTGTTTCTGTTATGTTGTTTTCTCCCATGGAAGCAAAATATAGCTTATTCCAACCATGAGGAAAGAGGAAGGAATGCCGAGTTCAACTCTGGAAATAAATATTTTACTATATAGAGAGACAGAGATCACAGAGGGGCAGGTGAATAGCAAGAAACAAATGTGATGTTTTCAATTCCTCAGAGAAGGTTTATATTAAACTGTCCCTGCCGGCGTGTGTTCTGCTTGGCTTTTACACTGCCAAACCTACTAATGGACCCTTTGTGTATCTAGAGTTTTCCTATTAGATGAGGAGCGTGGCATCTAGTCGGAGGTATGGGATCATCCACATTGTAAAGTATGCACAAAGAGAGAGCCATCATAAAAAGGCACAGTGCTGAAGATATATTTCCAAGAAAAGATGATCCATACTAATTTCTGTTGGAAAGATTCTATTTTAGTAAAAATAATAAAAAGGTTAAAAACTAAATTGTGTTTTAGGCTTTCTCTAAAATCCTTTTTTTTCCTCTTTACTCCATTGTCTCACAGTTGCTGGGAGACTTTGACCTGATGGGGTTTAGCATTGTTCATGATTTCATAACTTACTGGAGTTCCTTTGGCCAGAATTTAATATTAACGAGGCCAAGGTCAGAGCCTATTCTCTTTGAGGGGAAAAAAGAAGTTATGTTTTTCCAATATAATAGTGCAGACCACCTATCAAACCTGCCATTCACAAATGTGCATCTCTGGGTATAAGGGGAAGCAGATAAAAGGATGAATAATGCAACAAACATTGAAGATTGCAGGACTGATGGGACCCTTTTCATGCTGGGTCTAAAGCACCTTAAGTTGTGTCTGTGTCAGATATTCATCCTTGAATATGTGGAGGGAAAAAAGTGTGCAAGCACTAAACTTTTTGTACTAATGTGGTTGATGGTAACTCTCTGTTCTATATAAAATAGAATCTTCGAGTGTCTTAGTAATTTGCCAATGAGCCCAGTAATAAATGCATATCTCAGAGTCAGTCAGTTGCCACTGGTAATAAAGTTTTTGTTTTTTTGGAAGGCAGCTATGCTCACCACTATACCACCAACGCCGCACAAGTTTTTGTTTTTTTGTTTGACCTGATGGTCAAGGGGCCCAGTGTTGAGGGGTCAGTTTATCTGATAATCTGTGGAAACAAAATGTGCAAAATGGTGTAGACTTATGTGTTAAAAAGTTAGCTGTGTTTCTTTCATAGCTGTATTTCTATTTTTTGTAGCACGCATTACAGCCATTGAGATGCTTTTTATTCTCCTAAGTCAAAATGTAGGTGAACTATATATAATTTTTCAAGTTATCACAAGTCACTGCTTTTAGGTTTTAAGAGTTAAATTCAGTTATCTAAAATGCTGTTTAGGTTGGTTTTATAATTAATAAAAACAAGAGCCAACACTTTGTACTATTCATTATTGGCCAGGAGCATTACATAGGCCATTTTCACCATACCCGCAAGGCCACTCCCTGTTAGAGAAAGTGGACCGCCTCTCCAGCTTTCAGATGAGTAAATATATTGTGGGAAAATGAATTGCCCTAAACAATGCAGCTAATATAAGGTGGAGCCACATCTGTTGATTCTAAATCTAAGCCCTTCCTCTTAAAGGTTAGATATATTAAATTTTATTAAAATTAAATATTAAATTTAATTGGCATCTGTACCTCATATTCAGATGTACTTTACCAATTGCCTCAGAATGGTATAGCCATTATCGGAACATAGTCTACTTAATACTGAGATTGCGTTTTTTTAAAGTTAGCAGTGGCAATGTGGTTTTACCAGAGATGTACTCGTGTAGGTAATGGTTTCTTAGTGGCATGTTTAAACAGAAAGACATCTGAGAGGAGAGTTTTAGTGATGATCTAGGCATGTATTAAAGTAAGGTTTTGGCATCTGATTTATTTTTAACCTGGTTATTTGCAGAATAAGTAGAAAATTAAAAGTAATGCTAATTCTTACAAAATAAGCTCAAAGCAAATATTGGTTAATTATAAAGTATGATAATGTTATTAACAAAGTATAAAAATAAAATGTACTTAATTCATTCTGTTTTTCTGGGCAAAGGAAAATTATTTTTGGAAAAGGAATTATTTTTGTAAAATGTACTAAATTATGTTATTGTCATGCAATAGACCCATATGGTTACATCAATCCTGAAACTGTATTTCCTGGCAAGGTGACTTGTCTTCTGATTTCTGAAATAAATGAAGAGACTATCAAAGGACTGTAAAAGGAAATTATGTCTATTTATATTTTAGCTTATTGTGAACGAAATTTTTATTTTTAATTATAGCGGACATTTGATATTAGTTTCGTGTACAGCACAGAGGTCAGACATTTATAGAACCCACAGTGATCCCCTAGGAAGTCTTGTACCCGCCCGGCACCATGCAGAGTTCTTACAGTATTGTTGGCTGAACTCTCCATTCTGTATTTTACATCCCAGTGACTATTTTGTAACTGCAAATTTGCACTTGTTAACCCCTTCACCTTTTTCATCCATCCTCCCAATCCCCCTCTCACCTGACAACCCATTTTGAACTCCATTAAAAGCACATAAAAACTGAGCTTCCAGGACCATCCTCCTAAGATTTCTTGTTACCTATGCAAGACATTGCATTTAAGCAAGACCTACTAATCTTGACAATGGTATTTTAACACCAGGGCATGCTTTTCAGAAGGTTATTTTACCAACAAGTTACTTTCCATGAACTACAAATTATTTGAGGTTAATGCTTTTTTTTCTCCCTAATCCTCACCTAAGGATTTGTTTATTGATGAGAGAAAGAGAGAAACAAACATCTATCAGCTGCCTCCTGCATGCACCCCAAACAGGGATCAAACCCTCAATCTAAGTATGTATCTTGACCAGAGATCAAACCTGCAGCCTTTTGGTGTGTGGGCTGATGCTCCAACCAGCTGAGCCACCCAACCAGAGCAAATGAATTGAGGTTAAGTTTAACCACTTTAAAATATTGAGAAGTAAACTTCATTGGAAAATCTTTGCAACCACTTTAAAATATAAATATGTATTCCTAAGGAAGTCTTATATATTTTTAAATGCACTAGAAAGTAAATACTTAAAGTGTAAAGCCTCCATTTTTTATGTCATAGAGGACTGGCATTTTTACAAAAAATACAAGTCTGCTAAGTGAGTACATTGTGCCTACAGTTAACTGATTCAGGTAATAAAATGAAAGCAGGCATTTCTTATAATTATTCAAGAAGAGAAAAATGGAGTTGTCTTCTGGGGGCAGTTTGAGTTTTCCCATCATGAATAAGGTGGACTACAAGCCTATAATTATTTTCAGGGAAGTTTCTGTGCACTTGTCTGAAAATTGGACGAGCAATGATTAGTATCAGGAAGAAGAAAAGAACTGGATCTGGAATTTGTCCTTTTAATAGGTTAGGAGAGAATAACTGCTTTCATTTCCTGGATCTTTCACGAAGCATATGAAAGCTGGATTTAGTCTCCTTCTGCCCTATCAGTAGAATTTATTGTTTACTCATTTAAATAGCAGTACTATGCTGAATTATAAGCAAAGTTAGGAAAATAGATCTACGTATAACTTTGATTCAGCCAATGTGTATACAGTCAATCCTCATTTATTTATAGATGTTGTACAGTATTTGCAAATTCACCTTCTGATTTCATTTGCAGTTCTGTGCCTTTCGTTGGCTATTCTGCTGTTGGAAGTGGCTCCCCAGCATAGTGCTGACGTGCTATCTAGTGCTCTAAGTGCAGGAAGGTGTGCCTTGTGGAGAAAATACATCTCTTAGATAAGCTTCCTTCAGGCATGAGTTATAGAGCTGTTGGCTGTGAGTTGAATGTTAATGAATCAACAATAGATTAAATAGGTGTCTTTAAACAGAAACACACATAAAACTGTAACACATTGGTTGATTGATGAAAATGTTGGGGGCAGAGTCTAGCAGACACCTAATCCCATGTTTCCCCTCAGAGCAGTGGTTCAGGGTTCACAGCAACATCATAGAACATAGCTCCTGCCAATAGTAAAAACTGACCATATTAAACATGTGTGATTACAAATTAGTGGGCTAGGGGCCAGAGATTCAGGGACCAAAGACGCCGTTCCTGTCTCCACTGGGCTAGCCGTGTGTTGGAGACACAGACTCACTATGGAATGATTAGAGAAAGTGCTGAGACAGATGCAGGCGACGTGCCTAGGGGAGTCTCATAGGGCCTGGTGTGTAAAGGTAATAACACACAAATCAGTAGCTGCGTGCCTGAGGGAATGATAGAAACAGTTTGGAAAGGATGTACAGCATGTAGGAGAATGTAAATGAGTTTATATGTTCATTTTTAAACAGAGCATAATGTTGGTGGGGTTCTGATTCATGTAGCTACCATGTTGTTACAGAAATACACTGTGGCAAGATGCTTCCACCTCTTGCCAAAATGGACACTGGGGAAAAATGAAGAGCAGTGAAGAACTCCAGCGAGAAATTGCACGACAGAAATAGCCACACTCCTCTGGAGTCTGATTCACCCACAGCCATCATAAAAAGGTAGGGGAATAAATTATGTCATGGTTTTGCCTTTTTAAATTTTATTTTACATTTTTCATACACACACATGAGGGAACATTATTTGACCACAAAAAAGAAAGAAATTTGGCCATTTGTGACAACATGGATAGACCTTAGCATTATTCTAAGTAAAGTAAGTCAGACTGAGAAAGTCAAATACCCTATGATCTCACTTAAGCGTGGGATCTAAAAAATGTTAATAAAGTTTAAAAAAAACTGAACTCATAGATACAGAAAACAAACTGGAGATTGCCAGAGCCAGGGGAGGGGAGAGGGGCTGGGCTGAATGGGTGAAGGGGGTCAAAAGATACAAATTTCCAGTTACGAAATGAGTTATGTGCCAGGATGTAATAATAATATGTTGCATATCTGAAAGTTGCTGAGAGCAGATCTTAGAAGTTGTCATCACAAGAACATAATGTTGTAACTGTGTGTGATGAGGGATGTTAACTGGACTCATTGTGATTATTTTGCAATATATGCAAACATCAAATCATTATGTCATACACCTGAAACTAATATAATGGTACATGTCAGTTACATCTCAATGAAAAATAAAAATATGCAATAGTAAAAAAACAGAAAGTATATTTATTTATTCAACAAATATTTGTTGAGTGACTGCTATGTGCTTGCAAATTGTTCTAAGCACTAGGGATATGATTGTGAACAAAAAAGGCAGGGGTGTGGCCTTGAAGGAGCTGACATTTTAGTGGAGGAGATGAGTAAGTAAATAAATGCAAAAAGTTATAAGTAAAGGCAGCCATTAATAAAGTTAGAACATGGTGAGCAGGTAACAAGATACTGGGTCATTGAGGCTGCTTTAGTTTGGGTGTTTGAGCAGACCACTCAGAGAATTTTGAGCTGAGTTGAATGCTGAAGAGCCAGCTGAGTAAAGGTGTGAACATGGGACATTTTATTTGCTGTGAACCAGGATCTGGATGGATATGTTCACGGCTCAGAAAGCAGACCTATATTGCTTTGAGAGGGGATTTGGAGAAGCATGACATAGGAGATGCCATTGGAGAGCCCTTTAGACATGGAGAAGCGTCTTGACTTTACTCCAATGGAGACAGAAGCCCTTGGGGAGTTATTAGAAGAGGAGTTTATATTATTTTTTTTAAAAGGCTACTTTGCTTTATTTATCTAAAGGGTAGGGGGCTCAGTAATAGTGGAAAACAGGGTGCTGTTACCTAGGTAAGAGGTAATGGTGAGTTGGCTTCAGGACATGTCATTCGGGATAGATGGCTTTAAAATATTTTTTGCATGTACTTCGGCTGGATTAAACTAAATGACCCCCAATGCTTTTTATGAATTCCCAACATAATTCTAATTTTCATATGAAGGGTATGCTGTTCATTTGTATTTTAATATAAAAGATTCAAATGGCAATTTATTTTGCTGTTTCAAAGAACAACTTATGGTGTATGTTTGTGGCCTGCTTTCGAAACTTAGAGGGGTTGATGTGAAAGTGTGAAAAGAAATAAAATTCTTCCCTGAAATCTCATGTTCAGTCAGGTGATCTTATAACACTTGGCAGCCAGAGCCTTCCAAAAGCTTCTGTAGCTCCTCTCCCCCTTCTTGCCTCGTTCCTGACTTCTAAGAACATTGTTAGTCAGACCATGAGAGGTAGATGATAGGAGGGGTATTCTTCCTGATAAGAAACCTATGATTACTTTAAGGACTAGAGACTTAGACTTTAAGACTGAAACTGTTTTTAAAATTTATTTATTTTATCCTTACCTGATGAGGACATGCTTATTGATTTAGAGAGAGGAGAAGGGAGGGAGAGAGAGAAGAAGAAAAACATTGATGTGAGAGAGAAACATCTGTTAGTTTCCTCTTGTGTGCACCCCAACTGCGATGAAACCCGCAGCCCAGGCATGTGCCTCAACTGGGAATTGAACCTACGACCTTTCAGTTTATGGGACGATGCTACAACCAATTGAGCCACACTGACCAGGGCAAGACTGAAACTTTTATACTGGATTATTCCAAGGTGGCACATTGAAATAAAAACTAAAATACTTCTTAAAATTGGTGTTTCAAAAAGACAAGATTATGTGGATTTAAGCAATGTTTTCCAGAGAAACGAACACTCTCCACAGTGAGGGCTTCCTGTATTGGACTATGTGACCATTGTGTGAAGGGGTGGGGGATGCTGAGAGGGTAAGGAATTTTGCGATGACCTTGGCAAGTAGGGCCAAGATTCCAAGAAGCCAACACTCACTACTGGGGCATGGACCAACCTCAAACTGTGTTTTTGGAAGAATTTTCATGATAACTCAGCCAAACAGCATTTTAAGAGCTCAGCAAAGTGCAGAATCCTGCTTTCCAGTATGCACAACTTTCTGAAATGACTCTAAATTTAAGTGCTGTAACAACCCTTCTTCCTTCTACCCCAGACCCTTATCAAAAGGCTTTGGTTGTCAGAGAACAGCCTCAGTGCAGCAATTCTACAGTGTCAGGTAATTGAAATCCATGTAAAGCCGCAATAAAGGCAAAGGATAAAGGATAAGGTGCAGCAGGAGAAAGCAAGCCCAGCAAACATCAGAGAGAGCTGAGACTTTCTGGTACAGCTCCCAGAGTCCTTTCTCCATCTCAAAGGCTGAACTTCATCTTCTGATTATGAGCCACCAAAATACATATGTGACCCCTTTGTCTCAGAGGAGCCAAGGCTCAAGCTTACTGAGGGGTATTTTATATCCCACAGCTCCAGTAGTTAAAAGCAGGCTTTGCAAACATAAACGGGTGCAAACCATCCATCCATACAATTTAAATAAACAGTATAGGATATCTCTGGGGAAATTTTGGACTTTTAATAGCATATTATAAATCACTAGCTGGTGAATTTCACTTCTGTTTTGGCTAAGTATCAATATCATGGTTCCAGGTGCCCTTCAAGATAAGCACAGAGGTACCCAAAATCAACTGCAAGTTAACCCTCTCTTCGTATACTCAGAGAATCGAGACATGTGAATACATCTGAGAAGACCTAAAAATGTGACACCATATTCTGTGATTGGTCTTTTCATATACTGTATTGGATACAACTCTTTGATTAGCTGGAGAGATCATTAAAAGGCATTAAAAGGAAGTAGTGATTGGGTTCTGGAGCAATGAGGATAAAACAAAACACAAGGAGTAGCAGTATCTTAGGTTGGCTTCCCTGGACTCAGATGGTAAGACAAGAACTTTGGATAGTCGTTTATTTGGCAGGTGGTGCCACTGTGCTTTTCTAGGGGAGTGGGTATGTGAGATGGGGAAGAGAAGGAAGAGAAAAGGTGCATTACCACTGCTGTGACCAAGAGGCACATGATCTCATTGGGTAATTCTGGGATACAGCATGCAGCATACCTTGGATTTCTCCTAAGGACAAGGAAACTGGGATTTGTAGCTACCTTCTCCCATCTGGCTTGGTTGAGGGCTTCTCCCCTAGGAGGAAGTGGGTGATGTTTACTCCCTGGTATTTGTGATCTGCCATATAGGTGGACCAAGGGGATGCTAGCAGCCAGAGGAAGCCCCCAGGCAGAGTCCCAGGTGTTTGCCATTGGAAGCCGCCATCATGTCAACATGCACAGAAATTATGAATTCCAAGGGGGTATGGATGGAGCACCTACAGTTCCTGCTATAAGAAGTGATACAATGGCAATGATAATCATGATCATATTATTGAGCTATCATTTATTAACTATATGCCATGTGCTATACCAAATGCATTATATGCATTTTATTTCATTCCTATTTGTTGAGCATTCATTCTGTGCTGTGTTAAGGGGTGGCAAATCTATATTTCATCACCAAAATCCTGCAGTGTGTACATTATCCTAGTCTTCAGTTAATAGATGATCAGATAAGGTTGAGCAAAGTTAATCAAATTCTCTGGAGTAACACATATAGGAAATAGAGTTGGGATTCCAACTCTGATTTGCCTCCAAAAACCCTCCCTTGTGCATCATTGCAATCCTGAATTAACTAATCAATCATTGATGTTTTTCTGGCACCCATTATTGAAGAGTTGGCGGTTGATACTTATATTTTTGGATACAAAACAAAAATTGCCCCTGTTCTCAAGGAGCTCACACATTTGTGGAAGAGAAAGACAGGAAAACATGTAGTGATATAAGGGCTATAATAGAAGTATGCTGTAGCTGTCAGAAAGAATCAAGAAAGGGAGTATCCATGGTTTCTGTATAACAAATGAACACCATGACTTAGTGGCTTAAAACAGTAAGCATTATTGCTCATGCGTCTTTCAGTTGAGAAGGCCTGATCTCAGTCAAGTTCATTCATTCATCTGCAATCAGCTGAACATTGGCTGGAGGGCTGAATAGTCTAACTGGCTTCACTCACATACCTGGTAATTGGTTGGATGAAGCTGGGTCAGCTCAGTTCTCCAGCAGGCTAGGTTTATTCCCATGGTGGCTGAGGAAGTTTTAAAAGTATGACTGAAAGTGTGCAAGGCTTCTTGAGTCCTAGGCTCCAAACAGTCACTTCTGCTGCATTCTATAGGCCAAAGAAAAGCACAAGGCTCTGTGGAAATAGACTCTCCAACTCTTGATGAGAGGAGCTTCATGGTCACATTTTGAAAGGGCTTTGACACAAGGAAAGGAAGCTCTAGATTGTAAGCTATCAAGAACAGAAATATCTACACTTGATCTTAGCAAAAAGGCCAAGAAGCGATGGGAACAGAAACATCTGGATTAAGGTTCACAGAGTGAAGACATGTTCCCCAGCCAGAAAAAGTAGGAAGCCACTGTAAGGCAAGAAAGATAGTATGTGTTCAAAGACACAGAAGCATAATGTCTCACAATGCTGTCGGGTGACTTGGGAATGAAGGCATACAGTGATGAGGGAACGAGAAGGGGCAAGCACAATGGGAGAAACAAGAAAACTGTAGAATGTGTCAGAATGCAGGAAAATGCAAGTTAACTTGCAGGCAGAATAATATGTTTATGAAAAAGTGATAAGCAAATGGGAAAACAAATAAAGGTCAATGAGTGGATGGTTGAGTGGATGGATTACTGTAGCCACATAATTAACAAAATGATAAGATTTTTCTCTTATGAAAGGATTTGTATGATTTGTATTTATTTCATAAAGGAAAAGAGGGAGGAAGGGACGAAGGGAGGAAGGCAGTAACTTGGTGGGTGCTTAGAGAAAAATGTGAGGCTGAGAGTGGGCCTAAACGCAAGAACTTTTCAGCCTCTGTGTTGGTGACTCCAGGAGGGTGATGCAAAGATGCAGATTATGTGATAGAATCTCTTGTGTGGTGCACTTTCCGTAAGCATGCTAAACATAGCGAGTGGGTTTTTGTGGAAATTTGTTAAGGATTTTTGCATTATGGTCCCAAACTGAAATTCCAAGGCTCTGGACCCCGACAAGGCCAAGTTTCTGGGCAATTAGATAGAAATTGACATTCGGGAACTGCGCATGTGTGTTTCCACTGGGATGTATGTGTGAAATGGTAATTTTCAGTTCATGGATTTTTTCACTCTGAGATTGAATTGTGTAAATTAAATAGAAGCCTTATTCTGCGGTATTCCTAAGTGACTTTTATTGTTCTCCTGGCCTGTGTTTTAAGTATGATGCTCTCCCAACTCACCAGGTGCAGCACAATTTAAGTGTGAGGCTTAATAGGTTGACATGAACGTCTCCAGCTCCTTGGAGGCAAAATGGGAACTTGACTGGAAATAAATGCTGGTAAGACACGTGAATGGTGAATCCAAGCCAAAATATTCACTGTCGTTGGCTTGGGGAATGTATTATGTTCATTCTTCTCTCCCAAATATGTCGGTGATTCTTTGCTCTCTATTTCTGAAAAGTGAGATAATGATGGCATTTTCAAAGAGGTAAAGTAAATGAAAAATAACATAGCTAAAGTTAAATAAAAGTTAAATCTGATAGCAAAGATATAAAATCCAGTGAATACTCTCTGGAAACCTAATGACTGATTCATTTACTAAGGTTTCTTTGGGGAGCTGATACCTCCCCACCCCATTTCCCAGCTCCCCTCCAGAGGTAACCACCATCCTAAGTTTGTGTCAATTCCTTGCTTAAAAGAAGAACCAAACATGAATATATCGTTCACGTTTGCTTCCATTTGAGCTTTATGATAATGATGTCATTCATATAGTTTACAGATTTGCTCATTCCACTGAACATTGACGTGTCTAAGATTTCACCTATGTTGTGACATGTAGCTGTAGTTCATTTTCACAGCTAAATATTACATCATGTGAATATATCACAGTATTTATTCTCCTGTGAATGGACATTTCTCGTTTCCATAGTCTGTATTATGAAAGTCCTATGATCATTGTTTATATATCCCCTGGCGCGCGTGCAGGTGTTTCTCAGGGCCACATAGACAGAAATGGGTTGTTCGGGTGTGAGATAGACAGGCGACCCATCATCCCAGTTTGCCTGGATCTGAGGAGTTTCCTACATGGCAGGATATTTAATGCTGAAAGCAGGACAGTCTCAGGCCAACTGGCATGAATAATCACCTTAAATAAATATGTGTTCAACTTTACAACATAATAATAAACTGTTTCCCAAAGAGATGGTAGCAATTCACACGCCCCAACCAGCGGGAAATGGAAATTCCCTTTGAGAGCCGTTCTCCCTATGCTTGGTGTTCTCAGTATCTTAATTTTTTGCCACTCAATTGAGTGTGAAATGGTATCTCACCGTGATTTGAGTTCCTTGGTTGCTAATGAGGTCTGTATCTTTTTATGTTTTGTTCGCCATTTGTGTTTTCTTGCCTGTGAAATGTCTTCTGTACCTTTTGTTGTTCTTCTTTTGAGTTGTTTTGTCCAGCACATCTTATGCATCTCTTTGTATTCTCTTGGTGTCACCACCAACTAATGACATTTTGCCAACAGTAGCTCTAATGACATTTTGGACTCAATAATTTTTGTTGTGGGGGACTTTGCTTTACATCGTAGTATGTTTACCATTATCTTTGGCCCCCACCCACCAGATGTCAATAGCTCTTCCTGTTGTGACAACAAAAAAGTCTCTAGATGTAAAAATATCTCTAGTTACATGTTCCCTAGGGGACAAAAGTTGTACCTGGCTGAGAACTGCTGACCCAGATCTTTAGCAGCTTGCTCCGGTGTGAGAGAGAAGGGAGCAAACCAGATGCATTTCCTCTCCATTTCCCTCTCTGGTGGCCCGTTCCAAGGCATATGTCCCTGTACTGCACATTTAGAGGAATCTCATGTCATTTAGCAGATGCAATTGCTGAACTACTGGCTGTGTTTCTTCACGGTTTAGGCAGTGCGGTGGCCAGGACAGCAACGCATCACCTTGTCTTCCTCTTTTTCCTTCCGCGTTTCCTTTCTCATCCCTCTCCTACCTTCAGATCACATATTCCAATGAGAGCATGAGTGCTGAATGTTTGTCTCAGGATCCATTTCCTAGGAAAACTGAGCTAAAACAAAAGGTTGTAGACAGGAGACCTTGTGGGTTTTGGAACTGATTGTGTGTGTGGTAAATTGGAATGAAAATAAATCCTGGCATGTAGCAGCATCACAATTATTTAAGCTTTCACCTGAGTAAGTTGGGATAAGACTTAAGTGGAAGGTCCAGTGTTGGGAGATCTAGTAGCTGCAGTACACAATGAATGTTAGAGCAGTGGTGATTATATGGATTGTGGAGTAGGGTGACTACTCCCTTTTGTTTTGACCTGCCAAAAAAAAAAAGTTAGGCTGAGGGTGGTTCATTGGCAACTTCAGACATACTCTGAAAGCCAGAGGGCATCTATGGCAGCTTTTTTTTCAAGTTGAGGTAACACTGATTTTACAACGTTATACAAGTTTGAGGTGTACAACATTATAATTTGACATTTGTATATACTATGTCATGCTTTCCAACAAAAGTCAGTAGTTTCCATCTGTCACCATACTCTACGGCAGCTTTGAAAGTAACGTATCTCTGGTCATTGCATGGCAGACTGTGATGAGATCCAGGCCCAGGATTGGACTTTAAGGTTGGCAGAGCTGCAAAGGAGACTGCACGGCTTTGTATGATCTCCTACTTCAAACTCATGGCCCTGCCTCACAAGGATGCTGAGACCTAGGTTGAGTTCACTGGGGTAGATGATATTGAGAACCTTGAACTCCTAAATCCCCCTGAACCATTTTGGAGGACAGGGGCAATTTCTTCCCCCCTGACAGAAGAACAGCCTCCCTCGCCTGAAGCACGTGCCTCATAAGATGATTATTATTCTCCTTCAGATCTTCCTGCTACTTCTAGTTGCTCCAAGATGATAACTAGAATACAGTCTCACAAAAGAAGTATCAGCCCTTGTCCAGGAAGAAGTAGCTTACACCTTGAAAAATTGAAGGACCTGGCTAGTATGTGCCATCAGAACCAAGCAAACCCACGTGGGAGTGGACTTGGAATGTATTTTGGGGAAGGGGAGATATACTAATGTTGGATCAGAAATGATTTCTTGATATAGGAGCACTCCTTCATAACTCAAGGTGCAATCATTTGTCAAGGACACTTGAAGCTGGTCCTGATGGTTTTTTTAGGTTGGTACTTTGAAGCCTGTGCACTATGACAACCTATAGCAAATGGAGGGGAAATTTCCCAACTTCTTTGATGCAGCCTTGAAAAAGGGTCAGATGGCTCGGGGAGGAGGGTTAGAATGGATATTGGGACGGTTTCAGGTACAATCTAAGAATCTATCACTTGAGTATGTTCCTAACTGACCCAGAAGGTCCAGAGGACCTTCCCCCCAAATAGTAAGATGGCCTCTGGGGAGGGGTGCCAGCACCTTAGAAAAGCCAAAGGCTGTCATCGCTTGATGTTCAGAGAAGGTGTCTAGGAGTTGGACTTCCTAGTATCACTGGGGTGATAGGACCCAGAACAACAGAGACTGAGTAGCAGACATTACTATTATGGGCAATGTGGACTTTACCATAATGTGGATCTGATCATGGCTAAAGGGCCTGGAAGTCTTTGTGACAAAATAATTGAGCGGCTGACTGGGATGCTGCACAATTTGGGTAATTAGGAGAAAAAAAATTCAAGAATATATGACCATGGAATATCATGGCCCCTCCCAAGTTTCCACATCTGAATCAGCTCACAGACGGCAAAGGAATCATGATGGTCGGCTCACGCTCATCGTTATTTCATTTTTAATTATTTTGATGCTTTATACATTGTTATTTTGTATTTATCTGCTAATTATAATACATGAAGCACAATGGGTGTGGAAACCAGTTTGTTATTTTGTCAACTTTTATTCCTGGTATGTTTCTCCTTATGAGGTACGGAATGCTTGATTATGTGTGAGGGAATCCTTGGGGCCTAAAGTAAGGGTATTTTCTATGGAGACTGTTGCTTTACTTCCTATTTATAAAGTCAGGGATAACTTTCACCCTCTTTCAAAGTTCCATTCTTGGTCTGTCTAGGACTTAACTGCCCTGCCTTGCTTTGTGAAGGGCCTAAGACTTGGTCTCTGATTCATTGTTGTCATTGACACATTCCCTTAGGTCTGTCCTGCCCTTTCCATTAATTTACTCTCTATGTGGGTTCTCTGGTTCCATTTCCCTGTCATTATTTTGGTGTGGCAGGGGGTACTCAGATATTTCTTTTACTATCTAGTGAGCCAATTTTTGTTTTAAAAATATGTCCAGGTTATTTTTGTATTTTAACATAAGGAACCTTCAGATTACCTAAAATGCATACTACCAAAATGAAGTAACTTTGGCAGCATGAATATTATTAAATGCAATTAGTAAGTGTCCAGTGCACCAATCATAATGGGATTGGGTTTGGCCCAGGAAGCATTTAATTGAACAGATCAGAGGGGCTGCTTTTCTCATTGTCGGATATCTTGCTCACATGGTTAATAGATGATGATCAGAAGACTGGCCTGTGGATGCATATCCTGAGTGAAGTTTCGCTAGTCAAAACAAGCTCCCTGGCTCTCCTCTCCATGCATTTTCTCACGGACATTTAATACTGAGATTCAGCGTATGCTGAGCTGCCCCTCTTATTTCTGCTGTCTTGGAAGCAGGCTCGTGTATAGTACTTTGAGAAAGATTTCCACATATTTCATAGTTGGATGTGTAAAAAAGACAACTTATTGACTGTATGGAATACTCTTACCTTTGGAATTACCAAACCCCCGTAATCTCAAGGAGAGAAATGTGAATGAACTTGACTGATAAGCCATGGGGTTCTCGTGCCCACAGAGACTAGGCAGTATAAGAAACAGGTGGTGGTTGGAACTGTGCAGACAGGGTGGGTTGTGCCTTTCTAAACCAGTGGCACTTAACTCCAGGCTGTTGTTTCCCTTCGGGAATGTAGTACAAGTTGACTAGATATCTAATTTCATAAAGGGAAACTTGAAAGCTGGAGTTTTCTGATATTATATCTGCCAGATTTTAAACATTGATTTATTAAAAACAAACAAATATGCAAACAACAAAGAACCTGATTGTGGAGGAAATCAAACCACATTTTCAGGCAACCTGAAGAACCTGATTGTGGAGGAAATCAAACCACATTTTCAAATTTAATCTCGCCTGCAGACAAGTTCAAATGAACAACATGTATTGATAGCTTGAGACTGATGAATTTCAGAAAGTAAATCCTATCTGCATGGCAATTTGATTATTGTGTGTCAAGGAAAATAACTTTTGTCTTATTTTTGCTTTTGTTTTCTGGGTTTTTTGCTTGGAATTTTCCCCCCTAGTAAAAATTAAAAGCCTAGTGGATACTGTATTGATAAAGCTTCAGGCTTTAACATACAAACATACAAAGATATTGTATGTGTGTGTAACATGGAAACATGCAAACAACTCAGAATCTCAACAAAGCTGCACTATGATGCACCAATAGCCACCCTAGATTTATTTCCAAGGAAAATTAGTACTTAACGCATCTATTTATAATAGTCCCAAACTGGAAACAAGCCAAATGTTCATCAACAGAAGAATGATAAATAAACCTGGGTCTGTTCATTCTCTGTGCAACAATGAAGAGAACATACTACTGATAAAACAACATGGGAGAATCTCACAAACATTATGTTGAGCAAAAGAAGCCAGACGTCTAAAAGTATGTATTTGTGACTCCATTTGTATGGCGTTCAGAAACAGGCAAAACTAAATTGTGGTTTGAGAACTCAAAAACTAGTTTATGTTATAGAACTCTAGAAGGTACACAGGAGCCTTCTAGGGTGCTGGCAATGAATGGTCTGTCTCATGAGCCAGGGGGTGGTTTTATAGCTGTAAACAGTGGAGATTTCTGTGTTCTCTGTGCAATGAATAGAACATCAATAACTAAATGGGCAGCAGGGGTTGGTACAGGGAGTTCTGCAGCTCAGAGATGACCTCTGAGTAATTTAAAGGAGATTTTCAAGGACATTGTTTGCCACAGGTGTGAGAGAAAGGGGAACTGACCCCTTGAAGGTCAATTCCTTCCATTCCTCTCCAACATGTGATGTCTCCAAGGCAAATACATGTATGTATGGAGATAAAGGCATTCTGCTTCCCCATGTGGCATGATCATCCAATTTTTCCAAGTCTTCCAGGTTTCCCACCTATGAAATAGGAGTTCTTTTAGCCATCGTAGACATTTGGAGTTTTCCATAAAACCTAGCAACTTAAAACAGTGGGGCTTTGGAGAGCATTACTGTTTATACTGGTCCCATACCTTTCTCTGCAGTATCCTAGTCTCTGAACATTAAAAAAAAAAAATAGACAAACCCTCTCCCTTCACTCACAAGCTTAATATTTTTTATAGTTCCCCAATGAATAGACTTAGTGGAGGGAAACAGGTATCACAGTCTGTTTCTCCGCCACTAGATATTTGTGCTACCACACAGATTGCTTCTCATGCCCCCGGGGCAAGTGCTGCCCCCACAGGAAGCAATTGGAAAGGACCATAATAGAGCTCCCAGCCTGTTTTATTCAGCATCTGTTCTTTCGGATAGAAAGTGGTCAAAAGGGGAGAGTGTCTGTAGTAGAGGTGAAGGAGTAACTGGAGAAGTGGAAGCACATACTCAGTCCTTCAGCCTGGAAGGGCTTCTGCTGATAAAATCAAGACTGTGTATTCCAAACACATGTATGAGTCCTAGTTGCTTATGCAGCTTCTGGCTTATGTGGCATGGAGTGCGAGAGCCAGAGATCTGGTTGAAGTACAGGGGATGCAGAGCTGGGTGTTGTGTTGTCACAGCCCATGGCTGACACTCTCACCTACCTTCCTAAAGACTTTGTTCCTAACTGAAAGTTTTAGGCACGTCTTCACATAGTACTCAAAATATAAAACTACTCAGCACTTACCTCACTCATCTGTAACCTAGGAAAGATAGGAAAAACTGGAAGATGACTTTTGTGTCAACTTCCAATTATTTTTATATGTTTTTTTAAAGGCACATTAAGTCTTATGACAAGTTTCATGGGAAGTTTGGCATTTTATTTCAGTTAATTTTCATTTGGCAGAATCAAATGCACCTGATTTGGGAGTCAGGTGACCCCAGTAGGTTTTGGTTGCATCCCGTTGAGCCTGCAATGCAGTCTTGAGCTCACTTCTTGATGTTTCTGAGTACAGAGTGAAGCACTGTGAAAACACCTTGTGTCTGCCTACAAGTTTGATATGAAAGAAAATGAGTGGCATTCGAAGAAAGTGGAAAGTGTGAGGTCAATGGAAAATATGATCAGTATTACCCCTGGGTTTAGGAAGCATACCAAATGCCATGCCTACAAACATTTCTTGAATGACGTTCTCTTTGATCTGTGCAAGTAGTGTTTTCATTTTTAAGGGAAAGGCAAGTGAGTGTCTTCAGGTGTGGAAGAATAACTAAAAAGCATGGATTTTAATGGGGGAAAGGATGTGTACAGTTAGCATATAAAATAATGAGCTTTATTCTAACTTCTCTTTCTGGCTAGCCAAATGACATGAAATAAAGAAAAGTTGTTTTTCTTTATTTCTAAAATAGGAATTAGTATCTACCACCCTGATCTATTGACACTTAAGAGGAATGTTGTAAACACCAAATAAATCATATGTGAAAAGACATTAAAAGTATAAAATAAGACAATATGCAGCTAGAGTTTACACCACTTTTTCCTTCTCTTATCAGAAAGGTTTTTAAACAGTATGTTGAGGGTTCTGAAAAGATTAATCAAGCCACCTATCCAACTTGCCATACTATCTAATTTATTTTCTTCTTTTACAAGTCCCAGTAAATATAGTAAGTAGCAAAGGCACTGTACTGCCAATTGATCACAAAGGCCAAACAGTTCCCACATCATGGGCTGTTGTCAAGAGCTTAGAGACCCTTTATGGACAATGTTTTATTATATCAATGTTGGTCATTACTTGGAAAAACATATAATTTATTGTCCAAATGAGGACTGGTTTGAGAATAAAAAGGAGAGCTGTTAACATTTATACCAGGATTACAGTAGTAAACTAGGACTGTTCTGGGCCAAAAATATTGTTTAAAAGCTTCTCTTTTCAGTCAAGTCCTAATTATGTCTAATATGTTCTAACTATGAGGCTATGTGTGGGGAAGATTTAAAAAAAAATCTAACTAAGTGTATTCCATGGTTCCAGTCTTCAAGAAGCCAGAGTCTATAGGGCAAGAGAAAGCTTATGAAATGCAATGATGCAAAAAGAATAAACAAAAGGCATCATGTTAGTGACTGTTGGGTTGAGTGGGGTAGAAGTTAGGAGACTTAGACATGACTGTGGAGACTCAGACAACCGTGAGCCTCTGGGAGCCTTCCTGGGAGGGGAAGACTTTCACTGGGTGGGGAAGACTGGTGGGATCTCAGTAGATTTGGAGAAAGCGAGATGGTAGGCATTGCAGGCAAATCAAATAGCTTGGATAAACACAACAATAGGTGGGTTTCCATGGCCATGTGTAGAAGGCAGAGAGAAGAAGGCTATAAAGAAATTTTTTAAAAGATAAAACTTATTCTTTCAACAAATATTACTTGAGCACCTATAATATTATGGGCAATGTTCTAAATGCTAGGGATTCAGTAGTGAACCAAACACACACCTTAGCCTTATGGGGTTTATATTCTAACCCATTTTAAGAATTTCCATTGAAAACCACATGTCTTCCATATGAGCTTTTAGATGGCAAGACTGATTTAAAGCCAACGGATTTTCTAAACCAAAATCTGAGACGTGGAGAAGGGCTTCTCAAGCAGCCATCCATTCATTCAACAAACATGTGTTATGAACCTGCCAGGTGCCTGGCACAGTGTTAGGGGCTGGGTTTATCACAGTGAGTAACTCCCTGCCTCTGAGGAGATATTAATCTAATAAAATTGGGTCTCCCATATTATATATCTTGAGCCACAGACATGAATGTTTTTAAAAAATAAAGGTTCTTCCAGCACCTCTTTATATATTCACTTTATTCATACAGAGCTAATAAGGAGAAAGCAGTTATTTCCTTCCCTCTGTAATACAGTTTCCTTGCTCTGATTATTTCTGGGTAGGCCCAAGTCTTTGCTTCTGCAAATTTAATAGATGCCTATGGCAATTGGGAATCAACAGCAGACAAAGACATCTTTCTCCCACATGTCTGCTGCAGAGAGAACCCGGCCATGAGAGAGGTCTCACTTGGAATGTGTGAGCGGGGAACCTAACTGTGAGGGAACCACCCCCTCACTGACAACACTCCACTTCAGACACGACAGTATATGTAAAACATTGTGCCACAGAGCCAATATCATTGTTTAAAAAAGAAATAACCCCATTCCTCCCAGGGCTCTGGAGCACACGTCAAAGATCACAGAGACACAGGTTGTCAGACCTACCCCCAGAGATTCTGATTCTGTGGTAGTATTGAGAGTTTGCATTTCTAAAAATCCAAAGTGATACCTGGGTGAAAAGTCCAGAAGCTACATGTTGAGAACCACTGCATTATTCTTTAAATATGTGGCTATAATATGACTACAAAATAGGTTGATCTGTAGATATGTAAATTATAATATTTATGAAGGAGGCTACTGTGTTTATACTCCATATGATAGCCACTGGCCATATGTGGCTATTAAGGTCTTGAAATGTGGCTAGGGCCATATGTCCAAATAAAAATATTTTGAATCTTTTACATTAAATAAAATATATTATTAAAATTAATGCCACCTGATTTATTTGTATTTTTAATGTGGCTACCAGGAAATTTGAATAAACCCGTGGCTTGCATTACATTTCTACTGGACAACACTGGTCAGTGAAATTTTCTAAATGTGTGTGCTAAGCATTTGGAGGTTTTTGCTTTCTTTTTTCTTAGAACTTGGATTCTTTTAGAACTTAAGAGTTACCAACAGAGAAAAAGTAGGTATTTTGCTTTTCTATATAAATAAGTGGTATACTTTTTAATAGTACCCTTTTGAATCAGTTTGTTTTGAATAACAGCAAGATAGCATTTGCTAGAAAGAGTCCTTCAGTAGATGCTTGAACTGCTATAGTTGGTGGATCAGTTTCTCTTGAGTTTTCTTTAGTTCCTTGTAGTGGCTAAGATCTGTTGTCCTTTAGAAGCAAAGGCTGTAAAGGCCATTGAACTTCCCTTCTCTAAGGCATTTGGACCCTGTTGGCAATACACACAAATCTGTTACAGAAGGATTGTGTGGCTAAGCTTTGAAGAACATATACATGACCTTGGTGGAGGCAATATTAAGATAGTGTAAGAAAATTATAGAGTGTGAGCAAATATTTCAATATACACATACATATATTCCACAAGGGACTTTTATCCAGAATTTATAAAGAACTCCATCAAATGAGTAAGAAAAGGGGAGATAATCCAATGGGAAAATGGACAAGGGACTTGAGCAGCTATATCACAAAAGTGAATATCCAAACAGTCAGTGCATGTGAAAGATGCTCATACTCATTAATCATTAGGGAAATGCATAATAAAGCCACAGTGAGATGCTACTACACACCCACCAGAATGACTGTAGTGAAAAAGATTGACTATAACAAGTGTGAATGAGGATGCGAGCAATTCATAAGCTGCTGGTGGGAATGTAAATTGTACATGTACTTTGGAAAGCAGAATATAACTATGTACTAAAGCCATATACACATACCCTTGACCTAGCAACTCCACTCTTAGGTATCTGTATACCCAACAGTAGTGCATCGTTACATGTGTTCACCGAAAGACAAGTACTAGAACATTCATGGCAGCATTATTTCCGATAGTTTCAAACTGGAAGCAGCCCAAATACACCCATCAACATTGGAATAAATTGTGGTATAATTATACAATGGAATAATAGCAATATGAAAGAATGTGGCATACAACAGCATGAATAAATCTCACAGATGTAATGTTGCATCAAAGGCACTTGACCTAAAAGAAGACAGGCTGTGTGATTCTATACATGTAAAGTTCAAAATCAAGCAGAATGACTCTCTGATGAAAGAAGTCAGGATAGTGGCTGATCTTTGGTGGAGCTGATGACTCAGTCACAGCTGGAGGGAGGCTGGAGGTGATTTTCTCCTTGATCAGATCTGTACTATGGCTTCAAGAACGTGTTTCCTTTGTGAACATTCACTAACCTGTGCACCCTGTGTACTTCATGTATGTTTTAATTTAATAAAATGCTTATTTTAACAACAGAAGAGGAAGCCCAGTTAAATCCCCATGACTGTTCCCAAACTTAACTTACCTCTTTAAACACACACACACACAGACACACACACACACAGCCATAGCTGTGTCCCAGAACTTAAAACTATGGGCTGCAACTGATTTATAGAAATTGTTTAATGAGGTTTTTGGAACTATCAGTTCATTTTATTTATTACAAATTCCTCATTAAACATATCATTTAAAATAAAAATACAACCACCGGAATATAAAACCTTAAAGTTTAAGTAGTATATTCCATATTCAATTAGATATCATATAGCTAATAGATCCTATATGATTCAACCTGTTCTAAGAAACATTAGAAGAAATAAAGGTCCTTGATGGAAGGCATGTTCTATACATAATGAGATTTGAAAAAATCTATAATTCCAAAGATTTATGACAATCATAAATTTATACAACAGTCATTCAGTTATTTGCATTAGATTGAAATGATAAGTTATATAGAGGCATTGCTTTAGAAAATATAATTTGTTGAACACAGCTCATTCAAAAAGCTTCCATGAGTGCACTAATGTATTTTCTTCCTTCCTTCCTTCCTCCCTCCCCCTCCCTCCCCCCCCTCTTTCTTTCTAGAATTGTATTTTTTTAGGGGACTGCTACACTCAAATGAATATATTTAAATTCATGAAATATCATTAGTAATGGCTATTCCATAAACATCATTAGCAAAAATTTTTAAAAGGCACAAAAGGGGGATAATGAGAGATGGTTTCAACTCTCAGTAAAGAGTACCAAAGCAGGTATTTTTCATGAAGAAAAGCAGAGAACAGTGTTCAGTAATTTCATGCACAACTTGAACTAAAAAACCTCTTCACATTGGTTCTGAGGATTGAGGACAAAATGAGTTCTCCTAGTCAAGTCGTTTGTGTAAAGTAAAATGCGAAGCTGTATATATATATTTGGTTTAACTGTGGACTCACACTTTTTTTTAAAGTGAGGTAATTAAATGAAGGAAAACAAAATCAAAATACCTCATAAACAAAGCAATTCTACCTGTAGCGTCTGTCCTTTTTTACCACTTAGTGGGGCAAAATGTCCAATAAAACGTAAAATGCAGCATGCATAATCATGTAATCTAAAAACTTTTCATGATGACTTATTGCAATTTGCACTTGACAGTTTACCTCAACAATGGAGAACTGGCCCCTTGTTCATTCACATAGCCTTGCACCCCAAACTGAAGTCAGTGGTGTAACGATCTGGATAAAAAGTTTGCAGCTGTGCTCAGCCAGCTAGCCCCACAGGTCGGGTAGGAGCCACCCAGGCAGGACACTGCTTTGTTCTGCTCCTTCATGGGGCTCTCATCCTCAGGCAGGTAATTAGTTGGGCAGCTCTGTGCTCTGTTTTACTTCCATAGCCATATCCTAGAATGAAACCAGCATCTCTTCTCCACTTTCACTTTTCAGAACTTGCTGAGCCTTCATAACCTGGTTGATATTATCACTGATGCCAAAGCCTGTGCTTTCAAATCTGAATGGATTCGCACCACACATCTTTGAATAGCCATTTGGAAAGTAAAGCTAGTAATAACACCTTTAATTTTTAACAAAGCCTCTTCCCATAGATTTCTCCAAGACATACCGTCAAGACAATCTATATGCAAAACCACTCTTTTGCCACATTTGTTTGTAGTTCTCAGAAGAAACTAAGCTTTCCTTCCACATGAATGTATTTCATTGAAACTATCACTGTCTGCCATGTTGGAAGATAGAATGTATAGATTTCAGAGGCCAGCAATTTTGTTTCACCTGGAGTTGTAGTCTAGTCTCGATGTGGTTTCTTCTCTAATTCTGTGGTTGTAGGACTTCCATTCAGCTCAGTTTGTAATGGTCCTAAATGAGGATTATTCCATAGTTTAGTTGTGATTTTGATGTGGTTGTGCAAAGATGCGAGCTGTGTTTACCTTGCCACCATCTTGACCGGAAGTCCAAATCCTTGATGTAGTTTCATAGGAAGTTAGTCTTAATGTATATTTTTATAAAGTACTAATGAACTAAAAGTTATATGACTCGAAAGTTGCATGACTCATTTGTTCAAATACACTTTTTGGTTTTAGTTTGTAAGTATATGATTGCAATGTAGTAACATATCTATGTGTGACTTCTTTGAAATGCTACATTACTGACAAGTTTCCACTAATTACAGAGGGAGAGAGAGAGAAACTACTGCAGTATGCTCTCATTTCTACGCTGACTTCTTCATTTGGGAGAATTAAAAAGTCAAATCAGTTTCTCCTTTCCCTACTGTTCCAGAGCATCACTTGCAGAGCATTAAGGTATTATCTCACTCCTAGATTATCAAGAATAATGATAGATTTACAAAGAATTAGTCACTTTTATCCCTTTTCTGAAAAATATCGATTACTTTCACAAATGGTCAATTACATCTCTCCTTGCAAAGGACTCATTTTTCATTCGTGGGACCAGATGTTAATTCACTCAGGTTGCACAGTACATAGAATAGGTAGGCAGATGTTATGATATTGATTCTGATTTGCCAGTAAGAGAGGAATTAGCATTGCTTCCTTTAGTAAACCTACAGAACAGACTGTTGGTTTTGTGAGTTTGTGTGTTGGTGGGGAGATGGGGAGGGTATTTCCTTGTTTTTTAAACAGACGAATTAGGTATTTGTCTGCCAGGTTCACACAGCTGCTGAGCCAGTGTTGACCCGTGTGGAACTCACACTCTTTCCAGGAGAACATCTAGACTCCCAGTTTCAGAGCTTTGTCATTACCACACACACCTAAGTCTTTCTGAATGTCATAATTACACATTTCCAAAGATTTTTAAATGTAATATTCCTTCTAAAGATAACTCTTAAAAATAATTCTTTTTAATTTTTTTAATTGATTGATTTTAGGAAGAGAGAGAAAGAGACATCAATTCGTTGTTCCACTTATTTATGCATTCATTGTATGTGCCATGACTGGGGATCGAACCCACAATGTTGGTGTATCAGGATGACACTCTAACCAACTGAGCTACCCAATCAGGGCCCACATTTCCAGAGTTTTAACGTATATTTTACAACTATGTGAAAAGACATCATGAGTGTGTAAGTACTGGGGTTATGAGTAATTCTCAATGCTTTTTATTACCACCCCCTAAAATAACTAAATAAATAGAATTAAATTAGCTACTCCAAAAACTATGGAATTAGAATTCCTTTGGTATCAAATACTTGCATTTCAATCATATTATATGGAAGTGTATCCATGGAATAAAACATAGCCTAACTTCCAGTTGAAATAAAATTATGTCGACTCTTTAATAGGCTTCATAGATAAATCTCTACAAATACAGTGGCAAAGATGGAGTCCTAATACTTCTGAATCATGTTTTGGGACTGTATTTCCATTTTAGGGTGGAAGATGTTATACAAACAAGTAATTTAAGAGGGGGAATGCAACAATGATCTTTAACTTCCTAGTTGCTCTCACACAAGGAGTGTGGCTTTAGTATTTTTTGACATTAATGTCAAGTTGGTGCAATACTGGGGGAACAGGTCCTGTTATCTGGCTGTTTTATTTTACATGATGTGTTAAAATATGCTCAAGACCTTAATAGAATGAGTGATTACTAAATACTACTTCTCCGGGAGAATGTATCGTAAGCAGAATTTGAACAAATGATGCATGTACAGGGGCGGGTTCACTGATTTCTTTGTGCATGAACTTAAACTTGAATCCACACAGTAAGGTTAGCTTAGCAATTTTAGCCACTTTAAATAGCAGCCCCATTTCAAGGTGAGACACAGTCGATGCTTGTGATCACTTTTCAAACCTTTTGAAGATAAGTATTGTTTTTATTTTTTAAACATTTTATTTATTTCTTTTTAGAGAGAGGGGAAGGGAGGGAGAAAAAGAGGGAGAGAAACATAAGTGTGAGAGAGAAACCTGGCCCACAACCCGGACATGCACCCTGACTGGGAATCAAACCGGCAACCTTTCGGTTTGTGGGATGATGCCCAACCTACTGAGCCATGCCAGTCAGGGCACAAGTATTATTTTTAAACCAAAAGTCAAAATTAATGACCTCCAAAAAGTGTTTGTTCAAATAAAATAAATTACAGAATGAATATGAGGTGCTGTTAAAAGTCCTATAATGAAATAATGAGCAAAATTCTTTGGATATGAAAAATATAAGAGGACTTGTTATGTGGTTTCCTTTTTCCTTTCCCTGTAAATAATAGAATTGGATTTGTGACTTAATTTGTAAATTGTAATTATTAAAATTGGGTGATTCTTAAGACTGAGAGTGACCAGAAGTCTGTGATGTCTTCACAAAGTTTTGTGCAGTGTAGGAGTGGAGATCCATGTAAAAGATGCTGCCTTTGGAGTGGCTGAAGGAAAACAAGGTGGTTTTCCATTTAAATCCTGCCAAATGCGGGCCATTCAGTTAACACGTTACTGATTGGATGGGTGGCTGAGAGGTGATCATAGGTCCTTTTCTTTCTATAAGGTCTACGATTTTGGTGACAGAGTTCCCTAAGGCCTTTGGAGGACTTGTAACTCCAAGAACAGTATTTCTTTTTTACCCTCCCTCTTCCTTTGCTCACCTTTCCCATCACCATCTAAGCATCCTCAGTAATCAAGTGCATCCACCTTTTGGTTCAGATGTTACTCAGTTTGTTGTAACTCTGTGGGTTTTCCCCTGTATTTGAAACATCTACAAGTTCATCTCTTCTTAGGCTTGTCTGAGTGTATGTTTCCATGGGGCAGCTGTAGGGCATACAGATGCTGCTGTTGCCCTGCCTGTGTCCCTGTGGCCTTTTCTGGCTATGAAGCCTCTATGTGGGGGGAAGGGGAAGCAAACAGAAGTGGTGAGGAACTAATACCCCTGGGAACATCTCTCAGCCAAGGATGGACAAGCATTGATGGATAAATACTGCAGCTTCCCAGTTCCTAGGTGAAATGTGGGGAACAGGTGTCTTCCACAGGTCCCCAGCAAGCTTGAGACCCAGTTGCCCACAGCAGTAACTTGCTCATGAACTCAGCTTGTGTCGGCAGCTTCCTTTGCCTGAATCACTATCCTACTTCCCTTGCTTCCTGGGACTACCTCACAAATAAACTACTTACACTCAAGTCCTAGTCCTGAGGCTTCCTCCTGGGGGAACCTAACTTAAGACAACCTACTTCTCCTTTCAAAGGTGACATGATATGTCACCCTTGACCAATGTTTCATCAGAAAGCACTCTCTTTGGGAATTGGCAGTCCACACTGCGAGCAGCCACCACAAACGCCAGGCGGGGGCGTTCTAGATGTGCGATGGTGAGCCTGCCCACCACAGGACTCTGGCTGCCGTCAGGATTCCTCCTCTTATGACCACAGCCCCCCACCGTCTTTCTGAGCAGGGGCAGAACTGCTGGCAATTTTTCTATCAACTGACCTAAGTCTTTCACTTACAGATAGCCACCTATTTATATGATATTTGTGGCTAGCTCACTAGGCAAAGAGGACAGTTTATTAAGGGTGGAGTCAGGTGTGCTTTTTCAAAGATCTAGAATAGAGCATCTTGTGCTCAAAAAAGGGTGGGGGGCATCTGTATAGAGAGGTCTCTATAAGCTTTTACTACCTGCAGACCATAGAAATGGCCTAGAGCTCAGATATGTTCTAGTTATCTCTACACATGACTATAAGTATGCACATACATGGGTTTACACATGAATTCATAGAAATACTCAAGAAAGAATTGGTTGTTAAACTACTCTCATGTATTTCAAACCCCAAAGTAGCAATTATGGGATGAAGGGGATCAAAAAGTCATTTTGGATAAGGACTTGGAAACTGAATAATCCATTTATCTAGTCCACAGATGGCAAACACAAGGCCCACGGGCCAAATCCAGCCCTCCACCTTGTTTTATCCTGCCCAGCACCTTGTTTCTCCCCAGCAGCAGCAATGAGCTCCTTGCTCATAGTTAAGGAGTAGCTACATTTATACAGTCCTAAAATTACATTCGGCCCTTTGAAGGCAACTGTGAGGCTGATGTGGCCCCTGATGCAAATGAGTTTGACACCCCTGATCTAGTCCAAGTGACCAAAGATAGTTGTCTCCAAGCCAGTTTTCATGATGTCCCTCGTTTATTGGAAGTTTCATTGCGAGGTTTCAAATGGTGAAACGCATGAAGCTGGGGGGGAGGCATAATTGTTGGTTTGGTGAAGTTGCAAGGGGCTTAGGGAACCCAAGCGAGAGTTACACTGCCAGATACAGACACAAGGGAAGGAGAAGGCTAAAGAGGGAGAAACAATTAAGAGTCTGTTTAAAATCAATTGGATGTCCATCTGCTATTGACCTTCATCTAACACTGATTACAGGTAAATGGTATTTGTCTGAGTAGATAATTAGGCTGTCCGTGGAATGAAAGGATGCAAAGGGCTGGTGAGTTTATTCTACATCCTGATTTCCTCCTCTTTCTGAAGGGAGTTTGAGGAGGGGCATGTGGCAGACAGAACCTCCCAGGGCTCCTGCCGTGGGGTGGGTGTTTACAGAGCAGTGACACCTCCTGACTCAGAAAACAAATGAAGCAGTACCTGAGAAGACAAATATGCACCTGCAGACCTTAATTATAAGAAGTAAAGGCAATAAAAGCCTCTGGCCCTTTGGGAGCAGTTTGAAATATCACTTTGGTATCAATGAAGTTGTGAGTCTGAGGGAACTATTTTCTAATGATTCAGAATGCACGTCTAAAACGATGGGACTGAGTCCGCGTTGTCACTGCACCTGCAGTGATGGGACTTTGTCTGTAGTGACGCAGCTGTACTTTATACCCATTTGAGACTCTCATCACTTAGCAATCATCACTTCGTAGGACTGACTAGAAAAAGTGAGTAGTTAAAATTTAGATAGCACTCATATTTGCCAGGCAAAGTCGTTTCCATATGATAACACTTTTAATAGTAATCCTGGATAGTTTTGGGTTTTTTTTGTTTTTTTTTTTTGCTGATGGGGAAACTGAGGCAAGGAAATCCAAGGTTGTGGTGGTTAAGTGACTCTGCTCACTCATTTCTATCCTGTGCACAAGCTCTGTGAGCTTCTACTCCCCGGTATGTTAGAGGGGGATTACCAGTGTTTCTGAGGTTCCCTGAACCTGGCTTTGCTGCGAGACTAAGAGGCAGGGGCCATCACTGGGCAGAGAGGGGTGCTCTCAGCACCAGAGAAGAAAACCGAAGCATTGAGAGCCTGTGCCTGCCACGGACAGACAAACAGCAGCAGAAGCAGGGGCACCCTGAGTCACGGTTACTTACTGGTTTTGTAAACACACTGGTATCTTCTCTCTGTTCCTAAAAGACTTAGAATCATCTCAATTCCCTTTTGAAGAAGCTGCTCAAGTTCAAAGAGAATGAGCTATCATCTCCTAAATGACACAAAGCACACATGGCGGGGAAAGCAGAATTTGAAGCAAAACACTTCACTGGCTCTTCATGGGGCTCTCAGGAGTCTAGTTGGAAGGCAGGAAGCCAGTGAAGTGTGCCCTCTGCGGACCCTGCGTCTTTCCCCTTCCTCGCCCCCGTGGCGGTGCTCCTGCAGGTTTCACATTGCTTCCACCCCCCAATTGCCTCTCTCACCTTGTGTCTGTTTAAATGTTTGTAACATCCTGCTCCAAGCCCCTGCTCCCCAGCACCCCTAACACACACACCCCCATCTCAGCTCAGACTTAGTTGACCCTAATGTTTGTTTCAGAACAGATATTCACTCCTTCTCTCTCTCTCTCTCTCTCTCACATACACACACACATACACACACACACACAGGCACACCCATATCCTTTCCCAGGCGTCTCTGCATCCAAGCACTTGTCACACTCTACTTAATTTATATATTTATTTGCCTGACTGCTCCTGAGACCCAAGACCCTGTTCTGTGCACCAGTATATTCTCAGTTTGGGGTGTCTGGTGGACACAGCATAAACGTTAATTGAATGGATAAGTGGCCCACCGAAGTGACCCCAAAATATGTGTGTCCATATCTGGAGCCACAGTTTGCAGCATTTGAAATTAATCACCATATATTTATGTGTCTAGCCCCATGCTTTTGAAACACATGAAACCTGGGGAAACCCTAACTGGTGACTATCTGAAGTAGCCCCTAGATCACGAGAATCACATGAAGTACTATTTTCAGTATGCAGTATGGAGCAGTATATTCAGTATGGAGAAAATCGGAATTCAAAATGACATGGTAAAATTGCAAGTGTCAGAATAAAATTCAGTGAAGAAAAGCACAAAGAAGCGTAAGTGGAAAGGAGAAGTAGTGTATCAGCGAGATGGAAAATGACAAACTCCAGGTAGGTGTGTCATTCGATAATATCCAGTGGGGAAGATGTGACTGAAGCTCCTCTAGAATGAGGATACTGGCAGTATATCTAAAAGGAAGAATATGTAGACTTGTAGCCAGTCTCTGAGCACCACCCACATGCATGCGCTGAGCCTGGGGCCGCTGGCTCTCTCTTCCATCCTGAGCAAGGCTGTGCAGCCTGGGACAAGATAGGCTGGCAGTTCTGGTGACTAACACCCCCAGGAGTAGCTCTCCACCCATGGACCTCTCAGGAGGGGACAGGTAGCTCCTTCCCCCTTCAGGTAAGATAATTCAGAGGCACGTTTGACAGTTTTTCTCAGAGTTCCTCAGCAGGACTGAGCCTCGGTCACATGCTGTTTAACTGGCTAACTAACTCAGCCCTAATTAGCTCTCTTCCCCCAAACGAATGTAACAACCCCCTATTGCCCTAACAGTGGTTCCTGTACTTCCCAAATAAACTCCTTGCACCCACTCCTTGCCTCAGGATCTGCTTCAGGGACAATCTCTAACTTCAGGAATGCATGGGCCAGGGTACAGGTAAGAAAGAGAATCCACCTCAGGTGGTTCAGATGAAGACACTTCAATGCAAGGGACACCTAAGGATTAAGGAAGCAAGCAAAAAAGATGGTGAGGGCCTCAGGAACTTCACTGTCTCTAGGCCTAAGGGGATAAGGAGTGCAAGTGTTTTTTCAGGCACTGTGATCATGGAGGCAAAGTGCTGAAGCAGGAGGGGAGAAGGGAAGAAGTACCCCAACTTGTGTCTCCTGCTACCCTCATGTCCTCTGCCAGTGTCTCCCCCAGTGGCCCAAGCCATCCAGACACCAGTCACCATGGGAGTGGCCAAGTGGTTCACACGGGTCAGCCTCTCGGGGCAGAGAAGGGCCGATATCAGGTTGGGCAGAACACACAGAATAAATAGCTCACGTGGTGGTCCCACGCATCACTCTGGAATCTCGGCTCCTGCGGTGCCATGACAGGTTCTTTTACTGAAGGACTCAAAGAGCCTCTCTTACCCACTACAGGGCTGATTTAAACGTTAAGGCATTAAGACTCCTTAAGGAAAAAGCAAGGCCCATTTAGCTCAAAGAAAAGCAATATGAAAGATCAATGACTATTGTTCATTGCATGTAGCAAAGTTTGCTAATCAAGGGCATAGGTTCCAACATAATGGAGTTTTTCATCAGAAACTTTAAGGGCAAGGATGAAAATAGTGCAGGAAGAGAGTGGGGCTGCACTTCAGAACACAGATGCCACAATCGACAGAGGGAGTGTTTACTGAATAAGCAGTAGCTCAAATAGCACTAACACGTGACATTCATTAAGCACTTGTTACGAGCATCGTAAGTATTACCTCTCGAAGTCCTCAAAACAGCCAATTATATGGACAGTATTGTTCCCTTTGAGTTAATTCACTAGGGCTGCTATAACAAAATATCACAAACAGGATTCCTTGAACAGAAATGTATTGCCCAACCGTTCTGGAGGCTAGAACTATCGGAGGTGAAGTTGTCGGCAGGGTTGGTTCCTTTGGAGAGCTGAGAGGGAAAGCTGTCCCCTGCCCGTGGTGGTTTGCTGGCAGTCTTTGGCATTACGTGGCTTGTAGTTCTCTGACTTCACCTGTCCTTGGTGTTTTCCCTGTGTTTGTCTTTGTGTCCACGTTTCCACTTTCCAGGACAACAGTGAGTGATATTGGATTCGGGCTCCCACTGCTGCTCCCAAATTAACTAACTGTTACATTGTCACAACCTCACTTCCAAGTAAAGTCATATTCTGAGGCACTGGGGGTTAGATCTTCAACATATAAATTTGGGGGGAGGGGACACAACTGAACCCATAATACCATTGTCAGATGAGAAATCCGTGTCAGCAAGAACTTAAGTAACATAAAGTTTACCCAACTAGAAAATTTTAAATGTTATGCAGTGTGCCCTAAAGCCACATTCGTCCAAAGCATGGGGCCAGTGTTATGGATGGGCAAGGTCAGAGCTGGCTTAAGATTAGAGACGTTAGGACCAAGCTGTCCCAGGAAGGAAAGAGATTCGATGAAGGGCTGGAAGGGGAGTATGTGTCTGTAACCCTGAGAGGTTGGGGCTGGTGGGGGCTCCTAGGAGGAGGAGGGAAGAAAGTTGAGGTACATCCTCTGTCCAGCAGCTTCCCAGACAGAGGGGTGTCTGCCACAGAAGGCATGCTACCCACCCCATCCCAAACGTCCTCAAATTACTGTCAAGAAAAATGCTAATTCCTGATTGAAGAAACACTGGACATGAATAAGTTCAATCAGTTCAGTCATTAGTTTTTTGAAAGGGGTGGAGAACAGAGATGTGTTTATAGAAGGAAAAATAAGTCCTTCAGGATGCTGCATGCATGTCCCTAGGAGGAGGGAAAAGAGTGTCAGCATGCTGCTTAGCAAACATATCTGCCCAAATTATTCATGATAAATAAAACTGACATATTATCAATAGCTTCCTTTTGCACATTTCCAAACCTTGAACACTGCCCTTTCTCGAAGCCTGCCACACCTCCCTGACTTTCATATCTTCCATGCCTCCTGATATCGTCGGAGCAGGCAAACCACCATAATAAACAACTACCATATTCCCATTGGCTTGATGCAATGGGTGTTTTCTATCCTTCATTTCCAAGTACAACATGAGTTCCAGTCCAGCAGCCTTCCGCATACTCATTTAGGAGCCAGAATCCTTCGGGAGTGTCCCAGAGTCGCATAACTGGTACCAGTGGCAGGGCCATGACCTGAACCCAGGTAGTCTATTTCCAGAGAGTAAATGCACCCTTAACAACCTGCAGATCCTGGCTCCAGTCTCTCCGTAATGGTCGCTGGCTAACTTCTGTAACGAAATAATTAAATTCCCCATGGCCTGGTCCAATAAAAGTGTTTCTCATTTACCTCACAATCTACCATGAATGGTCCTGGCTGGCAGCCTTCCACATGCTCCCTCAGGGACCAGGCTGCTTCTGTCTTAAGATGTACTTGTTTCTCTATCTCACTGGCATGTGAGGAGAAAGAGCTGAGAGTCACTCAGGGGAATTGTATGGGTCCTGCCTAGAAGGGGGGTAAATCGGCTGTCATCCGTATTTCACTGGCCTGAACTCAATCATGTGACCACACCTGACTGCAAGCATGGCCAGGGAGTGTAATCTAAGGGGTGCTCAAGAGAAAAAGGAAACAGCTTCTGTCACAACTTAAAATCTCTGAGCAATCCATGTGTACAAAAAGAAGAAGAAGAGAGAAGACTAGGCAGAAGATCGATCCTCCGGATTCCACAGTACCTTGTAAGGAATCTTCACGTGCGCTTGCACTACCAGAAACTGCATTGCAGCTGCAAACATAGGCAGCTTTGCGTTCTGAAATGTCTGAGAAATAAAAATTATCATTAGCATGAGTGAGTTTGTTCATAGGAACTTTATTCCCAAGAGAATGGCTAACTGAGGTTTCTGTATAAAAATGTTGTTATTCACGGATTGCAAGGCTTTTTTTTTTTCTATTCCTTCTGAAAACAGAGTAAGAGGCAGGAGCCTGAATTGCAGCATGAGCTGTTTTTGGTTAGACAGAAGTTTGAGAGAGAGTGTGACTATATGAACAGAACTCCTCAGTCGGTTTGTGAAATCTCTGGAGGTTTCTAATGACCAATGTGGGATCACATCACCCCCAAAAAGAAGAGTATTTACCTTTCTATTCATTTTCAAGTAGTGTGATTGTAATTTACTTAAGAGTGGGGATTCAAACCCTAGCACTCTAATGCCTGGAATGGAGTTAGCATAACTGTCAGCCCGGCAGCTGCTTCCACAGAATCCATAAAGCTACCTTCTGGAGCTTGAACACAACCAGGACTTTCTACTTAATCCATAGACCCTTCCACATGGCCAATGTTGTCCTTCCAATGGGTGAGGAGCTGTGTGCAAGATGGTACCCACCCCTCTGCCTCCCGCAAAGGGAATGCCATGATGGACTCACCCTCTTAAATCTCTGTAAGCACATAAAGAACCGCAAGAATGTCATGTGGCACATGTAATTGTGGGGCTCACCTCAGTGCTTTTCCCATTTCTTCAGGACCTTGCACCCTCAGGCTTATTCAAATTTGAACTCCCCAGACTAAGAAGACCATTGAAATTTCGAATCGGTGTTTGAGCCTTTTGGCCTCTGCTCTGTGCATGGCATTTGAGCTTTGGGATCTGTCGTTTTTCTGCATCTGGAAATGCTTTGAGAGGAAATGAAACTCAGAATGTCACCTCATGCGCATCCCTCCTCTCCAACATCCAGGCCTCTCTAGTTCCAGTAGCTTTCTAGCACCTGTGAACATAATTTCAATAGAAATTGTCAAGCTTTGCTGGTTGTTTTAGGAGGAAGAGTTTATAGTGTTTTTAGACATGGAAATTGAAAAAAAGTATATTTTAATAGTGGGATCTAGCCACAGGAAAAGGTCAGTGTTAAAAATGTATATTACCGTAAGGGAAACTTTCTTGGAATTTTTGAGTCACACCCTGTCAATGACCAGTAATTCTATTTGTTTGCCTAGCCATCCGGGCTCCAGTCTGCTCATGTGCCATTAAATCAAATCCATGCAATAAAACTCTGTAAAACAAAAAAAAGCCATAGAATAGTCAGACACTATATGACTTATTTTAAATTATTTATTGAGTGCTGTTAGTACCCCAGGCAAAATACAATATGCATATTGGTTATTAAAATTAAACACCACCAGTTTTCTTTAATCTTGGAAAATTTTGTTACATTTAAGTTTGACATTTTCAAACATTAGGCATTGGCAACAAAGAAGGGGGTGCAATCTTTGTACCTGCCCTTTTACTTAATGTCGCTGTGCTTGAGACTTTGTTTTAGGATCCTAAGTGTGGCCAGTCACACAGGCCTCTCCTGATATCCTCGTGTCCAAGGCTGTCTACTTCCCAACATTCAAAGTGGAACTAGGAAGAAGAGGCAAATGCTACTGCGGGTCCCAACCCGAGCCTGTCAGTCCTGACTGACTGCTACCCATTCCTGTAAGTTGGGAGTGCCAGGCTGGGGCTGGCGCGCAAAAACCAGGGCATGAATGTGATGGGTGTTATTAGAATGCCAAGGTACATGAGATTTGTTTGAAAAGAGAGTTCAAGTACAGCAGGAAAACTGAGCTTCATATTAATTAATGCACAATACATCAGTAAGTGAAAGGCAATATTCTTCTATGAGATAAAAGAAAAGGGTCTCCGCCCCTCCTTCCTCACCCGCCCCGCAAAAAAAAATACTGTTTTGGTGTGTCCCTAAGGATGGGGCACTCGGTTTCTTTAGGAAGATATAGTAGTTTTCCTTTGGCTTTAGATAGTCTTCAGTAGTCAAATCTTAGAGTCCCTGAAACTCTAGAAGCAAAGCTTGCCAAGTATTCTCTAATTTTATTGCTAGAGTATCAGATGTGTATTCAATACCTAAAATTTTCCAGTTGAAAGTAAATACATCTGCAACATATAAAATGTAAAAGTAATACATTTATGTATTTATAACTATTTTAAAATTTATTTATTACTTTTAGAGAGGGGAACAGAGGGAGAAAGAGAGGAAGAGAAGCATAGATGTGAGAAACATCAATCAGTTGCCTGTCATATGGGGGACAGAACCCAGGCATGTGCCCTGGCTGGGAATTGAACTGGTGACCTTTTGCTTTGCAGGATGATGCCCAACCAACTGAGCCATACTGGTTAGGGCAATATATAAAGATTTTGAACATTACCAAATATATAAAACTATAAACAAAATTATGAGACTAAATTAACATAGTTTTTTTGCCTGCTGGGAAAGGAATCATCACCAATCAGCGTGATTTTGTATGCAAAGAAAAGACTGCATTTCATATATACATATGTATTTATATGTCTGTATGTATACTGATTTACCCTTTCAACAGTCTCCTAAAGGCTTTTATTTGTTGCTATTGAAAGAATCTTCATATTGAAAAGAAAGGCAAGAATTTAGAACAAGTCCTTTTCTCCCTCTACCTCTCCCGCCCGGTCATGTTTTCCAGCTAAGCTGGAACATCAGTAATGATCACACACTTCCCAAGAACAAGAATCCTATTGGATGCCCTCCTATTTTTCTTTCTGGTGATACAGTAATCACAGTATATTAGGTCCTTCAACAATGACAAATTATAAAATGTAAAAATTATCAAGTGTAGTATTTTATATATTCACATAAAAGATGTAAATTAATCCAATTTTCAATAATGCATATATTGCTTGAAGCTGTCATTTGTTTCGCTGTCTTGCCTTACTAATTTATAACTAAAGCTACATTGCAAGGAAGTGTTACAGAGTCGGAAAACAAGCACTGCTCATAGCAAGTTGTCACCAAGTAGCCTTATGACTAACACAACGAGCAGCAAGACACATGGCGTCAGTTGACTCATTCGTTTATCACCCACAAATGTTTTGCATGGTCGCATACATTGCTCTCCTTCTTTAAAAACACTCTTGCTCTGGTAAGTTTTAATTTAAAAGTGTGAACTGAATACTGTAAACAGGATGGGGAAGAAATGAATATTGGGAATGATTAATTATCGATCTGTTGAGAGTTGTTTCCATTCATTTATTCATTCTTATATTGACATGGTGAACAAATATTTAAAAGCACCTACTCTGAGCCATGCCTTATGCTAAGCACCGTTGGTTCTATTTGCTCTTTCAATTTCAAATTGAATCTTTTGTCATTGCCACCTGTTACAGCCCCTCTTCGCTGGCATTCCTGCATGAGAAGGTGGCCCCCATGTTTCTGTGGGCTTTCAGCTGGACTGTTTTCATCTTCCCTCTCTGTGTTCCATTTTTTGTTACTGGTACTCCGTTCTACTTATGAAGGTCCAGATCCCATATGCTGAATCATTCTCAATTTGTGGAAATTCCTTGGCTTAATTCAGTACTTATAACTTTTAAGTGTATCATTTTCTTCCAGAAACTGGAGTTCCTATTTAGGAAGAAGTGTGTGGTGGATAATCTAAGTGCCCCGCCCAAGTCCCCAGGTGCCCTTATTGGGACCTTGTACCGTAACCCCCACTATGGTGAGTGCTGGCTGCCAACTGCTCACAGCTGGCCCCTTCTCTGTAGAATTGCCCTAAGCCAGTGGAAGCCTCTCTACCCAAGATGCTACACTCACAAACAGTGATGGACATAGGAGTACAGCATGTTGATCCCCTAGGCTGGGAGGCAACTAGTACTCCAGGGCGCCCTGAGGAATAGGCTGACACCCGACTCCAGCTAAGCCCACATCCTTGCTGAGCTCCAAGCCCCACCTACCCTGCTTTCCCAGAGCATTCCCTCAGTAAATCATAAGCTGACAAATTCCTGCTTCAGGCTCTGCTTCTAGGAACCCAACTGATGACAACAAGAATGATGCCAAGTTTTTCTACCCTCTGTCTGCCAGGCTAGGATGTTCTAGTTTCTTCTACTTGTCCTCTTTCATATTCAAATAACAGACTTAATTAGATTCAATGACAAAGAGGACTCAGCAGCAATACCTAGTGAGGGAAGTACCTGAAAGAGAGGCAATCCTCACCCTGGCTGTGTGGTTCAGTTGTTTGAAGGATCGTCCCATGGACTGAAAAGTTTGTGGTTTTGATTTCCAGTCAGGGCACGTAGCCAGGTTGCAGATTCGATCCCTGGTGGGGGTGCATAGGAGAAGGCAACCAATTGATATTTCTCTCACATCAATGATGTTTCTCTTTCTCTCTCTCTCTCTCTCTCTGTCTCTTTCAAAACTCTCTCTAATAGCAATGAAAAAATGTTCTTGGGTCTTGGGTGAGGGTAAAAAAATTTTTTTAAAGGAAAGGCAGTCCTTTTAGAATGAATCTCCAGGTTCATTAACTCTAGGACCCATGGAGTCTCAAGTTTGTTTTTTTGCTTATTTGTTTGTTTATTTCTTTTGTAAGGAAGGAAGGTTCAATCCCACATACATGTGTTAAATCTATGTGTCTTAGTGAACAGACTTTCTCAGGTTTAGGTTAGGTCAGAAGTCATGTTAGAACTGTGGGTCTCAGGAATAAAAAGCACAGTAAGCATGGTGAAAGCAGATTCTGGAGCTAGCCCTGCTGGTCAGGAGCTGGGCAATTGTGTGCTTGCCTCAGTGAGGCTGTACCTTTCTCATTCTGTTTCACTGTTCCACCTCCTGCCTGCCTTGGAACTTTTCTTCCCTTTTCCAACTGACCTGGGGCCATTATGCCAAGCAGGTCCGACTATAGCACAACAAATCATGGGATGTCACTTTGGTCCTATTTGCATGTTAACTAGCAGAATCTCCCAGATTTCTGATTCCAAATGCATGTCACCAATTTAGCCCGGTTTACCTTTTCTCAGTGGATTTTAAGTTTCTAATTGGCCAGCTTCTGAATAGGCTGAATTGGCCAGCTTTCAAAGAGACTGCACAGGGGTCAGTAGGCCTCCCAGCAGTGCCTGGCTTGGTGGGGGAAGACACCTAGTATACAACAATTAGGTGGCCATTCAGTAGGATGGAGAGTGGAGGCAAATTGTCCGGAAGGGATCAATGGGCAGAGATGTCCCATAAAATTTGTAACACAATACACTGATGGATAAGTAGGAGCTAGAAAGGAGTTTTTAACTTGATTATTGTAAGAAAAGATATTTTGGCAAGTTGGGAGGCAGATAGAGTTCCATTAAATCAATCAGATAAATTACGAGGGAATAGTTTGCACTATTACTAACCTCCCTTCAGATAACCTATAATGGACCAGCCTTTAGAGATATATTGTTCAAAGTGGTAGCCATTAACCACATGTGACTATTGTTATTTTAGACAATTAATTCAAATGAAATGGAATTAAAAATTCAACCCCTTGGTCTCACTAACACATTTTAATGCTCAAAAGCCACATGGGGCTCATGGCTCTTCTACTGGCGGCTCAGATCCAACATGTATCAGTCTTGTTGAACAGCCTTTTTTTAAAAAAATATATTTATTGATTATGCTATTACAGTTGTCCCATTTCCCCCCCCTCACTCCACTCCAGCCTGCCCACCCCCTCCCTCCCACATTCCCCCCTATAGTTCATGTCCATGGGTCATACTTATAAGTTCTTTGGCTTCTACATTTCCTACACTATTCTTACCCTCCCCCTGTCTATTTTCCACCTATCATCTATGCTACTTATTCTCTGTACCTTCCCCCCCCTCCCCCTCCCACTCCCCTATTGATAACCCTCCATGTGATCTCCATTTCTGTGGTTCTGTTCCTGTTCTAGTTGTTTGCTTAGTTTGCTTTTGTTTTTGTTTTAGGTGTGGTTGTTAATAACTGTGGGTTTGCTGTCATTTTTACTGTTCCTATTTTTTATCTTCTTTTTCTTAGATAAGTCCCTTTAACATTTCATATAATAATGGCTTGGTGATGATGAACTTCTTTAACTTGACCTTATCTGAGAAGTACTTTATCTTCCCTTCCATTCTAAATGATAGCTTTGCTGGATAGAGTAATCTTGCATGTAGGTCCTTGCCTTTCATGACTTGGAATACTTCTTGCCAGTCCCTGCTTGCCTGTAAGGTCTCTTTAGAGAAATCAGCTGACAGTCTTATGGGAAGTCCTTTGTAGGTAACTGTGTCCTTTTCTCTTGCTGCTTCTAAGATTCTCTCCTTCTGTCTAATCTTGGGTGATATAATTATGATGTGCCTTGGTGTGTTCCTCCTTGGGTCCAGCTTCTTTGGGACTCTCTGAGCTTCCTGGACTTCCTGGAAGTCTATTTCCTTTGCCAGATGAGGGAAGTTCTCCTTCATTATTTGTTCCAATAAGTTTTCAATTTTTTGTTCTTCCTCTTCTCCTTCTGGCACCCCTATAATTCGGATGTTGGAACGTTTCAAGATGTCCTGGAGGTTCCTAAGCCTCTTCTCATTTTTTTGAATTCTTGTTTCTTCATTCTTTTCTGGTTGGATGTTTCTTTCTTCCTTCTGGTCCACACCGTTGATTTGAGTCCCAGTTTCCTTCGCATCACTATTGGTTCCCTGTACATTTTCCTTTGTCTCTCTTAGCATAGCCTTCATTTTTTCATCTAGTTTTTGACCAAATTCAACCAATTCTGTGAGCTTCTTGATTACCAGTGTTTTGAACTGTGCATCTGATAAGTTGGCTATGTGTTCGCTGCTTAGTTGAATTATTTCTGGAGCTTTGAAGTGTTCTGTCATTTGGGCCTTTTTTTTTTTTTTTTGTCTTCGTGCTTCTGTTACTTAAAGGGGCGGAGCTTTAGGTGTTCCCTGGGGTGGGGTTAAGTTGGTCCCAGCGCTGTGATGCTGAGCTGTGAGGCTGTATGTGGGGGAGGGGCCGAGAGGGAGTAATGGAGCCCGCTCCACTCTCTGCTGGATTTCAGTCACTCCCTCTGCTCCCCACAATCAAATTGGGCCCCTCTGGTGCTGGTTCCCGAGTGGGTGGGCTTGTGCACACTCTAGGCCCCTGTGGGTCTCTCCAACGACCTCTCCTGTGAGGCTGGGAGTCTCTCCTGCTGCGGCCCCAACCCCCACGGGCGTTTTCACTCAGAGGTTTGAGGCTTTATTTCCCAGCGCTGGAGCCCTGGGTTGTGTGGTCTGCTTCACTCCCTGCCGCTCATCCTGGTTTATCTGTACGTGAATGTGGGGCTGCAGGGTGCTACCCACTGCTCTGCCTGCCCTGCTCTCCGCCACTCTGAGTCCGGCCCTCTGGGTTTATCTGTGTGCGAATGTAGGGCCGCAGGGTCTGCTAGTGGTCAGACTGCCTGCCCCGTTCGTCCCACACTCCGCCAGTCTCGGTCCTGCATGTTTATTTTTTATCTCCTTGGTGTAGGACTTCCTTGTTGTTCGATTTTCTGTCAGTTCTGGTTGTGCAAGGAGTCGCAGTGTGTCTACCTACGCCGCCATCTTGGTTCTCCGAACAGCCTTTTTTTTTTAAGGTTACTGGTTTTTATTTAAGGGAAGAGATTTGAGAGGCTCATTTCTTTGGAGTCCCTGTTCTCCTTTCCGATAAATATGATAATAAACACACTTTGAACCTCTTTCCTGGAAACACATTAAGGATATGGTGCCAGATTTCTTCCATCTGTTGTAACAGGAAGGACAACTGGTATTTTTGTAGTTATTTTAAATGCAATAAGATGTGAAACACACCACAAACATTCTATGTCCTCCTGTATTAAGATTTCCTTCTTGCCCATGTAGTTCTTCCTTTTGTGTGGGGAATGGTTTTGCACAGAGAAGAGAAGAGGTAGAGAAGAGAAGGTGGACATTATCCTTTGTGTCTCTACTGCTTAGGGTCAGAAGGGATCTCCTGGGTCTTCCTACATACATTCCCCACCCAATGCAGCTACTGTGTTTGCTGTATCCTTTATAGGTGATGCTGTTGCTGCTAAACAGTTACCAAATGTAGACTCTTGTTCATGAGTCCCCTGTTTGTGTTCATACCTCCTACCTATATGTGTGGACAAGGTTAAAAAAACAAAACAAAACAAAGAAAACTCACTATTATAATTTTGGGTTTGAGAAAATACTCATTTCTAATTTTTTTTGGAATGTACTAAATACCTAGTATGGGCCAGAATTTTACATATAATAACCACAAGTACTGATATATATATATAACAGGCATTTGATGAATGTTATATGTGTAATGGGTTCCCTGCCCCCCCGCCAATGACATTGGGTATGACTTGGAGTAAAACATATCCATGGAAACCATTTTAAAAATCAATACATTAATTCCTATGCTACCTTCCAAAGCTGAATTAGCCTATAATGTACAACTATTTCTAGCATTACTTCTGCAAGAAAATATATTTCCTCCCTCTCTGGTTCCTTCCCTTTCTTTTTGTTTGTTCCTTCTTTCAACCAATTCTATATTCAAAGACTAAGAACAAAGGTCTCCCAAATCTAGCTTTCCACAAGGGGTGGGGGTGGGGGTGCTGATTTTCCTGGAAGGATCAGAAGTTCTGTGACAGGAGAAGGGTTCATTTTAAACCAAAGGCTACTTTTACAAGAATGTATGCTTGCCTGGGTTTCTCCTCAGAGGGTAAATCAGGACGCAAAATTAGAAGTCACTCTGCGGCTGAATCTCAGCACCCAAACCAAGGAGAGGTGCCCCAGCTTGAGTGTCTCTGGGATGATGATACAGCCCATCTCCCTTTCTTTGAGGGAAAACAAATCCTTTTATGACATGCCTTCTTATAAAGACTGTAGGAGAGATTTATTCAGATTATAACCCAAGAAAGAATTTTAGTCTCAGGAGAATAAAGGAAGGAAGCCATTTAATATGATTGCACTCAAATATAGAGGAAAAGGCATATATGAACCACTTAAAAATAAATCACTCATAGGAGTAAAAATAGAAAATTCTCCAAGATATGTCTAGAAGGATACTAGTTATGTGTTTAATAATACCATATGTATAAAATATATAAAAAATAAAAAGATAGCATAAAGCTGTTATAGTAATCTGAGTTCTAGAGAAACCATAACTATACTTTATTAAATGTAAAATAATAACTAAATAAATTTTACTTCCAAAAAATGGATATTGCCTGCAATTTAAATATTAGTTGTATGTGTCCTAAAAGGCGTGTTATACATATTGTATGACAATATATGTAATTATAATTATAACCATATTTATGGCAAATGAGTTTATAAAAATGTCCACTGGTTTCTACAAATAGTGGCACGAAATTGGATTTTGTGTTCCGTGATCCATGATACATTAACAATCTCTCTTAGGATGCTGTGGGTTTAAGGAAAGGAACTCTCTTGAATGTGCTGTGGATGTTGGGCATTTACAGTCCACAGGAGGAATCGGATGGTCTGCAGTGTATCAATGGACTTTCCCTTTCAGTTCTGCATTTAGGCAGCTGTGTCTTAGATGCAGTACCTCCAAATCAAATTAGCAAAATTGAAAATGTCTCAATAAATTTTCCCAGTAGGACAGCGGTTATTACATCAGTCAAGTAAATGGCACCCTGGTGTCCAGAAACAGCTAATGCAGCTTTTAAAAGATGCTTGTGTTTATTGGTCGGAGCATGACACTAATGACAATGTACAAAAAGGAGGTTCTCAATCCCAGTGTTATATGCTGATAAAGTCTGTGAGTTCCATTTCCAAGTGGCCAATTACCTTTCTGCTTATCTATCCATTTATTCTGACCTAATCTTGGCCGTTGTTGTTAGTCATACAAAAGACAAGGAGAAAGAGTGAACGGCTCAGCCTTCATGAAGTGCCCTCCTGCTGAAGGCATGAAGATATCAACTTTGTATGTTAATGCAACATTATGTTATTTTTCCACCCATGGAGTATTTAAATTTAGGCAGGAATTGACTCCGTTATATCCAATGTGCAGTCAACAACTCACAAAGGATGAAAAAAATGAAACTCTATGGTCCAAGATTTCTCCTGAAAGACAAAGACATAGACAGATATTTTATATTGCTTTATGTTTGGGTTTCTATCAGCCTTTGGGTTGGTTTTATTTGCTTTCAGTGTGAGTTTAGGCTGTACAGGAGAGCTATGCATATTAGATTCTTACAGGGACACTCCAATACTTGGCTTACTCTTTTCTGAGGGCAGAAATCATACAGAGTCATTCTTTTAAAAAAAATTACTTTTCTGAATGAAGGTTATAATGACTCAAATAATCTAAGAAAGTTCAACAAAATTCTCAAATTTCTATTTCTCAAATTTTAATATACTTGCTATAGTGTGGGGCAAAAGGAGGTTTACAGTTGTGAATTCACAAAACAGAGTTTATTCTTATCTTATTATTTATTGATTATTGTATTATTGTCCATATGAACAACTATAAACCTACTTTTTCCAAACCTGTACCTATAAACTGTATATTCAAAATTGAAAGTTTTTAATACCAACTTCTATTTTTTAAGTGATTTGGGATGCTATTAAACATGTTAAGCAGGAAATGCTTTAACATAGAATGTAACAGTTCATCATTTTCATATGTGAAATGCATGAGAATACACACACACACACACACACACATAAACCTGCATATATACATCATGGGCTTTAAATTAGGGAATTCTATGTTCTAGTGATCAATTGCTGTAAAAGACACTACCCCAAAACTTAGTGGTGAAGACATAGACAGCATTATGATATCTCGTGCTTTTGTGGGTTAAGAGTTCAGTCAGCCCTTGGCTGGGTGATTCTTTTACTCTACATAGTTGGCTGGAGAACCCTCCATGGTATGCAGCCGTAGATGGACTGCTCTGGAGAGTGCAAAACAGCTTCACTTCCATGTCTGGACCTTGGTGGTGATGGCTGGAAGGTCAGGCTCATCTGGGATTGCCAACTGGAGCACCTGCACATGGCCACTCCAGCCTGATCGCTTCAGGGGAGTTGGACTTAGTACTTCAAGGGCAAGTGTTCCAGGAGACAGGAAATGGAAGCTGTGAGTCTCATCAGGTGTGAACCAGAATTTCTGGCACAGCGTAACTTCTGCCACATTCTCTATTGGCAACCCACATTTAATGGGAGCAGAATTTTACTCTACATCTTAATAGGAGAAGTGACACAAACTCTAGCCATGTTTAATGTATCATTCTCTGTGCCCTGGCTAATGAGGAGAAATATGGTATCATCGTTAAAAATGTGGAAGACTAGCTCTGATTAGCTGTGAGGCTCTCTCTTTCTCATTTCCTCGTCTAAAAACTGAAAATAACAATAATACGTATTAGTATCTCGTGGAATTGTGCTAAAAGTCAATGTGATAAGCAACACAACCTACACATACAAGAGATACAAATATATGCAAAGTACTCCAAAAATTTCACTGCTATTTGTAGTTTTTTTAAGTTCATCTTGGGTTGTGGAGGGGGCCAGGAAGGAGACATTGTAGCCAGGAGTAAGCAGGCCTCCTGGAGAACAAGAAAGTGAGTCCCATCGATGAGGCAACATAATCTGTAACTCAAAATTTGGTGTTTCCCACTTGGTTTTGCTTTTGTTGAAGAGATTTTTCTCAAAATGCCCATAGTATTAAAGAATGATACATGCCCTCTCGTTCCTTCTTGTTACTCTTCCTGGACTTCTGTGTGCTGTGAGTAGCTTCCTGTGGAGAGTTAGGATGCTCTATCATACTTGTTTTCATACAGTGGATGGCAAATCTCCATGAGGTGACTCAAGTTATTCCCTCCAAAGGGGTAGGTGTGCATAAATGTCTCTGTCAAATTATATCGGATTACTTTTTATTTGTGTTATTCTAAGAAGTAGTGCTGGACTCTACTTTTCTTCCTTCCCTTCCCTTCTTCCTCAGCTCATTTATAAATAAGCATAAAGCACTTTCTTAGCCAGTTAGTTAAGATAAAGGTCAAGATGCTGTAATATAGAGTCTCAAACACGCAATGTGTCCAACAAGTAGATGTTTATTTCTCTCTTTCTTAATAGTGTAAGCATGGAGGCGGGCTCCGCTCCACCACTTAATTCAGGATTTAGGCTGAGAGCCATCCTCAGGATGTGGTTTCTAATGTTCTTCTAATGGTCACCCTTTCCAAGTAGGGGGAAGAAAAATAGGAACCAAGTCCAGGGCAAGCATCTCCACATGTTGAAGACAACCTAGAAGTTGCATACATAATTTTCATTACTAATTTAGTCACATGGGCACAGGTAACAGTAATGAGAACTATAGTTTCTAGTCAGGCATTCTTGTGGCTTAGAAGAGATTTGAGGGTGGTTTTGATTGGGTGGGTCACAGTTAATTGTTTTCCATATTTGTTGCCCCTCAATAAAATAACTCAACTTTTGAATAACTAATACACAATGATGCCTATCTGGTTGTTACTCCGCACCCCACAAGTTGTGTCGCCAAAATATGCCTCTGGTGTCTGTTTTTTGAGAGACTCTTTAATAAAATAATTGGACATTTATGGGTCAGGGCTGTGTCTCAGTGAATATTTTTCTGATCTTACATGTCCTTTAGCTGTGCGTTTACGAGGCTATGATACATAACATGAGGCTGGAGGCTACACACCACTTTTTATAAACAATAGCTCTCATCCATGCATGACTCTTGCCTGTGGTACTGCCAAGGATATGGGATAACTGTAGAAGAATGTGAGAGAAATAACTAAAAACAACAGCAGCAGCAGCAGCAGCGGCAGCATATACTCTCTTGGTTCTTCTGAGAAATGAAATTGTATTCCGTGAGGTTCAAAGATAACTAACCAAGTTCCATTGTCTGACCAAAATGTATGTTTCTGGATAGATTATACTGCAACAGTGCCATTTTCCTACCACTGTACATCTTGTCAATTTTCAAAGGCCCGATTCCCACAGTATCAAAGAAGCATAGAATTTTAGAGCTGAATCAGTCGCTGGAAGTCTGATTTACTGTAGGAAACCATTGGAGGTTGAATCTCTTGTGGTCACTTTACTTGCATAAAAAAAGAGGGTGTCGATGCATTGAACTGTTTGGAGAGATAAGGGGAAATGCTGACCTCCTTTTAGTTTGAATTAAAGTATAGCACCTTGGTTAGGATCTACACGTTTCCTCTTCCAAGCATTGCTTAGATGACATAACTCAGTTCCAGAGACGAGTCTTCACCCTAAGCTGAATTCTCACGTGTTGTCTTTGACCCTAATGGAAGAGACTTTTCTGTTTGTGTCTGACCTATTTGTAATTTCTCTTTTCATAGGCTAAAGCATGCAGTCATTTGTGTCTGGCTTTTTTCAGTCAACATTATATTTGTGAATTTAATAAACTTTTCTTTATAGTTCCTCCTCATTGCTGTATATCATTCCATTATAGGAAAATACCACAATTTATTTATGCATTATATTGCTGATGGGCACGTGGGTAATTCGCAGTTTGGGACTCTTGAACAAGCAGGCCTTTCTACATAGTGCATATAGAAAAGGCATGTTAAGCAATAGCATAAATGCCCTTTTTTATTCAAAACGGTATTCTTTTCTACTGAGGGAATATATTTTAAAACTGTCCCTCTCAGTGGTAATGTAAGTTTCCCATCTTTACTTGAGAGCTCAGGGGAAGCCTGCTGGATAAGGGCACCTATGTGAAGCTCTGCCTTACATTTTCAGAGGAAAGGGCAATCTCTGTTGAGATTATATATTTCATAATGCGACACTACAGAAAGTAGGAAAAATAAGCTCCTTTTCCATTTAAAAAGAGCCAGAAATCCCACCATTCTCCATCAAACCTACTCAAATTAAATAGTAATAAATTGGAGAATACATTTTGGCATTTTTTCAAAGATTTGAATCTCAGAGTGTTGTAATTATGCATAACAGAGAAAGGGGAATGGCAGTGCTATTTAAGTAACCCTCACTAGAGCTCCACGCTCAGTACATTGTAGGCACAGGCTCAAGATGTAGAAGTTAGGAATTACTATTCTAGCAGTATTTCCTCCCTTGAGGTATTCTTACTGGGCCAACACAGAGGATGGCCTCATAGGTACATAGAACTTCTAAACTAAATTCAAGGTTTGGTGAAAACGAAACATTGCCCCAAATCACTGATCTTTCCATTGCACTGTTTTCTTTATTAATTTATATATTTAAAGGAACAAAGCTCTATTTATTATCATATATCACAATGAAGTCTTCAAATATATGCAATAAGTTTATTAACAACTTCATGGGCAGTCTTTCTTAGGGTCTTACTAAAGAAATTCTGCATAGCGGCTGTTAATCTCCATTGTTGCTACTTCCTATTCGTGTCTCATTCTTTGGTTCATTAAATATAATGTAAAAATTATACATTGAAAGCCAGAAGAGTTTGACATGGGCCCTGTATCTACCACTGGCTAGACAAGTGATCTTAGGCAAATGATTTCATTCTAATATTCAGCTTTTTTCTCTTTAATATACAAGGGTAATGGTATTGCTAAAACATAGTATTGCTATCAGAAAAAAAATGACATGTATATTAGGGTAATGCTCACTGTCATAACAATTAAACCCAGAATTTCATTAGCTTACCCAATATAATTTTATTTCTCTCTTGCATGAAGTCTGGTGTAGGTGCTCCTGGTCAGCAGGAGGGTCACCTCCATGCAACAGTTCAGGGACCCAGGCTTCTTCTACCTGGAAATTTTACCACCTCCTTGCCCTTCATCTTTTTCTGCACCCGGCCAACAAACATGATAGCCATGATGTGAAACTGACTGACTTCACCTCCATGCACATTCTATCAGCAATGACAATCACGTGGCAATACCTGGGTGCAAAGGGAGCCAGGAATGTACTCCCAGGCTGGGTACCCACTTCTTGGGGCGAGTTCCACATGACAGAAGGGGAGATTATGTGAAATCCACATACAGGGTGGGGCAAAAGTAGGTTTAAAGTTGTGAGTATGCAAAACACAGTTTATTCTTGTATTATTAATTATTGTATTGTTTTCCATATTGTTACAGAACAGACAGGGGGGTTCACAATATACTATTATGGAAAGGACCCCCCTTTCTCTCTGGGTTTCCCCCCCATACCTACTAGGTCCACCTTGCCCACTGCCAGAGGAAAGACGTCTCTCAATGCCAGAGACTGGTGAAAAGGAATTATTTAATAATTTATTAAATAAATTATTTATTTAAAAGTTATACAGACTTAGAGTAATGACTTAATGTCTTCATTAAAATACTAAAGTCCTTTAGAATACCCACAGATGCACACAGTCCTTCCTTCTCCCTCTGCCCAGTCTGGGGTACCGTATCCCAGGAAAAGAAGTAGAAGTCCGAGATTCAGGCCTGGCACCATCAGCTGTGTTGCAGCCACGGGGTCCCCACTCTGCCAAAGCCGCGTGGTTCTCCCCCTACTCCTCCAAAAACACCGTGGTCCTCTGTCCCTATGGCTGCCGCACCTGGGTTTAAATCCCAGCGCCCATCTTCCTCTGCAGCTCCATTTCCGACTCCTCCTACACTTAGTTACACCTGCCAGCATTCCCTATTCTTCCAGCTTTACTGGGCTGCCATGGTAAGTCTGGGCAGGGGCGGCCCCATGGCACTGAGCCAATCTTCTCCAAGCTCTCATGCAGGCTCTGTAACCAGGGGGAGTTGCTTCCCAGTTATGTCCTGGGTGGAAGTCACTCCCATCCCCCTGGCTCAAAGGATGGCCACAACTATTTAACATAACTATGAAACCAGTTAAAGGTTATAGATATGTTAAATGACCATGCCAGGGGCAAGCTGCAAAGCTGTTATCATACACAATAGCTCTGAATGGCCCTGCTCCATGTGTCCCTTCCCCCAGCTGAGGCTTGTGGGGGTGAGGACATCCTATATATATTTTTCTAATATTTCCTGGACACCTTGAGTTCTGGACCCTATTATAAATCCGTATTTGGGACCCTCCTCTTGGCTTGCACCCTTTTTCAATATGGACAACTATAAACCTACTTGTGCCCCGTGCTATACATTATGTGAAATCCATATACATTGGGAAGCATTTTGTTGTTCTTGCTGTTAATGTTTTAGTTACTTCTTTCTGTAATGCCATCATTCCATGCCAGCATCCCATAGTCACAATGAACACCATCATGTTGTCTTAGAAAAGGTGACCAGAAAGTGATCACAGTATGAAATGCAGCTGCGTTAATGCCCAGTGCATGGTATACACCACTGCCAATATTTTGCTGAGTTAACAAATGGTTCTCCATCAGGGAGAAACCATACTGCTAAATCTTAAACCTCCAGATTTAGAAAAATGTATGTGCTGCCATTATAAAAGAGTGACAGTGTGGGAGACGGGCAGACAAGCCCAGGCTTCCATAGTGGTGTACTGGGACCAGGGAGGCTGAAGAGCACCCCGAGGAGGCCATGTGAAGGAGGCTAGCCCTATATGACTATCTCCCCACAATACTACCCGCTGTGGTCTAAGAAAATGAATACTCATATACCCAGATAACATGCAATCAGATACACATCTTAATCCAAATCAAGTATTGTTTCAGTTCAAGTCACCAAACATTCAAGTCACTCCCATTCCATTCAGAGAAGAGGAAAGTCCTGCAGTGGCAGATGATGCCCTAAATCACTGCTTTTCAAACTTGTTTGGGCCTCAGAAACATCTGGAGAACTTCATAAAACACGGATGTCTGGCTTCCGCCCAGAGTTGCTGATTCACTAGGTCTGGGGTGGAATCCCCATGCAAGATGAAATTTGCATCTTGAACAAGCTGCCCAGCGATGCTGATGCTGCTGGTCTAGGGACTGTGCTCCAAGAACACTGCTGGAGCTATCTGATTCCCATTGCATTGTCTTCACGCCTCTGTCCTTTTGCTCACCCTTCTCCTGCTCACTGGCTGCCTTTCATGAACCCCCCAGGTATGCTCCAGGTCTAGGCCTTTGCACTTGCTATTGCCTCATTCTAGAACCCTTTGCCCAGGCATTCTCATGGTTTCCAAAGAGCATTCAGAGTTTTGCCCAAATATTACCTACTTAGGTACATCTTCTCTTCCCTGACTACACAATTCAAAATTTCTAACCTGTCAACCCAGCATTCACCATCCCCCTTCCCTGCCTTTTTCCCTCCCCAGTCCTTATTCCTTTCTAATACACTAAGTAATTTTCCTACTTATTTGTGCATGTTTTTCTCTCCTGGCTGTAACATGAGCCAGGAGGCAGAGATCTTCATCTGTTTCCCTGATGATTCTTCAGCACCCAGAACAGCGCCTGGCTTAATAGGTGCTCAATAAAGTCATTGTTGGAGAAAAGATGAAGGGAAGACCAAGGGAAGAAAGAATGGTGAGACCAGCTAAATTTGCTCTACGATACATTTACTCAGCATGGAGTGCAAATTACATCTCTCTACACAGCCAGTTTGTTGTACAATTTGCTTAAATTACATAATCCTGAAAGCCTTTAGCACTCTGTTGCCAGCATTGTCCTCAGGCTCTTCTGGAGTTTGAGAGCCTCGGTGACAGGCATTAAGCAAGACCCTGAAGTGTCTTACAGTAGGAGTAGGCAACTTCAGGCTTGGAAGGAAGTTATGGTATCAGATACTAATTGTTGTTGCTGCTGCTACTGTTATTGGGCCCTTCAGTGGGTCTGATTTGGGTTGCACCAGCATTCTGGCCCTTTCTCTTTGTCATACTTGCTGTTGTCTAGAAGCAGGGTGAGGAGCGTAGCCAGAAGGTCAGCATTATGCTCTAAGGCAGGGGTTTCTATGCATGGAAACTTCAGTTTGAAGCTGACACTCATCAGGAGTTTTGACCAGTATTCTTCAATAAGGCAGAGTTTCTTAAACCTAATACTCTATTTATAAAACTACATATGATCAGAGACCTTAGAATTGGATAGCTAGCCAAGTGACTCTTCCCACAGTCTCAAGCCAGTGTCCAACTCTGTGACAATTAGTAGCAATGCTAATAACTTATTTTTAGAAATATGACAAGTACCATCACCCAAGTGAAATCCATATTCTCACGAGGTGGTGGTAGCATATGATCCTCAGAGAAGAAGGAGCAAAATTAGGCAAGTGTTTGTGTAATTCATCTGACCAACCTAAATAAAGCAAATAAAGGTGAATTAAGGTTATTTTGCTCTGTGTGAAATTCCAATACATCCTATTTTCTCTTCTTGGAGACCAAAGTCTCTAATGTTGTTAGTTTGACAATGTTTCCAATTATGATTTATAGGAGGTCTGATTTTGATTGCCAGCCACATATATATGCACATGCCTACACACATCCACTTCTATTTCAATCACCTGAGGAGTTTGCAAATTACAGCAACCACCATGTATTTCATAGTTTCTGTTGCAAAGACCTCTACAATCTTTGTACCCAATATGGGAGTTTGGAGGCCTTTGTACCTGTTGCAGGGGCATGTAGCCCCCTGCAGTAGCCTTTTAAAGAGAGGGCAGGGATCCTAATGTGCTGTCCTGAATGAGTGAGTGGCAGAGATTGGAGTATTCTGCCAATTCCCAGATTTAGCCATGGCACGCTGGAGCTGACTCTCATGGGCTTGTGAGAGCCAGTTGCAGGCATCTTTAAAATATCCTTGTTTAGCAATGTCATGCGGTAGTTTGAAATCAGACATGCAGGGAATATTTGCACCACAGAAATTGGCAAATATGGTCAGGACTTGTTTGTCCCCACCATAACCCCTCCCCAATTGTTATCCCCCCACCACTACTACTAATTGTGATATATTTTAAACATGGTTCCGATTCTCTGTCACACCCTTGGCAACTTCACTTTGTAGCTCCATCCTTTAAGAGGTGGACTCTGATTCCCCACTCCTGGAACCTGGGCTGGACTTATGACTTGTGTTAGTAACAGAATGTAGTGGGACCAAGGATATGCCTATTCCAAGGCTGAGTCTCAGGAGGCCTTCCTTCTGTTTTCTCTTCCTGATACCACCAAAACAAGCCCATGCCATCCTGCTGAAAGGTTAGAGTCCATGTGGCCATCCTAGACCAGTCAGTCTCCAGCCAGCCCAGAGCTGACCACGAACACTTGAGTGAGCAAAGGCAAGACCAGAGTCACCTACCTGAGGTCAGCACAAAATGCCAGCCACAGTAGTGTAAGCTAAATAAATGGTTGTTGTTTTAATTCACTAAGTGTTGGGTGGCTTGTTATGTAGCATAAGCTGACTGGTACACTAATCTACTCACAACTTCCAGTAAGTTTTTTAAGCAAATAAATATCAGAAGTATTGCCAGGATTCATGCATGGGCCAAAGTCTGTCTGAGAAACTCTGTTCCACTTAGAAAATATTTTCTGTATCAAGCTTTCTACCTATTACTCTCAGACATTTGATGGGAGTATTGGACATTAGTATCCATGGTGCGGAATACAAAAGGAAACTGGAGAGTCTGGTGCTGTCTCGGCAATGCCTGTCGCAAGATGATGGATCACTCCCTTCCTCACTTCCACCAGCATTGCTTCAGCCACACAGACTGCTGCTGTTGCTTAAATAAGGCTTTCTGGGGTCACTATCCTTGGTGTTCCTTCTGCCTGGAATGCTCTTGTGAACTTAGGAAGACTATATCTTTTAATCTACAAAGACTGAACTTTAGGCATTCTTCACCCATGTCCATGTCACAATTAGCCACACAATTACTTTCCTCAAGGTTACTGTACACATCACTATTCAATAGAAATATAATGTGAGGTACATACTTAATTTTAAATATTCTAGTAGCCATACTTGAAAATGTTAAAGAAAAGTGAGTTTATTTAATCCTAATATCTAAAATATTATCATTTTCATACATAATCAATATTAAAAAAGCTAGCAATTTTCAAGATCACAAAAACCTGTGCACAGTTGTTTAGACCAGCTTTATGTATAGTAGCCCCAAACTGGAAACAACCAAAGTGTCCCTCAATAGGTGAATTGTCAAACAAGCCAGGACACACCATATCGTGGAATACTCCTTGGAAATTAAAAGGAAATAGCTATTTATATACAAAACAACTTGGGCGAATCTCGAGGGTATTATGCTGAGTGCAAAAAAATGTCAATCTCAAGTGGTCATCGGCTATATAATACTATTTATATAAATCTCAATGTTACAAGTTTATGGTGGTAGAAAACAGATTAGTGGTTACCGGGAGTGGGGGTAGAATGAGGGCAACCTTCATGGCGATGGAGCAGTTCTGTCTCTTCACTGTGCTGGTGGTTACACAAATCTACACCTGTGATTGAATGGCATAGCACTTACTGTACCAGTGTCAAATGCCTGGCTTTGTACTATGATTGTGTAAGGTGTAACAATGTGGGGCCAGAGGAGGGAGGGGAACTGGATGAAGGCTACATAAGACCTCTCTGTACATTCTTTGCAACTTCCTGTGATTCTGTAATTATTTTAAATTAAAAAGTATATTTATATACATATATGAAATGCTCTTACATTCTTTTCATATGAATTCTACAGAATTTGGTGTCTGTTTTACACTTCCTGCACATATCGGTTTGGACCAGCCCCATTTCTGGGCTCAGTATGCTAGTGGCTAGTATTTTGAATAGCACAGTTCTATTGTATGACCTTATTTTGTTAACATCATAGTGCTTTTTGTACTTTATAATTTTTTAAATTTCTTCTGTGCAATAATTATACCTAAAAATTATTGAATGCCCATTCTGTGTCAGGCAATGTTTTATTGTGTTTAACAGACATTAGCTTATTAAATATTCACAATAATACTTTGACATAGATATTAATTATTAATTGTGAGAAAACTGAGTCACGAAGGGATTAAGTTAGTGGCAGAGCCAGGATTTGAACTCAGAAGATTGACTCTGGACATCACTATGCTCGTCTGTCATTCTCCTCCACTAGAAAGTCTCACCTCTACTCCTTAAGGTCTTCCCCCTAACCCCACTGCTGCTTTGCCTATAGTGCTTGGTACTCAGTAAGTGCTTAATAAATATCTCTTAAGGAGTGAATAAAAACCTATGGGGAAAAAGTTTGAGAGCTGGGTTCTCTATTCCAGTGGCAGCTGTATATTGAAATTGGGTTCCTTAGAAGCAGAGCCTGAGGTAGGGGTTCATATGCATGGCTGAAAATCGTGCCCCGTGGGCTGCCAATCTGGTTAAACCACAGATTATTTTCATCAAGGGAAATATTTTGTCCCAGGGACCATTAATGCAACAAATATTTATTGAGCACCTACTATATAAGAATGCCAGGCACAGATAAGATGGACATCGACTTGTGGGGCTTAAGGATTTACTAAGGAAGACTAAATCTGCTTTTTGAGAACATTTGGAAAATGAGATGAATGATCCAGGCTTTCTGAGAGGCAAATTGCCAGCATTTAAAAATTTTAAACATACATTCTGTTATAGGCTAAATTGTACCTCCCCATTCATATGTTGAAGCTCTAATGCCAGTACCTTGAGTGTGACTATATTTGGTGATAGTATGTAGAGGAATTTCAGTTAAAATGAGAACATTATCGTGGGCCTTATTCCATATGATTGCTGTCATATTTAAGAAAAGGACTTTGGGGCACACATTGGTGCAGAGAGAAGAACATATGAAGACAGGAGACGGCCATCTACAAGCCAAAGGGAGAGGCCTCTGAAGAAACTAATGCTACTGGCACTTTAATCTCAGACTTCTATCCTTCAGAACTGTGGGAAAATTCAGCTATTTAAGCCGCCTAGTTGGTGGTACTTTTATGCAGCAGCCCTGGCAAAAGAATACATAAGCCTTTCATCATATTATTTCCATAGCTGACATCCTGTGCCAAAGAACTGCTCATATTCATGCAGAATGATGCATATACCGCGATTCTCACTGGAATGCTGTTTTCAAGAGTCAAAAAAAACCCCCAAACCTTTAAATGTTAATCAATAAGGGAATCAATAGATGAATTATAGTACGTTCCATTTTACAAAATGCTAATGCTTTTGAAAAGCAAGTATTGATGTGTGTTGTGACATGGAAAGATAGCCAAAAATTTGTTTAAAAAAACAGCCAAAATAGGTTAAATGACACAAAAAGCTGATCCCAAAACAGTGAGCATAGCATGGCCATGTTTCTGTCTGAAAATTCAGGTGTGCCTTAGAGGGAGGACCCCAAAAATCTGGAATTTATTTATAAAAAACTGTGTATTTATTCTTACATGTTTAAACTTCAGTCACCTTCAAAGTACTCTCCATTTGATGAAACACCTATCGAGACTTTTTTACACTGCCAAAAACAGTTTTTGAACTCATCGATTTTGATGCCTTTTAGTGCTTCTGCCGTTTTTTGGTTCACCTCTTCCACATCAGCAAAAGGTTTCCTTTTGAGGATGTTTTTCACCCAGGGAAACAAAAGAAAGTCACTTGCAGAGAGATAAGGTAAATAGGGAGGGTGGAGCACAGGGGTCATGCTGTTTTTGACCAAACACTGCTGAACATTCAGCATTGTGTGGGCAGGTGTGCTCGTAAATCACCCATTAGGAAAAGTTCAAACACTTTGAAAGAGTATTCAAAGAAAAAATCCCTCACTGAAGCCAAACACAGCCTCTCACAACAACACTAACTAGTACACTGATACAGATGGGTTCCTAGAACACTCACCTAGCAGGGGAGCGGGTGCTACAAGGATCCCACCCTCCAAAAGATAATTCCACTTTTTGGAGTCCCCCCTTGTAAACAAACAGGTAAAGATCCAGGTTTGGGATTTTGCAATGAGAACAGGTTGTGGCTGTCGACTTTTAGCCTTTATTGTGTATACATTTTTTATTGTTTGAACTGTTCATGACTTGGCTGTGTTCATGAATTACTTTTTGTAGCATAATAGTTATACAAGGGACTGTGAAGAATGAAGAAGAGAGGGATTCTGGGGTTCAAAAGTGGTCTCCCCAGGGAAGTTACATTTGATCCGAGACCAGAAGGGAGACTTAGGGTGAGGACTGAGATGCCAGGGCAGGGGGAGGCAGAAGCTGGAGGTGGACAGAGGGCCTTTAAGGTAATGGAGGTGACTGAGGACATAAAGTTTAATGAAGGGGAGAGGAAATAATGCCGTTAGAGAGGTGTGCAAAGAGTGTGCCCAGGGAGTCCTGTGAGCTGTGATAAGGAATTTGATTTTGTTTTTAAGGTCAATGAGAAGTCATAGAAAAGGCTGAGGAGAGAGAGAGCAGGATGTGAACATATTTGCATTTTAGGACGACTGGCCTGCCTGCAGTGTGCGGGGCTACTGGAAGGGGGCAAGTTTCATTGACGGGAAACTTAGCTAAAAGATTTTGCAGTGACCTAGGAAAGGGTGCACGGTAGTGACAGTGGGTGTGGTAGATGTAATAATGGTCCCTTCCAGATGTCTGCGTCCTAATTACTGAAATCTGTGAATATGTTAGGTGGTATTGCAAAGGGGGGTTAGGGTTGTAGGTAGACTTACAGGTGCTGATAAACCAACATTAAAATAGGGAGATTATACAAATGGGTGCAATGTAATTACAAGTGTCCTTAAAAGTGGATGAGCCAAGCAGAAGAGGAGGGGCAGGAAGAGCCGTGTATAAGGAAGGACAGTCAGAGATGCAGGCTTTGAATATGGAGCAAGGGTCGAACGCCAAGGAATGCAGGTGGCCTCTAGAAACTGGAAAAGGCAAGGAACTAGCTTCTCCCTTAGAGCCTCCAGAAAAGGACAGCTCTACTGGTGACTTGATTTTCTCCCAATGAGACCCATGTCAGACTTTGAACCTTCAGAATTATACAGTAATTAATTTGTGTTGTCTAAGCGGCTATATTTGTGGTAATTTGTCACAGCAGCAACAGAAAACTAATATCGTGTGAATTCTAACTGACATAAAGATGTAGTAGACACTTGGGGAGCAGTATGGATAGGAATTGGTGAGAATTAGATGTGCAGGATGATAGAGAAGGGGAAGTCAGAGGAGAGTTCCAGAATTGGCTTCAGCAATTTGGTGCAACATGGTGCTATATAGCAAGATTGAGATATCCAGGGAAGGAACAAACTGAACAAGTAGGAAGATTGTGATTTAAGTTTTGGAGGTGCTGAGTGTCAAGAGTGAAAAGAACCCCAGAGGAGATTTGGGTGCCCAGATCTGGAGTTTAGGAGTGGGGTCTTGGCTGTGTCACCATATCTGGGGTCATGGGCATAAGGAAGACCTAAACTTGTGCTATGGGATAAGACCTGGTGAAATAGGAGCTTTGATGGTAACATTTAACACATTTTTTTTCTGCAATTTTTTGAGTGCCTACTCTGTTGATGCTATTCTACAAACTATGATTTTCTTCTTGCTACTATTTAAATATTATGTTATTAATCTGGACAGTGTGAAAATAACCAGAATTTAAATATGTTTTCCTCAAAGCATGCCTTTTGTCAGTCCTGGGTATTGAGTGGTAGAAAAATGAGATGGATGAGAAGAAGCCATGATGGAGAGTTGAGTTAGACCAGAGTGGTCTTGAAATGTTTAAGGTCCAGACAGTGTGGAGTTGGGTGAATGAATATGATACCTCTAAGTACAGCCACAGATTCTAGAACCACGATGGACTCAGAAAGAATAGATGAGGAGGAACCAGCAGGTAGGTGAGATCCAACCAACTAGATCAGTGGGAAGTAACTGAGAGGTTCACACAGTAGAGGACAAAGAACAAGCAAGAAATCAGGTATGAAGACTGAGTTCACATCCAAAGGATAGAAATTGGAGATAGATGCATAATAGAAGAAAGGGGCTCCAGCTGTTGAGAAGGCAGGTGTTGTTGGATTAGGGCTCAGGTCAGAAGCGCAGACATAGAGCACAGAGCAACTGGATCACAAGTGTCTATAAATACAGATGGGGGCCAGATAAAGAGTAATCTTTATTCACCCAGCATGCTTTGAGGCAGTTTTTCTGGCATGGGAAGCACCTGGTGGAACCCAGTGACTATCCCATTGGTGATGTTCAGGGGATGTAAAAGAATCCCAGGAAGGGAAACCATGTCATTTATACCTTTTTTAGATGTGATGACATTATTTTTCTTAGAAAACAACTTTATTTTTATTTTATTTTTTTTGCTCAGATGTCATATTTATTGTTTTTTACATTTTTTTATTGTTGTTCAAGTACAGTTGTCTCCATTTTCCCCCAACCACTCCCCATCCCAGCCATCCCCACCTCGCACCCTCAATCCTATCCCCCTTTGGTGTTGTCCATGTGTCCTTTATAGTTCTTCCTGAAATCCCCCCCTTCCCCTTTTTATCCCATCCCACCTCCCCTTGGGTTACTGTCAGTTTGTTCTTAATTTTACTGTCTCTGGTTATTTTTTGCTTGCTTGTTTGTTTTGTTGATTAGGTTCTACTTATAGGTGAGATCATATGCCAGGGGTGTCAAACTCATTTTCACTGGGCACCACATCAGCCTCGCAGTTGCCTTCAAAGGGCCGAATGTAATTTGGGGACTGTATAAATGTAACTACTCCTTAAGTAGAGGCAAGGAGCTCGGTGCTGCTGCCAGATAGAAACAAGGTGCTGGGCTGGATAAAACAAGGTGGAGGACCAGATTCGGCCCACGGGCTTTGTGTCTGCCATCTGTGTCATATGCTATTTGTCTTTCACAGCCTGGCTTATTTCACTTAGCATAGTGTTCTCCAGATCCATCCATGCTGTTGCAAAGGGTAGGAGCTCCTTCTTTCTCTCTGCTGCATAGTATTCTATTGTGTAAATGTACCAGTTTTTTTGATCCACTCATTTACTGATGGGCATTGAGGTTGCTTCCAGCACTTGGCTATTGTAAATTGTGCTGCTATGAACATTGTGGTGCATAGGTTCTTTTGAATTGGTGTTTCAGGGTTCTTAGAGTATAATCCCAGCAGTGGAATTGCTGGGTCAAAAAGGTCGTTCCATTATAATTTTATTTTTAGATTATATTATGAACCCATCCCAAGTTTGTTTTTTTTTTTTTTAAGATTTCATTTATTTATTTTTAGAGAGACGGGAAGGGAGGGAGAAAGAGAGGGAGAGAAACATCAATGTGTGGTTGCATCTAGCACACCCTCCACCAGGGACTTGTCCCGCAACCCAGGGATGTGCCCTGATGGGAATCAAACCAGTGACCCTTTGGTTCATAGGCCAGCACTCAATCCACTGAGCCACACCAGGCAGGGCCCATCCCAGGTTTTTTATATTTTCCTCAGAATCTCCAATGTGTGATGAGTGTTATATTTTACCTAAAAGCAGCATAACTAAAAGCCTCTTGAAGCATTTTTTTTCCTGACTCTGAGGCTGTAACAAATGCGTGTCTGAGCAATGACATCTCATCAAGGGGAGAGTGTGGCTGGTACTGTCCCTGCTGCAATACAGTTTCTCAAGCAGCCATCTCTCCTCTACCCATGACAGGCCTGTCATTAAACCTAAATTATCTCAGCACAGGTAGGTGTTACCAAAGTACTTAAATACCCATTATTACATTTACCAAGTTCTTCAAAAATCTCCTCATGAAAGGAAAAATCTCCTCATGAGGGAGTCAATAAGAAAAGAATCACTCTTGAGATGTACATTAAAGGCGCCATCTTTTAATTCTCTGCTCTTATTCTAAGAATCCAGCTGTCCTGCTGGCTGAAAACCTTACGAGTCTAGTCATTACTAGACTTCTTAGTAACAGCTGACTTCTCACTTCAGCTCTAGGGCTTGCAAACATACCCCTAAGTAGTTGTCAGTGCCAAAGGTTAGACAAATACCATTTTGATGGTGAGGGGGAATGTGAACAAAATGATTAGCTCCACCACTTCTCAAAATGTCCCCGCCCCACCCCATCTGGAACAGGCCCCTCTCTGCTAACTGCCTCCTCCTAGTCAAAGCTCCTGCAATATGGCAACGTATGACACGGCCAAACCTATAGAGAATTTTTATGAGTTTATTTGAGCCAAACTGACAACATATGTTTGGGAGCAAGATCTTGAATGCTCTGGAGAATAACTGCTTTGGAGTTTCTTTCGGGCATTTGAAATTAAGGAGGCAAGGTAAGAAAGGCGACATGAAGGTGGGAGAAAGCAAGATGGGGATAGTTACAGGTTAATTAAGATTATATGCTCTGTTGAGGTTGGTCTGCTTTAGGAGGGGTCTGAAAAGAGGCATTTTCAAAAGTGTGCCGACCCAGATGCACGGAAACAATGGATGGGGCTTGCTGGAGGCAACGACAGTCTTTTACTAGAAGTTACAGGCCTGGGGCATGACTACCCACCCTGATGGGCCCAGTTAGGAATTTATTATCAGATCATTCTCCATGGGGAAACCCTTTTTTAAAAATCCATGAGTATATCCTGTTAAAGGTGAGATCATATGGTATTTGTCCCTCACCGCCTGGCTTATTTCATTTAGCATAATGCTCTCCAGTTCCATCCATGCCATTGCAAAGGGTATAAGCTCCTTCTTTCTCTCTGCTGTGTAGAATTCCATTGTGTAAATGTACCATATGGAACATAATCAACAAAAGATAAAAGCAAACAAAATATAACCAGAGATATTGAAATTAAGAACAATGTAACAATAGCCAGAGGGGAATGGGGAGGGGATAGTGGAGAAAGGGGTCTATAGGAGCTACTATAAAGGACACAAGGACAAAATCAAGGGGGAGGGTAGAGGTGTGGGGGAGGGAGGTGGAACTGGCTGGGGTGGGATGGAGGGATGGGGAGAAAATGCAGACAATTGTAACTGAATAAAAATTTAAAAATTTAATAATAATAATAAAATCCATGAATATATCCTTATTGGTATTATTATATAATGTAGTCAACATAAAATTCACCATTTTAACCATTTTTAAGTGTGCAGTTCAGTGGCATTAAGAATACGCACATTGGTGTGCAGCCATCCCCACCATCCATTCCCAGAACCTATTCATCTTCCCCAGCTGAAACTCGCTAAACAGCAAGTCCCTGTTCCCCTCCTCCCAGCCTTGGCTGTACCATTCTCCTTTCTGTCTCCACAATTTTGACTATGCTATGTACTCTATATGACTAGAATCATACAAAATTTTCCCCTTTGTGTTTGGTTCTTTCACTTAGCATAATATCTTAAAGCTTCATCCACAGTGTGGCATGTGTCCCAAATACCTTTTTAATAAATACATTTAATAAACAAATTTTGAATACACTACAAAAGTAATGCCTTTTGAATTTGTATCCTGTAGCCCAAACCCCATTTAAATCTCTTGTGAGCATTGCTAGCATTTTGATAAGTGGAGATATTTCCCATCAGTATCTCACTGTTCTTACTGATTATTCCAGCTCTACAAATTAATGAAGAATGTTACAAGTTGTAAATAATATATAATTACCAGGTGTATATATAAAAAGTTAGACTTTGAGCAAGAAAGTTGAAAATGAAATTCATAGTCCTGAAACTGACCTCTTGAGCCAAAAGTATTCAGGAGGAAAAAAAAAAATGTTAGTGGTGACTTTCTGGACCAGTAAGCATGTTTGCAGTCAGGTAGTTTTAATATCTTCCTGCAAGATCACTTGAATTTATACATAAACATGAATGTTCTTATCAATTCTCCTCCTCATGTTTGTGATGGTTAATATTATGTGTCAACTTGACTGGCTGAGGGATCCCAGATAGCTGATAAGCATTATTTCTGGGCATGTCCATGAGGATGTTCCTAGAAGAGACTGGCATTTCAGTTGGTGAACTGAATAAAGCACATGGCCCTCCCCAAAGTGGGCGGGCATCCTCCAATTCCTTGGGGGCCCAAATAGAACAAAAAGAGAAAGGAGGGTGAATTTGCTCCCCCTATTTGAGTGGAGATACCCGTCTTCTGCCCTTGGACATTGATGCTCCTGGTTCTCATGCTTTCAGATTCAGAATTGGACTGACTCCATCAACCTCTGAGTCTCAGGCCTCTGGACTTGAATTGCACCACAAGCTTTCCTGGTTCTCCAGGTTGCAGGCAGCAGGTCATCGGACATCTTGGTCAATGTAACCACATTAGCCAATTTCTGTACTAAATCCTGTTGGTTATGTTTCTTGGGAGAACCCTGACTAACACAATGCTTATACTATACGCTGAGGATCTGTCAGCTAATAGACATTCTGGAGAGGCTAGAAATAGGGGACATTTGTTTATGTCTATCTGTCATATATGGCTTCTTTACGTGCCTCCATCTGTTCATCCAATTGCTAATATGCAATTCAACAATCAGAGAAAATATTTTTTTCCCAAACTATACACCACTTTCAGTGGATTTGGCTAGCACAGAATTAGGTAGGTTTTGCCAGTACTCAAAAACTTTAGCAAGTAATGAAGATCAACAGAAACAAGGGTAAAAAGGGCCCAAGATCAGAAATTGGCTCATGATTCAGACACCTTAACAAACACTCATTCTCTGTGAAGTGCCACTTCTCCAGTGAGGGAGAATCTAAATGGTCGGGTGCCCTCTGGAAGCCCAAGCTGTCCTCTGAATATTATCCTATAGCATGGATTTTTAAAGTTTTATTTGAATATATTTCTGATGTGTGTTACTTTTAACATATTCGTTTTCAATTGGTTTGAAAATATTTTAGGACAGAAATATACTGCACATGGCTTGCCAAAGAGAGTAAGAAATCCAGTGGTTCCCTGACCTGACCCACGGTAACTCCAAGTTTTACTTCCCAGAGGCCACCATATGCTTTTTCAGTTTGGGCGTTACTTTTTTTCTTCAGTGTTTTACATATGGACAAAAATATGTGTATGCAGCTATATTAAATTTAGGCAACTCCATCCTTTTATTTTCTGCTACAATAGATAGAATTTAGCTTTATTATGCAAGCTGTCCACCTCTTCTATTTTACCATTAAAATTATTTTGGCTATTTTTAGTTATAGCAGTAACTGGTCTTTATGTTTTGTGATTTTTGCCAGTGCTTACTGATGAGCCAAGAATTGTATTATTATTATGTTATCTTTCTATTCCAGTTTTTGGTTTTTCCAAAGTTTCTTGTCTTTTTCTTCTTGTTGTAATGGGCTTCTTTACAATAATCCTTTAATTTTTAAAAGACCTTACATCTTACAAGGTGACACGTATTTTTGTTGTTCATCTCCAAATTCCCCAATGCCTTATGATGTCACACAGCCTCCATCCACCCACCCTACCAGCCCACCTGTTCACCCCAGACTGGTTCCAGGTATGTGATTATTGATTTTGCCTAAAATTCACTGTAAGTGAAAATAATCTCATACTGGTAATGGAATAGGACTTTGTGATTGAACAGTCAATACCAGCCATAAAGAGCCAAGTCTGGACTTCACTCTGGGCTCCAGCCCTGGAACAGCAGCTCAGAGGGCACCAGTGGCATACAGGGAGAAACTGAAGTGTCTGGCATCAGAGCAAGTGCCAGGGGGTAGCTCCCTCCTGGACAAAACTCCAGAGGCCAGGCAGCAGCCAGTGTCCCTTTTCTGAGCTCTCCCCACACCAAGCCACAGAACATTGACACCATATCTGAGATTCCATCAACCTAGTTCACAGAAGTTGCCCTACCGTGGTGATTACCTAAGGCTCCACCCCACCCAACTTACAGGTGCCCTTCTCTACAATAGTCCATGCTAGTAAGACAGGGAGTTAGAGCAGCTCTACCTAATACACAGAAACATACACAGGGAGGCTGCCAAAATGAGGAGACAAAGAAATATGTTCCACATGAAAAAACAGAACAAAACTCCAAAAAAAGAACTAAACAAACAAAATGGAGATAAGCAATCTAACAGATGCAGAGTTCAAAACAACGGTTATTATGATGCTCAAGGAACTCATTTGGGTACTTCAATAGCATAAAAAAGACCCAGGCAGAAATGAAGGTTACACAAGTGAAATTAAAAAAAAAAATTGCAGGGAATCAACAGTGGAATGGATGAAGCCAAGAATCAAATCAATGATTTGGAAAATAAGGAAGAAAAAAACATTCAATCAGAACAGCAAGAAGAAAAAATCCCACCCCCCCCCACCAAAAAAAAATGAGGATGAAGTAAGGAGCCTCTGGGACAACTTCCAACGTACCAACATTTGAACTACAGGGGAGCCGGGAGGAGAATAGAAAGAGCAAGAAATTGAAAACTTATTTGAATAAATAATGAAAGAAGAGTTCCCTCATTTGGTGAAGAAAATAGACATACAAGTCCAGGAAGCACAGAGTCCCAAACAAGATGGATACAAAGAGGACCACACCAAAACACATAATTAAAATGCCAATGGTTAAAGATAAAAAGAGAATTGTAAAAGCAGCAAGAGAAAAGCAGAGAGTTGCCTACAAAGGAGTTCCCATAAGACTGTCAGTTGATTTTGGAAAAGAAATTTTTCAGGCTAGAAGGGACTGGCAAGAAGTATTGAAAGTGATGAAAAGCAAGGACCTACAACTTAGATTACTCTAGCCAGCAAAGCTATCATTTAGAATGGAAGGGCAGATAAAATGCTTTGTAGACATGGTAAAGCTAAAGGAGTTCATTATTACCACTATGTAACCCATAGTTTCCCACATTTATTTGACTAAGGAATCAATCCCTCCCTCCTTTCCAATTATCCTTTCAGAGAGCTGCTAATCCCAGGAACACACATTGGTTAGTGCAAACTAGCAGGTGAATGCTCACATTTTGTTTAATAATAAACCAAGGAGATTAGGCAATAGTAGATATTAAGTCTTAAAATGCCTAATCTTCCCTTTGTCAGGGAAGATACTGGCTTAGGACATGACTACCTACCATGACCTGCTTTTAGTTAGGAAGTTTTATGTTCAGGCCGTCCTATGTGGTAACTTTCGGTCTCAGTATTTGTAAGGCCACCATGCAGGCCTCTCCTGAGCTTACCGGGTTTAGCATGTGGCCCCTTTTCTGTCCATACTGCCAAATGGTTCTGGAAGGTCTGCTAGAACTCAGGAGCAGGAGGAGGTATTCTGTGCCCTTTGTTCACTTGGATGCTAAATAGCAAGGTCTTCTGTTCTGTGTTAGGGGTTGCCCTGACTTGAGCAGTATCAGCAGCCCTCCAGCCTTACCTGCTCAGTGATTGAGTTCTACTCAGTCTCAGAAAAAGGGATGAAATCTTTGGAGAGACATGAGAGGACCCAAGAAATTCCCAGAATCTCATAGTTACCTTATTAGAGCTCACCATATCCACCGACCTGTATTTCCAGGGGAACAGAGACTTCTAAGAAGGGCAAGGTTGTGTCCAGTAGAGGAGGCAAGTGCAGGGAGCAATGCATTGTCCAGTGATGAAAAGCATGCACTCTGAGGTTCTGAGCCTCTCCCTTTGCCAGTTTCTAACCTGGGCTCTGAGCTTCTGTAAAATGGAGGTAAATGGATAGTAACACCCCCTATGTAGAAAACAGTTACCATAGCCAGCCTGAGACTGCCTACCCAGAAAGGCCCATTTGCTAGGGTGCCCCTTGGCTGGCATCTGGGAACTTGGGTTTTAGATGGGTTCCCATCATTCCCCCCCTAAGAATGGCTCACTGTGGCAAAACAGTTTATGCAGACAACATGGTGTGTGCTGAGCCCCTGCTTTCCTTCTGGCATCTGGAATTTGGCACAGACGCAGCAGAGGGTGCCTAAGTGACCAGTCCCCAATGAGTTCCCCAGGCACTGAGTCCCTAATGAGCTCCCCTCCCTGGTAGACACAATTTTACATGTGTCGTCACAATTCAGTGCTGGAGACATTAGTCACGTCCTGAGTGAGTCCTCTGGGAGAGGACCTCGGGGGGCTGTGCCTGGTTCCCTCCAGACTCTTTCCCTCGCGCCTTTTCCCATTGCTGGTTTTGTTTTGTGTCCTTTCATTGCAATCAATCACAGCCAGGAATATGACTGTATGCTGAGTCCTGTGAGTTCTCCTAGCAAATCAATCCTGGGGGTGGTCTTGGGGATGCCAGATATAAGGGTTACTATGAATTTTAAGTGAGCTCATACACACTGAACATTCAGCACCATGCCAGGCACCGACTAAGCATAGACACATCAGAGAGGAGAGATCGTGCACGTCCCTGCTATGTGTGCCTCTGCCCCCAGTGCTAAAAAGCACGAGGACTCGGTCTCTCTTTCCCCCAAGGGAGGGATTCCTCGCTGCTATCAGAGTCATGACCACCACTGATGGACTGTCACGACACATCGCAGAGGTATCTCTCTGCATTTAGTTAGGTGTGAGCTTCACAGGAATGCTGCTTTAGGATTTGGAACTTTTATTTTCCTCTTCAGTTGCTTCCTCTGTAACACTTTAACTCAAACTTATTAGAGTGTGGGACTGTATTTATTGCCATTTAGGTTACAGTTGTATAGTTTCACAGGATGCAACATAGGTAAATTAATTCAGCCTTGGGTTTTCCTTCTACAAATGTCTTATTTAAAAACAAGAACAGTATTAATTCATTGATAACTTTCTTTTTTAGACTCTCACTTGAATGGCATAGCAACTGCTGGGAAATTCACAGTCAGGAAGAGAATAGTAAGACACTTCTATTCTGGTTCTAAAAATATTTGGCCTTGCATTTTTAGTGCTTGTTCAGGTATAAACACATGCAAAAGAACTCTTCTAAAATGACTTTTCGAAATGATTCTTGTAAAAAATGGTCATAAGTTTATTAAAATTTCACGTGGACTCAGCCAACACGTGACCAAATTATATTTTCCAGTGTATTTTTTATTTTCACTAAATAACACCAAAAGGTGGTGTATAGAGCCACTTACTTACTCGGAATAATTTCCTAGCCACCGAAAACATTCCAGACCCTCAACCACCCAGACAGTGGCATCACAATCAAGACTCCTCTGAGTCAACACGATTGTATAACGGCTAATACAGTTACCCAGACTGGACATTATTACTGGAGACTTTGAAGCAGCAAAAACAGAAAGAAAAATGGGCCTCTGAAGATGCAAGGAATGGGATAATAATCAGGTCTTTGCATTTCTATGACAGTAAGCTTTTTCCCCATAACAATTTACTCCAGAATATAACGACATAAAGCAACAGCCATTTATTTGTGTCCTGATTGTGCAGATCGACACTTTGAGTCCAGCTTGGCTTAGATGGTCCTTCCGCTTGTTTGCCTGGGCTCACCTGGTGGGTGGCTGCTAGTCAGTGTTGCGGCTCTGCCTCCAGGGCCGGCTGTTGTCTGGCCTGGCCGGTGCCTGGGCTACATGGTCTGTCATCCTCCAGCAGGGTAGCCTGATTCTTGTGCTGGCTGTTGGTTCTGAGAGCAAGCAGGAGGGATTGCGTCATGGTTTCAGTTGTCCCGGGGGCTGCAGCAGATTAGATGTTCAGGTTCAGAGTCAGTGTGGAAGAAGCCCACTCAGGGCGTGGACACTGGGAGGCACGGATGTCCGGAGTCATTCCTAAGACAATCTGCCACAGCTAACTTCCTTCACTGTTTTACACTTCAGCTTAGGTGCACTCAAAAGTTTAAAATCAGTTGATCAATAATTATGAACCTACTGGTAGAAAGGTACTTAAAGGATATATATATAGAGAGATATATATAGATATATATATATAGTTTATATGTATAAACTATATATATATATAGTTTTCCAGGAGAGGAAAATCAAGGCATTTTGAGCTTTTATCATATTTTATTAGTTTTTCATTAGCACCTTATATTAGTTTTCTAAACTAGTATGAAGTAACAAGCTATCCTATGAAGGATAGATGGGAGAATGGACTTTGGAAGAGACTGGGAGTTGAGGTTTTGAAGGATCTGATCTCTGTTGATAGAATATATATCCAGTGCTGTGATCTGAATGTGAACCTCCAAAATGCCTATGTTGAAATCTTAACCCCCACGGTGATGATATTTAGAGGTGGAGCCTTTGGGAGAGGATTAGCTCATGAGGATATAGCCCTCACGAATGGAATTCTGGCCCTTATTAAAGAGGCCTGGGAGAACACCTTTGTCCCTTCCACCATGTGAGGTTACAGCAACAAGACAGCCAATCTAGGAAGCAGGTCCTCCCCACACACTGAATCTGCCAACACCTTGATCTTGGACTTCTACCCTCCAGAACTGTGAGGAACAAATTTCTGTTGTTTATAAGCCCCCCCATTCTGGTATTCTGTTATAGCAGCCCAAACAGATTAGACATCCCAGTAGGAGAGGTAATAGGAGCTTGAGAAAATTGGAAGGCCACATGAAGATCCTGCTTGCCAAGCATACAAAGAAGAAACAGAAATTTTAACGATGGATGAAGGTAGAGAGGAAGAGAAGGAAAGAGGGAGAGATCACAGAGAATAAGTGATTTTTACCCGGCATTCAAACCCAGGTTCTCTCACATGTTTTCTATACCATGAAGCTCACAGTGCTGCCAGAATTTTTGAAACGTGCAACACCTGACTATCTAGTCAGCGGCACTGCCCTTGTTTTTCTTAGGTTGTCAAATAATAAAATGACAAACAACACACTAGCCTTCCAGTATGAACGAATCAAAATTATACCTATTATTTTGTCAGATTGGTCAAAAACATAATGTAATGTATTTTTTGGTGTGCTGCAGAATTTTAGTAATTAGTTTATGTGTGCCAGGAGATTAAAAAAGGTTGAAAATTGCTGATATAGAGGAATTAATGAAAAGACGTAACTGTGAATGAATTAGTCTTCCGGTGGTCTTCTGCTGGCAAGATATGAATAGCTGCATCTTTTCTGTTTGCATTTCCCAGGTTTCTGCATCATGTTTGGAAAGAAAAAGAAAAAGATCGAAATATCTGGCCCATCCAACTTTGAGCACAGGGTCCATACCGGGTTTGACCCACAAGAGCAGAAGTTCACGGGCCTGCCCCAGCAGTGGCACAGCCTGCTGGCAGACACGGCCAACAGGCCGAAGCCCATGGTGGACCCCTCGTGCATCACGCCCATCCAGCTGGCGCCCATGAAGGTAGGGCGAGGGTTTGTCTTTGAGTTGACTTAAGAAGCATGCCCTCATTTGATAAAGTGTATCATGTATAGGGGCAAACTATAAAATGCCTAAGCCATGTATTTGTTTTTAAGTAGCCACACGTTAGCCAAAATTACTCTTCCGTGATTATAATGCTCACCACTTACTATAAAGTACAGCACATGCAAAGGAACTTCTCGCTTTTAGGTGTGAGATCTTTTGTTAAATCAGACATATGAAATGCAATCGCACAATAGGAAATGTTTATTCCACTTGAAATGATGATTGCTAATCTTTATACTGAAGCATATTATCCACTCCTTCTAGTAAATATTGGCAATAACTTTTGATTAAACATTATATTAAACAACCTTTTGTTGTTTTGCATTTGCCCTCAGAATGTTTAAACTTTTCTTCTATATAAAATTTATTATTAACATATTTTACAATAAATGATTTTTATGTATGTGCATATATACACACATGCATATGTATATGTATACAGGTTTTTGTATGTAATCATATATGTTTAAGTATATATACATATATATTCAAATTTGTCTTTATAGTCTAAGAAATAGCTGTTTCAAATAAAAGTGAATCATTTGAGTCCTGCAATGGGATATGATTACCGTAAAGCAATGGCTTGTAGATTCTTAGGAAGAAATGTTCATGAAATAATTGCAATTAAAGCAGAAGTCAGACCCAATAAATTTCAGATACATTACGTTTCTACAAAGAAAACCCAGCCGTTGCAGTTTTCTTCTGTACCTCAGAATAAGAATTCCACAGACCATCAAATAATTGCCCCCAAAGCTCCATATGGTAGTTAAACAGTTTTGAAGTTTATCGTTATGTTGTCCAATAGATCAGATTCTATTCTATATCTCTTCTTATATTAGTAGACAGCTGAGGTACCCGAATACCTTATTCTATGTTAACAAGAATATTGACTACATTATGTTTAAATGATAGGAAAAACAAAAGTGGATGCATTTGTTAAAGGTTGCAAAGAAGGATCATAGGTAATGAATTGTGGGGAGTGCTTATTAGGTGTCATCTGAGCTGACTAAATTAGAATGGCAATTTCATCGTTCTGTGTTGCCTTGGTCATTCTGTTCTGCTGTTGACCATGTGAGTGTGCTCTGCCTAGAGATCGATATAGGTCCTTCTAATCCTGTGTCTTGTGATTTTGATTTTCTAATAGGATTTTGACACTTTCCAGGCCAGCTAAAATGAAAATATACAAATGATGAATATTTGAGAAGATTAATCTGTAGGGACAAAAAGACTTATTTTAAATAGGTATTGATTGATGTTTAATAGAAACTGACCAATTAATCAACTGTACTGGTTAACATTAGGCAATATCTTACCTTTGAACATGTTTTCCCCCACGAGGAGGCTAATGCTTGAGTAATGACTAAGTAGGAGGGTGGGTCAGATGGTACGAGGGACTGGATGGTGTGGGGGCTTGTGTATGGCTCAGTCAGGAGGTTGCTGTTGGTTAATCCTCCATGTGTGGAAGGCACAGATCTGAGATCAAGAAATTGTTTTATTACAAAATGAATTGATCCATTTAAAGGTCGGATCCAATTTAAAGTGTGCCCACCATACTGATTTGATAGCAGTCTGGCAGGTTTTAGGGACGCACCAGTTAAATGGGTATGACTGGTCGGGATGCTGGGAGACTTTCCGACTTTACATTTGTCAAAAGATATTTAAGAAAAACATAAATCTTACAGAAGAAATAATGTGTTGTAAAGATTGTTAATTTTTTATTAAGGAAAATGTAACTATAAAATGATACTTGTTGGGCAGATTACCTGTAATTTAAAACCTCTTGTCAAAAACACCGCTTGAAAAGGCCTACAACAGTGTCCGTTAAGTTGACTGGAACCAAGGCTGTCACCGGGAGGGCAGGCTGTTAATCTTTTGCTAAAGTTACCTCTGATGCTTCTACACTTGTGAAAGCAGTGAGGAAAGCAGACTTGGACTCCCTCCACTTGCTGAGTGCCTGGAATCCCTCCTTCTGTTTTCAGTGTGCCTCTCAGCTTCCCACTGCCCCAGACACTGGAGGAAAAGCCTCACACTGGCCCCAGGTTCTCACACTTGCCTAAATCTGGGAGATCTGGGCAAAGTCACCTTTGTTCCAAAGGAGTGGATAAAGCCAGAACCAAAGCAAGGTTTATTACATGTCTTCATTTCCATGGTACAACCATATCTAGAAACTTCTGAAAAGCTGTTTTTTCTTGTATCAATGAATTTGGTATTTGATGGGCCCCATGCCTGCCCCTCCAACTCTTTCTCCTCTCTCTTTCTCTCTCCCTCCCTATCTCCTTTCTTTCCTCTCTCTTCTCTTTTTTCCTATTTCTCTTATACATGCACATCTCTCTGAAAGTTAAAAAAAAAGGAAAATTATATCAACCACTAAAAGTACCATCTTTCTTCTTTTACTACAGTGTTTCACTTAAGCTCCCTTAATATTTCCTTTTAAAGACTGAACAGCCTTAAGTTCAAATGACCTAGTGGTTACTCAAAAAAAAAAAAAAAAAAAAGCCAATGTGTTCAGGGTTATGGAACTCATCACAGGAAAGCTGTCACTGCAGATCCTCCCATTTTGAGGAGGACAAGGCAGTAACCACACACCTTGTCCAGGCCATGGGCTGGCTCATCCCAGCACCCAGTGCGACAATTCTGTAATCACAGATGAATGGATCCCACACCCGCAGCTCACTGGGACAAGTAGAAAATAACTGGGCTTCCATATTCCATGATCCTGGAATTGGGAAGACGGAGCCTGGGGTCCCAATCAGAGGTGGACAACTACAGCCCATGAGCAAATGCTCGGTCACTCTCTCTCAAGAGTTTAATATCTGCAGTCACCCTCAAGAGCAAGGTACACATAAATAGAATGTACCATTTTAAGGCAATCGTCAGTAGCAGGTTGTATCGGAGAGGCATTTATGACTAACTGATGGTTCGATCTATTTCTGAAGGCTTTCTCTCTCTCACTAATTAGTATGCCTTGCCCGGCATTCCTGCAGTGACTGTGGTCCCTGCTTCAATGCCACATAGTGACAGAATGCAGGCAGCGGTTCTGTGACCACTTCGCTTTGACTGTTTTGCCCCAATTCTGTTCCCAGAGCAGACATTAGTATGAGGCAAAGCAGGCATCAAATCCACAGTAAGTGCAGATTCTGCAGAAATGCCCCTTGAAACAGGTCTGAGCAAAATCCACAACATTGTTACCAGACGTTTGATGGTGTTTTAGAGAGTATATAATCTTTGATATTTATTACTCTGTGGCATTCTAATAATAACCATCTAATAGTTTTAACCCTGTCAGATAGATGAAGACACCTTGACTCAACACAGTGGACTGATTTGTTTAAATTCACTCCATTTCTAATTTGAACCCAGATCTAATATCAGAGACCCAGCTGCTTTCGATTGCCCCGCACCTTTCTTTCCTCCTCCTGGGCCTTTCTTCCCAAAAGAGTTAGTGATTACTCTGTGCCCCCCACCTCCAAAGTATTTGCTTTTGACAGGGAAAATGCAATAACAATTCCAAGGACAGAACCTCATTTTGCAGTGTCAGATAGATGAATGGGGTGGTGGTACTTCTGAGCAGGAGAAATTTTCTAGTTTGCTTCAAGTAGTGTAAGAAAGATTGATTGGCCTAGAGAAGTTTGGCCAAAAAAACAATAATAATAATCAGAGATGTTGGAGATCAATCATGGCCCTGATCAGGCATGGTTGCATAGGTGCCTCACCCATACCATCTGGTGGACTGAATTATTTAACTCAGTCCTTCATTGTTCTTGCTACAGCCTCATGGAGAGCTAAGTACTTCCCCACCCCTTGGATTTGGACTTGGCCATGTGACTTGGCCAATGGGGTGATGAGAGCAAAGGCTTGAAATGTACAGTTGAGATTTACCTCAGTGCTTTTACCGTCACCATAAGAACATGCCTTGCAGAGTTCAGTGATTCCAGAAGAGTGAGCAGAAGCACCCCAGCCCATCTGCATCCCTACAGTTTGAAGGCATTGCCCCAGCCCCAGGTCCATTATATGAGGTCTGTCCAGAGGATATCCAGCCATGTAATATGAAAAACAGAGGCATTTATTGAAGAAGATACAGGATATAAGAAACGTTGTACATAGGACAATGACGCCTCAGTCCCCTTCAAAGAGGGCAATTTGGGATCTCACACAGTTCGCCCGTCACCATCAGCTGCCCTGTCATATTTTCCTGAATCTCACTAATGGTCTGAATTTTCTTCCCTTTCAAAGGTGATTTTAGTTTCGGGAAAAGCCAGAAGTTGCAGGGAGCCAAATCTGGGCTGTAGGGAGGCTGAGACACTTGGGTGATTTGATGTTTCACAAAAAAACTCTGTACTAGAGGTGATGCCTAAGCTGGCACGTTGCTGTGGTGAAGCTGCCAATCACCAGTTGCCCATAGCTGTGGCCTTCTGAACCATCCGAATAGTTTCAGTGGAGGACTATTCTAGTTAACACACAATTTGATGCAGATTCATTACTCTATTTGCTCAGTCATTTTGAATGTGATGGCCATGTAATACACATGCTCACTCAGTGGTGTCAACCGCCCCTACTGACCAGTACAGTGAAGTTGTTATTGTTCACACATGTGCATTCCAGTCCACTCTCCTTGGCTGCCAGGTTACATCGATGTCTCACAAGCTGTTCTCATTAGATTAACAATGGCTGGACTTTCTCCAGACAGACCTCTGTCTGGGATGACACTGAGTGTGGGGGACTTGTACAGCATTATTGGACAACTGATGGACATACTACCTCAGCCCTCCTTTCTTTTCAAACAAGTGGTATTTACTTCATCTTTTAGGTACAATCATACCTCATTTTGAGCTTTGCTTCACTGCACTTCAAACATATGTTTTTCACAAATTGAAGGCTAGACCCTCCAGCATCAAAAAGATTACAATTGGCTTTATTGTGAGACTCGCTTCATCGCAGTAGTCTGGAACCGAACGCAGTGTATCTGAGGTATGCCTGTTCCACGAAGCAAGACTTAGCAAGGTTAAAGGAGTTGCTGAAAGTCCACAACTAGTAACTGGAAGAGGCCCAGGATTCAATCCCCAACCCCTGACACAGAAATCCAGGCTTGTAACCACCACACCCCCCTGCCTCCTGATGATAAGGGTGTGTTTGGACACAAGTGTTTCATGTATAAGTGCTGCTAAGTCGAAACAAAGTCACTTCCTTCTCACCTAGTCCTGCCTTTTCATCTGAGAGATGACACAACTGACCCAGGAAGGTCAAGCGAATTTTCCCAAGGTCACAGAGCAAGTTGATGTCAGATGCCAGATACTGTTTCTGTGTATAGGGTTGCTTCTGATTCAAGCATTTAGAAAGCCTGGAGTTAGGTCATAAACTAGCGCTCACTTGAGAATCTGACAGGGATATCATTTAAATGCCTCCCTCCCTGCAATCTCTTACCATTGCTGCCATATGACTTTATTTTCTAGTTGTAGAGTACGCAGAGCTCTCCGCAGAGTCTTCCATTATGCATGTAATCCACACCGTCTCCTCAAGTGAATTAGGCAGGATATTTAAGCAGGAGATGTCAATGAAAGTGTGCACCGAGAAGTGAATGAGTAACCGTCCAAATGCAGCTGCTCATTCTGTCTTCAGGATGGCCCGGCTGCTCCTCCGGCCGATCGCATCTGCGGTCAAACGGCGAACCCTCCGAGCACAGCTTCCCTCCAGCCTCTGTGGGTTTCCCAGTGAGTGGCCTGCTCTGAACCCCGGTCAGCTGAACTCCTCCAATGAGGATGGCTGTGCTTTGATAACTGGAAAATTCTATATAAAGGGAGAAGATATTTTCAGGAATGCCTTATTTTGCCCCAGCGCTTCTCTCCCAGAGGGGGTGACCGAACTGAAAATAATCTTCTAAATCAAAAGAAAAAAGCATGTGGCTCTCTGTGACTCCCACACATGCTCAGAACTTGAAAGATTTAATTTTATCTCTCATTTAGCATCTTAACAAAAATTGGAGCACTAAGGTGGCAACTGTAGGCTTCTTTGCGGTGCTGTCAAATCCTGGAGTTTTTATCATTGTTGTCATGTAATATTAAATATAAGCCTTACATTGTTGACTCTGTTAAACTAGTAAGAAAGCAGTCTATCAATACTTTGATTATTTCCAAGCGGCACATCACTATCCAACTGATTGGATGCCACTGCTATTCCCAATAATGTTAAAATTTCAATGAAAAAAGCTGTGCCCAAGACGGCACTAATTCGAGCATTTGCTATCATTTTATTGCTGGATAACAAGTTACCACAACCTTCATGACCTAAAAGAACAAACATTTGTTATCTCACAGTTTCTGTGAGTCTGGAGTCTAGGCAGGGCTTACCTGGGTCCCTCTGCTCAAGGTCTCACAAGATGCCAGCAGCTGGCTCCCCTGCCCTTGGGAGGCTTCCCTGGGGAGGAATCCTTTAGGTTGTTGGCAGAATTCACTTCCTTGCTGTGGACCTCATGGAAGCTTGCTTCTTCAAAACCACAGGAGTCTTATGCACGTCTCACAACAGAATCACAAAGTGATACCCCAGCACTGATGCCACGTCATGTAAAACATAACGATGAGAGTGACATCCCATCATCACCTTTGCCATGTTCTGTTGGCTGGCAGCAAGACACAGGTTCTGCCCTGGCTTATGGAGAGAGGATTACACAAAGGCAGGAGCCCCAGGAGGGAGGCCTCACCCTACGGCTGGTCCACTCTGGTCCCCGTTGTCTCTTCCCCATGCAGGATACATTCACCCCAGCCCAAGGTTACCTGAGTGTCATCCCATTAGGGCATCATCTTAAAGTTAAATCAGGTCAGGTGTGGGGAAGGGGCTTGCGTGTGATCTATTAATCACAGCTACTGGGGCACAGCTTCTCTCCCGCTGTACACCTGTGCAACTAAAATGACTGGTGTCTGCCCCCAGCCCTCCCAGCACGTGATGGTGGGGCAGGTATAGGGTGATAGTTACGGACATTCCAGTCAAACCCGTGAAATGCAAGGGGAAAAGGAGTCGCTGGTCCAGAGCTCTTGTGAAACCCAACCTGGAAAATGTTGGGAGTTCCTTGATTAGGTTTCAGGGACTGGGGACAATCCTGTGTCTCAGGCTCCACCCTCTGGTTCTCCTCTTTAACGAAAGGTAGCTGAGTTTGCAGCGGAGCAGTTTTATCAGCCTGCTTCCCACAGTCAGTAGAATTTGACGTGTGCGACAGCTTCCTTTTGTTTTGTAATATCTCTGTCCCTTGCAGTCAAGCTAGCAATACTACTGTTTAAACAATTTCTCAATAACTTTGCAAACCTTGTGGGCATTTCACTGTGGTTCACTCCATTAGCAAAATCCATATATATATCCTCACCTGAGTACATTTTTTAAAATTGATTTTAGAGAGAGAGGAAGAGAGAAGGAGAGGGAGGGGGAGAGAGAGAAAGACATTGACCTGACCAGGGTCAAAACCACAACCCAGGCATGTGCCCTGACCGGGAATCAAACGCTACAACCTTTTGAGGTATGGGATGATGCTCCAACCAACTGAGCCACACTGGCTCCACAGATACTTTTAAGATAAACCATCTTGTCCTTCAGCCTCCTGCTGAGATGGGTGAGGGACAATGCCCTTCATCTTCCCAGAGGGCCTCTGGCTTGAGAAGATCTGTGAGGCACACCCTTGGTTTCTTAAAAAGGCCTTTGTGTGATTCATATTCTGCCCTTCAGTGTTTCTGAGTTTTTAACAGCTGTGCTGTCACACCCTCAGAACATGTTTCCTGAGAGGCCAGCTCTTCATTTTGCATCTTTGCCATCTGGAGAAGCACAGAATTTTTTAAGGCATGAGATTCTGGTTCCTTTTTTTTTTTTTTTAAGTTCTTTTCAGTTACTCTCTCTTCGCTCGCATTTTACTGTGAGCAGAAGGAAACCAGGCAGCACCTTCCACACTTGGAGGCCTTGGGTGTGTCACGTTTGTCACACCCAGCTTCTGCTTCCCATGAAACTCCAGGAGGCAGCTTCGCTGAACTTCCTGCCACTGCGGAGCAAGGTCCCCTTTTCCTCCAGCTTCCAATGACATGTTCCTCATTTGCTTCTGAGCCTCACCTTCAGCATCCTCAAAGTCCTAAGAAATGACAATTTTGACTCTCTCTACTATGTTCCTCAAAATTCTGTCAGCCTCTGCTCACTTCCTGGTTATAAACACTCCTGTATCATCATGGACTGAATTGTGTCCTTCCAAAATTTGTATGTTGAAGCCCTAACCCCCACTCCATGTGAATGCATTTGGAGATGGGCTGTTAAGGAAATAATTAAAGTTAAACAAGGTCATAAGCATGGAACCCGAATCCTATAGAACTGGTGTCCTTATAAGAAGAGACACTGGGGGCATGCAGTCGCAGAGAAAAGACTGTGTGAGGACACCACAAGAAGGCGGTCATCTGCAAGCCGACAAGAGGGGCCTTAGAAGAAACAGTTCTGCTGACATCTTAACCTTGGATTTATAGTCTCCAGAACTGTGAGAAATGCATCTGTTGTTTAAGCCGCCCATTGCGGTACTTGGTGATGGCAGCCCTTGCAAGCTAATGCACACGTGTTTATTTGTTACAGCAACACCCACGTCCAGATTCCAAAACTTGTAACCAGTTACCATTACTTAACATTTCTCAACCCACATTTATTAATAGCCTAACAGTTTTCATTGGTCAGGAGTTGGGCACAGTTTAGCTGAATCTTTGGCTAGGGCTCTTACAGGCTGAGGTCAAGGTGTCAGCCAGGCTGCCTTCCCATCCAAGGGCTCCCCTGGGGAAGAATCCGCTCTGTAGCTCACTTAGGTCGTCAGCAGAATTAATTTCTCTGTACTGACACCAGGAGCAAAAAGAAGTCAAGAAAGGGTGTGTTGACGAACAATAACTGCTGTGGGCAGCTGGGGCCCAGTCCTGCTGGGGACACCTGGGAGACTTTCTAGAACACACCTCAGACTTGTCCCAGCATCTGGCCACCCCCTCCAATTCCTCACTGTCTGCAGGTGGTTCCCAGGAGTTAATCTCCTAGTAGAATCCACCTCCCCTGCCGTGTTGACGAACAGTAACTGCTGTGGGCAGCTGGGGCCCAGTCCTGCTGGGGACGCCTGGGAGACTTTCTAGAACACACCTCAGACTTGTCCCAGCATCTGGCCACCCCCTCCAATTCCTCACTGTCTGCAGGTGGTTCCCAGGAGTTAATCTCCTGGTAGAATCCACCTCCCCTGCCCTTAACCAAGCATTCCCCAGCATCCAGAAAACAATTCCAGGTCGAGAGAATCAGGAAACCTTCCGTGCAGACAGGAACTGCCTGCAGGTGACCTCCTAGTGGGCTGAGGGGATACAGGCACAGCAGCAGTGACAGCTGCTATCAGTGAGATATCAGCTTTCATTTCTTCATCACATGCTGGTTGTGAACCTACCATGTTCTAGGTGAGGAAGCTCTAGAGAAAAATGATATTTGGTCCCCATCGCTACACAGTACACAGTCTAGTGGGGGAGGTAGATTTGTACAGACAGACAAGATATAATAAATGTTACAATAGAATAGATAACAATGGATATGTAAACATTTTGTTCTCAAAGTTTTGAGAACAGAATGGCTATAATTCTTAGAAAATTTAGGGGAGATAGAATATTGGACTTTGAAAGAATGTAGTCCTATATTCATGCCTAATGAAAGGATACCCTGAGATGAGAAAATAACTTTACCAAGGGGCCCTGACAGTGTCTTGCCTAAAAGCCTTGTGGAGCCAGACTATCCAAGATCAATCCAGAACCGCAGTTCTACCTGTTTCAGATTTTGGACCTTGTACAAGTTACTGAACCTCTGCGTGCCTCAGAGTCCTCGTCTGTTGAAAGGGGATATAATAGTGCTACTCAAAGGGCTGGTGTGGGAACTGAACAGTCTAATACATTTAGAATATTAATGGTCAGCAATTTTGTAATCATTTTTATTGTTATTCTATTGCAGTGGAGCCCATTTTCCCCCTTTGCCCTTCTCTACCCATCCCACTCCCACCCCCCCCCCCGTTCCCACAGTCAATTCCCACACTGTTGTCCATGTCTGTGGGTCATTCATACAAACCCAATTATCAAAAGTACAAAGTATAATAAAATTTGCCTTTTTTTAAGAGAACAATGTTTTAGGTTTGCTTTCTTTTACAATCAACATAACAAAGACTGCAGATGTCTCGATTTTACAGATAACTCTCTAAGCTACACAAAATGTGAGTCTTCAGAGTTGGGTCCCTGAGAACAGCAGAGACCAGCAAACACCCCAGGTCTGTTTCAGTCTGCGGTGCTTTCAAGTGTGAGTTTCCTTGGGCAGGTTTCCAGTGACATATCTCTCACCTCAGACCTGCAGGAGGCTGCTGCTGGCCACTCCTTCCCCTAGGAAGCAGGAGCCAGAGAAATGACTGTCTGGCAGCAGCATCTGTGGCGTCGGCAGGCCACCCCTCCCCGCCTCCTCATCTTTGTAGATCTGCCAGCTGTTCAGCTGAGAGGCGGCATCCGCTGGAAACCCCATGCCAAGTTCACTTCCTGAAGGCTGCAGGGGTGGGAAACAGGTGTTTTTTTAAACAGCTCCAAGGAGAGATGCTCATAGAAACACGTTTCTTCAGAACCTCAACATCCTAAAGCCAGATCCTGAATTCACGGAGCAGGAAACTGGAGAAGTGAGCAAAGTACAATAAACCCCACTCCTAAAATGAAACTCTCTAGTATGTTCAACAGGTATTTTTATTCATAGAAGCAAATGTGCTTCTTTGGGAAATTATTTGTAATAACCTTTAGTTTTTTTTTCCAGCATGTGAGAGTGATACTTGACATATAGGGAGCTATGGAGAAGGAAAATCTCTTGTATCTCCACTGCCGAATGTTGATGTATTTTCCACCATCATTTAAACACACACAGACATGGAAGAGCAAGATTGACTGTGATGTCTGTGAAGTTTTTAGTTCATTTTTTCCACCTAGTGCTGTGGTTCCCAAACTTTCTTGGGTCCCAACACCCAGTGTCCCAGTATTTTTGTCACAGCACCTCCCATTGATTCAGTAGTTCAATCCAAACCACTTAAGTATTTAACAAGTAGAACACTGTTTGTCATTTCCAAGGAAAGCCCTCATGAAATTTGCACATCCCTTGGGCACTGCACATCTTCTTCACCTGGGGACCAGGTGGGATACCGCACTTTCATTTCCTGTTCCGTGTTGATTTTTACACAGAACTGGCATTTTAATTAAATGTATTGGGGTGACAATGGTTAATAATGTGTAGGTTTCAAGTGTCTATTTCTACACTACGTGATCTGTGTTGTCCGCCACCTACTGTCAAGTCATCTTCCGTCACCACAGATCTGCCCCCCTTCACCCTTTACCACTCCCTTCCCTCCGGTAACCACCCCACTGTGTTATGTCCCACATATGAGTAAAGTCATATGGACCTCAGCTTTTTCTGACTTATTTCACTTAGCATGATATTCCCAAGGGCCCTCTGTGTTGTCACAAATGGCAGTATTTCATCTTTTCTTAGGGATGAGAGGTGTTCTGTTGTATATATGTACCACATCTCCTTTATCCAATCATCTGTCGAAGGACACTGTGGTTGTCTCCATGTCTTGGCCACTGTGAATAATGCTGCAGTGAACATGGGGGTGCATATAAGTTTGCAAATAAATGTTTTCAAATTTTTCAGGGAGATACCCAGAAGGCAGACCGCTGGTCACATGGTATCTCTGTTCTCAATTGTTTGAGGAACCGCCATACTGTTTACCGTAGTGGCTGAAACAGGACTTGCTGTTTTGTGTCATGACAACCGGCAAATACACTGCTTTGCACTCAGTGATGTTTTTAAAGGGCATGCGGTGCCACCGAATGTAGAAACTTGAACTACCGGGACAGGACGTCTGCAGGAGGTTAGCTGTTACTGTTTCCTTTGAAAAAACTGAAATGACCCTGCCACGCCCTTGTGCGTTCACGGCAGCCCCCTGTGCGCTTGGTGTGCAGTTGGAGAACCAGGACCCTACCTGTTGTCCATTGTCCGCAGCACTGTTTTCAGTGGCCTCGTTAGAACAGATTGCTGATTTGAAAACCCTCTAGTGCTGGACATTTATGTTGATCACTAGCTCTTTTTTTTTTTTTTTTTTGATAAGTTTGTTGTCTTCAGAAGGGTAAGAAGTTCCATTCTCTTATATAAAGTTGGAACTTTTAAGTGCACAGTTACACCCGTTGTTATTTGGCCTGTTTGTGTTCTCACCTTACAGTTTGCAAGCCCAGTTAGCAGCATGGCACCCACAGACTTGAGTGCTGTGATTTTCCACCTCCCAAATCTTGTCTTTGTGCTGTTGATTTGGCTTTAAGAACAATGAGCCTAAAACAGGGAATAATTTTTAAGCCATCAACTATGCTTCAGATTTCCAAGTTAATGAATAAAAACAAAGCCAAGGAATTGGCAAGACTGTGCAAATTAGCAACTGAAAAAACATTAGCCTAGAACACAGAAAAAATGCAGACAGTTAAAAATAGCGAACTTTCAAAAACTCTGATTTTCGACAATTTCACACCAAAAGCCTGGGCTCTGCACTGTCTCTTACCCCACAGTGACGCCGGCTCTGCGAGGGAAGACATCTGGCCGGCATTCTGCGTCTCTCCTCAGGCATCGTCTTCTAGACAGCGGTTTCGGTTTGCAGCTAGCGCTTCAGTTAAGAATAGATAGATCCCTTCCCTGGGCTGGGTTAACCTTCCCTCAGCTCGAAACTATGTCTTCTGCCGTGTAAGGTTGTTATGTGGATCAAGTCAAACAAGAAAGAAAGAAGGAACTTCACAATAAAATTGTTGGCAAGTTTAAGGTGGGAGTGATGGAGCAGATTGTGGAGGTGGGAGGTGCAGGTGATGGAGCCTGCGGAAGTTGGTAGAAGTGCTAGAAGTTGTGGGGGTGGTACAGGAGCAATAAAGCTTTTTAAAACCTTCATGAAATGCTACCTACAGATATAAAAGGCCCACGATTATTTTGTGCCCAGTTATAAGGTTCAGTTGTCTGCAAACCAATGTGAATATTAGGTATGTGTGCCCCTTCCTTCCCAATTTGCTGGCGATGCATTCACACTTGGTTTTCCTGTTGGATGCAGGGCTGGGGGTAATAGTACTAATGTGTTTGCAGACGCGTGGCCTCATCCTTGCCTTACTATGTGAGGGTAGGTAATGTTATCCTTACCTGACGGGTTGTGAACTTGGGGTTCAGGGAGCACAAGGGGCTTGCCAAAGGCCACGCAGCTATCGTACAGCAAAGCTGGAACACGTGCCCACCAGACTCATAAGGTGCCAGGGCCTTTCTAGACACCAAAGCCATGCCTAAGATGGTAGTTGCTGAGGGCATAAGGCATCAGCAGCATATTACAAGGCATGGGGATGAGGAGAAAACATAAAGCTTAATTTCAAGAAAACAGGTAAGTTAGAGGAAACTGCCTTACCTCTCTAATATTTCCACACAATCCTCGGCATCGCAGGACAAACCTTCCTGTAATCACCTGCTAAGTGTTCCAGTGCCGCTGTTTTCTAAGTCATTCAGCACAGCTATACCCTTGTTAGGTTTTCAACACCTCATTCATTCAGCAAGCTGGATATCGTGCCGCTGCTTGCTTAAGCTGTGAGATGTGTGTGTCACAATGGCTGCGACATTGGTGACTAGCAGAGGCTACCGTTTTTATAGAATTGAACCAGATTTGAATGTCCTGGTAGAATTCTCCCATGCCTTATTTATCTTTATAGCAAAAATTCTCTCTTTTTGCCCAAGTCTGTAAAGGGTATACATAAGTCCCTCTCTAGGACTGTGATTTGTAATGTATTTTCCTTGGGATAGTGTATTCTCTAATGTATGACTTCACATGGCAATGTTTAGTTAAAATTTTTCCTTGACTACGGGGCGGAGGTCACCCTGGAGTGGGATTGTTGGGTCACAGCCGTGTATACCCTTGAACTGAGTGAGTTCTGCCGGCTGGCTGGCTCTCCAGAATGGCAACACCAGCCCACCCACCTGGGAAGCACAGGGGTACAGCCCCTTACACAAGGACCACGCCCTGGCATCAGAAGCCTTCTGTCATTGGCAGTTCCAAGGAGGGTCTTGTTGTGGTTTTTATTTCCTTTTTCTGATTGCTAATGTGTTTGATTATCTCTTCACATCATTGTTAATTATTGGACCACTCATTCTGTGAATGGCCTGTTTGTGTCCTTTGCCAGTTTCTCTATTGATTTTGCTGCCTTTCCAGTTGTGTTGCGGGGTTTCTGTTCGCACCGGTGAGAGTTTATTTAGTGCACCTCACTTTAAATGCCCTCTGGTCTGATGTTTCCAAAGCTGACTTGTTTTCACTCGCACTCACCTGGCGTGTCTCTGCCTAAACCAGCTTTCTCTTCGTGCCTACGTGTCAGCACGGTCTTGTGAACAGCACCTCACCTCAGGCTCTCTGCCGTTTTGGCCTCACTCACTCTGTCATTTACTGGAAGAATTCAGGGTCACGACTCGCATATTTACTTTACTTCTGCCATATTAATGTTTTATTTAATGTTCATTGTTTTCTCCTTTTCCTTCTTTTATTGCCAATTTGGCCACATTGCTCTTCATTTGCTAAGTCGGAGGTCCTACTTTTCTATTCCATCAGTGGATTCTCCCCTTCCCAGCTCTTGGTGTCAAATGCCTCCTTCCTGCTCTATTTTGTAAACAAAATCCCAACTAGTTCCCCCCGTAAGATGCCCAGTGTCCCCGAAGAAATGCTGTATTTCTTCCCTCTTCCCCACCCCACTCCAATAAGACATTTAGAAAACTTTCATCCATTTCCCTTCTCCCCCTTCATCACTTTTTGCGACCCAGGGATTTTGAAATAGTTTTATTTTTCTAACACCTTGCAAATGCTTAAATTGTGATGAAATTATTTTAAATTTCCAGCACTAAGCTATTATGACACACCATGGCTGGACAGGCTTCTCTGTCCTTTCAGAACGTACACACACGTACAGAGACGGAGACAGCGGCAGAGTCAGGCCGCACAGCAGGTCTGCGCCCCACTGTTCGCCCTCTCCCCCTCACGCCCGCCTCACCGGAGGTCAGTGTTCTGTGTGGCATGGACAGAGCGTGCTGCCGTGATGGAAATGCCTCACACGCCTGCTGCCCAATAGGCAGCCACTAGCTGCGTGGAGATATGGAGAGTATGACTCAGAAATTAAATATTTTATTTAAGTTAAATTAATTTAAATTGACATTAAATAACCACATAGGCTAGAAGCTACCTTTCTGAGTAAGACAGATCAAGATCACTTGTTATTTGGATAGAATATTGACCCTGGTATTATCTCTAAAATAGGTTCATATATGCTTTCTTAATTCTAACATATGGTCATATGTATGTATTTGGTTTTGGCTTTGCTAAGAGTGTTCTATCTTGTTTGAACATAGTCTTCTCAGTGTATTTCTCTCAGGTTGGGTTTCCTAGAACCTGAGATGGGATCCTGGTGCAAGTGGCTAATTGAAGGGGAGCACTGGGGAGGAACCTGCCACAACCGGGAAAGCAGGGCTGGTGGGGAGAATGAGCTGAGCAAAGACAGGGCTTCATCTGGACGCTGGCCTGAGCTCTGCCCCACGGAGAACTCCGGGTAATGAAAGCACAGGGTTTTCTCACCCTGAAGTGACAGGTCTGACTTTTGTTCTCTCTTATCAACCAGCCATTGGCTGCAGGCCACCCCAGAGAAGGGCAGGACTTTCCCAGGCCCTGTGAAAGGAGGCTGGGAACCCATTCCAGAAAACCTAGGGGGGTCTCAGGAGACAGGACATCCCGGGGCTGAGCCACCAGCACCATGGCCCTCGTGGAGGGGGTCTGGGCAGGCTCCCACATTGTCGACTTCATGCCCTTTAAGCTTCAGGTTTTTAGAAAATAAGACCATTGATATTCTCATTCTTTCTTTCCTGGAAATATGTGGATTTTTCTTTATCCTTAGAGTTAAGGAATTTTTCCAGATATCTGAGGTGCGCCTTGTTTTTTGCTTTTTGTTTTAAATCAGTCCTGCTTTGAACTCAACCCTTTAAGCTGCACACTCAGGTGTTTCTTGAGCTCAGGGAAATGATCTCGCATATTGTCCCCCCCACCTTATGATTTTTACCTGTGCATTTTTACAGGTTTCGAGACCTCTCTTCCACCTGGCAGGCTCTGCTTCATGTTGCAGCCATCGACCTTCTTCTTCAGTCCATACACTGAACTCCAGAGCCAGACACACTTTGGTGCCGCGCTTGAGAGACCAGAGATGCTCCTGCTGCTTTTTACTTTCGAGTCGTCATCTGTCTCTCCCAGGAGCTTTATTTTGCTGGGGTTCAGTTTAATTTGTTCTGAGCCAGCCTACCTCCCTCTGTCTCTGGCTGCTGTAGACTCCCTTAGTTGGGAATACACACACACATGCACACGTTCACATGCCACTTCATGGATGTCTCGACTGGCTATTTTCTTTCCTAGTAGTATGTTCTTGCCATGGTTCTCCTTCTGCCTTCTGCATTCTTTTTAAAAAGACCCACATTCAAGGATCTGTTCTTCCATTTCAGGTCACGTGGTTCCAACAAATGCCTGCCACGGATCAAGCCCAGCGCCGTGTGCAGGGGACACAGCAGTGAATACCTGAGGCGTGAGCCCTCCTCCCAGGAGTGTTTACTCCACAGGGGACATCAGTGTAGATGTGAGCCAGAGGGCAGTGGTGGGGTGCTGGGAAGGGGCAATAAACAGTGTGGTGAAACTGTGGCGAGTCCTTGTTAACATCTCTGCCCTCAGTTCCCACCGAATGGTCACAACAAAACTTCCTGCTACGTGTCAGTTTCATTCCATTGCATCCTTGGACAACATAACGGAGAATCTAGAACTGCGGCAGCTTGACAGCTGGTTGGGAACATGGGTAATCTCTTGCTAAAGACTCAGGGAGAGAGCTACACAGTGACTTTCTCCAGTCGCCGAATGGCTGCCCAGTGGGAAGGGCAGTTAGATCCTCTAAGAATCCCCTGGAAGGAAAAATAGGAAGAGCTACGCAGAGAAAGCACAGACAGGCCTCAGTCCTGTGCAGGACTTGGAAACAATGTGTGTTCTCCAGCAATCAAAGGGGCCGCCTGGGAAAGTGTTGAGATCCTCATCATTAGGGATATTCCAGTATTGACCCAGCTACACGTAAAAGGCACCTGGGCACAGCAGATGGACCAAGAATGAAAGCCAGGAAGGGCTGGAGCACAGAAGTGATAGGGCATTGGGCACCGTAGGAGGGTTGGGAGGAGTGGAAAGGGCGTTGGAGGTACAACAAGTGTGGCCCTGGTTTGCCAGTTGTATCTCCTTCAAGGTGAATTCAGCCAAGATTGGAATCATTTTTCAATCATATCTTGCCAAGTCTTAGATGACAGCTAAGATTCCTAACATTGAATACAGCCGTGCTTTTTTCTCTTCCAAACTTCTCTTTTCTTCTTCTTCTTCTTCTTTTTTCTCTGTGGTCTATCAAAGGTAAACCAGCAATAAAGAATAGCATCTACTTTCCATACCTCTGCTCAGAACCCTGAAACATATGCTGTTATGAATATATTCATTCATTCAAGCTTTCTTTAATTTGCTTGTATGTTCTACTTAGAGAATTGTGCCTGTCACCAGGCAGGTGCTTAATAAATATTTGATGATTGTATTCAGATACATTCCAGCCCATAAGAGTTCCTCATGTGTATTAACATATGCCTCAGCAACAGCCCTGGGCAGGCGAGTCTCAACACAGAAAATACTGCAGCCGCATGGAGTACAGCTGTGTTCCTGCCCTCTGACTGTAATGTGGTAGGCTGATAAAATCTGGGAGGACCTGATGTCTTTTATACATGTACATAAAGTAACTTTAAACTTTATGCATTAGGCATCTACCTCGTCTGTTAAAGTTATACAGTATTTGCCATATTATTGGCTGCTTCATCTGGCATTTAATTCACCTGTTCTTTCACCCTTGAGGGTTGGTGTCAGCCAGCTTTGTGCCTTCGATAGAGTATGCTGCCATCTAACGGTACTGGGGGCACATTACAAGCCTACCCACCTTCTATGTAGTACTTACAAAATGTATGTTTTTCATTATATATTAATATTAGCTCGATTGAAGAATAAATAATGGAATCATTTTTTAGAGCTTCAAAATTTTCTTCTATTTTTTTCAATTTTGGGACACAATTTAGATTTCTTTGATGCTTTCACAGTAAAACTTTTAAATGTTTCACTTTTTGGTTTTCCTGATTTGGTAGAAAAGCCATTGAAATAAGAGGATTCTTGTGTCCCAGTCTCATTCTTGCAAACTGAGTAAATCTCAACTTGTTTCCTCCCCACCCCCACCCCCAAAGGGTTTCACTTGTCAGCTATTTCTAATGTTAGCCCATAGAAAAATCATCTGGGAAGAATTACTTAAAATACAAATTTCCAGGGCTCAGTCTGCAAAGTTCCATTCAGTGTCTTTGAGAACTACTCAACTAACAGGTTTCTGTCCCTTGGTTTCCCTTTAAATTCTGGCTTTGTCAAGAAAAATGCAAAGGTGCCACCTTGTGTCCACTAGTAGTTGTGCAGCCTCACTCACAATTAATTGAATGGATACAACAGCAGGTGGTGCTACATCAGATACAAACATATTGAAGCTTTTTAACTTGTCAGTGTTTCCAGTTATAAATGCAGTCGAATTTGCATTTCATTAAGGAAGCAACGCCGTAGTGAGAAAAGCAAATGTTATCCATCAACTCACTTGGAATAATTGTTTCGGTCTCCCTTTTGAGTTATGACTTGGCCTTTTTCTGAACTCAGGTATATGCCTCTCAGCCTTGTTGTGTCTGAATCACATGCAACTGCAGTAGCCCAGCCTTTTGCAATTATCTATATTTTTACACAACTCTAGGAAGACTCAAGTGAAGGTATGAAAGAAAACAATTTTGTGGAGAAAAAAATGATCATTTCTCACCCCTCCTTGTTTCTACTAGCAATAAGCAACAGACTGCTAAGAAATTCAACGGTGTTCCACCTCCATTCGCCACCTACCCTGGACTTCTATCCTTCGGTTCTAACTGCCAACAGAAAGTGAAAGCTATCAGCCTCCTGAGTAAAGAGGCATGCTTCTCTGGGGTCACGGGCCTTGTCTGGGCACTGCACCCCAGCACATCACCCTGCTGTGCCATAGACCCTCGATTCCCACAGTACTGGCAATAGGCCAGCAGCTGCAACATTCCCTGGGAGCTTGTAAGATGTAGAATCTCAGGCCCAGCCCAGACCTGCTGAATCTGATTCTTAACAAGATGTCCAGGTGATCCCTGCGCACATTAACGTTTAAGCACCACCTCCCTAGAGAACACAGTTTTAGCCTGAGAGAACTTTGATGTCCTTCTCAACACACTGCTTCTGCTTGCTGGGTTCTCAGGAGCATAAACTAGTCTGGAAGGGGGGGCACTGGGCAGATCTGGCATTGGCATCAGAATCTGTCTTACTGCCCGTGTGATTGGGGCTCACTCCTAATCTCTCTCAGTCTGTCATTCCTGGCTGGGGTATGGGAACTCTGATACTAACTTCAGGGAAATGTTATGGGCTGACGTATGTAAAGTGCCTGGTGTGATGCTTGCCTCATAGACTGTCCTTGATAAAAGCGTAGTTGAGTGTAGTTTCAAACTAGTTTCAAATCAGTGTGGTGATTTTTAAAACTGGCTACACCATTTCTTGGACACTTTCCCTGTTAGAGGTGGTATCTGTCTTCCCTCCCCCTTGATTCAGGCTGTGCTTCCAATTCCCTCGCAACCAGGAGAACGTGGAAACAGCATCACTGCAGACTCTCAGCGCCGGGTAAGGGACAGCCACGCAGCTTCATTCCTCCTGGCTTTCTCGGGATGGTCACTCTGGGGGAAGCCCCACTGTGTAAGGAACCACCACGTCGGGAAGCTTTGTGCAGGGGGTGCTTAGTGGGACAGCCCAGCTGAGCTCCCAGCCAAGTCACCATAAACTGCGAGCCTGGTTAGTGATGGGGACCTCCAGTCCCTTGTGCCTGCAGCCCAGCCAAAAAGTGACTGCAATTACAGTCAACTGCCAACACCCTTCCCCACGTCCTGACCCACACAGTTATGAGCAAATAAAACACTTGGCAGGGGGGCGGCACTCATTTAAACAGCAGCAGTACCTGGAACACACTTTGGTATTCTTTCATTTATTACTTCAACAAAGGACCTAGGCCAGGAGTCAAACGTGTTATAGCCTATTTGCCAAATCTAGCCTGCCATCTGTTTTTGTGGTGGGGGAGGAGGGAGGAGGTGGCGGTTGTTGTTGAATAGACTTTATTTTTAGAGCAGTTTTAGGTTAGCAGCAAAACTGAGCAGAAGGCACAGAGATTTCCCATACACCCCATTGCCCTCACAGATGCACAGCCTTCCCTCTGTCAGCACCCCCTGCAGTCCGTAAACCAACGCTGACACATCATCAGTGTGCAAGATCCATAGTTTACGTCGGAGTCCACGCGGGTGGTGCACATTCTGTGGATCCTGACAAATGTGCGACGACAGGTGCAGCGTGTAGTTCCTCCGCCCTACATCCTGTGGTACATCCCGTGTGCTCCACCTGGTCATTCCTCCCTCTTCCCGAACGCTGGTAACCACCGGTCCTTTCACCCTCTCTGCTGTTCTGCCTCCTCCAGAATGCCTGACTACTGGAAAAGTGCAGTATGCAGCCTTTTCAGGTCGGCTTCTTTCACTCACTAATGTGCGTTTAAGTTTCCCCCATGTTTTTCTTGTCTTGATAGCTCATTTACTTTTAGCATTGAATGATATTCCATTGTCTGGATGGACAACGGTTTATTCATGCACCTATAACTTGGTTGTTTCCTCATTTTGTAACATACATAAAGCTGCTATAAATATTCACAATAGCTTTTAGCAAAGGTATAAGTTTCAACTCATATGGGTAACTGTTAAAGAACTTGACTGCTGGATCACATGGTAAAAATATTGGGTTGGCCAAAAAGTCCATTATGTTTTTTCCTTGCGATGGCTCAGGTAGTGCTTGGTTGTCTTTAACTTCATTCAAAACAATTTTGTTAGACTGTGTTGTTACAGCTGTCGTATCAGTGTGCATTTAAAAAAACTTATCAAAATTGGCGCATTTTCATGCAGCCATTGTAACATTGAAGATGGAAGAAGATAAGCAACATTTTTGGTATATTATGCTTTATTATTTCAAGAAAGTTAAAAATGCAACTGAAATGCAAAAAGAGATTTGTGCCGTGTATGGAGAAGGTGCCATGATTGATTGGATGTGTCAAAAGTGGTTCGCGAAGTTTCTTGGTACTATTGATGTTTTGGCCAAATAATTCTTTGCTATGGGTCTGTCTCATACATTGAAAGATGTTTAGCAGCACCCCTGGCCTCTGCCCACTAGAAGCCAACATGCTCAAAATATCCAAATCAATAATGTTATTGGTGAAAATGAAAAATGTGTCTTTTATTTTACAGAAAAAGCTAAGTGAACTTCTTGGCCAACCCCGTATGTTTAGTTTCGTGAGGAACTGCCAAACTGTTTTCAAAGTGGCTGTGCCAGGCCGCAGCATTTTGAGTCCCCACCAGCAGTGAGTGAGGGCTCCCGCTGCTGCACATCCTCCTCCGCATTTGGTGGTGTCTGTGCTCTGGAATTTGGTCTGTGTCACAGGTGTGTAGTAATATCCCACTGGTGTTTTAATTCTCAATTCCCTAATGACTTAGAATGTTGAGCATCTTTTCACATGCTTGTTTACTCCGTGTGTATCTCCTTTGCTGAGGTGTCTGTTAAGGTCTGTTGCAAAATTTTCTTCCAGGCTGTGGCTTGTCTTCTCATTCTTGTGACAGTGTATTTCACAGATCAGACGTTTTTAATGTTGATAAAGCTCAGCTTCTCATGGATCCAGCCTTCGGTGATGTATCTAAAAAGTCATCTCCATACTCAGGGCCATGTAGGTTGTGTCCGGTGTTATCTTCTCGAGTTTTACAGTTTTGCATTTTTCATTTAGGTTCACAATACCTGTTGAGTTAATTTGTGTGAAGGATGTGAGTTTTGTTTCTAGATTTGCTTAGTTAGTTATTTATTTACTGCATATCGATGGTCAGTTGCTCCAGCACCATTTATTGAAGTGAATATATTTTGCCTTTTTGTACTGTCTTTTGTCAAAGATCAGTTGACTAAACTTATGAGGGTCTATTTTGTCCCACTGATCCACTTCTCTAAATTTTAGCCAATCCCATACTTTCTCGATTACTGTAGCTTTGTAAGTCCTGGAGTCGGGTGGTGTCAGTCCTTGGACTTTGTTCTCCTTCAGATCCTGTTGGCTATTCTGGGTCTTTGCCTCTCCAAATAAATGTTAGAATCAGTTTGCCAATATCCACAGAATAACTCGCTGGGATTTTGATTAGAATTGCATTGAATCTGCCCTGGTTGGTGTGGCTCAGTGGATTGAGTGACGGCCTGTGAACTGAAAGGTCGCTGGTTCAGTTCCCAGTCAGGGCACAAGCCTGGGTTGCAGGCCAGGTCCCCAGTGGGGGGTGCATGAGAAGCAACTGATCCATATATCTCTCACACATCGATGTTTCTCTTCCTCTTTTTCTCTCTCCCTTCCCCTCTCCCTACAAATAAATAAATGAAATCTTAAAAAAAAAAAGAACTGCATTGAAGCTATAGATTACCATATTTTTTGGACTATAAGATGCACGATGTCCCCCCAAATTTGGGAGGAAAATGGGGGTGCGTCTTATAGTCCTAATGTAGCTTACCTGGCTCACTGGGGGGGGGTGGCGATGGAGCAGGGTTTTTTTTTCCTATTTTCCTCCTCTAAAACCTGGGTGCATCTTATAGTCCGAAATATGGTAAGTTTGGAAAAACTGACGTTTTGGCAATATTGAGTCTTTTTATCTGTGAGCATGGGCTATCTTTCCATTTATTTGTTCTTCTTTTGTTTCTTTTATCAGTTTTGTAGTTTTCCTCATATAGATCTAGTTAGTACCTGTTTTGTTAGATTTATACTTAAGTATGTCATTTTAGGGAATGCTAATGTAACTGGTACTGTGTTTTTAATTTCAAATTGCACGTGTCCATTGCTGGTACGAGGGAAAGTGCTGACTTCTGTCTGCTGACCACACATCCTGCCACCTGGGAGAGGGTTTGGGGTTGATTCTTTTGTATTTTATGCATAGACCATTTTGTCATCTGTGAACAAAGACAGCTTTGTTTTTTTCATTCCTAATCAGTGTGCCTTTTATTTACTTTTCTTATTGCCAAACTGGGACATCCAATAAGCTATTGAATAGGAGTGGAAGGAAGGGACATTCTTGCCTGTTCCCAGTCTCAGCAGGAAAGCTCCTAGTGTCTCACCTTTAACTGTGATGTTAGGTTCAGGTTCTCCATAGATGCTCTGTGTCAGGTTGAGGAAGATCCTCCTGCTCCTCATGTGTCGAGTGTTTTTATCATGAATGGATTTTGGATTTCGTCAAATGCTTTTCCTGCGTCTATTGATGTGATCATGTGATTTTTCTCCTTTAACCTGTTGATGTGATAGATTATATTAATTGATTTCGAATATTGAACCAGCCTTGCTGAAGGGTTGTCCTTCAAAGATGAGTTGTAGGAACTGGTCGTTAGCAGCAGAGCACACAGAAGCCAGAGAAAAACCTATGGGAAAAATACAAGAGACCCAGAGGATCTAAGTAGATTATCAGCAATGTCTGTGACAAAGACTGAAGGGGCAATTACCAGATCAAAGAGGAAATACCTTAGATCTTATAGATATGCCAGCACCTTATAATTACCTCTTTGTAATTCAAATATCAGGCACTTTTCTGTGTTCAGTGAAATATAATAAATGCATGAGGCTAACCGAGAATTCTGCGAGCCCCTGCACCAGGCGTGCTTGCTCCCCGGTCAGTAATGGAGAAACAGCCCCCCCACCCCCCACCCCCACACAGAGGCAGTTTTATTTGAGGAAGTGGGAATCACCGATGGCACAGGCCCTGTGTTGGAAGCCACTTTGAAAATCTACCTGGGGCAGTGATAATGAAGGTGTTTAATCATAGTCTGATTATTTGAGAGGCACAAACTAATTCTTCCATTCCTTTGATGTCCTCCATGGTGACTAGCCTGGTTCTGAATACATTCAAAGCAGAAACAAATATAAATTTACCAGCCCACTGCATACACAGGTTTTGTGCAAAGCAGGGTGATGATTGCAGCCTTATCACCGTGATACTTGAATGAAGTTGCTTTTATCTGTCTCCAACACGAGGGGGCAGACTTGAGTCTGTTTGAAATTTGTGTTTCTCACAAAACAATGGCTATGACTGATTTTTAAACAAAACAAAACAAAGAAGCAAAACCTACTCCACTTGGCTACCTCAAAGGAAAATTACCATCTGATATTTTACTTCTTCCCTAATCATGTACTAATTACAAGCCTTCTGTGGCCTGGATTTAAATGTGTCACTGTCCATCTGTCCTGTCTGTGTTTCTTTCTATTCCCTTTGGGACAGTCTTTGAGGATTCATTTGAAATTCAAACAGAAAGATATGCTATCGGTGTCAAAGATCCATCAGCTAATATAGGGCTACAGTTTCCAAATTCCTAGAATAAAAAAAAAATTGCCCAACTCAGTCATTTTCCATGTGTTCTTGTTTTGTTAGTGTGAGATCATTCAGTGGAGCATGCCCAGTGGCCACATGCAGAAAAGCCCCGACATCCCTGCCACTGAACCCTGCCTCTGATGGCTTTGCTGGTGGCAGAGGGCTGGATTCAGAGGTCAAGGATGGTGGTTCACTGGCCCACGTGATCCCTCGCTATAAGCACCTGCCTTGCAGAACGAAAGGAATGGTTTCCATCTGTGCCTGCTCAGCCCCTTGTGGTGTCTCTACCTGGAAAATATCAGTGATTTCACACTGAGGCTGTGCCTTGAGCTTGGGTATGTGGGCACCGATGCCAGGTTAAGGTGCTTCTCTGACTCTCATCAACCTGCAAGGAGGTGGCACTAGCTTGGCTGACTAGGTGGCACAAATGGGCTGTAAGTGAGGGTGCCTCTTGATTTGTCTCATTCTCATGGCTCCGACTCTAACTGAAGGCCAACTAGTCAGCTGGCAAATTACAGCCACTGGCCTGGGCCTGAGGACACGAAGGCATGTCCCTCTGCATTGCTAGAGAGACCACGTGGATCACAATCCCTCCTACCCCCCAGCACTACGAGGTTGCCAGGACCCAGTTACACAAAGCCTGGTGTCTGGCTGCAAAGGGAAGCCTTTCTCAGATCCTGTGAAGGGCATGGAATTCATATTTTCCAGGCAGTGGGTATACCAAGGTGGAGAAGAATCATTAAATTTGCTATTTTTGCAGATGTTTTGCTTTATTCCTTATCACACTGCATATCTTCCATTGCTGGAGTTTTCCCTTTCCTCCCTCCATTCTCATTTCTATTACCACTGGCATCAGATGAAGGAATAGCGTCTGGACAGTTTAATTTATTAGGGTTGTCAGGGCCAATCTACCCTTGGTAACAAACACAGTGGAAGGCGACCTGTCCAGATCAAATCTGAATGATTCAAATAGTGTTTCAGCAGCTTCCTGTAAATGAGTTCATGTGAGAGGTCCCCCTATTAATCTTGTTTTAATATGAGAACGTGCGCATATCACACACACATTCCTCTTTTTTTAAATGCCCTGTCAGGTTTTGCAGAGAAGATGTTTAAAATATTTTCCCTCTGATTTTGAAAACGAGACTGAAAATCAGGTACAAGGACCTCATTGCATAGAAACAGTCGAGCTCACTGATCAGCGTAAACCTGCTCCAGGAAGCAGCACCCCCACGGCGTCCTCCCAGACTGCTCGGCTGTCCTCAGACAGCAGGAGTCCTTGTGGCTAAAGCATTCGTGGAAAGTCCTTTACTTTTCATTTATACTTCAAATAATTTGCTATTTTCAGAAAAGTTGTACCATATAAAGAACTCTTTGTCTTGAATCTGTTGAGGTTAAGTTGTCACCAAATGCTCCATCACTTCCAAACTCCATAGTGTGTATTTCCTACCAAAAGGAGCTTCTCCTGTATAGCCACATGCTACCATTAAATCAGGACATTAACACTGGGACTTTACAACCATTCAATCCTCAGTAAGGTTCTGCAGTGTCCCAGTAATGGCCTTAAAAGCTAAAGATTCTGGTTACGAATCACATGTTGCATTTAGTTGCCATGTCTCTAGTCTCCCTGAGTCTGGAGTAGGTCCTCAGCCTCACTTGGTCTTTCCTGAGCTCGGCATTTCTGCGGAGTGCAGGCCAGCCATTCAGTAGAATACCCCTCAGTTTCGCTTTGTCTGCTGCTTCCTCATAATTGGATTCAGGTGATGCTTCTTTCCAGGCCTGTCAGGTGCAGTGCTGGGTCTTCCTGTTGCATCTGGTCAGGTTCGCTGTGTCCCATCACCGGTGGTGCACACTTTGAGAACTCAGTGGAGGTGGCATCTGCCTGACTTTTCCACTGTGAGGGTACTCCTTTCCGCTCTGTAATTAATAATAATAAGTACTGGAGGGGAAGTAATTGAGAATATGAAATATGGTTATTTATTTTTAAGACATACATCGACAAAAAGTTTTTTGATCCCAAAATTGAGTTAATTTTCTAAAAAAGCTTGACTTTTTAAAGTTTTTATTCTGATGCACATAGACGGAAATTAACTCAGGGTGTCTCCATGTTTCCCATTTAATCAGGTTGCAAGACCTGCACGCCCTCACTTCCACTTTTAAAAAGTTTTGACATTTAACATATATACAGAAAGGTGCACAGATCATAAATAAACAGCCTGATGCATTTTCACAAACAGAACACACTAAATCAAAAATCGCCACATTATTACACCTCCCCCCAACCTGGCAGATGCCCACCTTGTGCGCACTTCTGTTCTCAGTCACCCCCAAAGGTATCCATGATCCACCGTAGATTTGGCCAGTTTCTGAACATTCATGGAATGGTACAGAATCTGCTCTGTTGTGCCTGGCTTCTTTCAGTCAACATGATGATTATAAGATTCATCCTATCTGTGCCACTGGATATAATTGTCCTTATTGTGTCTCCCAAGCTACCTTCCCCATTTGGGGTCTTTTATTTCTTTGTTGTTCAAAAAACACCTATGCAGCATCCAGAATGGTAGGCAGAGACTGGCAGTGATAGGCACACCTGTGACCATCTGGCCCATCCACATTCTCTCCACTTGGAACCCAATGGGGAAGCAACAGTGGTTGTCTGCTTTGGACCTGGCACTGTCCCAGGTGCTGACGCACACCCTGTCTCACCTGATGCTCCATCCAGTCAACCTAGCGATACATCATTGTGTCTGTGTTGCAGCTAAGGAATCTGATGCTTAGAGAGGAGACTTCTGCAATCTGCATAAGGCCTTAGAGTGAACAGATGGCAGGGCAGATATTCAAACCTACATCTATCCGCGTGCAGTCACATGGATGCCCTGTTTCATATCTCGTGAATCCCGCTCAGTTTACCTGCACCGTTGGCAGTCTGACCTCATGCTCTGTGTCCAAGGCCTTTCTCTGATGTGACAGGTCAGCCCAGAAATGTCAGCGTAGTAGTTCCCCCAGAGAGATCCTTAACCTATGAGGAAAGGAAGTTGTTGGGCGAATACTCTCACGTCCCTGTCCCTTAGTGGGATAATCCCAATGCACATTCTGTGTGCATTCCCAGAGGGTCCTGCAGCACTGAGCCCTGGTCTCCCACAGTGGACAGCTCGTTGATGGACCCATTCTGGATTTCTTTCATTTCCATTGCACTTTCCTCAGTCTCATTTGGTTTCCTGGAGTCTCCTCCCAAATAAAGAACCTGCACTCCAGTCCTTAGGGTCTGCTTTCAGGAGAATCCAAATTAGAACACCTGTTCTCTCTGCAGCTCCCTGTGAGGAGTTACTTACTTAATGCTTATAAAGGGGGTACATTCCAGATTACTCCCCAGAGGTTAGCTGTACCAGCCCCAGGAGCACCCTCCCCACCACAGGATGCCTGGCGTTGCACCCATGGGGGAGGAAAACAGTGTCGAGACACCACTATCTTTTTCTCTTCCCTCTGAGAGAGTGCCTAAGGAGAGAGGAGGAAGGGGCAGTGTTTGGTGCGTGGGTGGCCAAGGGACAGAGTAGATCGGATCCCAGAGGCTGACAAAGCAGGGAGACCCATTAGAGGTCCCACGTTTGGATACAACAGTTCGAATAGGGATTTATAACTGTTTCAGAGCAAAAGCTTTGAATCTAAAGGCACCTGGCTTCAAACTTGATTCCTACACTTAAACCACCTGTGTGATCCTGACTGTGTCACTTCATCTTCCCCATACCTGTTTTCTCCTGTCATGCGGGGTAGTCATTCTGCTGATTTTATGGAGTTGTTGAGTGGGTTAAATTGGGAAATATATGTAAATCCCTTAACACACCTCTCAGGATGGATATATATATACACACACTTAAATTTCGGCAATGCGACTGTGCTGGCTAAAGCGTGGATTCTGTAAGCACATGGCTTGGGTTCAAATACACAGCTTTCCTACTTATTGGCTCAGACCTCAATTTCCACATCTGTAAAATAGGGATAATAATAATTCAGGTCTTAGAGAGTTGTTATGAAGATTAAACATTGAAAATCAGAGAGTGGGTAAGGAGGGAGGGAAGGAGAAAGGGAGAGAAAACTTTAAACATGGTGTAGCACATCGAAAGCACCGTAATGTTTGACATAAATCTAGAAGAACAACTTGAATCAGAAGCTGTCTGGAGACAGGAAGGCGCAGTCGTGGAGTATCGATCCAGACAGTCCTGGCTAACTAACATGTAGGAGAGACACGGCTGGTCAGGAAGAACAATGTGAAAAGACGGTCCTGAATTTTCCTCTGGACAGAAGCCCTGGCTGAGTTGGAGACCAGGCAGGAAGAGGCCAAAGCCCTTCAGTGCCAGGAGGCCGATTCTCTGGTTAAAGTTGGGCAGAACATAAAGCCTCTGGGGAACAAGATGGCGGGCGCCGGAGGGATTCGCAGAAGCAGGAGGAAGAAAACAGAGGTAGAGTTGACAAAGGTCCCAGAAATGGATATCTATGTCTTTTCCACCAGGGAAACCTGGCTGCTGCTTATATGTCCTCCCTCCCCACCTAGAGGCACTTCTAGGAGACAGCAAATGCTGCATCTCTCCCTGAGAGCTCCATCTGCTCAGAAAGCCATTGTGTCATTGGACAGGTAGCTTATAGGAGTTTTGGCTGTTTCTCTGTGTAGAGGCACCTGTGACATGCCCTCTCCAGGCCACTGTGCCTGCCAGCTTGCTGTGCTTTATGATGCTTCTGTGTTGAGGGTTGTCCCTCCCGTCTTCCTGGGTTCTGTGCCAAGACAAAATGAGGCCAAATAAATCAATGCAGCTTTCCCATCAAAGACACCTCTGTCTCAACCATCTGTGAGTTAGAGGAATAGGAATTAAAATGCATGACTGATGATACATGTTATTTTTGTTTGCTTTCTGCTTTGTCGTTTTGTTATATTGTTTTCTGGTTACAGACTAGATTAAGTAAATGAGTCTTTTTGCCTGCACAAGCTCTATTACATATACATTCGGGCAAGATGAGGAATTCCTTGGGTCAAATTCAAATTATTCCCTAGGAGGAAACCCAACTTGGGTTGATAAAGAGGGTCCTTTCTGTGCCAGGCTCAGATGCTGTGGTCGCATTTGACTGATTTCGAGCAGCTCTGAATCTCAGTTCTGTCAAATGTTGCACGTAAACCAAGATTTTTCACTCGCGGAAATGTCCTGCAGTGCAAAATGATAAGAATAGAACGAACTGAAAGAGGAACCTTTAGATTCTCAGGAGCTGTTTGACTAATCAGCCTAAAGCTCTATCCATAAAGATGATACCTGCATGGCAGGTGATGCTCTCTATACTGGGCACATCCCAGACGCTGAAGGGCTCAGCTCCACCTGAATACAAGAGGGCTAGTCATGGGCAGTATTATTCTTTAGATTGTATATTAGGGAAGTTGAGAGCAAGACACTCCTGGAATTTTATCCTGACTTCACCACTGTATTGTCAACTACAGTGGCAAAAATGCTGTATAACAAACAACCCCTAAAAATGTACAGTAATATTTTTCTTGCTCATGGGACTGCAGGTTGGTGGGTGCAACTCTTTTTCAAGCTTCAGGACAGCTGGAGTTGGCTGCAGGTTTTAGGTTGGGTTCAAGTCTGTTCTAGGTGCCTCTTGGGATGATTTTTGGATGAGCAAATGCCCATATCAGGCTATATACAGGGAAGAAGGCAAGAACTCAGGGAACTAAGCCAAACCATGTGAACACATAACAGCTTTTGCTTGTTTCCATTCACCAACTTTCCAGTGCCCAAAGCAAGACACATGTCCAGCTCAAAGTCAGTGGATCCAAGTCATATACTCCACACACTCCCTGGGAAGCACTAAAAGTCACATGCAAAGGCTTGAACTTATAAATCACTACAGGGAGGGGGGGGAAGAATTGAAACAATCTTTCATTCTACTACAACCACTAACAAGCTGCAGAACCTTGGACAATCATTGCAACTTCTCTGTTCTCATTTGTAAAATGAGGCATAATAATACTTGGCTCCTGAGGCTATTTGGAAGATTAAAAGCAAGCATTGGAGCAGAGCACATAGTGGGTGATTAAAAAGTAACTTAAATGTAACAGAATCCATCCTTTCCACTTTAGACCCCTTTTTTCTTGATTTCTTTCCCTCTGACATTTCATTAGTAATACCTCCCTCCTCCCAATTCCTGAATGATTTTGCTTGGCCTCTTCTCACTGCCAGGACTGATACAAATTATTATACTTGCACCTGAGGTTAGGATAATGTGCATATCTTTGCATTTTCCTTTGTATTCAGACTACAAGAAACACTGATTGAGATCCAAATAATCAGCTTTATGGTGTGAAGCCCATTTACAAATGAGGCCTCATACAGTACACAGCTCCCCCTTTTCCTCCAGGTTAAATGCAGGAAAGAGCTCTGCAAAGCTGATATTGACCCAGTCTGCTGCAGGGAGGATCACACGCACTTACCACCTGCTGGTGCTGAGTCAGAGTGGGACTGCAGAAGTTCTGGGTTCTCGTCGCATGAAGCAGAAGAATACAAAAGTCATGCAGAAAAATATATAGGTCATGTAGCCGAGAACATACAAGACCGTCCAGAAAGAGGAAGAGAAGGGCCCATGAGCCAAATGTGGGCCCTGACCTTTCTCCTTTCTCCCATGTCCCTTGTCAGATAGGTCATGTTCCTGTCACACACAGACAAATGAGTAGGGGAAACAAGAGAAGATGAAAGCTTTATTCCAGTGGAAGATCTCATGGAAACACGGGGACTGGGCAGAAGCAGTTTCCCTGACAATCTGTTTTATAAGAGGAAGGTTAATCTTGCTGGAAACTTTCTAGCCCATGGAGAAATCAGTAGGTTTAGAGTCAGTGGCTGGACTAACATCAATAAAGATCAAGTTATTTATTGTCACAAGTAAGGTTGTGCAACAAAGCACTCCAAAATGAAAGAAGTGAAAACACACTCCAAACTACAAATGTCACTGAAGAAAATTAAGGACATAAATAAATGGAAAGACAACTTCTGTTGGTAGATTGAAAGACTTAATACTGCCACAAAGTCATCTTGGATTCAATGCAATCAGTATCAATGGTATTTCTTTGCAGAAATAAAAAAAATGAAATCTCAATGGATATGGAATAGCCAAAACATTCTTCAAAAAGAACAAGGTTGGAGGACTCATACTTTCTGATCTCAAAACTTACTACAAAACAACTAAAAAACCAAACTAGTATGGAGCTGGCATGGTGATAAACATCTAAATAGAATCGAAAGCCCAGAAATAAACCCGAACATATGTAGTGAAATGACTTTCAACAAGGGTTCCAAGACCGTTCTTTGGGGAAAGGCCAATACTTTCAACAAATGGTGCGAGGAAAACTGGATGATATCTACATGCGAAATAATGACGTTGGACTCTTACCTTCTGCCATATGTAAGAATTAACTCAGGATGAGTCAAGGACCTAAGCATAAGGGCTAAAACTACAAAACTCTTAGAAGAAAACCCAGGGGGAAAGCTTTGTCACACTGGGTCTGGTAATGATTTCTTGGACAGGACACTAAAAGCACAGACACCAAATGAAGGAAATCAGTAGATGGACTTTGTCGAAATTTAAAACTTTGGGTAGCAAAGGATACTGCCAAGAGAGTGAAAGCACAAACTGCAGAACAGGAGGAAATACAGGCAAACCCAATACCTGATAAGGTATTAGTGCCCAGGATATATACAGGCCTCCTACAGTTCAACAACACACATCAACAACTCAGTTCAACAATGGGCAATGGACTTGAATAGACATTCTCCAAAGAAGATACACAAAAGTGCTTGAAAAATACCCAAGGCCACTAGGCACTGGGGAAATGAAAATGCAAATAAAAACTACTGTGAGATGCCACTTCACACCCACTAGGATAGCTATTATTTTTTAAAAAATTATTGTAGTGGAAATAAATGTTTCAAGGATGTGGTGAAATTGGAACCTTTGTGCACTGCTGATGGGAATGTACTGTGATGTGGCTGCTGTGTAAGACAGTTTAGTGATTTCTCAAATGTTAAACAGACTTGCCATATGATCCAGGACTTCCACTCTCCGCTATCTACCCAAAAGAATTGAAAGCAGGGATTCTAATAGATACTTGTACACCGGTGTTCACTGCAGCGTTATTCACAGTGACCAAAAGGTAATCCATCAACAGATGACAGGATAAAGAAACATAATGCACACACTTAATAGGCTACCATTTATCCTTTAAAAGAAATGAAATTCTGACATGCTACAACATGGATTAACTTTGAAAACATTATGCTAAGTGAAATAAGCCAGACACAGGGACAAATATTGTATGATTTCACTTACGGGAGGGACCAAGGCTAGGCAAATTCATAGAGACAGAAGGTAGATTAGAGGTTGCCAGGAACTAGGGGGAGGTGGAGGGAGAGTTACTTTTTAATGGATACAGTTTCTGTCTGAGATGATGGAAAAGCTCTGGAAACACATAATAGTGATGATTGCACAACAGAGTGAGTGTACCTAACGCCACTGAATTATGCACTTAAATACAGTTAAGATGGTTTATTTTATATCATACCTTAACACAATATTTTTAGAAAGAGCTTAAAAGAGTAAGCATTTGTTGTTCCTCCCAATTCTGCACATTGACAATTTAGGCGGCGCTCAGCTGGCAATTCTTCCAGTCTCATCTGGACTCACTCATGCATCTCTGGTCAAGTGCTGAGTGGGCTGGAGGCTGGCTGGGCAAGGATGGCCTCAGCTGGGCTCCCAGCTCTGCTTCACCAGCGTTTCATCATTCCCCAAGCTAGCCCAGGCCTGTTTGCAGGGCAGCCAGAAGGGTCAAAGCTGCACAGACTCTAGAGGGGTAGGCTCGAACAGGCAGGGCATCACTTTGGGTGCATTCGCTTGGCCAGAGCAAATCGTGTGGCCAAAGTTAGCAGTAACGGGCAGGGAAATAAACCCCATCTCCTGATGGGAGGAGCTGCAGAGTCACATTGCAAAGAACCTGGATACAGACAGGAGAGAGGAACTGGCACCATTTTTTGCATCAACCTACCAGTTTGACATTGTCAACACAGAGCATGTCTGGACATGAAATGGTTTGTGGCAGGATGGGCTTATGTATCTAACTTAGGAATTGTTTACAATAGAGTATGGGTGCTTGTTAGGGCACATAACAGTCTCTCCCAGGCATTAAGCACCTATCAGATTATTTTTTTAGTCAAGCCAGCTACTTCAGAGATTTAGTGCTTTGTAGGTACACTAACTCTTTGGAGCAGCTGAGGCTTGAAGAGAGTCTCTAAAACAACAGAATTTGGGAGCTGGAAGGGAACCAGGCAATCTCAGTGCAGATGGGAACCACAGACTCAGCAAGGCAGTCTTGAGAAAGGCTTCATAGTTGTCAATGACAGAACTTGAACTAGACCCCAGATGCCGGACTCACAATCCAGTGCTCACTTGAAGACATAGCTGTGGCCTCATTTTCCTTGAAATATGCAAATCCAGGTCAGCCATTCAAGGACTTGATCTGTCCTTTGGGACCATGCAACTTTAAGTGTGGTCTGCAAACCAGCAGCATCAGCTTTAGCTGAGAGCTTGTTAGAAACCCAGAACCTCGTGCCCTGTGCCAGACCCGCTGAATTAGAGTCTGCGTGTTAGTACGAGGCTCAGGGGATTTGTGTGCCCAGAGCTTCAGATGCAGTGCGTCAGAACACTGGTTTGCAACCTTGGCCCCTCATTGGACTCACCTGGGACAGATCTAAAAGAACTGCATCACTGCAGAGATCCTGATTTATTGGCTGAGAGGTAGTCTGGAAATAAGGATGTTTGAAAACTCCTTGAGCCCCCAGTTCTCTGTAGTCCAAATGTGCCAAAGATGTTGGCAGCTGTTTGTTAGGTTTTTCCTTTGTACAGGGAGTGGGGGCTGGTGTTTTCTTAAAGAGTAAACACAACCTTCAGAGGACTGTAAATGATGACCTTGCTTTAGTATTCTGGGTCAGACATAGGATTGAGGGATTTATATTTTTCTAAGGAATGTTTAAATGTGTTTTTATGGGGGACAAAAGTAAAATATGGAAACTGGTGATTGAGAGAAAACTTTTTAAAAGGTATTTTGTTCCCAAAAAGGATAGGTACTAATGTACAGTGAAATTTCACATAGTAACAATTTGACTAATTTTAAATTCAATAAAAGATTGGGGACCAAGAAAAAAATATAAATCACGGACGAGAGAAAAGACAATAAAAAAATACAAATGTCTAAACCTGGCACATAAACATAATCAATAGAGTTAAGGTACAAATTTGATTTTTTCAAGCCTCCTGGGAATCCAGTTGAAACAGTTACAGAATTTTTATCAATAGAAAAGGATAGTGGGAGAAACAGTCTTTCCTGCAGGAAAGCAAAGGCTTCTAATTATAATTTATAAATAAATGATTCACAAGGTCTTTCTGTGGGGACATTAAATGACAGAGTGAACCATATCTTCGAGAAAGTATTTTGGGCAACAGCAAGACTAGATTTCGTGTTTCTCACAGTGCCTTTTTGTTAAATCTATGGCCACAATACGAAAACACAGTTGATGGGATACAGTTTTGAAAAAGGGAAATGTCATATAGTTTAAGTCTTTTCTGGGTGTGTGGATGTGCGTGTAGCTTTATCTGAGATCTAACTTAGGGAAGGGAAGTGGTAAAATCACGGTCTCTTTAGGTTTGGCCAGTGGCTGTCATCCTCCCTAGAGAGGGAAATGGATTGTCTCTCCGTGCTGATGCAAGGGCTCTTGCTGCTCTGTTAATATCTAGTAAACCTTTTTCAGGCTCCTGCGTTCCAGACCTAAACTTCCCTCTGGGATATTTGAACACAGTCATAGAGGACAAGTATGCTCCAGAATTAAAGCACAGAACATATTCTAGAAACATAATACCCCCCCCCCCCTCCACTGCCCTTTGTGTAAGGACTCGATCATTTCCTCTTTTCATTTCGGATGACTGTTTCGTTTTTTATAAAACAAATGACTCTACTAATCTGGAGTTCAAGGATGTGCAGGGTGTCCAGGCTTTTGGCGTCTCTGGGCCACACTGGAAGAAGAGGAGTTGTCTTGGGCTACACATTAAATACACAAACACTAATGGAAACTGATGAGCAAAATAAAAGTTTTAAGTAAATTTATGATTTTGTGTTGGGCCACATTCATAGCCATCCTGGGCCACATGCAGCCCACAGCCTGCGGGTTGGACACTCCCAATAGGGCATACATTTTCTTTGATGATACATCTATATGTGTGTGTTGGGTGTGTAAATATACAAATGATATGACAAGTATATACAGAGGTGGGCAAAAGTAGGTTTACAGTGTAATGCAAATACATAATACAATAATTAATAAATAATTGCACAAGGATAAACTCTGTTCTGCAAACTCACAACCACAAACCTACTTTTGCCCACCCCTGTATATACCATATATGCCACCGAAAGAGTTAACTGATTTTCAAAATCTCAATTGAATTGAAATCATTTGAGTCATGAAAGGGGGACCTCAGGCAAAGGGTCTACCAGCGCTGTTCAGACTTCAGTGTGTACATGAATCACCTGGAAGTTTGTTAGAATGCAAAACCTGACTCAGCAGTTGAGCTAAGATTCTTATACCTAACAGGCCTCCGGGTGAGACTGATGCTGCTGGCCTGCGGACTGTACTCTGAGTGGGGGGAGAAGGTGAACTAGCGACATGGTTCCCTTGCTTGGCTGCACACTGGACTCACCTGGAAGCTTTAGAAATTACTGACACCTGGAACAGTCACCGAGCTGCAACTGCTCTGGGGAGAGGCTTTGGCTTCAGGAATGTTCATAAGCTGCCAGGTGATTCCAATGCGTTGCTGTGACTGAGGGCCACTGCAGCTGGAGCTGCACCTCTTACTACCTTAGTCTACCCTAAGAGCTATTAGAAAACCTCAAGGTGCATTCTTTAGACCTTTTACTGGGTTTCAGAAAGATAAAAATCTTTTAAATGTGAACAAATCTTATATCTTTGAGGGAGGGACAGATGCAGGGGAAGAAGAAAGAAAAGAAAGACCCACCATCCATCCTTGGGGAAAATGAGTCTCATTTTGCAAAAGAAAAGAGAAATCCCATGATTTTATTTTGTATATGTGAACAGAATAGCTTATATAAACCAAAGGAATGTTGAAGAGTTAGCATCTCTGCTGTAGAAGGAAAGCATCACAGATTTGCCGATTTCTCTGGACGAGCCAAGTTAGTACCTAGAGAGGCACCTGGCCCCACTGGTGGGAAGAAATTGAGGGTGAAAGGAGCCTCCCAATGCTTAATGGCATCATTCTTTGGTATTTGCTACGATACTAGACTCTTCAATGTGCAGTCCCTTATCTTAGACTGGTTTTGCCTCCTGTCCTACCCCCTACCTGCCCACAGCCACAACCCCCAACACCTGCTCTTCTCCCTCTCCCACCTTGGACCCTCAGTCTTCCAACCCTGCTGCATTATCCTTGCCTATCAGCCCCCTCCTTTTCTAATCCTCTTCCGACTTAAACTCCACGGCTCACCCACGTTCTAGCCCTCACCAGTACCAACCTGCCGTTATCCATTTGTGGCAAACGCCCAGCAAGGATAATGTTTAAATATCCTTGCTCATTCTCCGATATGCCCAGTGTCCCACCTTCGGCCAAGCTGCCTTTAGGTGCTGCATAGTCACTGGAAAAGCAACCACTGGGTTTGGTGCCCCTCCAGTGTATTTTAACAAAAGAATAATTTACATATAGTGAAAGACAAACCATAAACGTACAGCTTGTTGAATTTTTACGCGTGTACATGTTCGTGTGACTACCACCCTGATCTAGATACAGAGCATTTTCATCACTCAGAAAGTTCCCTTCAGCCTCTTCCTGAGAACACCCCTGCCCTGGAGTTAACCATTATTCTAACTTTGATCACTAAAGTGAAATGGACAACTAATAACCAAGAATGTTTGGAAAAGCGGACCTCAGTGTTTAATGGGCTTTGAAGTTCCCTATTTCGGAAACGTTTGGAAGATGTGGGGCCCAGCTTCTCTCCACTCTTTCCTCCCGCAGGGCCGTGAATGATTCTTGACCTCTACGACCAGTACATTTCTGAAATATTAAGTACATAATTCCAGTACCAACTCCACACTTTAAAATGTTATTTAACTGCCTAGCAGTTTTACTTCTAGAACAACAATTTCTTAACATTTATTATGCCTCAAAGAGATCATTTTCATGTTTGTTAAGGTCACTTAAAATGTCAGGTTGAAAACAAAACAACAGAAATTTAAGTATCTGATGCTTAAAGGTAAAATCTTGTTGACTGAATTTAAAATAAATATGCTTTATGCTTCTTTATATATTCTACAAAAGAAAGCAAATGATTTTGACATTTAACATTGCATAGTACTAATATTTCAAGAATCATGTATTCAGTTGTTTTTATAGGCAGAGCTGGCAATTGATGTGTAGACTACACATTTTGTTACTAAATTTTTAAATGTCAGAAACACCAGCAAATGCAATGTAACAAGACTGTTTCTTTTGTTACAGTGGCATAATTTTGAAATTATTGTAAAGACTAGTTGTTCCAAAGAGCCGTCTACTTGTTTTACCATGGTTCCTATGATTCTGAGTTTTAAACATTGTTTCTTAAGAAAATTTTGTTTTTGGAAGTATTTTTAAAAGACTTTATTTATTTACATTTTTAGAGAGGGAGGAAGGGAGGGAGAAAGAAAGGAAGAAAAACATCGATTCAAGAGAGAAACATTAATCAGTTGCCTCTTGTACGTGCCCCTCCTGGAGACTGAACCCACAATCCAGGCATGTGCCCTGACTGGGAATTGAACCAGTGACCTTTTGGTTTGTGGGACAACCCGCAACCAACTGAGCCACACTGGTCAGGGCTGGAAATATTTTTTATCACCTTGCCATGATGAATGCTTACATTGCTTTCATTTTATCACAGAGTGGGTGGGTCTTATTCTTGTATGCTTTTCCTGTGTTTTCCAAACCCTTGGAGGTTAAATTTGAGGATGCTGTGGCTTTCATATATAGAAAGAGGCAGTATTTATAATAGGTAAGAGTAGGACTTGCTTTCAAATTCTTCCCTGCCCGATGAATGACATTGGATAAGTTACTTGGCCCCTCTGAGCCTCGTTTCCCTCTACAGAAAAAAGACAATAATGCCGTCTATCTCAGAGTCTTCTTGTGAGCATCAAATGTGGGAAAAACACTTCTAGTTGTCTTGGTACACAGGGCGTGTTTAGGTCAATGGTAGTGACTAGAAGCTCTTTTAAACCGATTCATGGAAGGGTGGCAGTCATTTTATTTATCTTACAAATTATTTAAAGCTTGGATCCTTAGTAGGGGAGGGGGTATACAACTGTTTATCACCATTGCATACACGATGCCTAAGGTGAGCTCACCACCCAGCAAGACCTCCATGAACGTGCTTCTCTGATGATGCTTGAAAATTCCTTTGAGAATAGGATATGGTTTCTTATTCTCATGGATCGACTTGGTCTATAAATCAGATTGCTGCAGGAGAGGGAAGACCTGTGTTTAACGGCCCCTCCTGTCACAGACCCATGGATTGTAAGTGAACTCAGTGGTCCTTTGTAGCCAAGTGGCCACGCCCCACTGAAACCACACATGGGACTTACTGAGAGGCTGTCTTCTGTTTCAAACACAGCCCATGAATCAAGCACAAGAACACTTCCTCCCAACCCCCGAGAACGGAACCTCTATAGCTGGTGATTCTATAGGTTAAGGGTCAGCAAACTTTTCCGTAAAGGTCCTAATAGTAAATATTTCACGCTTTGGGGCCATGTAGCCTCTGTCTCAATTATTCAGTCCTGCCAACTGTGGTGCAGATGCGGCTACTCAGTCCACATACACAAACAGATGTGGCTGTGCTCCAACAAAACCTGACTTGCAACAACTGGCTGTCAGGTCCACAGGCCATCGTTTGCCAACCCTCACTCTGGACCAGTGCTGTCCAATAGAAACACAAGGTGAACTATATACTTAATTTTACATTTCTCTGGAGTGACATTTAAAAAGTTCTTAATGTATTAAGACATCTCAATTTTTAAAGACTTTTAAGAGATGAAATAAAAAAACTTAGAGGTGAAACGGACAGATGCCTTACCTCAAAAACAACTAAAATTTGATAAAGCAATCTAATATTTAATGGCTTAATTAAGAAATTTTAAGTGATGATAGGAAACTTTGCATAATTACTAAAGTGCCCATTTATATAGACTATAAATAGAAGCAAAATTCTAACCATAAGGCTATGCCAATTTAAAATTATTTTAGCCATAAAAACTCTAAAACCAACTCAAAGAGAAGACTTGGCCATACCCCTGCCGATATTTCATGCCGACTCATCTTTTATGGGCGAAGGCAGATGGAGGGTTTAATGATCAGCACAATTCAGGAGGAGCCTGCACCCCAGGACTCACCTCTGGTGAGTTTCCACTCATATAGTGTCTCTTTCTCTACCACACCAAGGACGTCCAATCCCCACCTGCAGGCACAGAAGCCTTTCCCACTCTGGCAGGTTCACCTGCCCTGGTACAAACAGTCCCAGGTCCTAGTTTTATGCCTCCTTTTTTCTGCATTTCCCTGCTCTAGCCAGTGTGGAGGAAAGGGGTACATAGAGGAAATGGGGCTGCTGATCTAGGATAGCCTCAGCAGCCGTGGCTCACCTCAGATCCTGCAGCTGGCCAGCAAAAGCTTGTTCATCTGGGAGAGGCAGGGGACAGAGAGGGTGGCAGCTAGCAAGGCTTCTTGCAGTCCAGACTAAAAATGGTATAATGTTACTTCTGCCACCTTCTTGTGTCTTTGCTAGCCATATGGCCATCCCAGGTTCAAGGATGGGAGCACAGGTTTCACCACCTCCCAATATGAAGACCTCACACTGCATGGGGAGGGGAATAATTGTGCCCAGTTTGCAAGCAATCTATCACAGAGACTAATATCAAACTACAGGATTGGCCTCATGTGATACATTTTAATGAATTGCCTTCCTTCACTCCCCTGCATGAGTTTGTATCTCGCTCTGGAATGTGGAAAAATAAAACATTTGTTCATACATGGCCAACTCTTATTGATACCCTAAAATCAAGCGGAGATAAGCAGCTCTGTTCACAGCTCTCAGTGCTCTGTCTCAGGCTTGGGTGCTCAGTATCATTTTTCTCTGCAGCACATTATCAGTGCGTGTGTGGTTCATAACTCAAATTGCTCCCTTGGAGTCCATGGAGCCTGTGTGGATGCCCTGGGCCCCGTGGCCAGTGCTAGTTACGGAGAATCAGCCTGGGCACACTTGACTGGAATGCCGAGATAAAGTCTGTCTCTGCTTACTCTCTTTTATTCCTGGTCTGCTTTCAAATTCTGGACTCATTATAATCATTATTATATAGTAGTTGAGATAATTCCAGCTGCTATAACATATTAACCCTTACATCTCAGTAAATAAGCTCAACACAATAGGAGTTTATTTTTCTCAATCACTTAATATCCAATGTGGATTTTCTTGACCAGAGCATGGCATCCCACATGGTCGTTCAGCAATGCAGATCCCTTCTTGTGGCTCTGGCAACCCCTGGCATTAAGAGTGTCCTGCTAGATCTTGTCCATCCAACTGGCAGACGGGAGAGTGGAGAGAAGGAAAGGGGCTTCTTTGTAACTTTGTTCTAGAAGGGAGACACACCACATCCTGCTCATACATATTCCTTGGGTGAGAATTGATCCCTTGGTCCATGTAGACGCAAAGAGTGCTGGGAAATATGGCTCCTGGCAGACAGCTTCTCAGCAGTATGTTTACACTGTGGAGGAGGGGAGCACACCCCTTTGATGGTCACCTAGCGTATCTGCCACATTGATTAAGAGTACTGATATCTATGTCCAGTGGAGGAGGAGAGGGGGACCCTGTTGTACGGTACTTCATTTTCTTTATTGTGGAATATATCACATGTCTAGAAAAGGTATATTGATCACCTCGTGTATCCCATCTCCCATTTTTTAGGCCAGTCTTTTTCACTCCCTCCATTACTGGTGCAACTACGACTCACCTCAGTCACACCACTTACCTCTGCTTTCAGACAGGGCAGTTTCTTTGCTGCCACCTTCTGGGACACATGTGGGAGTCCCCTCGGCCATTCTGAAGCAGGAGATGGGAGCAGGTGTGTGAATACTTCCATCTTCATTCCTTTGAGTGCTCAGTTGAGACTCAGTCTTCACAGCTCTTCACAAGAACTGAGCCCCAGTTGTCTACAAATAACCAGCTTGATAATTCACCCTTGAACAGGCTTCCCTCCTTCCTGCTTCACCCTCCTCACTGTGCCTGGACTTCCCTTTTCAAAATAAACTGCTCACGTGCAGGTCTTTGTCTCAACTCTGCTTTTGAGAAACCCAGACTAAGACAATGAGTATAGCACATGGAAAGCTTAAAGAATAGTATTAAATGCTTCTACCTGCTACAAGTTAAGAAATGTAATGTAGGCTCCTGTCTCATTTATTTCAGAGCGCCCTGCACTTAGAAACGACTTTCTGTTTGACTAAATGAATCAATTAATGAACAGAGATTCTTCCACGGACTTCATTGTTCCCTAGACACTGGACCAGGAAACAGCAAGCAAATGGTAGATCAGTCCCCGACTATAGCACTCATAGTATCAGATTGACTTTAAACACAAACATAAAACACTGGCCAAACTACTTGAGCTGACTTCAGCCTGACTACATCACATTTCAAGCACTGTTCACATTTGCTGTGCCCAGTTAACAGTAAATAGAAAGTTGCCATCAGAGATTAACCGTGTATGGAACTGGTCACTAAATGTGTTGAATTCTCTGTGCTTTAAGGGCAGTGAAAATGGCAAACAATAGAACATTTTCAAGTTAACTTCATGAGGAAATAATTTCTACAAAATTTATAAACCCTTTTTTTAAAAAAATCCTCACTGAAGATATGCTCATTGATTTTAGAGAAAGGGGAAGGAGGGAGGGAGAAAGAAACATTGATGGGTTGCCTCCTGTGTGCTCCCCAACTGGGATCGATCCTGTAACTGTTTGGTGTGTGAGACAATACTCCAACCAACTGAGCCACCCAGCCAGGGCTACAAAACCTTTCTTAAATACATTCTATTTGCTTGTAATTTGTGCGGAACAGAATATTTTTAGTTAGGAAAGAAACTGGTTTTTTGGATTCCACCTAATTAAGATTATTATGTAATCTATTTAAAAGGGTCTTACGGTTAAAGACCCTCACCACCACCTTCACTCTGTGATATCCTGCCCTAATTCTCATACTTTCCTGGAATATGTGATTCTCAATTACCCAATTAGCCCCATCCCCTATGGTTACCAAGAAAAAAAAAAGGTATATGTAGAAAACAGAAAGAAAATAGAAGATCTGAGGTCTTTGGTGTTAGGAAAGTCAACAGCAAATTAGTCTTTCTTCCCATAAGGATCCAAGTATACCCCGTCTGTTGGTTTGTTGCAATTATGTACCCAGCTGTTTCTAGCCACATTCTTTCATAAAAACAAGGGAGTTGGTTCCCTGCAAACAGGGCAAGAATTTAGATAAATTGCGTAAAAGTAGATACTTTCTGAGAGAGTCCTGGTTTGCTCTCCAGTCATGGGACTATTTAGCTTATTGACCTCCTGGGAAGTGTTTACCCAGAAAGACAAAATGAAACACAGTCTTGAGGAGGATGGAAGACAACGTGTTTGAAAAAGGTATGTGAGGTCTTATTAGGGCAAAGCCGTTAATTACACACTTCATTATTGTCAAGGTTAATACAGTCTGTGAGAGCAGAGGCACTTTTTCATCTCTTCCTGGGAACAAGGGGAGACAGCTGTTCTTAGCGACAGATCCATTATAGCTTATCACCAGCCGACAGCCCGAGGAAGGAGCACCATGAAATATGGCCGCTGTCACCAGGAGCCAGAGCGGCGCTGGGCTCGTCCCTGCACAATGGAAAGACAATGCGAACCATGGCCTCAAACTCAAATAGATGGGGTTACATTGATTTTTTTTTAATGCCTGGCTGTTCAGCAGCATGAATTTCACTGATACTCTTGCGCTTATTGTATTATTGATCTCTATAAAACTGCACAGTCTTACTTTAATAAGCATCAAATACCGACAGTAATAAATAGTGGTTCTTAACATTTTTAAGCCTGGTTAAACCACGTTGTAAAATTCTGCATGCTTAGATTGTGTTAATACCGGCCTGCCGCTCATGATTCCTTGAAGTGAAGCCTGTGTTGGAGAAATAAATATTGCTTCAATTCTACTTTAACTGCCCTTCCTGACTAAACAAGGCCGTTATACTCTTCTTTTTAAAAATTCAAGGGGCAGGGCATGTCAACAATGTATTTGTAATAAATATTTATATTATGCAAGCCCCCTTTTTTTAACACTGATGGAATAGTTTTTGTTGAGAGAATGGCATATGCCTTCTTAAGAGAGATGCATTTATACCATCAGTAAACATTTTCAAATGTTAAAAAGGAGATTCAAGAAAAAACCGTGCCTTAGGTACACTATGCTTTGGTTTCTTTGAGTTTTGTTTATTTGTTTGTACTGTGGAAAAAAATATTTTCTTTTTAAGTGTCTGCAACCAGATGTTTGCTTCTCTGGTCCTCAGGTTTTATTAGAGGTTCAGAGCTTCATAATATCATGATGACAAAGAGCAGGTGTATTAAAACAGTGAAATCTGTTATAGTCTTCATTTTGGTTAAACAAAATAAATATTCTCCCTTCCTAGGGAATGGAAAAATACTGAAGAGTGTAGCTTCCAACAGCCAACTATAACACTATATAATTTTAACATAACGTGTATTTATATGTTTAACACTACATATGCATATATAAAACATATATTTAACACTATTCTCTCTCTACATATAAAATATAAAGTCCTACTGTACTGAACAAATTATATGTCTGTCTAACATTTTTATCATGAAAGTAACCCTGATTGCAGAAAATCTGGAAAATACAGTATCCGTGTCCTGGTGGTGAATTTCTAAGACTAACAGCCCCGCTTTATAGCCATCACAGCCATTTATAAATTTTCTAAAGATGAACAAACAAGTTTTCTTGATATAAATTCCACAGGAAAAATAGAAATATGCTCTTCAGTGACCTATTGAGTACACAGTGAAGAGCAGACCAGCAGCCTCATCGCCTGGGGGAATCCAGAATCTCAGGCCACTCTTCAGTCTATTGAATTAGAATCTCCCTTTAAGAGAATCCTCAAGTGATTTGTTTGCACATTCAAGTTTGCAAGGTAACTCTCCAAATATAAATCACCCTTAATCTCCCTACTTAGAGATGATTACTTTCAATATTTTACTATATTTCTATTAAACTTTCTTTTCCATACATACGAGGTCTGTCCAGAAGGTATCCAGCCATGTACTATGAAAAATAGAGACACTTATTGAAGAAGACACAAGATACAAGAAACATTGTGCATAAGACAATGATGCCTCAGTCACCTTCAAAGCAGCAACCTTGGGACCTCACACAGTTCACCCAATAGCCATCAGCTGCCCCATCATGTTTTCCTGAATTTCATTGGCAGTCTGAAATCTCTTCCCTTGTGATTTTAGTTTTGGGAAAAGCCAGAAGTCTCAGGGCACCAAATCTGGGCTATAGGGGGCTGAGTCACCCGGGTGATTTGATTTCGCCAAAAAAACTCTGCACGAGATGTGATGTGTGAGTGAGCATGTTGTTGTGATGAAGCTGCCAATCGCCAGCCGCCCCATCGTTGCAGCCTTCTGAATCATCTGAATAGTTTCCATGGAGGAATGTTCAAGGTCAACGCAAAATTTGATGCAGATTTGCTACTCGCTCAGTCATTTTGAATGTGACGGCCACACAGTACACATACTCAGTCAATGGTGTCTACCACCCCCACTGACTGGTACAGTGAAGTTGTCATTGTTCATGCATGCTCATTCCAGTCCACTCTCCTTGGCTACCAGGTTATGTCAGTGTCACGCAAATCGTTCTCATATTACCAACGACTGGACTTTTTCTGGGCAGATTTCATATATTTCAGTTTAAATATTGAGAGTCTGCCCTGGCTGGTGTGGCTCAGTGGACTGAGTTCTGGCCTGCGAACCAAAGGGTCACCTGTTCAATTCCCAGTTGGGGCACATGTCTGGGTTGCAGGCCAGGTCCCCAGTAGGGGGCATGCGAGAGGCAACCACACACTAATGTTTCTCTTCCTCTTTTTCTCCTTCCCTTCCTCTCTCTCTGAAAATAAATAAATTAAATCTTTTGAATAAATAAATATCAAGAGTCTAACTTTGTTAATGTTTACAATTCAAACATTACATTTTTAAAAAGAAAACAATAGAATATTGATCATGATTTGAAAGTATTACATTTTTAGATCTAATGAGTTGTATGAATATATAATAGTTGTAATTAATTTGTGGTGCATCTGTTTAAACTCTAGACATTTGTATTTAAAGTTACTAGTAGTCATTTTTTAAAGTCTCTACATCAATTATTCTTTTACTTTCAACATATGAAGCTGAGATTTATTTCTTCTATTTGTTGTTTGCAGCTTCTTTTTTTTAACCTAAATTATTATCAGCCTAATTTAAAAGTAAATTTTACCCATAATGTTGTTAAATAACTACAATTTTTAGTACTTACTGTATGCCAAGAATCATGACTACTTTTCACACATATTATTTTTTTGAATCATCAAATTAACTCTATGAGATAAAGATTTGTTCTCACCATTTTATGGATTAAGAGATCAAGGCTTTAAAACATTAAATAACTTGCCTAATATCTCATTGCTGTGAGCCTAAGATTCAAAACAAATATAACCAATATTACACTGTTTTATGAAAATATTTTTTTGCTCAGTGGATAGTCTTTATTTTTTTCTTCTAAGTAACATTTAACACATAGCAATGCCAATATGTCTACTTCCACATTAACAAATATAGAGAATTCTGTTTATTGGGTGTACCACTAAGATTTTGCATGTGAACTGAACATACTCCTCTGGATATGCAGTGAAAAGTGCACAGAACAGCAGGCTCCCCGCTTCTGAGGCCACTGATTAGTGTGTACGCTGCTGACACAGCAACCTGAGTGAACATACCTGGGGGCCAAAAATTGTAAAATAGCTGTTCATGATTGTTTGGGTTTCAGTTTTCCAAGTGTAAGACATTTATCACGCAATTAATGGCAGACCTTAATTATATTATTGCTTAGTTAAAAAATATTCACAGATTGTATGGATATAGACATATAGATATTGTAGGTGTCTACTATAGCTATCTGTAGATATTATTGGATGGATGGATGGATGGATAGATACATAGATAAATACATAGATGCCTCTTTTTGGCATCTAAATCTCTTTTCTCTTAGTATTCCCAGAAACGAAGTAGTTTCAAGTCTGCTAGTTCAACTTGTTTAGGAAATCGGAAGGGTTTTAGTGGGGAAATAGGGAGACTTAACGGACCCAGCAGTTTCAAAGGAAGTATTCAATAATGCTCTGATCTCAAAGGAATCACATAAGGAAGGATTTTTTTCCCTTCTCGATATCTCTGTCCTGGTAGTGAATTTCTAAGACTAATAGTCCAACCCCCATCATAGGCATTTATTAATTTCCTGAGGATGAACAAACAGGTTTTCTTGATATAAATTCCCAAGGACAAGTGATTCAGATGCTAATTTCATATGAGCAAGGAACTCTTTCTTCACAATCACAGTTGCCCTCATAGCCCCAAGGATGGTGACATCCAAACACAGTCTGATCATCTCTGTTATCTTCCCAGTCATTCAGTGAGTGATGAGCTGGTAATTACCTCTCTTTTTTTCTTCAGTTCTATTATTTCCCTCTGGAACTAGATGATAATTCTCCTCTTCCTGAAAACTTTTCACAATTCTTAGTTTGTTCTTCTCTGACCTTTTGTTTATAATTTTTATGTTTTAACTTGCCTTCATCGATGAGTTGTATTTAATATTCTGAATTTATTTTACATTTACTCATTTATGTCTACCTGAAGTCAGTGTATTTATTTAGGGTATTAATATGTTTTAAAAGTTTGCAATCCCTATTTCCATCAGTCTCTACAGTTCCTGTGGGGTGGGGAGTATCACTAAATATCAAGTGAAATTACCCTTTTTACAGATCGGAAAATGAGTAATGAAAAAATAAGTCCCATAGCAAATGTGGCTGAAATTGAGACTAGAACCTAGAATTATCCATACTCTGTGAATTCAACATATTGGTAAGGGTAGAGTAGGTTATAGAAATATACTCCTCAATGACCCATTTTTGATGGGTCGTGTTATCACACACCAAACCTTTGCATTGCTAACTGCAATGCAAATTTTGTTTAGCTCAAGAGTCTGAAGACTATCTTGGAAAGGGAGCTAGACTGGGTGCAAGAGGACTTGGGTTTCAGTTTCAGGTCTGTGACATACCAGTTGGAAAAGTCAGCTCTGAGACAGTTTTGCTCAGTAACAGGAGGAGGTGACCTAGATGATCTCTAGATTCATTTCAACATTAAGATACTGGAAATTATTCTGTGGTCCCAGAGCTGAATATTTCATGTATTCAGAGATGGAAAGGGTGAAGGTAGACAAGAAAAATTAACTGAAATATTAAGACAAATAGCATTTAGAGAAATGTTTTTTTTCTAGGATATAAACCCAAAGATAACATTGAATATGAAAAATTCTAATATAGTTAACTATTATTTGTCAAGTTCAGAGAAAATATGGATAATATTTTGCTAAAGGGTTATCCAAGTAGGTATGACAATTCAGAAGGTACTTAAAGACGTAGGCACACCTTACAACCATTATTCATGTGGCACAACAGTCAACACAGATGTCTGTGATTAAAAATACCCAAAAGCTACTTGAATTTCTTATAACATTTCCTTTGAGTAATCAGCCTGTTGTTCACAAAGAGAGAGAGTAGGAAGGTGCAGAGGGTAATTTCTATCCAGAATTCTGGTTACAAAGACTTTTAGTTGATATACTGTGATATAAACAAACTGATGCTATTCTCTTTAAAAAATTCCTCCAAATAGCCCTGGCTGGTGTAGCTCAGTGGATTGAGCTCAGGCCTGAAAACCAAAGGGTCACCAGTTTGATTCCCAGTTGGAGCATATGCCTGAGTTGCAGGCCAGATCCCCAGTAGGGGGTGTATGAGAGGCAACCACACATTGATGTTTCTCTACGCTCTTTCTCTCTCCCTTTCCTTCTCTCTAAAAATAAATAGCTAAAATCTTTAAATTTTAAAAAAAATTTTCCAAATAATGAAGAACAGACCAAGAGTTTAAATCCACAGAGAGTAATAGTACCTATGGCTAAGAGGGTTTGAAGAGCACCCTGAACAAATAGAGAAGTTGTAAGCAGGTAAAATACACCTGAAATGCAATAGGAAGCTGCTCAGATAGCATGATATTTTTGAGGGTGAGTGACTAGCATCCACATTTAAGGCATTAGAAGATGTCCATTTTATTCCTTCCTCTTCCTGGGCAGCTCACCCTTCCCTGTTCACAGGTATTGTTTCTCCATATTCATCTGTTGGGGTGGGCACAGACATTGTTGCTCTGAGAAAAGGTCCAAGTATATATGTACGCAATAGGATTCTCTCTGGGGGGTGCTCCAACAGGACATCACCTACTTTGGCAATCAGTCAATCAGTAAATTGATTTATACCCTCCCACATGCAATCACAACTTCTCATATAATGGAACTCTATTCAGTGATAAAAAGGAATCATAAAAAAATATGCTATTAATTCACAGAACAACTTGAATGAACCTTAAATGCATTATGCTAAGTGAAAGACGCCAGACCAAAAGGCTCCAGATTGTGTCATCTCATTCATATGATATTTCAGAAAAAGGCAAAACTATAAGGATGGAAAAAAGATCAATAGAACCAAGGGTTTGAGGAGTGGGTAGTGTCTGATCAAGGGAAGCTCAGGAGATTTGGGGTGAGTAGGGGGACTAATCTGTATGGCACTGTAATAGTGAATACATGATGCTTTGTATTCGTCAATACCCCTAGAACTTTCTAGTACAAAGAGTGCACTAATATATGCAATTTTTTAAGTCAACCAGGAGACCAGAGGACCCCAAGATGGAATGCAGACTGTGACAAATCTAACTAGTAAGCGTATCAGACACAACCTCATTGAAGGGGGTGTGAAAAAAAGATACTAACCTAACTTTGGAAAACAGTGCTTTGAATGGAAAAAAATAAGACCAAAGTCAAAAAGAATTGTACAGAAGCACTGTACTCCAGTTGGCAAAGTTGTTTCCCATGCTGGTAAGGGGCAGTATTCTGAAGCTTCTGTACAGACATACTGGCATCGAGTAAATGAATGAATAACCGATGGTGAGATCCAGGTGTTTCGCTGTCACGGAGGTGGGGGGTGGGCATTATAGATAACTAAGGGGGAAAGCTAGAATGAACCATGCGATACTAGATTAGGTTCAGAGACAGTAGTATAAATTCATGTTTAGCTTAGTATAGATGGGTACATAGACGTGTGCATACGTGTCGGTAAGTTCAAGTATACATATATACATTTCTTAGTTCTGTTCGTGAGAGGACCTGGAAGCAATGACATACCCAGCTCCCAGACACTAGTTTCCAATACCATTTTCATAAATGGGGAAATGGCTGATGTTAGGGCAGGGGCAATACAAGAGGAGCCTGGATAGGGGTTTGTCAAAGGGACACAGCAGGCAGCCTGAAAGAACTCAAAGCTGGAATTTTTTGAGCAACAAAACAAACATAGTATTGGAGTATAACCCAAAGTATAAGATGAATACCTATGATTCCATCCATACTAACAGAAATAAATGATTGAATAAATTAACAAATGGGAAGAATGGACAAGTCCTTTGTGCAGAAGAATTCCAAATACCCCTTCTCAAGGAGATAGGGCTTGGCTCCCCTTCCCTTGAGTGTGGACTGCACTTAGTGTCTTACTTCCCCAGTGCAATGTGGAAAGGGTGGGGGGTAGTGTAACTTTACAGTGTGGGTCCCTGGCAGACACTACTTCAGCCGGCTGATCAAGGCCAGCATCATCAATGACAAGCTATGTTGATGGTGTATACCCTGGATATGATGTGGTGAAATTGGTATATTCCTCTGTGGTCTTCCTCCTCAAAACTGATAACCTCAGTTTAACCATGAGAAAAATATCTGACACCCTCAACTGAGGGACATTCTGCAGAATACCCGACCAGTACTCCTTAAAATTGTTAAGGTCCTCAAAAACAAGGGAAGTCTGAGAAACTGTCACAGACTAAAGAAGATATGGTAAATAAATGTAATGAGGTATACTGACTGGGACCGTGGAACACTGGGAAAAAACTCATACAATCTGCATCAATTTATGCATTTAGTTAATAGTAAAGCAAGATGTTAACAATGGGGAGGCTAGGTAAAGGATGTATGAGAACTCTATTCTCTTTGCAACTTCTCTATTAATCTAAAACTATTCCAAAAGTAAAAAATTATTGAAAAGAAAGGGGTAGAGACCAAAAAGTATTAGTCCAGGACTAATTTGGGGAAATGGGACAAAACCTTGTCTTTCATTATAGAAAGTTTTATAAGCACTGGTCTAGAAAAACATTCCCTGGACAACGTTGACTTTTTTCCAGTTTGAAATATTTTTTTCTGTGGTACAACGGAGATGGTTTTGAACTCTTTGTTACTTGCTCAAAGATATTTTTCTCTTAAAACCCTGGAAGTCTAAAGTCACAACACCTTGTTCTTAGTTCTTTTATCCACGCCCATCCTATTTTGCTGCAAACCTCGTCATCACCAAGGTGCAGCTGACTGGCCCTGTGATTTTCTTCTGTTTCTGGTATTCCGGTGGTGGTTAGGTTCATTAAAGGGGACATTCGGACTTGGCAATTTGTCACCAAGATTCAGGTACACCTACATCATTACCAAGCCACCCGAAACTCCATGATGATGATACACAGAAGTGGTTGTAACAAGCATTACAGTTGGATACTTAATAACATCACATTTGATCACAAATTACATCACACAAATAATTTTCATGCTGCTCCCTATTTACTGTTCAGAAAGCTCCTTTTTCCACTAAAAAATCTGGTAAGTTCAATTACTGTGGGCCTCCCATGAAAGGGTAAAAACCAGAAAGTGCAATAATTCCTGAGTATGTTAATATTCAAGTAACAGTGCTTACTGGGTTTGCAAATAATCTGTGTAATGAATGTAAAAGCATACTCCTTTTATAGCCAAACAGACTGTTAAAATTATCATCATCAGCTTGTTGTTAGATGTTTAGGGCTCAATATTTAAGTGGAGGAAAAAGGGGAGCTATTTCCTGTGAACTGGCAAATAAATAGTAATAGCCTAAATAGTCTTCTAAATATTTTTTTGATGTTTAATTGATCTCTCTATTGAGATCAGTAAGGAAAAATTTGCAATTTGAGATAATTGTTTAAATATTTTATTAATTTCACTACTGAAGTCAATCAACAGTTTTTTTTTGGGGGGGGGATCTTTTTTTATGAAATGTCCCTGGGGTCTGTGTCCCCCAGTTTTAAAGTGGATGGAGTGAGTGTGGGATTCCTCCATCAATTTGAAAGCCTGAAATGTTTTCCTTCAACAGTAATCCTTTTATTATTCCCAGACAATCGTTAGAGGAAACAAACCCTGCAAGGAATCCTCCATAAACGGCCTCCTGGAGGATTTCGACAACATCTCCGTGACTCGCTCCAACTCCCTAAGGAAAGAAAGCCCGCCCACCCCGGACCAGGGAGCCTCCAGCCATGGTCAAGGCCACCGGGAAGAAAACGGCTTCCTCACCTTCTCACAGTATTCCAGCGAATCTGATACCACGGCTGACTACACGACGGAAAAGTACCGAGAAAAGAGTCTCTATGGAGATGATTTGGATCCGTTTTATAAAGGCAGCCATGCGGCCAAGCAAAATGGGCACGTAATGAAAATGAAACACGGGGAAACCTACTATTCCGATATGAAGCCTTTGAAATCCGATATTGCCAGGTTTCCTGTGGATTACTACACACACTTAGACTCACTGAGCAAACCAAGTGAATACAGTGACCTCAAGTGGGAGTACCAGAGAGCCTCGAGCAGCTCCCCTCTAGATTACCCGTTCCAATTCACGCCTTCTAGAACTGCAGGGACCAGCGGCTGCTCCAAGGAGAGTCTGGCGTACAGTGAAAGTGAATGGGGACCCAGCCTGGATGACTACGACAGGAGGCCAAAGTCATCGTACCTGAATCAGACAAGCCCTCAGCCTGCCATGCGGCAGAGGTCCAGGTCAGGCTCGGGGCTCCAGGAACCGATGATGCCCTTCGGAGCAAGTGCATTTAAAACCCACCCCCAGGGACACTCGTACAACTCCTACACCTACCCTCGCTTGTCGGAGCCCACAATGTGCATTCCAAAGGTAACGTTCACTGCCTCCTTGTCCAGGGTGTGGGATCCTCCGCAAAGGTGGTGCTAAGACCACCTTCTTACACAGTTAGATTCTAAAGTGCTGGGTTGCCTTTTGAGTGAGAATCCATCTGATCTCCACTTACAAGCCCCAAGAACAGAAAATTTAGGGCAAGACACATTTATTCATTAAAAGTCCTTTTGGGGCTTTCCCATGAGGTGTCTAGTTAAAAGGCAAAGGAATCTTGTTTATTTGAAAGAACTCAGTACAATACGAGCACATCATATTTATCATAACTTCTGTGTTGAGGAGTATATGATTGTAGATCATTAGGTGGAATAACACAGAGTTTCTTACATTCTGGCAAAGTTTATGTGGCTCTGCTGAAAAGAAAAAAATCAGGATAATGTGGTACGTTTTTAACAAATTATTTCTATTCCACTTAAGAGATGATTTTTCCTTTTAAAAGTATGATCTTCTTACTATTGTTGTCTTGAAATATCATTTTTCATATGAAATTTTGGGGTGATAGATAGAACCTGGTTGCTGGACCTATTTTTGTGTGTGCTTCTAATTTGTTTTGTTGTAACAGCTCTCTTGATTAAAAAAAAAAAGTTTTTTTAAATGCTAGCTGCTATGAATTTGCTTTGAAATTTGACTGATGATGATACCCCAAAGTCTGGGGACCACTGTTGGAGAAGTTACTGAACCTAGAAGTATAGACTTTGCAAAATACCTTGGAGAGTGTTCAAGTAAGTAGTTTATTTTCCTGTAGTAACTTAGAAGTGTTTCTGCTACCACCCCTGTATGGCAAAGTGAAAATGGGGCATTTGGTGATGGGCTGTAGATGACATAGAAGTCTCATGCTAGTTGAGAGGGATGTGACTTCTAATAGTGTGATCATGTACATTTGTACCAAACGCTTTCCAGCAGCTTGTTGGGCTGCACAGCAAAGTCTGGAAGGCTAGCCTGCCTGCATTCATCTGCTTTATTGATGGTAGACAGTCAGTATTTTTCTTTGCTTACTATTTGTCATCAACCCTACCTAATGTGTTGAAGTCCCTTAAGGACATACTGGGAGTGCCTTAAGCCATACTTTAGAAAAAACAAAAAAGCTTTCACTTTAGTTCCCAATACATAAAATTAAAAACAAAGACCTAAAATATGTACCTCCAGTTAAAATTTAAATACTGAGAATGTTTTTCATCTCACTGTGTTACTTGTTTGAACTCCCATGGTCAAGGTATGGTGACTGTCTTTGCTCCGTATCTTCTGCCCATGGCAGTTGTTGGGAAGAGGCCTAACTGACGGACAGGCAAAAGCTATATGAAGCCATATGCAGTATCGTGATGTATGAGATAGTTTATTCGATTTCCTGTGCACATAATTCACCTGAAGGAACCCCTTTTTGGTTCTAGAATGAAATAAGAGAATTAACACATTTCATAGCTGAATCTAGTAACACCCTCAGGCTTTTGAACAGTAGTGGTTACTTTATGTACCAGTAAAGAATGTGATTTTTTTCAGCTTTATTGGAGTATAATTGACCAAAATTGTATGATATGTAAAATTTACAACATGATGACTTGATACATGTAAACATTGTGGAGGAATTCTCCTCCGAATTAATTCAGACATCCATCGCCTCACGTGCTTATTTTTGCAGGGAGGGGGATGAGAACATTTAAATTCTACTCTCTTAGCACATTCAACTTTACGGTACAGTTTCATCAACTGTAGTCACCATGTTATACACTAGCTTTTCAGACCATCTTATAACTGAAGGTTTGTACCCTTTACCAACTTCTCCCTCCTTCCCCCTGCCCCGTCCCTGACAACCACTTTTCTACTCTCTGTTTTGATGAGTTCTACCTTTTTTTAAGATTCCACGTGTAAGTGATGCCATACAGTATTTGTCTTTCTTTGGCTTATTTCACTTATCATAATGCCCACCAGGTATTTTCATGTGATTGCAAATGGCAGGATTTCTCTTTTAAGGCTGAATCATATTCCATTGCACTTGTGTGTGTGTGTGTGTGTGTGTGTGTGTGTTTGACCCACATTTTCTTGACCCGTTCATCCCATTCTTCTCTTCATGGGCACATAGCTTCTTTCCATATCTTGACTCTTGTTAACAGTGCAATTGTCAAAGGAGTATAGATGTCTCTTTGCGATTGTGATTCTATTTTCTTTGGGTACTCATATCCAGAGGTGGGATTGCTGGGTCACACAGCAGTTTTATTTTTAATTTCTTGAAACACCTCCATACTATTTTCCATAGTGGTTGTACCAGTTTACATTCCCATCAGTAGTGTACAGGGCTCTTTTTTCTCCCCATCCCTGCCAGTGATTATTATCTCATGCCTATTTAATAATAGCTATCCTAACAACTGAATAGTAATATCTCATTTTGATTTTGATTTACATTTTCCTGATGTTTAGTGATGTTGGGTACCTTTTATGGACCTGTTGGCCATTTGTATCTCTTCTCTAGAAAAAGGTCTATTCAGGTCCTTTTTAAATTGGATTATTTGTGGATTTTGTGAAGTGGGTTTTTTTTTTGCTATTTAATTGTGTGAGTTCCTTGTATATTGTAGATATTAACTATCAGATATATGTTGCAACTATTTTCTCCCATTCCATAGGTTGCCTTTGCATTTTATTGATGGTTTCCTCTGCTGAGCAGAAGTTTTTTTTAGTTTAATTTAGTCCCACTTGTTCATTTTTGCTTTCGTTGCCTTTTCTTTCAGTGCTAAATTCAGAAAGTTATTGCCAGGACCAGTGTTGAAAGGCCTATCCTCTGTGTTTTTTCTGTGGGCTTATGATTTCAGGTATTACATTCAAGTCTTTAATCTATTTCGAGTTTAGTGTATGTTGTAAGATAAGGAAGGGCCCGGTTTCATTGTTGACACATGACTAGCCAGTTTCCCCAACACTGTTTATTGAAGAGACTATCCTTTCCCCATTGTATATTCTTGACTCCTTTGTCGTAAACTAATTGACCATATTTCTGGGTTCTCTGTTCTATTCCACATAAAAACATAGTTGGTTTTTATGCCAAAACCATATTGTTTTGATTACTCTTACTTTGTAATACAGTGTGAAATCAGGAAGTATAACTCCAGCTTTGTTCTTCTTTCTCAGGATTGGTTTGGTTATTTTAGGTCAAATATAAACTTTTTGTGTATATGGTATATTCAAACACTAATGTCAGGGAACTATTTTAGGTCAACATCACAGAGAAAACTTTGTCCAGAAGCTGTAACCTTTCAGCCATGGAGTCACATTTGGCTCATTGACATGACTGGCCCACCCAGTACTCATTTCCAACATCTGAAACATCAATATATTTCATCTAGAAGTCTCAACTTCTGGGTTTCAGGTGTCTCTTAGAAAAAACGGGATGATCTGGTATCTCTGGGCCCACATTTTCTCATAGCATCAGAAGTAGAATTGGCTGCAGGTAAAGGCTACCCCACTAAAAGGGTCATGCCCTGCTCAGCCCACTTCAGTTTTTTCCAATTAGCCTAATACCTACAGGCATTTGGAATTTCACATAACCATCAGTAACTCCTGCCGAGTCATTTCACAATAGGGAAACTAAGTTCCAGAGAGTCACATGGCACACAAAATTTCATAGTTAGTTGGCTGCAAAACAAGGACACGAATACAGGTCTGGTGTTTCTCCTAAATCCATTATTTTCCCCATTATATGGGCATATATTCAAGAGTTCAATTGCATTTGCCAGTCAAACCCATTAGAGGTCCCATGGTTACTGGAACTTGAGGCAAAGTGGAGGAGTAGGAAGAGGATGGAGAGAGGGAGGGGAGAAGGGAGGCAGGGGATCATTGGCTCAGTCCTTAATAACTCCCTCTTCCTGCAGATTTTCCAATGTAAGTCAGAGTAGACCTGCCCTGAAATCAGGTTTTGTCAAACCCAGAAACAATACCAGAAACCATTGTGGCTTAGAAAAGAAGATGTAATATTTAATTCTACCCATAGTTTTTCAGTTCTTAGAATCAGGATTCCAGAGGAGCAAACTATCCCGTGTTTCACAGGAGACCTATGAGAAATTCACGAGTAGGTTTTATGGGAGGGTAGGAAGTGGGAGCCACGTTAGTAATTAAAATGTTTACTTGTTTAAAAATATAATATCTCTCTAAATAGAGTTAGGTGTCTGTGTCTTTAGGACTATACTCTTAAAAATCTACCAACCACATTTGGATTTCCTACTGAGGAAAGAAATAACAATCGTTACTCATATAATTTGGCCTTGTTTCATGAAAAATCCTAGAGGCTTGTGGGTAATGTTCACATCTCCAATAATAAGAGAAAGTAAAAATGTCATGTACATCTCCAGATAGAGCAAAAATGAGGAGGGGTGTGTGTGTGAGAGAGAGAGTGTGTGTTTGACACCAGTTTTACATTTGGCCAAAAAAATAAAAATTCCCTCCTCTTAGGTAGTGTTATCTGCCTACCTAATTTTCCTATGAATTTGACAGGAATCAAGGATGTTACAAAATCTGTAGATAATGGCATCCATCTCCCTACTTTTATTTATTTTTATTTTTTATTTTTGCTGGGGCTTAAGCAAAAATTAAGAAAAAATAAAGCCAAACAAAATCCATGTAGCACCATTCACACCACAGGACTGTCACAATGGCCAGATGTGGAGGGAGAACACTTTCCACCCTCATTGGCAGACAAGTCTGCCTCACGGGGAGAGAAAACGGCTAGAGAGATTGCCACTGTGCATTTGGTTTGCTTATTCTGATGCTCTCAGGTACCAGGCAGCTGTTGGCTGGAGTGTCTCATCTGGTCAGCACACCCATTCCTTGCTCTGGCTCCAACCCCTGAGAAGGTCCTAACAAAATCACGATTTCTGCCAGTTCACTCTATGCTCACTGTGTTGCCTTGCACCTCGCAGCCCTGTGAAGCTGGCTGTCTTGCCCTCTTTGTCCAGGTGAGGAAATGGGTTTCGAGAGGCTCAACAACATCCAGGTCAGTCAGCCCAGAGGAAAGCAGAGCCCAGCTCTCTGGGCTCAGCCCCTTCACCAGACATTGGACACATCACCCAATGGCACAGGAATAGCATCTGTGGGCGCCAAGCCTTACAAGCTCCTTTTAACACCTGCAGCAGTGCGGTCCCCTGGGTTGCATCGTCCTGTCTCTATAGCGGGATTTCTCAACTTTCATGCTCTAGACATTTTATTCTTGGTAATTCTTTGCTGCAGGGGCCTGTCCAATGCACTGTAGGACATTTAGCAGCATCTCTGACCTCTACCCACGAGATACCAATAGCACCCCTCCCTCACTTGTAACAACCGGAATATCTCTGGACACTGCCAATTGTCACATGGGGCAGGGGAACAAAAGCAGCCCCAGTTGAGAGCTACTCTACAGCTACTGTTTCTCAAGTACTTTTTGACAGTTAAGGGTGTAGGTTCTAGAGATAAACTCCCTGGGTTTGAGTCCTGATATTGTCACTGATATCTGGGTGGATAAACTGCTTAACTGTGGCTCTACTTCTTTATTAGAAAGAGGATACAGAGCATCCCTGCCTTGTCATGTTGGGTGAGGGTTAATAAGTTACTAATGACTAGAATGCACGAAGTCTGTGTGCACCAGTCTGTGTGTGTAGCATGTGGATGGGCGGTGGCTGTGATATGATGCTGAGTTACTCCGTGCCAGCACTGTGCTGAGCATTTTGCAGATATTACCCAATTTAGTCCACGTGACAAATTTAAAAGAATTCAAGATCATCTCTTTTGCCAGTAAGAAGCTTAGACACAGAGACCAAATCTTTATGGACTTCCCAAGGTTGTGAGAGCAAATGGCTGAGCCAGGATCCGAAATTAGTTTTGTCTCATGCCAAAGTCTATGTGTTCCAGAATATTCCCATTTCCAGTGAAGAAAACTAAGGAACAGAAAGATGGCTCTGAGGTCTTGGGACCCAGATGCACGCACCCTGAAGGCACCCTCACCTTGCTGGTGAAGTATGGGTGACAATTTCCACATGGATTACCCTTTATTCTGTCTGTTCTTGGTAGGGTAGAATCTTCTGAGAAATTCCTTAGTGCTACCCAGGCTGTGATTTCTGGGTAAAAGCTGGACAATGGGCTGCAAAGGAAACGTTAAGAGAAGAGATCCCTGAGACTCGTACACACTCACTCTACCTGGAGTGATAGTCTTACTTGATTTTATAAAAGACAATCCAGATTTTCTCATCCACTACAGAAGGCCTGTAAGAGCACAGGTTCTGGAATCAGATTCCCAAGTTTCCAGCACTTACTAGCTGTGTGATCTTATCTGTGCCTCAGTTCCCCCATTGTAAAGTGGGCGTTTCAATACCTACTTTGAACTTGTCCTGAAGATTTTAAAAGGTTAATAAATGGAAGCGAGTTAGGACATGGAAGGCACTCAGTGTTAGCTCTTATTCTCAGGAAAATTTCCAGTTGGCAAACACATCACCAGTATCTCCTCATGCCAACCATGGAAACATCCTGTCTGTATAATCTTTTACATACAGCATTTTCAAAGTATGGGGACAAGTTCAAGCCGACTTTGCCCTCACAGCCACTCTGTGCAGCCTAATTAGTATGGGTGTACTACTCACTTTTACAGACGTGGGAGGGGAGGGTCACAGCATGTCAGAGCAGCTGTGTGACTTCCTCAAGGCCAAGAAAAGCCTTAGTGGCTGAGCTGGCACAAGGACCCCAGTCCCGCCACCCCAGTGCTTGCTCTGCTCTCTGTAAGGGACATGAAATTCTCATACATCCCATGGAAGTCAGAAGCTAAGCGAGAACAGACATTTTAGCAACCTTAAAGCAAGAACCATCATAACATGGGTGTGTAGGTAGGATGGTTCTTACCAACCAACAGCCCAATTTTAGCTCCATCATCTCCTCTGCATAGGGAGGCAATGTGGCCAGTGCTGCAGCCCAGGATGTCCCAGACAGATGGCGCATTAGGTGGTTCTGAGTGAAGACGGAGGATGCTAGAGAACTGGTGGCATGACTCCCCAGACCTTTGTTCTGGAGTAGCCAGTGCAGTTTGCTTTCCCCGGCAGGAAAAGCCATTTGAACCAGCTCGCTGAGCCTTCCTGCCTCAGGAACTTAATGACTCACCATCCTTTGTGGCACTGCCAGGCCCAGACTCAGCCAAGACTTCAGGAACAAAAGTGCAGCTCCTTGCTTACTAAGGATCCCTGCCGAGCACCTTTCAGAGATCCTTTGGGGCCTGTGGGTGATGAAATGGCAATGCTGGTGAAATCTGACAGGCTGCACCAGAAGTCTGAGGTGGGCAGAGTGCGGAAAGGAGGGGGGAAGAGAGATTGGAATGAAAGAAGCGCTGAGTAGCTTAATATAACAATGGATGTTACTGTCTTTAGATATTTTTCTTTACATATAGGCTTCTGTAGGATGTTCATTAAGGCTCATAAAATATCCAAAGAGGTGATTCAGAGCAATGTCTCTAACTTCTGTTCCAGACATTAGATGTCCTTTACATATGAATGGACTCATTTTCCTGTGAATGTTTTTGGCGTTCACAAAGTATATTTTGGTCATTATAAATGGGTGTTCCCACTACCAAATTAAAAAAAAAATGAATCTAACCTGGCTCTGACACATTTGAACCATATTCTGCGGCAGGGAGCCAGTCCCCAGATTCTCCAGCTTCTTGTCACTACTGGCGGTGACAGATTGCAGGTCGGAGTAATCTGCTCTTGAATAGAGGATGCCTTCTTAGAGTTTCGAGCAGCAACGTTGGGGGGTTAGTTGGATAAACTGATTCAGAGGTGGAGGAAGAGCCTGAAATACTGTATACTTGAGCCTGCTGATCACAGATTTATTTCTTTCTTCAAATTACTGGGGTTTGCTTCTTTGTAGAGGTCACGAGCCCCTTGTCTGAACTCGCTCTGTGTAAGCCTGCCATGTATATTGTGAGTGAGGGAATGACATGCATGACTCCTCCTCCTTTTTGTCATAAGGTATAAATCCCTACGTGCCTGAGTAGGAATATGATGTCATGGTGTGGAAAACGGACTTGCAAAAACATTACGTATAGTGCATGACTTTCTGCTACATGAGGACTGGAAATCCAGCAGGCGTCTGATCATCAGACCTTCACCGCTTCCTAAGCTTTCTACGTTAGGGACGTAAGGAGACCCCTTGATGCATGAGGTCCCCCAGGGCCTGCTCATGACCACAACTCATGGGCAGTGATAATGCATACATAGTTGCCTCTTTCACCGAAATGGAACATCAGCTCAAGTTGCCTGTTGTGTCCCTTTGTCATCTGGCCAGAGTGACTCTAACAGTGCCTCTCCATTGTGTAAGTGAAAAGAAGTAGTTGGGAGGAAACTGACCATGGTTGGGCACACGTCAGTCACAGCTGTGCCTCAAGCAGGGACCGCAGTTACTGTTTCATTGGGATGCAGTTGGAGATGAAACAGTCCCCTAACATCCAGCAGTCCAAGAGACAGACAGAGCGCTCAGCACAGCAAACACCTCAGAGGGGGTAGCAGGGGCTGGAAACTCAAGGATGGAGACACGTGAGCCATCGGCCCCAGGCCAGACTGTCTGTCCCCATCTGAGGGCCAGCAGGGACTGCCCATCAGCAGCATTCCTGCCTGAGGCAGGGGGAATTTAATTGCAGAGCATAACCAGAGGGAAACATACGAGTAAACATACATTCGAGTCGCAGGGTTTAATGAATCCCCTTCTCCTCATTACCAGGCTCAAAATTTTTCCTCTAGAGAAAGCTAGTTACTGATTCTCTCTGGAACTGTTTTCCTTCCCAAAGCCAAGGCCGAGCCTGTTACAGCACCCTTTGAGTCACATAAGGGCAATCTGAGGTGTCCTTTCCTTTCTCAGGCCTATGATTCATTTGTATCCCTCATGTGATTTATGTAGAGCAAGCAGCAACCAGTCTGACCTTTTCATGTTGGAGAGGAAGAGTCCCTTTGCTTTGTTGTGCCCTGAAAATGTGTCTTGGAGCATCACACTCAAGCACCAGAACCAGTGGCCTCACAGCCCCCGTAATTCTGCGGGAAGTGAAAAGAGAGTCTCTCCATTCTTCATGGAACATTCCGCAGTCCCCATCCTGTGGGCACACGCGCACTCACACACAGTCCTGGACCTGTCACCAGTACAGACCATGGTGACAAATAGATGCTGAAGCAGGGTTTTTCCCCTTCTTTTCTTTCTCCACCCTCCCCCCACCAAGCTTGTTTCTCCAGCCTTGGCATAAAATGGTCAAATGATGTTCTACTGCAGAATTCAATTTCACAGTTCAGTTAGGTCCTTGATTACACTGCCAAATTCAGATTAATGTGCATTTAACTAACATGGATCAGGGGAATTCTGGCTGACAGCCAGCTGTAATCAGAGCAATTGATAGCTGTGTGGAGTTTTATGCCCTGTCCACCCCAGCACACCACTGGTGAAATTGATTGATTAAACGAATTCATTGCTATAATTATGTATAATTCTGATACATCACAAGCCTGTGTCTGACCCTATCCTTGGAGATGTTCGCATTGTGGAAGGGTAGTTTGGCAGAGTTGTTAGCTGGGGATTATTTACTTCCATATAACACAGCCTTTTTTTATTTTTGCCCTTCTTACTTTTTGATTGAGTTCAAATAGAGATGTGAAAAAGCACATTTCTTTAAGAATTAATTTATATGGTATACTAACAGGCATCAGGAAACTAAAAACATGAATGGATGTCATTACCCATTCCAGAGAGAAAGGAAACCAAGACTGCTTGTACATTCTTTCAGTAGTTTTAAAGATTCCTGTACAGAGAATTCCTTCTCGGAATGTATCCAGTTTTCAATGACAGTTAGTGGCCTTGCAAAAGCAGCTAAGCAGTTTAGCAGCCTGGGTGATAATTTGCAAAAACGATCCAGTCTTTTCTTATTACATCTTGCCATATGGAAACCCCTCTCCAAAGTATGCAGACCATGGTCTCATTTCTGTGAGGTTAGTTTTCCATCGAATCACAGGGCTGCTCTCTTTGGAGGAGTGGAGAGAAGTCTTCCTAGTCCCTCTTCATTGTTTCCACTCCTGCAGAGCAGATTCCCAACCCCTGCTTAGGTTCCTGTGTCCTTGCAATAGGTCTGCAAAGGTAGACTACATGCTTAGATTTTTTGGAAATGGTTTGGATGGTGGAAGAGTACGTTGGATTTGTTGATCAAGTATCTGTACCTTTCACTCACCCAATTCTACTGCATTGTGGTTTCACTCAGTGATCCACCCCTACCACAGGCCTGCTCATGTGGACTTCACATGTACTCCTTTTTCTCCCCCCGGAATGTACTTGTAAATCAGGGTGTAGAAAAGGTTGCCTGGTTCAAGCTTTACTCCTTTGCAAGTCTTTCTTACATTCATGAACATGTGTATATGCAAAACAGTATGTATGGACAAATTCATCATTTATGTTTCATTCACTTCCAAATATAGCATGTCATGGGAAAGATGATTTAGAGGAGGACAATTAAGTAATTATAGCCGTTTAAGAGCCATGTAAGAGAGCCAGGGGGCTTGTTACAAAAGCTTGGTTTTCTTTTTTGGGAGAATCCATGGAAGAAAGTTTGGCCATTGTTGTAGCTAAACACAGAATTCTGCTGTGGCCAAAAGGAAAATGAAAGCGATGAATCATGTACATAGATGATCGGCTTATTTTGCTGTGATGATTATTCCTTTTTTGTATATTTTGAGCTGAGTTCTCTAAGCCAACACTTTCACAAAAAACAAAACAAAACAGTGTTTCTTCCAGCTCCTTTCTCCAGGCATTGCCATTCGCCATTTTCTGGCCCAGCTGTTGTATTCTGCACCAGGTTGCTTAGACATCTGTGGCTCCAGGGAAACACCCTCACAGGCTTGAGCCCTGTGGTTGTCACTCCACTCTGTGCCCACCCCTGTCCTCTCCCTCTCCACCTTCTGATCATTGAAGGATATTTCAGAACGTATCAGGGGCCCAGGTTCTAAAGTGGCACTGTCTGTATTGGAATCCCAACTCTTTCTTAGCTTTGAGCACTTGGTATGGGCCACTAAAACCCACTGTGCCTCAGTTTTCTTATCTGTAAAATGGAACAATTATGGGACCTATTTAATTATGGTAACAATTGTGTTCCATGACGGATGGAGAGGCACCTTTTCCACTTCCCACAGAGTCAACAGGGGCTGCAAGGCTGCTGGTTCCGGTGCTTGAGTGTGATGCTCCAAGACTCCTTTTCAGGGCAGAAGAAAGCAAAGAGACTGCTCATCTCCAGCATGAAAAAGCCAGACTGGTTGCTGCTTGCTCTACATAAATCAAATGTGGGGCAAAGGTGGATCATGGGATTAAATGCAACCATGTACATCAAGTGCTCAGAACTTCCCCTGGCACACGGAAAGCACTCAGCCAATGTCAAGTGTCATTATTAACATTAGTATAATGTTATCTATCCTGCAAGGATCGATTTCTATCAGAGTACTTGGTTAATGAAAGGGGCCCAGTAAAACACCCCTGCATCTTATCGAAGAGAGAGTGTCCAGCCTTGATTACACACATCGGGGAAGTGAACACTCATGGTAGAAATGCCAAGGCAGGGAAGAAAGCAGGCCTGTGGCGCCAGTGGCCGCACACGTGGGACATCTATGTCCCTCCCACTGGGAGTCTAGGACTGACCTGAGCGGAAGAATTGGGTGGTGAGAGCTCCTCAGGACTACAGCGCCTCTTGTCTTGGACTATTGGGAGCAGTTTCACCTCCCTGAGCCTCAGTTTTGTCAACAGTAAAATGGAATAAATGGCCCCCTGCTTGACTGTCAGAGCAAAAAAGAATGAGGCCTGCCACAAGTGTGCAAGCCAGAGATACTCGCCATCATGACCCCCACAGTTGGGTCGTGAAGACCCAACTGAGGCCGGTAGGTCAGTGACATGGTGGCCTAGAACAGGGTCACTCATGCATTTCTCCTTCACGGGGTCAGTTATTTACCCACCATCTCCTCCCTGAGTGGATGAAAGCCCAGAGGGAAGATCACGTGTTCTCTCACTTGAGACAAGCAGTTAGTTGTCCTCTGATGTGCACGTCTCAAGTTTGGTTCCGAAAATTGTCTCTTGTGGTAGTGGTTGCTCCTCATCCATTGCTTTTTTATGAGTCTGCACCTTTTATCAGCAGGCACGAGAAACAGTAGCACTGTTTTGTCTCAAAGACCTAATCTCAGAGCGAATAACTTTGGCTCCCAGCGCCTAACTCTGCCTTCTGTATGACTGGAAATTGTCCCATTTGTGCAGGCACGCGCCCTCCCCTTTGTACCCCAAGCTGGCTGTCAAGCCTGGACCCTGGCAATGCCGCTGACGCTCCAGGAAGAAGAAAGTGGCCTGATGCAGTGTGGAGTGGTATTTGCAATTCCTGGAGGATACAGTTTTTGTTTTTAATATACCTTCAGAGATAAGTTTCCGGGCTTGTGGGCAATGAATTCAATTTTGCTTAAAGTACAGGAACATATCCTCCAAGGAGACACTGGAAGATGATGGCATGTGATGGTGCCCAAGACAGTTTCAAAATAAAAATAATACACCCCTTTTCCATTCACACACTGGCCTGGGACTAGCCTGGGCTTGGCTAACCTCAAGCTTAGTTTAAAGGAAGAGCCCAGTTGGTTAATTTATGCTGACATTTTACTCTCTCTACCCTCATCATATATTCATACACACACACACACACACCAATTTCCTTGTGAATGACCCAAATCCAGGGGCTTAGGAAATAAATCAGCTTGATTTTGAATATCACATTTTAATTATAATACAATGTTCTACATATTATAATTAAAGGAAGCTTATCTGATTGTTTCGAGGATTAATGTATAGGAATGTATACGTCACTGGTACTTTGTACATTTTCAATAAATTCTAGCTATTTTATTAATATTGTAGTTAGTATTTACTTTTTCTTTTATCTGCACGGCTGTGCTGCACACTTGATATAACACCACCACCTAGAATGTATCGGCCAGTCACTGCTTGAATCCTCTGACGTGTGTTCAGTCCTTTAGAGTTCACAGTGACCTAAGGAAGTAGGAATTATTCTTACTGCTACCACCTTACAGATGAGAAAACCGAAGCCCAGGGAGTTTAAATAACTTGTCCGATGTCACAAAACTCGTAAATGGCAGAGAAGAGGAGTTGAGTCCAGAGTCTGGTTTCTTAAACACTACGTTGCTCTAGGTTGCCACAGTGAAGCCTAATGAAAGCCCTGGGAGGGAGGTGTTATGATCCCCATTTTACAAATGAGGAGACAGAGGCTCAGAGCAGCGAAGTGATTTGACTAAAGCCGTCAGAGTCAGAATTCAACCCCAAGTCTCTCTGAAAAGCATGTGTTCTGTTTGCTCTGCAATCAGGATAGGGCTTTGGCTTAGCCACTCACTGGTCTCCGGAGGCTGGCTGAGTGGTGGACTCACCTGAGTGCGGTGCTCTCAAGGCTGGGGAGGACTGCATGACTGGCTGTGCGGCAGGGCAGCACTGCCACCTGGCAGCCAGTGAACGGTGCGGAAGAACTGAGAATGGTGCCATGGAAGCAATTTTCGGGAGCCCACTGTGTGCAGATCTTGCTCCCTGACTGGTGGGATAGGTTTCTGGTCAGGCTGTGTGATGGCCTAGGAGCTTGGGACTCCAGCCTTCTTCCAGGTGACCACCGTGGTGCCAGGTCCAGTGAGCAATGTGCCCCAGCTTCCTTCACTTGCCACTGGAGTTTGACAAGCTACATTACTCTTCTTCTCAAAATACTTTCCTCCCTTGGCTCTAGGGCACCCTAGTCCCTCCCTTTCTTTCCAATGTCACTGTCCTTCTTCTGCTCTTTCTGGTCTCTACATGTTGGAGTCCTTGGACCTTCTCTTACACATGCAACATCATGGCTGTAATGCCAACTCAATACTGATCAGATTCATGTCTTTAACCTCAACCTTCTCTGGATTCAAAGCACATCTAAGTCGCCCAAGTGACATCTCCACGTGGATGCATAGTGACTCTCTCAAACTTAACACACTCCTAACAGAACTAGTTATCTATTGCTGTGTAACAAATTATCCCAAAACTTATTGACTTAAAGCAATAATAAACACTTCTTATCTCACATCCTTTCTGTACATTGGGTCTCCATAACTAGGTTAGTTGGGTGATTCTGGCCTGAAATTGTAGTCAAGTTGTCAGCCCTGGCTACAGTCACCTGAGGGCTTGGCTAGAGCTGGAGGCTCACTTCCTAGACTGCTCACATGGCTGTTGGCAGGAGGCCTTGCCACTTGGACCTCTCCGTAGGATTCTTGAGTGTTCTCATGACATGGCAGCTGGAGAGAACCAGAGCAAGTGACCCAAGAGAAGAGGTAAAGAAACCACAGTGGCATTTTTGGTCTCAGAAGACACTATTATTTCCACCACATTCTTTTGCTCCCACAGAGACACCTGGTACAGTATAGGAAGTGATGAGACAAGGGCATAAATGTCAGGAGGCAGGGATCATTGGGAGCCATCATGAAGGCAATTACCTCACCCCAAAACCTACTCCTGTCCTCGTGCTTCTCAAATCATTAAATGGCCTGAGCAATAGGCCATTTAATCCTAGGAGTCATCTGAGCAAAATCCTGAGTCATCTTTGATTCTTTTCTTTCAGATTCTATTCTAATCAGTCAGCAACAACTGTCAGCTCTGTCTTCAGACCCTCCCCTCCATCCCACCACTCTTCACCCCATCTGCAGCACCCACCCTAAGCTGAGTCCTCATTGACTGCAGTAAGCTAATTGGCATCCTTACTTCCACTCTTACTACCTAAGCCTCTTCTTCATCAGCCATAGTCAAGACCATGTTACTCCCCTCTGCTCAGCAACTTCCAGTGGCTCCCACTTCACTCAGAGCAACGACCAGAGTCCTTGCCATGGTCTTCATGATCTGACCCTTGCCTGCTTCTCCATTCATTTTGCTAAACCGCCTCCCTCTCCACTCCAGGGGAGCCTCCATGTTGCTCCTCAAGACTATATGTGCCTCAGAATCATACCTGTTCTCCTGGCTGGACCACCCCCTCCCGACACACTCATAGGTTTGTTCCTTCACTTCAACCAGGTTCCTGCTTGAATGGCACCCCCTCAGGACAGAAAGCACTTTCCTCTCCAATATGGCACCTTATCACTGTCAACCCCCCAACTCTGCTTTACTTTTCTTATTACTACTGAACCACATACTATATATGTATTGGTTTACTTGCTTATTATCTGTCTCCTTCTCTGAAATATAAGCTCCAGGAGAGCAGAGATACCATACATTTTTAGTATAACCAGACCTTCCCACAGCATCTGAAATAATGCCTAGCATATATTAGTTGCTCAAGTATTAATTTATGGAATAAATGAATCAATGAATGTACTACCTGGGAGCAATGAATTCATGTAGAACAATGCCAATAGAACTTCCTGCAGTGGTGGAAATCTTCTCTATTTGTACCATCTGATGTGATGACTGTTAAAAAATACTTAAAATGTAACTAATATAACTAAGGAGCTGAATTTCTTAATTTGATTTTAATTAATTAGTCACCTGTGGTCAGTATCCACCATATTAGAGTAGATCTAGATCTTTGGGTGGATAGGGTGTGGAGGGGGCATGCAAATGTGATTCCATATACATCCCAGTAGAGTGCTAGAGGCTTTCTGAGGCCCTGTGTTAAAACGGAGGCTGAGGTCCAATCAACAAATCTCTTTCTGAGCACCTTTTGTCTATCTGGCACTGTACTGTCATCAGGATCTTACAGGAGAGAGGTCATTGATCAATGACCACATTCTGTCCTGGGCAATGAGGTGAACAAAGTATGATGTGGTATATTCACCATCCTTGATCTCAGTCTTTCCAGGTGTGAATGGAGCTCCTTCCTGATTTCAGAAAGGGGATGATTGCTAGAACCCGTACCTATTATCTTGTAAGCATCTCCTGGCTTTCCCTACCCCTGCTGTGTCTCCTCTTCCCCATTGTCCTGCAAATTCCCTAATCCATTCTTCAAATCAGAGTGGAATGTTCTTTGCTGGAGTCTCTTTGAGGGCTGACCAAATTTCTCTCTCACACACAAGTCCCTGCAAATATTGATTATTCTCAACTATTTTGTACTTAGCCAGAACCTTGCATATACAGTACCCTCCCCTCTTATCCATGGTTTCGTTTTCTGTGGTTTCAGTTGTCAACCACAGAAAATATTTATATATATCTAAAAATATTTAATGGAAAATTCCCAAAGTAAACAACATAAGTTTTAAATTGAACTATTCTGAGTAGTATGATGAAATCTCATGCCATCATCCCACTAGGGACATGAATCATCCTTTTGTCCAGCATTTCCATGCTGTATATACTCCACCCACCCCCCATTAGTCATTTAGTGGCCACCTTAGTTATCAGATCAACTGTTGCAGTATCTCAGTGCTTGTGTTTAAATAACCCTTATTTTACTTAATAATGGCCCCAAAGTGCAAGACTAGTGATGCTGGCAGTTTGAATACACACACACACACACACACAAAAAGCTGTAAAATACTTCCTTTAAGTGAAAAGGTATGTATGCATAGGAAGAAACGTACTATTTGTACTATTCAGGGTTTCAGGCATCCAGCAGGGTTCTTGGAATGTATCCCCTGTGGATGAGGGGGACTGCTGTAATAAAAAGCTAGTACCACAGGAGCCGTGTTTTCGCTTTTACATACACCTGCTATATTAGGTGTGTGAATAGTTCATACCACCCTCTAGTATGGGAGTTCAGGAAGGGGTGTGTGTGTGTGTGTGTGTGTGTGTGTGTGTGTGTATGTGTACAGAGAGAGGTTTTAAGGGGTTGGTTCCTCTGATTGTGGGGGCTGAAAAGCCTAGAATGCATGGGGCTAGTTGGCAGGCTAGAAATTCTGGCAGGAGTTGTTGTAGTCTTGAGTCCAAGGACCATCTAGATGCAAAAATCCTTCCTCTTTGGGTGACTTCAATCTTTTCTCTTAATGCCTTCAACTGATTAGATGCAGCCTACCCACATTAAGGAGAGTAGTCAGTTTTACTCAAAGTCTACTGATTTAAATGTTCATCACATCTCAAAATTACCTTTACTGTTATAACTGGGCTGATGTTTAACCAAGCAACTGGGTACCATAACCCAGCCAAGTTAAAACATAAAATTAACCATCATATTCTTATAAAACCTGGTTATAAAAGCTCACTTTTTATTGTCATTTACCCCTCCCCTGTCTCACTTCATAACTCCAAAGATCACGTTTCACTACTTGCATTCAAATCCAAGCCTCAGAGTCTGCTTCTGGGGAATTTGATAGGGAAAGGGGAAGAGAGAGCCTGGGTGGGGAGATTGGAGGTCAGATAAAGGGAGTAGCAGAGATGACCCAGGACCTTGAAAGGTTAGCGTCACCCATGACCAGGTTGTGTAGTGATGCTCTTCCTCAGACCAGCCATGTGTTAGCTCACCAACCAAATGGCTGTGGGGTTCCAACATAACATGTGAATATTCTCTATTCTTGTCTGTCTTTCCAGGTGGATTACGATCGAGCACAGATGGTCCTCAGTCCTCCACTGTCAGGGTCCGACACCTACCCCAGGGGCCCCGCCAAACTACCTCAAAGTCAAAGCAAAGCGGCCTACTCCTCAAGCAGCCACCAGTACCCATCTGGGTACCACAAAGCCACCCTGTACCACCACCCCTCCCTACAGACCAGCTCACAATACATCTCCACAGCTTCTTACCTGAGCTCTCTCAGCATTTCATCCAGCACCTACCCCCCACCCAGCTGGGGCTCCTCATCAGACCAGCAGCCCTCCAGGGTGTCCCACGAACAGTTTCGGGCTGCGCTGCAGCTGGTAGTCAGCCCAGGAGATCCCAGGGAGTACTTAGACAACTTTATCAAAATCGGGGAAGGGTCAACTGGAATTGTGTGCATCGCCACTGAGAAACACACAGGGAAACAAGTTGCAGTGAAGAAAATGGACCTTCGAAAGCAGCAGAGACGAGAACTGCTTTTTAATGAGGTAGATGGCATGTTTGGATCATCCTTTCGCACCTACAGAATACTCATTTCCCATTTCAGAAATAGTACATGTGCATTTTAAGACATCAGAAAACAGTGAAAATGTAAATACAAAAGTAGCATTCCCCATAATCCTTCCTTCTGGCCTCTTTCTATGCATGTGTGGCTGCTACCTTTACAAGGTACTTCATGTGTATGAGCCACTCGGCTGAGCATGGATCTGATTTGATTCTCACAACTCTGAGACAAAAAGATGTCATTACCATAGCAACAAGGAAATATGGACTCATGTAAGTTAGATGACTAGTCCAGAATCATACAGTGGGTTGATGGCAGATTCCAAAGCCTCCTGCTACTCTGTCTCTGTGGGTATATATTCATTTTACACTGTGTGTCCTCTGTAGCCAATTTTTAAAAATCATGATAAACAGAGGCAAGTTTACCAATGGACTGACTATCACTCTTTAGGAACTTTAAAATATTTTTTCCTAACCATAGAAATACTGAATTCTTCCTGTAGAAAATATGGAAAATATTCTTTCTAAAAGTCTCATAATTCCACAATCAAGAAATAGACTATATTGATATTTCAGTATTTCCTTTCTATATTTTTTCAACATAGAGAAATGATATACAGTATTGATTTCCAGAGAGTTTTACCAATTTGGACCTCACCAACCATTGGATACTATCATGTTATCTCTGTTAATCTGATAGACATGAATAAATCATACTGCTTTAATTAACACTGGTGTTACTAGTGAAGTTAAATCTATTTTTAAATGTTTATAGGCCATTTTTAATTTCTTCATTGAATTATATTGTCTTTGCACAATTTTCAATTAGTGTGGTAGCAGTTGTCCCATTGACTTGTAAGTGCTCTGGATATATTAAGGAATTAACACTTTTCTATATATTTGTTGCGCCTATTTTTCTACTTTCTCATTTTACCTTTCAACTTGCTTTTCACTTGAGAATTCTCAAAGGTACATAGGTGGAAAAAATGAGTACCTGCCTCCAGGGACAAAACATTTAGAAGTGTTTAATGATTTTGTGGGGGTCTTGGAGAGAGGGATGAGCTTTTGTGGATGAGAACTCTAAGTCTTAAAGATATCAAGTCAGGATTCCAATGTTAGGCATGCCAGTCTTTAGCAAAGAATGTACCACCCACATATAGTTCTCAGAGCAATAAACAGACACTGTAAAAATGCAGTCAGCTTTGACTTTGGACCCTCTTCTGCGGTGGCTCCAGCTTACGACGGTGTTCATTTCTATCCCATGCTCTGAACCACACAGAGAGCACCAGGTGAGTGAGCTTCAGCTTCTTCCCAGTCCACAATTCCTGATTTCTGCAACTTATTTCCCATAACGCCAGAACCGACAGGGCAAATATAATTTCAATAAATAACTCTATAGTGTATTATTTAACACAAATTCCAAAAATGTTACCAGAAGCAGCCACAGAATAGCAATTCCTGGAAGCTTTCTCCAGTAAACAGACTCTAGTTAGCTTTTTTATGCCTAAGTCGTATTTGTCTTTGAAGGCTCATCCTCCATATACAGCCCAGACCTCTCTGAAATTCAACCCAGACCTTCTCCCAAGAAGTTAAGTTGGTATCATGTGGCCCCACTCCTAGTAACTGTTTATTTCATTCACTTGTGAGACTCACCATTTACTCACTTACCATGAATTAGTGATACTTTTACCAGGTTAAGCAACTATAGAGTATGGGCAGTGCCTTCCAAAGGAGATCCTTAGGGTTATCTTATCATATCCCCAGAACAGGCAACTCACCTCCCTCTGTGGATGCAGCCTTGTCATGGTTCTGCTCATCCTCACTCCTAATTCTCCCTGACCCAATGACTGGTTGACCTGCCATTTTCTCTAGATTTACTAACTTGGTTCCCTTTACTTCTACTAGCTACTGTCCATCAGTTGTACTCACAGCACAAATGTGACCCCAATGAAACAGGGAGCCAAATTTCACTGCCACGGGTCTTTCGTTTGCCCAGGTTGTGATAATGCGGGATTACCACCATGACAATGTGGTCGACATGTACAACAGCTACCTTGTCAGTGATGAGCTCTGGGTGGTCATGGAATTCCTAGAAGGTGGTGCCTTGACAGACATCGTTACTCACACCAGGTAAGTTTCTTTATTATCCAGACAAACCATTCAAGGTATTTATTATTCTCCTCTGGGGCAGGCCTCAATGACTGTCTTTATGAACCCTTCATAAATTGTAAACACTTTGAAGTCAAGGACCATGACTACCTCTTCCTCTGATTTCCCCAGGTGCCTATTACAATATCATGTATGTGTAGTTCATTCATCCAATTAACATTTTCCTTGACCTCCAGAAGTTCATTAATATCCATTGATTTTAAATCACCAAGCTTCTGAGAATGAGATTTTGGTGACAAAATAGTAGAAATTTTCATTTCTATATAGATATCTAAAACTGAATTTCATTCTCCTGAGTTGCCATGTCATTGCTATATGTTGGTACATGAAGGGTACCTGGGGCCGGAATGGGCAGGTGGAAGATCAGTCAAAGATTTATGTCGTAGTAACAAACTTATATAACACAGGGAAATTCTTTGATTCTGTGTTTAAATAGTCTGGCAAGTAACAATGGCTAATTACCATTGTTACATACTTCCCTAATGTGTCAGTTTCATCAAGTGTTTATCAATCACTTTTATATGCCAGGCTCTTTCCTATATGCTGGGGATACAAAAGACACAAAAGAATAAGGCTGAGAAACATTCCCTCAAGGAAGTCACATATTAGAAATAACACATTATACTACTTGTGCAGAATTAGAAAGGTATGTATGCAGCATAAGTATAAAGAACTTATGCAACTCAGCACCAGGAAGACAAATAATCCAATTAAAAAATGGGCAAGGACCTGAATAGACACTTCTCCAAGGAGGACATATAAATGGCCAATAGACATATGCTCAACATCACTAGCCATCAGGGAGATGCAAATTAAAACCACAATGAGATACCACCTCACACAGGTTGGAATGGCTATCATTAATAAATCAACAAACAAAAACAAGTGCTGGTGAGGATGTGGAGAAAACGGAACCCTAGTGCACTGTTGGTGAGAATGCAGACTGGTGCAGCCACTGTGGAAAACAATATGGAATTTTCTCAGAAAACTAAAAATGGACCAGCCTTCTGACCCAGCAATTCCACTGGTGGGATTATACCCAAAGAATCCCGAAACACCAATTCAAAAGAATTTATGCACCCCCGTGTCCATAGCAGTGCTATTGACAATAGCCAAGATTTGGAAACAGCCTAAGTCCCCATCAGTAGATGAGTGGATCAAAAAACTGTGGTCCATTTACACAACAGAATACTACTTAGCACACAAAAAAGGAAATCCTACCTTTTGCAACATCATGGATGGAACTGGAGAATATTATGCTAAGTGAAATAAGCCAATTGGTGAAAGACAAATACCATATGATCTCACTTATAAAAAGGAATCTAATGAACAAAATAAACTAATAAGCAAAATAGAACCAGAGGCATAGAATCGTGAAATAGACTGACAGCTGTAAGAGGGGAGGGGGGATGTGGGGACTGATTGAGAGAAGGTTAAGGGATTAGTCAAAGGACATATATGAAGAACCCATGGACATGGGCAACAGTGAGGGGACTGATTATGGAAGTGGGGGCTGGCTGGGTGGATGGAAGGTGAAGGGAGAAAAGGTAGAACAACTGTAATAGCATAAACAATGAAATATTAAAAAGAAAAGAAAAGAAAAAGAATACCTGAATGTCTCTATCAGGGAGAGTCCAGAAAGATTCCGATAAAAGGTAAAATTTGAGTTGGGTTTTGAGAGATAAATAGGAGTTTACTAAGACAGAATGTGGGGAAAATGGCGCATGGAATGCATAGAAAAGAGTATATGCAAAAAAAAAAAAAGGTATATGCTAAGACAGTGCTTCTCAAATTTTAATATGCAAATCACCTGTGGATCTTATTAAAATACAGATCCTTATTCAATGTTGAGAGGTGTTATACTCTGCATGCATTCTAAAAAGCTTCTAGGTGAAAAAATTCCAAAGCAGGGAGAGGAATGAGTAAGAGAGAGCAGTGTCAGTGCGTAGGGCATGCAATAACAGCCATGAGGAAGAGCAACAAGCAGCTCTCCTGGGCAAACTCTCCCCCATGCTTCCTTCAGTCTCAGGCCTCCAGCACTGTGATGGAGGATATCCTCCATTGAGGATTTAAAAAATAAAGAGAACAGAACTTCCAGTCAAGATGGAAGCATAGATAAACACACTTCACCTCCTCGTACAACTACAGAAAAAATTTCAACTAGACTACATAATAACTATCACTCAGAACCATCAGAAAATCGAGCTGTATGGAAATCCAACAACCAAGGATTTAGAGAAGCCACATTCATGCAGATGGGTAGGAGGAGCTGAGACACAGAAGCAGGCGGACAGGCACAGAGAGGAGAAGAGGTGTGGAGACAGTGAAGTGGCCTGGAGAGGGGGGCAGAATGGGTGGCCCCACATTCATATGTGGTTGATAAAAATTGGAAGGGATACCTCAGGATCCATGGATCCCAGCCCCAAACCAGACCACCCAGCCTAGGGTTCCAGTGCCAGGAAGATAAAGCCCCATAACTCCTGGCTGTAAAAACCAATGAGGGTTGGGGTGGCAGAATAAACTGCCAGATTCTCAGGAGAGTCCTCTTAAAGGGCCTGCATGGACTTAGGACTTATGCAGACCCATCCCCTCTGGGATTCAGCTCCAGGGCAACAGCTAGAAGTGCACAAGTGGCATATGGGGAGAAAGTGAAGTGACTGGAAATAGGGTGAGTGGCAGGACACAGCTTCCTCTCAGGCAAACCTCCGGAAGCCAGGCAGCAGTGTTGTCTCCTCTCTGAGCCCTCCCCCACACAGAGCCACAAAGTGGTGACAGGGGTTCCCCACCCTGGTGATTACCTGAGGCTCTGCCTCATTCAATTTACAGGTATGCTTTTCTAAAATGGGCCATGCTACTAAGACAGGGAGTCAAAGCAGCTCTATCTAATACACAGAAGCAAACACAGGGAGGCGGCCAAATTCAGGAGACAAAAAAATATGGCCCAAATGAAAGAACAGAACAAAACTCTAGAAGAAGAACTAAATGAAACAGAAATAACCAACCAATTGAATGCAAAGTTCAAAACAATGGTTATCAGGATGCTTAAAGAGCTCATTGAATATGACAACAGTGTAAAGAAGACCCAGGCAGAAAAGAACCAGACCCAGTTTACATTAAGCAAAATAAAGAAAAATCTACAGGGAACCAAGAGTGGAGGGGATGAAACTGAGAATCAAATTAATGGTTTGGAACACAAGGAAGAAAAAAGAAAGCATTAAATCAGAACAGCAAGAAGAAAAAAGATTTTTAAAAAACTGGGATAGACTAAAGAGACTCTGGGACATCCCCAAACCAAACATCCAAACCATAGGAATTCCAGAAGGAAAAGAGAAAGAGCCAGAAATCGAAAACTTATTTGAAAAAAATAATGAAAGAAAACTTTCCTAAGAAGGAAATAGACATACAAGTCCAGGAAGCACAGAGAGTCCCAAACAAGTTAGGCCCAAAGAGGACCACACCAAGACACATCATAATTAAAGTGCCAAAGGTTAAAGATACAGAGAGAATCTTAAAAGCAGCAAGAGAAAATGAGACAGTTACCTGCAAAGGAGTTCCCATAAAACTGTCAGCTGATTTCTCAAAAGAAATCTGACAGGCAAGAAGGGACTGACAGGAAGTATTCAAGTGATGAAAAGCAAGGACCTACAATCTACATTACTCTATCCAACAAAGCTATCATTTAGAATGGAAGGGCAGATAGATAAAGTGCTTCCCAGAGAAGGTAAAGCTAAAGGAGTTCGTTATCACCAAGCCATTATTATATGAAATGTTAAAGGGACTTATTTAAGGAAAAGAAGAAGACCAAAACTATGTACATTAAAAGGCAACAAATTCACAACTATCAACAACTGAATCTAAAAAACAAACTAAGCAAACAAGCAGAATAGGAACAGAATCATAGATATGGAGATCACATGGAGGCTTATCATTTGGAAGGGGGAAGGAGGAGAATGGGGGGAAAGGCTTGGGGGTTAAGTAGCATAAATTGTTAGGTACCAAATAGACAGGGGGGTGTTAAGAACAGTATAGGAAATGGAGAGTCAAAGAATTTATGTACACACCCCATGGACATGAACTAAGGGAGGGGGATTGCTAGAGAGAATGGGGTTGCTGGGTGGAGGGGCAAAGGGGAAAAAATTGGGAAAACTATAATAGCATAATCAATAAAATATATTAAAAATAATAAATAAATAACTCCCAGGTGATGCCAAAGCTTATAGTTCATGGACCACATTTGGAGAAGCAATGTTCTAAGGAACAGACATACAAAATGTTACATGTGGGGATATTTAAGTTCAGTCTTGCTGATAAGTAAAATGCCGAAGAGTTAAGAGAGGATTGTATGAAGGAGAGGCATTGAACATTAGCTAATGTCACTGAAATGGCACCCAAGTCATTAGTGAATCCAGATGAAAAACAAGATGGGGAATGCAAGGAAGCAAGACAGCTTTGGGAAACCCTGTGAAGAACAAAATATGCTATTGTTTGCCCACTAAAAGGAGGCAAGGTTTCAATCATGATGCCCACAGCTCCCAGTCTATGAGACAGTCTAAAGCAAAAGGGCACGGAACTTTTTTCACCAACATTTCAGCTGGCAGACTCCTGGTAGTGTAGCCATTGACATGCCCACCCCCCAAATACATAACAGCATCCTAATTTATAGGAACAAATACACTGAAGAGACCTGAGAACAAGACAAATGTAACTTACATATAAAACAATTCATAAAAATGTATCCGGAAGAGAGGCTTTTTTCTTGCCTTGGCAAGCCTTAGATAGCCACACATGTCTCTAGAGTTCTCCCTTTGTCAGGGTTCTTTTCAATGCCTGTTTGTATCAAATGAATCAAGTTCAGATGCATTCCATCAAGGAAGTCACAGATTAGAAATAAATACATTGTACTACCCGTGTAATCTCTTCTGAAACCAGAAATACCTTCTTCAGAGGGGTGCACCCATGAAATATGGGAACCCCGTCCAGGGCTCTTGCCTTTCTCATCGCCATGGTGCATCTATGAAAGTATCACCCCTTCACACTTAGTTATTAGGAACTAACTAGACCCAATTTCCTTCTTGAAAGAAAGACCTGGAGCATAAGAAACCTCCGGTTCTCGAAGGAGGGGAGCAGGGTGTTAGTGAGAGGCAGGGCAAGTCTCAGCGGTCCAAAGACCACTTTGTCTGAGTCCTGCCTTGGAGAGAACTGAGGTTGTCCCCATCTCCAAGATCAGAAAAAAGGGATCTGTGGAAGTTGAAGGACTTACTCAGGGTCACCTAGCAGAGACTCCTGGAACCTTGATGCTATTCAGTGCAAACTCTCTGTAGGACCATGGAGGTGTAAGGAATAACCTAGGAGTCCAAAAAAGTAAATTTTCATCAATGGTCAAAAAAAAATAAACCCAGCAAATGGACATCTCTGGCCCTTGGCTTATATTTGGCCCCCATCACCCTCATGTCCAGCTTTCAGTTCTGTGAATCAGAACCAAAAGAATTCCTTTTCCTTGCCTGTAGACTTTCCAGACATGGGCTGGCTCAATAGAATGCTAGGGAGCTCCCTCTCTAGATTATTTCAGAGATGTTCTTAAGTCTGTCCTTGCTTCTTAAATGTTATTTTCCTTCTAGAATGAATGAAGAACAGATAGCTACCGTGTGTCTGTCGGTTCTGAGAGCTCTCTCCTACCTTCACGATCAGGGAGTGATTCACAGGGACATAAAGAGTGACTCCATCCTCCTGACAAGCGATGGGCGGGTAAGATTTTCATGTTTGGCCCCTCCATGATTTGCCTTGCCACTTTGTCCATTATGGGTATTGTTCTGCTAAGAACACTTTCTCATGATTCTCAATTTTTAGTCACAAGTCACCCACTGTCCTTCCCAAATGTCTTACAAAAAGGAAGTCACCATCCTCTGTGTCATCCTGTTAGTCAGAATTATCTGGGGCTCGACTTTGATGGATAATTTTCCACATTAACAATGAGTACAGGAAGTAATGAAAACTATGGAAATTTCTTTTTCTGCCATGTCCTTATTTTGTTGGAGGAGATGATATTTTCTAGGGCTTTGTGACCCTGTTCCTGTGACTATACATGGCTGCAGTATCTGTCGGAGTCCCTGCAGGAAACAGATGTCACACTGCAGTGGACCATTTGAGGAGAGTTTAATAAGGCGTGGGCAGAGGCAGAATAGTCAGGAGGATTCGAAAAGCACGTGAGGATTAGCGTGGTACTCCAGAATGGAGTGCTGCTCTTACCTGGGGAGGTGAGGTGGGAACTGGCTACCAGAGCCTGGAGACAGATGCTGTGTGAAGAGGGCTACGTGGCAGGAGTCTGGGCTTCGGCAAAAGCCAGGCCACAGTGAAGCTGCAGGATGGGAGCTGGGGGAATCAACACCCCAACCTCACTCTGGTCCTTCCTGCCCATCCCCTGTTGATGCTCCCCATTGGCTAAAGCAAATCGGAAGTCATCGGTGAACACAGGTTGGCCTCCCAAAGCTCAAAGAGGGTAGGGCAATAGATCTAGGACGAATGGAAGATACCCATCACACGAGCATGTCTCCAGGCCTAGATTTCTGCATTTCCCATCGTTGCAACTTCCTCAAGGGATACTGTTGAAACTCATCAGCCACACCATGGTACCAAAGAGCATAGAATTCAACAGCCAAGATAAGAATGAGTTGGCATTCCAAAGAAGGCTTAAATGGAACAGTTTTGAAGAATAGATTTTCACTATTTAGGTCCTTTTAACCTCCCTGAAACTTCCACCAGAGGTAAGAGCCCTGTGATGAATGGAGTCAGCTGTTCCTTTCATGATCTGTGTTACAACACAGCCACCTCAGCCACGCGGAAAACACTCATGTCACATCAGAATTTGCCCAGGAATGGCCAGAGGGCACCCAGAGGAAAACGACCAAGCCCTGTGGCTTTTCTTCTTTTGTTTAAAAAAGAATTGTCAATTTTATTGCAGAAAATTTATTTTTTAAGTAGATTTACAGTTGTGAATATGCAAAACACAGAGTTTATTCTTGTATTGTTTATTATTTATTAATTATTATATTATTTTCCATATGAAAATTATATATATAATTTGCAAACTTGGGATTATGTTTAATGGGCCATTTTAAATCCTGCCTTTGCATTGTTCTAACTAAAAATTTTTTGAAAGAGAGTATATAACAGTCAGTTTTGCTTTATAACAAACACTCTCCAGTTAGTGGCCTAAAACAGCAACCATATATTTGCTCATTGTTCTGAGTCAGCACATGAGCCGATCTCAGCTCGGACAGCTCGCCTCTGCTCCACGTGGCGTCAGCACAACTATCTGTTTCATTTGTGGTCAGTGTGCAGTTGACGGCCTCCCTCATTTGCCTGGCGCTTGGCTGGCCCTCAGCCAGGACAGGGGGGTGATAGCCACCTGTCACTCATCTCCCAGCAGACTAGCCCAGGCTCATTTGTACACTGCCTGCAGCCAGGTTCCCAAGAGCAGCAGCAGAGGCAAGCCCAGTGCACACACACTTTTGAACCCACCACTGTCTTTCATCATGTCTGCTAATGTCCCTTTGGCCAAAGTCACAAGGTCAAGCCTAGATGTAAGGGTTGGGGAAACAGACTTTACCTCTTGTTGGGAGAAGACACAAAGTCACACTGCGAAGGGATGTGGATGCAGGAAGGGGACAAATATGTTGCCATTTTTGCGCACTCTCCCACAGAACAGAGGAGCTACAGGAAAACAGCAGGACCCCTTTCCTAGCCTGACTCAGGAAAGACAGAAATGAGGACCCCTGGCCTCAGAGCACAATTTGCAAAGCATCAAAACTGGTTCACAAACTGGCTCTGGGGACCAGTGTGGGCAGAAAAGAGCAAAGCAGGCACTTTCAAGCCAGGCTTCCTTTCCTTGTTTCTGGAAACGGATGACAAAGGCTTTCTTGCTCTAAGTACATGTCAGATGTCAAAATCAGACATGAGACTAAGGTAATAATTCATTGTTCAATCAACTCACTTAAATATCTCCCCTCTCCACAAGGTATTAAGGTTATTTCAGTCATTCAGCATCATTCTCATGGACAGAACCCATGTTTCCAACATTGCCTGCATTTCCATGCTCCCGACGAAGCGATCACAGGGACCAGCACGTTGGTAGTGCTTCAGTCTTATTGGTTTGTTCGGTCCCTCATACAATAAACATTACCTGAAAGCCAGCTGTGTGCCAGGGATGGTTCTAGGTCCTAAGGAGGAATAAAGCCAAATCACTACTTCATTAAATGTATTAGGGGCATGGAGGTATGATAATAAAGAAATAGATAAATACACAAATAAAATCACCACCAGACAGGCAGTGATAAGTACTAAGGTTGCTGTAATTATTTAATTTAAGCAGGGTTAGGAGGGTGGGACAGGGCAGAGGGGGTCAGTTATAGAGACCAGTTAGAGAAGGCCCTTCTGAAGGGGTGGCATTATAGCAGAGACATCTGACCGAGTGGAGCCTGTGGCTCTCAGGGGTGTGACTATTCCAGGAAGAGGGTACAGGCCACATGCTGAGCGGATCCTGTTTCTCTTGGCCAGAGTGTGTTCATCCACGTTTCAGAATGACGCACTGTGTTGACTCCACTGGGCTTCTTCAGTTTCTAGAGAGAAAGAAAATGTTTTTTTAGATGGAGTGTGGTTACTCTAAGAAAAGACTGGGAGTACAGTTTATGCTAATCTATTAGAACATGGAGTTTTATAGAGAAGACATTTTTGTTCATTTATTGTCATTATAACAAATCACCCCAACCCCGAGCATCTTAAAGCAAAAGTCATTTTAGCATTCTCACATTGCTCTGAGAGTTGTCTGGGTCGCCTAGCCAGTGCTGCTCTGACCTGCAGTCAGACCATGCAGCGAGACATCTTCCTCAGCCACATGTCAGGTGGTGAGTGCTGGCTGATAGGTGGGTGCACAGCAGGAGCTGTCAGCTGGGACACCTGTGACGTGGCCTTGTGTGTGGCCTCCCTAGCAGCACGGTGGCTGCATAGCAAGAGTGAGTGTCCCAAGAACACAAGGTGGAAATGCATGACACTTTTATGACATAGCCTAAAGTCACATAGTGTCACTTCCACCGCAGCCACAGCCCTTTCAGACTGGGGGAGGGGGTGGAATAAAATACCTTCCTCAGTGAGAGGAATTGAGTCATATGGAAGAAGAGTTCATGGGCAGGGTAACATTATTGTTGGCTTTGGGGGAAATATTGTCTGTCACACCAGGTGTCTTGGGTTCTCTTCCTGTTGGGACATAGTCCATGTCATTAGCCCCTAGAGAAATACAAATTAAAACTAGAAGATACCACTGCACATTTATCAAAATGGCCGAAATGAAAAACAGTGATAACACCACTTGTTCATACAGGGCCAGTAGGAATATAAAATGGTGCAGCCACTCTGCAAAATAGGTATTTCCTTTCAAAACTAAAAATGCACTTACCCTATAACATATGCTTCAGAGAAATGAGAACTTACTTTGGCATATAAACTTGCACTATAAATATTTACAGCAGTTTATTCATAATAACCCAAACCTAGAAACTCCGCAAATATCCTTGAAAGGGAGAATGGCTAATCAGACTGTGGTGCATCTGTACCATGGCAGACCACTCAGCCAAAAAAGTAAATAAATAAAGAATAATAAAAAGGAATGAATAAAGGGTACTTGATGAACCTCAAGGAAAGTATGCTGATTTTTTTTTTAAAAGCCAGTATCTAAAAGAATTACACTGCATAATTCCATCTATGTAGCATTTGTGGAATAATATAATTATAGAAATGTACAGAAAATCTGCAGTTTCCAGGGGTTAGGGACAAGGACTGTGGGGTTATACAGAGGTAACACTAGGGAATCTTTTGGTGAGGGGACAGTTGAGTACACAATTGTGGCTGTGGTTACGCAAGGCTACAATGTAATACAATTGCAGAGTATATACACACATACATATACTTCAGAAATAACTGATGAAATCAGAATAAGCTCTATGCACTATACCAACAGCGATTTCTTGGTGTTGATATTGAACTACAGTTGTATAAGATGCTAATATTAGGGAGGGCTGGGTGCACATTTTTTTTGCAACCTCCTAATTATTTCAAAATAAAAAAAATGTTAAGTGAGTTAGTTATTCAGATTTAAAAGGATAAGTTCTTTCTGGCCTCTTCAACAACTAGAAAGGAAATTATTTGCTATCAACTGAAAGTAAATTGTTCATTATTTGTCCATGGCAGAAATAATATCTAGTGAGTCACTAAGTTGTATTAAGCAAGGGGAATGTGATGTTTGGGGTTTGAGAGAGGAAATAATTGCGTGTCACAAAGTGGTTGCAAGAATTACATGAAGAAATTCATGTAGAACCGTAAGATGTAAAGGAGGTACAAGGGAGATGCTCAGAGAAAGGGCGATCCCCACCCTACCGTTGCAATTGAGGGTTGAGCAAATTCATCCACAATCCACCCTTGGCCTGGGGCTTGCATTTGAGAGATGAGTCTCAGGGGCCACTAGGCAGTGAGTGATCAACTTCATTCAAATTCATTGGTGGAAATGAAATTCAAATCTATTAAGCCCAGTGCCTTTATTACAAAGGGAGAGTCCCGACCCAGAAGCTCAGCTTGTTGGAGTCCTCTTCATACACCAACGTTGTGGGGTTGTTCCCTGGTCAAGGCACATACAAGAATCAAGCAATGAATGCCTATTTATGCATTAAGTGGAACAGCAAAGCAGGGTCGGGATGTTTCTCTCTCTCTCTCTCCATCCCCCCACCAGTAAATTTTTTTTAAAAATCAGGGACATACACAAGTAATCTTTCTGGTCTTTTTTTTTTATCTATAAATTGTCACAATTTAAAAATTGGGAGCTTTCACATAAAATTTCAGATTTCTGTCTTCTCTGCAAAACGTCAAAGTCTCTGACAGCACCGAGCCTGGATTCACACGTGGCGGCAATGCAGGTGGTGTGATGAGGGTGAGCAGCACCACAGCAGACACTGCAGGGCCCCCACCCAGAACTGCCACAGTCTGTGCTCACTAGCTCCTCCTCCAAATGCCAAAGGCCACCACCACCTGTATCTCTTTACCTGGGGATTTCCTTCCACCACCCTGTTGTCTGCTTTTCTAGTACAAGGCAGGCTGGAAATTCCAGGTAATTAACATCCACACTCCCCAGGAACAGCCCAAAACAGATGATGGGAGCTGGTGTACAAATACCGCAGCTCTCACCCTTGCGTGCAGTAGCTCTGAGGTCCATGTCCTCCACAATCTCCCACGCTTCCTCAGCAGGATTCAGATCTAGGCCACTCTGTGGTAACTTGCTGGGTATTAACCCTTGACTGACGGCCTTCCCTTCCCTGTTGTACTTACCCATTTCACTGCTGGTGTTCCCTGTATCTCCCCAGCACTGAATCCTTGTCTCAGGGCATGCTTCTGGGGAGCCCAAACTAACATAATGTCCACAGACAATGCAAGGTGGCTGTGCTCCCTCTCCCATGGGCCTTGAAGGGAGGGTAAGGGGGCAGAGCCTGGCAACCAGGGCTTTATGACTGTCCCACACCCTCTTTCCTGTGCCCCTGACCATCAGCTGGAAGTCAGTGTCTCTTTCCCAAGGGTGTATACCCCTTGTTTATTCCCATGGACCATGTAATTCATTGATATTTTTTGCCTGGCTTTCTTGGGCATTTGAGTTTTGTTGTCTCTCAAATAACTTGAATTTTGTAATTAGAAGACCTGAAGACTATTTCCCAAATGCTCTTCTTAAATAAACAGAGACTTGGTCCTATTAAATAGCTTCTTTCTTTTTTTTTTTAACAAAAAATTATGTTTATTCTATATTTTAACTTGTATCTAAAATTACAATTACTGGTGTTCCTTATTTATGTACATACAAGTTATTATCTAGTGTCCTGTCCTGAAAGGCTCACTTAATATTTCTTGTAGGGCTGGTTGTGCATGAACAACTTAAATTCATTTCTTTCCAGTGGTCTCTGAGATACACCAAGTCTCTGCCTGTTCTCCCTTCCCTGCCACTCCACACAGGTTACTTTTCCTAATGCAGAAATCGCAGCATGGGAAGTCAAGACTCAGACCTGAGTCCCACTGGAATACTGTTGTACAGTCTTGGGCAAGTTCCTCCTGCCCAAATGGCGGAGGGACTGGCTGAAGCCTCTGTGCTGTTCCAGCTTAGCCACTGTGATACCCTCCTCCTCCTCTTCCTCTTGGGTGTGGCAGCTGAAGAAGAGGACCTTAAGCTGGGGGCATCATCATCTGTCTGGCCCCTTCTGTTACCTCTCTCAGTTCCTTTGTCCCTGGGTCGCTGCTCTTCTTAAAACAGTTCTCAAATTCTAGTGAGCCTCAAAACCCCTGAAGATCTTAGCAAAAAAAACAAATTCTTGGGCCCCACTCCCAGAGTTTCTGATTCAGTCAGTCTGGGCGGTACCCAAGAACCTGCATCTCTAACAAGTTCCCAGGAGATGCTGATGCTACACATGTTGGGTACCATTGCCTTATAGGAAACACTCAGGGACCAGGCTCAAAAGCATCCATGCAAAAACCTGGAGCAGATGCAAGAATTCTTTAGGGTGTATGCAATTTACAGAATGTGTTTTACATTCTATTTTAAACCTGCAGCTATCTTGCGGATAGCCTCTTTTGCCCTGCCTCCCATGTTTTTGTGGGGCCTCTGATTCCTAGCCAGGACATATTGAAATGGATAGGATCTCAGGTTTAAATAGCAGCTTTGTCTGAGCTCTTAGCTCTAGTTCTTTGGCTCCCTTGAAACAAGTTCCATGTCCTCCTTTAAGGGGGCGGGCAATGTGCGAGCTACAGTTCTCTTAGCCTAACTGCACTGGCCGGACAAAGGTGGTTTCCTAAGCAGGCACATTGCATAATTCTATCTAAAATAAGGCTCAGCTGAGAGTCTATGTGATTTGCTTTTAAGGTCTGCCTCCAATGCCTTATTATACTCATTACTTGAGTTCTCATTATCTACTTGCAGATTTATTTGGATGAATGTTGTGTGCAATTATGTTCTTTTAGAAAATTATCTCCTTTATGTACTTGGATGAGTAAAAAATATATATGCAAAAGCACTTGCACTCCTACAATAAAACAGGCCTAGCTTCCAAGTGTCGAGTTTCAATTTCTCAGCTTACATTTTGTCAGGGAGATAATTATTAGTCTGGCACGTTTGGGGTTATTTCGTGTATGTCCATAAACAGAAAGCCACACTAGAGGTATTGACATTAAAAAGTGTCAATACCAAAATGCAAATATGTTCACCTCCTTAATCATGCAGCTTTCTTAAATTTATAGGCCAAAAAAATTGGCAAAACTGTTCCTCCTCTACCATCTGTGTAGTTGGGTTACAGATTTGCTCATAATCAAGCTTTGTAAATAACTGCACACACATGCACACGCAAAATCATAATTTCACTGATTTTTAAAACTTACCTCGACTCCTTCGCAAACTTCCACAGGCTAGATTTTTTTCAAAAATCTTTTTAAATTCAATCTATTAGTTTTAGTATGCTTAAAGAATTTAAACATCATCAAAGTTCAACCACATTATTATAAGTTTTAACTGGTACTTTTAAAACCTCAGTCTTTCTGATTTGGCCACCACCTACTCCCTCTTCACATCTACCACCCCCATCTTTCTCAAGGTGGAGTCTGGGAGAAGAAGGGACAAATGTGGATTATGGGACCTCAGGGTGAAGGAGAGAAGACTATCTTCTTGTTCCTCTCTAGTTCCTGCCTTGACAAAACCAGCCTATTCTGCTACCTGGACTGGGGACCACTAAGGATTAACAGGTCCCATCAGCAGCTGGACTTCTCAGGAGTGAACCTCTGCTGTACCTCACAGCTCCAGCCTCTTGCCATAAGTCTTAAAAGTCATCTTTGGGGCTGACTCTGCATCTCAACTATAGGCTTGCACTGGGCACTTACTTCCCCATTCCCTCTCTGAGATTTGATGGGGCTTCTGGATTTCTGCACATCACGCAAAGATCTTCTCCCTTGTTTGTGTGAGGATGTATGCTATTCAGATATTTGATTCTGAAGTGAGCTGTTTTCAGTGATTCAATGATGGTTTCATGGAAGCCGGTAACATTGCCTTAGGTTTACTTCCATCCACTCTGTGCCATATCTTCATAGAGGCCAGATTCAGCATAGCCAAGGCTGGTGTTCAGCTGGTGTTCACTAGCATATCTATAGTCATTGTTAAAATATTACCATATTTTCATGCTTGTTGCTAAATGTCCACTGTTTCAAGTCACTGGAGTATCTGACCCCCTTTGCCTCATGAAAGATGGATACCACTTAATTTTCTTTCTAGATTCTGATTGGTCTAGGTGAATCTGGTTATTAAATATTTTGAATATTGCCTCTGAAGGCAGATGCATATGGCTTCTCCTCTCCCTTCTTTGTGTGGGGATTTAGGCCACTCAGATATATCTGAAGCCACCATCATCTGCTTGGGGTGGTGGGAAGTGATGTATAACAGAGTTGAGGCCTGATATAATCAAATCACTGCTCTTCATTCTCTTCTTTACATAATCCCAGGACTGCAGGACTTTTCACTTCTCTGAACTGTAGACTCCTTTTACAATAGGGCACCAAGGATTGTGGACCAGCTGCCATGACCCCAGAGCTCTCTTCTTCATACCACATGGAAATCTGGGTTTGATTCTTGATGTGCCCAGGCTATTATGAAAATCATCTTTCCACTAAGCCATCTTTCTCTAGCATTTATCTGGAGCAATCTAATCTCCTTCAACCCCAAACCACACCATCACTGACCTTTTCCTGATTAGGAAGACTATCATGAACAATGAAGCGGAAGAAGAAAAAGCACATTAATAATTTCTAAAATATTACCCTATTTCATTTGTGATTTAACTTTGATTCTAGAAACAGCTATCTTCAATAAGTCAATGATGGTTTCAGAAATGGCACCAATGTGTCTATTACATGACCTGCTATCATATATGTGTGTCAATATAAAATAAATCTATCTAGTAGCTTGTGTTTTTTCAGTACTGACTGCTTTCCCAGCTCTTAAGGAACACAGTAAGTCTTCACAAGTAAAAGGCACAGCTGTTGCCCCTGAGGAATATCACTTCTATCCAGAGGAACAAAATTAGCAACAGAAAACAGTTCAAGATTGAGTGAGTGCTGAGTTCTCTCAAATTTAGAGAGGGGAAAGATCAATATGGGCACCTGAAAAAAATTCTGGAGGAAGTGAGAAGTGATTGGGCTTTAAGGTATGCTTAAGGATTGTATATGCTTTCCCACTAAGATTAGGAAAAAGGCAAAGGTGTCCCTTCTCACCAAATCTTTTCAACACCATATTAGAAATACTAGATAATGCAATAAGACAACAAAAAAGATAAAATGTATGCAGATGGGGAAGGAAGAAATAAAACTGTATGTTCACAGATGACATGATGGTCTATGTAGAAAATCCAAAAGAATTAACAAAAAGAACACCTGGAAGTGATAAGCAATTATATCACGGTTGAAGGATATATAATTAATATACAAATGTCACTCACTTTTCTATATAGCAACAATGAACAAGGTAGAATTTGAAATTAAAAACACAATGCTATTTGTATTAGTGTCACCCCAAATTTAAATAC